>NC_080439.1:8370000-9583125 GCF_028018845.1 Melospiza georgiana
AGGGCAGGGTGTTGGGAGCATGGCACGTGTCTGTTATCGGGGGCCAGCTCGATAGCCCCCGTCTGTATTCACCCTGGGCTGGCAGGGCAAGGTCAGAAGGGTCTGCAGAGCTGCATGGAAGAGCAGAAGTGTCACGGGGCTGATGTCACCTGCCTGTGATGTCACCACTGTCTTCTTCAGAGGAGCACTTGCAGTGATAGCAGAGCTTCTGCAGTCTGTCTGCCAGGCTGGCACTCGCTCTGCAGAGCGTAATTAAGGAAATATATTAATAGATTGGGAGCTGGGGCCTGGGCAGTGTTCTTGTGTGACAGACAAACGCAGAGACAAAGCAGACGTTCCCTTCACAAGTCCTGCAGGATGCTATTAGCAGGCACAAACTCGCATCCCATTAGTGCCATTGCTGGTAGGCAGCACCGAGCCATTTACATTTTAAACGAAGCTCCCAGACCAGCTCCAGTCCAGGACCAGCTCCAGGAAACCTGCAAGACTGTGTCTGCACCCAGGGAGCCTTGGGGTGTCCAGGAATATCCTGCAAGTGAGAACAAACACTGCAAGGGCTCAGCTTTTGTGTGATGGCAAAGCCACCCCACAGAGGTGACACAGGACAGAAACAAGAACATGGGGGATGCTGGCAGGGCTCGTCTTTGCCAGGATTTTTATGAGGATGCTGGAGTTGGTCTAAGTTGATACTCCCTCATGGGCCATTAGTAACTTAAATGTAGCCCATGGGGTGGCCAGCAGGAAAGGACTCTGCCAGCTGCATTTGCAGGGACAACTCCTGCACATCTGCATCACTGACAAGGAGAACATGTTGCCCATCTCCACTGAAACAGCTCTGAGAGCCCTGAAACTGCCAGTTTCCAATCCCTGGCCTTACATGATGGTCTTAACAAACTATGGCATAAATATGCCAGGCAAGGGAAGGCAGCTTTCACAGCGGATTGGGGATGTCATAAAACAGGGAATGCTTTTTTCATTGAAAGGTAGACCTACTCATTTGAATGGACAGTGCTGCAGAAACAAACTGTTCAGAGGTGTTGGGAGGGGAGGAGAGGGGCACTGCAGCCAAAAACCAAGGGGCTAATTGTGTAAGGCTGGTGAGGAGATGCCTTGGTCTGAGCCACCGGTGTGCTAATGGGGAGGTTGCTTAGCTACAGTGTCAATGGTACCTCAGCAGCCCCAGGTAGGGGAGGGAGAGCCCGGCGTAAACAGCCAGGAGGAAGAGGGGTCATTAAACTGCTCCCTAAAGACCCCTAACTAGTGCTGCTTGGAGGAAATAAATAAGGAGGAAAAGTTGGTCTGAGTGCCAGGGAGGAAGCCAAGCTGTTCAGGAGATGGCTTCTCTGCTGCCTGAAACCGCCTCTTGTCACTAATTTCAGCTGGACAATTTTCCATGGCATGGTCTCAGCCCTCGAGCATTCCTGGCTTTTCTGTCTCTCTTCCACTTTCCCATTTAATTCCTTTTCCCTGGGGTGAGGGCGGGGAGCTGTGGTGCGAGGGGGCCGAGGGTGCCCGGGGATGGGAGCTCACACGTGTTGCCCCTTCACGTGTGCCTCAGGCCCCGCAGGAACAGCAGCCAGGCGGCTTTGGTGACCTTCCCTCGGTGGGCAAACATCACCCGGGCTGGCCCGAGCCTGCAGCCCGCGGCCCGCGTTGACAGAAAATCGCCGATGGAGCTCTGCCTGTCCCGGCCCGGTCCGGGGAAAATCACCGTGAGCGGCACCGACAGCGCCGGCTCCAAACAACAGTTAGGAGGAGAATTATTTTAATGAATACATTTCCTTTCAATTGTATGCGAATAGTGAGATCCCATTAGAACGGGGAAGCAATTAAAGCTAATAAAGATGAACACGCAGCACTGGGCGCATGTGGAATAACAAACAGCGAACAAAGGATTCAGGAGAGAGCTGACTCTAATCCAAATAAATGAGCGGCGATGAAAGGGAAAGCAGCTCGGCTCTCCTGCCGTGAGACACGCTTCCTCCCCGCCGGCTCCTGCTCGGCTTCACCTCAGCCTGGCAGGGAAAGTCATCCTCGGGATCGGGATCGGGATCGGGACCGGGATCGGGAGCGGGAGCGGAGGCAGCTGGTCAGTGGGATGATCCCTGCCTTGTCATGGGTCTGGAGGGATGGCCAAGCTCCCTTGGGAGCATCCAGATGGATTTTGGATGAAGGTGGCAAGTGGGGGCAAGAGAGCTCAGCAAATTTGGTGAGGCTGCAGTGGGGAAAAGGGGCTGGACTGGGAGGGTGGCAGGAGCACATAAAGTGCTTCATTCCCTGCCTTGTATTTGATTGTTGGTAGTGTCTGTCCACCAAAATTAACAGCCCTGAAGACAACAGGCTCGTGACGAGCCCAAAACTATCAGTGCTATGGTGAGGTGGAGCATGGAGGAAATAATAGCCTCTTACAATGGTGTATTTACACAGTAGGCTCACAGGAAAATTGGGTAAACTGATAATTACCCAAGGATATTATTGGCTTTGGCAGAGTTAATAATAATTAGTACTTCTCCTTTTCCAGGCTACTTACAGGAGAGACCTTTTATAATCCGCAGAATACAAAGGACCCAAACCACCAAGAACTGCTTCCACGTGTGGCTTTGGAAAAAAACACACCAACTATTTCAGCTGGCAGGCTCCAAGGGTGAAAATCACACAAAAGACACTGGGGAGCCAGACTGAGAAATAATAATAACACTAGTAATAATAACAACAGTAACAATAATAATAATAATAATAAACTATTTTCTGTATTTGAAGAAAACCTTGTGTCAGGACTGCATTTTCCCCAGTCTATCTCATGCAGCCAAGCCAGAGATAAACCCAGCGCTGACACTTGACAGATTCGTGGGATGCTGGAAGCTGCCCTGCTGTTCCTCTCCCAGCGCTGGCAGCTCCTGGTTTGCTTTCTAGCTGTTGCTTTCTGTGGCATGCAGCACTTGCTCTTCCCAGAAGGCAGATATTACCCATCACATCTCCTCCTTGCAGTGCCCGTGAGACAGCAGCTCTGCACCACGAGGTGCCTGGGGCTGCAGTGCCATGGCAGGGATGCTGTCACCGCAGTGCCATGGCCATGGATGCTGTCACTCAGTGCCATGGCAGGGATGCTGTCACCGCAGTGCCATGGCAGGGATGCTGTCACTGCAGTGCCATGGCAGGGATGCTGTCACTCAGTGCCATGGCCATGGATGCTGTCACTGCAGTGCCATGGCCATGGATGCTGTCACTGCAGTGCCATGGCAGGGATGCTGTCACCACGGTGCCATGGCAGGGATGCTGTCAGTGCCATGGCAGGGATGCTGTCACTGCAGTGCCATGGCAGGGATGCTGTCACCGCAGTGCCATGGCCATGGATGCTGTCACTCAGTGCCATGGCAGGGATGCTGTCACTGCTCCCTTCCTGCCCCAGCCTGCCCAGCAGCACTGAGGGGACCCTGCCTGCCCTCCTGCCCCAGCCTGCCCTGCTGCTGCCCCCAGGAGCTGCCTTTGCTGGGTCAGTGCCGCTGGACAGTTTGGGTTAAATGGGGTGGATTTGTGTTGAGGCTCGCTGGAAGAGGAGCGTGTGTGTGCCCCACCAGCCCATGGCCTCCTGCTGGCTGCCGCCGGGGAGGGGAGGTGCGGGGTGAGAGGGATCAGCCGGTGATAAGCACTCGGAATGGATGTGTGTGATGGCCGTGTGAGCACACCTCCACAGCCGAGTGCTGCAGGGATGCAAGGAGGGCTCCCGATTTGGGCACTCCAGCCTCCATCCTGAGAGCAATTGCCTCCCCCAGTCCCCCATCTCCGGGTGAGCCCAAACCCAGCAGCTCTTAGGACATCCCTAAGGCACAGCTTTGCCCATCATCCTTCAGCTCCACCTCTCAGTCCCAGTTTTGGTTCCACCCAGCCCTGCCCAGCTGCAGTGCCCTGGCAGAGACCCTCAGTGCCATTCCCTCGCTGCCCTCTGCCCTGCTGTGACAGCCACATCCCTGGCATGTAGGATCTTGGCTGTGTCTGCTGCTATGGGCAGCCTTCAAATGCTCAGAAATCACCAGAGAAATCCCCCCCTGCCCCAAGCTGGCCCATAAATCACGGCATTATAAAAATAAAACTGTTTTGTGCGTGCATGCACATTTCAGGTTGCCTTTTAAACCTGAACTTGTTTCTCACACGTTGGCAGAAGAACAGAGGGGAGCTGGAGTCAAAAGGCAAGCTTGAAAAATAAACGCATACTTCTCTCTTGCTGCTCGTGAAGGGCTCCCAGAGGAAAACAGGGAGAAACAGGGCAGGAAGAGGCCCCAGAGGGGTCAGTGTGCCCATTCCCCAAAGCAAGGGCAAGCTCTTCCCTGCAGGCATCAGCCTGGTTTGTGCCCAGCAGCTGGGGTGGTGGGAGTGCCAGCTTGGTGCCCATAGTCCCTCATTTCCATTGTCCTCCCAATTTTTCCCTTTCTCCCTTTTGCACCCAGTTTTCCCTCCTTTCCTGCAGTCCCATGTCCATCCCTTGTGTCTGTCCCGTGTCCCTGCAGGGCTGCAGCACTGCCCTGGTGCCACACCCTGCCTGGCCATGCCACGTGTGCTCTGCTCCTGCGAGCCATCCAAGGAAGAGACTGAAAACTGTGCTGTCTTAAGCCACAGTTTAACATAATTAGACATCCTGGCTTGAGGGCAGTAATTACTTTTATAATCCTTAAACATATCTAAAAAAAAAAGTAATTGCCTCCCAATTCAATACCTTTCAAAAAATCCTTTTAAACAGCGCTGCCTCCTTCAAACAAAACTCAGTCAACAGTAATTACAATAAATTATTCTGGGTTCTAAAAAACATATAGGAATTAATCTATATGTGCAAACTGCTAACCAGTTGTGTTTACCCTTCTCTCCTGCCAGCTTCCCAGCTCCCTGGCTGCAGCCCTGCCCTCGCTGGGCTCCCATCCTTGGGATCCAGCAAAGCCTCTGCCTGCCCTCAGCAGCCCCAGATCTGCACAAAGCTCAGGGTTTGGGCTGGACACAGCAGCAGCCAGCTGTGGCTGGCACTTTGCAGCCTTGGCTGCATTTCAGAGCCAAGCCATGGGCAGGCATAGCCAAAATTACCAACTTTTAGGCATAATTTTCCTCTAACCTGTGAGGCAAAGGTGGCACGAGTGCTGGCCAATGGATTTGATCCTCAGCTGGGAAAAATAAGGCATAATTCTGCTCAAGTCAAAGGCGAGATCATGATTCACAGCAGCTGAGAATCTGGCCAACAGTGTCAGCAGCACGACAATAACGTAATGTTTTCATTATGCATTGTTTTTTTCCAAATACTTAAAAAATTATCTAGGAATTACTCACACATCCAGTAATAGTTACCAGTCTTGGGTGTTTGGGCGAAGGTTTCTTGAGACAGGGATGGGATTGAAACAGCTTTAGCTATCGCCTCTCATGCTCTGTGCACTCCTCCTATCACTTCTGCTCTCCTCCTCCTCTGTGTACACAGTCCAGTAACCTCTTCCTGACAATCTCCAGATCCACAAAATTGCTCAGTTGGAATTTTGCAGTAAATAGAAAATTGCTTTGCTCCTTTCTCTCAGGACAGCACAGAAAATGAATCCAAATGAAAAAGCAAGTAGTGTGTATCTGGTAGACATAAACAGCACAAGAAAGGCAATTCTGTTTTCCAGCCCTGCTGCAGAGCAAATGACCTTGGAAATAATAAAAAGCCTGGGGCCTGAGCCTGCTGCAGAGCAGCATGAGCCTTTATTTGGGGAAAGGCTGGAAAGGAAAACCTGGAGGAATGGATATGTTGATGTGCAAGTCTCTACCAGCTGAAATGTCTCTGCTTGGGTCCACAGCTCACAGCAGGAGGAGGACAGAGCTCGTTAGTCCTTTCAGCCTCACCTGGTGCTCCTGGGACGCTTTGCCCAAACCATCTCCCTGTCCTCTGCCAGCTGCCCACAGTGTGCCTTTCCCAGTCTGGAATGCCTTTCCCTGGCTGGGCTGGTGGGATGATGGCACGTGGCCAGGGGTGAGCCGCCCTCCCAACACAATTTTCAGTCATCCCTGCAAATATTTGCAAATGATGAAAGCCTGGTGAGAAGATCAGGGTAATTCATGGCTGTGGGAGGAAGGATGGGATAAATTTATAATTCTAATTACACATCAAACCAATGCACCAAAACATGACCAAGTGGGAGGCATCTGTTGGGCCTCTGGCTCAGTCAGTGGCATCACCCGCATCCACTCAGCTCCAAGAGCTCCATGGGTGCTCATGGAGAGGTCAGGAGAGAACTGAGCAGTGAGAATGAGGGTTGGGCCTGGGAGCAGTTTGTGTCAGAGGGAAAAGCTGCTTTTGCCTGTGGGGCTGCCAAGGGGATGGTTCCATTCAGAGCAGACCCACGGCCCAGCTCTGGCTGTGCTGGATCCTGCAGCGCTGGCCAGGTCATTGTGTGCTGTGAGCCGTGTGCTCTTTGAGTCCCACATTTCTTCAGAAAGAAGGAAATAAATAAATAAATGATTTTTTTTAAAAAGTCCACGGAGGCAGCCAGCAGAAAATATGTACTTAAAAAAATGGGTTCTTGGATAAGAGCAAAAGGGCAGCGTGTGCAGCTCTGCTTGGCACGGCTCGCTGGGTGCGGGGACGCCGTGTCTGCCTGCACTGAGCAGAGCAGCAGCTCTGCAGGGACAGCAGGGGGGTCCCAGGACAGCCTCACCTCCTGCAACTCCCCCAACACTGCTTGCCCACCCATTTATCCAGCACAGAGGGCTGAAAGCAATTTGTAATTCCAAGAAAGGCCTTTGAACTGTAATAATCCCAATATTTGCTCTGTTACTGCTGCTTTTTTGGCCCCAGCTGCTCTCAGGCAGAGCAGGGTGTTGGATCTGCAGTGGTGAAGCCAAATGGAGGCCGGGCTGCTGGGACAGTTGAGCGAGTGCAGCTTGCCTGGCTGTGAGCAAACGACAGGCTTGGGTTTCACTGGGGATGGAAGGGGCAAAGCAGTTACCCCCAGGTCTGGAGGGCTGAGAAATGCCCTGGTGACCTATGCCTGTATCTCCCAGAGCAGCATCTCCCTAAATCTCAGAGCTTGTTAACTCAGATGCATTTTTATTTTGCAGCAAACTGTTTAATCTGAGCTTCAGAGGTGCAGCTTGCCCCCGCAGAAAGCAGTGAAACGACGAGGGGGGGAAAGGGAGAAGTAAATCCCACCTGTTTCCTGTTTTTATTTCCCCCACCCCCATCTTTCTGTATTTTCTTAGTGTTCCCTGGTTGTTTGGGAGCTCCTGCAACTTGTCCAGAAATACCTCTGCTAGTTCAGTGGCATTTTAGAGCCCAGGAATTTAAGGAGGGCTTAGAAATTCCTAACGCAGCTTTCAACTGACTAAATGTGGGTGAAGGCAGCTCGCTGCTTTTTCAATCAGCATTTCTCTTTTGTGCCTCCCTTCCCCTCTGCTGACCTCTCCCTTGTCCCCCTCATGCCCAGGAGCTGTGGTACCCAGCTCATCTTCTCCTGCCCTGTGTCCATGGACATTTGGTGCACATGTGTGGTGGTGGCAGTGAGATCCAAACATTCCCTCAGGCAAATCCTATGAGCAGCTCTGCACACTTCTGTACCTCTGACAGGGTTTTGGGGACAAAATTCCACTATATTGCACTGTAGTGGAGAAGTCCCTGAATGTGGCACTGCTCTGAAGACATCAGCTGGGAGATACAAGTTTCATCTGATATTCCCAGCGTTGCTGGGATGGTGTTTACTATCCATCATGTCATGAGAGCAGCACTCAGTTTGGGACAGGAATTTCCTAAGCTCTGCACGTCTCAGTCAGAAGCAGCCAAATCTCCCCGTCAGAAAGATTCCCTAAGAAAACAGTCAGGATGGAAAACCACCCCATGAAAGCATGGATCACCCTCCCTGCACCAGCCATCTCTACCTCTGCTGCCAGGGTTAGCAACAGAGCCAGAAAAATGTTTGCGAGATGCTGCCCCGCTACCTAGAAACCCTTATACATCTCCGATATGATCTGTACCACTCGCCTCACAATACACCAATATATTTTAACTACAACCCGAAATGTTGCAAAAGAACCTTTTGAGTGAGTCTCTTTGGTGCAATACAGATACGTCAAGGCTGATTGTTATTGTACATGTCAGGGCTGTTGAAGTGCAGGATAAAGAAGGCCATTGTGCTCCCACGGAGGGGACAGCTCGGATGATTAATGACTGCTCCCTCAATTCTCCCAAGAAGAGATGGAAGTCGGATAAGGCCTCCGCTGGCGGTAGGGGCAGAGCACCAGAAGACATACCCAGAGTGGAAAAAAGAGCCCAGGGCTCCGCATGGAGGGGCAGGATCAATAGGCACAGCAGCCTGCCCGAGTGCCGGCAGCTCGCGGCTGCAGCGGGAGCGGGGAGCTGCTGCCTAACACTGGCGCTTGTGTTTGCTGCTCTCACCTCCCTTCCTAATCCAGGCTTTTTTCTCACTGCTTTTCTGCCTCTGAAAGTGGCTCTTGGGAAGGCAGATTGCTGCCCATTGAGTAAGGCAAATGGCAAAAATCAGGGAAATTGCAAATTGATCTTTGCCGAACACACACGGTGACTTTGTTACCCGCTTTTTGAGCCTCGGTGCAAATACCTCCCGGGCTAATTCTAAGGCGTGCCAAAGTAAATTACATTTAGTTTGCCTTAAATAAACAATGACTCTTCCAGGAAAGGTTTGTCTCTTCTGGGCACTTGCATCATTTATCATTGCTCCACTGTTTTGAGTTGGCTGCCCTTTTAGGGTGAGATGTCTCTTGGTTTTAGTGTGCGCACAACCATAGAGAGGACAAGGTCTTACCCCAAGAAAAATGTACTGAGAAGATGTCATTAAAGCTAATGAGAGTCCAGGCAGCTGCAGCTCATTAGAGAGTGCCTGGGGCCAATTGTAACTGAGACCTTTAAATATACATCATAGTCAAATAAACAACATCATATTCGATCTGCAAAGTCTCTATCAGTTCCTGCCCAGTCCTTATCACCCAGCCTTACATTTTGCTGAGAAAATGTTCCCTGTTCAATAACAAACCCAGAAGCAAGTGAGACCATCACACTTAGGAGTGATGTGCTGAGAAATGGGCATAGAGGAGCGGGTCCCTTCTCCTGAAAGCTAAATTTGAAATTCATTGATTACAAGGGTAGAAGACACTAAGGGCTCGAGCTCTCCACCCTGCCTGTAGGACAACATGGAAAACAGGTCGAAGAATCTGCAAAGATGCTGAAGACCAGCACATCCTAAACAGTGAGTGAGCAATTAGTTTTTCTCTGGTTCCTTTCTTTGGCTTCAGGACATGACTTTACCGTAAAAGAAAATGAGAGGTTTCTGACACTGCTTTACATTTGTTGTCGTTACGAAGCATTTAGTGAGGAATTACAGATTTACAAGCGTGGGGATTTCCTTCTCAATCAGCAGAGGTCCCAGAGGGGCTTCCCATCACCCCCCTTCCCCGCGGGCAGGAGCCCTGGGCTGCGCCATGGGCAGCTGTGGCTTCCTCCTGTCCTCGCCCCACGTGTGATTATTAAGTTCTTATCGCAATAAGGAGTCACTGACACTGGGCTGCTTTCCAGGGAATGCTGCTCCCTTAATAGGCCATTATATCTCAGTAATAAGGGCTAAACTCTTCTGGGGGCATTTAATCATGAATTAAGTAAAATAACACCACCGGTCCTGCCTTTCTCCCAGCCCTCACTAAGGGGGGTGATGCTGTCCATGGATCCTGTCCAGTGCTGGCTCTGGGGCTGATGCAGGGTGTGCACAGCACTGCCAGAGGGGTGCAATGCCCCTCATGCTGTCAGGGCCGTGTCTGGGTGCCCATAAACAATGCAGATAATAAAACAAATGGGGACAGGCTGTGGCTGGGTTCATTGGCTCCAAGGCCTGGCTCCCACATGAGGTCTCTGCACCCTCACTCGACAAATGACATCTCCAGTTCCTGTCATGGGAACTGGGTGGCTCTCACTGTGGGTATCTGCCTGCTTTAGGGCACAGTGTCACAGGCAGGATTGTCCCTGTGACAGAAGTGTGAAGGCATCACGGACTCCCACCTTGGTGGGAACTGTTATATTTGGGTAGCTGAATCCCATCCTCTGTAGCTACACCACGGAGTAGGTGCTGTCCTGGGTGAATCAAACCCAGAATCCTAGGGGTGGCCTGGCTGTTGGCCACAGCTTGTCCAGAGAGGCTGAAGCCAAGCAACATCACTTCCAGGGTATCCAAATCTCGCAGCATCCCAGATGGGGCCATGCCCACCCTGTCACCCAGGAGGGGTCCCTGTCCCACACCACCCCAAGTCATGCTTAGCAGAGTCACGTTAGCAGAGCTGTGCTAAAACTTTCCCACTCCCTGGCACCGTTTTGTTCATCACCGTGGACATGACCACAGTGACCTGCAAGAGCTGAGCTGAGCCTGGGGTTGTCACTGCCTGTCTGGGGCTGCTGTACCTACTGCATTTGTGGGAATCAAACCATGGGCCCATCTCTGCCCCATCAGGAGAGCTCTGGAGCCTGGGATGGGGGAACTTCCCACCATGGGGGCTTCAATGTATTCTGCTACCATGGCTTGCAAGGTTATCTCATAGCACAGAGGTCTGTGAGGTGGCTTCCCACCATGGGAGCCTGCAAGGTGGACTGTGAGCTCTCACCTTCATCCTCTGGATGACGCTGAAACACAGGATTAGGGCACCAAGTGAGGGAGGGACATGAATGGCATCCCAGGGAAGGAGGATCTCCAGCACCAGTGCTGCCAGGGACGGAGCATCAAGGGATGAAGCCAGGGCAGAGCAGCCCTATCCTGCCCAGAAAAAGGAGCAGTTTCCTGCTTGCTGTCCCCATGGGACCTGGTTTGCCACTGGGTTACCCTGAGCCCATAGGGACCTTGTCCAGATGTAGTCCCTGCTGCAGTCCCTGCTGCATCCAGCCTCACATACTGCAAGAGGCATCAGCAGAGCCAGGAGCCAGGGCAGGACACCCTCCTGGTGCCCTGCCCTGGGGCAGCAGAGCTGCCAGTGCTCCTGCAGCTGTGCCAGCTGAGACGGGCACATCTCTGTCCCCTGGCAGCAGGGACACTGAGGGTGCTGCTGCTGGTGTCACGTTGTGTTTCCAGCCCTCATCAGAGGTAGGGCCATGCTGGCCTGGCAGAGCCCTGCTGACACACGGCTGCTGGGAAATGGGGGACACAGAGCTTGAGCTTCACTTGGCTTCAAAGCCAGTCTGGTAACGGCGATGCAAACCTTCCACAGACACCCCAGCACCTCCCCACACCAGGTATATTGATTTAATTTGCACCTGTGCATTTCTTGGCACAGCCTGACAAGCAGCGAGCCAGGAGTAAATTCAGTTAGGAGAATTCTGGCACAAAGCTGCCCCAGCTGAGCTAAGCCAGCATGAAACAACAGGAGTTCAGTGGGTTCAGCCTTATGTGCAGCCCAAGCTTTGGCTGTAGCTGCAGCCCTGCCCTGAGATGGCAGGAGAGAACAGGAGGTGTTTGGGGTGAAGAGTTTTGCTGTGGGTAATTTATGTCACCTCAGAGCAGCTCTTTGCTGATACTGACTGCCCAAGGAGGAGGCTCTGGATTACACCTGGCTGCCTCCTATCCTCCCTGCTCTACCAGCACCCTGGTGCCACTTAGGGGTTCCCCCTTCTTCCCCCGCCAGGCCCTAAAGCGTTTTGGAGCACGCCCTGGAGCCATCCCACTGCCGACCTCTGCTCAGGCAATGGGGACCTATGAGCAGGATGTTGATGCTCATACTTGAGGTTTTTTGCTCTGTTCCTTTCTAATCCGAATTTTCAATTGCTCATAACTTATGTCATTTGGGCTGGAATTTTCCAGACGTGATCTCCCCTACAAAGGTGGCTCTTTCCTTTTCCTTTTATTTTCCTTATTTTCTTTTTTTTTTCAACCAAGGAAAAGCATTCAGCCAAATGGTCTGGCCATGTCCATTTTCCTTTTCTTTTCTTTTTTTTTTTTAGTAAACACAGACTTTTCTCATTATACATTGAAATTATAGTTACAGAGTCACCTTTCCTGCCGTGGTGTCAGTGGGGAGCAGCCCTCTGGCCGACCGTCAGGAGCTGGCGTGCGGAGGGGGATCCTGCCTTCCAACCCAGCTCAGCTTTCCTCAGCTCACCCAAACACTGACCCTCCCCAGAGCCCTCCAGGTGCCCCAGGAAACCTGAATTACGCCCCTTGAGGAAGACATTTTGCCCAAGAGCAGAGAAATACGTGTTCCTGCTTTAGTGTTTGTTTTCCTCCAGCAAGCTGGAGGCAGATCGGGTGGGGGCCAGGCTGCTTCCAGCAGGAGCCTTGTGTGGGTTCAAGTTCAAAACCCTTTTCCTTCCAGATTTTCCAAAAGCACTGATTTCCAAGTAGGGCTAGGGAATATGAATTTGCAGGTATTTCTGACATGTTTATGCTGTTGCTCCCTGTCATGTCTGTTGTGAGGATCTGGGGGATGGTCCCCACCACTGAAGGATGCCATCCCCACCTGGCTCAGGATGGCCGGCAGCGGGAACAGGCAGCACACACATCCAGCGCCGCGGCGGTTTTGCAGTTCCTCCCTTCCCTGTGGTAGCAAAGGGGTTAAAGCCGACAGGGTGAGTCCCAGGGGGCTGTTGGGGGGCCATGGCTGTGCAGAGCGGGGCGGAAGCCGCTCTCCCCCTCTCTCTGCTGCTCGCCATGATGTCACCTCCCTGCTGTCCCCAAGGAAGCATTAAACGAGCCCCTGCGCCAATGGGGCAGCGGGGCCAGGCCGTGCAGGTGGGCAGCACCTGGCAGGGGGTGCCCATGGCTGCAGCTGGCAGAGGAGCTCAGCCCACAGCACAGCCCCCTCCAGGGCCTCGTGCCTCCTCCTGGCTGCTGAAATGCCTTGGAGAAGCCGGGGGTGAGAGGAGCCGCTCCGCTCCCCACGTCCCTTCTGACTCCTGATGGGAACCCGGAGCAGGCAAAGGCTGGAGAAAAATCCCCATTACGTTTTCCAGGGATTAATAGGTCATCTGACAGTGCAGGGATCATCCAGGCTCTCCTTGGGGCGAGGTTGACCACAGAGCATCCCTGCTGTGCCTCCTCCATCCCCATCCCACCCTGACGGCAGATGTGAGTCCAGCTTGCACCCTCATGCAAGAGAGATCCCTTTCTGCAGCCCTTCTCCTCTGCAGAGAAGAAAGGCGTGCAAAGGAGGCTCCTATGTTTCTCCAATTAATGTAATTAAGAGAATTAAACTTTTGGAGAGAGTGAGTTTTTCATTTTCTTTTTATTTGATTAGGGAAATTCCCAGTGCACACTCTGTGCAAATGAAACCCAGGCTCCTTTCCGTTGTTGGGCAGCCCCAGGAGAACACGTTACCTTTCAATCTCGCACTCTAATGTGTTTAGAGTTAAAATCCCCCCGCCCCAGGCGAGCAAAGGAAGGATCCCAGAGCCTTGATTAAAGCACGGCTTCCTGAGCAAGGATGTGCATGTGGAGCTGCTGGGCTTGCACTGTGCCCTGCACAGCCAGACCAGCCCACGAACACCAAGAGATGCCACGACATCCACGACATTCCAGTCTTCTGGTGGTAAGTCCAGGGTCGTGCAATAAAAGCCAGGGAAAAGCAGGGCAGCCCTGGGATGGAGTGGCTGGTCCCCACATTTCACTAGAGGTCTGTCCTGGCCAGCTTGCCCACGTGAATTCCAGTGCCGTGGCCCCATCAGGTGGTTTAGCACATAATACTGAAAAGCAATTATTTTTGGCAGCCTGAATATTAAAACCTCTTCTCCACAAGACTGTATTTAGCTATCAAGGTAACTGAAAAATAAAACATGAGTAAAAGTCTTTGTACGATCCTGCCATGAGGCCTCGGGTACTTATATTATCCCACAAGCGCTCCAAAATTACAAGCCAGCTCCCCAAAATGAAAGAGGCTTAAAAATCAATAAGAATAAAAAAATACATTATGACTTTTAATTTTTCTTCAGCTTTCTGAGCATTTTGGGCACACAGGGGACATGTTAGACATTAATGAAAGCTGCTTTTCTCATCTAAACACAATTTCAGGTGGTCGTAACTTTGAAAACCATGGAGACATCACTGGATCTGCAGCAGGTACAGATCTGGACAGGGAAGAGAAATCCAAAAACTGGGGCAAAGTGGCTCCTTTAGCACCACTGGGGCTTCCCACAGTTTCTTGTAGCGAGAAGTGTGTCTACAAAGAGCTAAACCTGCTCTTTTTTCATTTTTTCCCCCCAAAAAAATCTGCTGACCCAAAGTCTGGCTTTCTGGTCGCTGCCATTTAGCATAATGGATTGGAGATGGAGCTCCAGGAGCGCCGTCTGGGGTGGGAGGAAACCGCAGGGCGGCTCTGGGGCGGCGCAGGGCCCTCGTGGCTGGGCTGACACGAGCACAGGTGGCCCAAGAGCGGGCTGGAGGTGAGGCTTGGGTTTCCCAGCGTTTGGCTCCTCTCCAGTACAAACGCTCGCGCTCCGTGGCAGAAGATGAACGGGGTTATCTGGATTTAGCAGGAGGCGTTGCCTTCCTTTTCGCCTCCAACGGGGGAGTGAGAACGGCTCCCTGCGGTCAGGAGGAAAACTTGGAGCTTTAAAGCCCATCAGGTTTCTGGGCTCACAACGAGCTCTTCTGATCATATCTTTTTTTTTTTTTTGATTAGGTGAAATATTTTTCTCTGTTAATCTCTAATTCCTCCAGATTTCCCAGGGGCCATCCAGAGGAGAGAAGCTGGAGAGGGGAGGAGGGAGAGGCTGGGCGATGTCATGGTTGGGAAAATGGCACAGGATAAGATTTATGGATGCTTTTCCAGATCCTCAGCTCTGTAAGTAACCATAAAGGCAGTGACTTGCTTGTGACAATCCACAGGTGTCCTCAACATGTGATTTTGGAGAAGAAAAGCACCCACAGGCATCACCCAGGGACCAGCTGCCCATCACCACAGCGCTGGCAAACATCCACTTTGGGAGGACAACGAGCATTTTTGGCTGCAGCAGCAACGACGCCATAAAACACCAGGAACTGCTGCTTGCAGGCTTCTCCCATCGCTGCTCGGAGCATCTGTGGAAGGGAAAACTTCCCAGCGTAACATCCACAACCTCTTAAGTAAATAGTCTTTAATGTTGCACTAAAGGCTTGTAGCCTTAATATGTAAAATCTGTTTAGCTTTTTTTAATTCTTGGATCGCGCTGTGGAAAGCGCTCCAGAAGTTGCCTGTTGGCTTTTTTCCCCCCGCCTTTGGTCTCGGCGGGGCTGCGGTCGCGGCCGCCCTCCCGCAGCAGCCCCGGGCACGGAGCTGGTGGGGATGCCCTGAAGATGCCCTGAAGATGGCAGCAGGGCCATGGGCACCGCGCAGCCCGGCGGCCACGGCGGGGACACAGCGCTCCGCCAAGCCCTGCTCCAAGCAAATATTTTCGCTTTTGAGAAGAAAGAAAGAAAAAAAAAAAAAAAAAAAAAAAAAAAAGAAAAGGGTGGGGAGCTCTTTTGTAACAAATGCTGGAGCGCTCTCCGCAGCTGCAACTTTCTGCCACATCAGGATGGAGCGAATGACACCCGCTCGCTGCAATCTGCGGGGATGCTGAAAGGCTCTTCAGTCCCTCGCAGCTGGGTCCTGCTCGCTGAGTGGCAGCTGAGCCTTTCTAACGAGGCACGGAGGGTGGGGTGGGTTTCCCCGACTGCTCTGGGTGCTGCCGGCTCCAGGCTGAGGGAGTTATTTTAGGGTTTCTTCCTTTCCTTGTGCTTGTAGCTATCGATCGGAATGTAGGCTCGTTTCTGGTCTCTGGCTGTTCCACTGATGGCATGAAGGCAAGTGTGAGATGGAGCCAGTACCCATTTTGGCTCCTGATGGGGCTGTGTGTGTTCTGGTGCACTGACTGGCTCTGCTGGGTGCTGTGGAAATGGGTAAATAAAAGAAAAAGCAATCTTTCCCCAGTCTCGAATTGGGGAGGCTGAAGCGCCATCAGTAAATGACAGACTGGCTGGGAGAGGCACAAACAAACACAGGGGAGAGAACCAGGAGGAAGAGGAGGAGGAGATCAGGGTGCTGTACCTGTGTTTTTGTTTAGACTGGGAAGCTGCAGCTGAGCTTGTCTCCTGCCCAAATTGGGAAAGCTCGGGAGAAACCAGCCCTGCCAGGAATGGGGATGTGGAGGTTGGGGTGAGGGACTGTGGCAGGGCAGGCGGGAGGAGAGTGGCAGCACCTATGGGGAAAATACCCAACCTCAGCCATGGGGCTGCAGGGCAATAGCAGGGTTTGACCCACTACAGTGGAAAAGCCAGTGTGGGAAGGTGGCAGTGAAGGCAAGGAACATGGTGAGTCTGAGCAGTAGGGTTGAAATTGCCATTCAGCAGTGCTCTGGCCTTCATCTCTTTCTTGCAGCTGAGGGACCTTCCCCATGGCCAGAATCAGTCAGAGGCTGTGCAGACAGAGCAGCTCCTGGGGCAGGCTGGCCCCAGAGATGGGGTCCACTTCTGTGTAGAAGCACTGGTCAGGAGACAAAGGAGCCTTTGGGCTCACAAATCTCAAGGTGAGGACCCTGGGTGGTGTCAATGGCCCTAGAGCTGGCTGATGGAGTGGGGCTGGATGCAGGGATGTGAGGGAAGGGCATGGGTCCTGGGACCTAAACATCCATGTCTGGGAGGACAGTAGCTGTACAAAGAGAGCTCTGTGTGCCGCCAGGCAGGACAGAGCCCGCAGACGGACGGGGAGGAGGAGGCTGAGCTCATGTAAACACTGTGAAGGTGGGAGATGTGGGACGGAGGCACGGAGCACACACTGGCAGGCGGCCACAGACAGCTCCGGATGTCAGTGCACAGCATGAGGGGCTCAGAGGAGAAGGCAGTGGGGCAGCACGTCTGGCAGGGGTGGGAGGTGGGCTGGTGGCAGTGTTGCAGCAATGGAAGAACATGGAGATGTTCTTCCACCACACCCAGCACCAGTACATTTGAGCAATTGTGCCTCTGGTTCAGCTCCAGCCCAGGATATGTGATGTCTTTCCTAACCCTACTACAGAGGAGAGGCTTGTGAGTTGTCACTGTGCCTCCTGACCTGTGGCACATTGGCCTCATGCTGGCAGCAAGTGCCACAGTGAGAGCTCCTGAGAGCACAGGGGCCTGCAGTCCCCTCTGTAGAGATGGGGCCCAGCAGCAGCGCACCCGTCTGTCCTGCCAGCCTCACCCATGTCCCTCCAGCCACTGGCAGAGTCCAAGCAGCTCCATGCTCTTGCTCAGACAAGACCTTTCTGTGCAGGTACAGCTATGATGACATCCTTGGTGCCTGCCCTGGTGTCAGCATCCCTGGGGCCCCTGTGAGTCAGCACCCAGTCCCCTGTGCCTGGAGCGCTGCCAGCCCCTGAGCAATGATTTCCAGTGCATGTGGCCAGGTTGTGTGTCAGGAGGATTAATGACAGAGGCTTCCCAGGGCTTTGAGATCTGGGTCTAATTTAAAACCAAAACAAAACTTAGAATTTTAGGAGCAGGGGAGTTGCTGTCCTGGGGCAAGCCTGGGATGCAGCTCGTCGCATATCCGATCTTGCAGAAACATGTGCCAGGACCTTCAGAGAAGGTACAAGCAAACACCTGGTACACAGGAAAAACCCAGCCTCCCAGGGGTGCTTTCTTCTTTGTCTTTTGCTATTAGTCATTAGCTTATGCACCGAAGCACATGGCCTTATCTTCCCTCCAGGCATCTTCCTTTTATCTACCTTGACTCATGGAGCTACAGAATCTTCTATTAGCTGCGTAAATGTCAGATCTTCTTTAAAATCTTACAAAACTCTCTGCCTCGCTGTATCTTACGGCAGTGAGTACCACACATAAATCATGTGCTGGTGTAAAAATGAGTTTCTTATCAGTTTTTAGCTCTTTGGATTTCACCGTCCGTCCCAGCAGAGCTTTCACTGTTGCATGAGGGATGGACACTGGATGAGGAGTGAGCTGGATGCCAAGATGAACCCTGGTCTTGCCTGACTTTTTCTGGTAAAGGGCTTAAAGCTGGTGACTGGGAGAGTTTGACATCAAAACTCCTCTGCAAAAAGTCTTCAGCAACTTTCTGGCTGGGAAGAGGGGCTGGCAGAGGAGCAGCTCTGCATGCCAGAGGGATGGGAAGTTCAGGCTGAAGATGTCTCCCAAGGCAAAGGCTTGGGGTTGTGCCAGGTTGTGGGAGGTGGAGGTTTGGGAAAGGGCTGCAGGGCTTAGCCAAGGACCAAAGGAAATGTGGAACAGGGGAACGTTTGTCTTGATTTAATTTGACACTTAAACTGAAAGAGTGTGATTTGTAGCTGTGCACATTTAAAAAGCTCCTCGAGATAGGGAAGTGGAGGCAATAGCAGGTTTGGATGCCAGATCAGATAAGACCCTGTGGGTAATGCCTCTACCTTACTCATTTTTATTCAGATTTATCTCCACGCTCCTTAAAAAACCCAATTGCTTGAAATTCTCCACTGCTGACTCTATTTCCAATATCTCCTTAACTGTGAGGCACCTGAACCTGATGTGACACTCACTGTTGTGTTGCCTTAGCCTGGGGCAGCTCTGCCTGGCCCTGCCTTCACATGCCCAAAGGCAGTTTGGTGTCCTGGTCTCTGCCGAACACCAAGCTCTGTGTTGTGATGGATTTGAGCAGCTTGGACTGGAGACTCAATGGGACAGAGTCCCAGAGGTGATGGAAGGAGGTCCTGGAGATCCTTGCTGTGTGCAAAATCCCAGTTGTTAGATGGCCCAGATGTGTCCTGATATGGGGGCTGGTCCTTGCAGAAGGTGGAGGGAACAGTCTTGGAAGGACCTTTGAAGGTTATGCTCACCAGGCCCCGTTGCTTGTGCAGCAGAGACCAGAGCAGATGCCTCAGGGCTCTCAGATCTGCACAGAGGCTTTGCTGGGAAGAAGGGAAGCAGGCACAGCCTGGGCATGTGGAGGCACCACCAAGGAATGTGCCCACACCCTGCACAGGGCACATCATGGGCTGCTGGCAGGAGAGCCCCACAGGGAGCCATTCCAGCTCCTGAGCTGGGCCCTCTGCAGGTAGCTGGGGTAGCTGGTGGAGCACACAGAGCCATGGAAGCGCTGGCCAGGATGAATGTGTTTGGCACTGACCCTAATCCTTTCCTGCCAATACACTGATTGGAATTGAATTTCCAATATGAACCGTCGTGGGACTCTATCTGCAAGCTGGCGAGGAGAGCTATAGATTTTTATCAAGCGTTTCACAGCTATTTCTTTAATTTAAAAAAAATAATGGGAGTTACTGCTGAAAACACTTCAGCAGCCAAACAGCCGTGGTGGTGCTGGGCAGGGCAGGACGTGGCTGGGTGTGAGCTGGGGAGCAAGGGGGGAGCAGCAGCTGCCAGAGCCACGGCCCAGCACCCAGCAGGACAGCTCAGCCCCTGCTGCGCTTGTGGGAGCCTTCTCAGCCCCTCTGGGTGGAGGTGATGCTCACCCCTGATGGTGTTACAGCCCAAAGGAGCTTGTCCTCCTGAAAGCTTCAGCCCACTGTTTCTCACTCGCCACAGATTTTCTCCCTGCAGGATCCCTCCACCTGAGGGACATCCCATCTCCATCCCATCTCTCCATCCCATCTCCCTCCCCAGGGGATGGCTGACCCCAGCCAGGCAGCCTCTCCAAGGCTTTGCAGACTTCTGGCAGAGCCCACTGACCTTGGCCAGCTTTCACTGCTCATTTCCCACTCCATTACAGGGTGGCACCCAAAACAGGACATTTTCTCAGGGGTGACTCTGGCAGGGCTGGGGAGGGTGCTGGAGGCAAGATGTTCTTTTTGTATCTCCCAACAATACTCCTTTTTTAATCTTTTAATCTTTTTTTTGTCGCAGTACAAGGCTCCTGCCTTGTGTTCAGCCTGCAATCCATTACATCCCCCAGCTCTTTTCTGCAGAGCAGCTGCCTTGCCAGCTTCTCCCTGTATTTATTTAGGCTTCCTCCCCTCTGCCCTGTATTTGTTCAGTTGAACCTTGCACTTGTCTTGGTGAACACCCTCCTGTTTTTCCTGGCTCTGTCTCTGATTTATGAAGATCGTTCTGAGCTCTAATCCTGCCTGGATGAGTTGCCTGAGCAATCCTGGCTCTGGCAGGAGGCACAAGTTCTCCAGCAGGTGACAAGAGGTGATTTTCATCCATGCACAGGTTCAGGACAATCAGTTCCTCTTTCTTTGACCCTTTCCACCCTCATATCTTTAACAAGACTGGTCCATGCGTGGCAAACACCCGGGAATGCTCTTGCTTGAGGATTAAAAAAAAAAAAAAAAAAAGATATAGGCAGCATGCCCAGGGGAAAGCAAACATCCTAGAGATGCTGGGAAAGGGACACAGCATGACACTGCCCTGGGAGAGCCTCCCCTCTGCCCCTGTTGCTATTGCTGCTCCCTTTTTTGTCCTGAGCAGTTTGCAAATATTTTCAGTCCTGCAGGTTGTTTCCATTAAGAGGGAAAAATCAATGAGGCAGCCAAGAGTCTGTGGCTGAGCCTGCTCTCTGCTAAAAATGGACCAAATGCCTCTTTCCTGAGTGCAGCGGGGTGGGTTTGCCTTTTCCCAGCTCTGACCCCGGCGCTTCCCGAAAGCCGCTCCGCGTTCCAGCCCTCCCTGCCCGGGAGCCGCTCCCGCCTCTCCTCCCTCAGCCCTGGGCTCATCCCGGGCTGGGGCTCCGCAGCTCCTGCTGACGGGAAAAGCATTCCTGTCATTTCATCAAGTGGCTTAATAATTTGCCAGAAATGCCCATTGATTCCTTGCACGCTCCTGTGGAGACAGAGGTAAATAAGAGCCATTCGTCATTGCATTATGTATCGGTAATTAAAAATTACTAGGTAACTTGAACCAAAAATTGAATAATTTGAAGTAAAATTAAATAATTCTAGGTAATCAGGACTAAATGAGACCATTATTTTACTTATCAGTGACTAAAAATTACCAGGCATTTTTCCTCATTTGGATGCTCTCCTTCGCCCTCCGTGTCAGTAGAGCCTTTCTAATTTGTTTTAATTGTTAATTTTAATGAGTAGTGTTTTTCTGATAACATTTTAGCGTGTTTTGTTGTTTTTAGAGAGGGTTTTTATTGCATTGCACAAAGCCTGAAGCACCTCAATGTGGGAGCAATTTGGAAGCTAAATTATTATTATTTATTTAAATCAAACCCTCCAGCCTCTTTAACCGTTTGGCTGATTCTGTAATTGCAGTACCAGTGTGATGGAAATGCTCATGAGGCTGGCAAGGAAGTGTCTGGATACTCCTCTCAGCTCTGTGACCCTGGCATATCCCCAGCTGCTGGTTCTGCTTCCTGGGAAGATTTTTTGGACTCAGAACTGTGCTGTTACTCCGGGTTTGCCCAGCACCTCAATCAATGTCCCCAGTAGTGCTTTGGAGGCACCTGGAGTAGGACACAAGTAGAAACCTTCTGTTTCAGGGTCTCATCCCATCCATGAAATAAGCAAAATTTGGGGGTAGGCAGCAAGACACCGATTTCAGCTCAGTTTTTATCTGGTTGTGGCAGCAGGGCAGGATGTGGCCGGATTGCTTTTGGGAGGGGTGGTGCTTCTTTGATGTCAAGTCACTACAGTCCTTAGGTCAAGGGCATCTTTGATGCTCTTTGAAGGTCTCTCCTGTCCCATTCCTGCCGTGGGCAGTGGGGCTGCACCATGGCCCCGGGGCCCCTGAGACACTGCATGGCTCTGAGAGGCCACCAAGGCTCGCGAGACTTTTTGTGTCTGGTCAAAAATCTCCAAATAGCTCGAGGTGAGCTGTTATTCCCAGTGTCCTGTGATCCATCCTCCTCCAGCTGCTCTCTCAGGGGCTCCCAGTCGCTGTGCCCTGAACTGGCAGGGCGGAGCAGGGTGGCACTGGGGCAGCACCGCTGCTTTCCCCTGCCCTGTGAATCCTGAGGAGACCCTGATTAGCCTGATCCCCCTCGAGCCTCCCTTCCCTGCAGGGAAGGCCTGCGCCTCCATGCTCTCCCATTGTGCCTGGCAGGGCTTTGTCACCTCCCTGCTCCATGGCTCAGACGGAAGGATGCTGGCTCAGGGGTCGCGTTCCTGTCCCCTGTCTGCGGCCCCGGGGCACGGCAGGAGCTGCTGGGAGAGCACAGATCCCTTCACACACGGATCCCTTCACAGATCCCTTCACACCCGGGTCAGAGCCCAGCGAAACCCTGCAGGCATTCGCTCAGCCCGTGCCTGTCCTGGAGGTGATGGTGGGGCCGGGGTGTGAATGGCACAAGGTCAGGCTGGGTCATGGGGGTCTGTGAGCATCCTGCCCTGGGCTGCTCTGCCCCTTCATGGCTGCTAAAGGGACAGAAATGTGTCTCTTCTGTGGAGATGAGGTTGTGAAATAGCTTTATAATGTTCCCTCAGTGCGTGCCAGCCCTCAGCCTGTGATAACCCCTGCTTGGTGCTGACCAAACAAGACAGCAGATGGAATAAGCAAATAATTTGGGGATTTTTTTTTTCTCTCTTCTTTAACAAGACCTTCTCCTCTAACCTTCTCTGAAATCCTAGAAAATAAATGGTTGGAAAGCTTCACCTGTGGCTGGTGTCAGGCCTGCCTCTGTCCTTGGGGTCATGGTGCTTCCTTGGGGTGAGCCTGGGAGTCAGGGCAGGGAATGGGCTGGAAACACTGAGGATGGACTGAGGATGGGAGCCTGGGCATGGCTGCTGCAGCTGAGGAGCAGGGGAACCAGAGGAGGGGAAGGGTGGACTTATTCTTGCAAGCTCTGCCTCTCATCCATGTGCATGAGATTCCCTCTGAGCTTCCCAAATCCAAACAATCCACTGCAATCTCCACAATGGGCTGGGTCTGGTGGGGAGACACCCAGGCAAATCTGCTGCTGGGCTGTTGCAGGGCACACAGGGAGCCCCCAGAGTCTCATGGCCACTGGCTCTCAGCCCAGTGGCCCCAGTCCTGACCCAGAGTGGCCAGGTCCTGCATAGAAGTGCCAAATTCAGACCAAGCAGCCCCAGATCTCTGGGGTGCCTGGTGGAGGATGTACCAGGGGTCTGGACAGGGCTTTTTGTCGAGGTCTGCCTGGAGAGGTTGCTCCCTGCCTTGTACCTCTCACACCCAGGAATAGGAATAGTTTTGTGGTACTTGGCATTCATCCCCCCATGCTTAATTTCATCCCATTTAGACCTAGTAAAAACTATTCCCTGCAAGCAATTTATTCAACAAATGTAGCTGGCACTTTCTGTTGCTGAGTTGTCCAGGAAGAGGCCACAATTTTTAATGATTTTTTTTCCATTCAGTGAATGCTCTTTATGGCAGTATTTGAGCTCAGGGTTGTTCATGAATGGCAGTATAGTAAAAAAAATATCCGGTGGCCTATCTGAGCTGCAGTTTGCTATTCACGCTGTGAGGCTGGGCACCTTATCACACCAAGTATTGTTTCTCTCCCCTGAATAGGAGCTCTCATCTCCCTCAACTACCTCCACTCCTACCCAGAACAAAATTAATTTCATCCTGCAACAAATCTGGCTGCCTGATTAAATGAATCTGTTGCCGGCCCTGAAAGATATCTCGGTGAGCAAAATTTCATTTCTGGTTGAACACCCACTGAGGCAGCCACAGATACAAGTGGATGGCTCCCAGAGGAGCTCAGGGCTGTATTTACAGTGCTAACCTGCATCTGATCCCCCCACTCCTGTTTGCAATGCCCTGGAAGGCAGCTCCTGGGGGTGTGGAAACACCCTGGGCACCAGTGGCTCCTCATCAGGCTCTCCCAACCCCAGTGCTGCTCCTGGCTGATGCCTAGTCAAGCTTGGCAAATTGAGCTCTTTTAATTTTTCCTTAGAAACCAATCCCTCGAGCCCTTTTTTTCCTGTGGTAGGGGAGTATCACCCCCCACATTAATTTCTCTGCAATTTCTTGGTGTGCTCTGAAGCCCTGAGTGTGTTGCTGAGCCTGGCGTTGAAGGTGTGATGCTGCTGGCACTGCATCCTCATCCTTACCCAGCTCTAAGCCTCTGTTACCCACAGACACTGACTACTCCTGTCACCATCCCACTCTTTCTCTCTGCCTTGTTTCCAGGCACTGAAACCCTTTTTATTCTGTCTGATCAAGACAAACATAGGGGAGTACTCACGGCCGCTTGCCCAGGGAGGGGTTTGCCAAAATTGTCCTATTCTGGAGCATTTTTATAGTAACTGTGTGATGAGGAAAAGATGGTGAGGGCTCACCGTTCTAATTAGGATCGTTTCTGTCTTGCAAGAGGGATTGGCGGGTAGTATTTATGGATACGAGTAGGTTCAGAAAAATTCCTAGCACCATCTGTTTGAGAGAGAACAGGAAGAATTTCAATATGCTTTAGACCTTGAAGTGTAATGTTTGTATAACAGGCTCATAAAATCAATTTCTAATAGTTACAGGTACCCCCTCAGGAATTTAAATAGTCTGTTAACAAAGTTATTCCATCTGCCAAGCGAATATATTAAATATGCACGTTCCATGCTACATGTATGGCTGCATGTGCCTTTCTCCTGCATGACATGCCCTTGGGCCCTTTGTGTTGGTTTTGCTCCTGGGTTACGCTCAGTTTTTCCTGATGGCAGCTCACGGTTTAGTCCCAGCTCAGTGGGAGCTCATTCACCTGCCCTAAGCCTGATAATTCATTGTTATGGTCACCTTGTTCCTTGGGAGCTGAGTGTGAGGCTGCTCTGTCCTGGTCCCTTTCCCATTTCCTCCTCGGCTACCCATGGATTGTCTCAGTGGAGAGAATTGGCCACAGGGGTTAGAAGGGTCGGAGGGGACGGAGAGGTCTGAATTTGCAAACTGAGGGCCATGCATGGGACAGGATAATCCCTTCACACCCATTTTGCAGACATTTTACACTGGTGCTGCAGCCTGGATAATGATCCAGTTGGGTTTTGCTCTGCTCCTGCTCCTCCATGGCACCCCACTTTCCCATTACCCTTTGGATCCATCAGTGCCCTGCTTGGTGCCAGAACTCCAACTGCCTTGTGTGATCGGGAGCAGGCTGACAACTCGGGGCATATGCAGGCAAACTACAAATATGTCATCCTGTTAACTAAACAGTTTGCATTTAAGGCTGCCCGCGGAGCTGAACGACACCTCGCCAGCTCTGCAAAGGTTGTGTTCTCAGCGCGATGGGGAGTGATTTATGGCCAGCGTTCGGCTCTGTGTCCAGAATATCGATGGAGGCGTTTGCTGCCTATTGTGTTTAATAGCTCCTGGGGTCCCTCTTTTTACCATTGTGTCATTTGCTGCCTGCCAGCCTGTGCAGGTCTCAGTCTGGGCAGAGTTATTGATTGCGGCATGTTCGGAGCTGCTGCTGGCTGGGTGCTGGCAGTGGGTGCCTCTTCCAAACAGCTGCAGCAGGCACAGCCCTCGCTGGCCACTGTCCCCAGGTCCCCTTGTCCCCCTGCTGCAGCATCACCTCAGGGAAGGTGCCCTGGAGGGAGGGGATCTGCCCTCCCCTCCCCACCCTGTATCGACAGGAACCAAAGTGAAAATGCTCTTTGATGGGGAGTGGAGCTGGAAAGCAAAATCTTCACGTTTTTAATGGATTTACCCTCTCCACCCAGAAAGCAGATAAGGCACAGAAATCCCATGGGATTCACCAGCAGCCAGGCAGGAGGTGTCCTGGAGGGAAGAAGCAAAACCCCGCACGTCTGAGGCGTGCCGGGAGACTGGGATTTCCTTCTGATGATGATTTCTTTGTGCTAGGCCGTTTATTCTTCTTTTTTAATTTAAAAATCCACATTCCCACTTCCACATAGCTCGTTATCTCAGGGCGTGTGATGAGGTGTCCAGGGGTCTGTCCCGGCAGAGATGATGCAGAACACATTCACGCGGGCTGTTGGATCTGACCCCCCTCTCCCTCGGGGAGCGGGTGGTTTTCATTTCAGCCTCTTCCATTAGAAGCTCTAAGGGGAGCTCCATCTATTAACTGAGAACTGCAGGCCTGTAAATTTTGGCAAGAAAAAGTCCTTGGAAGCAAATCATCTGTATTTTCTCAGGGCTGTTTGTCCTCCCTCTTTGCATGTACAGCCTTTGCCGGGCGGGAGGCAGGTACTGCCACTGACTCCTTCTCCACATGTGCAGATTGATGGTGGCTGCTCCAGAGCCCGCTCCCTCTTCCCTTTCTTTCCTTCTCAGTTTTGTTCCTTCCCTTTTGAGCTGTTTCTGCTTTGCTTAGGAGACTCCTTTATCTGCCAAGTCCTGATGTGTATCTGTTCATTTCCTAGGGCAAACACATTGATCTGTGATTTCTGTTATGATACTGCAGATTTCTGTTCCCTTTATTCTCTTTTTTTTTTTTTTTTTTTAATACTTTATCCTGCCATCCAGGAGGTGGTTTCTGTGCTATGGAGAAGCTCAGTGTTTCTAGAAAAATGCGTGTTTCCCTGCCTCAGAGCTGTGCCTAATTGCATACAGAGCGAGCGTCCATCCCTCTTAGTTCCAGTGTAATTCTTTGCGGTGTGTTCCTTTGTGATTGTGTTATTCCAGCAATAACAGCCACTCTCCTTCCAGATATTTATTCTTTTCATGAACATCACCATACTGGCAAAGGGTTGGGCTTTTTTTTTCCATCTTAATGCTCTACTTCATAGCTCAAATCAGGGATTTATGCTTCAGGGATCTCAGAGAAGACTTTGCTCCTTTCTGCTACCTCCTTCCAGGAGCACCATCTTTCTATGCTGGGATTTGGAGCTCTTGGACATGTGTTACTGATGCTCTCTGCTTTTAGATTTGTATTTACTGCTGTGCTTTGCTCTTTAATTTTGTTGTTCTCTTTCTGGCACAGAGACGAAGTGATGCAAATGAAGGCTGGAGGAGTATTTGGTTTGCACAAAAACCAAGCCTGGCAATTCCAAGTGGAGGCTGGCAGGGAGTGGGAGGGCAATGGGCATCATTTTTCCATGCAGCCACTGCAGCTCTGGGCATCCTGTGAGGGCTGTAACGGAGGGGCAAGAGCCTGGGCAGAAGTGGGTGTTCCCAACACCTGGCACAGCAAGATTTGGAGAACAAAGTGCAGAAAAGGCAGGGATGCCTCTCAAAAACACCACTTACCTCTGTCACACCTCTCCCTGTGCTGAGGATAACACACTAGTTTTTCATCCTGGAAGACCTTATTTCATATTATGAGTTAGTTTTACAGCACCCTGATGTGTGCTCAGCACTTTACGGTGCAGGGAGAAAGATGAGGTCCGTGTGACAGATTTACCCGGCGTTAAATCCTGACTGAGTTACAAAGGAGAGAAGCAGCCTGTCTGTGCCCTGGCCTCCATCCTGTCCTGCTGCCACAGGGGCTTTGAGACCCTTCTACGTTTTTTAGTGACATGAGGGAGGTTTTTCTGCCCCATGGCAGCCCTGCTGCCCACTGTGCTCTGCTTCTCGCCCAAGCCATCACTTTTGGCAGGTGGGAGTCCTGTGAAAGCTGCAGCAAGGAGGGCATATGGCACACAGCTCCCAAACAGGGACCAGAGAATGGTGCTGTGCCAGGACCATTTGACAGCCTGGCACAGTCCCCCTGAGCCACCTGTGAGTGGGGGAAAACGTTGGCGTTCAGCAAGGGCTCATTCACTCAGACTGGCACCTCAGCTGAAGGCTGTGCTGGAGCCAGTGGGACTTAGAGGCTGTGTCAGGGTGGATTTACAGCTGGGATCCATGCTGGAGGAGGAGGGCAGGCTGCTCCAGGGCCATGCCCCATCTTGGGCAAACTCCCTCTGCCCTTCCAGAGGGTGCCTGGGTGTAGGATCACCTCAACCCTGTCATCTGGGCAGGAGAGGTGCAGACTGCCTCCCACAGCTCTCAGGATGCTCATGCTCATGCTCTGCCAGGGTCAAATGGGAGGCAATGGGCCCCCTGCTCCATCCCCATGCCCGGGTGCTGCCACTGCCCTCCTTGGCTACGTGGGAATGGCTCCTGGGGCTGGAGCATGCTGAATTTCACATTTCAAATGGGGTTTCTGGCACCCGGCCAAGCAGCATTTCGTGTTGTCAAATATTTTGGCAAACCACATCTCAGCTTTAGTCTGAAGCGTCTTTCGCTGGGGAAACGGCGTCGAGCCGAGCTGCCGGCTCGGAGGGGAGCACAGCACTGCCAGCACATCCTGAGAGGGAGCTGCTGGTGCTGGGGGCACTGGCACCACAGCTGGGCAGGGTGACTGCTGTCTGGGCACTGAAAGGGCCAAGAAAAGGTGTTTCAAGGTGACTGTAAATGGTTTGTGAAATCAGGCTGAACGGGGAAAATCGTATTGACGAGAATAAGAAAACCCTGAAAAGTGATTTTTCAAGTCTCGATTTTGGCTTTTTGTTCTGAAATTGCCCTGCATTAAGAAGAGAATAAAAAAAAAAAAAGGAAAAGAAAAAAAAAAAACAACTCTAAGTAAACTGGAAATAAGGGGACTGTATTTTTTTTACCAGCTCATTGGAAAAATGAAACATATTTGTTCTGGGTCAGACCAAAATGAGCAAAGCAATCAGTTATCCACAGAGCCACGCTGCAGGCTGCCTTTCCTTCTGCTCTCTCTCCTGGGCATCCTTGAAAAAATATCCAATACATTTTTATGATGTTTGAAAGAAAATATCTCTGAGGAGAGGGAAAAAAGCAAGGTGTGATCCCAGAAAGTCTGCTTTCACAGCTTGGACAGACCCATCTTTCCCTCCCGCAGCTGCCGCTCCTTCCTCCTGCCTGTCACGTTGTGTGGTTAGAGCACACGTACTCACAGCCCCAGCACCATGATGGGTTTTGAAAGCCTGAGAAATCCTCCCAAAAGCCTGGTTTCCGGCCAAAAAAACCCGAGGTTATGCAAACATACACGGAGCTTGCAAACAGGCTGTGTGTGTTGGATGGAGAGCAGCTTTGCAGAGCAGGTGTGAGCTGATGCGGGAAGAGCTGCGCTGCCTGATGTCTGCACTGAAATCCACTGTCAGCCCACAGACTGAAACCAGGGCTCTGGAATTAAAGAAAAAAACGACCAAGGAATAAAATCCGCCCTTGCAGCAGCATCCCAAGCACAATCCCACTGGATCCCAGGCCAGTAGGCAGTGCCATCCGTGCAGGTTATGGCTGCAGGACCCCTTTGTGAAACACCACCAGCCCATTTGGGGGCAGTGGGGTGACCCCTCCCCAGCCCAGCTCACCCACCTGCATCCCCCACCCTGCTGCCACTGCCCTGGTTGTGCCCCTAGAGCCCTGCATGACGTGCCTGTGTCAAGGTTTAAAGGTGAATGGCTCCTCAGCAAACGCACACCTGAAGTGTTGTGTGCCAGTGAAACCTCCTAAAAACCCAGTTTCTGTCAGCTGCCAGGAAAAAGCTTGTTTGGGTTTAAAATGTGTTCAGAAGAGTTATTCTCTTATGAAAAACTGTGGCTGTCAAAGCACCACGGTGGAGTTGCATTTATTACATATTAATGACTCCACATCAGCTGTGCTTGCTTTACAGTACCCAAATATTGGAAATATCAGTGTACAAGCATTCCCCAGGGTGAATTGTCAGACATGCAAATCTTGGCAAGCCCAGCAAAAGCAAAGCCACTCAGTTACCCACAGGAAATGCTCCCTGTGCTGGTGAATGCCATCATGGCAGTGAGACTCAGTCATCCTGGAGCTGTGCACTCAAAACCATGTGAAAAGCAGGGAAGATGTGAGTCTGTCTGCACCAACCTCTTGTTTGGATGCCTTTAACAAACATGGGATGAAGAGGCTCGTGCCAGTGTGATAATGTGGAGGGAGGCACCTGGTGGGAAAAACTCTCAGGGAAACAGCACTGAGGTGTTTGCACTGCAGGATTCTTGACACCTCGTGTTGGAGGCTGATCAGAGCAGGGAGAAGCTCTCTGCCATGCAGAGGGTCATTCACAGTATTTAAGCCTTTTTCTCATTGCTCCCTGGAGGGACTTATTTGGGGATTTAATCCAATAATTCTATTCTATTCTATTCTATTCTATTCTATTCTATTCTATTCTATTCTATTCTATTCTATTCTATTCTATTCTATTCTATTCTATTCCATTCCATTCCATTCCATTCCATTCCATTCCATTCTCCAAGCCCCTGGGGGTTACCTGGCCAGAGTGACATCCTTCACCTCCCTCCTCCAGGGCAGGCAGGGATGCTGCTTGGTTTGGGTGAGTGCCGGGCAGAGCTGATCCCCCTGGGGCAGAAGCAGCAGAAATGGGACCAGGGAAGCTGTGACTGGGACCCTGCTGCTTGTGCCTTTCTCCAGTCTGATAAAGGAGACCGAAGCATCTCTTCTCACTCATTCCTTGGCCAAGATCAGGCATGAGGAATCATCCCCTGAGATGGCTTTTTGCAGCCTCCACTGTCCCCACCACCAGGCACCAGATCCTGAAGGAGCACAGTCCCAGTCTCTCCAGGACTCTTTGCTCCCAGAAGAGGAACAGACATCCCAGAGTAATTCATCAATAATGTGTATTTTCCTCACTCATCTCTCCACAAGATCTTCGTGGGTATGGACTTGCTTCCCGGCCTCTCTGCTCCTGTGTTCATTGGGGAAACTGAGGCACAGTGTGGCAGGAATGGGAGCACAGGAATCTCCTCCAGCACAGGCAGGGCTGCAGCAGGCTGGGACCAAAACCCAGGGAGTTCAGTGCTCCACCCCGTGCCTCTGCTGTAAATCCACCTTCTTGCACCACTTACTGTGCTCAGCATTAGCGTGATATTAGCTTGAAGGAGACATTGACACTCTGTTGGGGTTTTTGGTTTTCTTTAAAGCATGCCATGTGGCAGTTATTAAAAGAGCTGCCTACATTTTACAAATATTTCCAGGAAGAAATTTGCCAGGCTGCAAAGAGGGAGTGTGAGGATGACCAGCACGAGGCTGGCTGCCAGACTGTGCTCTTTATCTGTCCATCAGTCTGTCCCCAGAAGCTCCCTTCCTCCAGTGAAGGGGTAACAGCCCTGAGCCAGGGTGCCAAAGACTCTCTGTGCCCTGCTTTGCCCCTCCAGCCTGGCACAGGGACCAGTGTACCCCTCCCTCGGTGTACATTCAATTTGGGGCATTTGCAGCATCCCCATCCTCAGGGACAGCAGTGCCTAAATGAGGAGGGCAAAGCTGCCAGGCTCCTGCCTGTGAGCTGCCTGTTCCCTGGGGACATGGGGAGCTGAGCCTTCCTGGGGGATGCCTTGATCAGCAGCACTCTGATGGCTGCTGAACCTGGCTGGGGCTGGAGGGCTCCTGCCAGTGAGAAGCAGGAGGTGAAGCCCTGCCTAAGGAAAGGGCTTGTTAAAAAGCTGAGGGGAATCACGGACAAACAGGGGGAGTTGTCTGCAGGAGATCCCCAGGTAACACTGGAGAGTGATGGCAGCTCTTGGTGCCACTGAGAGCTTTGATCCCCCTGGCCATAACTTACACACCCATGCCTCAGTGCAAAGTGCCTCCTGCACCTGCCTGCCTCTATAACGGGTAAACAAGAATAGTTTGTGGTTAAAATACTGCCCTCAGATGATAATCTGAGGGACATGGTTTATACAGAGCAGCTGCACTGGGAGCAGGGGTAACCTCTCTGTCCTTGGTGAGAAGTTTTTGGTGCTCATCAGGGCACAGGGAGAGGGATGCTGTGGGATGCAGGGGTTTACAGTCTGTGTATGAGGCTCTGCACTCCCCAAAACAGGAGAGGTGCAGGGAAGGGTCCTTTACCATTCACAATAAGAGTGGTTATGTGCTTACAGATAGAAATGGCATCAGTGAAACCTCAGAAGTCCCACCAGAAAAACAGCAACATCAAATCCATGCAACCCCACTTTCCCAGGACTGTTACCTCCCTCCAGGACGGTGGCTGCTTGGGGCTGGGTGACCAGGATAACACTGGAGCAGGATCTCAGCCTGGAGATCTCAGCAGGATCTCTTGAGGCTCAGAAGAGGTCTGGGGACAGACAAAAGTCTCCTGCAAGTGGGTGGCAGTGACGCAGGGCAGAGCATTGGTATTGCTGGTATGTCGAGCACCTTGTTTATTATACCTCAGACGTGTCGCAACAGTCCTGGGTTGTGTAATGATTTCCAGGAGATTTCCTGCTTTCAGTTTTTGGAGCTCTCATTCCCAGGGCTTAGTTTCTGCCAGAGATGGGTTGTGGTAGAGAGAATGAGTTTGATTTTAACTCTGCTTAGGTGGGGTTTCGTGTTGAGATACCAAATGTGTGATAGAGAGAGGGAGGAGATCTTTCTGAATTGTTTTTTCTTCCTTCTCAAGAGCTTATAGATATGGGGTGAAAGCTGGGTGCAACTTCCCATCTTGATGATCAGATGCTACTCTGTTTCATGAAAATTTTAAGCCCTGACACCAGGAATTTCCCTCGCAGGGAATGAAATATTTCTTCCTAGCACAAATAAGAGGTCGTATTTGACAAGTGGCCTTGCCTTGCCACTGCAGGAGGCTGAGGATCCCATGATCCAGCCTGAGTATCTGTGGCACTTGTGGGGCACTCCTCTCACCCCTGCCAAGTCCCAGCCCTCCTCAGCCAGGTTCTGGCACATTCCTCCCTTTCCATTGGCACATGTGCAGTTTTTCTCTCCATTCTCTCCCTGCCTGAGATCTGGAGAGTTTGCACCATGAAATGGGAGTCACCTCAGCCTCTGCAAGGTGCAAGAGCAGAGAGAGCTCTGCTCTCCCAGCATTCACAGTTTGGGGCTTGGATAAATCCTCTGAGTTGTCAGGCAGCAAAGGAGAGCTCTTCATTCGGCACGGGTGACCCAGGAGCTTCAGAAGCTTAAAATATTGCACAACTTGGAAGAATTATCACTGGGAAAACTGCTGTAGCACCCCAGGGAAATTCAGAGCTCTGCCACAAATGCAGAGGAATTCAAGCCTCTCCTTGAAGCGGCTGCAGGAATTTCTCAACGTGGCCATCTTTGTTTTCCAGAATCTCATTTGGCACATTGGCTGAAATCTTCCTGGCCTGGGTTATGCCCCCAGCTCCAGGGGCTTTTCTTATTTTTGAAAACTAAATGCTGGCACAGTTAAAAGGAACTGAGGGAAGATCTTAAAATGGAAAATGTTGGGCAAGCCTGAATAGTTGTGCAGCATGCAGCATGGTGAGGGGAACGTCCTTGGTGGGGAGACTGCGTCCTTCGTGCTGCTGGCTGCTGTGCTCAGCCACACTTGAGCACGGATGGGCTCTGAGCGTGGGAGGAGGCTCCCGTCCCCTCTCCAAAGGAGCACAGCAAATGCCAGGCTACAGGAACACCAAGCCTGCTTCCCACTGCATTTCTCTGCAGGGAGGTGCTGGGCAGAGGCTGAGTGGGACCTCTCCAGCTCACTGCCACGTCCAAGCTCCTTCCATATCCGGACTTGAGCCCTCAAAGGATGAGTTGCCCCATGTTGTTAAGCCCACAGCAAGGTCCCCCTCTGTGCTTCCCTCGCAAAGAATGAAATAACCTGGAAGCTGTTGGCCTCTGGAAGCAATTTAGCATGGGACGTGGCTATTAATTTAAATAGATTACAGAAATTTGAACTAAGCTGCATATAAATCTTCTGACCAGTTCTTTGGGCTTTGGTCTCTGTTGTTTACACTTTTTTTTTCTTTCTCTTTTTTTCTTTTGGAATTGTGTTTTATTGATTCCTGAAGCTGTGATGTTTCAGTCGGAGCTCACTGCTTGGATGGCAGGCGGCTTCTCTCTTTCACACATATTACCTTTCAGAGCTACTGTGAGTAGGACACAGATGTTGTTGGGTCTCAGGTAAAGCCATCAAAGGTGGACGTTCAATCAAGTTTGACATCATCTTCAACCTGAAGGCAAAGGGGTTGGTTTTGATTAGCAGCTCGTGGGGCTGAGCCTAACCCGTATCAGCGCTGCTGCTGCTACTTTACCTGAATGGCAAAACCACAGATGGTAATTATAACCATAAGTGCTTACAGATTTCCTAACAACAAAGATAATTTGTTTGCTCCATGCCTTGTTAGAAGAGGAATTTTGTTCTGGTGGCTGGGTGGTTTGTGGATCAGTCGCTGCCCTTTCACCCCTCCGTCCCCAGCCCGGCTGTACCCCCAGCTGTGGCCATTAGATGTTGATCCAACCAGAAGGGTCCCACTGAGTCTGGTCCCTGCAGTGGCCACGGAGACGCCAGCCCTGTGCAAGGAGCAGGGCTGGCCTGGTGGGGAGTGGGATGCTCTGGGATGTTGGGCAGGGAAGGTCCTCCTTGCTAAAACCCTCCTTTCCTCATCCTGTGCATTCTATAACTTCTAGGGCAATTGAGGGGGAAACTTGCTGTCAGTTTGTCCTGCCAGGCTGAGCAGAGTAAATCTCAGCAGCATCCCCCTGCTCATCCCTCTGCTCTGCCGTGGGGAATGACAAGACAGCATGGGAACAGCCAGGCTTGCACCTCTGTTCTGGGAACCCCTGCCAAAAACCACGGCTTCCCTCCCTGCTGAAGGTGACCCAGCACCTGAGATCCTGCGAGGAAAAGGTGGGGAGTTTGTCCCTGTCGATCCCTGACAGGCGGAGGTCTCAGGGGTTACCTGTGAATTAGAGCAGCTGGTGCCAGCGTCTCGCTGGCAGCCCTGGCCCCTGTCCACAGCCATTCCTTGGGGCAGAAGCCTCTGGGCTCGGCCTGGACCCCGGCTTGGCAGCGACTGAGGGCAGCGTCTCGCCTGGCAGGCAGGCAGGCAGATAACAGCTTTGATTTCTGGGTCTCACTTTAATTATAATGGAAGGACGCGGCTCGTTAAGTGCCCGCTTTGCTTTCCAGCGATCCCTCCCGGCTGCCAAGAGCGCTGGGCTAACAAAAGCATTCCTGTCCCCGCAGCAGCCCGTATGGCGAGCAGACGGAGGGGATTAATGCTCACAAGAACAGTCTGCCCGGCTCCCGGTCCCTGAGCACAACCCGAGACCTCCGAGCAGCCTCTCCGGGAGGAGAACCTGCCCTTGAAATGGAGAGCTCCTCCAAAAAACATCCTTACGCCTTGACACCGGCTCATCCCCGCCTCTCTGCCTGGTACCAGCAGAATACCTGCAGGGTCTTGCCCCAGAGTGTTTCTTCTCTCCCACAGCTCGGATCAGATGACTTTTTTCGTGCCAATCGTACCTGGAGTTGTTCAAGATGGTGATATTGATCTTGTTCATATTTGTTGCCTTAATGAGTCACAAATTCTGTCTGTGAGCAGAGGTGGTTTGGAGGTGCCGGCTGGCTGCTGCTAACCCACCTTTCTGGAAGGGTAGGAATTTCAGCAGATTTTGAGAACTGGTGTTTTCTTAGATTCCTAGAGGAAATTACACTAATTGCAACAACCCCCATGTGCCTGCAGCAAGCAGAAGCGATAGGATCTCCCCAAATGTCTGCTCCTGCAGCCTGTAACCTTCCTAACAGCCCTTCTCCCACCCTGCAGCACCGAGGCACCTGAGGCAGGTGATCTGCCAGACCCAAACACTTACAGCTGCTTTGAGGCTGAATTGTTCCTGTTCTGGTGCATCTTTTGTCTGCAAATGGTACTGGGGGTGAGCAGAGGTGTCAGCTCTGCACGTGGGCAGGGGACTCAGGCTGCTGCCCACTGCCACTCTGATCTTGGCTGGGGCCAAAATTTCCTTATTTTGAAATTATTAGAATATTCAGACTACACAAATGTCCTCACATGGGCACAGGGTCACAGCACAGTGCTAGTGTGGAATTAATATAAACGCTCTATGGGCTATGTCTAAACAATGGACCCATATTATTCAAGCTCCATATTAATCAGCTTTCTCCTCCACTCAGCTCCAGACCCGGACATGGAGCTGGTTTGGGGACGCAGGCTCTCTCCAGAGCAGGACAGTGTGCTTCTCCCATCTCTCAGATGCTCCTCAATAGGCTTAATTTAAACATTAACTCCCAATTTGCCTCTGGGCTCGGGGCATGGAAAAAATTAGAGCAAAAGGAGAATTTTTCAAGAAGCTCTGAGTGAGCAAAGCAGGGTTATAATAGAAATAGTTTTTGACCTTAATTATGGCTTCTAATGGAAATAGTTGTGCAACCTCAGCAGTGGGGTTTGGTATGTGCAGATCTGAGCCGAGGATGGTGATGGGATGACAACAAGGGCTCGGCAGCCTTTGGCTTCTTTGCCATGGGAGGAGAGCTGGGCTGGGACTGGTGAGGGAAATGTTCCTCACTTCCACCAGCCCCAGCTTTGGATTGCTCCATCCAGAGCCAAGGCTTTGCCCCATTTCGGCCTCAGATGGGAATGAAGGAAGCCTCCAGTTCCTCATCAGTGCCAGCAGAACGTACAGGCAGCACCCAGCCTGGCAGCTCCGGGAGAGAGCCTGTAATTCCTGCTGGGATCAGCACACAAGAGCACAGGGGCAGCAGGGCTTGTCCTGCTCAGCTCCCCCCGGGGCAGGGGAATCGGGCTGCCTGCCTGCCCCTCTCAGCTCCTCCAGGAACGCGGCTCTCAGCTGTGAATGCCGGTACAATGAGCTCCAGCTCTGCCCTCCAGGGATAAAAGACGCCGGTGAGAGCAGAGATGCTCGTTTGAAGGATCCAGATTGCAAAATAATGACGCGGCATTTGCGAGGGGCGAGAGCAGGACGGGTTAATCACTGAAGAGGAAGCACATCACCTTTGGTGTAGGGTCAGACCTCCTCGCTCTGGAACCTGCTGTTATTACCCTGCTCGAACGGGTCACTTGGCACCGCCTGCGAGCACTGACGTGTGCAGCTAATGTGATTTAGAAACCTCTGCTCCGGGCCATCAGTGGATGCTGGCCCTTCAAGGGGCAGGGATCGCCTGGTTCACCTCTTTTCTCGTCACAAAGGCATCCAAGATCTCGGGGCAAAAGGATTCCTTGTGGCTAGGAAATGCAGGTGGGATGAGTGGTTGATTAGCACAGCTGCAGGGCTGGAGGACACCAGCCAAAACCACTGCCATCAACGGGCAAACTGGGATATTGGCAGATCCAAAGGGACTTAAGAAGGTGTGACCTCCTCCTGTGCCTGCACACTGCCAGGAACAGTCATGGAAAATGATGGTGACATCTTGCAAGGTCAGAGCAGCTGCCCCCGGTCTCCATCTCTGCAGTGGTGTGGGAATGGCAGCCCCTCTTCCCCAGCGTACTGAGCACAGCTTCCTGTCACTCTGTCCCCTTGCCAGGCCTCAGCCAGCTTTAGGCTGTCCCCAGGGGGAGCAAAGTCACCTCCCAGAGACATCCATATGTCTCTTCTGGATATAAATGCAGGAAATATGGGTTGATTCCCAGTCCAAGCCCTGTCCAGCCTCCAAGGTGTATCTTTGGGAGCACGTCATGGTGCGATCTTACAAGTGTGATCATGAGGAGGGACTGGGGTTGCAGCAGCTCTGTTTCACCTCCCAGGCTCAGAGTCAGTGACCTCCTGTATCCCAAAGGCAGCTCCTGTCTCATCAAGAGCAGAGGGATGCTGCTCTGCATCTGGGGAGGGACTCAGGGCAAGGACTCCCCACAAACTCAGGGCTCAGCAGCCATTGCCAAGGCACATGTCCTTGCATTTTCAACTCTCAGTTCTTGAAAACTCAGGAAAACCTGACCATTTTGGTCCTCCAGAGAGTGCTGGAAAACCCTGGCCTCAGTGTGGGGGTTGAGTTGTTTGGAAAATTCAGGCTTTGTGCTGAAGATGCAAACATGTTAGTTCCCCTCCATTGCCCATGTCTCTGTGTAGGCTGTAGAAATAAAGCAAGTGTTTAACATGCAGGCATTTAACCCTTTCAGGATTCTGGTTTATTCAGAGCATTAACTAACATAAAGAATCGTCCAGTGAGTTTTGACAGCTACTGTTTTAAAGTTCTTATCATAGTTATTTTTTTCCTTTTATCACAGTTTTTGTATTGCGTGGTGAAGATTCGTCTCTCTCCTTGCTTAGTTTATCTATAATTCAGGACGTTTTTACACTTAGGTTATAATTGACTTTTCCATGCTGCAGCAACTCAAACAATAACTATTAATATTCAGCAGTCTATAGTGATAAAGATTTCCATTTACTTTCTTTTACTTAACCGTGTGAATATACGACATCCTATCTCACATGAGTAATAGTGAATTCATTCATATTTACTCTCCATTTTCCTGTATAACAATACTGAGAGAGTGAGCACTGTGGGTTTGGGGACATCTGACTCCTGCTTTCAGCTGGCCAGCCCTGCTCCCACAGAAGGGAGCCAGCACCTGCAGGTGCTGCTGAGGCTGTGATGCTGCCTGGCCATCACCCCTCGGATCTGCTCAAGGCTGAGAAGAAGGTGGAGCAGAGAACAAAGCACAGTACCTCAGCCTTCCTCCCCTCAGGAGCAGTGTCCCCTGATGAGGACACTGCATCTGCACAAGGGAAGCAGTTGCCTTAAAAACCCAAAATGGTGTTAGAGGGCTGTGGGCTGAAAATGGGGAAAATGCCTCAGTACCCTGCCCAGGTATCCCTGACGGTGTGGGGTAAAAATGCCACAGATAGGTGGATGTGCAGGGTGGATTGAGGGTGGAAGAAGAGAGGAGCTGGGCTGGGAAGGCAGAACAGTTCATTCTTTAAAGGGATCATGCTGCAGCACAGAGCCAGGAGTCCCCTGCCCTGGGCTTTACAGTGTGGCCTTACACAGGGCGGGTGAGGGAGGCTGAGGACACACCAGGCTGATCTCTCGTGCCTTTTTCTGCTGTACAATGCACAGTGGCAAGTTTGTTGGGGAGGCTGTGAACACCAGCACTGCAGCCAAGGCTCTGACACAGCACTGCCACCACCAGAGATGGCAAAAGTGTCCAGGCTCTGCCTTGGGGGCTTTATTCTGCCGCACAGCCTCCTCCTGTGCTGCAAAGACCCCGTGTCTGGGTGCTGCTGGGCCCAGTGCCAGGCTGGAGGAGCAGCCAGGAGTGGAACCAGCAGGAAAACCCAAACACCCTCACCCTGAAGCCGGGCAGCAGCACATGAGCTGGCTCTCAGCAGAGAGGATGGGCTGGTGGCAGGGGGAGCTGCCCCTGTTGCTGTGGCCTGGGGATGCTGTGTGCATTTCATTCCCATTGTCCCTCAAAGGCTGCATCCCTTCCTGCCAGCCTGTGGGGCCCTGTGTGGCCCCCACTGCAAGGGCTGGCACCAGCCCTCTGCCCGGGCTCTTGGCACACAGCTGGCAGTGCCAGGGTGGGTAGCACTGTGTGGGGAGGTGCCCTCTCCTCCGTCCATCCCTAAGGGAAGGTGGAGCAGGGACCGGCTGCAAGGCCAGCAGCAGGCAAGGTATTAACTGCAGCTGTGTCGAGCTGTTGTGACTGAGCTCTTCCTTGTAATTATGAAAAATGTCCTGCACAGGGGAGAAGCGGCAGAGCTGCTCCCCCCTGCCTGCAGAGAATGACTTTCCCAGGCAGCTTTCCTTCAGAAAAGAGGGGCTCTCCATCCTCGGTGCCCCAGCCACCCACGGAGGGGGCTGTTCCCACCGGTGCTGTTGGTGAGCTGTTCCTGCTCTTCACGGCTGGTTAAGGGCTGGTGGGGTTAAACGCACAGTCCATTAATCCCGGCCCGCCCGGCCAGAGCCAGGACGCACATGCAGCTGGTGATTTATGGGCAGCCTGGGCCCGTGCCCCTTCTCGCGGCTGCTGCCAGCCCTGCCCAGCTCGGTGGGCTCTCGCCAAGCCTGGCAGGAGGGACAGGGGGTCAGCGAGCTGTTCTGGCTGTGGGTGGTGCTGCCTCCAGCCTGGCTCAGCACTGGCAATAACTCACCTCGCAGAGAGGCGCCCTGTGCGGTGCCCAGCTCCGTGTGAAGGAGGGCTGGAAATGGGGAGAATGCGTGTGCTAGGAGGGCTCAGTGTCACCAGAGCAGCTGTCCCCGGGGTGCAGCAGGTGGGATGGGGACTGCGGGAGCTGGGGCTGCCCTGCGGCACGTGCGGAGATGGGATTCCCTCTTCTCTCATGTTCCTCTTGGCCTCTGATCAGAAGTGCACGCTATCTGCCTGCTATTAGCCTGCCTGCTGCTCTCTGCCCCGGGAGCAATCACAGGGTGAATGAATAAACACAACAGCATTTAGTGAGATCTGAAAGGAGATGTGATGATAATTTCTTCCCTGCAAATTGTAGGCGCTCGTGTTTTCAGCCGTGCTGAAGGCAATTAGAGCGGAGCGGAGCTGGCAAGACGAGGGACAACGCTGGAGAAGCTGCGACTATGGAGCCGTAATAACAATTTAGATTCTATTTAGATACAAGTGGCTACAAGTCGCGTCTCAATATTGAATCAATTGACACAGACAAATGATTTAATATGGAGGTTTTCGCCAGAGAGGAAGGGAGGGACCAGCCTTTTAGAGGCACCCAGATGGGATGGGCATCAGGGACAGATCCAGAGCTTCTGGCAGCAAAGAGGGGAGACAGAAAGGGGTGATCCTGTGGGGAACAAATACCCTTTCTCGCAGCTTTTGGCACTCTGGGCTGGCTTATGCTCGGCATCGATTGAGGAGGTATTTTTAGAGGCAGTCTGGTATTTGTTAACCTTCTTGTGCAGAGTGGAACTCACTTCTCAGAAGCATGTGTGCGCGCACGCGTGCGGGAGGCAGCAGAGATCCCGCCAGAGATAAAACCCAAGTAGCCAGCCCCAGCCAAAGGCTGGGCACAGCTGTATAAATATGAGGTGGACCCCTCGCCCCCACCCCCTCACAGCCAGTGGGGCTGGTGACACTGGAGAATGCTTTGCTGTCATTAGTTAATTGAGCTGCCGATGTTAAGAAAAGGTTATGTATTTCTCCTGGTAGTTTTTCTTTGTAAAACTCTGACAGGGGTCTCTTGCAATAGCAGTGGTAATGTCCCAGCTGGGGAGTCCAAGAAAATCTTCCCTCTGGTGTGGATTTTTTTCTCCTTTTCTTTCCCTCTTTTCATATTTTTCCTCCCGTACTGAGGTTGCTCTGCGGAGGAGCAGAGAACCCCAAGCCACCCTGTGTGCCTCCTCCTGTAAGTGATACCCTCACTGCTGCCCCATGCAGGGTCTCCCCACCAGCCTGGGGACCACCGGCAGCGTGGGCCCTCCACCCCTCACCTGCTCCAGGAAACCACCCAGGGACCCATGCACACTGTCTGTGGTCCCCTTGCTGCTGGGCACAGAGTGCTGGAGGGGAAAAGGGGATTGGATCCTGTCTCTGGTGCTGGAACCGCTGCAGAAGCATTGCGGTTTGCTCCTATGGAATCTGAGAGGCTTCACTAAATTGGACCCATGTGCATGGTGCTGTCAGAGGGGTCCCTGAGCATCCATGGCTTGGCTGATGCCATGAAACTCATTTCACTGCAAGCATTTTTAATGTGCACCTCTCGAGACCAAGTGCCAGGGAGCTCGGAGACAGTCTCCTTCCTCTGCCTTGGCTCCGAGTTGTTCTGCTGGGAAGCTTTCCCAGATGGGGATGAGTCTCACCTGGGATGGCTGGGAGCAGTGAGGCAGGCTGCTCTTCAGGTTGGGTATGGCAGGGAAACGGGAATACAGAGTCCTGGGAGCTGCAGAAGGCCGGGCTCAAGCAGCCTGTGTGTGCTGCTGCAAGCTCCAGCGCTTTGCTCCGGGCAGAGCAGAGCCCCGGTGCCGCAGCAGGACGGCTGAGCTCTCTGCGGGTGCAGGATGCGTTCGCTGGGACCGCAGCGAAGGTGCATCTCGCATTCGTGCTTAATGATCACTCGAACCCCCTGTGCCTCTGGAGCACCGCCCAGGTGTTCAGCTCTTCCTGGGGACAGCAGGACCGGCTTTTGTAATGATTCACCTTCCAGCTACCGTCCCGCAGCAGCTCCCAAGCGTTCACAGGGAACAGAGGGCTGTCATTATCCTCCCCCGGATAATGCAGCGAGGCGGAGGAGCAGGCTGGGCGAGCTCCGGGCTGGGATGGCTTCACCCACGGGGAGAGCAGCCCCAGCCGTGAGGTGCAGCGTGGCCCGGGGCCGTGGCCATCCCCACCCCTCGCAGCAGGAGCATCCGCCCCCGTCCCGCCAGGACCCTCCGCTCCTCACGGCGGGGATGTGTCCTCCCACTGGGACCAAGAGGGCAATGACAGGGCATGGCAAGGCAGGGTGGAAACCCTGAGCAAGCAGGATTTCACCTGCACTTCTCCCACGGGGACCTTTTATCAGTGCAGCACATCTTACTACAGCTTTTGCTCAAGGAGCTGCCTTCCACCTCCTTCAGGTTCCACTGACTCTGCCTAAGCCTCGGTGCTTTTATTCCCCAAAACATCTCCTTTCAGTATTCTCAGTTCCTGAATCAGGTGATGATTTGGCAATGGATCTGCCAGTGAGAGAGACCTGCACCTGCCTACAGCTGGCAGAGCCCACCCGTGGCAAGCTCAGCTCAACCAGCACAACCCGCCCCTGTCCTTGCAGCCACCATGGCCAAGCATCAGAGCCTGCTGCCGCCATAAACCCAGTACTGAGGCGGAGGGAAACCCGTGAGAAGTGTCCAGGTGACCCATGGGGGGGATGCACTGCTGTGCTCCTGCACACTGCCCTGGCATCGGGTCTCCACAGGATGAAATGTGACCCAGGCAGCGGGTCAGCACCGCCGGGTCAGAGCAGTGGCTGTGTCCGTGGAGGAGGTCACTGACCCCAGCTTCCCATCACTGCCCGTGGTGAAGAGGTCACCATGGCCCCCCCCACCAGCACAGTGGTCGCTGGCTGATCTTTAATTAATCCCAGGCAAAATTAATCAGTTGACATCCGACAGCTGAAGAGCGGATGGCGACTGCTCTGGGGCTGTGCCTCCTCTGAGCAGCAGCGCTGGACCCGTCTGAGCGTCTCTGGCCCCAGTTCTGGGGGATACCATTGAGATTTCCTGCAATTGTGTCTGACAGTCTTCATTCCCAATAGAAAGATCCTTTCCCACTGCTGCAAAGCAAATCAGTCCTGGGACCACAGCAGCAGCTATTTCAGTGACAGCACTGCATTCCCTTCATCATAGGGATGACCATGCCTTCCCATTTCCCACTACCTCATTCCCTCCTCCTGGCCCAAGTCTTTAATCCTTCCCCCACAGGCTCTGCCAGTTTGGATTTCTAATCACGGTCAGTGAATGCTGGAATTAATGATCTGATCCAATCGACATCCAGGAATCCATAACGAGACTCTGCTTTAGATTAATCAGTCATTAGGCCAAAATGCCAACACAGTGCCTGAAAACTATTTGTCTTTCCTGCTGCACTTTCTTTTTATTTCTTTCATTTTAAATTACTCCAAGGGGCTCAGCTCTTCCCCTTTTCCTTCTCAGGAGAGGGAGCAGCTTCCCTGTCACAAGTGCCACCCCAGGTCCTGACCCTCTCCTGTCCCTTACACACAGCCTTGGGTGCTCTGGCCCTGCTTCCGTGCAGATTGGCTAATTTGGCACATAAAAAAAGAGGAAAGTCAATCCTGATCTTAAATGCAACAACTAGGGGTTGTTTCAGAAGCAGGCACACCCCTTGCTGGTACAAGGGCTGCCAGAGGGTGCCAAGGCTCCTGCTCCAACCCTCGGCCAGTCTCCAGGTGTGGGGGATGCTGCACAGGAACTGTGGGGCTCCCACCTGCAGAGGTGATGGCAGGCTGCTGGGCTGGGATGTGGGGCACACCTGGTGGGTGCTGCTTCGGAGGCAGGAGGGAAAGCAGGGGTCCCATTCTGGTGACCTCATTCCAGCAAAGGATATTGGAAAACAGAAACAAGATCAGAAACAGGCTGAGATACGTGGCAGGGCTGAGCCCCAAGACCTGCTTACCATGAGAAATTTAAGGATCCCAATCAGTTGATCAAAGGAGAGGAGACCTGAGCTGCACCAGGGGAAGATATCTGATAGCAGAGGCTTCTCCAGCTTAGCAGGTAAAGCAGGATGCCGCAGCTGGAGGTTTCAAAGGAGGAGGAAAAAATTGAATTCAGGCAGAAATAGTTTTTGGGAGAGGAATTATCTGCTGCAGCAAGGGAATGCTGCAGGTCCTTCGGGTACAAGGTCCTTAAATCTGTGGGTGTCACTCAAATGCTAAGGTCTAATTTCCTCCACACACTGAAGGAACTGATGGGGTGTTTCCTTTGCCACGTGCAATGCAGTGCTAATGCCTGTGGCCTCTGCTGGCTCTGAGACATGAATAAAACAAAAGCAGTTCCCAGCTCCTTCATGCGCACCTCTTTGGAGATGGAGGGGGCAGGAGCAGGGTGTGCAGTGCATTTCTGTGGCTCATTGTATCCTCATCCCAGCACCCTCCTGCCAGAGAGCTGGGTAAATCTGATAAGTACCAGGGTTAGGCTTTATTCCACTTGAGTAACTTCTGAAACATGACATTTTTAGCCAGACCCGCACCTTTCCCTGGGGAGCTGCAAATGAACCTCACTTAGCTTACAGGGAATAGGTGCTGATGTGTCAAATGTTACCAGGAGAGCTGTGGTGGGCTGGGAGGGTGCAGGGGAGAAAGCCTGGCTGTGCCCAGCATCCTGGGAGAGCAGCTGGAAGGCAGAGGGAGTGCACAGCCTGTCACCAGCTTAATTGCCTGATGCTGAGCATGGCTTAGCACTGCTTCTCCTCAGCTGCTTTAAAAAGCAGAGTTTGCTGCTCTGTAAGACCTAAGCATTCTTCAGGAGCGGGGCTGCAGGCAGGGATGCGGGTGGGCACTCTCTCCCCAGGGATCCTGGTGCTTCCCAGGGTGATCTGTGCTCAGCACCAGGGTGAGGCATTGCCAAGACAGAGCCTTTCCCCCAGCAGGGCCATGGACCCCCTCCGGAGGCAGCAGACATCCCGTGGCCATCCGGAATGATGCGGGGAGGGGAGAAGGGGATGTAGCAGGCACAAACAGCATCCTCTGCAAGGCCTGTCTCCTTCTCCATACTTGTGCATGGAATACCCCTTCCCATCACCCTGGGAGCCAGCCAGGCTGCAGAGAGGTGACCCCAGAGCTGCCCTGCGCCCCTCAATCAGCAAAGCCCCCCTCTGCAGCATCAGCCCTGGCTCCCAGCCTGTATTCCCAGCCTCAGCAGTGCAGGCTGGGAGCAGGGGATGCCCCACTGCGTTGGTCACCCCGGGGGCCATCCCCTTCCCTCTGGCTGCTCCGAGGGGGACGAGGGAACGAAAGGTGCCTGGAGCTTATTCAGTCTTCTCACTGGAGGAGGGGAGTTTATTGGAAAACACCTGGAATCTATTAGGCCTGGAATATGGAGTCAAGGTTTTGCCGCCTGCAGGCAGCCCAAGTATAAATAGCGGCAAAGGGTTTGTTTTGACTACTTTAAATTGTGCAGGTTTCGTGCCCTGAGAATTGGGAGTTTGAAGCTGCTCCTAACGTAATAATCCACCCGCTTCCCCCTCCTACCCCAGTGGCCAGGAATCTGCACCTTGTTCTCTTCTCCTTCTCATTCCTCTCTTTGTTTGACTATTTTCCCTATTTCCCATCTGTTTATCACAAACCTCCCTCTTCCTGGAGCCTTCGTGAGTCTCCAAGGAGGGGAGAGTTGGAAATGTTGTTGCACGCAGGGAAGTGGAGGGGAAAGTTTGGAGCTTTACAATGAAAACCAGAGATGGGGGGGGGGAGAAAAAGGAAACAAAACCAAGTGCCAAAACACTGGGACAGACCCTCTGTGTGACAGGGTGACCCACCAGTGATGGGGGACAGATTTCCCCCCGGGTGATGACATGAGCATTGCCACTGCATCCTGGCTGGGAGCAGAGCAGGAAGGTTTGGTAAGGAGCTGCTGCCCACCACAGCCAACATCCTCTCCCATTACCAGAGCTGCAGCAGCGTTGTTCCTGCTAATGCCATAGTAATAGAGTGGTGTGAGGCTCCTAATGGAAATGCTACATCACTGCCAGCACAGAGTCCTCAGTCCCAGTGCTAATGATTATTGCTACTGTCTCGTGCTGATGCCACCACGCTGATGTGTCTGCCAGTTCCAGGCAGAGACTGATGCAGCCTCCACTCAAAGGAGTTGCTGTTCCAAATTAGACTATATATCTGTGAGGAAAAGGAGGAAGGGAGCTCTGAGAGCAGCAGGCTCATGGAGGAGAGGATGGCTGTCATCACCACTGCGTGGAGCAAAGGGAAAGCTTGGCCACTGAGGTTCCCCGAACTGCTCCAGCCTTCTCCTGGCATAATGTCCCCTCAGCAGCACCATGCTCCCTGCCCAAAGTCAGCCCTCGCATCCTGCTCTTGGCGTGGCGCCTGGCTGAATTGCTCTCAAAATGTTTTGGCATCACCTGGTGCAAACAGAGCAGCGCAAGAGACAGAGCACCAGGGCATTGTCACCCATCCTGTGCAGCAGCCCCGTGAGTGAGCCTCTCCTGAGCACACCATGGTGGGGTTTAGGAGAGCCTGGTGCTGAGCCACGGCCCCTGACCCCGAGGAGCAGCGCCCTGAGGGCTGGGGCTGCCGCACACGACGGGGAGCAGCTCTTCCCCTGGCTTCAGAGCCATCTGTGCTGTCGACCTGAAAGTCAAACCCTGCTGACAAGCCATCTGGGGTGTCCAAACGACTGCACATGGTGCAATTTATTTTCCTACTTTTCCTTTTAATCATTGGTTTATTTCATTCATCTGGTGAGAAAACAGCCTTGAAAACCAAGGGTTTATGTCCAGGAAGGAGCTTACAGTGCCCAGGGTGACTGGGTGCACCATAAGCACAGGTGCTGGCTTCTCAGCACCTCCTCACATGTGGCCAATGTCTGAAGTCGAGCCTGAGGGCTTCAGGGTCTGGGAGCTCCATCTGGGAGCCCAGTGTGGGGACCGGGGTCAGGCTGCCTGCAGACAATAACAAAATGCTAATCCACAGGAAAAACAGTGGCCACAAACCACCCAGAAGCATCGTGGTGCTGTGCACGCCTGTGCAAGGGGACAGGGAGCAACCCCAGATCAATCAGTGTTGCTGTGGAGATGGAAACTGGGGACTGTCACTTCAAAACATCCTGCACGAGGCTCAGGCTCGCTGGGGGATTTTCCCAGGCTTGGTTACCCCTTGTACACATTTCTGCTCTTCATGCTCTTTGTATCCTAATCTCATTTAAGAAACAGATTTGGAAGAATGGGGTTGGATGTGAGCTGGGAGCTGGAAGATGCTCACTCAGTCTGAGAGCATCAGTGCCCATCACTGGGGACACGACTGTGCCCCGGGCACGGCATGTCCTGCTGCTGGGGTTTCCCAGCTGGTGTTTGCCTGCAGCCATCCCATGGGTTGACCTTGAGCTATCGGCACAGGGCTTCAGTGGTAGGCGAGGCTCAACAGCATCCTTCCCTGAGGCGCTGTGATCAAGGACGGCGCTGTATCTTTGTACTGGCAATGCCCACGGAGCCCAGACAGGCTCAAGCCACGGGCTGTCCCTTCCACACTGCCAGAGCTCTGGCTTCACTACACAGCTCCCCAAGCTGGCAGTGCTCCCTCGCACGGACCCTCATGGCATGTCCCACTGGTTGCAATGTGGGACAGCACCTTCCCTCACTCCTTTGTGCTGCCAGCATCCCTCTACCACCCACCCGTGTGCATCCCAGGGTGCGCTGGAGCCGCGGGACTCCCAGCACCGCAGCTCAGCCGGTCACTCCCTCATCTCTGAGCAGCCTCTACCACTCCCACCCTGCCTGAGCATCCTGAGGCAGCCCCGCTGTGACCGGGCCATCGTGGGGAGGGGGACATTGCAGCCTGCGGTCCTGCACCCACCGTGACTGCGCACATGCTCAATCTTGTCTCCTTTCTCGTGGAATTAGCGTGACACAATTAAAGCATCTCGTTATTCGGCATTATTTACTCCGAAGGAAGCGCGGGGCCGGCCGCGGGGAGCTGGCAGCTCGGCGGTTCGCACATCATTATGTTCCCCTCGCAGCTTTGAAGTCGGAGAGCCGAGGCAGCGCCGATTCCCCCGGCGGACTCCCGCGCCGGGCGGAGGCGGTGGCAGGAGGGCCCCGGGGATGTCGTGTGGCACCCGCCAGTTCCTTCTTGCCCCGGCTCCTCACCCTGGGAGCGCTCCCCGAGGCCATCCCCGCACGGCTCCTGGCCACCCCGGGCTGCGGGAGTGCGGACAGACATCCCTGCCCGCTGCCCAAACGCGTTCCCTTTCCAGGCACCGGGATACCCCCTTGGCACGGCACCAGCTTGTGCAGAAGGTAAACAAGGCTCCCAAAGCCCTGGTGCCTCCCTGTGCTCCATCCCTGGGGGCACGGGGGGCTCTCCCCGTAGCGGCGGGCCGGGATGGGCGCACAGGGACACCGGGGCTCCTTTGATGCCGCGGGTTTATTTACAAACGACGTGCGATATCCTGTTCCTCCTGGCGCGGTGGGAATCGAGCAGCAGAGGCCGTGGCTTTGCTCAGCCTGCCAGGCCTCCCCAGGCAGCGCCGAACCCAAATGCTCCTTCACCTTTCCTTCTTCTCAGGACTCATTCCACCCCTTTTTCGATCTTCCTCTGCCTTTGCTGCTTCTCCTTTTCTTTCTCCAGCGTGACTTGCTGCTCTGTGCTGGCAGCACGAATCCTTTCATCCCTCCGTGCCCACGCAGCGGGGCTGGAGGATGCTGCCTGGGCAGATGGGTCATCCCCAAGGTTAAGCAGCATCTCGGCGTCGCTCCCGGGCACCGCTTGCCTCCATCCTCGCTCTAAGGCTGGAGGATCTGCCAGCGTGCCTGGCTCTGTCCCGGCTGCAGGGATTTCACCAATCTTTTCTTTTAATAGGACTAGGGGAAAAAAAAGACAAACCAAACTGAAACAAAATGTTATTTTCACACCTCTTTAACCAACCAGCTCATCCTTTCTGCTAGGCCCTGGCTGCGGGTTGCCTTCCCCGCGGCATTCCTGCCTGGCCGGGCTCCGAGCGCCCGCGGGCACCGGCGGAGCTGCCAGCGGAGGGAGGAGGCAGCAGCACACCACGGGAGCAGAGCAGAGCACAGCAGGGCGGGCATCCCTGTCCTGGGGTGCCCCGAGGGTCCCAGCCCTCCCAGGGACCCCCAGCAGGTTCCTTGGAGCGGCCCCAGCGCCGGCGGACCCTCGTGGGTTTGCACCGCCTGAGCCGCCGCTGCCAAATGTTCGGGGGAGAGGAGCCAAGTCAGGCAGTCGGGAGATAAATCTGAGCTCTCTCTGGCTGCACTGGGACTTTGCTCAGGATTAATTGGAGGCAGCGGTTCTCCTCCTGCTCCTCTCCCCCCCACAGGGCCGGGGCAGCCGAGCTGGCAGCCCGGGCTGGCCCGGCTCCTGGCGGGAAGCTGCTGACATGTTTTCAGCATGAGGAAGGTGCGTGTGTGTTTGAGCTCAGGCGCAGCCACTTGGGGAGGTGGGAGGAGGCGAGGGATGTGCTGAACTATGAATGAGAGCAGATCGGAGACGTTCCCTGCAACCCTGACAGACTCTCTCCCTGAAATATTTAGAGGCGCTTGCAAGATGTTGTTAGATCTGGCTGCTCAAGGGATTGTGTTTTTTTCCTGAACAAAAGCCTGGCGTCCACCTGAAGTTAAAGCTAATCTAAACAATAGGGAAAAATAAACACCGAGATGTAAAAGATGGACAACAGCCCCAGCCATAAAAAAGCTGGAGTGGAAAAGAAGAGTGGGAATTGCCAGCGGCTGGTTTATTAGCCACACCACACCAAAAACATCTGAGGCATGACGCAAGACGCAAAACACAGCCTCAGTGCAGCAGGATAAGGCATGGGGAGATGTCAATGCTGGTCATCCCAGAGCACTGCAGCCCCGCTCCTCGCAGCCTGAATTAATCAATCTGCCAGGAGCAACCTTGCTTTGACCTCTGGCCTCCCCTCTGCCCTGCCCAGCAGCCGGGAATCTGGGAGTTAAACGCAATTTAAGCACTGCTTCTTCCCAAATGCAAAGCCTGGGCTGGCTGCAGCCATCCTGAGCCCCTGCCAACGCTGACCGAGGGCTCCAGCGCCCCGGGTGCCAGCGGGGATCCAGCAGCAGCCACAGCCCGCGGCCGCCCAGCATCCTCCTCCGGCGTGTCATGGCGAGGATGTAATTTCTAAAATAACACGGTACTCGTGCTTAATTATCCCACTTTATAGAAGTCACTTCCGGCGCCAAGCTCGAGTTATGAGATGCGTTTCTGAGCCATTGTCTGGGTGCCAGGAAAGAAAAAGAGAGAGTCAGAGTTATGATTGTTATTGGAGTGTTTTATTCTGGTTTTTAGATGTCTGGATTTCTGTTATAAAATGTATGAACTGCAAAGGAACTGAAATCTTTATGCTCACAATATTAGTTTCTCATTTTTAGACTGAAATGCTTATGGCTCTTCTTAATTCTCTTGGAAATATTCTGTGTGTTTATTTCCCCAATATGTTTATGTAACTTCCTCTGGAAACTCAATTTTTAGTTAATTAACATTTTTGTCTAGAAATTCCTTAGTTTGGTTTCTTTATTAACAAGCCTGGCATTTCTAGTTAAGACCGTAGGTGCGCCTCTGCTAAGTTCCCTTGGTTTCCACCAGCTCAAACAGATTGCTTGAAGGGTTTTGGCTCTCCTCTGAGCAGACCCAGCCCAGATACAGCTTCAAAGATGCTCAAGCAGCCGCAGGAGGTGCAAGTCCTCAGTGGTCCAGTGTGATTGGAGTTAGCATAGCCATGGGGGCAGCAGGCAGAAGGAGCGGGTGCCACTCCATGGCGATGACTTTGGCAGCACCAAAACCTGCTCAGACAGGAACCTGGGGGTCAAAGGATGCTGGGGACAGAGCTGGCAGGCTGAGGTGTCTCCCATGTTCATCTCTGTGGATGCAGCATGAGGCAGAGGGGGAAAGGGGTGCCTGGAGAATGCAGCTCGCCCCAGATCCTCCTCCCGAATGGCATCACTGAGTCAGCCAGGCTCTCTCCACCTCCTTCTACTTTGCACGTCCCTGTAAATGTCTCACACCTTTTCACTGTAATGTCATTTGAAGATTTAATTAAGGTGCTGTTTGTTCCCTCTCCCAGATAATTAATTGAAGGTGTTAGATAAAACCAGGCCTAACACCAATCCTTGCTGGGTCTGAACAGCACCTTCCAGCTCAAGATATTATTGTTCCCTTTTGTTTCAGATCCTCCTGCTTGTTCTCAGCCCTGTGAAAAGGCTTATATCCAAACCAATTTGAATTAATTTTTCAAGCAAGATACCACAAGACCAAGATACTATTAAAGGCTTTGCTAGAAATCAGGGTTCATTAGAACACACCCGGCTGCCGTTCCCTCCCCTGCGCATTCTGCCCTTCAATAAAAAGACAAAAGACAAAGACAGCTTTACCTGCCAGGGCTTTGGTGTTTCAGCCAAAGGACGTGCGTGGCTGTAGGGAAACTGATCCCTCACATGCCACAGCAATGAGAAGGCTTTTGGTGGTGACCTTGTACGTCCTTAGCAGTGCTGAGCCTGGCACAGCCCAGGGCTGGTCCTGGCACTGGGGGCTGCCTGGGGTGATGTCCAGAGCTGTGGGGATGTGGGGATGCCAGCATTGCCTTGGGCAGCAAATACCCAGCCTCCGTGTGTGCTGCCCCATTCCCATCACTCACGGCTTCAGCCAAGGCTGGGACCCAAATTTTGATGCTTCTCAACTTTGTTGAGCAAACTGCAGAGGCTCGTCCAAGGTGACACAGACATCACATGTGATCACCAGCAGTCCCCATGTCCCCCTGTACATCTCCTTTCCTTTCACCAGCTAGTCCCAGGGAGCAGGGCCAGCCAAACCCAACCAGCTGCACCAGCAGTGCTGGGCCCTGGGAACATCTGGGATGTCAGGCAGTGCTCTGTGCATGGCCGAGAGATTTCTCCTTGGAGATGTGAGGAGAGTCCAGTGCAGCCACCCCACCTCCCTCAGCTCTTCACTACTCCCTTTTACTTCAGCTCAATGTCTTTCTCCCACACTGGAAAGGACCCTTAAAAATTATCAAAGGAGCCAGAAAGCTTTTGCAATTTCTCCTTGAAATGGAATTTTATAAAGCAAGAAGAATCCCACACTTATTATTTAAAAAGAGGGCCCTATCAGCAACGGGGATTTTGTAATGAGTTGATTTTAGCATGTTCTTTCTGACCGCCTGGGTGCCTTTACCCTCATCTCAGTGGGAGATTTTTAGTGCAATTAGTAGAAAGTGTTCAACAGAAAATGTACTTGCAGCAGAGAGCCCCCTGGTTTGCTGCACTGCCTGCACCTTGCAGCCCACACGGGAAGATGGATGATGTCTGAAGGGGCTCAGTCCCTATTTCTTGCCTCTCTCCACCAAGACGAGGTTCACAGCATTGGCACAGTGCTGGGCTGTGCTGATCTAGCACTTGCAAAGAGTGGCAGCATGCAGGGCAGAGTGGGGCTGGGAGAGGGTGCCTGGTCTGTCCTGATAACCAGGAGGGAGCAGCTTGGAAGACCCATGTCTGAGGTCACTTTTAATTCAAACACCTGGCAGAGCTGACAGCAAAATGACAAAAATCCCTATTTTCAGTGCTGGTCTATTCCAGCCATGCCCACAGCCTGCCTCTGCTGTCAGAGAAAATGCACACCACCCTTCCCAGCTCCCCAAACCACTGCCAGGAGGCCCGGGGTATTCTCCCATCCCAGCTTTTGTCACTCGCACATTGCATTTAAATGGAACCCTTTCTGTCTCCTTAACAAGAATGGCACGGCTTTGCTTATTGCCTATTAACTTGAGAGGTGAACACATCGCTGGTGGAATCAGAAACATTTACCATGAAAAAGAAAAGCTGAAATCCCATTTTCTTCCCGCAGCTCAGTGGGAAACAGCCTGTCAGGGCCAGGCAGGGCTGTGAGTAGCTGTGCTCCTCAGCACCTCCTCCACAGACAGCACTTCCCAGCCATGCTGGAGGCTCCCACTGGAAGGACAAGCACCTCAGAGTGCCAGAGATGAGGGACAAAGGGATAAACTGCTCCATATCTTCCCAGGTTCCACCCTTAGTATTCCCTTCCATCTGCTGGTACCCCCACCCATGAATCCCCCCCTCTTCTGAGGACAATGGCACCATGCAATCAAAGCTGGAGAAGGTCACACGACTGTCCAGGGACAATGACACAGGAGACCTCTGCTCCCTTCCCTCTTCTCCAATCACAGCCCGTTCGTTCTGGGGATTTGGGTTTCCATTAGTGCCTGTTTGGTGGCCTTTCTCCTTTACACTGGCATTTCCACGGCTGCTTAACTTCAGTGCATTTCATTAGCACAGAGGTTTCTGTCGATATTAGAAAGTCACTGTAATCATCAGGGGGATTTGCATGGCTGTTAGCCCAGGAGCTTCACTGTTTGCAAGTATTTTCAGCAGCATTTTTGCAGAAAAAGGTGCCTTTGACATGCATCCTGTTGGCAGAGAATCCATACCCCCGTGTCCCACTCTGCACTACTGTGCTGCACTCCTCTCACCCACTGGAGTTGGCAGTGGTAAAGATGCCAACCCCAACCAGGAGCTGCACATGCTCACCAGAATGCCCATTCATGCTGGGACATCCTTGCCCCCTAAATCCTTCTGGGATGCCCAGCAGGATGCCCATACCCACAGGGGTTATTGTGCCCTTTGGGATGCCCGTGCCCACCAGTGCACACCGTGGCGATGATACCCCCATCACCAGGCACTTGGTGATGCACAGCCAGGTCATCCTCCCTCTGATCCATCACTGTCACCCACCTCATTCCCCCAGCATCCCTTTGTTTCTCATCCCTGCTTCCCTGGGCTGTATTCACTGAGCTGCAGGGGTGGGAGGGCAGATGCAGGGTGGTGAGGACATGGCAGGGGCAGGGACAGTGGAGATGGCCTCCCTTCCTTTCCACTTCCCTGCACGCTCTGGGGCCGGCCAGCCTTTGGCGGACAGTGCAGCTCTGTTTTGCATCACTGCTTTGAAAAGCCCTTGGAGAGAGTGGTGATTTATGAGAGGTTTCTTGTACAAGGGGAAATAAACCTCTGACCAGACCCAACTGAAATCCACACTGCTTCATTTTCTGTGGAATCAGGATTTTACCCCTATCTGAGGATTTTGCTTCTTTCCAAGAAAAACAGCCAGTGACTTTCTCATAAACAGCCATGCTCTCTCCCTTTTCCAAAGGCAGGCTGGCTGGGAAGGGCTCCTTTCCCTGCCGGCCCGCATGTCCCGGTCCTCACTCCTCCACACCGGAGCCCTGCGGTTCACAAATCACCGCGTTTCCGACCGGTGCCGAAGCGAGAACATCTGCTGGGAAAGTCAACAGTAATTAATTGGCTTTTAACTGGGAGATAGAGAAGCGGGAGAGAAGCACAGCCCCCTTTTAATGAGAATAAAAGGTGTTTAAGTTTAGAAGAGTGCAGAGGCGCCCCGGTTACTTTGTAATGTGATAAGGGGCTGGGAATTTAAACCAGGAATGGAGGGGCTCAGGGGGAGGGGGGATTGCGGGTGCTCCGGCAAACGAGCGGAGCCTGGAGGGGAGAAGGTGCCGAGGAGCTGCGGTTCCTGGAGCAGAGGGGTTCCATAAGCAAAGGGGATCCTGGAGCAAAGAGGTTCCTGTAGCAAAGGGGATCCTGGAGCAAAGGGGTTCCTGGAGCAGAGGGGTTCCAGGAGCAGAGGGGTTCCAGGAGCAGAGGGGTTCCTGAAGCAAAGGGGATCCTGGAGCAAAGAGGTTCCTGTAGCAAAGGGGTTCTTGGAGCAAAGGGGTTCCTGGAGTGAAGGGGTTCCAGGAGCAGAGGGGTTCCTGGAGCAGAGGGGTTCCTGGAGCAGAGGGGTTCCAGGAGCAAAGGGGTTCTTGCAGCAAAGGGGTTCCTGGAGCAGAGGGGTTCCAGGAGCAGAGGGGTTCCTGGAGCAGAGGGGTTCCAGGAGCAGAGGGGTTCCTGGAGCAGAGGGATTCCTGCAGCAAAGGGGTTCCTGCAGCAAAGGGGTTCCTGGAGCAAAAGGGTTCCAGGTGGGAGCAAGAGCAGCTCAGCCCCTGCCTCGCCCCAGCTTTGCAGACAGATGGTGAGGCTGCGGGGCTCAGGGGCAGCCGGGTGATGCTGGAGCAGGACCGAAGGTGCCAAAGGGCAGTGAGGGCAAGGCTGGGGAAGGGATGCCGGAGGTGATGGCAGCAGCAGCGTCAGCGTTTCCTGAGTGTGACAGAGCCGGCGTGGCTTGTCTGTGTGAGACCAGGTTTGCTGGGACTGTGGCTCGGCAGAAACCCCTCTGGCTTGGGAAGCTGAGTGTGGGTGCAAGGAATGTGCCTGGAATTTGACTTGGCTGAGCTGGAGAGGAGTCTCTGCAAGCTGCTGGAAGCACAGACCCTGGCACCCTGGTAAAAATAGCACAGGGAGGGATGGAAGAGAAGGCAGCAAGGGGAAGGGAGGAGAAAGAGGCGATGCTGGGGACAATGGGGCTTTTGGGCGTGGAGGTGGAAAAAGCCATGGGGGCCTGGGAGGGAGAGGCAAAAACTGCATCCAGGGATTGCTCTGCTCACTCTGCATGGGCTGTGGGTCAAACAGTGGTGAGAAAAGGGTGCTGAGGCAATAGCAACTTTGTGGGACAGCTCCTTCTGGGAGAAAAAAATTACCAAAGGCAGCTGCAGGTGTATAGTTGCAATTATGATATATAAGTGCTAGTGCAACATACCCTTTGCAAAGGGATGGCACTGAAGCTGTGAGGAACAAGCTAGTGTAGGAAGAAACTCAGTTAATTAGTTAAGCAGAGCTCTTTAGGAAGTGTTTCCTCAATTGCTTTTTTCCCCTTTATTTCCGTAACTACCAAATGGTTTGTTGCTCATCCTTATGGTGAAATCTTCCCTGAGCCTGCCAAGGAAGGCTGCTCTGTGTGAAGCAAGAGGAGGAAAACCAAAGCATTCTGCTGTGGGTAGGAATATTCATGCAAAAGATTTTTAATTTCTTTGAAAAGCCATGACTTTTAATTTTTTTTTTTTTCTGATACTGAACCTAGGAGAGTTTTGTGTATTTAAATCACCACACCATCAGTACATCTCACTTTTCCTGCCGTGGTCTGACCCAGTGTGCCCCTTGAGCAGGAGGGGTGTGAACTCCTGGCACCCCCAACCCAGCGCTGAGCCCCTGCACTGCCTGCAGTCAGGGCTGCCTTAGCCCTGCCAGGGAAGCAGAGGGAGAGCATTACCCAGCTTCGCACAGGGGAAATGATATAATTGGAGCTGTTTGGATTTAGAAATTAAAATAATTTGAGTTTGCTCGGAAAGGTTCATGCAACGTCAGCTTCCATCAGGCGGATGAGAAGCAGAGGTGCCCCAGGAGTGAGCACTCTGACAGCTCTCCCAAATAACACACTCTGTGCTCCTTGTGCTGCAAAAGGCCTGCCTGAACCCTGCCATGCTGCTCACGACTTCGAGGGACAACTTTCAGAGCCCTGAGAGTGCAGGACGGATTCGCTGAGAAATCCCACCTAATCTCCTGTTTGCAGCCTCCTCCTGCTCCAGGGCTGTCTCCCAGGTCTTCCCCTCCACCTACATTGAGCACAGCTTCTCCCTGAGGTCCCTGCATCCTTCCAGGCTCATCACTCGCCTGGTTCCACCTGTATTTCAAACCTTCCCAGTTCCTGTTGTGTTATTGCTGTTTGCAGTGTGACCTAAATAAGCATCATCTGCAAATGCAATTACTTTGCCATTTATCTTCTCGATGGTTAATGCTCATCCCAACCAAGACTGAACCCAGTGCTGGTTCCTCCACTGGCTGCTGTGCCATGTAGGCTCCTAAGCCAGCCTTGCTTTGGAACCAGTTAATTCCTCCAGGAATTGTCTACAGACACAGGATGAAATGCTGTGTGTCCTGCCAGGCTTTATCCACCAGTGCCTGCCTCCAGAGAGGGTGCAAAGCCCTGTAAAATACCAACCAGCTTTGGCCGCCCTAGTTTGTCCTTTAATAAATTCATCCTTGGCATTGCCCGTGGCTTTGCTCTCCTTTGAGAGCATCAAATGCCTTTTCCTTAATCCCCAATTTTTTTGGCATTCCTTGCCTGGCAGATGAAACAAATTTCCTGGCTACTAATTGTCAGTCTCCTTTTCCAGTCTCTTCCTTTTATTTTTCTTTTAAATTTAGTTTGTGTTTATTTTCTTCTCTGGCAGTTCCCACCATCCCCTCCCCAGCTCCTTCCCTGATTTGTTGCGCCAGCTCAGAATTTGGCCAGCTGCAATTTTATTTTCAGTGCTGGTGGTGGGTTTTAAAGTGGTGGAGGCTCACTAAGTCTGTTAGTGAATTCCCTTAATAATTCAGAATGCGTGTTGTTCACCCCGGCTGATTTGTGCACATTAGGCTTGTCAGGGCTTCCCTTACGTGCTTTTTATCAGTAAGTGTATTTACAAGGTCTTCATTAGTTCCTAATTGACCATGCCTCTTCTCTTTAGTTATCACCTTAAAGAGCAATTTAAAAAAGCAATTCGACAACAGCCATTTTAAAGCTCTTCATTCCTTCCAGTCCCTTTCTCATTTATTATTATCCTTCTCTCTCTCTAGTGCTTCTTTTCCCCAATGTCTTTAAAAGTCCTTCATATTCCCTGGAACATTTTGTAAGTTCCAACTTATTCTACTGGTCAGCTGCTATCCCTGTGGCTTCACTCACTTCATGGTCCTGCTTTTGGTGCTTCCCAACTCCTCTCTGACCATGTTTATTCTGGAATTTCTCAGCCCAAACCTGCCCCAGAATTAGGTGTTTGCCAGAGGAATTTCTTATTCTGTCTATGGCATTAGGGAATGAGGACTTGTGCCACCTCTTCAGGTATCCTGTGCTCCCATCTTGCATCTCCCACGGGGCTGATCCTGGCCCAAGGCATATTCCCTCCTGCCTCAGCAACTGCTGCTCTTTCCCAGCTGTCCTCTCACTTCTGGAATTCACTGCAGCAAATCCTTCAGTCTACCAGCTCCAAGGTCAGTCACACATTGTGCAAAATGCAGCATCTTTATGTGTGGCTTTTGGGTTTTTCCAGTGCTGTGCTCCCTAAACCTCCCTCATCCTCATCCTCATGGCAGTGCCGTGTCCACCGCCTGTCTCTAATTTCCCTCCCCTCCTGCTGCATCATAATTTTTCAGGCTGGGGGACTAAACAAGTATTCCCCTGATTTATTCATACACTCATAGGCTTTAAGGCCAGGAGAAACTATCAGCCCACTTAGCCCGATCTCCTGCCTATTGCAGGCCATTAAACCTCATCCAGTTATCCCTGCTCTGAGCTCCACCCCTTGTTTGGCTGTAGTGTATCTTTTTGGAAAGGCCCCCAGCCTGGATGCGAAGACAGCTTTATATAACAGTATTTTCTATCCCACCCTTTATATATTCTATAATGTTTTATTTGGGTTTTGAGTGCTGCTGCATTATGCATGGACGCATTTGGGGGAATATCTGCAGTGATATTCAGGCAGTTTCTTTTCCACCTCAGCTGTGTTCAAACTGTTTGCTGTGCACATGAATAGTCCAGGACATCCCCATGCCAGGCACTGGGGAATCAGTGCTGTCCCCTGCAGCAGGACCCAGCCATGACAGGGGCCTCATTGTGCCCTGCTCCACCTTCACTGCCCTGCATTAGCCCACCCCAAAGAGTTTGCAAGTTTTCATCGCTTTAACTCTGACTTCCCAGCCCTGGTAAAGAGGAAGACAAGCCTGGTTCTGGTGGAGATCTCCAGGCACCCCGTGGTTTAATGTTTTCTTTCTCTTTTCTCTTTGAAAACTGGTATTTTTCTTTTTTTTCTTTTTTTTTTCCCCTGTGTTTTGTCTTCTGTGGCTTATGTTCCTTGACATGTTGGCTGGTTTTGATCTTTTTTCTCTTTCTGCATTGCAAAATTGTCAGCTGTGTAACCTAGAAACGGGGCTGGCTGAATGATACGTTTGCAAATAATGTTTGTTAGAAGTTTATCTCTCTCTAGTTTGTGAATCATGCCTGCCCCAAACCTGGTTTCAGGGGAAGTGCTTGTTAGTTGCCACCAGCCAGCTGAGGAAAACAGGGCTTGCTCCCAGTTCCCACATCGATTTCCTCCAGGACTTGGTGCAAATCTCATCATCCTCCTCCTCCACAGCACTCCTGCCTTTCCAAGCCAAACACAGATGTCTCCCATTCCCTTTTTCTTTGGGTTTTGTGCCACAGACTGGCATGGCTCTCTGCATTGCACCTCTGGGACCTGAAGGCACAAATTCACATGGGCACCACTCTTCTGCAGGTCACTAATGCCCAGCTCTCCCTATCCTGCTGCAGTATCAGCACATGCCAGCTGAGCCCCTGTCTTCAAATGATCCTTGGGAGCTCAGCATGGAGCCAGGCACTCTCTTCATTCTCACTACGGGTGGCTGGGGTCAAAGACACTCCTTTTAATTTTTCCTTTGGGTTTTCCTTCTGTATTTCCTTCTCAGCTTTTCCCTTGACTCCTTTACAAGGATTTCAAAGCCCCCAGCTTTGCCATTGCAAGGCTGGTGTGTGCTCTGCAGCCTGCCCAGTGCTCCCAGCACTTCCCATCCATCTCCTCTCTCCTCATGGCAGTGTCTTGCTGCAAAGCTGCTTCCAGATTTGGGCTGCAGCCCCTGCCCCAGCTGTCCTTCCCTCCCCTCATCCACAGAGGGGATGGTGGCATTCTTGTTGGCACTTCTCTCCTCTTGCAGCACGCACCATCATCAGCCCCTGCCTTGTGCTACGTGTGCAGTCCCAGGTGTTTCTCCCAAAGCCAGGGTACCTCTTTGTCCATCCTAATTTAATTTTAACACCAACAAATTCTCCTGGCCACGGTGTTCATTTATCTCAGAATCTGTCCAATTCCTGCAGCCACCCATAGCTCTCCCTGACTGTGCACTTAATGTGTCCCTGGGTTGGCTGAGCACTGGAGATGCCTGGCTGTGTTTATTTTTCTTGCAGCTGGCTCTGGTTCTCCAGAGCAGGCACCCACCTGCGCCCCGCTGTCTGCTGCTCAAGCCTCTCTGGTTAGGTCACAAGTTTCTAATTGCAAATATCATTCCTATGCCTTTCTTGGGATGTAATGGTGAGGACATGATACAGGCAACAGCCAGTGGCACCTTGGCAGTGCTGCTGCCTGTCCTCGGCCCCACCTTTGAGAAAACTCCAAGATGCAAACCCCTGGGTGGAGGAACACGGTCTTTGGCCCACCAAAGCCAGGCTCCCTGCTACGGGTAAGGGGCAGTAAGGGGAATTCAGTCCCTCTGGGGCTGTGTAGCCCCCTCACCACTCAAAAATAGCTCTGCCCCTCTCCACAGCATCCCCACTTGGCTCTGTGGGTAACACTCGCATCTCAGTCAACACTTCATACTTCAAGAGTTCACCCTTCACTTGTTGGAGCCTGTTAATCTTGGCAATTAGCTGTTGCTCTGATGCAATTCTCCTGCATGCTGTCCCTCTCCCAAATCCCTCTAAGACCCCCTCGGAGCTGTTCCTGTGCTGCTGCAGCTGCCTGTTTGGCTCCACACCAGCCTTCCCCGGCAGAGCCAGCGCCGTGGGGAAGCCAGGCATTTGTGTAGGTGTTATGTGCACTCAGACACGGCCTGCTCCCTGACACTGCATTCTGCAAATCTGACAAGAGCAGCGTGCTGCCCTTCTACCTTTGCCCTCTCATCCTGCTGGGAAGAGGGGAGAGCCGAATGTCTCCTTGCAGTCTGCGCAGCCCCAAGGCCTGATAAAGATTCAGGCTGAGCTATCGCTGGAATGAGGAGCAGGAAGAAACCCGAGCTGCATAATTAGGTACTTTGGGAACTGTATCAAAATGCAGCTGACTATAGATTTCTGTACAGTACGTGCTCTTCTGCATTGACTCCTGATCCTTCTCCCACCCAACGCACGGGGAGGGGGTGAGGAGCCCCTTGCCCAGGCCCCTGGAGATGGAGCTCAGCATGATCCCATGAAAAAGCTGAGCAAGAAGCTGGAGGTGAAGGGCAGGTTGGATGTGGCTTGGAGCCTAGAGTGAGGAATCTTCATGTGCTTGCTTCCCAGCATGCTGTGGGCTGTGACTTTGAACCCCCTCTGTAAATAACCGGGGTTCATGGAGGGACTACCCAGTGCCACCATCAATGTCTATTCCTGGCAGGAATAGCCCACAGGACCTAGCTAATGGCTTAGGTTAAAAACATGTAAATGCTTAAACTGGTTAAAAATTGCACTGTGTTTTCCCTCTCAAATCGAGACAAAGTTGAAATATCAAAAATGTTCGTAGAATGGGAACAAAAAAGAGATTAGGAAATGTCAGATTTCACCACCGACATTTTTGATGGAAATACTTTGACATTTGCAAACTCAAATGTTTAGTTTGTCAAACCAGATGGAAATGTCACACCGAGACAAGTTGAAACATTAATCTGTCTGCTCATGGGAGGTTGTGCTCTCCTGTGGGACCCCCTTTCCAGCTGTCCCCAGGGGTCTGTGCCCTCCAGCAGAGTGGGGCTGGGCTGTGTCCCTCTGGATTGAAAGCTCCAGTGTGGCCGGGCAGGAAATAACATCCAAAACCTTGGTGGAGGAAGGCCATCTGTGGGGATGGGAAGGAAACAGCATATTTGGGGTATTAAGATGCTAATCCAAGAGACAGAAAACCACATCCCTCTCACCTGCCTGGATACAGATTTCACGTGGATTTGGGCAAGCCAACCCTGCTGTGCCGTGGTTTCCCCTCTGCAAACTGGAGTAATAACTCTTCCCTGCTTCAGCTGGGGGCTGCAGGCTGGAATCCATTCCTGCCGGAGGAGTGCTCAGATGTCAGCGCTGGGGGTCCTGTGAGCGCTGCAGAGCGCTGTGCTGGGTTTGGAGATGGCATTACACACACTGCAGGGCGGCTGCAGTGCTGAACCCTCACCGTGGGAGCAGCATTTGAGGTGCAGAAGTGAAACGTGAAGGGAAAGCACATGGTGCAGTGGGGACTGACGAGCAGGGCTGGATTCATAGCTCAGGACTCGGTTTGTCTGGAGAAGGGAGTTCAGGAGCCCTGGCCGTGAGCATCCCATGGCCATCAGGGTGCTGGTGTGCCCCAGTTGTAGGGCTGGCTATAATCCTATAATCCTGGTGAGAGCTGGGGTTTGCCCAACCCACCCACTACCACCTGAGCACTTAGTTTTTATCATTTTTTTTTAACCTTCCCTTCTGCTGGTTGCAGGAAGAGTTTGAGGGGAAAAGGCAGAGAGATGTGTTTGAATTAAGAAACACTTCCTGGAAAAGCCATTCACAGAAGCTGCTTTTATTGTATTTTGCTATTGTCTGGCAAAAAGAATTGCCAGTATTTTTTATCTGCTCTTACATTAATGTGCCTGGCTGAAGGCCGTAGGTGAAACACGACTCATTGTGTGGACAAACCTCTCATCTTCTATTGCTTTGTGGACCAAAACTACAGGGTAAACCAGCAAAACTGTCGCTGCTCTGCTGCCCATAGACATACCTCAGGCACCTCTGTTAGTGATGCCTTCCTGCTGTTGAGTTTTCTTGCCTATAATTATCAAAACCTTTGAACTGTTTGAGCCTCCAATTGCTCTTTTGGGCTGGTGACCCCCAGAGCTGCCCTCGCCTCGTGCAGGGGCAGCAAAGGCTGTGGCAGAGGCTGTGGGGTGAAGGCAGCCCTCCATGCTCTGTCCCTGCTGCTGTGTGGGCTGTCTCGTGCTGGTTATTAATGCCTCTGCTTTGCTTACCCAAGTGCTTAGATGGTTCAATACATTCTCAGACCTGTCCTTACACTATTGTTGGGAAAGATTCATTAGGACTTTGGCTGGAAATTATAGTGACAGAGCTGGGTAATTTATGGCTTTTCTTGAGGGTTGTGCAATTATTCAATAAGTGTCTTTCCTTCCTCTACCTCCCACCAGCCACTTGTTGGAAATAAATATTGAATTTATTTGCAGAAAAGTAACCACTGACAAAGCTGTGAATGGATGGGAAAAACCCGGCGAGGCTCTCTGGGTCTCTTTGCTCACTTTCCCCTGTGGGGATGGGGACTCCCTCCCCTGCTCCTGGCTCTGTGTGTGTCACTTCCTTGGCACTGTTGCCACCAGGTCTTTCCCATCTGCTCCTCACACGGTCCCTGCTCACCCCAGACTGCCCAGTGGTGTCCAGTTTGGTGCATTTATTGCTTTCTCCCCTCCCCAAAGCCAGTGCTGGCGCTGCAGTGCCAGCTCTCAAAGCAAAGCTCCCACCAAAGTGGGCATCTCTCAAGTGTCAAAGCCACTTGTTGGGACTCTGCTGGCATCAGTCCCCCAGTCCTGGGGCCACCCCCTGCCCCCACAGTGGTCCCCAATTCAGTGACTGATGCCTCTCAACATCTGCATCTCTTTCAAAGGCACCTTAGATCATTTTCACTTCCGAGCACTCGCTGATGGGACCGGTTAATGCTGATGAAGTCCAGCCCCAGCTCCACAGATCATCTGCTGGCTTGGGCAGACCAGAGAGAGGGGAGAAGCAGGGAGCTGGGGCCATCCCCAGCTGAGCAGAGAAGCAGCTCGCCCAGTCCCAGGAGAGGGACAGCATTGGGGTCAGGCACCATGGGGACCTCACCAGACCGGCAGATCCCGTTGAACCTGGGCTCCAGTGGGACTTCCCACCTTCCCAGCCTGCCTCAGAGCAGCTATCCTCTGGGATGGCTGATCCCTGTGTGGGGCAGTGACATGGTATTTCACCTTACCTTGCTGTCAGGTTATTCAGCTGGATAAACTCCTGGCAGGCCTCACTGGGCTCTCCCCCTGGGACATGAGGAGAGCCCCTCTGAGGCAATCCCAGCCTGCAAATTCAGGCTCTTGCCCAGCAGCTCCTGGCAGAGGAGATGCTGAGCCCCACCTGACAGACCTCGCTTGCCTGTACTGATCCTGGCCTGACCATGGGCAGGGTTCCTCCATGCCTGTGCAGCCCCTGGGCTCCTCAGGGCAAAGTAAGGCTGAAAAGTGCCTCTACCAAAGTGAAGCCTCCAGGGCTGAGCGTGGCACCCTCTAATCCCACTGCCAGAGGGATATCTATGAGGGGATGCCATCGATGGAGGTACTGGCACCAGAGTGTTCCCCCTGTTATCTCTCCTGTTCCTTTGTGCTTGAACATTCTGTTTGAATTAGCGGGGCCTGTTCCTCGCAGCGTGCATGACTATGCATTTGTCTACTTTGGATTTCATCCGCCATTGACTGGCCCATCCATCAAGCTCTTTTCAGGCCTTTTGAAGTTCCCTGTAGCCTTCGCTTGTTCCGAACACTCTGTGCAGTTTGGGTCCTCTGCCAGGTTTTTCTTATGACATTTTTCATTCTCCTTTTCCAGATCATTAAGGCATCTCTTTAACACCCGTGGTATTGACACAAAAACTTGGGGAGCCTCCCCATGGGTACCATAGAGCCTTCTGGAAGGTAGCCCTCGTTAATATGTGCTGTTTTGCCTCTTTGCTTCCAGCCATTAGTGTTACTTTTTCCATTTGCTTTGCAGGCGTTTAATTCCCTTAATAGCATCTCGTAAGGGACCCTTGTCAAAGAGCTTTGAAACCCCAAACATATTATGTCAAGTAGTTCTCCTTAGTTTGCCCTCCTGACAATGGAAGAACACATCCCAGCAGTTAGATAGCATGAACTCCTTTCAGGAAGCCAGGACTGCTTGCTACTTTCTTACTTAGTTAATTTACAGGTTTTAAAATTCAGCTTCTTCTGAGCACCTTCATCTCTAACCATCGATTCAGTTCTCACAGCCCTAAAGAGAGTCGTGTCTCCATGCCTGCCAGAGAGCAGGCTATTTCCCTCACTGGCTCTTTTGTTAGCAGCCAGGTCACTTGGCAAGTGAGAGCCATCAGAGCCTTCGGGTATTTCGCTTTCAACTTCAGAAGCTTTGTGCTGGCCAGACTCATACTATTTCTGCTCCTTTGGCACGGCTCTTTGTAGAAATATTTTGTTGTTATCACCTGAAAATAATGGGCATCTCTCTGCTATCCCTGCTAGGCATCAGGTGGTCTAGAAGAAAACCCTCCTTGGCTCTCCTACAACACCTTAGCCTGCCCTGGCGCTTCCCATCACACCCGGTGCCGGCAAGTCAGGTCACGCAGCAGTGCCGAGGGAGCAGGATGGGGCTGATAACATCCCTGCCAGAGCTGGGCTGGCTCTGCATTACAGGTACAGGGTGAAAACCTGTTTCACCCACCCCGGGTGATTCATGCCTCTCCACTCCCGTGAATCATCCCGGCTGTTGTGTAAGGCTTATGCTGCTCGTGTGGCAGGGATGTATTTTCTGTGGCTTTTATAAAGTTCTGCACAATTTATACCTGCTGCTGCTGCCTTAAAACATTTACACTCTTTATTCAAGGCCTTAGGATTTATGGTCTCTTTCCTGGGATCCTGGGAATGGTATCACCAGTGGGATGATCCTTGGGCCAAGACGCTGTTTATTGTTATCAAAAACAATCCTGCTCTGCAGAAATTCCTGACCACAAGGAAGAGAAAAACACTGTTTTTCTCTCCAACACCTATGCCCATGAATCTTTAAACACGAGGAATTATTTCCCTGAATACTGCGCACTGAAGACATTTAACTCTAAGAATATGTGACAGCTCATCAGACGAGGAAGCGAGATGGTTTTGGGGCTGTGGAGGGAACGCCAAGTGCATTTGCTGGGAACAGCCCCTCTGCTGGGAATTCCCACAGCTGCCAGGCAGGAAAACCAACCATGTTTAGTAATGGGGCAACCCCCCTCCTCCCTGGGGGTACCCTGTGCCCCAGCAGCCGGGGGAATTCCCTGGTGCAACCGCTCACACTGGCCAGGGCTTGATGTTTTGTGTTTTTTAAACAGCGTGTGGCGACTTTTGCCTAAACTTCTCCAGACAGAGCTTTTGTGCAGATTACCTGTCTAGCTGGGCTCTTATCGACGTGTTTATCACTGCCGCCTCTCGCTGTCAGCACTGTTTATAGGCAGGGGAACCGAAACCCTATGCTAAGAAATTTCCTCCTCCTCTTTTCTTTCAAATCTGCATCTGTTCCAGACTCCCTTTCATTAGAGACCACATGAAAGACAAAATAATCCCAGGCTATCAGGCACAGAAACCTTCGTGAGGTAAACTCCTCTCTGCTGGTAAATAAGGCACACCCTGGCTGGGGCTCTGCCCTGGCACCCAGGGAGGTCCTGTTCAGCCCCTGTCACCTGCATCTCCTATTCCTGGGTACCTGGAATGCCTTCAACACCCACCAGGGCATTTGCAGACCCACAGTGAAAATTCAGAGTGCAAAGTACTGTTGGACCCCAGGGATTTCTTCCTGCACCTGCATCCCCGTTGTTGTGGTGGTGCACAGCAAATGCCCCCAGGGAGGCTCGGGCTGGGGGTGGGGATGCGTTCCGTGCCTTTTTTACCTGTTGTAAAAATATTTGTAGAGTTGCAGCAGGCTGTAAAGAGCAATTTTTGGGGAGGGAGGAGCAGGGCTGATACCGATTAGGCAGGAAATGGCTCAGTGTGGATGGCATCCATATGGGAGAGCTGATAGATTTGGCGTCTTGAAGGCATCCCTTGATGGATCCACTGATAACCTGGCAGCAAAACAGACCTGGGCCCTCTGATTCCCTGCCAGCAGCTGAGCCGCAGCCTGCTTGCTTGGCCTTCATTAACACCTTTCTGCCACGAGAACTTGCTGCCCTGCCCTGGGGACCAGTGGCCCCGTGGAACCCCTGGGGGCTCGGCTGGCCAGTCCCCACTGCTCCAGCTCCTTCCCTTTGAAGGCTCAGTGTGAAATCTGGTCGGAGTTTAGGGAGGCAGAAGGGCAGCTTGCAGAGCAGCCTGCGTCCTTGGGATGAAAAAGCTTCGTTTTGCAGCTCTGGAAAGAATCAGTGCATTTCCAGGCTGGGCTCCTGCCTTCCATTGGAGACAGATGGAGAGTGCAAAACACGGGGAAGGCGTCCAGCTGCTCCCACCACACAGGGGAGAGCTCTCTCTCAGCCATGGCTCCTGCTCCTTGTCTTTCTCTGGGCACTTTAATTTCACAGCCCACCTTTTGTGCACATCCATAATGTTCAAATCCAGGATGGAGGTGGTGGGAAGCCAGTGGCCCAGATGTGTCACTGGAGACCCTCAGGGTGACTGGAAACCCAGTGAGGCCTTCCCGTGCCAGGAATGCTGCTGTGTCCTACTCTGTGGTGGCTTTCCCTCTCTGGAAATTGGCAGCAAAACCGAGAGGATTTCAGAGGAAAATCAAGATGTAGCAGGATAATGACTGGAAAGGAAGCAAGATGAAGAAAATGGTCATGTAGCAGAGGGCAATGGTCCCTTGCAGGGATGGAGACTTGGGAGGCAGAAGCCATTTTGTGTGCCTGCTGGTGTTTAGTGCTGCTGAGGGTCTGCAGCCTCCTTCACCAGCCCCTACCAGGTTGATCAAACACAAAACATGAGACTGACCCTTGGTATGGTTTGGCAGGAAAGGTTTTTGCATGGGCATAATTGCCTCCTGCATGACTCACTGGGTAATACTTTTGGGGAAAAAAATCTGTCAGTGAAGTTGTGCTTCCTTCCATGCTTCCAAACAGGCTGGGATCAGTGGATTGTCCTGACAGCCACCTCCCTGAACTCCCCATCCCTCCCTCCCTCAAGCACCCATGGGGTTCCCTGGTGAAGTGTGACTGGGCTCTCCTGTGCTGTTGACAAATTTGTGTCCAGATTAAAACGAAGCTCCAGTAGCAGAATGTGAGCTGTGTAATGACTGCCCTAAAGCTGCCTGGGGCTATGGCAAACCTGATGGTTAAAATAGATCCCCCAAAAGTGCAGGCAGCTCTCCCACCCACTGGCTGCATTAGCCACAGCAAGAGCTGCTTGCTCCTGCTTCAGGGTCATGGCCTCCCCAGCTGCGAGCTGGGACAGTAATTTCCCTGTGGTTATTTCTGCGATAACTTATTTCAGGTTTTTATGATGCTTACAAATTGGACAACATCTTAAAACATAATTCAGGCCTTAACTGGCTTTAAATGTGTGTGATTTTACAGGGATGTGTAAAATATTTTTAAGTGTTGGTAAATTCCAGGGACTGGAGCTGTGGGCAGATGGGGAGGGATGGAGGGTCCATCCTGAAAATGTTTTTGGAGACACAGGCTGGGAACCAGCAATTGAGAGTTGTTTACAACCATGAGGAGTTATGTGGTTTGAGCAGGTTGTAGACCACATAGCAAAATGTTTATGGGGAGTGAATCTGCGCTTCCTCTTCCCCTTAAAATTGGTTTAATTTGTATGAATTAGCTGTGTAGCCAAGCACTTGATACTGATGCACAAGAATTGCTGTGGCAGGGAGATGGCTCCCAGGTGCTGGAAATAAAAGGGAGCAGATGAACTGGACTGAAGTTGTGTTCCTCAGGAACATCAATCAGCATGGCAGGAACTGGCCATGTGAGCTGTCTTGTGCCTTTGAACAATCCTCCATCAGCTCCTTTCTGCTGGGAAGGTGGCTGCTCCACTCTGCTGCCCCATTAAAGCAGCAGGAGTGGGTGGGAGGCAAACCCGACCCTGAGGGTTGCTGGCTAGGGGATGGGTGTGCAGCAGTGGAATAAGGCTGCAGCCACCCCACCTCTTGCCTGGGGCAGGCACAGGCTCTGGCAGAGCCCTGGTGGCTCCAGGCTCTCAGGCAAGGCTGCGGCCACCCAGGGGACGGGTTTGCTGCCACATGTGTTGCACAGCATCCCAAGGGTGGCTTGCAGGGGTGGGTAGGGAGGGTTCTGTCAGGTACTACTCCCTTCCTTAATGAGCAGGAGGCACCTCTCTGCCTGGGATTGGATTTGCCAATACTGACAGAACCAGGGCTGCTCACACAGCGCATGGTCTGGGAGTAGAGGCACCCAGAGGGATCACACAAGTGAGATCGAGCTGGGATTTGGTTCTTGTCCTTCACAAGCAGAAGGTGCTTTGGGTAAGCAAACGTGATCCCGCGGCAGGGAGCTGGGTCTGAGCAGCGGGCAAGGCTCCAGGAATGGTGCTGCTTCCAAGCAGGGAGGCAGGAGGACTGTCCTGAGCAAACTGGCTGTTCCAGGTGAAGTCTTGGAGAGCAGAGCTTGGGGAGGTGGGAGCTGCACAGACATGGCACCAGCCTGTGTGCCCTCGTTTCCAGCAGGTGAGGAGCTCTGTGGGTGTTTGTGTTTGTAGAAATAACACTCTTGTCTTGCTCTTTCCTTTCGTGAGGGTGTGGGCATTTGACTGAAACGCAATCCCAGGGAAGGCCAAGTATTTTGGCTGTTGTTGCAGGCACATAAGGAAGATGTTATTGTCAAGTGCTCCCCTCCATCCAGGCAAGAGGTGTTGCGGAGGTGGCTGGAGACTGCAGGGAGACGGGGGGAGCCAGGGGAACCCCTGGGCAAGGCAGGGTGGCAGCAGAGAATCCGGGGGAGCTCTTTGGCAGGGTAGTCTGCCATCACAACAGCACCCATGGCCAGGCTGGCCTGGCTGCCAGCATCTCCTCCTCATCTGCCAGGCTCGGATGAGTGCAGCCGCCAGTCTCATCACCAAAGCCCATGTGAGATTTTCTGCCTGCATCTCTTCCAAAAAAAGCAACTTCCAGCCCACGGGAGAAAACTGAGCGTGAGGGTAGAGACGCTGTGATGATGATGATGATGATGATGCATCGTCTCACCAACACCCACCCACGTCTGGGGGGAGGGACCCTCTGGGCAGCCCTGGGCCCTGCTGCAGGGGATGGGCCTGGGGGCTAGCTGTGGTATCTGCTTTATTGACACTGGGGGCTTTCAGAATCCCATCAGTGGAGCAAGAGAGAGTGTGTGATTGACATCCCCCCAAAGGACATTGCTCCAAGAGACCAGGACCAAGAGACCAGCTTTGTATGAAGCTCCTTGGGGACAGGCAGAGTTGGGGGATCCCGTACTCCAAGTACAGCTGATGCCCATGAGATGCACTGAACTCCTCCAAGGCTCTCCCAGGGGTCAGTGAGGGGTTGGGGACCAGTGAGACTGTTCTGGGCTGTGGCCATGTGCTGCCAGCAAGCACAGGGTGCCCCAAACACAGCAGCTGTGCACCCTGCAAGGAGGGAGCCTGGGGCTGGACTGTGAATCTGGGGAGGGCTCCACCCCTGATTTTCCTGCAGGGCAGGTTTGCAGGCAGAGGGGAGCATCTTAGGGAGGTAACAAGGTGCTGACAAGAAACGGTTTGTTTTCCCGGATGGAGTTTCACAGCTCCCTGTGGAGCCGCCCGTGGGGACAGGGGAGCACCGAGGCAGGGGAGCACCCCACAGGCCCGGGGGCTGCTCCCACTCACAGGAAAGGCAGGAGATGCTGGCTGCTGGTATGAATGCAGCCCGGCTCCGCCATAAGGAAGTGATTGAAGCTTTCACGATCTGTTTAAGCAGTGACATATGTTTCCTGCAGGCGCTGCGTGCTGCATGCCAGCGGATGAGATACGGCCCGCGTCCCGCCCGGCCCTGCCAGGGGCAGCGCCGGCCCCATCCCCACGGCCACGGCCAGAGCTGCCTGTGTGGGAAGGGGAAATTGCTCCCACGGCAAAGGGAAATAAACATGAGGAGAGCAGCCCTGACAAAAAGCGTGTGTTCCTCTGCTCTGGGGCCCCGCTGCAGGCGAGGCCCGCGCACTGGGGCTGGGGATGAGGGAGGGGAAGCTGGGCCTGCAGTGATGTCTGCAAACTCCCTCTCATTTACAGGGCTCCCTCCCTCCAGCTCTCAGCTCTCAGTGCCGAGACATCAGAGGAACCAGTGCCAGGGAGCTGTGGGGCATGGGAAAGGTCTAACTGCCCAAGCCATGGAGCCCAGGTGAGGTGCTCTGCCAAACCCAGGAGCAGCCAAAGTGGGCTGAGTGGTTTCTCTGGGGAGGGGACTCTCCTCTGGAAATTGCAGTGGCTGAGCACCCAGGCATTGACAGAGTCAGGCTTGCATGGATTCCAGATCCACCCTCACCTGCACACCTCAGCTCTTTCTGCCCCATCCTTCAGCACAAGGGAAGTAATTCAGAAGATAAAAGACCGACTGGGGACCTTGGGCCAGGACCGTGCCAAGCTCATGGAATGCTGGGGATGCCATGAGCTAGGGAGGCTGGGGATGGCTGAGGCATCAGGCAGCTGTGAAACCATGAGCAAGAGAATTTGGACATCATTCAGGAGCTGGAAGCAGGTGATATCCCCAGGTCTGAGAAGGGCATAAGCAGCCATGGTCTGTGGGAACCCTTGCCAGTAACTGAGGCCATGCAGGGGGCTTAGCTGGAGAAAGGGGAGAAGGCAAAGTGTTGTGAGAGATGCATGGTTGGGGGCTGCCAGAAGGGATGCAGGCTCTGCTGTGGGACAACATCCACGGTGGCTGGTGAGGCTGACCCCCACCCAGACACCCATGCAGCCTCCAGCCTGTCCAGGATGAGCCTGAAGATGGGTTTGTGGCAGAGGTTCTAAACTGGGTGTGAGAGTGAGAGAGGGAAGGGATGAAGAGGCTTTACAGCTGAGCTGAAAGCCCCGAGAGCCTCTTTGTGATTCCTAAGGACCAGTGTCCCCCTGGCATCAGTAGCCTGTTGACTATACTGACAGAAAAGAGACAGCAAGGAGCAGGGCTTCCCATCCCTTACTGGGGATTTTGCCTTTAAAACACAACCTTCCTCCTTAGCTACAGGGCAGAGAGCCCTACAGGCTCCCTGGTTCTCCCATTAGCTCCCACATCTTTCAGCAGTGAGGCACAGGCAAGGCAGTGCTCACCCTCAGAGCAGCAGCAGTCCATCCTCACCATGTGCCTTTCCAACAAGGAAGAGCGATTTTATGAAAGGACTTTTGTCCTTCTGAGGTTTTCTTAGAGAGTGCTTTTATGCCCTCACTGCTCCACATTGGGTGCATTTATCTGCAGGATTACAGGTATTTCTTGGAGTAGCTGGGAATATCTCCTCGCCTGGTGCTTGCCCAGGTTCAGGAGCCTCCAGCCTGTGCCTGGTGGTGCTAGGGCACAATGTGAAGGGATACCGTGCTCCTGGAGGCTGCACTGAGTCAGTGAGACACTTTGAGCACGTGTGTGTGTTGGCAGGGGCTGTTCTGTCAGGGAAGGCATCACCCTGGTGAAGTTTCATGTCTGCAGCCGGCAGCAGCCAGAGCTCTCCTGTCTGCACAGCCAGGGCTCTCTCTGCAGCTCTCAGACATCCCAGGCCCAGGTTCATTAGCAGGTAGCCAAGGTTTGCTGTGACTCAGTGCAGCAGTTTGCTCCAGCACTGGATTACCTTCACACATTACAAATCAGGGCTGGGTTTCTCCACAGTTTTGGCACTGGGCAGGTGCCTGGAGCACGTCGCAGGGAGGAACAGGCTGGGGAGGCGGAGCAGGTGAACTGCACTCCTCCAGCTCTGGAACAAAGCTCCTGCTGCTGGCTGTAGGGAGAGATGATGTTCTTTGCCCTGCTGGCAGCACCGCAGAGAGCTCTGCAGTGCCATGGCTCTGCCCAGGCACGTGGAGCATCATGACAATGGGGCTGCTTTCCCAAAAGCTGCTCCCTGGCAGGCACTGAGACAGCCCACACTGAGCAGCGGTTGATCATTCTCCATGTAACTGCTAGAGATGCCTAAATAATTCATTGATGGTTTGGGGAAACAAAAATATTGTGCAGTGAGTAATTTCTTGCCAGTGATGCTGTGCACAGCTGAAGCAGCTCACAGGCAGCCAAAATGGTGTGGTGTTTGTGGGGCATCATGGGCCCAGGCTTTTTCCCCTGACTTTTTATTCCTTTCTTTTTTTTCCCCTCCCATGTCAACTGTCCTGTCTCTGCACAAACATGGAGGTTTATTGTTTCTCAGGGAAGTGCGGTGAGGTGGTTAAAACAGAGCATGGGCTGGCAGTGGGGAGCAGGCAGGGGCTCATGAAACCGCCACAGCCTTGCTTGGCCTGGCTCTTTGCATTGCACACAGGAGCCATGGGGACACCAGAAATTTCTTCTCCCAGAACCTCATTTCCAGCAATGGGACTGGTGGCACCAAGCCAGGCAGAGCCCTCCCCAGCCAGTCCCCATGCACTGATGACAAAGAGCTCCAGGAAACCCATCCCAGACCCAGCGTGGGCAGGGGAAGGGCCCAAGAGCTTCATGCTGATAGCAGTGACAAGGAGCTCCTGTTTCTCCAAAGGCGTCTGGGAAATGTCCCCAGCTGCCTGTCCCTGGCATGTCACAGTGCTGGAGGTGGCAGGCTGAAAGCAGGGCTCCAGCTCTCTGTGGGTGCCCTGGGGCAAGGGGCAGGAAGTTTCCTGAACTGCTCTGGGCAAGCATCACCCCAGGGCTGGGCTTTGGACATGGTGGGAAGTTCGTGCCCCAGCACTAAGCTGCGACTTGTGTGGGTTCCTGGAGGAAGCTCATGCTGCATCCCCTGCAGCTCCTGCTTGTCACTCTGTTAAATTTCCATTTTAACATGGAAACAGCTGTTTTCATGGTACCTCTGTGTTATTTACACAGTCATGCATTCAAACCCTGCTGAAAACCACGTTCTGCACTCCAGCAGAGCCCTGTTGTCTCGCAGGTACCAAGTGAGTGGATGGGGAAGTGTTGCCAGCCCCGGGGTCAGGCCACCAGCACTCCTCATGCCTTGCCCATGGCCACCCTGGCAGCTCATGGTGAAACTAGGATGATTTAAGGGGGCAAACCTGTCTCAGAGTGCTCCTGGTCCAGAGCAACGGCTGTGGATGAACCTGTCTCCATCCCTGTGAACCGAGCCCTCCAAGCCTGAGAACGGGATGCTTGATGCACATCAAGGGACAGAGACAACAACTGTTGGCTGTGCTCAATGGTGCTTTGTTCTTGGCCCAGGAAGCAATGAAAATCCTCCTGCTTTGAAGCCTGAGGAGGCCTTTTTATTATATCCAGGGCTCCTGGAAAAGGAAACTCCAAGTGCTTTCCCATAACGTGATAAAAAGCTCTCCTGGCTGAGACCACGGCAGCTCCTTACACGTGAGAGCAGTGAGTTGGTGCAGGGCAGGGCTGAGCTCAGTGCCTGCCCAGCCACTGGAAATCACTGATTCTTGGCATGTATGCAACTGGGGTTTGAAAGAACCTTGGTGTGAGTTCTGTTGACCTTGCACTTCACCCCAGAGGCCTGGCAGCTGTGGTGCCTGGTCCATGTTAGTGCCTGTCTTGTGGCCATAAAGCAGCAGGGGTCAAGCAGACCCTGGACCCTCAGTTCTGGCTGGGAAGCCCTGGGGAGGTTCAGGTCATGCAGCAGAGGAGAGTCCACAAGTGTCCCATGTCTGCAGCTGAGAGCAGGAGCTGTATGCACGGTGGGTGCATGGTGGGATCTCCTGCACCCAGGGATGCTCCAGGGAGGCTGCCAGAGCACCTGTGGCTTTTGGGGGGGTGGAGGGGGCTGAGGGGATCTGGAGTTGCTCCCCATCCTTCCTCACAAGGCTGGGGCACAGTGGGTCCTCCTTGGCACAGCCCCCAACCTGGCTGGGTAACTCCTAAGTGGTAAAGCTGGCCTAATTAGTCTGTTTAATCTTCTCCCATAAATCACTCCTCCCCATCCCCTGCAGACTATCGGCAGCATCTGAAGTCATTAGTTAATTTAAACCTGGGAGTTCACACGTTGGCTTATCGGAGCCATCTCCTTTCCCCGCTAAGCGCTTGCTCGGTGCATCCCCGGCTGCTGCCGATCCGATGTGCGCCCCTTTGAAGCCGTGATGTGCTGCCAGCAGGCGAGGCAGCCTGCTCCCTGCCTGCCTGCTGCCTGCTGGCAGGTGGGAGGGGAGATGGAGATGCTGCTTCTCCCCTTCCCCGCGCTCCCCGCTTTTTGAACTTCTCCTCTGACTCATCCATCTGATTTGATGTTTTCACCTTTGTTTTACAAATAGCAGTTTGCCCGAATGCTGGAAGGAGAAGGCAGCTCCGATGCTGCTGCAGCTTCCCCGGCTGCCAGGGGAAGTAATAGAATCATCCAGGTTGGAAAAGATCACCTGTAAGATCATCGAGTCAGGTGAGTGCAGCCCTGGGGAGGGAGCTGGTGGGCACCCAGTCTGCCCCTGTACCTGGCAGGGATGTGGGAAAAGCTGGGATTACTGCAGGCTGACCATGGGGGAGCGCAGACTTGGCCAGGGGTCCCACTAATGGCTTGCACTGCCCATTGGTTGTGCTGTCACTTCTCCATCCTCTTCTCCTCTTCCTCCCTGGGTCTCCAGCCCGATGGAGCAGGACTCCCCGAGTCTCCAGGGTGGGATGTCCCCAGCTACATGGGAATCAGGGATTCCTAAAGTGAGTTCTGTTGGTTTGGGGGCAGTGCTGACAGCCTGGGCACACACCTGTCCTTCCCTCTGCACGGGCAGGTGAGCCCGAGGGTCTTGGCAGGGCCAGCAACACAAATGCTCACCTCTGGGTGCAGGATGGGAGTGGGACAGTGGGGAGCTTGGCAGCAGGAGTGAGATAGCTGGACTGGGTGAACAACAGCTCCCATCTGTATTTCCAGGGAGCACTGTGAGGTGGGAGTCATCCCAGCCACCGGGTACCACGCTGCAGCCATGGGCAGGGAGCACCCAGCCTGGGAACTGCCTGCTGGGGTTCCCTGCCCACAGAGCAGCTCAGGGCAGCCCCCTCCCACAGCAGCACCCCCAGGGCAGCCCCACATCGGGGCAGCAGCCAGGACAGCACCCACTGGCACAGCAGCCGTGACCCACACCCCCGAGGGGCCCTGGCTGCTGCAGGAGTGTGGGGTGTGGGTGATGCTGTGCATCCAAGGGTACCTGTGCTCCCAGTGCACCCCTGCACCCCTGGGCTCTGCTCCTGCTGCTGCCAGTGCACCCCTGCACCCCTGGGCTCTGCTCCTGCTGCTCCCAGCTGGGTGAGGGACAGCTGCTCACCCTGGGACCTGCCAGTCCAGGCTGCTTCCAAGAATGCTCTCTGCATCCCTGGGGCACAGTGACTGACAGCGCAAAGGAACCAGCCCTCACAGCTTTTTGGGAACACATTTTTGGCCAGAGCACCCTGAAGCAGTCCCTTTAAAGCATCCTGGTGGTTTCAGGAGGGGGCACGGTGCCTGTGCTCCTCAGCTGGCTTTGTGGCTGCCCTCTTCCTCCCACTTTCCTATTCCAAGAGGGAGCTGCAGCCGTGTTTGGTTTTGTAGTCCAGGCTCTGGATTTATTGCTTCCAGGTCCTCATGTGTTTGTTCATGAAATGAAAGACGGCTGGGTGAGCCTGCTTTCTACTCCTCTGGCCTGCCTTCTGCAGCCCACAGGGGATCTTTCCTTCTCGGGATGCTGCCTCCCCTCATGTCTCACAGGCACCCAAGCACTGCCTGATAGGGACACGTCCTGGGCAGATGTTAAAGCTGTGCCCTGGGTGTGAGGATGGCACAGGGGAAGGCACTGGTACAATCATGTGCACTCCCGGGCACCACAAACCATGCTGGGCACAGCACAGGGGACAGGCCCCTGTCCGGTGTGCTGAGGTTGTCCCCTGTCCCCAGGCTGACAGTCCCCTGCTGCTGTAAGACATGAGCAGCTCCCGATTAAAGGATATTTCAAGCAGACGGAGGGGCTGTGGCAGCGGGGCGGGATGTGCAGCAGGAGAGGACGGGGACAGGATGCCTGAGAGACCAGACGAGAAGCCAATTTAGGCTGGAATGTAAATACAGCAGCAGCACGCTGCTCCGCAGGGCCTGTCACCCCCTCCTGGCTTTGGAGCACGGGTTAGAGCTGCCCAGGATGGCTCAGGCCATGTCCCTGCCAGGCCAGAACCTGCATCTCACCTGGGCACCGCCAGAGGTGAGGAGGAGGAGGAGGAGGAGGGTCAGGGGCTGTTGCAGCCACCTGGTGCCACTGCTGCTGCTCCTGCTGTCCGCACTGAGGTACCACGGGTTACACACCCACTGCACAGGGATGGAGTCCCAGCCTTCCTTAATAATCCTAAGAATCAATAGCAGTGTCATGGATGTGCAGAACAACAGCTCCGAGTTGAGAGGGGAACTTCTCAGCAGGATTAACTCTGAAACCCAGTGACAACACTTCAAGTATCTGTGCTATCTGTGTCCCTGCTGCTCGTTCTAGCAGATCGTTCTTACTAATGAGCTTTACTCAACAGCACTAGATTTGTCCATAAGAGCAAATTCCAGGGATCAAAAAATAAGGTTTAAGATGCAAATATTCTGTGAGATACCCAGATTTAAATGTATTATTTTTTCTTTTGGTCCTTACTCCAGGGATAATTTTTAAAGGAAGCAAGGAGAGATCCTCTGGAATGTGAGACAGAGAATATTTTTTAGAAAACCAAATAACATAAAATCATTGTTTCAGTTTTGGCTGGTTTGGGGCTTTTTTAGCTTATAACCATGGAATTTGGAAAAGTTCCCTTCTGTTCACCCAGGGCAGTGTAGGCACCGATGCCCCCCATGGGGAGCAGGTCGGGCTCATCCTTACAGAATATCACTGAGGAAGCCATGGGCGTGCTGGTGGGTGCCAGGACTGGTGGCACAGGGTGAACCCCAGCCAGCCACCTCCCTGCCCAGAGCAGAGAAAGCTCAGCAGATGGGTGGTCTGTGGCAGGTGACAAAGAGACTCAAAAAAGTCCCTTTTTAAAATGCCCATGCTGGTAGTGGGCTCCTCCTCTGTCCCAAGGCTGGACCCCAGTGCAAGGACCTGATGTCAGACACAGATGCTGGGAGAATTCACACCCCAAGACAGGTTGTTTTTCAGTTTTCTTTAATCTTCCACATGGCTTTTTTTTTTTTTTTTTTTTTGAGGCAGGAGTACTAACTGCTAAGGATGCATATGGAATTTGAATATGAATGATAAGAACAGCTGTGTATATCTATTATGAATGAACATAAACAGAAATGTATAAACTGAGATTTTGGGGCTTTTGGAAGAATTAGTGCCTTTGTTCCTGGATTTTTTTCCTATCAAAGTTTGAACCAAAGCCCATTAGCCTGGACTTTCCCGCAGCCGACCAAGCCAGGAGCTTCATTTCGTCCTGGCTCTGAGCCATGCTGAATTCTCCTCAACAGCTCAGTGAGCCCTAATCCTAACAAATTTACCCAGAGAAGTGGGTCTCTTATTACACAGTCTAATTTGAATGCTTTCCAAGGTTAATTTCAGCTCCCTCTCCCTCTCCAAACACGCCTGCCCCTCCAGAGCCAGCTCCCCCCTTCCCCAGCTCCCCCCCGGCTCCCCGTTAGCGCCAGCCTGGGGGGAGCAGCCCCCGCCACCACCGAGATGGTTTTTAAACGAGAAAATAATGGGATGTGTGTCCCTGGGTCCGGACTCTGCCTGGAGGGTTCCTTAATGCCGAGCGACTTCCTCCGCAAATTAATTGCAACTTTCGTTGGGCGAAAATAGCCCTGGAAGCCCCTTCCCCACAGGCTCTTCCGCACGTGCTATTGCTCAGTTCATAATCGGATTCCTACGACTCTGCTCCTTCCTTCCTGTCCCCAGCGTGCTGGTGAGGGCCACCAGGGGCCAGCAGGGTGACCCACCTGGCAGCAGGGCCGTGGCCGGGAGCATCGCCCGGCCGAGACGAGCCTGGCTCTTGCTTTGCAACAGACTGTGCAAGAAAACCTCAGCGTGGGGAAACTGAAACCTGGCCCAGTGCAGGGAGCAGCTGTCAGATCCATTAGGGAGGGGATAGAGAAGGAACCAGCCATGCCTGGTGGACAGCGACTGCAGGAGAGGGGTGGTGGGGTGGCAGGGGTTCACAGCTGGGGGTGAAAAGGGACAGGACAAGGGGCAGTGGGTTTGGACTGAAAGAGGGGCAATTTAGATTCAATAAAAAGAGTGAGTTTTTTTCCATTGGGGATGGTAAAACACTGGTAGAGGCTGCCCAGAGAGGTGGTGAATGCCCCATCCCTGGAAGGCCTGGCTGCATGGGGCTCTGAATACCTGAATTGGCTGAAGATCCCCCTGCCCATGGCAAGGGGGTTGGACTAGATGGCATTTAAAGGTCCCACTCAAACCATTCTATGATTCTCTAACATGAAAGGTTAGGTGGAAAAAGTGTACAAAGGAGCCAGAAGCCCACCTCACCCACCATCCCACCTGGATGTGGCCCCAGGGACAATTTCTGCTGGCTTTTACCTGCAAGAAGCAGAGACTTGCCCCACCAGCTGGGCCTGGGGGGTTGTGCAGGGTCATGGTAGGTGTGGAATGGCAACTCTGCAGCCCTGGGACAGGGGTTTTCCACATGTCCTCAGGCAGTGAGGTCCCAGGTGCATAGGGCAGAGTGCCTTGCCTGTCTCCCAGCTGCCATGGAGCTGAGATTCACCCTGCTTACTCTCCTCTCCTTTCCTCACATTTTTCTTCTTACTACTCCGTTAATGCTTTTATATTTGCTCACTCTGAGCATCACAGGTAGGGCAATATTTCATCATCCTGGCAGGAGATGGGGCAGGGAGGGGGTTGGGGATGTGCCACAATGCCCATGCCATTGTAGCTGAGCTGGGCTGGAGTGCCAGTGGGATGATGACAACTCTGGGCTGTTCCCATCAGTGATTCCATGAAGATGTCCTCTCTGAAGTGCCTCCACAGGTCACGTCTCCTGCTGTCACATCCTGCTGCCAGGTAACCCTCCTGTGCCTGCTCCCTGTCCCTGGAAGCCCAGCAGTCACCTCGCTCAGTGGATGCCCCTGTCTGATGATTTTGCTGCAGGCGTACGAGCTGCGCGTATCAAAGCTGAGCCACTTCTTATCTCCTGGCTGTTCCTGCCTGCTCCCAGCCCGTGAATCCTGGCTGCAGGGTGTTTGCACTGCTTCCCCAGCACTGTGGCCTGTGGTGGATTTGGGGTGCCAGCTTCAGGGTGAGGGGCACCCCGGGGCAGGTCTCTGGGGTGCAGGTTGGAAGGGCCAGCACAGACACAGCCCTGTCTGCCAGGAGGATGCTGGTCATTGCTGTAAGGTCAACCTTAAATAATGGGAATAATAAAAATAAGGCTGCCTGCAGGAAAGGAGAGAGCAAACTGAATCCTAATGAGGTTGCATGGACACATCAGCATGACCATTCACAGAAATAATTTTAAAAGGGGAAAAAAAGCATCAAGTTTAGATCAAAGGATTTGGGACACAGCAGCCAGGGCACAATCCCACAAGGACACCCTGGGAGAGGACATCCCTGCTGAGATCCCACATCCATGAGCTGCTCCTGCCCTGTTGGGAAGGTCCAGGGCAACCCTTGACTACAGAGGGTGTGGGAAAAGAGCCCAAAGGATTGCGGGTGATGCTGCTTCATTCAGGATGGGAACTGGTATCTCATCACCAGCTTTACTGCGACTGGGTACAGTGCCTGTGTGAAGGGTCAGAACATTTGCTTTTATGGATGGCCAAAATTTACCAAGTTGTAGTGGCAAACACTGAAAGAGGAAGTTTTAGAAGGGAAATTAAACATTAATATTTCAGGGCTTAAGGCAATCCTCAGTGCAAAGGCAGGAAAGTAATTAGTGTTGTAGATGGGGAAATAACCAGCATAAATGGAAGTGGGGCGAGCGCAGGTTCAAGGGGCCGCAAGGAGGAGGATGGGCAAGGGCTCTCCAGGAGATGGCAAGGAATGAGCCTGGGGGCCCCCAGGAATCCCCCCCAGCAGCACCGTGTTTCAGGGGGGCTGTGCCTGCAATAACCCAGCCCTCCTCCTCCTCCTTGCCTTGGCTCCGCTGGCCAGCGGCCAGGTGAAACGCTCCCCCGAGCACGGCGGGGACTGGTCCAACCCCGCACAGCTCCAATTATCCCTAGCTGGAGACTTTCCAGGAATCCCATCCCCTCTCCCTCCACCGACCCTGCCTCCCCCAGCCTCCCCCCCTCAAAGCAATTTGACTTTTATAGTAATAACTTCTGAACCCTGGACTGGGGCCGTGCCAAGGAAAGCAGCAGAAAACAATGTGATGGGCCTCGGCAGGCGCGGAAACTCCAGCGACCGAGACCAGCCCTAAAATAACTTTTGAGCGATGGTTATTTATTCTGGGAGAAAGTTCGTTCATTCACAATTTGGAGGGGAGATAAATGAGGGCGGGCTGGGGCTGCACACACGCCGTGGCTGCGGATGCAGGGCGCCTGCAGCGCCAGGACAGCCGGCTCACCGTGGCCCTCCTGCCCATGTCCTGCTGGAAAACCCTTTTTAAAGGTGTTTGGGTTCATCTGAAAGCCCTGGGCTGAGGTGGAGGAGTCCAGCTTGAGGCTGAGGGGTTCTGCATGTGCCACCATGTGCAGGGGGCTGCACTTTGCGTATTTGTGCCTGCATATGTTTCAGCTTCCCTGGGCATGCTGTTCAGCATGGTGGCTGTGCCCCATGATACTGGGGCACACCTGCACCTGGGCTCTGCACATTGAAGCCATCGTTGTCCAGTGGGCAGCAGGTGGTGCAGGCAAACTCCAAGCAGGAACAGACAGCATCCTGCTGCCAGTTCTGTGGAGTATCAGTGTGTGCACAGCAGCTGTCAGCCAACATCAGCTGGGCAAGCAACAAGTGGTGCCACCTCAGTAATTCTGTAGCTCTGAGCTGCCACAGCTTCCCTGCAGTGCACAGGAGCTGAACCAGAGCTCCCAGAGGAGCCTTGAGCAACCTGGGCAAGCCTGGGTGCTTCTGAACTGGGGACAGTCCAAAGGAGGCAGCCAGCCAGCCCTCAGCACTGCCACACAAATGTTTTATGGTCCCTGTCACCACGGGCTGGGCACTCAGCAGGATCTGGAGTGCAGTGGTGACTCTGCCAGACAAGACTCAGGCTGCCTGTGTTATCCTCAGGGTGGATGGCTGGGCTCCCTTGGCAGGTTTGGAGAATAAATGCTGGGGAAACCTGGTCCCTCCTGCTGGGTGACAGAGATGACAGAGGTGACAGAGGTGACAGAGGTAACAGAGGTGACAGAGACCTCACAGCATGGTTCTGTGGGCAGCTGGGTAGGAGAGGGACAGACAGTGACTTGACTGGGTATGAGGGCCTTACCAGCTTTGTGTGCAGATCATCTCCCAGAATGATACACATCCAAGACTGCCTGCCCACGAACACCTCAGGGGCAAAGCACCATGCCTCAGTGACAGGGGACAGCATTGCCATCATCACCTCCCCTGCGCATCAGATCTTGGAGAGTGCAGTGTTCTGGACTGAGAAGACACCACCACATCCCCTCCCACCAAGAGAACAACTGCCCTTGCCTGGGCCACCCCTCTCCTCCTACTGCCTCCAGGCTGGGGGACCTTGCTGAGTGCCACCAAATATTTTTGCTTTGGAATGGCATGGGGACACATTGGAGTTGGGGACCTGGAGCTGCAAAAGGGGATGATTCAGTGCTGCCCTTTGCAGAGTGAGGAGGGCACCGCTTTGTGTTTAGCAGCAGTCACTGGCACTGGATGAACTGTCACCCAGCTGCCCTTGCATGGGGACAGCAGGGCAAATGCAGGGTCACACACGGGGCAGGAGCAGCCCTTGGCCGTGCGGGCCAGCACACACAGCTTCCTTCATGGCACCGTGCCCGTGACTGCGGGACTGGCCCTGCTGGGCCACATCCCTCATCCTGCCAGGCAGGAAAGGCTCCGGCCCCCTGCTCCTGCTCGCCTCTCCACATCCCCTGGCCTCTGCCCCGCCACCGCCGTGGACAACCCCGTGCTCGCCAGGTGACTTCCAGCCTCGCAGCTCTTCGAGCTGTCTGAGCAGCTCGTGATCTTGGCAGGCAGCTCAGGGTCCTACCAGTCATCATTACAATGATTATTTGTGTCTTCCCAGCTCAAAAGGGCTTTCCTCTTACCTCTCCCCTGGCTGGCCTCGAGCCAGGTGGAACTGTGGATGGAGAAAGGGGAGAGGGCAGCATCCTGCACTGTCAGAGCAGCGGACTGCAGTGGCATGCAGGAGATGGGACAGAGGGAAGGACAGATCTTGTCCCTCCTCCTGAATGCTCAGATTGGAAATCAACACCCTCTTGGTTAACTCATTAGCTTTGATCAGCAGCTCTGAAGCTCTGACCAGCTAATGGGCTCCCTCCCTCTGGTTAATCTCCAAGAGGAGCTCAGCAAGGTTATCTGAACCAGGAATGGCAAGGGAAGGATGGGGATGAGTGCAACTGAATTAGGAAGCTGTTAAATGAAGAAGCCAAACTGAGCCAAAACACAGCCATTGTAAAATGTCCCCATGGCCAAAACATGGGGTAGACCATCATTAAAGCATGGGGCAGAACACAGCATTATGGTTGCACTCATCTGGGTCAGGGCTGGGGCAGCGAGTCCCTGTGGACACCAGCCCAGCCTGGGGCTTGGGGTCATGTTTGCCAGCTCCACCCCACGCAGATCCCTTCACTAACACCTTCATCTCCCTACGTGGCTGCATCTTCCTCCAGGTGGGGGTTCCTCTGCAGCCTGGATTTTGCTGTTGATTAAATTAGCTCAGCAGTAACCTATTTGTGATGATGATGTGAGGTAGCAACCTTCAGTGTTTTCATTAAAATATACACGTATATATTTGTTTTCTGCGGTTATGAATGTAATTCCACAATCCACCGAGGAGCCGGTAATTTTCTGGCTGAGGTGGGAAGTTGCTGACATCTTGTGATACATGACAAGATTGATTGTATTTGCTTACCCTTTAACCTAATAAAGAAAAATAATGTTCCTTAGTCTCACTAATTCTCTATAAACTTGGACATTGCTTTAAATCAGCTGGAAGTGCAGGCGCTGAACCGTATCATTGCTGGGGCAGGAATCTTGCTCCCCAGGCCCTCCCCGTTCCCAGATGAGGGGGACCAACATGACAGCACTGTCCCCAAGAGCACCCAGCACCTCTGGGTCTGAGAGGACTGCGGTGGTCGTGGCAGGGAGGTGGCCTCTGCACCCCGTTCATCCTGCTGGCTGGGAAAGCATTAACCAATTTACTGCTAATCGTGTTATCACCAGCACATCTGAGCAGCTGCTGGGGCAGCGCAGGCCAAAGCAAACACAGCCCAGTGCCCTGAGGACACGGAGCAGTCAGAGGCAGCTGCGCCTACTCTCGGGTTTCCAGGTCCCACATCTCCCACCACAATGGTCCAGTTGGCCTCTGGAAGGAAGGAGGCTGCACAGGACAAACCCAGAACTGCGGTGGGCAGCAGGGATGCTGCAGCAGGGAGGGTGGGAGCTGTCCTGGTTGAATTTTGGGCTGGTGCCCTGACACCAGTGCCTGGGTGACCTGGGGTGTGCTGCACAGTGGATACCGTGTCTGCAAAACATCCACCTTCCTTCACTGGGTGATCAGATGTAAGAGGAGAAGGAGCAGGGTGGGTGTCAGGGTGCTTATAGCAGTGGGTCTGCCATCCCAACACACCATCTCCTCCATCCTCCTTCCCCTTCCAGGGAAAGAAATTACAGGGCAGGGCAAGCAATGCCACTACAACACAGCTCCTCTCAGTTGCCCATCCATCCTCTGGGGAATCATCAATCCTGAGTTGTTCTTAGTTCCTCAACCCTGCATATCTTTGCTTCTCCATCCTTCTCCACAGCACAGCACCCAGCAGACAGGGCATAAATATGTCCCGAAGTCAACAGCATCTGTCATTGTGTTGTCCCAAAGTGATGGGCTGTGCCCACAGCAGAGTGCCCCTGGCCTGGGCATGTGTGGGTGAAGGTGCTGCAGCCTGGGGAAAGGTTTTCCCTGCTCTAAAGCAGGGGCTGCTCACCTGCCCGGCCTGGTGGTTTGACAGCCAGCTGCCAACCAGCCGGGAATTGCCTTTGCCTTTGCTGGTGTGCTTAAAAATAACCCGCTAGCTTGTCAAGGTTATAAAGAGAGAGAGAACAAATTGCTTTCTGAGTTGATTAAACTGCTCAGCGTGGCTGCGCACGCGGCACTCCCCGTACGGCTGGGACAGAGTCTAGCGCGTTAATTTGCGCTCGGCAGTTCCTGTGCTAATAAGGGCTTGATGAGCTGCCTCCTCATACCCTCATCACCGGCCCCTCTGAGCAAGGAGCAATGCTTGACTGGGCCCCGAGGCAGTTGGGGCACTTTGTCTATTCAAAATGCCCTTTTTTTGTTGCCTTTCTGTTGCTTTTGAGCAGTGCCATGTCCGGAGCTGCCCTGGAGCCACTGGACCAAATCTCCGGAGGATTTCAGCAGGTCCCTGCTTCATCCCAGGGCAGCCGAGGGAGTTCAGGCAGAAGAACAATCCAAAACTCAGCTGCAAGGAGAAAAACCCACCTGTGGCCACAAATTGCTGCCAGATATTTCTCCATGGCAGTGCAACAGCCGCCCTCACCACCGCGCCGCTCAGCGTCACCCCACGACGCTGCCGCCACAACGGGGTCTCCGTGCTTGAAAGAGGTTTCCAAATATAACCAGCCCCTCGCTACCCCCACCCTCCCCCTGCAACTTTCTGGGAAAATCCCTTTCTGCCTAAAATTATCCAGATGTGCTTTACAGCTCGAGGGGAGTTTGTGGGAAAAATACGAGGTTCACTGGATGAGATGTTTCCTGAAGTGTGGGGCTGGGAGCTGGTTCCACTTTGGAGCAGACCCGCGCAGCTCACGCGCCGCCACTGCCAGAGCTTGGCTTAGTTAGTTAAACCAGATTGACTTTATCTCTTAATAAGAACTAGGGAATGAAAGCGCTTTTTTCTTTTTTCTAACCTTTTTTTTAATTCATACTCCGTGTTGGGAAAAGGCAGGAAAGGATTTACTAAGCAGATTGGTGCTTCCAAGCACTCTGGCTCTGGTGTCCCTCTGGTAGGTGCCCTTTGTGGTTTATGTGGCTCATTAGCTCTGTGGGTTCCTAGTGATGCCCTGTACCCCAAAGGGCATCCCAAGGAGCTGACATCAGGGATCCCTCCAGGGCCCAAACTGGGGACCAAACTGTGCAAAGCAATCCAGGGGCTGCATCCTTCAACTGATGAAGGAATTTTCAGTGACGACAAAGCAGCGGTGGGTGCAGACCCTGGGCTAGGGGCTTCACATAAATCGTAGCAATTTGCTGGCTCTGCCACTCTAAATCCTGTCTAATTATACCAAGTGCAGCATCTGACATTAATTTGTTACAGTGTGTGTGTATAGAGCACCAGACATTTTGGGGACCGATTTAAGAGCAGCCTTCAGATCTTTGCCCTTGCAATCCACTGCCAGTCACAAATGATTGCATTTGGCCTCCTAGTTACCTGCCTACACTGGAAAATTGGTTATTTTGAAGTCTCAAATATTATTATTACTTTCATTTACAATCAATTTAAAGATGCAAAATTCAAGGCTGCATTCAGGCACCTTTGAGGGGGAAAAATAAAAAATAAAAAGAAATATTGGCCCTCTTTGCTCCTAGCTGCCCTTTTCAGTCTCTGACCTGTAAAATAAGATTGACAGTGACTTCGAGACATCAGCAGCAAAGCACAGCCCAGGTCACAAGCCTGCAGAGCACTCTGGAGGGGAGGATGCCTGGGATCCAGGCTGAGGAGTAGCTGGTGTGGACTGAGCCGTGCGATGTCAGGTTTTTAACCAGCTTGCTGGAGCTCTTTGAGGATATTACTGCTTTGCTAGATAAGAGAAATTCAAGGGATGTGCTATACTTAGAGTTTCAAAACACACTTGGCATCAGTGCAGATCAAAGCCGAATGGTACAGGCAGCATCCCGGAATAGAAGGTGAAAGAGGGAAAAGATTTGGAATTTACTGGGAGGAAAAAAAAATATGCTGAAACGAACAGCACAAGGCTGCTGAGCTAAAAATAGCAAAGAAGGTATTAGCAGTGGCTCCACACACAAACTGACACTCGGCTCCACTTCCCAGCCTGGGAAGAAACCTTCCCTCCAAGTGGGAGATGCTCGAGGAAAGCACAGCAGTCCCTGCAGAGTGCACTGCCCCAGCCCAGCTCCCAGCCCAAACCAGCGGCACCAGTAAGGTTTGGGAGAGCCCCAGCAGGGCAGGCTCTGTGTCAATCTGTCCCCTCAGCAGCCCATCATCTCCCTGCTATGTCAGGTTATCTGTGCCCCTCCAGCAGCTGTTTCCAATCCCATAAACTGGAACAGTGCTGCTTTGTCAGCTCCCACGCTGGTGGCAATCCATGGCCAGGGGTTTTTATACAACCACCCTGTCCTGCCCTGGGCTGTGGTGCTGCCACCACCACAGTGGGGCTGGGGAGTTCATGCCCTCCCCACGATGTCACACACGAAGTGTTTCCTCAGCCCTTCGTCTTCCTCACTGCCACTTGGTGCTCATGGCAGCAGAGACAAGTCTGTGCCTTGTCACCCAGGCTGGCCAGGAGAGTCCAGGGAGGGCAAGGTGACCACATCCCCACATCCCCCACATCCCTGTGTGGTACCTCTGGTCAGGGCTGTGCCTCAAGACAAGATTTCCCTACAATGTCCAGCCAGCAAGGAGGAATCACATTCTCAAACCTACTCTTGAAGCACCACAGTTGTATCACAAGCCTGCAGCAGAGCCAGGAGCACGGGGGGAGCTCCTCTAAAGCATCAGCTGCTGGGTGACAGGGTTTAGCTGAGGGAGATCAGAGCCAGGGAAAGTCCCATGGAGGGACACCTGTGAGTGATGGATGGCTGGGGCTCCTATAAACAGCTCACATGGCCCTGGCTGTGTGATGGGGTGGTTCTTGTAGTACAGAATGATTTGGGCTTTAAATTATGGAGGGATTTGTCTCCTATGTGCTCTTCCTGTCCCTCTTCTTCTTGTGGATTCAAAGATGAAAGTCATTCTGCCCTCTCTGGGAGGGAGGAATATTTCTGGAGCACCTCAAGCCATGGAGCCCCTCTGCTAGGTTAGTGCAACTGAGCTAATTGCAGCTCTGCAGGGGACAGGCAGTCCCTGACACACGGGACCCCTAACGCCTGCTAGGCTGAAAGGGACAAGTCGGCTAGAGCAGAGGTGTTTGGAGCTGGTGACACATTCCCCATGGGTCCTGGCAGCTCCTCTGGTGGCTGGCAAAGGACTTAATCCTGTACCCCTGCAGCAACACCTCCTCAAAAAGGGCAGAATCCCAGGGTGATGCTGTGTACCATTCCTGAGCATGCACATCCTCAATCCCAGGGCAGCCCTGAGCCAGACTCCATCCCAGGGGTGCCAGTTCACCCTGCCCCATGCCTGGCACAGGGGCAGCTCCCTGGCTGGGGTGGGTGCTGGAGCAGAGCCACCGTCCCGGCCCCGCCACGCTTCCTCTGAGCCGTGCCAGGCTCCTGCCAGCTGAGCCCGAGGTGAGGCATTCACACTGGTATCTCTGTTAATATTGCCATAAAGCAATAAAGGTAACTTGATTGCGGAAAGGCAGGGAGACCAGTGGGTTTGGAGCCGTTCCACAGCAGCGCTATTAGAAAGCTCGAAATGAGAGTTATTAAATTACTGCCAGGTACTGCAGGTTTTTCCTAACAGGGAGACTTCAGCTTGGCTCGGAAACTTAAGCTCTGGCTTGTTCAGGTTAATTAAAAGAGAGCTGGACATCTTCCAGGGCCTTGCTTCTCATTCCTGAGGACCACCCCCTCCCCTCCAAGGCATGGGCAGAGTGTGCCACGAGCACCCATGAGCATTACCCCACTGGGGGAGCACTGGGCAGGGCTGACAGCCCAGGGAAGCCAGGCTGGATGTCCTGTAGGATGCTGGCCTGAGTGTCACTTGCTTTTGTGCCATGTGTCCTGGGATGCTGTTCCCAGGCCCACGGAGCATGGCAGGTGCTGGGGCTGAGATCCCTGCCCTCTGTCCCAGGCAGGGGCCTCAGGCACCCAACACAAGTTACAGCCAGAGGTGTCTGTGATGCTCTGCATTTGCCTGTTGCCCCGGCCCCCAGCAAATTCCTGATTCCTTTATAGGGAAACAAGGGGCAAGTACAGTACAGTGAGAGAATGGCTGGTGGGAGGTAGGGGGCAGGCAGGCAAAAAATGCCCATGATGTCCCTCTTCCCACCCTTTTCGTTGCGTTGCTCTTGGCATCTGACATGTTCGTGCTGCTGCACAACTGGCACTTAGGGATTCATGTGGCCTCTTATCACAGAGAGCAGGAAACACAGTGCAAACAGGAAAGAGAGGGCAATTTGGGCTAGGTTTGGAGAGGATTGCCTTCTCTGACCAGGAGCAATTTTCCTTTCACCTGCATTTAGTCATCCCTGCTGCTGCTTTGACTCCGGCCTCGGCCTCTGCAGGTATTTTCCTGCTGCCTCACGGGGTGATGGAAAGTTTTCAGCAGTCCCCTCTCCTTCCCCTGGAGCAGATCACCTGCAGAGTGGCCTTTGTAGGGCTGGGGGTGCAGGCAGGTGGCTGCTCTGCCTGGCCCCCTCTGGCTGGGACTACAGACACAGGGGATGGGGAATCAGGGCTGTGCTGACCCTCCCTCCCCCTGCCTGTCTTTGATTCCCTGGTGCAGGGAGAGAGAAGAGGGTTTACCCAGACATTCAGGCCCCAAAAGCTCCCATTGTGTTCTTCCAGCATGGCTCTCTCCTGCTGTGCCTCACCTCCAAGCAGAGGGGGACAAAGGCAGTGGCACACCTGAGAGGCGCTGAGCTGGGTCCCCCCAGTCTGTCCTGCTGTCCCTGGGGAAATGAAAAGCAGCCAGGGGTGTCGTGCAAGGAAAGTGCATCCCACTGCCAGACTGGAGGGCATGGGGTGACCCAAAGTCAGGATGCCGTGGTGGGGAAGGATCCTGTCTCCATCTCCTCCCCAAAAACACCTTTGGGAGAGCAGGGAACACTCCCAACTCTGACTCCTCCACCCACCCCAAAACCTCCAGGTGGCAGAGGGGTGCCTGGACTTGGGACCAATACCTGGAAGGGCTGGGGCAGTTGCCCTGTGTGTGAGCACTCCCCGATCCCCTCAGGACAGCGGGAGGGGGGTGAAGAGGGGTGCTGTAGCTGCTTGCCAGCCCCCAGCAGCCCCCACCCCTCTCCTGGCCTGGCCAGGCAGCCGGAGGTGAGGATAAATGCTGCTCACAGCTCCGCTAGTGACTCAACCCCCCAAAACACTTCTTGGACTCATTTTCCCAGAGAGAGTTTAATGGGGTTTGTCGTGCCAAAACCCCAAGCTATGCCTCACTTTCATCCCCTAATGCAAGCCATATATCAAGAGACACTAACAGAGCAGGGAGGGTTTCTGACAAGGGGATCCTGGGAACAATCAGCCAATACCCCCCTCCCCAGGCTGCGCCCCCCTGTTTTGTGCATTCCTGGTAATGTAAATAGAGAGGCGAGCGCTCGCAGCTCTCTCGGACCCGAGGAGCCGTCTGGGGACGGCGCCAGCAGCTCTGCTGTCAGTCTGCTCTCGGGGGCTTTGCCTGGTACCGTTTGAAGTGTCTCAAGTATCAGCGTCAGCGCTGTGTCCCTGGAGAGAGCATCCCCGGGGCCGGCAGTGCCCCCGCGCTTCCCTGCTGCAAACACTCCGCACTCGGGAGGTGGGAGGATCCAGCTAAGCCTAAATAGTCCCCTTTCCCCCCTGGAAAGCCACCCATCCTGCCAAAACAGCCTTCCTCTAGCAGGCCATGAGATGAGGATGCAGCACTGACAGCATCCTGAGGAGCCCCTGGGCCCTGAGGCCCTTCAGGGTCGCAGCTGCTGGGTCTGCCTCCTTCCACGAGCACCCTGAGGTGCCTCCATGCCCTGGCTCTCATGAGGGGGCGGATGCAGCTTCCTTGCTCCAGCGAGGTGGGGATGGCTAATGCAGCAGGTCAGGGCTCTCACATCCCATTTAGTACAGCACTGGGTCCTGGGGAGCAGGTGGTGGTTTGACACTGGGCGCCATCTCCAGGGTGGGTGGGTGCCCCCTCTGTGGTGTTTTATGAGGCACGGGAAAATCCAGAAGAATAACTTTTCTTGATTTAAACACCCATGTGTTTAAATTGCTTGCTGTGCATGTCAGCAGCGTGGGATTAAGCTCTCCTGGAGGACCCTGGTCATGTATGGCATTGTATCACTTGGAGGGGACCTGCAAGCCAGCCTGGACGTGCATTTTTGTTCCCACAAACTTCACTCACCATCCCAGCAGAAACCCAAAGCTTCTTCAGGCAGGGCCAGGGAACCCAACCGGGCACACTTCATCCTTCTAAGGGAAAAAAAAATTCAAGCCAAAAAGCCTCCCCTGGGAGAGTTTCCAAAACAAATCTCAAGCCTTGGCTCACCACACAAAAGCAGGAAACCTCCTCAAGGTTTTCCTTCAGCTTGTCTGGATGAGAATCCCCAACAGCTTTGCAGCCAGGGCCAGGGACATGGGACCCAAGGTGCCACCCTGACCCTCGGGGCAGGAGGAGCAGACACAGCTGGGAGCATCAGGGTGCAGAGGAGGCTCCTGTGCTCAGAGCAGGGTGGGCTCTGGCTGTGAAACACTCACAAAGTGCCAGGCCAGCAGGAGAAATCCCTGAGCTGAGGGCCTCGGTGAGCACAGGCAGCCCATGGGACCATCCATGTGTGCCTGGGAGAAACTCCAAGGAGAGAAGGAGCTGGGATGGTGGCATGCAAGTGGTCTCACCATGAGGAGGAGAGACCACAGTGGAGATAGGAACCCCTCAGGGCCACCTTCCTGCTCCCCAGCCTGCCAGGCAATGGGGACAGAGACTCAATGGAATGGAGCTGCTCCCCTCTGTCATCCACATGTCCCCAGCAAGGCTGCAAGGAGGTCGCCCAAAGCAGAGAAGTGGTACCCCTGAGCTCCCTCCTGACTCTCTTTGGTGTCAGTAGTTCAACCAAGGCTGGGGAGAACAGGAGGAGGAATGCTGCAAATCCTCATGCAGTGATTGCTCGGGGAACATAGGAGAGGTTGCCCCTGGCTGCAGTGGAAGCACTCGAGGGGCAGGAATGGCACTGCAGCAACTCATGGCTGAGCCAAAGCTGTTCTGAGAAGAGGGCACCCAGCTCCACGCCATGAGGGGTGTCCCTGTGTGGATACCTTCTCTCTGTGGGACCCTTCCCCAGGGACCAGCCACCAGATCAGAGCTGTCCCTGGCCTTGCCCTCTCCCACGCACCGCAGGGAATCCTGCCACGGGGCCAGTGATGCTGGGTGGCCCTGGGGGACCCCAGGGAGTGCACAGGGGGGAGGGGGTCTGTGAGGGGGGGTTATTTGGCAGGAGCAGCCCTCGGCGGCCCCGAGCTTTACGAGGCAGCCGATGCGGCTGCTTCCTTGCGAGCCGCAGCAATAAAGCCTGCCGGGGGGTCAGAGGTGATCCCGACTGCTCTTAAGTGGCCAAAACCGGTGGTCTGTGATGGAAACTGAACTTCTAGAGCCATAATCAGAACCAGAGGGGTTAAATTCCAATGGCTAAATACCAAAGACTTAGCCTAAACATCTCTCCCATCTTGCTCGGTCTGTCCCAAACAGGATCCTGCAGTGTGTGGTTGTTTGGGCAAGGTCAGGCTGCTGGCAGGCGAGGTGTGTGTGCCACATCTCCCCGCTGCCTTGGGATCACACAGCACCAGCTCCTCCATCTCGGTGTGCTGTTGCACTGGGTAAACACCTCTGCAGTGCTTGGGAAATTTGGAGCGACCTGCAAATGGATGCAGAGTGAAGCGTTTGCTGGTTTCAGAGGTCTCCAAAGCACCAGGATGAGGCTGATGCTGGAAACCTGAGCCCTGTAATTGTATTGTTCTGCCTGAGTGATATCTGAAGGGCTGGCTGGTTTGTTTGTGTGTTTGTTTGTAGTGTAACTATCAAAGGAGGTCTCAGCCCTGATGAACGCTGCTTCTAAAAAAGGGCCTGCCCCGGAGCCAGCACCAGCCCTTCTCCAGTCGAGCCACTACATGTCCCCATAAGCATAACCTGTCCTACCAGTGGCGGCTCCAGAGGCATACCAGCATTCCTGTAGGAGTGGGGGATTGCCTGCCATGCCTGAAAACAGGCTCCAACATCGCTGAGCACTTCCAGGAGAACCCTGAGAAGGGCTCTCCGCAGGGGCCAAGCAATGGGTGAGAAAGGACATTGCCAAAATGGCTGTGAAGAGGCAGAGGGAGCGGGGAAGTCGACAGGAGCAGGGCTGAGCAGATGCACCATTGTATTTGCTCACTTGTGGAAAGATAACAGACACTTCCCTCCCCCCTAGAAAAAAACGCCAAAGAAATGCAAACATGACCATGCATCCCAAAGTCTGTGTGCCAGATAGAGCAGAGTCCTCAGAGGAGACCTGGCTGGACCTCTCATGGGCTGATTTTCCTTTGGCCAGCCCAGTGGGGAGGAGGGAAAGCCCTCAGCAGCATCCAGTGCACAAAGCCACCCCCCACCCCTGCGTCTGCCCAGGAATCCAGGCACCTCCACCTCAGCAGGCCCTGGTTTCCACCCCCAGGCTGTGTGAACAGCCACTGCTCCCTGTGGCAGGAGGTGAGCACAGGGCCAGGCAGGCTGCTGAGTGTTAGCATCAGTGTGGTTTATTACGCTCATTAATGATGTGGAGAAGGCAGCATGTTAGCAAAAACGTGACATATTTAGGTTAGTTAAGGCTGAAGGACTTTGCTGCTGTGGGAAAGGATTGCACGAAGATATATGACATTCACCATGGGCCCGTGCGAGATGATGCATCTTGGATAGACTAATCAAGATAATTCACATATATTGTCCTAAATTAATTATAGCCACTAAGTACAAGCCCAACATGTCAATGCAGACAGCTCAATTAACAGCTCTTATTCAATATATGCTGATGGTCAAAAGAGCAAAGAAAAGATTACAATGGGCAGAGAGCACGGAGCAAAGCACTGGAAATATTGCAGTACCGCTGCTTAAATAAATGGCTTTGCCAGCACGTGAGGGAGCAGAGGGTGAGGGTGATGGGCACAGGGCAGTGTGGAGAGAGGCTAGAAGGGGACAACAAGGACCTTCTTTAGCCCTCTCTTCCTGATAAACTCTTAAAAACAGAATAGATCAAGTATATGAAGCAGATTTTTAAATAGCAAGGGAGAGGGGTGGGATGAAAAGAGCTATTTTGGAAAGCAAGTGCTGTTTGGGTGGAGCAGGAGCAGAGGTTCCCGTGCGTGCAGAGCAGTGACCCCAGGGCTCAGTGCCCGTGTGCTGGCCAGGGTGTGACTGTTCAAGGAGAAAAGGTGGAAAGAGGAAAAAGATGAGTCCAGGTCTGGGTACAGCGGGTGAGACAAGGACTGACTGCTGCATCCTGGCTTGATAAAGGACATGGAAAAGTTGGAGAGGGCTCAGGAATATGGGAAACTGCTTCTGAGTGGGAGGTTGAGGCAGGCCCCTGCCCATTTTTCTATCACAGCAGAGGTTAGGATGCGACTCCATTGCAGTCAGCACGTGCTGAAGGGTAGGGATTCCTTTCAGTCAAAAACACCCAATGAAACCCAGTGACCAGGACTGGTGCAAGTCTTGCACCATGGCAGGAGATCTCTCTGTCACCCATTCCATGCAGCTGAGGGGGTTCCTGCAGCCTCACTTCAGTCAGGCTCCCTTTCCCTGGATTGTCATCAGGAAACCCCAACACCAAGTGCCCTGCACCAAGGCAAAGGGTTTCATGCCTGAGCCCAGCACTGGCTGTGGGAAATCTTCAGGCTGATTTCCCTCCTACGAGACTCCAGCCAGCATCATGCAATCTCTTTTCATTCCTATTTCATGAGATCTGAATAATTAATGAGAACCACAATGCAGGGAGGATAAAATGAATATATAGATGTATACATATACTCATACACATGCATATATAGTGTTAGAAATAATCAAGGCTCAAATATATAGGGAATGTTGTGGTACAGCAGCCATGAAAATGTGGGCTAAAGAGCAGGAGCACAACAGAGTCATAAAAGGCAGATGGAGGGATTTGAGGGGCACAGAGGATGGGATACAGGAGCTGTCTCCTATGGCAGCAGGAGCCTCCATCCTTCCCAAACAGCCCAGGAGCTCATCACAGGGAGGCATCTCTCCCAGCTCTTCCCAGAGCTGTGCAGGGCTGTGCAATGCCACAGGGAGGGCGATGCCAAGGGCTACTCCTGCATTGCCTGGGGAAGGGGTGAGATCTTGGTGGGTGCCTGTGCTGCAGTGGGAGGCGAAGCCCAAGGAAGGCTGAGAAGCAGCATCTCTGGGAGCTGGGATTCTGCATCCCTGACCAACCACCCTCCACAGCCTCTCGGCAGCCCTCCAAGCCTTTGCTGTGTCTGTGTGCACTTGAGCCTCTCACCAACCACAGCCAGCCAACAGGCAACTGAATTGTATGTGTGAAACCCAGAGACTCTCCCTTCAAGTGCACAGAAAATCCCATCACCTGCTGCATCCGGCTCCCAGCTGCCAGCCAGGCCTGACCAGTGCTAATTGGCAGTCATTAATTAGCCTTCCGGCAGGCTCTCACCCTGTGCACTTGCTGACAGAGCCCATTGCAGCCTGCTGATGCAGGAAGAGAGCTGGTGTCCCCCTGCCCATATGGACTGCTGGAGCCTGCCCTGAGGAGGGGAGAATCCCCCAGACTCACCCCAGCCTGGGGCATGGGGACAGGGAAAGGGATGGGACAGGGAAAGGGATGGGACAGGGAAAGGGATGGGGACAGGGAAAGGGATGGGGACAGGGAAAGGGATGGCTCCTGCTGCCCACCCACAGCCCCACTCTCTGGGATTAGGTACCAGAGTCATGGAAAGCCAGCTGCCTTCCATGAAGCTTCTCTGAGCTCACCTGGAATGGTCCTGTGGTGCAGTTCCCTGGCTGCTGTTCCAGCTCAGAGCTGAGCCATGGCAGAATGGAGGTGGGGACAGGGGACATGGAGAACTCAGAAATTGTATGATGATGTAGCTGTGGGTGATGGTTCCTGAACTCAGTCATCAGCATGGTCACAACTTCATTTGCCCAGGACATGGAGCACTTGGGCCATCCCCACAGCCCTGGCCCGTGTTGCACAAAGCAGATTTGTAGGGTTTCTGCACCCCAGGAATTGGCCCTCATGGCCCACCCTGACCCAAGGCCCCTTGTAACAGGAGGGTCTGTGCTGGCAGGGTGTGTGGGGCCCCCACACAGGGACAGCAGGGATGCATGGCCACACTGTCACTGTCACCTGCACCCCAGCCAGGCCCTGTGTCCTGGTGGCACTTGGAGCAATGGACATGGGGACTCCATAGCCCTCTTGACTGCATATTCCCCAGGCAAAGCATGTGGGGCCATGCCTCAGCCCCAGCCACAAGCTGGCTTCATGGTAGGACACAGACTGGAGTCACTCCACCTGAGAGCTGGGTGTTTTCCTCTTTGTCCCTGTCTTGAATTTCCAGCTTTTGAATTTGCTTCACCCCAAAAACACCCTATTATAAATAAACCCACAGGAGCCCTCCTCTGCACAGTGTCCTTCCCAGTGCCAGCTCCCTTTTCCACTAGCTTGTGCTCCCACCACAGCAGGGACAACGTGTCAGGTTGGCATCACCAGCAGGACAAGGTTTGTCAGCCCTTGTGCTGGCCCCGGCCTGGCTGTACCTGCACCGGGGCTGGGGACAGGCAGGGGCAGCCCACGGCCAGTCCTGCCCATCCTGCCTTTTATCCACAGCCGGTGGCTCCCATTTCCCAGGTCTGATTTATCACCCCACGTTTTATAAATGGGTCATTTCCCATCCCCAGCTCGAGAGACAATTGTGATGGGCCCTGGCACCGCGCCACAAGCTCCTTTCAACTTCATAGCGAGTTCATCAAAGGCCCGGGACACCATTTCCCCAAACAGTAAAAGTGTCAGGGAAAGAGGCGTGTTGGGAAGCCTCGGTGACAGCCAAGTGCTTAATTAGTGGTAATGCAGAGTTTACAGCCCCCCTCACGGCCCCCCTGGCCCCTTGTTTCTGGGCAGGGTGTGAAGGGTTAGACAGGTCTCGCTGCTGCTCGGTGACCCGTGATGTCCCTGCAGCAATACGGCGCTGCCAGAGGGGATGGGGACATCCCAGCCTGGCTGCTGGGACGAGGAGGAACACAGGGAGGCATTTGTTCATGTGGCACTCACTCAAGAGCATCCCCGTCCCCTAGGTCCCACTTGTGCCACAGCCCACCCCAGCACCCGTGGGTGCCCTGCATGCGCAGGCATTCTCTTTTCCCTGGCTGCTGGGTGACTGGGGAATGTGTGGGAAAGACCCACTGAGGCTCAGCAGTGGAAAGGTTGTGTCCCACCCAGCCATCCTCATCCCAGGCACAGCCTCCTGGCTCCTGTGATGCCTTGCAGTCCCATGAGACCCAGTGGCAGAGCACTGGGCTGGTGCAGGAGGCTGCAGACTACTGTCACATCCCTTTCATTCCTCTCTTTCCTCTCTTTCTTTTTTCCCAGAAATCACCTTCCTGCTGTCACACTCCCTGCCTCTCTCCGGGCTGTTTTTAATGCATCCTTTTGGCAACAGAGCAGAGGGAGCTGAGCACGGTGACTGGCACTCAGAGCAGAGCATAAGTATTAACAGAGCTGAGGGCATACCAGTGTTGGCACTCATCTCTCACAGCTTCCCTCATAAAGCCAAACATCAGCCAGGACTTTTAGCCCTGATGGGGAATTTAGCAGGGACTTGTCTCTGACTCCCACAGCCACCAGACCCATCCTCTCATTGCTGATGTTTCTGGGGGTCAAAGTTTCCATCAGAAGTTGCAAAATACAGGTAAGGATCAGAAAGAAAATCGAGAAGTTTGGCAGTACAAGGCTTTCTCCATTCCATTACATGAATGCCCAAGGCTCCCGGGGGAGTGGATCACCATGGGGAGTGGGTCACCTGGGGACCACTGTCAGTGCAAAGCTGGTGGTACAGGAGCAAGCAGAGGAGCCTCTATGGTCACTTGGTCAGTGAAGTGCCGTGTCCTGCACCAGGATGAAGCTGGCCCCAACCAAAGCAGCACCTCTGTGACTTGGTTTCATGCCTGTGAAGGTGCCACACTACCCTCTGAGGACATGCATGTGGCCAATGAGGATGAACAAGGGGATGGGCTGTACTGTGGCACTGCTTGCTCTCCAGGTTCTCCATCCCCCCAGGGCTGGAGCAGTGCTGTGCTGATATAAAGCAGATATAAAGCTGATTTTCATTAGGGAGGAGCACCAGGTTTCATGGTGGGGCCCTGCTTGCACCCAGCAGGGCTCTGATGCCAGCAGCTCTGCCCACTCCCCAGGCATGTTCCCCATGCTGGGTGACAGTGGCATCTTCCCTCCACCACCCGCAGCACACAGCACCCAGATCCACGCTGGGATGGGATGAGACCTGGGATGAGATCTGTGATGGACGTCACCCCCACAGGCAGGGCTGTAGCACCCTCTGCACACAACACTCCTGCCTGGAAGAGCCCACAAAGGGAGCTGGCAGCTCCCTGGCACACCCCACCATTCCCTGCTCTGCCTCCCTGAGCTCCTGAGTGCCGGGCTCTCCCCCCGCCACCCTCCTCGGCACGGCTGGGGCCTTGCAGCTACAACCAGGAAACTATAAAACTTTACAGAGTGCGGCTGGAGAGAAACAGGAATTGCTGCAGTGACTGCCAGAAGGGCCAGCGTTAGATTCACAAGATTTTCCAGGGCTTGGACTCGCCAGGAAGGGATTTATCCACCTAGGAGGAGCTGTAAAAACTAAAATTAAATTCTTCATCTTGGAAAGGGAGGGGGGAGAGAATGAAGAAATTGCTTGACCTCCCCCCAAAATGCTGTCCTGGAGGCCAGGAACCTGAGGAGATGTGAAGCACCCATGGCTGCACCTGCCCAGCCCCTGGCTGAGAGGTCCTGGCATGGCAGGGGTCCCTGACACTGCTTGTCCTGGGGGCCACATTCAGCACCCCTCCATCCTTCAGGGCATTATCTGGAGCTCTATGTGGGTGCCACAGGGGAGGGTTAAGGTCAGTGTCCTCTCCCATTCCCCATCAGCCCAACCCATGTGCTGCCATACCTGCTGCAAGTGGAAATGGTGCTGGCCATGATGTGGGAGCAGTTTGGGACTGCAGCAAAGAGTGAGCAGGGATGTTCCACCTGGCATCCCAGCAGCTTCACTGGGGTAGTTCTCCATGGTGTTCTGGCATTAGTAAGCAGTTAGAAGGAAAAAAAACATACTGCCCTGTGGATTACAGAGAGGTGCCACAGCATCATGGGCAGCCATTGCAGGGGACAAAGCAGCACCTGGCTGGGTCAGGAACTGCTGCTTTCTGAGGTGGTGCAGCTGATTTTGGGGACCACACCTGGGCCCCTGCTGATAAAGGACAGCAGATCCCCTCCTGTGCCAGACCCACCAGCTCTCAGCCTGGGGGTATTTTGGGACTCAGCACAGTCCCATGTGCACCTTTCTGCCTGTCAGCCTTCCCTGACTTCTCCTCCAGGCAGGTGTGGGGTGGGCAGATCCTCCCTCACCACCCTTCTCCTCCCCATCCCAGCAGGCTCACATGGAGATGGTGGGTAGGGGCACACCAGGGTCACCCAGCCACAGCCTGCAGAACAGGCCCTGTCACCCACGGGCTGCTGGAGCAACACAGCTCACATTCCTCCACACCTCCTCACTGGGTTCTCCCCAGTATAATGGTGCACATTAATGCTTTTAGGAAAAGCTCACACTGCTGCAGGCTTTGAGGGCCATTTCCTATGTCAGGGGAGCCAGGAAGGCCAGGACAGCACCCTGGTCAGTGTACTGCAGAGAGGGCTGTGCTGTGACAGGCTCTTTTCAGGAATTTTGCACTCTTAGGTGATGAATCTTATGTCACTGATCTCTTTACAACCAGCTGAATCCTTGGAGCCTCGCTGCTGAGCAGCATGGGAAAGCATCCCAACACAGGGAGAAGTCAGGCTGCTCCTCCAGACATGTGGAGGCAAAGATCAAACAAGGCTCACTTGGAAACCTCAGCAGAGCTGTGCCAGAGGACACAAAGGATGTCCGGGTCATGCCAAAGCTGCAGCTCTGCCACTGCTGGCTCCCAGGGAGAGCCAGGCTGTGCTGGGGCCCCAGCAGGTCCATCTGCCTGGCTGGTGGAGCGAAGCATGGCATGCCAGCAATTTGTTTTGTACTCAATCTTTCAGGCTGGAAAGCCAAGGGAAACCTGAAGATGTGAAGTTTATGTGCAAAATCCCATCAGCTGAGTGCCTGGCTGTTCACAGTGCCACATCACTGGCATCCTGCCCCACTGGGACACCCAGGTGCTGTTTTGCAGATGGGCTTTGAGGCAATTTTCCTTTTATTCCAATTTTTTTACCCAGAATAAATTTTACACCAAAAGCATGGAAGCACTGCTGAGAAAGTATGTATGGGGAATGCTCTTTTGTTGCTTTTTCTGGTTTTCTTTCTATTTTCCGCTTGTCACTGCCAGTGCAGGCTCTTAAAATAACTGGCTACTTTAAACCATGCTCCTTTGTTCCCTGGCTGAGCACCGCTGGCTGCCAGCTGCAGAGAGAGGGAGGTGAAGTGTCAGGGCCCTGCAGAGAGTTTTAAAGGAGGTTTGTGGCGATGGGGACAGTGTGTTACACCCCGAGTCCCAGCTGCTCTCTCCCTTGTTACCAGCAGGGCCCTGTGTTGTGGGATTTCCCAGGGAAGCAGTCAGTTTGCAGGTTCTCAGCTGGTCCCCTCTCTGCCACCACCCAAACTTCATCCAGGCTCTGAGGGGGCTGCTGTGGGTCTGTACCCCAGCTGTGCAGCCTGCAGACACCTCCTGTGGACTCCTCACAGTGCTGCCCAGCTTCAGACCCTGCCCTCAGGACTGCCCCCTTCCCACCCTCGCACCGCCTGCTTTGCAGCAAATTGTTTAAACCATGAAAGCTCCTGAGCGCTGGAGGGAAGAGGTGGGACGGAGGCCACACAGCTCCCTTGACCCCAGTTAGTGTGGGAAAGGGCTACGGCAAAACTGGTTAGGAACTGGCAGCCAGCCCCAGGGGAAGCAACAGCTAAGCCTGGGCTTATCCCTCCCAAGCCAAGCGCCAGGGCAGAGGATGCAAATCCCAGGCAGGCCAGGAATTGCCTGGCACCTCTCCCAGGGTGTTTGCACCTTCATTCTCGGGCACCCCAGGAATGTGGTGTGACGGGGAGAGGGGATTCCTGCAGCCAGGGGGGAAGCTGGGCTGGGGGTGCGGCCGGGCCAGCAGGCCGGGCTCCACCACCTGCAGGCACCGGGGCTGGGGCACAGCCCGGCTTGGAAGGGCTACGTCGGAGGCTTGTGCCATGCCTGGGCACGTCCCCACTTTGTTTATTCCTTTGACTTATTATTTTATTTGACTATTTTTTCCTGGCTGCCTTTTTCTCACGGTGGCTGTGTTTATTTAGCACGCCAGGCCTGGAGCCTGCCGGGCTCGTGCTGCTGCCGAGCTCAGGCGTAACCCGGGCACAGCGAGTGCACAACAGCAACCCCAGGCTGAGGTTTCTCCCAAGGGCCTGGTGGGGTGTTTGCAGTTGGTGGGACCATGTTTTGAGGGGACAGTGGGCAGTGGACAGGAGCGTGGTCACGCGTGCCTGCCACCGTTGGTGTTGCCGGCACGCAGCCACACCAAAGGGCTCCAGCACCCGCATGCCTGCCCACCAACACAACCCTGGGGGCTGTGGCAGCTGCACCAAGCAGAGCAACTCTGGGCTGGAAGGAGACAGGCTTGGAAAGTACCAGGCTGGTCTGCAAAGTGGTGCCATCCCCATGTCATCAGTGATCCCCATGGGGACTGTGTCCCCACCAGCCTCCCAAGGTCCCAGGTGGTCCCAGAGCCTGAACCTCAGTGTGATGTGGAGATGCCAGCAATCCATCAGCCCTCCTCGCTCCCAGTCCTGTGTGGCATCTCCCACGGTGACAGCCCCCGAGGACCCAAATCACTGGGCCCTCTTGATGCCGAGGATGCGGCTGCGGCTGGGGGCCGGGGAGCCATGGCAACCCGGCAAGAATGGGGGTTGCCATGGCAATGAGAGGCGCAGCATCCGGAGCAGGCTTTGGGCAAGGGATGCTCCAGGTGGGATGGGAAGCAGGACCAGGCTACTGCCCCAAGGTCAGGGAAGGCCGAAGCCTCACGTTACAGCCCAGGAAAGCAGCCCTGCTCTGAGGCTGCCCCTGGCCGACAGTGCCTGGTGGGGGTGGGCAGGTGGAGGCTGCTGGGGCTCAGGCTCTGTGCTTGGCCCTGCTTTGGTCCCATTGTGCCCACTGCCACCATCACCTCTGGCTATTCCCAGGCAGCCCCAGCAGGACACAGTGCTGGTTCCTGTTCAGTCGTGAGGAGCAACCATCTTTGCAGAGCATGCAGGGCCAGGAGAGGCCTTGTGGATTTTTGCAGCCAGGAAGTCTGCCAGCATCTCTTGTTATGAGTATGAACCCCAAATATCTTGTCACCCCATTTGGGGGTCACTACACCCCACCTGGGAATGTCTCTCCAGGCTGTGGCACAAAGCAGGTTTCAGCCCCTAAATCTCTGGGTTTGGAGATTATCTGCTTCCTGTGACTAAAGCAGGCACCCAGCTGACCCCAGCTCAGGCCCGAGAGTGCAAAGGGCCTCTGCACTGGCATTTCAGCTGCAGCCCCCTAAAATGTCCCTCCTAATGGGGCCAGGCTGCTAATTGCCCGGTTAGCAAAGGTGCCTGAGAAAGCAGTGGGCTGGGTGGGGGTGATGCATCAGCAGCTGTGACCCTGCCTTTGTCCCCTCGGTGCCACGGCCACCCACTCACCAGCGCGGCCCCGTCCTGCCACAGGGCTGGAGGCAGCGAGGGGAAGGGGGCGATGGGAGGAGGAAATGGACCTCCCAGCTGGGAAGCACGCAGGAGAGTGACATTTGCCAGACACTGATGCTGCTTTTGATAAAGAGCAGGGGGCAGTTCGCTGCCCACAGGCACCCGTGTTTCCCACACCTCCCAGCAGCTGGGGGACAAACCTCGTATCCCAGCTCTGGAGCCTTTGCCTCCCACAGAGCCGGAATCACGCGAGGCTGGATGCCTTCCTTTCCCTTTCAGCCCCAATGGACTGCAGAGCAGCGGGGGGAAAGGGAAAAATCCTGATTTTTATTTATTTTTTGTGTGGCATTTGTCAGCACCTGAGGACAAAGGACTGGTGCAGAACTGGACAGTGTCACCTGGACAGCATCAGCACGGTTGCAACATGCACCCTGCAGCATATGGACAGGGCTTGCTCTGCAAACACACAAGCCTCATCAGATTCTCCCAAGGGCACATCCCCAGCGCAGGAATGAGCCCAGAAGCCAGGATGACAGCCACCCTTCCTTCTCATGCTGCCTCCCCGGGCTGCAGCACCGAGCAGGCCCTTTCTCCCTGCAGACATCGTGGCTGAGCTCTGCTGCAAGCGCCAACGAAAGGGGCTGGCGGCCGCTGGCAGCCGCTCCCAGCGATTCCACCCTGCAGCTTGTGGCTGGGCTTTAGATCTGCTAAGCCTGCTTCAAACTTTGCACTGGGAGAAGTGATTTGTCTGCAAATGTTATGTGGTTAAAATAAATGCAGAGAATTTTAATCCTGGGAATTTGGAAAGTAGGAGATTTAAAATAACAAAACCCTTTCATATGGCACTTAATCCAAAATTAGCTGGGTTTTAAGTTTTACAGCGGTAGCTGATCATTCCTCGGCCACCTCCTGCTCGGCGTGGGAAGGGGGGGCTCCCCAGATTCCCGGGGCAGGGGCACAGGGGGCTGCAGGATGGGCTCTCCAGGCCTTGTGAGCCTCATCGTGCCAGGGCGGTGCCGGAGCAGTGACGGCACTCTTTTTTTTGTTGACGTGGAATGGATCTCCCACAGCTACTTAAGGTTTTAATTGCCCTGTGATTAAAGTTTTCATTACTAAGCAATTAGCACCTGAAATTTTAAGTGCTGAAGTGTTTAACTGCATCCTGAAGCTGCCAGAGGTGAGGGGTGGTGGATGTGGGTGGGATGGGAGAAGGTTTTGAAGTAGGGACCACGAGCAGTAGATGGTGGCTTCCTTGCTGGGCCCAACCAGGCTGGCACGGGTGCTGCCGGCTCCCCGACCCGCTGGCAGCGCCAAACTCCTGGCAGCACAGGGAGGAGCTCCCGGAGGGGGCAAGCACCCAGGAAGCCTGGGAAGGAGACAGGCTGGAGCCAGCGCTGGTCTGGCGGGGAGCACACCGGCTGGGCGAGCTGGCACCCGGCAGAGCTCCCTGCCCTGAGAACGGGGACCCACCGGGCTCCTCTTGCACTGGGGGTGGCACAAGGGGACCCCCAACAGCCGCATGGCTGACCCAGGTGCCTGCTCAGATGTCGCCTCTCCAGTGCAGCCCTCTGGACAAAGGACGTGCAGATGTCACTGATGCCGTGATGGCCCCTGCTACAATGGTATCCGGCCCAGAAACGTGGGGAAATCCCCACCCAGCTTCCCCCATCCCAGCACAGCTGTGCTCCAGGTGAGCACACAACGGAGGCCTCTTGCAGGGCTTTTTCTTGCATTCATGCAGTTCCACCCTTCAAACACACGTCCCCATACTTACCTTGTGGCAATGAACTCCTGGGACTGGCTGCTTCGTGAGGAACATACTCCCTTCTGTTTGTTTTTAGACTCTTGCCAGGTAATTTCATTCGATGCCCCTTAGATCTTCTGAGAAAACAGGAATAATTGTTCCCAATTCACCTTTCCAGTGGAACTGCACGGAGCTTGTGGCATGCAGAGGAGGTGAGGGGCGGTGGCTGGCTCAGGGTACGTGGGTGCCCCGTGTGCGGGGCCGTGTCTGACACACACCGTGCGTGTGCCCGTGTGACACGGACCCGGCACCGGGGCACGGCTGGGCCGTGTTTGGAAACGGGCAGTGAGAGTCAGGCTCGCTCCTGCACGATGGAGTCTCTGGGTGAGGAATTTCTTAGGGAGAGAAGGCTGGGCTGGGAAGTTTGTCCTCTGAACCTTCCATGGCCGTTGCTGCTTTTCGAGGTTTTGCTTTCATGTCTGCCACTCCCTGTCTGCACAGGAATGCCTCCCAGGGACACCGTGGGCACCGCCGTGCAGGCTGGAGGCTGCTCTAAGGCAGAGCATCACTAACTCGGGCCGGTGCTGCGCACAAACTCCCCTGCCTATCCCACAGCCTCACGTTTCATCTCTCGGCCCGTTCCTGTCCACGTCTTGCCAGCACTGTGCTCACTGCAGCCCTATCCAGCTCCAGCCGTCTGCCCAAGGTGCCAGGGAGAGGATCAGGGCTGAGCGTATGCACAGGGACATAGTGTGGCTGGGATCTGTCCGTGTTTACACAGAAATGCCTCTCCCCAGCCACGCCATCACCTCGGGGGCCACAGCAGCGCCATCCCCAGCCCCAGTCCGTGCCCAAGCAGGCGGGCTGGCACCGAGCACGCAGCCCCTGCCAGCAAATACCACGCAGTTACCACAGCTATTTGGTATTGTGCAGGCTCCGGAGCCCTGCCAGCGCTGCTCCGCGGGCTGCTCACCAGCTGCAGCGCACAGGCGGCCACCAGGGCTCCCTGGCCGGCGAGCTGCCCTGAAATCCCGAGCCCCGCAGGCACCAGCGAGCCGCAGGCCCCGGGGAGAGGCCGGCTGGCAGCACCAGCCCGGAGGGAGCGAGCGGGGCTCATTAATTACAGCACGTGGGGAGCGACGCGATTGTGCGGTGCATCCTCCCCCAGCCCGCGCACCCCCGCTGCCTGCTCCAATTTCTCATCCTATTCTGAAATAAATTCCTTTCGGACTGAAATTTGCCAGGCATGGCTTGGCTCCAAGGGGAATTCTTGGAGAAAGTTTAAGTAAAATTGGTTCAGCCATTTTTGAGTTATTCAAGTGTGAATAAGCAATTTCCCCATGTGCTCCGTTCAGAAATTTTGTGCTTGGGTAACTCAGACCTCTGGAATTGCAGAATAAACGAGGTTTCTGCATCTCACTAAGCCGGCAGGGAGGGGATTTCCCGAGAGTGACTTCACAGGGAGACAGCAAATCTTCCCACCCTGAGCCTGGCCTTTGGTTAAGATTCTCAGCATCTCCATCAGCCTCTAGCCCTCTCCTTCCCCACTGATGCTGAATTATACCCCCATGCATGTGTTAATGATGCCAGCTTCATCACTCGCTTCTCTGCTGCTTATCCCCTTGAGTGACAGCATGTGCAAACCAACAACTTCTGCTCCTTTGCTCAAACTTTGGCCTTTTCCACGAGTGCAATCCCCTTACTGGTGCTTTGATTACCTGAAGAGAGCAATGCCCCACTTGCTGCATCTCCTGTCCCTCACAGAGATTTATCACCGTTATATGTCCTGTCTTTAATCAGCACTCCAGCTCTCTTGGTCATGACTTTTCCTTCAGGAACCATGCCCAGTGCTGCTGGGGCACTGTGGCAATCCCCAGGGCACAGCATTCTGGTGAGACTCCCTGCAGCTCCCAGAGGATGCCAGCATTCCTGCAGTAGGAGTCAGTCATCTCCAAATTTTCAGCTGCCCAGGCAGAGCTCAGGTCTGTGCCAGCCTCTCTGGCCAGGACTTGGGAAGCCAAATCCTTCCAGGACGTGGAAGGAAAATGCCCATCCACAGCCCTGGTGGGAGTGTGCAGCAGAAGGCAGAGGGGATATGGAAGCGCTCTGTGTCTGTCCTCACAGAGGAGAGGTCAGCCACAGGCAGCCCTGATAACCTCCCAAATTCCTGCTCCTGCCAGCAGCCACGGGGAGCGTGGCCAGGAGTGCGGTCCTGCAGCCTCCCCGCTGCACCAGCATGGGGCCAGGGCTGGGGCTGCGCGGCAAGGGAGTTTCTGGGGCAGGTTTCTGGGGCAGGAGCGCTGTGGGGAGGTGCCACTTGCAGATGGCAGGTGTCTGCAGGGACAGCCCAGATGGCTCTGCCAGGGGCACGAGGCTGCCCAGGGAGAAGGAACCAGCCACGCACCCCACTGCCCCTGGACCTGCTGGAGCTCCAGCCGCTCCCAGGGACCAGGGGCATCAGCATTCCCCAACAGCAGGGACTTGCAGGATTTTGCTAAGCCCAAGTGAAGCCTCCCCAGGTATCTGAGGGGCAGATGCAACACAGAGGGCCAGCAAAGGTGGCAGTCCATGTCCCACATCCATCATGGCAGATATGTGTCTGTCCTGAAGGACATGGAAGTGCCAGCTCCAGCCACCAGGACAATGTGTGTGGACACACCATCCTGAGGGAGCAGAGTCTGTCCCGACAAGGCTCCAAAACCTTCCCATAGCAAAGTAAAGACAGAGGGGAAAGAAAACTGAGGCACTAACAGGTTTGTAAGCTGTGGCTGCATGCACGGTAACCAGCACCTTCTCCCACCAGGAATGTGATGGGCAAGGCACCTTGTAGGTAGGGGTAGGGGTCCTGGGAGAGGTCACTTCAGGGTGCTGTCAGCATGGTCTCAGCATAGCCAGGATCACAGCATTCATCCCTGTTTGGTTGGTGGGAATTGTGGTGCAGATGAGGTAGGGAGGCGTATGATACAATGAGATGGAATGAGTGGAGCAGGATGGGATGTATGGGATGAGCTGAGGGAGAATGGGGTGAGATGGGTTGGCCAAGGGTGGGATGAGTGAGAGACGGAATGGGACAGTAGAGAATGGGATGGCAATGGGTGGCACAGCCAGGTAAACCAGGCTGCCAGTACTGTGGCACAGAGGGGCTCACGGTCCCCTCATCACCCACTCTACCAGGCTCAGGCACTCACCCGCACGCGGAGGGGCGGGGGCCGGGGCGGCGCGGGCCGAGGCTGTGCGGGGCAGGCGGGAGCGCGGCCCCTTTAAGAGCCCAGTTCCGCGGGCGGCCGCTGGGTGGGGCGCGCTCCCCGCCCTGCGCCTGCCGCGCCAGGGGGCGGGGCCACGGGGGGCGCGCCGGCCGGTGCCCGCCCCCTCCGATTCATCTTTCCGCGGAGGCTCCGCCCCCCGCCGCCGCACGGCCCAATCGGCGCCGCGCTCGCCGTCGCCAGGGGCGCCGGGTTGCCAGGGGCGGGGTGATTGGCGGGCGGGCCCCGCCCCGCTCGGCTCAGCAGCGGCGGCGGCGGCGGCGGCGCCAGAGCGCGAGCGTGGCGCGGCGGCGAGAGGAGCCGCGCGTGGCGCCGAGCTCGGGACTGCCCGGCGGGGCCGCCCGCACCGCCCCCGCTATGGCCGCGGCCCGCCCGGGGGCCCCCCCGCCGCCGCCGCCGCTGCTCCCCCTTCTGCTGCTCCTGCTGCTCCCCGGTGGCCGCCGCGCTCTGGAGGGTGAGTACCGGGCGGGCGTGCCCGTCCGCCGCACCGGGGCCCGAGCGACCGCGCACGGGTGCACGCATCCTCCGGGATGTCCCAGGCCCGTCGCGGCTCAGCGCGACTCGCCGTCGCGCCGCGGATGCCCGGTTGTACCCGCGGAGCGCTCGCCGCAGTCCCGCTCCCAGCGCTCAGCCGCCCTCAGTAGGTTTCAGAGTCAACGCCCCGTGGAACCGAGCCCGGCGCGGCAGAGCCGCGGCATCCGCGGCCGACGGCTGCTGGCAGGGAGCGGCGCCTCTTTGGATACTCGGTTCACGTTTCGAGGCTTTTTGCCACGACCGAGAGGGCTGGAAAATTAATATTTCTTTCAGTGGAAGCTCTTGGCGTGCCAGAACTGGTGGGGCCGCGGAAGGAGTGTCCGTGTGCCGTGTCCGGCTCCATCCCTTCCCCGGCAGGGCTCGCCGCGCCCCCTGCCTTAACCCCCGAGGCTCCAGCGTGGGACCTCCGGGACGAGTGACCACGCGTGCCGCATCTACCCCCGAGCGGGTCTGCGCTCCGCGGCTCGCCCACCCTCGAGCTCCGATGGAGTTGGGAATAGAACGGGGAGTAATTCTCTCCCCCTTGGAAAGTGAGCCCCGGTCCGCGGGGCAGCGCCGCTGCGCCCGCAGCTTTGAGCGAGGAAAGAGGCTTTTGGCCCCGCTGGGTACCGGGGGCTCCCGAGCGGGCAAGGCGGGTCGCACTGGAGAGAAGGAGGAGAGGGGGGCCCGGACGGGTTTTTGTCTTGGCACAAAGTGTGCGAGGCTCCAGCCGGAGTGCCGGGGCGGCGGCGTTCCGGTGTCCGGTAACCGAACCCTCTGCTGGAGCGGCGGGAGGGGGCTGGCGAGGGAGGGACGGAAGGGAAGGGAGATCCCCCATCGGAGCGGAGCTGTGGGTGCCGTGCCCGGGCAGGGGGCGGCGGGGCTGCTCGCAGGCGGCGTCGTGCTTCGGGCTCCCGCTGCCGTCGCCCCGCGTTGCGAGGTTCGGGCCGCGGCGCCGGGGGTGGCCGTGGGCAGGAGTCCTCCCCCGCTGCGGTGCCTGGGGGACGTCTTTCCTCTAGCTTTGGGCTTTGTAGAAAGTTTGGGGGCTGCTTGTTGTCCGCGTTCCTTTTCGTCCTCGCTCCGTGCGATTTTTCCTTTTTTTTTTGTTTTTTTCTTTAAAAGGAAAAAAAAAAATTTAAACCCCTCGTCCTTTGTAGGCTGTAGGAATCAGAGCTGTGGGCCTGCCGGCTCCGTGAGCTCCCGGCTCAGCGGGAACCCCGCGGCTGGAGGGGAAGGCAGAAGCCCCCGGCACTCAGCCCTCGCGGGATGGGGAGCACCCGCCCGGGCATCCCTGCCTTCTGGAGAGGTGCCGGGGGATGAAGTTGTGGGCAGGGAGCCCGGTGGGGCCCCACGCTCGCAGCTAGCCTCTCGCAACCTGCTTCCCATCAGCGGTTTAGGAATTTGGGAAGGATAGCTGGCGTGGGGGCTGGCAGCACCGGTGTGTATCACCTGGGGACAGTCCCTCCTGCCTCTCCCCCGCTGCCGTCTGGGGATGGAGCAGTGCAACGAGACGGATGGAGAGAAAATAAACAGGCCCTGCTGAGGAGTCACTGGGTTTTTTCAGCTTCCCAAATGTGTGGAGGGGTCAGGGGTTGAACGCACCGTCTGAGAGGTCAGGGCCCAGCTGGGTGCCAGCCCGGTGGGACCACTTCAGGGTTGGCTGGCAGCTGCCCAGCAGTTTTTGGGCTGGCCCTGATTCCTCGTGGGATTTTCTGTTTTTCTTTTTTTTTTCTTCTTCTTTTTTTTTTTTTTTAATTTTTTTTTTCCCTTTGCTCTTGTTCGAGCTGGAGGGAAAGTTGCAGCTGGCCTGGAGAGGCTTCTGCCTCTGCAGCTTAGGGAAGCCGCTGCTCGCATCAGGGTCAGCGAGCTCCCGCTCTTCTGCTACGTTTGGCATTTCTGTCCACGCTCACCGCTGCTTCCTGACGGGGACTGGGGCGTTCCAGAGGTTACTGTAAATCTCATGTGCACGTTTGTTTGGATATTTTAGTGCTGATCATAAATCTGGCGTGGCCATAAATCTGTACGCACGTCCTGCAGACAACAGCAGCGAGCAGTCCCCAGACCCGGCCACTTTACCGTCCCCTCCGAGGTGCAAAGGGCCGGGCTTGTGGCTGGTGCCGGGCTGGAAGGGCAGGGGGCTTTGGGGCTGGATGGCGCTCCCCATTCCCCAGGGGATGGCGGGGAGCTGGGTTTCTTTACAAGGCCCCACGGGGGTGGAGGAGAAAAGCCACGCTCGGCAGCAGCTCAGTGAGGGCTTTGTGCTGCCGAGGAGAAAATGGTTTCTCTCCAGATCCTGTAAGTGCGCTGGGTCTGTTTGAAGTCACAATGTGTTTTTCTTCTCCGGTTCAGCAGTCCCCGGGCCGGCTGCAGAAGGAATGCTCTATCCAGGGGCAACAGCGGATCCTTTCTCCAGCGCAGGGGTTTGAGCCGAGAAGTTTGTCCCAGCGGGGCTGTGGGAGCAGAGGCCCTGTGGGGAGCGGACGCGGTGGAACAGCATGGGGAATGTGCCGCGTTCCGGGCCCTTGCCGACCATCCAGGGCTAAAACCCCAGGCTTCAAAACACCCTGGCCCAAGGGAGCATGGACAGCCACAGACTGGATCTGCCTGTCGCCCTGGGGGTGCGGGTAGGCTGGGACAGGGACCTGCTCTCCCTAGGAGCCACTCTCCCAGACTGTTCCTGCTCTGAGCAGCCTCTCCAGATTCAGGACTCCGTTTAAACTTGGAGTTTCCCACGTGCTTCCCTGTGAACTCCCATGCAGAAGCACTGCAGTTTGTTGCACGTAGTCCTGAGCAGACTTGGGCTCTAGTGAAATAGCCAAACCCCACAAAGCAGCAAGATTTCTAGGGGGGAGTTTCTTCACCGGCTCTGCCCAGTGACACCCCCCAGACCCCACTGGGTGTCACACAGATTGACCACGCTCCTCTCTGCACCGGCAAACCCCTGCTTAATTGACCCCTTTGCTGGAGCTGCCTGGTATTTTCTTGGCAGAGAGATTTGCTTTCTGTTTAATTACTTTTCACAGAAATGACATGTTTCTTGGTGGGGCAATGGGTGAAGTTTGCCCTGCTGTTTTATGGGTGCTTGGGGTAGGGCTGTGAGGGAAAGCAGATCGTGGGGCTCTGCAACACTCGCTGGATTCATTAAATCTCCTGTTCCTCGGTAAAAGCTGCACTCGAGGAAGCCTTGCCGTCCGTGCTGCCGAGGAGGGGAGGAGAAGGGCTTTCCTTTGTGTCAGGCGGAGCATGCGGAGAGCTGGGGAGAGGGAAAACTTGGAGCACCGGGATCTGTTTGCAGCCCCACATTTCTCCCTCAGTGTACAGCGAGGCTGTGGCTGCCAGGCCATGCCTGCCCAGCCCTTGCAATTGGGAATAGCGGCCTCTGGTTTTTAAGGAATGAACCGAAACTCCTTGTTTTGTTATGATGACTTACTGCAAGAGATATTTGGGGAAACCAGTTTGTTGCATTTTCTTTCCGTGAGCCGTTTGCTGCTGCCGCTGGAGCAGAGGAGCTTGGCGTTTAATTAAAACAGCCCCAGCAATCTGAATCACAGACTTGCATGTTTTTAAAATTGTAGCTGTTCCTGTTGTGCTGAGTCAAACTGGTTTGTCGGGATTAAGCGTCTCCGCCTGGGAGCCGCGCTGGGGGAAGGGTGCTGGGGTGGCCCCGGGGTCGGAATCCCCATTCCCAGCTGGTGCAGACCACAGGGTGGGTGTCAGCCTCCCCTGGAGGAGAACCCTGGGAAAGGGGGGACTCTACCCAAGGGCTGTGGTGGAGCTGGTGGTTGCCGTTGCCGCAAGCTTCTCAGTGGTTGAAACCATAATGAGCTGCTGTTGTTTCTGGGTCCAGCATGTTCCCATGAAGCGTTTGGGGGATGGTGGTGCCCCTCCATGGGCAGGAATCTCCTTGCAGAGTCCCATGCCCCAAGGGATTGGCTGCCATCTTGGAGGCCAGGCAGCCTGTTGCAGTGACACTCCCACCCGACTGGGACCATCCCATTTGAAGTCATGTTTTGGTTTTTTTTATTGCATTTTTGTTGTTGTTGTTGCTCCAAGCCCAGCCCTGTGCTCTGGCTGGGCGGTGCTGGCTGTGGGGCATGGGCTGTTCCCTCGCAGAGCTGAGGCTCCAGTGGGAGCCATTTTGTAGGGAAGGCAGGTGGGCATCCTGCCTGTGACGGGACAGGCTTGGCACTGTTGGTGAAGCCTCATCCTCCTACACCTGGGGACCATGGTCACCCACCCTCAGCATCGCCACGGAGCAGTCATGGCGCTGAGCTTGGGAGAGGGGCAACATCCCCTTTCTGGAGGGCCACATGCCTTTCCCACACTGCCACCACTCCCAGAGGGGCTGCATCCCTCCCCTGGTGCCCACCTTCCCCTCGGTGCAGCTCAGCCCTCCGGCCTGTGCTGCCTGAGCCGGGAGGTAGCAAGCCCAGTGCTGTCTTCGCATGGCCGCCCCGCTGAAGAGGAGCGGGAGCCATCTTGAGAAGAGGCTGGAGCGCAGCGCAGGGCCGAGTATCCGGCCCATGGCCGCTCTCCACGCACGTGCCAGCGTGTGCTGGCTGAGGGTCCCCGGCTGGGACAGGGGGGAGGGTTTTGCTGGGGGGACTCTCTTTATTTTATTTTTGCCCATTGCTAAGCCCCGCTGCGCTGCGGGGCCTGGCGTTTCTCATGCATGTGGCAGGAGCTGTTGACAAACACCTGTTTCTGGGCCCCCTCCCCAGGAATGCCCCGGGGGCCCTGCGGGGGCTGCAGGGGTGGGCAGTGGGATGTCCCCTCCCAGGGGAGCCCTCCCCCAGGATTCTCCTGCCCAGCAGCTGCTGCAGGGGGATTTGAGCCTCCCTGTTCCTCTGTGAGGTGTGGCTGTTGCGCAAATCCATCCCTGTCCCAGGGAAGGGACACTGCTGTCCCCACGTCCCCTGAGCCCAGTGCTGCGTCTCTCAGGTGCTCAGTGCCTGCCCAGGAAGGGCTGGGGCGCAGGGGGACCCCGCAGGGAGGGGGGCACGCACACGCGGCATGCTATCCAAGGCCTTTTTTTATTAATGAGAAAAATGTGCAGGGCTTGAACGATCGCCAGGAACAGATTTATTCTAGTTCCCCAGAAATTAAACCGAAATGAAGGAGCGAGTCAGCCCGGCCCGGCACCCCCTCCTGACTCTGTGCTTGTTTTAACTTTGGAAGAATCTGACTTTGGGGGTGGGGGAGGTGGAGGAGGGAGGGGGGGCAGTATTTGGGTTTAAGCAGTTCCAGATGGGCTTGGTGCTCTCAGAGAGCTGAGGAAGTGAGCAGAGAGCAGCGCGGAGATTTGGGTAACTGCCCCAGGCAGTAGAGAGGAGGGAGATCTTGGCAGAAACTCCCACTCTGCGCTGCCGGGATGGGATGGAGCTTGGCAGCCAAGCTACCCGTCTGTGGGGCGAGCCTTTGGATGTGCACGGAGTAACCTTTTTTGGGGAAGGGGTGGTTGTTTTTTTTCTTTTAAATATCATTACTCTTTCTCTGGGCACTTTCCAAAAGTACAACCTGGAAAAAAAATAGAGCTGGAGGGAGAGAGGGGCCTTTTGGATCTCAGCCTGACGCAAGCAGTTGCCCTGCGGAGGCAGGTCTGCAGTACCGACCGCCTTTTCTTGGGTCCCCTGGGGACTTAGGGGCTCTCCATCCACCCGTACCAGCCCAGCTCAGCTTGGTGGCCCCATGGGGACCCCTGGCCCATGAAACCATGGCCACAGGGCAGTGGGGTCACAGAGAGAAGTGGCAGGAGTGTCCCCATCATAACATGTTCTGGAAACAAGGGTGGCTTTGCAGGCTGATTTGCTGCCCGTGTCCTAGTCAATGGCATTTGTGGCTTGAACAGGTCTGGCATCCTCTGATCAGATGAGTTATTTCTGTGGCAGCAGAGGACAGCAGCATGGCCATTCCTGCTGGGGATGGCGACCTATAAATCTGTCCTGCCTGCTGGCCCTAGAGCTCCTGCCTGCCTGGCACAGCTGGTCATATTGTCCGTATGGCAGAGAGCTGCAGAGGGCAGCCCCTTCCCCTGGGCCAGGCAGGGACATTCCTGTCCCAAGTGGGCAGTCTGGCAGCAAGCAAGGCTGAGAGGCTGTCTGTGGGATCTGTCCATTCCCCTTTGCACACAGCCTGGCACAGCAAAAGCATCTTTTCCCCCTAGGCAGGCTGAAGCAGCAAGTACCAAGGCACATCCACATCCACCACGTGGGCAGGGATGGCAGCTCTTCCTTGGCCAGGCTGACCCTGGCGTAGCACGCTGGGCTCTGACATCCGAAATCCCCGTGGTATTAATAGAACAGTAATTGCAGTGCAGGGCTGGGCTCGGGCAGCTGGCTCCCGTTTTCTCCCAGTGTTGGTACAGCCTTTCTGCAGGACCAGGGCCTGGCAGCGGGACCTGGCAGGCTTTGGGCAGCGGGCTGCACGTGTCCTTGGCGTGCAGCTGGAGGGCAGAAGCTGCTGTCCTGCAGAAGTCCGAGGCTCCAAGTGCTGTGGTTTAGAAGGGGGTGCACACAGTGTGATGCTGGCGGGTGCTGGAGCCCGGCCTGGCATGGCTCTGCTCATAAAACGGCAGAAATCCGTTCTTCCTGCCTTGATCCAGTGCGTGACCAGGCGGAAGGGAGCACCCATTCCTCCCTGCATCCCAGCCGCTGCCACTTGATCTGCCTTTTGCAGAGCTGGCACCTGTCCTCTCTCACATGCTTCAGTCTGTCTCGCAGCCATCAGGAAACAGCTCCTGGTGAGGAGCACGTGGCCGGAAAACCCTCTCCAGCCAGTTAGCGGATGGTGGGCTGGCGACAGGGCAGGGCTGGATGGAGGGAGCATTCCTATCCCCCTCCACCCCATGTGCCAGGCAGCTCCCACTCATCTGGAATCTGGATCTGGCCAATGCAGAAGGTGCAGGACATTGGAATTGGATGGGGAGGACTGTGAGAGAGATGCAGTAGGCCAGTGGCTCAGAGCCATGGGACCGTCTCCTGGCTTGAGGTTAATACCCCAGTGTAGGTGTGGGATTGGGAAATGAAGGATGCATCCTTGGAGCATCGTTGGAATTGGAGTTACGGGCCCTGCTGTGAGCTTACCATGGTTCTGGCAGGGCTGGAACTGGCAGTGGTGAGTGATGCCAGGACTGGCAGTGCTGCCCACCTCTGGCTGGGCTCTCTGGGCAGGGGCTGCCTGGCTTGGTGTGTGCATGTGCCCTGTGTGCGCAGAGGGGCCTTAATCTCAGTTTGGGCCTCTGGGCCCTGCCATAATGCAGAAATAATGAGTCTATTATTAAGTGCCCACAGTACTTCTTCACTCCGATGGCTCGCCTCCAGCAGCAGGCAGAACCTGCCCCGCTTGAAGTGGATGTGTCATCATTTGCCTCAGCAAATCCAATCCCCTTTGATGATGGGCCAAACGCCCTTGGCATGAAGGGCCACAGCTGTGATACAGGCCCCTTTTTTTCTTTCTTCCCCTCCTCTCTTCCCTTTGTTCCCAGCTCATTGACAAGTTGCTGGCTTGCCTTGGACCTGGGACAAGTGGACGTTGGTGGGCATGTGGGTCAGAGCCCCCGTGCCCCCCTGGCGAGGGCTGGGGTGGGGGGCCAGCTCCCACGGCAGCCTCGCGTCTCCCCCCTCGGCGCTGGGGAGCAGCAGGCGCCCTGCTTGTCATAAGGACAGGTTCCCAGCGTGGGCGGTGATAGGGAGTGCTCCAGCCCTTCCCTTGGGCTGAACCGCACTGCCTGGCCTGCCCGGCCTGACAGTCGGGGAGGGCCAGGGTGGGACCAGCACAGCCCCCTGGCCTTGCGCTGGGCACTAGGGGGTGTGCAGGGGGTCCCTGGCAGAGATGGGATTCCTGGGGGAGAATGAAGGCATGTGAGTTGTACAGCATGCTGGCAGTGCTGCCATTCCCATCCCTGCAGAGAGAACTAGCAAATAGTTCCTGCCAGAACCTTCCCCAGGCTCACAAACCCCATGCCTGGCACCTCCACCGCGGGTACCCCCTGACCACCGAGGGTGCCTGCTGGTTCCCTGCCTGATACCTCCCACGCTGGCTGCAGCCTTCCTCCCTGCTCTCCTGGCTCTTGGCTGCATCAGCAAGAGCCTCTCCTCCCTGCAGTGCAGCTCCGGCACAAGGGGCTGCCAAGTGCCGAAACCTCCCAGCACGCCACCTCCTGTGCTCCAGAGCTCTGTCTGTGCTGTGCTCCATCCACGTGGGCTGAGCGGCATGGGAGAGCTTCCCAAATGCAGGCAGCATGAGGAGTCCCCTGGCCTTGGAGCAGGGACATCCCCTGCCTGGGAGCAGGATGGCTACAGGGTTTAGCTGGGGTCAGCGGGGGAAGAACCCTCCAGGAGGAGGAGGGATCTGGGTGAGCCACATGCTTCAAGAAAACGTGTTGCGGGGTCTCCCGGACCTGATGCGCTCACAGGGCGCTCCTGTGGCTCAGCTTTTGTGTACGGAACGCTTGTCAGCGGGAAAAGTGCAACCTCAGGTTCTCTCCCACAGGCAGCTCTTTGTTCCCAGATAAAGGACCTTACACCAAAGGCCCTTTGTGCCGCTGCTCAGAACAGTGCTGGGATTAATTGTACCGATAGGTGCTTGAATGGGGAGCACGCAAGGCCACTCACTCCTGGTGTAATTATCTTCAAAACTGAGAAAGAAATTAAAATATGCAGAGATGCCCCTTATGGTCGCTTTTTGAATAGCAGGCAGTCTCTAAGATTAAAAGTGCATCTCTAAACAAGCTAGCTTTCCTTCCAGAGGAGAAAAGCATGGCAGTGAGGGGGAAAAAAGGCACCTGGCACCACTGTTAGCAGCCACCATGGTGGAAGCCAAGCCATATCCTGGGGCAAATGGTCCAGCCATTGATGGCATCTGCAGGAGCTCAGTGTGGGGCAAGGGGCCACATAAGGCTGGTCCAGGCCACTTGCCCCTTGCTGAGCTCCTGCAGACATGGTGCCATGGTGTGCATAGCTCACAGAGAGCACGGGCACGTTGCAGAACAGGTTCTTCTGTTTGCAGCAAGGCTGTGTGGGTGTCTTTACTAACTCTTCTCCCTTGCCTTCTTCCAGGATGCTCTGGACTTGCATGAGCTGCCTTCTCCTCATTGGGCCAAAGAGCTGGCATCTTATATTGCCAGTGTACCCTGATAAAAGCCATCAGTCCACGTATTCTAAGGGGAAAGCGTTCAAAGTGGAGCTTATTGGTGGAGAGGATTGAGTCTTCCCCAGTGGCTTCATCTTGAAAGAATTTTGATATTTCCCCCCCTTTTCTGGCTCAGCCATCGCTGCCGCGCGCGTCTGCCGCTCAACAGCGCGAGACGGGCTCTCTGGGCCTCTTAAGGGGGGAGTTCAAACGTTTTCGCTGGCCTCAGACCATGCATGCCGCATTCCTGAGCCTCAGCACCGCGAGAGAGAGGTCCCCGGCTCCAGATGGGTCCTTGCCAGGGCTTCAAACACCTAGTGAACTGCTGGGCCTCTGCGGAGGTGATGGGAGGGCTGCTGGTAGGGGACTGCTTGTCTTTGCAGCTCAGGGTGTGCTTGGGAGGAGACGTGCAGGGCAGGGAGGAGGCAGCCAGAACGATGCTCACAGCCCTGTCCAAGGAGTAAGAATCTTTCCCTGTCCTGGGATCCCACTCTGCCTTGGGACTTCTGCTTCTGTGTGGAGTCAAGCCTGGCTGGCTGCACTTGCTGACCATAGTTGGGCTCCTTCTCCTTGCCTTGATTTTGCCCAGCTGAAGGTAAGGAGAGGACAACTCCTAGCGCTGCAGACAGTGATAAAGCAGGCCTTAGGGTGACTTCCCAGGCCGGCAAAATTGGGAGCTAATTTCCCGTTGACTAATGGGACCAGGCTCTTGCTGTGCTGTGCGGGATTGAAGTGGCTTTGACTCACTGTTCAGCCAGCCCTGACGCCGTTCACGTCCCTCCACAGCACCTGCAAACCTGAACCACACTGGGAAATCACCAGCGACACCTCTCAACCCCCCTCTGGCACCATGGGCCAGAGGAAGAGAGCAGCTGCTTGATCCTGAACCACTGAAGCCCAGTGCTTGGGCTCCCCAGCCCAAACATGCCCTCTCACACGTCCTTTTGAGGGGGACCAGTGCTTGGTGTGCCCCAGTGTTTTTGGAAGAGAGGACCAAATTCAGGGCCAGGTCATGGTGAGAGCTCTGCGGCACCTTTAAGGGCTCGGAGCAGTTTCTGCAGCTCAGCTTGGCGTGTGCCACCAGCCCCTGGACCATGCAGCACAGCAGCCCGTAGGGCCTTCCACCCATGACCTTCACAATGGCAGGCTGCAGGGGTCTGGGAGGCTCCACTGACCCCACCTGGGTCACTCCTGTGGCTGCAGGAAACCCCCTCTGCCCTCTCTGCTCAGCCTGTTTCCTTTAGCTGAGTTGCTCAGTGAATATTTTTTTATCATTATTATTTCCCCTCCCCGCTCTCTCTGTGTGGTTTACGTGGCTCTCACGCCAACAGCCGGCTTGGCTCTGTCAGTTTTTCTCTCCTCTGCTGGTCAGATGGCAGATGCTGCCAAATTAGGATGCAGGCAGCGAGCCTCCTGTCCAAGCTGAGGTTCTGCCCACGGCCAACACTCAAGGGGAAGGACGCTGCTGGAGGGGACAGCTGCCATGGCAAGGGCTTCCTACATGGGGCCTGCTGCTGTGCAGGAGGGTTCCCGCATCCCCTGGACAGGTTTGGGAATCAAACACCCACTATGGTCTGGTCAGTCCATGCTATGCTGTGGCTTGCCACAGCATCCTTGTGTCACTCTATTTGCGGGCACACCCTGCCACCCAGATCCCCATCTCCCCAGCCTGACTCACCGCCACAGCCGCTCATCCATCAGCAGCCCCAGCCCTGAGAACGCAGGGCATCCCTTCCCCGCTCCTCCTGCAGGAACACCCCCAGCTGGCCCTGCGCTGGCTGGACCTGCAGAGTCTCTGCCCCGGGAGTTGGCAGCCCCGCACTGTGAGCGCTGAGCACACGCTTGGCTCTGCTCGCCGCCAGCGCGGCGTGTCTGGGCCCTCAGCACCGCTGTGCCCTTATTAGGGCAGCCAGCACGGGGCCTGTCCCTCGCAGAGGTGTGGGCAGCCCCCTCCTGGAACCTGCTCCCCCATCATCTGGCACTGCCTGCCCACCATGCAGGGGTCTGGGAAGCACAGCAGTGTCTCCTGTGGTCTTGTGGCTGCGCAAAGCCACACTTGGGATCCTGCTGGGGTTCAGTAACTGATGGTGTGGGAAATGGGAAGGGAGAGAGATGATGGCTTGCTGTGTCCCCTGGGCAGGTAGTGCCTTGGGACTGAGCAGAAGTTGCCTTATTGGGTGCACAGAGCCATTCTGCCCATCCTGTGTCCCACCCTTCCTGCATAACCTGCTTGACAGAGGGCTTCTTCCTTCTCTCCCTGTTTTTGCCAGATGCCCCTAGTTTGTGTTCTTGAGAAACAGCAAATAACCCCTGCCCAGCAACCATCTCTGCATTGGAGTCTGATATAGATGCTGCCCTTCTGCACCTCTACCAGTGGGGAGTGGCACCATGAAAGGTTTTCCTCCCTCTGTCCCCAGTGCCATGCCCACTGCTAGTGCCACCAGGCCACAATGGGACTGTGTTTGTGTTTGCTCTGGGCAAACAGCCTGGGCGAGAAGCAAGCTCGCTGGCCCAGCTGGGAACCTGGCAAGCCACAGGGGAGGTCAGAGAGCCCACGTGTCCCCAGACGTGCTTGTTTATCTGTGCCGTGGTGGCACCCACAGCCTGTGCTGCCAGCCTGCCTGTGGGTGCTGGCCTGAGAGCTGCTGGCGGGTCTCGCCAGGGTGGGACACGGGAAGAACGTGTTTACCTCCAGTCGGGCTTCATCCGAAACCCTGCGATGCGTGAATGCTTCCTTCCTCCTCCACACTTCCTCCCTGCCTAGGTCAGCCTGAGGTTTTCCTGGGGTGGAAGGAAAGAAGCTGAAACAGCCTGTGGGGCTGAGCCATGGTGCTGGCACAGCTGAGCTGCCCTGGCATGTCCATGTGCCCCAACCAGTGAGAGTGAGCGGTTCCCAGCCCACTGCTGGGTCTAGGAGAGCCATGGCTCCCTGCCCTTCCTCCTGAGCCCGGGTGGGCTGAGAAGTGGATGGATGGATGGATGGATGGATGGATGGATGGATGGATGGATGGATGGATGGATGGGCAGTGCCTGGGGAGCTGCACAGGGTTTCACATGGTGCCATACTTGTGGCTGGGGAGGGGGATGCCCTCATCAGGGAGGTGTTTTGGCCCTGGTCCTGGGTCCTGCTTGGTGCAGGCAGCAGAGCCCCCCTGAGCACACCAGGGTGTCCAGGCATTTGCATCCCCCTTCCACCAAACCCTCCCTAGGCAAAAGAAGGTTCAGAGGACCCCCGGGGTGCTGGTGTGCCTGCTCCCCTCCAGACAGCCTAAGGGCCATTCCTGGAGTAGAGCTCGCAGGCCAGCAGCTCACAGAGGGGCCGTTGGCCCCTGAGCATGGCAGTGTGCTCTCATGGTTGTGTTTCACTGCTGCTTTTTGCGCGTGGTGCTCGCGCGGAGCCACGCGGCTCTGCCTGGGATTAGCGACAGCTGCCTGCAATTGCAGCTCTTCCCAGACAAGCGTCTCGCTCCCCCAAGGCTGGGGCTGGGGCTGTTCGGGGAATGCTGCCGGGGTGGTTTGTCTTGTAGTCTGCTCCAGGAATGTTGGCCAGACGGTCAAATTCTTCTCCCCTCTTGTAAAATGAGTGATGTGGGGCGTCTCTGGGAGAGCAGCCTGCCAGTCCCTCCTCCTCTGGATAAACCTGCCTGGCCCGCACCGCCCTGTCATGGGAACGGGCCCTTTCAACCCCAGCCACATTAAATACGCGCCCTGCCAAAGCAGAGGGGGAGGGTGCGGACAGGGGCGCCCGCTCTTCCTCCTTTGGCACCCCTGCACTGCCTGGGGGACACGTTTGGCTGTGCTAGTGGCTGGGGATGGCAGCTTGTCCCCATCTCCCCCTTGCCACCTGGCCAGCTCCTCGTCCTGCCGCTTGCCTCCTCCAGCACAGCTCTCCAGGGACGCCTCGCTCTTCCTGTTCTCTTGACAGGAGAAGAGAAATCTGGAGTCTGTCTGCGCCGCTCCCCCCTCCTCCCACCACGTCTCACCCCCCAAGTTGCTGTTTTCCACAGAAATGTCAGGCTCAGCTCTCCTCTCCCCCACTCCTCCTGTTTTTTTTCCCCTCTAATCTTGGCCTTCATCTCCAATTATTTCTTTTTCTCCTTCCTTTCTCTCCAGAGACCCTGATGGACACAAAGTGGGTGACCTCTGAGTTGGCATGGACAACTCATCCGGAGACAGGGGTAAGTTTAGAACCAGCCCTGGTCCTGACCTCCAAAGGGCAGAGCTGGCGCCCTGGCCCCATGGGAATCATAGTTGCTCACCACTGCCTTTGTGAAGCTGGCTGCATCTTTCTCCTTTCCTCCTGTGCATATCCTCGCCTTGTGAAACCATCTCCTCTTGACTCCGTGCCAGTGGAGTGGGAGTGTCATGGTCCCTGGCCTGGGTTGCTCTTAGTCAACATGATGACCAGGAGGGTTGTGACAGGTGAAGGTGTAGCTGCTGCTCTTCCCTGTTGACTGTTGCCTGTTCCCCCCCACCCTGTGCCATTCACGATGTGTCCGTAGCACTGCTGTCCCTGGCTGGGGATCTAACCCTTTCCCTCTCAATCACAGTGGGAAGAAGTCAGTGGTTATGACGAGGCCATGAACCCTATCCGCACGTACCAGGTGTGCAACGTACGGGAGGCCAACCAGAACAACTGGCTTCGTACCAAATTCATCCAGCGCCAGGACGTCCAGCGCGTCTACGTGGAGCTGAAGTTCACTGTGCGGGACTGCAACAGCATCCCCAACATCCCTGGCTCCTGCAAAGAGACCTTCAACCTCTTCTATTACGAGTCAGATACGGATTCTGCCTCTGCAAACAGCCCTTTCTGGATGGAGAACCCCTATATCAAAGTGGATACAATTGCCCCAGACGAGAGCTTCTCCAAGCTGGAGTCTGGCCGCGTGAACACCAAGGTGCGCAGCTTTGGCCCTCTCTCCAAGAATGGTTTTTACCTTGCCTTCCAAGACCTGGGAGCCTGCATGTCCCTCATCTCCGTCCGGGCTTTCTACAAGAAATGCTCCAACACCATTGCTGGCTTTGCTATCTTCCCGGAGACTCTAACGGGGGCCGAGCCCACTTCCCTGGTCATCGCCCCGGGCACCTGCATCCCCAATGCAGTGGAGGTGTCCGTGCCCCTCAAGCTGTACTGCAACGGTGACGGCGAGTGGATGGTACCCGTGGGAGCGTGTACGTGTGCTGCTGGATATGAGCCCACCATGAAGGATACCCAGTGCCAAGGTATGTGCATGGCAGAGTGATCGTGGCTTTTGTCCCCATGGGTGCGTTGATGTGAAGCAGGTGATTTTGCGTTGAGCTCAGTCTGGTTTTGGAGGCTTTTCCCTGATGAGTGAGCAGGGTGGTATCTCAGAGGACTGGTCTGCAGTTTGACTCCAAAGCCTTAAAACCTTTCTGGTCCAGACTCATGCAGTGTCTGCTGGGACACACCGGTGAGCAACCAGCAGTGCTACCCTCTGTGGGATGCATCTCCTTGCACAGAGCTGCAGCTCAAAGCATGGTCCTCAGCAGAGATCCAGCACATTTAAGCCCTTGAGCATTACCAAAACCTCTCTCTCATCGCTGCTGCTGTATCCAGCATCTTCCCTTTCTCCCTCCTGCAGTGCTCGTGGCTGGGCCGAGTGATTGTTCTTGGCAAGTGTGATTTCACGCTGCTTGTGCGGAGGCTTGTTCAGAAGCCCTGGTGGTGAGCAGGGCTCCCCTGTGGGAGAAGCCATGCTGATGCATGCTCCCCCTGCCAGTGCTGAAAGCTTGCAGCAGGGATGGTAGGGACCAGCACGGAGGCAGCGGATCTGAAGCTCCTTGTTCTTGCTGGAAGGGAAGGAAACATATCCTGCACATGGAGATGTTGGGGATGGAGAGCCGCCCTAGCAGCAAGATAGCTCTGTGTGAGTCCTGCAGCTGCCATGCTCTCCCACGATAGCTTTGGTGTTGCTGTTTAACCCCAGTTGGGGTGTGTTGGTAAGGAAAAATCTGTCTGGATGAATGTTGCATTCCCTTAGGGTGATTTTTTTCTTGTGAGCTGTCTCTGGCAGGGAGGACCCTGCCCTGGGGTGGCTGGGGTTTAGGGCAGAGAGGTTGCCGTTCCCCTTGGCTGCAGGCATTGCACAGGGAGCAGGATGCTGGCGGGGCCCCCAGCCCTGGATGCCTTGTGCTGGCCCATGACGGGATGCTTGGCGCCAGCCCTTTGCTCTTGGCAGGGGCCGTGTGATTTGGGATGGCCTGTGACGTGGGGCTCGGGCCAGGCTGGCCTCCCCGCTGGCTTTGGGAGCAGGGTAGCTGACAGCTGTGCTGCTGTGGCTGGGCAGGGAGAGGTCAGTCTCCACAGGGCCTCAGCTCTGCTGGGGATCCAGAGCCTCCAGCACCATCAGCGCCAGCACTGCTCTGACTTCAGTGCCACAGCCCCTGCATGACTCTTGTGAGCACCAATCTGGCTCCTCCTGAGCTGATGGACACCAGTGCCAGCCATCCATCCACACTTCAAACTGCACTGAGGTCCATGCTCATGGGTAGCTGCTTTCCTTCTTGCTTGGACTGGGAGATCTTAGACCATGCACGATGTTGGCTCTTTCCCAGCAGAGAGTGGGGTTTGGGCACAAGGTGACAGTTTCCAGCCAGTACCAGGGATGAGCTGAGAGGGGGCATCCCAAGGCAGGACAGAGCTCCTCAGATGAGGCTCAGGAGCCTGGGCAAGGTCCCATCTCCACATCCCCAAGCTGGACAGACCCCCATGTGGCAGCTTCCCAGCGCCTTTGATTTCCCACCAAGGCCCAGCTCCTGCTGCAGCAGGCAGGGAAGCCACGCTGGGCCCCGGGCACGTCTCCATCCAGCAGCCTGCCTCCTCGCTGGGCAGCAGCGGCGGCGTCCTCACGTTTCTCTGGGAAAGTTGCACTGCGCCTCTAGGATCAGATTTTCCGCCATATGATCGTGTGTTTTAAGTGGAAACAGCTGAAGAAGGGCCGGGAGAAGCCGGAGCTGCAGCTCCTTTTCTCCTCTTGGCTGGATGTTCCCTTACCCCATTTCCACAGTCCAGCACCCCCAAGGAGTCTCGGAGCCAGTGTTGTGGGCAGAGGTGTGGTGCAGCCCCCCAAAGCTGGGGTTTCATCACTCCTGCCCCAGGGAGCCCGCAGGGGCTTCACCGTGCAGGCGAGCAGCGCTCCAGAGTGCCAGATGGCATTTTAATAAATAACAATACCCAGTTACTGCTTAGATGGGATAAGCCCTGTTGTAAATCTCCCCCTTTTCCCAGACTTTCAGTGGCCTTTGAAGACCTCCTCCTCCTCCTCCTCTTTATCTCCATCCAAGCCAAGATTAGAGCTCACATTCAGACCTGTTACAATGCAGCTTGTATCCCAGTCCCTCGGGAGCAGAGGGCTCATCCTGCCCGGCTGAAGACAGTTTCTTTGGCGTGCTTTGTAAGGCGATCCGCCAGGCTGGTACCTGGTGCTCTACTCCTGAGTTGCCACAGCATTTGATTTGGCATCTCATTCTCAGCCTCATTATCTTTATTTAATTAGCACACGGCCCTTCTGGGGGTTGTGCCGCTTCCCACACACTCCCTGCCACGCAGAGCTGCAGAGGCAGCTCTTGGAGGACAAGAGGAGCTGCTGGCCGGGGAGGGGAGCAAAGGCTCCCGCGTGCCTTTGGGCTGGGGGACACGGCACTCACACCCCACACCCTGCAGCCCCTGGGGTTTAGCTTTTCCCCAGCCCCATCCCTTCTCCTTTTCGTTAGGAGGCACCCAAACAGTTCAGGGAATTTGCTGTCAAGGGGCTCCCCAAAAATGCTCCTCCTCCACATCTGATGGATTTGTTGGAATTTGCACCTTTGTGTTGCTGGCTTCACACAAAGGCAGAAAGGCTGCTGTGCCAGGGTGAGCAATGAGCCCCCTCCTTGCATGTCCCCTCTGCTTGGGAGGAGGACCACAGAGCCTGCACCCCACCTGGGAGGGGAGCTGAATGTGTGTGGTGCAGTCCATGGATACCCAAACTGTAGGAGCACTGGGGGTGACAGTGTCCAGCATGACGCCACACCTTCCTGAGACCCATTTCTCAGCCTTCTTGATGTTTCTTTTCTCGTGGCACCAGGCACTGAACATTTGGACACAATCAGTAGGTAAGCGCAGGTCAAGCTGGGGCCAAAATCAGAATTTTTGCAAAAATAAATTTCCCTTGCAATCAGTGACTAATGAAAACATCACCCTGAATTAAATAAAAAAAAAAAAAATTGCCAAGCAAGCATTGCACTTGCCAACTGTTTGCAGCTTTGCATTGCAACATGGGCTTGCTGCATGAAACCCAGGAAGTGAAACTGCCTGGGATTAATTGCCCGGGATTCCAGATCAAAGGCAGCAGCAGGGAAGGCAGGGAGAGCTGCCGGTTTACAGCCAGGCAGCTCCACAATGGGTTACTTGTAACACAGTCGAGGAAATCTGCCCCTGCCGTCCTGCCTGTGACCCACTGTGGCTCAAGAGGCAGCTTTGCTTATTGAATTTTTTTTTCTTTTCTTAAAAAAAAAAAAAGAAAAAAATTGTTTTGTTGCCTGTTCCTTGGATGCCACTTCAAACCCCCAAAGGCTCTCTCCCTTCAGATTTACTCCATTCACTTTTGGACTGCTCTAGTGTGAAATATTTTCACCCAAAGGGTGATTATTTTACTTTATTTTAAATAACTGCCTTTTAAGAGAGACTTAAAAACAGAGTTACCGCCTCGGCTGTAGCCAGGCTGTTGCTTCCACAGCTCTGCTCCATCTGTAGCCACTTACGACAGCGAGAAGGGAGCGAGCTGTGCAGGTTCATAAAGCACAGATCGTCCCGAACAAACCTGACTGCTGCCTCTAAAGAAATTACAGGGTTGATGGGCAAAGGGATATGATCAGTTTAATTTATCTAGGCTCAGGTGAGGCGTCCTGCTTCAATCCTACAGGGAGAGAAATAGCTGGAAGGATGCTGGAATATTGTAGAGTGAATGGGAAGCGGTTGAAACATGAAACATGGTAGTTTGGGGCTGATTTTTTCCAGCGTGTCGTGGCAATCCCTGCCTTTCCAAGGGGAGGGGACTCCAGAGTTTTGGGGATGCACAGTGGTTCATTGCTGCTTGCCTGCATCCCATGCAATAATGGAGGCTGCCTACGGGATGAGTCACTGCTCTCTGCTGCTGGCAGAAGGGTTTTATTTCGGTGTTTTTTTCAGCTCCCTTCCTTGAACTTTATTCACCACGGTGGAGAGAGTATTTGGGAGTAGTACCCCCCTCTTCCCCCAGCTCTGTGCTGCAGCTTTTTGAGACAGGATCAGGCCCTGGAGGAGGGTGGCTGATGAAAATCCTGGAGGGGCTGCCAGAGCCGGATGGCCGCGTTTGCCATGCCGGGAGTGCGATGCCCCATAGGGGTGCAGGGGCAGCTTTACAGCAGGGCTCTGTTACTGTCCTCCTCCCTCCCATGCCCCACACAAATCCCCTCTGTGGCTGATCCCCGCTGTCAGGCCAGGCTGCCTCTCCCTGCCATCAAACCAGCGGCTCCTCTCCGCTTCGGTTCCCTGACCTGTTATCCTGTGGCTGTCACTGACTGTCATGTTCTCCCCAGAAGTGACCGCAGCACAGCACCAGGAGATGTGATCTGTGTGCAGAGGTTCAGAGTTGTTATTTTATTTGAGGACACTTCAGCAGGAAAAGTGCTTATGCAAAGCTCTCGGCAGGGAGAAGGGAGCCTGGCTTCCCAGCTCCGGCTGGATGGAGTCACGTTCCCACTCCAGAGCTCCCAGGCTCGTTCCGCAGCGTGCCGGCCAAGACAGTGGTTGTTGTACAGGCAGTTTCTTGCAGAGAAGAGATGACACAGCGGCTTATCCACCAGGGACCTGGGATCAGCTTTCAGCTCGGTTACTGCCTTCAAATGTGGCGGCTGAGAGCTGTCACACTGCCACCGAGGTCTTTATGCTCTGATTTATTAAGCAGAGTTGGAAATCTACACACTGGAGTGCATCTGGGCCTCAGTGCCTCTGCTGCTCTTCCCCTTCTTAACAGGGCTGGTTCATGGCTCGTCCCCCTCCTGCCAGGATGGCATAAGGATGCAAAGAAGAGGCCTTCACCCCTTGTGCCTGCACTGGGCACTGCTCAGGGGTGGCAGGGAGCTGCTGAAGGGCAGCTCTGCCTGTCCCTTCCTCCTGTGTCTGGGAGGCCACTGTCACCTTCGTGCCCGTAACCCACTGGGCACCGGCTGGCACTTCATGTGCTGGAGACCAAATGTTCTCCTGCATCCTTTGCAAGCCCCTGGCTGTCCTTGGCTGCCTTGCCATGCTTGGGCTGTCAGCTTCACACAATCTCTGGTTGCTCCGGCTTCACTGTCCCCCCAACAAGCCTGTTCAGGGGGTTTTGTCCCTGATGGATCTGGGCTCCTCTCCATAACCAAAGCATGTTTGGCAGCTTTCTGAGCCCAGAGCATTCCTGTCCAAGAGGTTTCAGTCATCTCTCATTCCTCAACAATCTGGTTCCTTATGTGTGAATCTGCATCCACCCAGTTTGAGCCGCCCGGGACTCCAGCCGGGTGCGTCTGCCTATGCCAAGGCTTCTCTGCGACCTCTGGGCCTCTGCTGTCCACATAAAGACACATTTTCTAGCGGCCTGGCTGTCCCAGGCTGGGGACACAGAAGCCCTGGACCTGCTGGCTTCCCATTGCTTGCCAAGGAGCAGATCTGTGCACTGCTTTGCCTTCCAGCCTGCACAGTCGGGACGGGCAAAGCTTTCATTTCCAAAGGGAAGGCCCAGAGGCTGGGTGAACTCAGGTCAAGGAGTGGAGTTAGTAGAGCCATGTAGTCAGTCCTGTTTTGACCAAAGAAGAGTCTCACTGCTGGGAGGCTCACACCCTGGGAGCAGGAAGCAGCTCCTGACACCCATCCAGGCAGAGGGCTGGGAGAGCAGGCAGCTGTCTCTGCAAGGGCTGCTCTCCCTTGGGCTTGCTGCTGCTTGGTGCCTGCACAAACCCAGGACAGTACCTGGAGCTGTGTGCGGGTCCCTGTGGGGCCGGCCTGGCAGCGTGTGACTCACAGCACTCCACGCCCCATGTGGGGCCACAACCAGCCGGAAAACTTCCACAGAGGGTGTTGGGAGATGCCTCATAGCAGGAAACTTCCACTTGCCACAGCCTGGTGAAGCACCAGGAAACCTCCTGCTGTTTTCAGGATGATGTGTGGCTGGCGTGGCAGGGTTACCTGCCCTGGGAGCTTCCCTAACGTGGTGGAGCGAGGAGGACGTGCCCTCCTTCGGGGCCATCGGTGCTGATGCTGCCCCAGCTGTGGCAAACAGGGTGATGCTGAACAGAGCCGGCGCCAGTGGCTCTCTCACCTCATCCGGCTGCAAACACAGAGCACAGAATCTGCTTCCTTGGGCAGCAGTGTGATAAATCAGGCTATTTCGAGGTGTGGGTCAGGTTCCCGAGGCCGCTCTGCTCCTCGGCTCAAGTGCTGTTAAACCTTTCACGTGCCCCTCATTACAAACAAACACCTTGTGGTGCCAATGGGGCCGTATCCCAGGACTCGTGGCTCCTTGAAGGACCCTGATCGGAAGCGGAGGAGGGAGGTGGCAGTGATGCTGAAGCAGCTCTTCAGCCAAGGACCTGCAGGAATGTTTTCATCTCACTCAGCGCTCCACTTGAGCCGACCTCGTGAGGTGCCGCCGCCCCGGGACTGAGAAGTGGCTCAAGAGCCTGAGGCGGAAGGTTTGGGGCTGAGTGGCTGATTTTGGGTGGTGGAGGCCTCTTGTAGGGGCTGCTGCAGGCAGTGCTGTAGAGGAATTCTTTCCTTCCCAGCCGTGTTTCCCCAGCAGGGAGAAGGGAGTATGGTAAGACCCTTAGGAAGGGCAGTGAAGAATCATAACTGAGGAATGGAGCTCTGGATGGAATTGCTCTGTCCCCCATACTGCTGGTGGTGACCAACTCCTCCCACCTCCAATCACCTCAGACCTGCTGCTGGAGCCCAGCATTTCCCGGCAGAGCTGTGCCTGAGCCATCTGGTGCTTCCAGCAGCCCACTTTTCTCACCCTTCCCTGCCATGATTCCCTGGGCATGGCTGATGGCAGTGGAAAGGCTTGTAGGAGGCCTGAGGTCTTCAATCCCCTGATCAAAGATTTGGCAGGGCAGTGAGGAGGAGTCTGCCCAGCTATGGTGGGAGCAGTGAATGTTTTCTGGGTTCACTTTATAACTCAGGTCTGGTTTTCTTTCCTCCAGCGTGCGGCCCAGGAACCTTCAAATCTAAGCAGGGGGAAGGTCCCTGCTCTCCCTGCCCTCCCAACAGCCGGACCACCTCTGGAGCAGCAATGGTCTGCACTTGTCGAAACGGCTTTTTCCGGGCAGACACGGACCCAGCAGACAGCGCCTGCACCAGTGAGTCCTGCTCTGGGCAGGGAGGGGAGCAAGGGCGGCTGTGGAGGTGATGGGGGTCTGTGTCTGGCATGGGGTATGTGCTGTGCCCATGCCAGGGCAGAGCTGGACGTGAAGACACCCACATTTCCCTGCAGGTGTCCCCTCAGCCCCCCGCAATGTCATCTCCAACGTGAACGAGACGTCGCTGGTGCTGGAGTGGAGCGAGCCGCAGGACACGGGCGGGAGGGATGACCTGCTCTACAACGTCATCTGCAAGAAATGCAGCGTGGAGCGGCGCCTGTGCACCCGCTGCGACGACAACGTGGAGTTCGTGCCGCGCCAGCTCGGCCTCACCGAGCGACGCATCTACATCAGCAACCTGATGGCCCACACCCAGTACACCTTCGAGATCCAGGCCGTGAACGGCATCTCCAACAAGAGTCCCTACCCTCCCCATTTTGCCTCTGTCAACATCACCACCAACCAGGCAGGTCAGTGGAGCCACCAGGGAGCAGGGGCTGCATCTTCTCCACAGAGCAGAGTGGAGCAGAGATTTCTTTCTGACAGCCTGGGAGGCTGCAATCCTTTGTGGTGCCGCCTAACTGGCTCTCTGGGCCTGCATCTAATCCCCTGGGTAAACTCTCTTCTCTGTTTAAAGCATGTCCCTAGAGGAGATGAGATCAAAATGCATGCAAGTGGAGAAGACTAGGGATGGCAGATGCTCCAGAGAGCTCTGGATCTTCTAGACCTACCCCAGAGATGCTGTGCCTGCTGTGAGGGGAGGAGGAAGGAAATGAGATTTCTCTCCTGTGTGCCTGGGAAGGCTCAGCACCAGCCCAAGCCTTTGCAGGCAGCCAAGTGCTCTGCCATTCCCTTCTTCCTGCCGCTCTGGCCCCGCTCCAGCGTGCTGGTAATCTCCAGCCACTGCGCACTGATCTGATTTCACGGGTCTTGCTGCTGGGGTGGAGCACAGAGCTCCTGGCAAATGGAGGAGGGGAGGGAGCCCCAGTTTGGGTTGGCAGGGCCCTTCCCTAGACCAGTCTGCAGCTAGGCATGGGGTGAAGCATGACTTCAGTGCTATTTCTGGGGCTCCCCTTGGTGTTGAGATCACACCTCCTTATGGAGACTTGGGGGAGGCCATGAGTCTCAGAGCTTTTCCATGCCTTTCCACCAAGATTATCCAAGCAGGTCACAGGCAGAGCATTCCCTACACTGTGTGGGATGGTGGAGGTGGAAACCTGGTGCAGGTGGCTCATTCCTTCCCTGCCCTCCTTCCTAGCCCCATCTGCCGTACCGACAATGCACCTGCACAGCAGCACTGGGAACAGCATGACGCTGTCATGGACTCCCCCAGAGAGACCCAACGGCATCATTCTGGACTATGAGATCAAGTACTCGGAGAAGGTAAAGCAGGAACAGCCTTTTCCCTCCTCCAGCCCTTCTAGTTGGCCATCAGCACCATGGCATAGGGGGTTCCTCTAAACCTGGCTCCTGGGGGACGTGGGAGCCAACAAATGGAGGGTGGCTTCACAAAGGTGACACCCACGTCTCCCCTACAGCAAGGCCAGAGTGATGGCATCGCCAACACAGTCACCAGCCAGAAGAACTCGGTGCGGCTGGACGGGCTGAAGGCCAACGCTCGGTACATGGTGCAGGTGCGGGCGCGCACCGTGGCGGGGTACGGCCGCTACAGCCTCCCCACCGAGTTCCAGACCACTGCCGAGGGCGGTAGGTACCAGCACTGGGCTGCCTCCATTGCCCAGCCCTCCCGTGCCTGCTCCTTTCCCAGCCTGACCTCGATTCCTGCCTGTCCCTCCACCAGGTTCCACCAGCAAGACTTTCCAGGAGCTGCCTCTGATCGTGGGTTCGGCCACTGCTGGGCTGGTGTTCGTCATCGTGGTGGTGGTGATTGCCATCGTCTGCTTCAGGTACTGGCTTTTCAGGGAGGAGGGCTTCAAATCTGGGTTTGGGGGTTGCTCATGTGTGCCACAGAGCTTTCCCCTTCACCTGTGGGCAGAGCTCTGGCAGCTCCAGTCACAGAGTGAAGGACTGCACCAGCCACACATAGGTCCCAGAGCAGGGGTCCTGTGGGAGGATTGTGCCTCTGCTTCCCCAGCAGGAGCTGGGCTCTGCCCAGGCTCCTGCCATGCACTCAGCACAACTAGGCCATCTCCCATCGCACCTCGGGTGGAGGGATGGCTCTGTGCACAGGTTGCCAGAGGGAAGGCTCTCTGGCAGAGGCTGTCTGTGCTGGGATTTGGAAGTTGGCAGTGAATGTCTTTGCCCCATCAGGAAAGGGATGGTTACTGAACACCTCCTCTCGTCTCCTTTGGGCAGGAAGCAGCGCAACAACACCGACCCTGAGTACACAGAGAAGCTGCAGCAATATGGTGAGTGTGAGAGCCCAGCAAATGGACTCTGGCTGCCCTCTCCCAATTCCTGTCCCATGCAAAGGGACAGCCTTTTCTAACAAGGGGTGGGCTGACAGCCAGCCAAGGGGCTTGACATCTGTCACCCTTGCTGTGTCCCTCCTGGTGATGGCTTCTGTCCTTGCAGTTACCCCTGGTATGAAGGTGTACATTGACCCTTTCACTTATGAGGACCCAAACGAAGCTGTCCGGGAATTCGCCAAAGAGATTGACATCTCCTGTGTGAAAATTGAGGAGGTCATTGGAGCAGGCAAGTCCTGGGGCTGGGCACAGCAGGTGCTGACACTGCTGCCTCTCACCCTGTCCTGTGGCTCACTGTACTGCTCCCCTCTCTCCTTCCCACTACAGGGGAGTTTGGTGAGGTGTGCCGTGGGCGCCTGAAGCTGCCTGGCCGCCGCGAGATCTTTGTGGCCATCAAGACCCTGAAGGTGGGCTACACGGAGCGGCAGCGGCGGGACTTCCTGAGCGAGGCCAGCATCATGGGCCAGTTCGACCACCCCAACATCATCCACCTGGAGGGCGTGGTGACCAAGAGCCGCCCCGTCATGATCATCACGGAATTCATGGAGAACTGTGCGCTTGACTCCTTCCTCCGGGTGAGCATCCATCCCCTCCTGCCCTGGGCTGGGGGGTGCAGTGCATGGGGGGGCAGCAGCTCTGAGCCCTTCTCCATCTCTCTGCATTGTCATGCTGGTGTCCCAGGGTTAAGCTGTGAGTGGGAGAAGGGGGTGGCTCTAGAGAGGAGGAAGGTGATGGTGGTAGCGCACTGGGATCCTTCCTCAATCTGTTCAGGGTGTTGCAAACCCCTCTGATCTCTCCTCCGGCAGCTGAATGATGGGCAGTTCACAGTCATCCAGCTGGTGGGAATGATGCGAGGCATCGCCGCTGGCATGAAGTACCTTTCAGAGATGAACTATGTGCATCGGGATCTGGCTGCCCGCAACATCCTGGTCAACAGCAACTTGGTCTGCAAAGTGTCTGACTTCGGGCTCTCCCGCTTCCTGGAGGATGACCCAGCTGACCCCACCTACACCAGCTCCCTGGTACGGGACACTCACAAGGGATCTGGGATCTGGGGGTGGGGGGAGACACCTCAGGGATGCACTAATCATGGAGCTGTGTATCCGTGCAGGGAGGCAAGATCCCGATCAGATGGACAGCTCCTGAGGCCATCGCCTACCGCAAATTCACTTCAGCCAGCGACGTGTGGAGCTACGGCATTGTCATGTGGGAAGTGATGTCCTACGGGGAGCGACCTTACTGGGACATGTCCAACCAGGATGTGAGTGCTCTCTGGGGAGGTGGGAACCGGGAGCTGTAGGCTGCCTGTGCGAGCCAGGTGGCTCACAACCTGCCTCTGCCTATCTTTCTGCAGGTGATCAATGCTGTGGAGCAGGACTACCGCCTGCCACCCCCCATGGACTGCCCCACTGCACTGCACCAGCTGATGCTGGACTGCTGGGTGCGGGACCGCAACCTGAGGCCCAAATTTGCACAGATTGTCAACACGCTGGACAAGCTCATCCGCAATGCTGCCAGCCTGAAGGTCATCGCCAGTGTCCAGTCTGGGTCAGTGACATCCTTGTTTCCAGCCAGCACTTACCCCAACTCCAGGGAACACTGGAGTGATTGGGAGGGAGGGGATAAGAATGGGGATCCCTTGCTTCCAGTTTCACCTCTCTGTGCCCTGCTCCTTGTGACCTGTGGCTCTCTTGCCCTTTAGCATCTCGCAGCCGCTCTTGGACCGCACTGTCCCAGATTACACCACCTTCACCACCGTGGGAGACTGGCTGGATGCCATCAAAATGGGACGGTACAAGGAGAACTTCGTCAATGCTGGGTTTGCCTCCTTCGACCTGGTGGCACAGATGACTGCAGAGTAAGTCCCTGCTTGGAGGGGAGGAGGGAGCAAACTGGGACTGGGGCTGCTGCACTCTCTCCCTTGCCTATTTGACAGTCTGACAGCCACCTCCTCCCACCTGGGTGCATGTGGGCTGAATTAAGGACTGGGATTCAGCGTCCAATCCCAAGGGAGTTCAGGTTCAGGATTCAGCATCCAGTCCTCTCTGGTGTTAGAGGGAGCACTGGAGCTTGGCAGAGGGCTGTAATGATGGATAGAGCCATTGCCCTAGTGGGGCAGGGCCACATGTTGATGTTGCTGGTGGCTGGGGGCTGAGTCGTCACCTTTTCCTTGCAGGGACCTGCTGAGGATAGGGGTGACGCTAGCAGGGCACCAGAAGAAGATCCTGAGCAGCATTCAGGATATGAGGCTGCAGATGAACCAGACGCTCCCAGTGCAGGTTTGACCACAGGGGACTCTGCATTGGAACGGACCAAGGGAACCTGCCATAAAGGTTCAGTTTGCGGTGCAGCCCAGCTTCCTGTTTTCCCCTCCACACGGCGCTCCTCTGCCTCGGACGGTCGCCTGGGACGGGATGGGACGGGACGCCCTTCCCTGGATCGAAGGCACTCATGCTGAGGGAGCCCAGCTTTTCGTCCCTTGTCCTGGAATGGCGAGGCAGCGACACATCTTCATATTGAAGATGGATTATGGGACAGAGATGGCACATCCCACTTCCCACCCTGTCTTGGTGCTCATCGGTTTGAAGAGTTGTTCTGCTTCTTGGATTTCTTTTCACCCTGTTTTCCCCCAAATCCTCACTTCCCTCACCTCCCCGAGGCCACAGACTGTTGACCCGTCCGCCGAGTCCGTCAGACATGTCCGAAGCTTTCCCTAACTCGGTTCCCCACGTGGAAGCAACCGGGGGAGGCCGAGCCAGCAACAGGGCTGGGGCCACCAGCCCCAGACAATCACTCCTCTTCTCCAGCCCTGGCAAGCCCTCCGCCCAAGGGTCTGCACTGGAACGTGTCCGAAGGGAAGGCTTTGCTCCCTTTCTTGGCTTTGCACGCCAGAACCCGAACCCGATTTACTATGCAGGGAGTTAGGCAAAAAAAAAAAAAAAAAAAAAAAAACAAAAGAAAAAAGAAAAAAAAAGAGATATATTAAAAAAAGATAAGAGGGAGCAGAAAGGGGAGGGAGGGGGACCAGGTGCCCGGCTCCTCATCTCTTACCCTCTTGGTTCTCCTGGCCGGCTCTGGACTGCAGAGCGAGGCCATCAGCACGTTTGCACAGGGACCCTCCGCCCCCGGACCGACGGACGGCAGCCGCTCCCCCGAGGGCCGGAGAGCGGGGCTGGGGCGGGGGCTGCGCCGGGGGCCGCGCCTCCCCCAGCCTCCTCTTTTATGCAGAAGGAGCAGGCGCCGCCCGCTCCTGACACACGCTGTGATTGCTGCCAAAAGACTCACTCACCTTTCCCTGAGGATTCACTGCAGCCCGGTTCCTCCGAGCCGAGGGAGAGACTCCCAGCGTGCCTGAGTGTGCGTGAGTGTGTGCATGCGTGCGTGGGTGTGTGCTGGCCGCAGGACTGTGGGAGGCAATGGGCAGAATAAAGGCAATAAGAATTTTACCCAAGTTTCCTTTGCTCGATCGCGCTCTCATTGGATGGGCCCGGCTGCCTGCAGCTTCGCTGCCCACCAGGGTCATCCTTCTCCTCCTCCTGGCCGACCCCAAGCTGGCTGCGTGCCCCTTTCTGCTCTCCCCTTCTCTTGCTGTCATGTTTTCAGGTTGTCCGACAGGGACCAGGCAGTGATCCTGTACCAACCCTGTGGTGCTGGGAGACACAGCATGCTCCCCGTGAGGCACACAGGGTGGAGGCTCTGAGACCCAGGTCAGAGCCAGTCAGGAAACTCTAATGTACTAGGAATACTCAGCATTTTTCCCCCCTACCCTCCTCAAGTCAAGCTGGAACTGTGGGAAGCAGACAGGGAGTGTGCAAGCCAAGCAGGGAACAGCAATGCCCACTGCTTATCCAATGCCAGAGGGTCCCCACAGCTCCGGGGCTTCTCCATAGGGCACTGCTCCTCCCCTGCCTCCCTCTGGGCAGCCTGCCCTCCGCAGGAGGGTTGCAGCAGCCCCTGGCACCCCTGGATTATGGCCTCACTCCTCCTCTATAAAATGGCTCTTGAGGAGGGGGAGCTCAGCAGGGTGAACAGACCAGCTGCAGGTGCAAGGTGCCCCCCTGGGAGAGCAATCTGGGGGCCATGCCCTCAGTCTAGGGGAGATTTGTCCACAGTGGCCAAGTGGAATCCCAGTTCCTCATCCTGGGTTTCTCAGGTCCCCCTCGGCTGCACTACCTTGTTAACTGGCTTTTGGGGTGCTTTGCTGGCATTCCATAGGGGCGAGTGTTGTCTCCCCAAAATGAGGGGGTGCACCCCTGTGCTCCCCAGTGTTTGGCCCCGATCCCCCCCTCCCTGGGCTGACACAGCAGCTGCTGTTTTTTCCCTTCCCTTGGAACAGGCCTGCCCTTGGGTTTCTCATTAACCCTGTCCTCCTCCACAGGGTAAACAAGTCCAGGAGGGCAGGTGGCAGCAGGAATGGTTTCCCCACATCCCGCATCTCCTCTGTGGGATGTATCTGGGATGTTGGCTGACAGGGACACCACAGCCCCATTCTGCTGGGGTTTCCCATCCTGGCTTGCTCCCTACCCTGGCAGCTCCCCAGCCCCACCGTGGTGGGACCCCAAACAGCAGCACTGGGCAGACCTCACCCCTCTCCCAGATCAGAGGAAACCTGGCATTGAGAGGCTTCTAAGAGCAAGTGGCTGAAGGGATATGAGAGCCTTATTGGGGCTTGCTAACCACCCACAGCCCCTCATGCAGAAGCACAATGGGGCACAGGGGCTGCCCCTGCCTCCCTTGCCCCCCAGCCCCTGCTGCTGCAAAGTTTGGGGTCCCACCAGCCCTGGTGCATCTCAAACATCCCCATCTCAGTCCCCCATCCTGGCCTGGCTTTGCTTTGAGGAGGGGTTGTTCTCATTTTAAACAAGAAACCCCTTCTCCCACCCTTCTCTATGCACACCCTGCTCCCTTGGGGCAGGACACGCCATCCCTGCAGCCACCCCCGGGTCTCGCCCCAGCCACAGGGGTGCACCCAGCAGCTCCCCACATCCTGTACCTGCCTCCTCCCTTTCCACACAGATCTGGGGGAAAGCTGTGTTCCATGGTGAAAGAAAAGCAACAGCGAAAAAAACAGCAGCCAGGGAAATCAATGCGAGCGTGCGTTTGTAAAAATATTTTTTAACGGAAAGACTTTTTTTCAATTAAATTATTTAAGGAATTTTATGGAGGTCTGTGGTGCCTGCGTGGTTCTTGGGGGGCTCTGGGTGGCAGGGCGCCCTGTGCTGGGCAGCTGAGGGTGTGTTTGGGCACTGTGTGTGTAAAAGTGGGTCCGTGGCAGTGAGCAGGAGCCACTTGACCCCACGGCGGTGCAAACCCAGTCCAATTCCCTCCCAAAAGATGCTCCCTGCCTCCTCCTGGGACAGCCAATGGGTGAGGATGTTTTGAGGGGCTGAGTGGACCAGATGATGCTCTCAGGGCCGCCAGCCCTCGGCTGCCACTGCGGGAACATCCTGGGGCCATGGGAGCAGCGTGGGGTGGCCCTGGGGACCCTGGTGGCCCTTGGGGACCCTGGTGGCCAGGCTGGGCTGGGGACACGGCAAGCCCTTCCTGCACCCTGCCTGGGCTCTGCGCTTCCCCCCTCCCAGCCCGTGCAAAAGAGCCTTTTGTGCTGCTGGGTTTTTTCCCCCCTTTTAATTCCTAACCAGGAGATTAAGGGAAGACAAAGGCTGCGATTGTTCCCGCTCTGCAGAGAGCTGGAAAGTTCGGGGAGGGGGGATCGTCCCTTTGCAGACAGGCCCAGAGGAGGGGGACAGACGCCCCAGGTGGAGGGGCCGGGATGGGGGAACACCCTGGGAGCGGCGGCGGAGGGTCCCGGGGCACAGCCGGGATCAGGGCACGCTAAGGGGATCCCTGCCGGGGTGGCCCCGCGGCTCCAGCGGGAGGGTGGGAGGCTCTCCGCAGCAGAGGAGGAGGAGGAGGAAGGCTGAGGAGGATGGCTTGGCCGGCTCGCCGGCTGCTTGGCGTTTTCCCTGCTAACTCTTGGCTGACACCTCAACAACTTGGCAGGGAGAGGATCCCGCAGCCCCGTCAGCCGCCTGGGGCCGGCGCAGCTGGAAGGGATCACGGCTCGGCACGGCTCGGCACGGCTTGGCACAGCCGCTGTGACCCGGCAGGCCAGCGCGAGGCACGGGGCAGGGAGGGCACAGGCGTTCCGCACCATGCCTTGTCCCACTGGCACCCTGTGCCCAAGGGAGAGGCCGAGCCCAGCCGTGCCGGGGCCGCATCCTGAGCCCGCAGAGCCCGGGATGGCCGGACGCCGGCCAGGCGGGTCACTGCCTCAGGCTGGAGCCAAGGACACACATGACCCGGGAGGGGGCTGTCCCCACAGCACGAGGGACAGGACCCGGCACATTTTCCCATGCTCACAAGAAGCCACGAAACACCCACGAACACCCCAGTTCTGCTCCTTCTGTTTCCCGTTAAGATTATTTATTGGTAATTTTTAAGACCACTTACAGACTCTGTTCACGTGCCAGGACCCTACACGGCTTTTTCCCAGGGCTTTTTTTGTAATTATGAAAAAAAAACCCAAATTGTTTTAATCATTTTCTTTCCATTCCTTCCTTCCAGTCTCCTTTGGTTGCTAGCAGAAGACTTGCACATGGTGCAGCATCCGTCCTTGTCTGCCACCACCACAGCCTGTCCTCCCTGCCCACTGCTGCTGGAGCCCTCATCAGGGCTGAGTGTCCCCACAGGGGGACAAGAGCCCCAGAAGCTGCCAGCCAGTTCTGGAAAAGGGGATCTGAGGCCCGGGGGGCTGCCTTGGGGAGCAGGAGGCAGCTCTCTTGCAGATGCCTGGGAGCTGACATCGTCTTTGGCAGCACAGCCAGCGAGCAAATGCACCCACATCAATCACCCCGCGCCTGTCTGCCGTGTTTGGGGAGCAGAATCTGACCCAACACTGGACCAGGAGGCAAAAAACAGCTTTGGGTTATTAAACAAGACCAGGTCAATGCCTTGACTCAGTGTGGTCTGGGAAAGGCTGGATCTTCAGGGGAAATCCGATGGAAAGCAGCGGTGGCCTTGCTGGTGGGGCTGGGGCTGTGCCAGGGGCTGCATTGCTCCCACCAAGGGCTGCCCGGGATGGAAATGCCGGCTCCTTCGGGAATGAGGGGAGCAAAGGACTGCTGCATGGCTGGAAGTGAGATGTAGACATGCCCCCATCCCTGCTAGCTCGCCTTACCCAGGTTTCACTGGCCAACACCCCTGCCCTGTCCTGAAGCATCACAGATATTGACGCCTGTTCCCCACGTGGCAGATTACCCATGCCACTCCCCACCCAGCCCTTCATGCCACCTAAATCTGGCATTTCCAGCTCAGGAGACCCTTCACCGTGCCCCGGTCCCCCAGCAAGCCCAGCCCCGCTGCTGCCGAGCCCCCTCGCTGCCGCTGTCCCGCTTTGATCCCCCGGGGCCGGGGCCGGTATCGCCGCCGGGGCCGGGGGCCGCCCCGGGTGTCAGACTGGTTCAGCCGCACATTTCTGGCTAATGAGAAATTTCCTCTCCCCGGCGCTCGGCCAGGTTTTTTTTAGCTCCGGTATCGCTACCCCACCTCTGCCTGGGCCACGGCAGGCTGAGTCACGGGGGGCCCGGGCCGCTCCCGCACCGGCACCGGCACCGGCACCGAGCCGGCCGGCACCCCCTGCCCGTGCCTTCCCCGACCGGGAGCCCGGCACAGCCAAAACTGCCGTGACCCATCGTGTTGTGAGAGCCAAACCCCCGGAGTGATGCCCGAGCCCGGGCGCTGCTCTGGAGCCGGGGCGGACGGGCTGAGCCTGGGGAGGGCTCGCTGCAGAGCCGGGGGGGTTCGGCTGCCATACCCTGCTGTGCCCCACGGTCCCGGCTGCCCCGTCCGTGCTCGGGGAACCACAGCTCGGGGCGGCTGGGGAAGTTCAAAGGAAGAGGAAAAGCAGCAGCCCCGCTGTGTGTGAGGGTTTGGGCTCGGATCCCCACTCCCCATGTCACAGCCTGAAGTCATTTTGTGCCATTAACGGGTTTTCTCGCTCTGAACTCGCTAACGAGCCTGCGTGGGAAGCAGCAGGGACCGAGGGCCTCCAAACTGGGGCAGTGGAGGGAGAGAGCGGCTCCTAGCAGAGCATATCGGGGGGAGACAACTGTCATCCACCCTGAACTCCCTGCCTTGAGTCCTGCTTGCTCTTTGTGCTCCACAGCCAGCCCCACTAATCCCCAGCACATCCCTGACACCCCACCAACCCCACACAGGTACCTGGAAAGAAGGGTGGCTCATGTCACCACCTCACAGGGTGGCTCAGATACTGCCACCTCCCTGGTGTGGTTTCCCCCCATCCCACTGTCCCCATTGTCACCCAGGCGGGGAAGCAGGACTGCACCCCGGGAGGATGAAGCTGAAACCATGACCCATCCCCAGGGCATGACTCAGGCTGTGCCAGGTGACTTCTGCTGGAAAGCACCTTTCAGCACCACCCCCATTCCTGTCCCTATCCCAATCCCTGTTCCCGTCCCCGTGCCTGACCCCATCCCCATCCCACAATGGCACAGAAGGACCCCACAGGAGGCACTGGTAGAGAGGAGCGAGGTAAAAGCTCCATGGAGGTGTTGGATGTTTCTGTCCACAGCCCAGCCTTGCAGGAAGCAGAGCAGGAGGATGAGCCCAGCCTGGGGCAGGAGCAGAGGAGCAGGAGTGCCGAGGTGTGTGAGGCAGCGTCACCGGAGCTGTGCAAACAAACAGGCAGGACTGAGGGACGGGGGAGAGCCGGGCAGAGGAGTGGGGAGGGCCCATCCCAGAGCACCCTCAGCTCTGGGGCTCAGGGGACCAAGGACCCAGGGCATGGAGCCATAGCACAGCACGTCTGGGGGCTGGAATGAGGCAGGAGCTGCCCCGACAGTGTGATGGCAGCCGTGCTGTTGTCCCAGCCATTGTCGCATTCCCCTTGGGCCCAGGGACACGGACAGGGACGGGGACAGGGACAGGGACAGGGACACGGACACGGACAGGGACACAGACAGGGACAGGGACACGGACAGGGACGGGGACAGGGACAGGGACAGGGTGCTCGGCACCAGGGCTGTGGGCTCCCGTTCACACGCCCTGGCGGGCGGGCAGAGGGTGATGGACGAGGCCTCCATGCCGGGATAATCCCGTCCCTGCGGCCGCGGCCGGCATTTATCTCGCGCCAGGACTGACGTCACCCCCCAAGACCCCAGCCAAGGAGGCCTCACTGCTCTTCCTGGCTTTTCCCAGGGACGAGGGGCTTTGGGCCCCTCGCCCCAGGCTGCGAGCAGGTGGATTTATGACCACAGCCATGCTCCAGCATCCAGGGGACAGGAGAGGCAACGAGACCTTTATGGCTTTAATACACCTTTCTGACAGTGAAGTTTAAATGGCCTCGTAAACCCCCTTGTCACCCACCCCCAGCAGAAGGCAGCAGTTTATTAGGGCCGTAATTCTTCTCCTGGCATTCCATCAGTGTCCTTTTAATCTGCACTTGGGGGTTTTTTATTTCTGCTTAATACCAGCAGCTGTAAATGCTGTTAGGGATCATCTTGTGCAGGGACCCTCCGGGGGGAGACTGGGCACCGGGGCACGGATAGGGTGGAGCAGGGGGAGCTGGAGGCCGGGACAGCCCAGTTCCAACCGAGGGGTCAAAGCGGGGAAGAGGAGCCAAATTTTCCTGCTCTGAGCACATGGCTCCTCTGCAAAGCAGGCCCAGGCAGGAATGCATCCATGATGCAAGGAAAGCCTTTCCAGGGAACCTTGGGATTTCAGCAGCAGAGCCGGGCCGGGAGCTAATCCTTTGTGCCAGGCTTTCCATTTTCATCTCATTAAGTGCCGCTCTCTGTGCCGCTGCCCTCTCGGTGTTTCTGGCGGGGAGATAAGTCTGCGTGCTCGCTGCGCTGAATCCTCCGCGCCTGCTCGCCCCGCGCTGACGCTGGCAGGCAGCTTCCATCCAATTACAGCGGGGTGAAGCTCATTTTAATTGCACAGAGCAACTGGGATTACGCAGACTTTATCTCCTAATTCCCTCTTTATCTCTTAACTTCACACTCACTGCTTGCATTGAAGGCAGGACAGCCTGTGCTGGGGTTTGCTGGTTCTGAAGTACCCTTTCCCCCTGCTCCAACCCCTTGCCCAGATGGGGTTTGCCCCAAAATGCCCCTAAATGGTGATATTGGGGAGCCCTCTGTGTGCCGTGAGGCCACAGCCTCCCCACAGCACCTGGGGGTCAAGCCAGGGGATGGCACCCCTGGAGCTGGTGTCACCTGGAGGCAGAGACTCTCTAGGAGAGGCTCCGATGGGCACACCATGAGTAAAGGGCTCTTTGTCTTTACAGCCCATGGTAGTGGGTGCCCAGCACCACTGCTGAGGCTGCTGCAGAGCTCAGGGGGTCCCTGTTGAAGGAGGGACAGGTTGCTTGCCACCAAAAATGCACACTGAGGACAGCAAGCATCTCAGCCAGCTCCTTGGGGGACTCTCAAGGACCCTTTATCTGCTCTGTGCACTTAACCAGGATGAAAGCTTCTGCAGGGCTCTGGGGCCTTGTTAGTGGAGTCGAAAGATGTCTTTTAATCTCTCCCGGTATGAATAGCACCCATGGGTCCCTGAGTCCCCTACAAAGGGCAGCCCCCACCACTCCTCTCTGCAGCAGGAGCAGACAGAACCATGATACTCTGCTCTTCCCACCTCTATTTATTCACCCCCTGAGACAGGCCTGGGCTCCCCCAGCCACCCTGGCCTGGGCATCCAGCAACACCCTCTTGGTGTGTGGACACATCCACCCCGACCCAGAGCAAGCTCTTGAGATAGCGAGATAGCCAGAGGCTGCCCCGGATGGGGCACTTGGCAGGGCTGGCCTGATAGCAAACCAGCAGCTGGTCCCCTCTCCCCGCAACATTTCCCTGTTGGTTTGATGCCTCTTGGCTTCGTGGAGCACCAGGTGCCAGGCTCACCCTGCTGCAGGTGGGTAAACTGAGGCAGCAGGGCAGGGGTCAGGTGTCTGGCTTAGCAAGCTCTGCATCAGCACAGCTGGGTGTTAATTAGATACCATTAGCACACGCTAATTAATGTAATTCCAATGACCCACAATTCTGGAGCGTGAGAGCTGCTGCTCGCCCTGTGCCATTGCTGTGAGCAGCTGTGCCCCTGCCACGGCTGGTGGCAGCAGGAAGGGGCACAACCGATGCCAGTGCCAGTGTCAGGCCACCAGCGCCTGCCAGGGCTCCTTCCTGCAGGCTGGCACGCTCCTGGCCCTATCCCCAGGCACTGCCAACACGAGCCAGACCCAGCGGGTCAGGCATTTCGGGGGCTGGCAGAGCCACACTAAACCTGTCAGTTCTGACTGCAGGAGGGCCCCGGTGCCCATCTCCTTGGCGTCCTGCCCCCATGGATGGGGCTGAGCACACGGGGGGCAGGGCAGGGCTTTGGCGCGGGGCTGTGGCAGCCAAAGGGTGACTCCTAATCCGGCGGCAGCTGCGGGGCCCAGGCTTGCTTGCTCAAGGGATACGGCAGCTCGGTCAACAATCCCTGGCCCGTTTCGGGGGGATTAGCTGCCCCCCGGGGAGGGAAGGGGCCCACATGGATATGGGGCGGGTGGGAACACAGCCCAGTGGGAACAAAGCCAGACAGGGAGGCAGCAGGGAGCAGGCACCCGCCATCCCACAGCGTCCCCAGGGTGGGGGACAGGGGCTCGGGGACTGTCCCTGTCCCCATCCTGCTCTCACACTGCAGAGTGCTGACAGGAGGGAGCTCTGGTTATCATCCCCCACCGCCCCAGCACGATAACCCTGCGCCAGCGTCCAGCCACCCCCCTGACCCCGTGTCCATCCTCATGTCCCACTATGGCAAGGCCCAGGGGGAAGTGGCACAGGAAATACCCGAGCGCTGGCACTTGGGAGCTCCTGGCAAGCAAGGGCATCTGAGTAAACTAGTCCTTGTTTGCCACAGGTTGGCCAGCTGGGGATGATCCAGGCTGGAGGAGGCCATAGGGTATAAGGTCAGCCAGGAGGGGAGCTGGGTTCTGGTGATGGGAGCCTCCCACACATCCAGGGGCAGTCTGAGACCACTAAAACACCTGTGGATTCAAACTGGGAGGCTCCAACTCCTGCCCAAGCAGCAGGTAGGACACATGAGAGAGGAAGAGGACAGTTTGCCTTGGGGACATCCAACCCTATGTTTCCCATGTGCACAGGACCCCTCCATTCCCTCTGCATGCTGCTTGGGGAACATGTGTGGTCCTGGTGCGGGGACCCTTTGCCACTGTTTGGGGTTACTGATCTGCAAGGTGTCTGGGAGTGGCCCTGTGGCCCTCAGTCTTGGCTGGGGTGAACCCCAGGACCATGTGTACCCTGGGTTTACTGCCCTGGGAAGCAGAAGCCCCCCCAGGGCAACTCCCTTGGGGGCTGAGAGGGTCCCAGGGTAAGGGCGGGTCCCTTTGATGCCTTAAATTGGGGCCACGGAGGCAGGAGAGACTGGGGCACGCACCCAAGGAGAGTGTCCTGGGTGGTGGCACTTGAGGAATAAGCCCCCACCCTGGGGACATGCACTGGGTACATGTTTGGGGACAAGTACACGTGTAGCTGGTGCTCCCCCCTCAGCCCTTTCCCCACGGGTGCTGAGCAGGGGCCGCTTTTCTGCTCCGTTAGGCACGGCTGTGCCGGCACATAATGACATGGTAATTGTGAGCGCAGGCCCGGCCACACGCACCGCCCGGCTCTCTGGCCAGCCCTCCCACACCCGGCTAGGGGGCTGCTGCCCGGGGGGTCCCACTGCTGCCCCCTCCCCTGCCCATGGGACCCCCGTGTCCGGCTGCACCCGGGACTCGCCCCATGGCAGCGAGGGACGGGAACCTCTCGGCAGGACGCGGCCACCTCCTCGCCTGGGAGCTGGGAAACCTGTTCCTCCCGTGGTGTTTACACGGGTAAGAGGGGTCCTCTGCCGCTGCACATCGCATTTTCTGCTTGGTCACTTCCATCTGTGTCCCCGCATAATGATTTTTTCTGCTACATTAATTTAACACACTGCGGCGAGCCGAGGCGCTGGGACCCCGGGCTGCTTAATTGTGTCAAAGGAAAGGCTCCTGCTCCCGCTTCCATTGGCAGCCAGGGCTGCTGCGGGTGGGTGTCCCTGCGGGGGGGTGGGAAGGGGGCTCAGGGTGGTCACAGGGCTGAAGGGAGGCAGAGGTGGGTGTCAGAAAGGTGTTGGGTGTCAGAGGGGTTGGGTGAGCCCCCCAGTCCTGGGGCTGGCAGCAAGTCCTGGCTCAGACTGGGGGCTCTGAGCGGAGGGTGAGGGGCGCTGGGGACCCTAAACTTCCCTTCTAGAGAGCCTGGCTCCAAGGGGCATCTCACATCCTCCCTTCCGATGCTGCAGCAGGGTGGCAGCGGCGCATCCCGGCGGCCAATTCCCTGCTCGGGGCCGGCACTCCCCGCCCGGAGCCGGCGGGAGCCAGAGGGTTAAGTGCTGTTTGTGTTGGCTGAATGAGGCGGGAGCCGAACAAGCCCCCACAAATGGAGGTGAAGGGCTGCCCAGACGGGATGTGACAACCCGATTTCAGGGCTGTCAGCCCCAGCATGGTGGGCATTGAGCGGGGACATTCCTCCCCGGCCCTCCCCGCTGCCCTGGCTCCAGCCCCGAGACACCGACAAAGGCAGCGGGCAGGCGCTGCCACCTCGCCCCACCATCTGGGGTGCCATGGGGCATCCGTGGGGCACGGCGGCGCTGGAGGAGCCCCCAGTGAGAGGGGGATGCTGGAGGCCCCCTCCCCTCCCCGCTGGCGGCCCCGCCACAAGTGGCCTTTGGTATTTGCAAACATTGTGGCGAGGGGCTGGGAAGGTCTCGGCCCACCCCAGCGGGCGCCTTTGTGCTGTGCGGACCCCCGGGGGCTCATTTCCATCCCGCCCGGGCGCTCGCCTCGCTCCTTTCAGCGCCGACAGCCTTGTTCGCTGCTCCGCCAGCGTGCCCGAGCCTGCAGCAGCCGAGCGGAGCGCACAGCTGTGCCCCAGCCCGCACTGTCCCCATCCCGGGGGTTCGTGCCCCATCCCGAGGGTTCGTGCCCCATCCCGGGGGTTCGTGCCCCATCCCGAGCCTGCAGCAGCCGAGCGGAGCGCCCAGCTGTGCCCCAGCCCGCACTGTCCCCATCGCGGGGGTTCTGCCCCATCCCCGGGTGCCGAGCTGTTTTTTGTGCCGCTGCCCTGTGCGGTGCTTGTGGAGCTGCCCTGTCCTTGTCCCCTGAGGGTCGGTGCACACCTGCACTGGGGTGTCGCGCTGCCACGAACAGGGTGTGTGCTTTCAACGGGCACAGCTCGCACCTGCCCCCCACCTGCTGCCAGCCCCAGCTGTGTGTACCCGCTTTGCACTCTGAGTGTACCTGCTTTGCACTCTATGTGTACCCACTCCGCCCTTTTCACACCCTCATGCACACTCCCTACCCTCAGGGTCCCCCCCAATCCCCCCACCCCAGCTGAGCAGGGTGCCCAGGGCTGGCGGGCAGCTCTGTCCGGCCCAGCACAGCCAGATCCATGGCACAGGGACACCGCGAGCAACTCTGGGCTCCCCACAGCTTCCAGCATGGCAGGCAGCTCTGTCCGGCCCAGCACAGCCAGATCCATGGCACAGGGACACCGCGAGCAACTCTGGGCTCCCCACAGCTCCCAGATCCTCCCTGCACACCCAGCTGAGGGGTCACTCCATCCCGACCCCAGCCACATCCCGCAGCAGACCCCGGTGATCCAGCAGTGCAGCTGATTCTGCAGCAGTGCCCGTTTGCTGGAACCGCTGTTTTATGGCCCTACTCAACACCTGCGGATCAATGCCAATCCGCATTTTATTTGGTTTGGAGTCATAAAGGTGAATTGACCCAGCTGCACCTCTGCAACTGCTCTCCCCCGCTGCCAGGTGCGGGGTGGGAGAGAAGGGCAGGGCCAGGGGACCCCGGGACACAGTGCCCATCCCTCACCGTGCCGGGGAGTGCCCGAGGGACATGGGGTTGCTCTTTTCTCGTGCTTTTTGTGACTGCGAAATCTCCTCGGGGGCCCCCGGCGGTGACCTCTTCCTGGGCGCAGCGCTAAGCCCTTTGTAATGGGATTTTGTGGCAGAACCGGCAAATTAGGGGCGAAGTGAATGTGTTAAGCTGCTGGTTTCTTTCTGGTGGTTCCCCCTCCCCAGCCCACGCCGGCCGGAGTTGGAACAAAGGCTCTGCTTTTATCTCGGGTCCTTAGAAGTCAGAGCTGTGCAGGGCTGTGCTTCCCCCTCCGGAACAGGCAGGGACAGAGATGGGGACATGGAGCGGCAGAGCTCGGGGCTGTGCCAAAGCAGCACGGGAGGAACGTGCTGCAAGCGAGTTGTGCCAACACATTGGCTGTGGGGATACATTTAGGGATGGGGCACAAAAGGACTCATCTGCAGGTCAGGGAGAGATGGCACCGAGGGGTCCCTGTGGCCCGGGACCCCTCAGCATCCAAGATGGAGCAGCAGTGGGAGGGCAGCTGGAGTAGGGTGGGGAAATGTGTGGGTCTGGCCCGGCATGAATAAACAGTCCCCAGGCCACAGTGGGGCTCTGCAGCGGTAGGACCAGCCTCTGCTTCAGAGTTCATACTGTTACAGAGCAAAGGCTTCCTTAGCAGTGACAAACACAGGCCATAAATACTCGTTAAAATCCCACATCACTGACAGCATTGACAGCCGGTGCGTCCCCTTTCACTCTTGTCCACCAACTATCAGGGTCCCTTTGCCTTCCCAGAGAGGGCAGGGGGCTCTGTCTGCCCCTAGAAAGAGAAGAATGGGCAGCCCCCAGCCTGGGGCATCTCCCCCACCACAGCCACCCCCTCCAGGAGGTCTCTCCTCAAGGGTGTCCCACCATCCCTTCCACTCGGGGTGAGGGCTGATCCCCGGAACCTGCCCCGCTGCCCTGGCTGTATCGCAGCACCCTCAGGCAGGAACAAAGCGCCCTGGGGCTCGGTGGGAAGGATGTTGCTCTGACACCCCAAAAGCCCCCAAAAGCAGGCAGGGAGCAGGCAGGGGACAGTGTGCTGCCCCAGGGCCCCGTAAGGGCCTGATTTATTGCTGTCTCTTGAAGGATGCCATTAAGGCAGCGTCCGGAGCTGGGAGCACAGCTGCCGGAGCACATCAGCGCCTGATTAATGTTGGGCAACTTGTTATATTGTCAGATAATTATCCCCAAACTGTATGACTTTTCTGCTAAGTGGCAGCGCTTAATTGCATTTTTAATTACACTGCCATTGCGGCAACCCCTCCGCGGGATGCAGGGATGCTGGGAGCCAGGCAGGAGCTGGGTAGGGGGGCCTGGAACCCTTTGCAGAGGGCATGGCAGGGGCATCCCGCTCCCACAAAACCCTCCTGGTGTGGGGCACACAGCTGTGGCGTCCCCAGCCCGTGAGTGCTCCAGGCAGCCAGGTTTTGGAGCGATCCTTCCTGGTGCTCCCGAAGGTGGGGGGCACAAGGGGTGCAGAAAAAGGGGGAGCAAGGCACGGTGCCCCCTTTGCACTGAACAAGATCTGAGGGCTCACTGTCCCCTGCAGCTCCCCGTCCCCATCCGGCTGGGGCAGCTCAAGGTCTGGCTTCCCCTCGCAGGCAGGGACGGGTCAGGGGTCAATACATTTAAAATTCCTCCTGGAGCTCAAACCCCGGGGAGCGGCTGCACGGGGAGCACCCTCCAGCACCAGGCGGGTAGAACAGTGAGGGCAGAGACAGGAGGCTGTGTCTGTGTGTGTGAGGCCATGTGTGTTCATGTGTGTGTGGTTTTGGGGTGCACATGCACAGGGAGCACCCGTGTGTGTGCATGGGTGTGGATGTACAGCACGTGTGTGAGTTTGGGGGTGTGCTTGCACACACATGAGTGCCCTTGTGTGCTGATGTGCACACACACATCTGGCTGTGTAGGTGTGCCTGTGTCGGTGTACATGTGCTGCTGTGTGCAAACATGGAGGTCTGCGCACACCTGTGAGCCTGCCTGTGCACGTCGGAGTGCCTGGGGCAGGAGGAGGTGCCTGTGTCTGTCCGTGCTGGGACATCAATACCGCATGTAGCCCTGTGTGTGTGTGTGCAGAGCTGTGCCCGTGGCTGCACGGGTGGCTCTGAGGACACCCCTGTGCCCCCACCCAGCCGGTTCTGCCGTCTGGGCTGGCTGCAGTGGGTCCTGGCTCTGCCCCCTTCCCCATCCGTGCTGGACCTCCCAGGGAGGCTCCCCCTGACCCCTGGGGGCAGCAGGGACGGGACCCTCGGGGCCTCAGGTGCAAGAGGCACCTGCAGGTCCCGGCAGCTCCGCTCCCTCACCCATCCCTCCCTGGGGCAGGGATGCTCCCAGGGCTGCAAAGGGCACAGCCTGCGACCCCCAGCACTGCAGGCTGCCAGACCCGTGTGCTGTGTCCCCAGGGGCCAGCTGGGGCTGTTCCTGCCGGGCACAAGGTGCTGCTGCTGGGCAGCCCCACAGCACACCCCTCCCCAGCAGCCGGACGCTGGGCAGTGCTGGGAGGAAATGCAGGCGTTATCAGGCAGCCGGCTGCAGCCCTCGCTGTGGCCTCTGGCCCGAAATTTCCTGGCATGGCCATCACAACAGCATTTATCCCGGGCTGTGCCTTCCTCACCAAGGTGGGGTCCAGCCAAGCTTCCCCTCGACACCTTGGGGGTGAGGGATGTGGTGGATCAGGCCCCCCAGATCCCTGTCAAACCAGTGGAAAGGAAGAAACATGGATTTTGATGGGAAAGAAGCCAGTCCTGAGCCCTGCCTTGGTGCTCCTCTGTGTCCCCCATTCACACAGGGCACACAGACTGGGGAGAGAATCGGGCTTGGGGGGGTAACAAGCCCCCTGAGAGGCATCCTGGCCCCCAGCAGCCCCCCTACCAGCCCCTCTTATCTCCATGGCAGCCGGATGGGGTCTCACCAGAGAGAGGCTGAAATTTCCAGGAAAAAATGTAAATAAAGGTCCCTGTCCCGCCTGTCCCCTTATCTCAGGAATCCGGAGAGCGCCGGGCCCTTCTCCCGGCCATATTTCATCCCAGCCGTCCCTGCTGGCTGCAAACCAAAGCAACAATGATGGGGATGTGTAAGAGACTTAAAGATCACAACTGCCTTAAACAGTGTCAAGGCCCCAGAATGGAGGGAGGCTGGGTCTCAGGGCCCACCAGGATCCCAGGATCATGGAAGCCACAATTTCCCACCCCACATGGCTGGGGCTTCATAGCATGGTCAGAGGGGTTTGGTGCTTCAGACCTCAGCACACAGCACCCAGCCATGGGGGTTCCAGGGTGGGAAAGCTTTTGGGTTCCCATTGCCCACCTGGAGTCCCCACACAGCAGGGTCGGGGCTCGGCCACTTCCCCTCCCTGCTCCCAGATCAGCTGCTAATGATGTCTCCTGACCCTGCTCAAAAGAACGTAAATTATTCAGCTGCTCATCAGGGCAATTAAATTAGCTCGTCATTGCAGGCCATGAATATTTCAGGGGGGCAGGGGCTGGGGAGCTGGGGGGGCCAGGGGTGACGGGGCTGAGCCCCGTTCCTTGGCCAGGAGGTGCAGCGAGTGTGTCCATCCTCAGACCACGGGGCACAGAGAGGGTGGAGGGCGTTGGGGGTCTCCTGGCAGAGGGTTTGAAGTCTGGTGCCCAGATGTCGGGTCCCACGTGGGCAGTCTGTCCCGCTGCCCTGTCTGTCTGGGTTACCTTCCCTGCTGCTGACAGAGGCCAGGTGCCAGCAGCCAGCCCCTGCCCCACTCCCTGCGCCTCCTGCACCCCACATCGCCCCCCTTTCTCGGGAGGACACCTGGGCGCTGGTGGCACTGCAAGGGGCTGCCTCCACCCCAGAGATCCCAAACCCCTCCTGCCTTCCCCTTGCCCCGGGCTGTGCCAGCTCCTGCCCGCTGCCCTCCCCGGAGCCTGCGGGTTCTCCGTCAGGATTTCTCTTTCCTTTCTTCCTCGCACTGAACAATTAATAATTTATCCCATAATAAAAGAGGAAACAGTTAATGAGATGAAAACAAGCCAGAAACATCTGCTGGGGCTGCTTTCATCGCCTCCCCGGGCCGCCTGCGCAGGAAGCGGGGGCGGGAGGGGACGGGGGCGCCGGGGGGCCGCGGCAGCGGGAGGCTGTGCCCGCATCCCGCCCTCCCTGCATGGGCCCCTCCTCCTCCTGGGGACCCCCGGGCCAGGCACTCTCTGCCCACTGAGCCACCAAAACCTGGCTGGGAGCTGCCAGGCTCAGGTCATGAATGGCACTGGGGGTGCTGCCATGGGGGGTCACCCTAAAAAGGGCGGTGAAGCCCGTTGGTCTGATGCTGCCCAGTGTGCCCAGAGGTGTGCCTGGCTGCTGGAGGGGACACAGGGCTGTCCCCTGCATTCCCTGTCCCCAGCCCCCATGCCCAGCTGTTGTTCATTACTGTGATCCGATCTCCAGCGAGTGGGGCTGCCCCCAGGACCTGATACTATCGGGGCAGCAACACAGCCCCAAACCCTCCTGGGGTGCCAGGGGGGACACGTGGGGACGGGCAGGGCACCCTGCCAGCACAGGGGACTGCAGGAGTGACCCCATGACTCAGTGCTTCGCTGAGATTTATGGAGTTCAAGGAGGAAGCTTATTTTGGGAACGCTTATTTGGGAACTGTGGCTTCATGGCATGTGAGGAGAGGTGTGAGGGGACATGGCGGGGATGCAGTGGGGATGCAGGGTGCTGGGGAAAGGGCGCACTGAGAGCAGGCAGGGGACAGGCAGGGAAGGGGAAAGGGAAGGCAGCAATGCTCAGAGGCTGCTGATGTGTGGCCAAGACCCAGACTGGAGGGAAGAGCCAGCCCTGACCAGCCCCACCATCAGCTTGGTCATGGGAGGGGACTGAGAGGTGCCACAGAGGCACCCTGGGCTGCAGGGATGGGGCTTTGGGCAGGGGCAGTGCAGCTTGTGCAGGATCTGCCGCCTGCCTCTGTTTCCAATTTAGCTGATCCTCACCCCGATCCCTGCAGCTCCCTAATCTGTTTGTCTTCCAAAGCTGTTAAGTTAATTCCGAACCCAGCAAAATCCCACGGCCTTCATCCCAGCCCACCCTCCAGCTCGATGGGTCTGGCAGGGGCACGGCAGGGAGCTGCCAGACTCTGCCAGTGTCCAGCACGGAGCCCCTCCATCATGAATGGGCTCCTGCAGACTCCCAGAGCAGCCTCCAGCAGCCCCCAGGTCCCTCCCGGGGCCGGTGCCGCTGAGGGCCGTCATGGGGACAGGCGGCTGCGATGACAGCTGGGGAGATGGCCTGTCCCTCTGCCAGCCCGGACAGGCACCCGGCCCCGCTCCGAGAGGTGCCGCGGAAAAACTGACATCAGCATCAGCCCCGAGGAATTCGGCCTCCCTGGCCATCCCAGCTGGGGACAGGGACAGAGACAGGGGCCTCTGCCTTGCGCCGCAGAGAATTGAGCAAGGTGAAGCAGGAGGGGGTGGTGTGAGCCCCCTTCTTTGCTGTGCCCCTTCTGGAGGCCAGGAGCAGCCCAGAGGGTCTGTGAGTGTCCCCAGGGTACAGTCACTGACTCTGCTCCCTGTGAGCACAGCTCGCTCCAAGCTCTGACTGCAGAGACCAGCCAGCTCATGACACTGGTGACACCCCCTGTGCTGGTGAGGGACAGTGGCTGCGGCTGAATTCCTCAGTGAGGAGACAGAAAGTTCTAATCCCTTCCCAGATGTCTTGGGGCTTCTGGTATAGTTATGGTCACCCCTCGGTCCCTTCTGTCCCCCACGCCACAGGATGTGCCTGGTGGCGATGAAGAAGTTGCAGAGAGATGGTGACACCCCCCAGTTGTCTCCATGCTGGAGACCCCGACATCCTGCCCCCCTCCCCCAGTCATGCTCCATCATCCCCTCATTCCCAGCCCGGGTAATTGGTGGCCTGGTGACAGACAGGGTCATTAACAGCTTAATTTCGGCTTCATCTCTTCCTGCCCGACCCCAGCCCAGGTGGGGACTGGCCCAGCAGGGTGCAGGGATGGGCACCGGGAGGCCACATTGCTGCACCCCATGGGCTGGCAGAGCAGAGGGGTGCATGACACGGGCTCCAACACTGCCTGGGGCTGCCCACAGCGCTGGCCTTGGCTCCCGACATCGGGGTGCAGGGGGCACCCCCATTCCTGGGCATGGGACAGTGCCTCCCTGCTCCTTGCCCCACTGGGATGGGCAGGGATGCCAACACGGCAGGTGCCGGCCGTTGCCCACCTTCCTGGCCTCGCCCTGCCCTTGTTTGCTTCCCAACGGCGGCGGCCCTTCGGCTCCTTTGTGCGGCGGATAACAGGGATAACAGGGACCGCTGCTCCTCTGAAGTGCCGGCGCCCACACTGGGCACCAGGATGTGGGCACGGCAGCCACAGTCCAGCCCGTGCACGGGCAGCAGTGCGGGCAGACTGGAGGCAGCAGGTTGGGCACGGGGTGCAGGCAGCTTTCTCACCCCCTCTGCTCTCCTGCTTTGCCTTGGGTCCGTGTTGCAGCCCGTGAGCCCATGCCGGCACCCAGCACCAGGGCAGTGCCCAGCCCCGTCCCTGTCCCTGTCCCCTCGCAGGGAAAGCAGCTGGCAGCAGCCCACGATGGCTGATGTGGGGCCCCCAAAGGCCGCCCCACCGGATGGAGGCCTGGCTGCCTTTCAAAGGCGTTTGTGTTGTATAATTTATCGGCAGCAGATAACAGACAAGCGGCTGACAAGGAGGGGGCTGTACCCCTGCTCTGGGGAGTCTGGCACAACAGCACTGCTGCTGCCAGGGTTCATCACACTGGGGCACACACACCTCCCTGGCCAGGGTGTAGGTCCCGTTTTAGTTTGGGGATGCCCCAAGGCACAGCCAGAGATGGTCCCTCCTGTGCCCTGCTTTGGGGCTGCTGCCTGCCTTGCACAGAGACCCCAGGGGCTACTGAACAGCCAGAGCAAGGGCAGCCCAGGTCTGGTATTTGGGGTTCTTCACCCCAGGAACATGTGCACTTCCCAGCACAGGGGAAGGGCCCAGGCATGGAGGGGCACAGGGGAGGGAAGGACAGGTCCCACGGGCACGGGGGCAGCACCTGGCGCTGGATCTGAGGAGAGTTTGTTTAATCCCAGATAAGGAGGCGATGCCAGGCACCTGGCTGGCAAACGGGCGCTCCCTGGGCAGCAGCAGCGAAGGCAGTGCTGGCCCCAGGCCCCCAGCACCTGTGCCAGGCCCATCTGCACAGGGCTGCTGTTAGCTGGGTACATGAGGCCCTCACACGCCACTCACATGGCCACCCACACTCGTGTGGCACAGCGTGGCATGGCATGGCATGGCATGGCACATGGCACGGGGTCAGCGGAGCAGCCGGCACACGGCACAGCCAGGGCAGATGGGCATGGAGTGCAGGGAAAAGCAAAATCCTCTGCCAGATTTACACCGGGGCCAGATTTACACCGGGGCCAGCAACCCCCCGGCCAACCCTGCCCCAAGGGTTGTGTGGGCACGGGGCCAAGGAGAGGGCTTAGGGACAAGGACAGCTCTTGGCATTGTGGTCCTGCTACACAGCCAGAGCTCAGGAGGCTGTGCCAGCCTCCTGCTGCCACCCTGATCCTGTGGCATCTGTGGGGCATCTGGAAATCCATCCCCCTTCCCCATCTGGCCCTGGAGGTGGCTGCATGCCCATGACCCTGCCCAGGGCAGGTGCTCCGGTGTGCCCTGCCACAAGGGCAGGGAGGCAGACGGCAGGGCAGGCTGGCAGGGTCGCTGGGCACAGCACTCTGGGGCTGCCTGGCTGGCTGCTGAGCACAGCCCCAGCTGCCTGCTGGCCTGTACCCACTGTGCCAGGCCTCAGCAGGGGCAGACAGGCACAGCCAGGCGGGATTAGCCCTTTGTGTCGCCCCACAGTGGCCCTGAGAGCATCCAAGCAGGGGACACAGTTTTGCCATGGCCCTCAGCCTGAATCACATCAGGATCCCAATGGGTACCCCTGAGTACAGCGGGGGCTGGCGCATGGACCCCTCCCCGAAAAACAGCCCTGGCCCCCACACCACCCTGCCCCGGCCGGCTGGTGTGCACCAAGCAGGTCACATCCATCCAGGACGGCACCCTGCCCATTCTGGAAAGGGCGACTGGTCGTACTGGTGAGCCTGGGTGTGGTAGTTCTCCCTCCGTTCCGGCACACCCCGGGGCTGCCCTGCCATGCTCGGTGTGCTGCTGCCACCCCCTGGCAGCCCGCACAGCCTCGGGTGTCCCCCGCAGCGCAGGGGTGCCCGGTCCCCTGCCCCAGTCCTGCCCCCCAAACCAGCATCCAGCGGGATGCAGGATGCCAGGGGGCTTAGGAATCTGGGCAAGGGTCCGCACCTCTCGCCCTGCGCCAGAGGGGAGCCTGTCTGCGGTCACCGCGTTCTGGCAGGAGGAGGTTCCTGCCCTCCCGAGCCAGGGTGGACAGAGTGGGGAGGGGGCTGCGGGGCTGGGGGAGTTGCCAGCCAGCGATGATTAGAAGGAGCCGAGGTTCCGTCCCAGCGCATTAAGACTGTCCCTGCTGAGTGCCACCGCCGCGGGGTGACCCCGCCGTGAACCGACCAGACCCCTGGCAGCAGCACCGCCCTCCACGCCGGTGTCCCCGCTGCGTGTCACCCCCGCCCCGTCCCGCTGCCTGCGCCCCAGGCATGCGTGAGGATGCGCTGGCACCGTGTCGCGGAGGGGATGTGCCATGCACAGGTCACACCTGTGTGTCTGGGGAGCACGGGCATCTTGTGACAGGCCTCCCTTTGCGGATACCGGGGCAACCTGGCTCTGGTGTCATCCTGGACCACGACCTGGAAATGTCTGGGTCCTGGGGACAGCAGGGACTGTGTCCCCGCGAAGCCACCTCGCTGCAGGCACAGGGGCGCACACGGGGAGCCATAATCCCATAGATGTCCCCGCTCACGACCTGGTGGTCCCCAGGGAGATGGTGGCATGTAACTCACACACAGCGCCGTCCCACCCGCCCTGCGCAGTCGCCATCACACGGGAGGGGACACCTGCCAGCTCCACCAGCCTTCCTTGTGCCACATCCCTGGGCACACATGGCACAAAGGAGGAGCAGGGTCCCCGCTACCCGGCCATTCCTGAGGCAGGGAGGAATTCGCTCAGGCGGGCTGGGGGTGGCATTCGGGGAACGTGGAGGACAGGGCTGAACTCTTGAACCCGCGCCGGCAGCTCCCGACCGCGTGCCAAGCGTGGAGCACCCCGTGGCGCCCAACGTGCGAGCAGCCCCGGGCCGTGCCAGACCCCCCTGTTCCCCTCACGGTTCACCGGCAGGACACGGGGGACGCTGTCACACGTCCCTTCCCGCCGTGGCTGGCGGGCGAGGAGGAAGAAGCCGGTGGGGGCGGCAGCCCCGAGACCCATCGCTGGCTGAGTCCGTGCAGCTCATCACACCCATGTCCACTGCGATCGGGGGGCGGGGGTGAAGCCCCTGTGTCCGTGCGGCGAGGGTGGGACATGGGCTGCAAGGGCCCCGCGGAACATCCCTGACACTTCCCGGGGCATCCCTGACTCCCCCCGGGACACCCGGACCCCTCCCGGGAGTCCCGGCTCCGGCCGCGCGGGGGCGCTGCGGTGCCCGCTCGGTGCCGGGGGCGGGGCCTTGGCGCGCGGCTCCATCCGCGGCCTCACAGCGCCCCCTGCCGGCCGCGCGCGGGGCAGGGGCACGGGCACGGGCACGGCGCGCGCTCCCGCCGGTCCTGGCGGGGACGAGCCCCGCCCACCGCGAAGTCGCTTCCGCCCGGCCGCGGCGGTGCGGCGGCGTCATCAGTGCGCGCCGGGCGGAGCGGCGCCGGGAGCGGGAGCGGAGCCGGTGCCATGGCCGGGATTCTCTTCGAGGACATCTTCGACGTGAAGGACATCGACCCCGAGGGAAAGAAGTTCGACCGCGGTGAGTGCGGCCCCGGCCCGCTTCTCCCGCTCCCCCGTCCGCCCCTCCCGCCGGCGCTGGCCCCTCCGCGTGTTGGCCGCCCCGGGAGCGCCCCCCTTCCCCGGGGCTTCCCCGGCCCGGCTGCTGTGCCGCGCCCAGCCCCGCGGGCCCTGTGGCGTGCATTCCTCGCCCCACCGTGTTCCTCTCCCTGCCCTGTGCACGCCTCTGTCGGCTGCCGGGCTCTGGCATCCATCCCCAGCCCACCGAACACGGCTCCGGTGCCAGCCAGCCTGGGCTGGGAAGATGGACCCTGTTCCCACCCAGCCCTCGGGAATCTTCTGTGTCCTTGTCCCTGACTCTCTGCTCTCCCCAGTGTCGCGCCTGCACTGCGAGAGCGAGTCCTTCAAGATGGATCTCATCCTGGACGTGAACATCCAGATCTACCCCGTGGATCTCGGTGAGCCATCGGCACAGCCCGTGTCGCTTGGGTGGGCGAGGGTAGAGGAGGCGGCGGAGGGAATTGCTGTGATCAAGGAATAAGCTGCCTCAGGCTCATTGTGCCCCCGTGTTGTCCCCAGGTGACAGAAGGCTCAGAGCACTCTCGGGGTACTGAGGCTGAGCTGGGTTTCTGCTTCACCTCTCTGTCATTTGGGTCACCTGTGTCCCTTCCCCACAGCTGCTGTCTGGGGAAGCTGCTTCAGCTGGTGGTTACCAGGCTTTAAGGGAGAACTCCTGAAGTTAACTTCTGCAGCTAAATACACAGAATGTGTGAAAAAGAGAATATTACCCTTTATAAAACACAGAAGGGCTGAAGCTGATGCTGCAGGAGGCTCATGTACCTGCCCAAGGGTCCAGCCAAGCTCTGTGGCGGGATATAAGTGAATATCTTCTTGTGTCCCCTGAAAACACTAGCAGTGCTGTCCTTCTGGCTCTGGTTTCCTCTGTGATGTGGGGAACAAGGACACACAGGATCCAGTGTGACCTTTCACACATTCCCCACAGTCCTGCTGGGGGAGTGGCAGCAGGGACAGAGCTTATTCAGCACCTCCTGCCCGGGTGGCCCTTTGCCCCCCTGAGTTCTGGCTGTGTGTGCTGCTGCTCTGGTTGTGCTCTGCCCTTCTCACTGCTGCTCTGGCCTCCTCACAGGTGACAAATTCCGCCTGGTCATCGCCAGCACCCTGTACGAGGATGGCACCCTGGATGATGGCGAGTACAACCCCACGGATGACCGGCCCTCCAGGTACAGGGCACGGCTGGGACGGGCAGGAAACAGGGACACGGAGAAACAGCTGAGGCCAGATTTTTCAGGCTGGACACTAAGAGGAATTTCTTCATGGAGGGGGTGATTAAACATTGGAATGGTTGCCCAGGAGGATGGTGGAGTCACCATCCCTAGAATTGTCTGAGGAAAGGCTGGATGTAGCACTGGTGCTGTGGTTGAGTTGACAAGGTGGTGTTCAGTTGCAGGTTGGACTTGATGATCTGAGAGGTCTTTTCCAGTCCAGCTGCCTCTGTAACTGGGAGGTACCTTCTCCCAGAGGACGCCGAGCTGGGGAAGCAGCCAGGTTTGATTCCTTGCTGACCTGAGGCTGTGCTGTTGCAGGGCAGACCAGTTTGAGTACGTGATGTACGGCAAGGTGTACCGGATCGAGGGCGACGAGACCTCCACGGAGGCGGCCACGCGCCTGTGAGTGCCTCGAGAGGGGGACACAGTGACCAGGGTGGGGTGGGCACCTCTGGGATCTGGGCTGGGATTTCTCCCATGGGATTGCCTGCTCTCACTACTGCTCTCCTCCCACCTCAGCTCTGCCTATGTGTCCTACGGGGGGCTGCTCATGCGGCTGCAGGGAGACGCGAACAACCTGCACGGGTTTGAGGTGGACTCTCGTGTTTACCTGCTGATGAAGAAGTTGGCCTTCTAGCACACCTTCATGGGCTGCCCCACAGACATCCAGCTGGAGCCCTGAGAGCCCACATTCTGCTCCAGCATCCATGCTGCCCAGCCTCTTCAGAGCTGAGGAGGCAGGAGCAGTTCCCCTCCTCATCCCAGTGACTTCTGACTCCTGCTGGGATCCACATCTCTGTTTGCAAGGAGAGAGGTGCCTGATATCTGAGTGGACACCATGCTGGCTGCTCCTTACCTTCACCTGTGCTCAACAGCCCTGGCAGTGTCCAGGAGCACCTAGTCTGGGACAGCTGCCCGCCTCCCTCAGGGACCTTTCCCTCAGGAGCCATCCTGAGGCAGGCTGCCTTGGTTTTGATTAAACTGGGTTGTTTTGTACAGCTGGCTCTGCTTGCTGAGAGACAAGGCTGGCAGGGAGTGGATACACCTGCACAGGGGCTAAGGGAGGGGGGACCCTGCCACTTCCCAAAGGATGGGGAGTCCAAACCTGCAGCAGGTGGGTTCAGAGAGGAGTGGCAGCTCAGGCCGTGCCGGGGGATCCTCCAGCACTGGCAGCTGCCATGGCTGGGAGCGGGCACTGGGCAGAACTGGGATCATGTCCAGAGGGGCTGGCTTCTGCCCCAGGCACAAGGACACACACAACTCTTTAGAAAAATAGCTCTTTAATCAAAAAGCATTCACAGTAGAGGTGCCTGCCCAGCTGGGAGCAGGGCCTGTGCCTGCTGGCACATGAGTGTCACTGTTTGCTTCCACACACTGCACGGTTGTGAAGACTTGAGGAACAGGTGCCAACCTGTTGCCCTGATGCCCTGTGGGCATCTTCCTGGGCACCCAGAGCACAGCTTAGTGTCCCGCAGGATTGCTCCAGCATTGCTTTGTGGTTGAACCCTGTGTACAGCCTCATTGGGCCCCGCATGGAGGGTCTCTGCTGTCCCCCTGTCCTTGCTTGCACGAGCCCGTGGCCAGGTCGTAGAAGAAGAAGCGCAGCTTGCCCTGTACCAGCTGCCGGTAGGTGAGGAAAATGCTGGGGATGTGGGTCTGCTCCGTGGAGTGTGGGGAGCAGCTGGGCTCCCAGTGTCCTGTCTGAGAGTGGGACAGAGGGGTGACAAACACTGCTGCACCCAACCCAGCCCAGCTGCCACTGTGCTGGGGTGGTCTGGCTCGTGTGGGGAGGTCTCACCTCCCAGCTGAAGGTCTGCAGGAGCAGGAAGAAGGAGTTGGCGTGTCGGTAAAGCTGGCTCAGCTGCCTGGCCCCACACTCGTCGCTCACCTGGCCCTGGGCCCCTGCTGCAGCACCCAGCAGCAGGGCCAGGTCACACAGGATCTCCCGCCGCTTGGTCTCGTTCTGGGGGAGCAGACAGTGACCCCTCAGGGCCTCGTTGCTTTCTGTGCTCACCTTAGGTCTGGATGGAGTCCTCTACCCTCCCAGTGCCACCAGATATGCCTACAAGCATCTTGTTCAGCATTTCTGGTGCTTCTGCCAACCCAAGGTTCCTTCTCCAGTCCTGTTAGCACACCAGTGCCAGCACCCTCCTCCCAGCCCCTCTCACCGATTTGGATTTCCACTGCTGGAAAGTGAAGTCCACCAAGGGCAGCACTGCAGGGCACCTGAGTGCAGGCAGGGCCTGGCACTGGCCCTAGTGAGGAGAGATGTCAAGGTGAGGTGCCAGGAACTGTGCATGTCCCTGGTCTTGGGTTTTGTGGGGACTCTGATCCTCACCACTCTCTTTTCCATGTCCTTGGCCTCCACGATGTACTTCTGGATGAGCCTGTTGTCACAGACCAGCCGTGTTGGGCTGGCACGGTCCTCTTTCACGTGCAGGAGGAAGGATGTGAGGAGGAGCAGTCCTGGAGGAGATAGGGTTGCCTTGTGCATAGTGCCAGCCCAGAGGCACCTGCAGTCCTCTCCCTGGCCCTTTGGTGGTCCTGACGGCCCCGCGGAGGGGGCGGTGTGAGAGGCTGAGGAGGGCCCGGTGCTGCTCTCCGGTCAGCCAGCGAGGGGTGCCGGTGCTCAAGGGGGAGAGCCGCGCTTTCCGTGCCGGTGCTGTGTGCCAAGGGGCCGCACAGCCACGTCTGCCAGGTTTTTCGGCCGTGCTCCAGGCAGGGAAGCAGGGCTGTACTCCCTGTGCAGACCAGGGCCAGCCCTCCGGATCCCTGCCAAGAGCGGCTCCAGGCGTCATGTGCGCTTCGGGGAATCCCAGCCTGCAGTGTCCCACAGGGAACATCTGCTCCTGGCTGCTGCCCTGGCTGAGCGCTCCCCTGCTGGCTCTGCCTTCCCCAGTGCCACTGCACACCACTGTGCCCAGCAACTGCCCACCCTGCCAGCTTCTCCATGCCCTCTCTGCAGCCCCTGCCTCCCTCGCTGCCTGCCCTGGCACTACACCAACAATCCTCAGTGCAGCCTGTTTACCTGCGATGGGCATGGAGAGATGCTTGGTTGCCCTCACAGGCTGGCACTGGCCAGGTCCAACTAGCCCAGAGCCACCCTTGGGGTTTGGTGCCCAGCTTTGGGACTCATCGTGCAGGGCACGCTCTGGCTGTGGGGCCACAGTACCCACAGGCCCTTCCAGCGCACCCGGTCCCCCCTTTAGCCACACACTCACTGTTCAGCTCCATGCTCGGCTGGGGGCTTCGGCCCTGCATCTTCCACCCTGGGGCCGGCGGCTGCTCCCTGGCTCCCGTCCCCCTTCCATGGAGGACGGCGGTGGCGCGGGTTCCCCGCGGGCCGCCCGGCCGGGACGGAGGCCGGAGCCGGCGGCGGCCCCGGGACAGCGCGGCGCGGCTCCGCGCCTCCGGCCTGGCCGCCCCGCCGAGGCAGCACGATTTCCTGTTGTGTCGCCCTGACCTTCCAGCAAAATCGCAGCGGGGGCCCCGGGCCCGGGGGAAGGCTTCCTGCCTCCGGCCGCTTCCTCCCTTGGCTCGGGGCACGGGAAGGGCGTCCCTGGGCGCCCTCCGTGGCTGCTCACCTGGCCCCGGGCCTGAGCGCTCAGCGGCCAGCGCCTCAGCGCCTCAGCTGGGCCTCTCCAGGGCTGGAGGGTGGCCCTGGCACCTGCAGAAGGGATGCTGTCAGTGATCCTGCACTGGACAGCCCCGGGAGCATCAGTGCTAATGAAGTCCTGCTCCTAGCTGTGTCAGCCAGGTATGAAAGCCACTCCAGAGGTGGACCAAAATCCTGGTGACCCTCTCCCAGAGGTGGACTTCATCCATGCTAACCTTTACCCTGTTGACCCTCACACAGAGGCATGCTCTGACCCCTGCATCAACCAGAGGTGACTCAGGGAGACCCCCGGGATCACTGTGGTTCATGGGATCCCTCCGGAGTGGAGAGGGCTATGGATCACAGGGGTTATGGCCAGTGCATGGCCCCAGGGCTGTTTCACAGGGGTATTTGTTGGGACTGGGCAGCGTGAGGCACCCAGAGATGCCCCCTGCCTGGGTAGGAGAAGCACAGGGGCCTGTTCAGCACCATGCCCTGGCATGGCTGTGACATTCCCTGGCAAAGTCAGCTCTCGCTGGGCACTCTGGCAGGGGCTGCACATCCCCGTGCCCATGTGTACGTGTGTGTCCCCATGCTGCTCACGGGTACACACCACCACGTGCACCCTCAAACCTGCGTGTACACACGTGTGCTTCCCTGGCACGCGTCAGGCCTGTGCTCAGATAACCCTCCGCCCTGGGAGCCTCCCACGGCTTCCCTTTGGGGAGCACCCCCCTCCCAGCACACATCCTCTGCTCCTGTCTCCCTGCAGCGCCTGCGTTTCCTTCTCACACCCCGGCTCTCTCTCGCACGTTCCCAGCCGTGTCCACAGGGACAGCAGTTCCCGGCAGCGCCTGGCCGGGTGACAGCAGTTAAAGTAAACACCGTGCCCCGCTCCACCTGCCCCGCGCCCCGCTCAGCCCAGGAGCCCACCTTGCAGGGTGCCTGGCTGGGGGGTCCGGCAGGGTCGAGACTGGCAGCGCCGGCTCGCCTGGGCACATCTGGCAGCAAAGGGACCCGCGAGCACAGGGGTCAAACTCCTCCAGGCTTCCCCCACACGGCCGTGGCCCTCCTGCGGACGTGACAAGCTGCAATCCCGGCCGCAATCACTCCTGTCAGCGCCCTCAGCCCCTCTGCCAGCGCTGGCCTCGGGCCCGCGGCCGTCCCCATGCCAGTCCCTGCCATGCCCACACCATGTGCATTCCCTGGGTGCACAGTCACTGGCGATGCCAGGCTGGAGAGCTGCCGTGCCCTGCATTCCTTCTTGATTAGGCAAACAAACCCACCAGGGGAAACTGGAGAGCAACTGGAAACTGGAGGTCTAATGGACCCCCACGGTCAGCCTAAGGTGCCCACAATAGTCCCTTTACTCCAAAATATTTCTTTATAACAATGCCAGAAGCTGGCAGGCAGCATGAGCCTGTGCCCGTGGGCAGCCTGGTATTCCTCTGCTGGAAAGGGCAATGCCAGCTTTTGCTGCCCATGCCAGGGGGGCAGAGGAGGATGTGGGGGAGAGCTCTCACTTCTGGCCCCAGCGCGATCCCACAGATGTGGCGTGCTGCAGAGGGAGAGTATGGGGCCAGTAAGTGAGGCACAGGGACCCCAGAGGGACCCCAGAGGGACCGCAGAGGGACAGCAGAGGGACACGGGGGCTCCGGCCAGGCAGCCCGGGCTCGGGCAGGGGACAGGAAGCCCGGCGGGGGCCGCGGGGCTGCACAGCTGGCCGGATCCCGGTGCCAAGATTCCCACCTCTCCTTACAGGGTGCAAAGTGCTGGGAATCCCGCTGCAGGGACAGCCGTTCGCACCCACTTTGCCAAGGTGCTGAAGACAGCAGGAGGTGCCTGGAGTCAGGGAAAGGGGGGGAGAGGAGGAATACGCCCCGGTGGGGGGGAGACTGTGGTTCGGTGGCACAGCTGCTGTCCCCGCAGGCCACCCAGATGTGCTCGGTGGGCACCCCCAGGATGTCAGTGCTAGCACGGGAAGCAAACCTGGCCTTCCAGGGACAGGGAGGGGGGTCCTAGCCCCCTTTGAAGCCCCCATAAAAGGGTCTGGCATAAAGGAAAGAGAAAGTCAAAGGAACAAAGAGAGCGGCTAATCCCGGCGTGAGCAAACAGCCCCGTTTGCTCAGGCCGCAGCTGGCTCCGGGGCCAGGGAAAGGAGCACAGCGGGGCTCTGCGGGTGCCAGGCAGCGGGGGACCGGGACCCGGGCCGCCCCTCCCCGAGCACGGGCAGCCCCCGGGAGCAGGGTCCCTCCCGGACCCTCCGGGCACTTTTTCTACATATGCAAATTGCCAATAAACATCCGTGGGCAAATCCTGCTCCCCGCGCAGCCCGGCCCTTGCGCTGCTCCCAGACAGCCGTCCCCGGAGAACACCCACGCTGCCGGGTGGAGCTGCAAGGGGCACCTTGGTCGGGGTGCGGCAGCTTGGGAGTGAAGGATGGCAGGGTTTTACCTTTCCCAATTTTCATCAAGCCACACGCTGCCCAGCACCCCAGCACAGAGCCCTCGGTGCTGCCCAGGGGATATCCATGGGCAAACCCTCCCTGCCTTGGACAAGGGCGCCTGATGCCAGTGGCTCTGCTGGCATCGGGGGCGATTCCCCTGTGCCTCCTCTACCCTCCTGCTTCCCAGCCAAGCTCCCCATTCCAATGGGGCACACGGAGCCTGCTGGGAGGGCACCTCATCCCTCTGCCTCCATCCCATGGAGAGGAGAAGGGGTTAATGCCAGGCAGCCGAGCCGCAGGTGGGCGCAAGAATGAAATTCCTTCTCGCTGTCCTGCGAAGTCTGGGCACAAATATTTGCCTGCATGTCCGGTGGGGAGGGGGGAGACCACCATCGCTTCTGGGAGTTTGCTAATCCCATGCCAAACAAGGCCCCCACATGCCCCACATGCCCCCCGTCTTCCTCTGCTGGGGTCACCCTGCAAAGTCTTTGAGGAGGGGACATTTGGGGTCAGGGGGACACCAGCACCTTTGGGTGCTCCTATGAGCAGGGAGCTCTGTGGAGTTGACCAGACACTCGGAGCAGGTATCTTGTTCAGGAACATTGGTGAGGCTGATGAGATTGTTTTGGGGTTTCCATTCTGCTCCCCGAGCCCTGGCCACCACAGCAAGGTGAGATGAAGGCAAGAGCCCCAGCCATCCCCACCATGTCAGCAATGCACCCACTGTAATAAATTCCATGTGTTCACAGACAGAAAACAGCCAACTTCCCCACTCCATTGCCCTCAAATTGCATCCCCCTTCCATACCTATCACCCCCAAAACTCCCTCCATCCCCAGAGCCCCCCGGCCTTCATCTGGGATGGCCCAGCCCTGCAAGTCGCCTACCAGTTGTGCAAATATTGCCGGAACGGCTGTAATCCCTGTGTCCAACGTGAATTATGAGATATTTCCACCCATTACGACAGCCCCCCCGCCCCACCGCGTGTGTATGAGGCCGGGGGGATTAGACACGGCACAAGCCACGCTCGCACAAAGCTTTGGGGAGGCTGAGGCTCTGCATCCCACAACGGGGCGGGGCGCTCGAGGGGGGCTCTTCTTGGAGAGAGGGGGTGCCCCACGTGCCTTGCTGTCCTCAGGCTCAGGCCTGGAGGCAGTGCTGGGATGCCCAGAAGGCAGTGGGAGGCTGTGAGAAGGGGGGCCCGTGGCATGCAGTTTCACCAGACCCCATCCCTGGGGAGCAGAGGCTCCTTCCTGTCGCCCCGAGCCGGGCTCATGTTCAAAGCCGCGAGCAGGCAGCAGCTAATGAGGGCAGACAATGGGAGCTGCTGAGGGCAGAGCAGGGTGAGGGCCTGCTGAGACACCCCCACGCCAGGCATGGCCCAGCCCTGCCACCACGATCCTCTGGAACACTCCACGGGACCCTCACCACTGAGCAGGGCACGCGCCCACCAAGCCCTGCAGAACTGCAGGCTGTTCTCTAGGGCACCCTTGGGGCACCCCACCTGTACTTTGCTGGGACAGGAGACACCCATGGCACCATCACCGCCCCACTGGGGACAAGCCAGTGCCCGCCCTAGGAAGGGGTGGTGGAGGAGTGAAGGTGCCCGGCCTGAGGCTGCCCATGGCCGGCTGTCTCCGTGGTGGTGCAGCTCCAGCTGCTCACAGCTGGCAGCCCCGTTGGGGATGTGCCAGTGCCAGGCCCAGCTCTGGAGGCTCAGAGGTGCCTTTGTGCAGGGCGTGGCTCCTCACACACATGTGCGGGCACTGGGAAGCAGCTGCTGGGACCAGGACCCTTTGCCAGCGCTGCCCTTGGCGGGCACCATCCCCTCTCCAAGAGTACAGGGACCCCCAAGTCTCTGCCAAGCCTCCTCTGCCTAATGATGAGGGCACCCCTTGGCATTCCCAGGGGCAGCCCAGGCTGTGGGCGAGGGAAGCCCAGGCACAGCTGGAGCATCCATTTCCTCCCTGCCCATGTGCCCCCACTGCAGCGGCCATGTCCCCTCCCTGGGCAGGGATGCCCAGCACCCTCCTGACCCGACAGGCCCCATGCCAGCATAGCACCCTGCTCCCAGCCTGGCAGTGCCTGCAGCCCCTCTCCCTCACGCTGCCACCCGGTGCCTCGGATTCCCCGGTGCCTCGGGGCTGCAGCCAGGCGGGTTCCCCGTGTCTCTTTCCTTTCCCCGGGAAAGGGGAGGGAGCTTCCCTCAACTCTTCGCCGTGTCCCGCAGACGAGCCAGGAGACTGTGACGAGCTCTGGGTGCACAGAGCCAGCAGCGGATTCCTGGCATCGGCGGGACAGCTGGGAGCCATCGCCCGCCTCCTCCCCGCTCGGCCCCGCTGCCGTCCCGCCGTGCCCGGAGCCGCTGCTGTGCCGCAGCGGGCACCGCGCAGCGACGCTGGCACAGCCACACAGACCCCAACCCTCCCCTGCCCTCCGCGTCGCTGGACCCCCAGCCAGCGAGGACCTCGGGAGAGAGGAGAGGGGACAGGTCAGTGACGCCGCTGGGGACCGCGGGGAGGGCACAGGGCCAAGGGGTGCCAGGCTGCCAGCCATGGTCGCTGCTCCTTGGCGCAGCAGGGTGCCAGCACAGCCATGCCCGGGGGATGCCCGAGGTGCTGGCAGTGTCCCAGCTGGTGATGCCAGCGGGCTGTCCTGCTGGGGTCAGCCCAGCCACTCCTCGCTGCCGTCTGCAGCTCCTGCCACGGGCCAGGTCCCGGCAGGGCCGAGCCCCCTCTGTCCCTCTGCCCTCCCCGGGAGAGGTGTCCCACTGCATGGAGACCGTGCCAGACCAGGGCAGGGAATGGGATAGCCATGGACAAGCTGGGGATGGACAACCCCATTCTGGCTCTGGGGTGCGGGGCGGTGGGCTGCAGCCCCCCCAGCTGCTCGCTGGGCTGCGGGGAGGCCCAGGAGGAGCTTTCTGGGGAGGCAGGGGCCTGTTGTGCTCCAGCTGTGCCGTGTTTCCCTAGCTACACCGCGCAGCTGGCCGGGTGTTTGCACCGCCCGGAGTTGATTTTGGCAGCCCCGCGCTTCCCCCTCCTCCCTCCCCACCCGCCTTCCCCCTGCCGGGCGCCCGCCTGCCACGCACCCGCCACCCTCAGCCTCTCCCTGCCACTCTCGGCAGGGCTGGCAGCAGGGACGTGGGTGACACGAAGCGCCCCCACTCTTCATAGGCTCCCCCACCCCTAAATTCATGCCTCAGTTTCCCCAGATGGATGATGCTTTGCCCAAACTTTTCCGTGGTGTGTACTCACTGCCAACCTCTGCCACCCTGACCAGCCCAGGTGTGGGTGAAGAATGGGGCTGCTGCATCGCCCCTCCAGATGCCCCTTCCCTCCCTGGACAAGGGAACCCAGGCTCCTGTTCCCCTGCAGCCCCTGTCACTGGTGGGCAGGAGCCCAGGGTCCCATTCTGGAGCCTTGCTCTGCCCAGGATGGGCAGCAGCTGGAGAAATTTAGGAATGTAGCAGGCACAAGCAGGAGGGTGTTGGTTGTGCCTTTGCAGAGAGCAGTGTGTATTGGGAGAGGCTGTTTTGGGAGCCCATGCTCAGGGGTGCTGAGTGGGTGGAGGAAGGGCTGGCTGCAGGGGAGCAGCGGATGGACAGAGCCTTGCAGTGCCCTGTCCTGGGGTGCCAAGGGGCCTGGCAGGGGACTGAGTGCATGGAGCAGTCCCCAGGATGTTTCATACCTGAGGACGGGGGGGCAATGAGCCCTGGAAGAGCTCATGACTGAAGGTGGACTGTGTGGGTGTGGGGGCTCCAGGATGCTCTGTGCCCAGGAGATGCCCCATGCTGGGAAGATTGCACAGACTGAGGAGACTGGCATTGACTGGGTGCCCTGCAAATGCTTTATTCCCAAGGGGGGTTATCGGGATGAGGAGACTCCTGTGGGGCTCATACCCTTGGAGAGGGGAATGTGAGTGGGGGCGTACCTGGGATGTGCTCAGGAACACTCCAGGCTCTGTGGAAGGGTGGATGCTCTGAGGGAGGGTTATATCATACAATCGTACCATAGACTGCTCTGGGTTGCAAAGGACCGTAAACATCATCCAGTTCCAGCCTCCTCCCTCAGGATTCCCCATGCCCTGGGGCTGGCATGTGAGGAAGGATGCTCTGCACTCTGGGGACCCGCATGCCGAGGGAGAGGGGGCGCAATGAATGGGAGGGGGGTCCCCAGGATATCCCGAGTGCGGGGTACCCCTGCCTGGCGGGGCAGCGGCGTGTCCCGGTGCCGCAGGACGGGACAGGACGTCCCGTGCCGGGCGGGGGCGGCGGCGCCGGGGCCCGGGGATATGTGGGGGGGGTCGGAGCGCGGCGGGGGGCGCATCCCCCCCCGGCCGGCCGCTGCCTGCGCCTCATTAGCGGGGCCTTTGTTTGCACAGGGCTCGCAGCTCCCGCTTGCCCATGCCGCCGCCTATAAAGCGGAGCCGGAGCCGGCAGCCGGGCAGAGGCGGCGGCAGCGCCCGGCAGCGCGCGGCCCCCCCTCCCCGCCGCCGCCTCCGGTCCCGGTCCGCCCGCCCCGGCCGGCCGGCACCATGCGCGCCGCTGCGCTGCTGCTGCTCGCCCTGCTCCCGCTCCGGCCGCTGCCCGGCCGCGCCGCCCGCCCCAAGCTCGCCCTGCCCATCCGGCCCGACGCGGAGCCGCTGCCCCCCGGCGGGGCGGCAGGTAGGAGCCCCCCGCCCTCCGCCCTTCCTTCCCCCGCTCCGCGCACCCCCGGTCCCGTACGAGCCGCTGCCGCGCCCCCCGTCACGCATCCCGCGTCGGGCACCCCCTCCCTGCCGCCCGCAGCCCCGTCCGTGCACGGCGTGCCCGCACCCCCTCCTCTGGCACCCCGCGTTCCGCCCCGGGCCCCCCGGCTGGCCGGGACCGGCGCTGGGACCGGCACCGGCGGCGCGGCGGGCGGCGGGGCGGTGCCGGCCGGCCCGGGGCTGCGGCAGGGGGGTGCCCGCGGCCCGGAGGTGACCGGGGACGGCGGTGGGGGGCGGTGGGGTGTCCGCAGGCTGCGCCTTCGGGGGGCACTTCTATGCTCTGGAGGAGACGTGGCACCCGGACCTGGGGGAGCCCTTCGGGGTGATGCGCTGCGTTATCTGTCACTGCGAGCCGGTGAGTGCCCCCGCACACCCCGTTCCCTGGGAGACCCCCCGGGACCCCGGCTGGCTGGGGAGGGGGCTGGCGAGGAGGGAGTCCGACCCCTCTGTTCAATACACTCCTCTCATTCCCATGGAGCAGGGAAGCGGGATCCCTGCAGCCAGCCGGACACCTGGATGTCCTCCCCCGCGGCAGGGGCGAGAGAAGGGGGGTTTAAAGGATCAGGCTTCATTCTTCCTCCCCCTCCTCGGGGATGGCCTCCGGCCCCCTCCCTCCCTCCCTCCCTCCCTCCCTGCGAGCAGCTCCCCGAGGCCGGGGCTGGTGGGGCCACGCACAGCTGGTCAGGAGGCTGGGGGCTGCGGGGAGGGGGCCCTGGTTTGGCTGCCGTACAGGCATCTGGGGACCCTGCAAGGTGTCCAGGCTCCAGACGGAAAAAGATGGGGGAAGCCATGCTGTGCTGGGAGGGCACGACTTGGCACACCTAGAAATGGCCTGGCACACCTTGGCACGGCTCCTCTGGAGACTTCTTGGCCCCCCACAGCAGAGGAACCACCGGGGGAAGCCCGTGGGGAAAGTGAACTGCAAGAACATGAAGCAGGACTGCCCTGTGCCTGCCTGTCCCCGGGCCACGCTGCTGCCAGGACACTGCTGTCACACCTGCCCCAAAGGTGAGGAGAGCGGGTGCTTCTCTGCAGGGAGCCCCCACCAGACCCCCAGGATCCGCACTGGCCTGGGAAAGGGGGCAATGCCCACCCCCCTGAAAAGGGCTGGTCACTTTGTTATGAAAGTCAGCAGTGCCCATGATAGGATGGGCAGGGGAAAGCCCTGATGGGAACAGCCTGAAAGGAGTGTGGGGGAGGCACACAGGGCTAAATGCCCTGCCTGTCCCTGTGCCTGTGCACACCACGCCCCAGCTAAGAGCCCCACAGTGATTCACAGGACACATCTTGGTCTGCCTCAAAAGGGGCGATCTATTATTGTCCCCCACCCCAAGCTCTTGGGCACAAGCAGCCTCGTGTGATGGTCTCCTTCTCCTCCACCAGAGAAGAGCCCTGCACTCCGGTTTGACACCTTGGAGTACTTCCAGGAGAAGGAGGATGACCTGGACAAGCCCTACAATGACCGCTCCTACCTGAGCTCGGAGGGCCTGGCCCGGGATGATGCCCGCACAGGTGAGCCCCCCACCCACCCAGACAGCAGCAGCGTGGGGCAACCCCACGCTCCCCCTCAGCAGCAGCATCTCCTCCCCAGAGTTTGTGGCCCTGCTGACGAGCGGCCCAGAGCCGTGGCACCCCACATCCAGCGCCGTGGCCAAGGCTCGCTTCACGCTGCTGCGCTCCTCCCTGCTCTTCTCCATCAGCTACGAGCGGTGAGTCCTGCCCCGTGCCCTGCCCAGCCCGGCACAGCAGGCAGCTCTCTGCAAAAGGGGGAATGCAACCGTGCTTGTGCCTCAGTTTCCTTTCTGATATTCCCCCGTGGTGCCACAGCCTTGCACGGACACAGTGAGAGATTTGGAGAAGGGGGGGCAGCATGCTGGGCTCCAGCCTAGGTCAGCAGCCAGAATTTCGGCACACCCACAGTGTCGGCCCTGCCTCACCCATTTGCCTCCAGATCTGGACTGGAAACAAACAGGAACAGTTCCAGGGCTCCCGTGGGTGCAGCTGGCAGAACTGCTGTGCCACCCTGCAGGCTCTGCCGGGGGCAGTGCCTTGGCACTGCTGCCAGGGTTCCCCATGCCCTCCCCGGATGCCCGCCAGCAGCACAGCCTCTCCTCTCCCTCCCTCCTTCCCGCTCCAGTTTCTTCTGCTCTTCCTCGCTTCCAGGCCCCTTTGCATAGTAAAGTGGTGACTAATTTCCAGCTCTGACAGGGGGAGCCAAGCGGAGCCGAAAATGCTCCTTATTTACAGCCTGAACGCTCAGCTCCCAGCGGGTCCTGCCACGGTGCCTTTCCCGGCAGAGACCCTCATCCTGCTTTGTGCTGGTTAGACCCCACTCCAGGAGAGGGGAGCCCAGAGAACCCGTGCCAAGCTGGCATTTGGCAGGACAGCAGTGTTGGGCTAGTCCTGGAATGGGCGGGCAGAGCCTAGCACTGGGCACCCCAGGAGAACATCTTCCTTCTCCTGCCCCCCCAAACCCCCGTGTGCCCTCCCTGACACAGCCCTGTGCCTGGTGCTGAGGGAGGGGAGGGGAAGGGCAGGCACGTGGCCCTTGCTCACCTCCGGCTGCTCGCAGGCTGGGGCGGCCGAGCCGGGTGCGTTTCAGTGACCCCGAGGGTAACGTGCTGTTTGAACACCCCGTGCAGAGGAGCGCTGCCCCCGAGGATGGCATGGTGAGAGGGGCTCGAGGGCAGGGGGCACGGTGCCCCTTCAGACCCCTGCTGGGCTTGTGGTGCCCCCCAGCCACCGCCCAGCCATTCCATCCATCACCCACAGCTCTGTGGAATGTGGAGGACAGTGTCCAAAGCCAACGTCCAGCTGCTGCGGCGGGAACAGCTCCGCGTGTCCCTCATCACCCGGGCACAGCCCTCCGGAGAGGTCCATGGGCACATCCTCAAGCACCGGGCACTCTTTGCAGGTGAGTCCAGCCACTGCATGCACACCCAGTGGTGCCACCAGAATGTCCCTCATGCCCCTGTCCCTGCACAGAGACATTCGGTGCCATCCTGACCTCGTCGAACCCCTTGCACTTGGGCGCTGGGGGCATGGCCATGCTGACACTGAGTGACACAGAGAACAACCTGCACTTCATCCTCATGGCCCGGGGACTGCTGGAGCCTGGAGCAAGAGGTGAGGGCAGGCAGGGAAGGGAGGCACTGCCCACAGGGGGGGCTGCGTAGACCTGAAGGAGTGCATGGCATGTCTGCAGCTCAGGAGGCATGGGTTGGCATTTGTGGGGTCAGGATGGGTGGCTGGGCTGGGTGTGGGGCTCAGGGTGAGTGTGGGGGCTGTTTGTGGGGTGGGGTAGAGGGTGAGGTGTGTTGTGTGATTTGGGGTGCGCCTGGTGGAGAGGGGATGGTGCGCACCTATGGTGGGGGGCTGGGGAGGCTGCAGAGCATATGAGGTGTGCAAGAAGGATAGGTTTGCAATGTGGGTTTGCAAGGATTTGGGGCATGCTGGAGGGAATGATGAGGGCCCGGGCACACAGGAGCAGAGAACTGGCAAGAAAGTGCCAGGGGTTTGGAGGTGGTAGGCACAGAGGTGTGGGTTTGAAGTGGTTGCAGGCCCCTGGTCCAGTGGGTCCATTCCCCTCTGCCATGTCCAGAATCCCCGTGGGTCCCGCTGAGGGTCCGCATCCTGCACCAGGGCCAGACGCTACGCGAGGTCCACGCCAACATCACTGTGGAGGTAAAGCGTTTTCATCCCCCCAGGCCCTGGCAGCCACGGTGCCAGAGCACCAGGGCTGATCCATGGCACTCCATCCCCCTGCCAGGACCCCGACTTTGCAGAGGTGCTGAATGACCTGTCTGCCCAAGAGCTGCAGTGGCTGGTGCAGGGGCAGCTGCGCATCGTGGCCGAGACGGAGGGGCGGCACGCACGGCAGCTGGCTGGCACCATCACCACCCGCCGCAGCTGTGACAGTGAGCAAGGGCAGGCATGCCAGGGGGCAGGGGGATTGCTGTGCTCACCCCCGTGCCAGTCTCACCCACCCTTGTGCCTCTCTCCCCGGGCTGAAGCCATCCAGAGTGTGCTATGTGGAGCGGACGCTTTGCTGCCGACCAAGACTGGGGCTGTGGGCTCAGCCAAGCTGGTGCTGCATGAGAATGGCACCCTGGAGTACCAGGTGAGTGGTGGGCACCCATTTCCCTCTCGAGGGTCTCAGGTGTATCTGCCACCCTGACACTGCCCTTTGGCACTGCACCCACAGGTGCAGGTTGTGGGCACTGCCAGTGAGGTGGTGGGCATCACACTGGAGACCAAACCCCGACGGAAAAGCAAGAGGAACATCCTGTTTGACATGACACCCAGCTACAAGGATGGGCTGGTGAGCACTGGCTGATGCTGGGAGGGATGGCGTGGGGACTTTGGGCGAGTCCCTGTCCCAACCTGCATGGTCTCCCACTGGTGGCAGGCCTGGGGTGCCTGGCAGAGCCCCAGCGCCCGCGATGCCCACATGCTTCTACAAAATGAGCTCTTCCTCAACGTGGCCACCAAAGACTGGGCAGAGGGTGAGCTGCGGGGCCAGATCATCTCCCTGCCCTACAGTGGACTGCTCGCCCGCTACACAGGTACCTGGTACACGTGGGTGGTAACGGGGGCAGTGGGGCAGCCCTCCCACACACCACCACGCCCTGCCACGGTCCCTGTCTGTGCACAGAGATGCCCGTGGCGCTGGCGGGGCAGCTGGTGTCCCCCCCCGTGCCCAGCGGCGCGGGGGGGCACGCCTGGCTCTCGCTGGATGAGCACTGCCACCTGCACTACGAGATCTCGGTGGCGGGGCTGGGACGGCCGAGCGACGGCACCGTCAGCGCCCACATCCACGGCGTGGCCGAGCTGGGGGAGATGGGCACCCGCCCCCACCAGCACAAGCGCCTGCTCAAGGGCTTCTACAGCACTGAGGTGAGCTGGGCACCCGCTCAGGGCACCACACAGCAGGGGCTGGGCCAGACCTTATCCCCACCCTGATGCCCCTCTCGCCACGGCAGGCTCAGGGCGTGGTGAAGGACCTGGATGCCGACCTGCTGCAGCACCTGGCCCAGGGCACTGCTTTCCTGCAAGTCAGCACCAAAGCTCACCCCAATGGGGAGATGCGGGGACGGGTAGGTCCTCATCGGGACAGGGCACCCTGCCCACCCCCACTGCTGCCCGTGGCAGGGGTGCCACTGCCTGGAGCAGGGTGGAAGGGCACAGGATCACTCTGTTACCAGGTCCTGATGTGTTTAGTGGTCATGGATGGTTCCTTCACCAGCCTGACCATGGAAGGCAGCCAGGCACCAGCATGGGAAGTGACATCCTGCTCATTCCCTCTCCAGGTGCACATTCCCAACCAGTGCCATGCAGGAGGGACCCGCCTGGCCCCAGGGGAGTCCCTGGGGCAGGCTGAGCTCTCGGAGAGCACCAAGACCAGGGACCTGGAGCAGCTGAAGAAGGACCCCAACTCCTGCTTCTTTGAGGGTCAGCACCGGGCACATGGCACCCGCTGGGCACCTGACTATGACAAGAAGTGCTCTATCTGCAGCTGCCAGGTACGAGCTGGGGGTCGTGCTGAAGGGGCAGCACCCATCAGTAATGCCCCTCTCTAATGAGCCCCATCTCTGCTGTCCCCAGAAGCGCACAGTGATCTGCGACCCCATCTTGTGCCAGCCCCTCAACTGTACCCACCAGGTGCACCCCGAAGAGCTGTGCTGCCCCATCTGTGAAGGTACCTGGGGGTGGGCTGGGGGGCTCCTTGTGAAAAGAAGGTGGGGGTCCCTTTTGGAGGCTTTGCCATTTGCACCCACTCATGGCCTTCCTCTCCCTTGTAGAGAAGAAGACAGAGCAGGAAGAGCTGAAGCTGGAGCGGGCACGGGACAGCAGCGAGGGTGAGTCCTTGTGGGCATGGGCTGAGGGGGCAGCTCTGCAAAGGCTGAGTCATAAGGGCTGTGGCTTCCTCTTCTTCTTCTTCTTCCTCTTCCAGGCTGCTACTTCGACGGTGACAAGACATGGCGAGGCTCTGGCACCCGCTGGCACCCTGTTGTGCCCCCGTTTGGCCTCATCAAATGTGCCATTTGTACCTGCAAGGTGAGTGTGGGCTCCAGACATGCCCCCCAGCCTGGTCTGGCACCTATAGGGGCTCTCAGTTCCCAGGCACTGTAGCTGAGGCTCAGCCCAGGGCATGGGGAGCTGACTGCCCTGTGCCCTCCCTGCAGGGCACTACAGGTGAAGTGCACTGCGAGAAAGTGCAGTGCCCACGGCTCACCTGTGCCAACCCCGTGCGCGCCAGCCCCTCTGACTGCTGCAAGCAGTGCCCAGGTACCTGCACCCCTCTCCTGCCCTCCACTCTCCCTGCATAGCTCCCATGTGCCCCACTGGCAGTGCCACAGGCGGGCATTGTCCCAGTGGCCTCTCGTGCAGCCCCAGAGAGGAGTGTCCCGGAGCTGGCTGACTCCATGCAGGCAGACGCGCCGCGGTCGTGCCGCTTCGGGCGCCGCTGGTACCTCAACAACGAGAGCTGGCACCCGTCTGTGCCCCCCTTTGGGGAAATGAAATGTATCCTGTGCTGGTGTGTGGTGAGTGTGCCAGCCTAGGGCAGCTCCAGGGAAAGGGACTGTGCCAGTCCCCAGGGCTTTGGGAATGGTGGGAGAGCAGCTCAGACACGCAGTGCACCCTGAGGAGCTGCTGTCCCCCCACCCTGGTGCTCAGCCCCTCTTTCTGCTCCCCAGTCGGGAGAGACGCACTGCCAGCGCCAGGAGTGCCCCCCATCCGCCTGCGCCAGCCCTGCCACGAGGGACAACCCCTGCTGTGCCAAGTGTCGTGGTGAGTGCAGCGCTCACACACAGGCACCACTGCCCAAACGCTCGGTGGCACTCCCTGCACCTCCCAGTCTCCTTGGTGCCGGCACAACCACCCCAAGTGCCCTGCTGGCACCCCCTGTGCCCATCTCTGAGCCACACCTTTCTCCCCCAGCCCTTGATGCCCCCTCAGACGCACGGGAGAAGGTCCAGGATGCCAAGGTGGAGTCACGGAGCCACTGAGCAGTGACTGCTGCCCAGAGCGGGGCACGCACGCGGTGACGCTGGGTGGCACTGGGGGTCCCACTGCTCACTGCCCCTGCCCGTGCAGGGTGGGGGGCACAGAGGAGCACAGTGGGGTGCACAGGGCCTGGCCCCCAGCCTGGCCACCCCATCTCAGCACGACTGCAATGCCAGGACTGCCCTGCCCTTGTGCAGGGGGCAGTGGCCAGGCTCGTGGAGGTTGGGGCACCCGCTGCCCTGGCACTCCAAGTGCCCCTGGCCGGCGGGCATCGTGCCCGTGTTGTACATAGTGTAAAGTCCTTCTGGCCCCTGTTTGCTGCACCCACCCTGTCTCAGCCGGGTTTCTCACATAATTTATGGTGCCAGTGGATGGAGGTCAAGATGTATTTATTAAAACCAGAGCTATTGCCCACCTGGTTCCTGTCTCTTCCTAGCAGCAGCAGGCACAAGGCTGTGCCCATCCATCCCATGGGGAACTTGCAGGCTGTGGCATTGCTGGGGTTGGGGATGTATGTTTGGGGATATGGGATGTGAAAGCCAATGCCAGGATGAGGACACCCTATAGGCTGTGGGTTGGCACTGGAAAAGACCAGAGCAGTGTACAGTGCCCACAGTTGGACCACGATGCCAACCTCTGCCCACAGCGGAGGCTGCCAACACAGATGGTGCCTGCTAGCACAGGGATGCCAGGACTCTGGTGTCAAAGAGTCCAGCCTGGGGCCCCAATCCAGCTGCCACCCATGGAGGCCCTTGTCCTGCAGCACCCACAACCAGCTGCGTGCCCAGGGCTGGGCACAGACACCCATGGCTGTGCAGGGCAGACCCCTGTGTGTCCTCTGGGGCAGCACAACCTCGGTAGCTGCACTGGGCTAAGGCCTCGTGGTGCCCATGGGAGACCCAATGCTGCCTCCTGCCCTTTGATCCCTAATGTGGAGGACTGAGGGATCTCTGGGGCCATTTGCACTGTGCTGGTACACACTGCTATGACTGGGACATTCAGAGCTATACTGGGCTATACTGGAACAGTGCTAGAGCTGTAGGGACACTAACACTGGGCTTTACTGGGATAGCAGTAAGGGATGGTGGCACAACCACAACACTGTAGTGGGACAGTGTCAGCCTGTACTGGGGCTGCATCCAGGGTGACATTGGGCTAGACTGGAGCAGTGGTAGAGCAATAGAAGGATGGCACTGGGGCACACTGGGCAGGGACAGAGCCCTGCATGCCAAGCTGGGTGTCCTGCCCTGCATGCACCCCCAGCCATGCAGACACCTGTGCCAGCAGGGTGGCATCACCTGTGGTGGCCCTGCAGTATGCTGGTGGCCCACAGCCAGGCACACTGGTGGCACTGGGCAGAGATGTGTCCTGGCACAGGGCTTCCCCTCCGGATGAACATCCCTGCTGCCACGGGGCAGTGCCAGGAGCTGACGAGCAAGAGGGAGCTCCGTGCTTGGGGATACAATGAGCGGGCAACCCATTTTGTCACCTCCCTGCCTCAAACTGGTTCACGTCGGGCAATGAACCCTCCCAGACTGGCACAGGAGATATCCCAGCCCCCAGCCCAGCCATTGTCACCCACCCTTGAGGGTGCCGACGTCAAACCAGAGGGTGGCACCTGGGCAGTGAGAACCAGTCCGCTCCCAATCCCGCAGCATCAGCCCAGCAGTGCCACAGCTCTGCCTTTCCCTGCACCCAGTTCCTGCCACAAAAGTGCCATCCTGTGCCCTGGGGAGGAGGGTGAGCGTGGCCCTGCCAGCTGCCGTGGTGCCCTGTCCCTGAGCCCGTGGTGGCAGTGAGGCAGAGGTCCCGGCAGCCAGCCTGCCATGCCGGAGCGCCTTCCCCAGGGATTGCTGGTGCCCAGGTCTACCCGTGTGCCTCTCTGGAGAGGACTGAGCCTCTGCTGCCCAGAGACTTCAGCAAGGAAGAGTGGAGCCCACCTGTCTCGCTGGGGGCTGGCGGTGCCGGGACGCTGAGCAGCATCACGGTAAGGATGAGCTCCCTGACAGCTTTGCGTGGTGAAGTCCCCACAGTGCCAAGGTGCCCTGCCCTCCTTGGGCACTGACAGCTGCCCCCGTGCCCTTAGTGACAAGACAGACCTCAGGCACTCTGCCCCCACCAATCTGTCCCCCAGCCGGGCATGGCCATGAGCCTGGGGTGACCGTCTGCAGGGTCATCCCACATCCCACCCGGGGGAACCCACGGGGAAGCAGAGCCAGCCCCACGGCAGCCCCTTGTACCTGCGGGAAAGGGCGCACGGTGTCCCGGGGGTCACCTCACCCACGGCAGCTTTTACCCCCACCTGCACCCACCGGCTGCCCGGGGGAACCATCCTGGCAAAGGCCGCGGTGGATGGGGTCCCGCCACAGGCCGGAGCTTCCGGCCGGACTGCCCCTGACCCGGCCGGGCACCGCGTGCCCAGCGCCGCCGGTGCCGGTAACGGGCGCCGCCGGTGCCGGGCGCTGCCGGCGGAGGCGGAGCGCGGCCGATCCCTCCCCCGGGCAGTGCCCCGGGCCCGCCCCGAGCGGTCCGGGAGGAGCCGCGGCCGCCGCGGGCACCGGCAGCGGCACCGGCACCGGGACGGCGCGGAGCGGAGCGCGGCAGCGGCGGCACCATGGCCTCCGAGAGCGAGGCGCAGCGGGCGCTGCAGTATGAGCAGACCCTGGTGAGTACCGCGGCACCGGGCGGGCACCGAGCACCTGTGCCGCACGGGACGGGACGGGGCGCGATGGAACGCCCGGGGGTTGGGGGGGTCTGGGGGTGCTGCCCCGCTCAGGGCGGCGGAACCGCGCGGGGCCCTGTTTGGGACGCTGCCTCCTGTTTGAGATGTCACCCGCAGCCCCCTCCGGCTGTGGAGGAGCCTGGCTGAGCCCCCACCCCCAGGGCAGGACTTCTGCACGCCCCTCACCACCCCCTGGCACACCCCTCTGCCCCGGGAGGGGATGCCCACCCTGCGGGGCCCCGGAGGCGCCAGCCGGGCACACTTCTCTGCCCCGCGCTGCCCGTCCCGGCCCTCTGCCCCCGAGATACGCTATCTCCCCTGCCTGCAACCTTAGCCCCATGTTTACAGCTCCTCTGCCTCAGAGGCCTCCCCCCTGGCACCTGGCTGTCCCGTTGTCTTGAGGTGTCTTCCTTGCCCGTTGTTTCCCCAGCCCCCCCGCTGCCCACGGCCCTCAGACACCACGGGCAAAGGTTCTTTTCCCTGGCCCCAGCTTGGGACGGTGCCCAAGGCGGACGGTACTTTGCCCTGGCAAAGGCATTTGGACAGGCAGGGCCAGGGAGCTGTGCAGGGAAGCAGGGACTGCCTGGCCACGGAGTTGTGCCCACGGCTGCCCAGGCCGGCTGCTGTGTGCAAGGCGGGCTCTGCTGAGCCTTACCCACCCAGCATGGGCACACTGGGCAGCGTCAGGGCACTGCTGCTCTGTGTACCCTCGGCACTGCCTTTGCCAGCGCCCAAACCCTTCCTCTGGCCGTGCCCCTCAGCGCTCACCCCAAGCTGCCCCTGCCAGGTGGCTGCAGGACAGCAGCCGGCCGTGGGAGCCCCGGCTGTGCCGTCATCTCCACGGCCTTGCTGACCCCGCTGTCCTTCCCGGCAGGGCTGAGTCAGGGAGCACTCGGGGGCAGGAGCAGGAGTGAGTGCTGGCCGTGCCTCTCCCTGCCGCCAGCTCCAGAGGCCCCCCTGGGCGCCCTGGTCACGGTGGGTGAGCAGAGAGGCCGTGCCAGCCGGGCACCGCGGGGCGGAGGAGCCTGTGGGCAGCGCGAGGGGAGCGGCACGCTGGGCTGGCATCAGGGCAGCCGTGCTCAGCACCGGCAGACTTTGCCCTCCTTTTCTTTGGGCAGGGTAGCACCCGTGCCCTGAGTGCTCCTGTGCCCATCCCCGTGGCCTCTGGGCTCCGTGAGGCCCGTGGAAGTGCCTGGGGCTCGTGGGTGAGGCTGGGCGTGGGCTCCTGCCCCATAACCTCACACCTGCGTTTTGGGAGCTGCCTGGGCACGTGCTGGGCAGGAGGAGTGCCCAGCCCTCCCCAGTGCATCTGAGGCACCACCAGCTCCTGCCAGCACCTGGCAGGAAGATCAGGATCCAGCTGGAGCCTGGCATGGGCTGGTCTGAGCTGGACAGCCAGGGGACAGTTCCTGCTGCTTGTGCCCACAGCCAAGTCATCACAGCCAGGCTGCAGGTTGTGCCCAGCTACGTCCAAAGGCCTTTGTCCCTACCCCATGCCCTTTCCCTCACCAGATTTCACCAGCCCTGGGATGCCATGGGTCTCGGGGCCCCAGACCTAAAGGTCTCCCTGGAGTCCCCATGCTCCACAGGTGTTTGTGGGAAGCCCTGACATGCCAAGGCTGCTGGGGTGCACATGAGCCCCAGTGTCCCCCACATGCCAGGCTGTTGTGGCAGGGAGCAACGGGCCCCGTGGGGGGGATTAAGCTTGACAAACTGCCCTTGTTCATTGCAGAGCCGCTCAGGGTGATTAGAGCCCGGCTAAGACGGGCAGCGTGACACACACCCCCGGCCTCTGCCTGCCCGCTGCCAGCCCAGAGGACCCCCCAACCCTTTAGCTTTAAGAGCTCTCTTGGGGGAAATTTAGGGGAGAAGGATGGCTGGCATTGGGCATGAGGAGGTGGGCGCCACTGCCAGGCCAGCTCAGTGCTGTGGGACAGGCTGGCACGGGGACACAGCAGCACCAGATGCCAGTGCCAGCCCCAGGCGCAGCATCGCCCGGGCACAGCGGGCACCACGGGCTGGCAGAGCCAAGGGGCTGTGGCACAGGCAGTGCCTGCAGCGCAGCAGCTCAGGACCAGCACAGCGGCCTTGGCCCGTGCCCGTGTCCCCGAGTGCCCCCCGGCAGCCCCCCCTGTGCCCGCTCCCTGCCCGCCCGGCACTGTGATTGTTCAGCTGCTTCACGGCAGAGGCTGGAGTCCCGGGGCTGTTTGTGTTTCAAAAGGCCTTTGTGGAAAAATAACCCAAGCGGAGGAGGAGGAGGAGGAGGAAGGAGAGAGCCCACCAGTGGCTTTCACAGCCATGCCAGGGCTGTGGGCACAGTAACTGTGGCTGCCCAGCACTGGGCACCCATGGGGGTCCCATGTCCTGCCTGTGGGGCAGTGGCATGGGGCAGAGGGGTGGCAGGAGATGGCACAGGGTGGCAGGTGGCAGCAGGGTGGCATGGCCCCTTTGCTTGTATCCCTGTTGTTATAAGTGGGGTGGGCTCCAAAGGGAGGCAGAGGGGGAGCAAAACCCACCACCCTCAACCAGGCTGGAGCACTTGGCACTGGGCATCCCACGTGTGCCCCAGCACCTGGGGGGACAGGGTGGCAGCCCCTGGCACAGCCCCAGGAGGTAGACACAGAGCTGGTTTGGGGGGCATTCAGCCTGGGGGTGCTTCCTTCTTGGTTTGGGCTGGCCATGGGTCAGCAGTGGGGCCAGGCAGGCAAGTGCTTGGCAGGGTGACAGCACTCCTGGGGTGCCGGCCCATTTCATCTTCCAGAGCAAACAAGCGTTTTCCAAAGGGAGCCTTTGAATTCAAGACCCCGTGCGGGGCCGGGGTCCTCCTCTGGCAGCCGATGCTGGGTTTGGCCCCTCAAGGTGGTCGTGCCTTTCCCCCCAGCTCTCTTCCACAGGGCAAGGAGTCTCTGAGCCCATGCTGAGCAGGAGTTTTGGGGAAAATCCATGCCAGGACAGGGTCAGCAATGGAACTTAGTTCACCCTCCTCTCTGTGCCTACATCCCCACCCTCCCTCCTGCTGCTGGGCACAACCTGGGTATTAGAGAGCAGAGAATCCACCCGGCGCCGCTCTGGCTGCTGTCAGCTCTCTGCCCAAGGGACCTGGGCAGGAGTGCTGCCCCGTCTGCACCTTCCTGCCATCCCCACGGGGAGCTGCCGTGTGCCAGGGGGCTGTGAACGGGACCCGGGCATGCAGGGTGGGCACTGCCCCCAGCAGCCGGGGCTGGCTGCCCACGTGCCGAGCACGGTGCCCACCCGTGGCGCTGGCACGGGCCGTGCCGGGAGCGGGGCAGCTGCGCCCCGGCCGGGCAGCCACGCGCTGCGCTGGCACGGCACGGCGGGTGGGCACGCCATCGGCATGGGGCTCACGTTGTCCCAACGTGGGAGCCTGGCAGGGCCCCCGCCGTCCTGAAGCCTCCCTTTGTGCCGGGCCAACCTCTGGCGCTTGGCATTCAGGTCGTGCGGGGGGAGCGAGGCAGAAACCAAGCAACCGAGTCCTTGGCAGTGCCCGCCAGCGCGGGACAAATGCCCCCGGCTCAGCGGGGAACACGGGCACAAAGAGCTCCTGGCCAGCGTGAGGGGCACTGCCAGGGCCACCCCCTGCCAGGGCCAGGCCACGTGCCGCAGCCAGGCAGGAGGCACCCGAGGAAAGGGGGTGATCCCTATGTGATCCCCCTCTTCACAGCCCAGGGACCACCCTGGGCTTGATGTTGTGCTCCCTCTCTCCTGGAACTGGGGGTACATCCTGTCCCTCGCTGTCCTTTTGCCTCTCTGCTGCCAGCTGAGACCAGCCAGCTCATGTCACGTATGACCTGCCAAGGCTGCATTTGGAGGGGCTATCCCAGCCTTGCTCTTAGCAATGTGGGAGTGTGGTGCCTGCAGAGCTCCAGCACAGCCCCAGTACCAGCCCTCAGAGAGTCTCCTGGCCAAGCTGGCCACGCTCCCATCACCGGAGGCCCTTCCACACCCTCCACCCCAGTGCAGTGCCTGGGGCACCTGGGCAGGGCCAGAGACTGGTACCGACGTTTCAGCTGCCTGCTTGGGGCATGCAGGCAAAACAATCACCATTGATCCACACTCACCTTATCTGCCTGGCTCCTTCCCATGCCCTGGAGGGCATCGGGCACTCCCACAGGTGCCTCCACCCCTTAGCCTTGGGATGCAATGGCTGTTCCCTCACCTGGCAGGCCGTGCCAGTATGCCCACTGCTGCCCTGACTCAGTTTCCCCACTTGGCTGCCGGGTTTGGGGCACCAGCTGCCCTGACACTGCTGTCTGTCCTTCTCCCCCAGATGTACGGGCGTTACACGCAGGACTTGGGCACCTTTGCCAAGGACGAGGCGGCCCGGCTGCGGCTGCAGGAGGGGGACACGCCCCAGCCCCGCAGCCCCTCCGAGCTGCTGGAGTACAGGCAGGGCCGCTGTGGCCCCTGTCGGGGTAAGGGTCAGCGGGACACGGACACGGGTGGGCACAGCCCCAGCCACGGCAGCGCAGTCGGGCACGGCTCCCACCCCACTGCCACGGCTCCCTGGGCTCCCACCCCACCGCGGTGCCGCGGGTAGAGTTTCTGCGGCTGTCATGGGACACCGGCGCCGAGGACAATGCCACCTGCCCGCCGGGCAGCAGGGACACAATGGCCCGAAATAGCCGGGCACGCTGCGGGGATGGGGGCCCCCAGCCCCTGTGCCTGGGGCCGTGCCAGGGAGGCCGAGCTGCTGGGAGGTGCATGCCCAGTGTGCGACTGTGCAGTCAGCTGGCTGTGGCAGCTGGACACAGCAGTGCTCCTGCACCAAACGGTGCCAGCTGCGCTGGCTCGGTGCTGCTGGGTCAGTGCTGCTGCCAGCCGGCCTCTGCCACCTCAGGGTCCCCATCCCTGGGGCGTCCAGCCTTGAACCCGCCCTTGTGTCCACAGTCTGCGCCTTGCAGTGCCAGCGGTTCCTCATCTCCAGGGTGGGTGAGGACTGGGTCTTCCTCATACTGCTGGGACTGGTCATGGCACTGGTCAGCTGGGCCATGGATTTCGCCATCGCCACCTGCCTCCAAGGTAGGCGGGTACCCGTGGGCTCCTGGGGCCGTGGCAGGGAGTGGCCATGCCATAGGCCATGCCATGTGCCATAGGGCCATGCCGTGTGCCCTGCCACCCCCCACCCCTCTGACTGGCTGTCCCCACAGCTCAGAAGTGGATGTACGGGGGCCTGGACACCAACGTGCTGCTGCAGTACATGGCCTGGGTCACCTACCCCACTGTGCTCATCACCTTCTCTGCTGGCTTCACACAGATCCTTGCCCCCCAGGCCGTGGGTAGGGCATCAAGGGGCTGCCTGTACCCTAAACTGGGTGTCCACTCCCTGGGGCTGTGCCTGGGTGTCTCCCTGGAGGTCCTGGGAGCCTTTCTAGGGATATGGGCTGGTCTTCAGAGGGTCTCCTAGGGACTATGGTTTGGATGCATTCCTGAGCTATGGGGTTGGGGAACTTCTAAGGCCTATGAGAGAGAGAGGCCTTCAGAGAGTCTCCTGTGAGTTGAGGGGTGGATTTCCTCCTCGGCTATGAGGCTTGCAGGCTTGGGGGTCTTCCTAGGGCTTATACCTGATCTTCAGAGGGTCTCCTGGGGCCTGTGAAATTGGGGAATTGGGGTCCCTGTGGGGCTGTGGGTTGAATTGCTTCATAACCACATAACCATGAGGGTGTCCCTGCTAATTGTACTGTGGGAAGAGGAGTCTCTGGGACCTTCCTGTGGCAGTGGGGTATGGAAAAGCATCAAGGGTTAGCCCCCAGAAGCATGGGGCATTGTCGCTCCTTCATGGCTATTGATCAAGGCTGTCCCCACACCACCAGGCTCAGGGATCCCCGAGATGAAGACCATCCTGCGGGGCGTTGTGCTCAAGGAGTACCTCACCTTCAAGACCTTTGTGGCCAAGGTGATCGGACTGACGTGTGCCCTGGGCAGTGGCATGCCCCTGGGCAAGGAGGTGAGGGCAGTGCCGGGGCAGGGTGAGCAGGGGACAAGGGAGTGAGGCTGAGGGCAATGTCCTCAGTCTCCCTTTGTCCCCTCAGGGTCCCTTTGTCCACATCGCCAGCATGTGTGCTACCCTGCTCAGCCGCTTCCTCTCCCTCTTTGGGGGCTTCTATGAGGTGAGCAAGGCAGGCTGGCCCCAGAAGGATCAATCTGTGCCCACAGCAGGTTTGGCAGTGCCTAGGGTTGGGGGACAGTGCCCACTCACTCCTCTCTCCCGCACAGAATGAGGCAAGAAACATTGAAATGCTGGCAGCTGCCTGTGCTGTCGGTGTTGGCTGCTGCTTCGCCGCCCCCATCGGAGGTAGGGTCACCCTGGGCCGCCCCACAACCCCCACACCTCCTGCCCAGGCAGCAGGGTCCACCTGGAGAGGCAAGCAGGACCCCGGGACAGCTGGCATGGGAGAGGGCAGTGCTGCTCGGCAGGGAGGAGGAAGGGAGGAGCGGGCAGCACCCTCCCAGATGTGTAACGTCCGCTCTTGTCCTCTCCCCTGCCGCCTGCGCTCCAGGGAGCTCCCCGCTCCAGCCCCGCTGAGCCCTGCCCGTAGGTTGGTGACGTGTCTGACTCTCTCCTTGCCCTTTGCCTGCTGCCCTATCTGTCTGTCTGTCCATCTGTGTGCACCCCACTCCCACCCCTCGTGTCGCTGCCCACATCCCTGTGCTGCCCTCTCGCTCGTGCTGTGCCCGCTGTGCTGTGCCCTCTGTGCTTTGCCAGGGAATCCCTGGAACCGCCCTGTAGTGTGTCCGTGGGGCAGCCAGACCCCCATGGGCTGTGCACGAGTGTGGACTCCGGGTGGGACGCGTGCCAGGCACCAGGGCCGGCCTGGGTTTCTCCACCTCCCTTGTGCACTTCCCCCCATGCCAGGCGTCCTCTTCAGCATCGAGGTCACCTCCACCTTCTTTGCCGTCCGCAACTACTGGCGCGGCTTCTTTGCTGCCACCTTCAGCGCCTTCATCTTCCGTGTCCTCGCTGTCTGGAACAAGGATGAAGGTACCTCAGGCAGGGTGGGGACACAGGGGTCCCCTGCCCAGCCCTACTGAGCCCCACCATCCCCCAGAGACAATCACGGCACTGTTCAAAACCCGCTTCCGCCTCGACTTCCCCTTCGACCTGCAGGAGCTGCCTGCCTTTGCCGTCATTGGGTGAGTGTGGCTGTCCCAGCAGCCATCCCGTGGCCCCAGGGGTGGCAGTGGTGGCGCTGGTGGCACTGGTGGTGCTGGTGGTGGCAGCAGGACACCTCTTCCCTTGGCTCTGCCCAGGATCGCCAGCGGCTTCGGGGGCGCGCTCTTCGTCTACTTCAACCGCAAGATCGTGAAGTTCATGCGCCGCCAGAAGGCCATCAACCGCTTCCTCATGAAGAAGTAGGTGCCCAGCAGTGCCCAGCTGCAGGGTGGTGGAGCTGGGGCTGCACGGAAATCACCCCCTGCCCTGTGCCCCCTGCCAGGCGCCTGCTCTTCCCCGCCCTGGTGACGCTGATCATCTCCACGCTGACCTTCCCGCCCGGCTTTGGACAGTTCATGGCTGGCCAGGTACCTGCCGTGGGGTGGCACACCTGTCCCCACCCCAGGGCCACCACAAGCCACAGCTGACCCCCGCCCATCACCAGCTCACCCAGAAGGACACCCTGGTGACACTCTTTGACAACCAGACGTGGGCCAAGCAGGGGATCAATGATGAGTTTGAGTACTTGGGCATCCTGGAGGCCTGGCTCCATCCCCGCTCCAACGTCTTTGTCACACTTGTTGTCTTCATCCTCATGAAGGTGGGTGCCTACTTCCCCTGTCATCCCCAAGGTACCACCAGGAGGTAATGGAGAGGATTTTCTGGATGCCATCAGGGAGGTGCCAGATTGTTACCAGAAAGGTGGCACCAGAAAAGGTGGTACTGGGTGGCTGCTCCAAGAGTCCACCAAGGTGTTTGCTGGGTGGTGCTGGCATGCCATCAAAGAGATCTTGGCTGGGAGCCACCAACATGCCACCAGGGAGGTTCTGGCTGCTTGCTCCTAGGTGCCACCAGGGAGGTGCTGGCCAGATGCCACCAAGTGCCACCAGGAAGGAACTGGCAGGGTGCCCCTGGGAGGAGGCCATGCCCCGTTGCAGGGTGTGGTGTCCACGTGCTGCTCGACAGCACCCAGCTGAGGGTCACAGAAGGGGCAGGAGGCAGGGCTGGGTCAGGGAGGGCAACTAATGGGTGTCTGCTCCACAGTTCTGGATGTCAGCCTTGGCCACTACCATCCCAGTGCCCTGTGGAGCCTTCATGCCCGTCTTCGTCATTGGTGAGACCCTGCCCCCTGTGTGGGCACAGTGGGAGGAGGGAACCACCTCTCAGCCCACACTGGGCACCCGTGGGTGCCCCCAGATGTCCCCTTCCCTGGCAGCACCAGGCAGAGGAGAGGGCATGAGGCTGGGCTTGGTACTGGGGGAGCCCTGAGCCCGTTCCCAGCCCCTCTGTGCCTGCAGGGGCAGCCTTTGGGCGCCTGGTGGGGGAGAGCATGGCAGCCTGGTTCCCTGATGGCATCCAGACAGACAGCAACACCTACCGCATCGTGCCGGGGGGCTACGCCGTGGTGGGTAAGCTCTGAGCTGGAATGGGGACGCCTTGGTGGGCATCATTTGGAGATGCTGCCCCACAGCTGAGGTGATGATCCCTGGAACTGGGAGCAATGCCACCACTGGGAATGTCCCCGCATGGTCCCAAGGGCTCCCCATATGTGGTGGATGCCCTGGAGAGGGAACCCAGGGCGGGGACCCAGCCTGGTGGGCAATACCTGACAGCCCTCCCCCATCTCCTGGCGGTGGCCGCAGGAGCAGCCGCGCTGTCAGGTGCTGTCACCCACACGGTGTCCACGGCCGTCATCGTCTTCGAGCTGACGGGGCAGATGTCGCACATCCTGCCCGTCATGATCGCTGTCATCCTGGCCAATGCCGTCGCCCAGAGCCTCCAGCCCTCCCTTTACGACAGCATCATCCGCATCAAGAAGCTTCCTTACCTCCCTGAGCTGGGCTGGGGCCACCACGAGTGAGTTTGTGTCCCCTGTCCCAACCCAAACCCCTCACCGAGGCACTAGGGCAGGTGGTGGCATTACTCTGAGGCCGCTGTTCTTGTCCTGGGCAGGAAATACAACGTGCGAGTGGAGGACATCATGGTGCGGGACATCCGCTACGTCACCCTCAACTGCAAGTACCGGGACCTGCAGCAGGTCCTGAACAGCACCAAGATGAAGAACCTGCCCCTGGTGGAGTCAGCTGGTGAGACACAGGCAGGAGCTCTGCCAGCATCCACGGCAGCTGTGGAGCGTGCCATGGGTGGGTGGCAGAGGGAACATCAGGAGCCAGCGTGGCGCCTTGCTGTGTCTGCAGAGTCCATGATCCTGCTGGGCTCCATTGAGCGGGCGCAGGTGGGGGCCCTGCTCAGCACCCAGCTCAGCCCCCAGCGCCGGCTGCTGATGCTGCGGCAGAACGTGCTGCCCGAGGACGGGCACCAGCTCTCCGATTCCAGCATCCGCTTCCAGGTGAGGGCTGCAGCCGTCCTGGGAGATGCCTGGCCAGAGTGCCTCCCACCACCATCACCCAACACTCATCCCCCCACAGGTCAGCACAGAGACCTCCTCGGGCACCCCTGCCCGCACCTCACTCCGCAAGCCCCTGAAGCCAGCACTGAAGCGGCCGCCCAGCAGCCCGGCCGACAGCCCCGCAGGTGAGTCTGCATGTGGCCCCTGGCCCCCGTGTCCCCACCACTGACACCCCCTCTCCTCCCGCAGCTGGCGGCACTGACCAGACTGGCATCGCCCTCAAGAGCCTCTTCTGTGCCAATGTCACCCCAGAGCCCTCCGAGGTGAGAGCCTGTCCCTCCCCAGCCCTTCCCATCCCTTAATGGCCTTGCCTGGCCCTGCCCAGCCCTGAATGGCCTTGCTTGGCCCTGCCCAGCCCTGAATGGCCTTGCCTGGCCCTGCCCAGCCCTGAATGGCCTTGCCTGGCCCTGCCCAGCCCTTCCCATCCCTGAATGGCCTTGCCTGGCCCTGCCCAGCCCTGCCCATTCTTGTCACATCCCTTTCCATTCCTGTTCAAACCTGCCTGTCCCTTCCCATCCCTTTCCATCATTTTCTATCCCATCTCATCCCATCCCATCCCATCCCATCCCATCCCATCCCATCCCATCCCATCCCATCCCATCCCATCCCATCCCACCCCATCCCATCCCCTAACTGCTGTCTCTCCCGGGCCAGGCCCAGGGCACAGCCTATCACAAGGCCAAACGCGTCCGCATTTCCATTGTGGTAAGCTGCAGCCAATCGCAGCCTGGGCACAGCTCCTCCCAGCCAATCAGAGCCTGGCAGGAGTTCTCTGAACCAATCAGGGGCCTGGCAAGATTCTGCTTGGCCAATCATGTTGGGCCAGTATCTGTGCAGTCAATCTTGGACAGTTACGATTCCACCCAACCAATCCTGGTGTGCATTCTCCCCATTCCAAACCCTCCCAGGAATCAGGATGTGGAGCCTTCCAGCCATCACAACCGCGAGATCCGTCCCACTTTGCTCAGCCAATCATGGCACACCTTGCATTCTCTCCACCAATCACAAGCTTGGCTTGTCCAACTGCAGCAAATCAGGGTGTGACCGATGTCCTGTCAACCAATCACGTTCCCTGACCTGCCCACGTGCTGCCTGTTCCCTGCCTGTACCCTCGCCGTGCCCTGCCTGCATGTGCTGCCTCCACCCTCGCTGTTCCCCACCGCTCCCTGCCCGTTCTCTGCCCGCAGCAGCCTCAGGGCTGTGCCAACACACCTCTCTTGCAGGAGGAGATGATTCTGGGTGACAAGATGACCCCAGCAGAGGTGAGGGGTTGGGCAGAGACAGGCGGGACCCTCCTGCTCAGAGGGATCCCAAAGGGGTGCCAGAGCATGAGGTGGGCGTGGGGAGGTAGGGGGTGGATAACCCAGATTTCTCCATAAGACCAGCTGTAAGGAGGTGTAAGGAGGATGTAAGGTGTAAGGAGGATGAGAGGTGTGGTAAGGTGTAAGGAGGATGGGAGGGCCCTTGTGGGGAGGCTGTACCCCTTACCCTGCCCAATGGCACCTCCCCAGATCCGGGAGTGGGAAGAAGTGCAGCTGGACCAGCAGGTGGACTTCAGCAGCGCCAAGATCGACCCCGCACCCTTCCAGCTGGTGGAGCACACCTCGCTGCACAAGGTGCACCCTCACCCCATCCCAGATCCCCACCCACAACCCCCAGACCCTCAACTCATCCCCTCCTCCTGCAGACCCACACCATCTTCTCTCTGCTGGGCCTGGACCACGCATTCGTCACCAGCATTGGGCGCCTGGTGGGCATGGTGACCCTCAAGGAGGTGAGCTGGGGACAGGGCAGCTGGGGGGGCACAGAGCAGCACCTGGAGGTGTTTGCCCATGGGTTTGGGGTCCCCACAGCTGCGCAAGGCCATCGAGGGCTCCCTGACGGGCAAGGGGGTGAAGGTGCGCCCGCCGCTCGCCAGCTTCCGCGACAGCACCGCCAGCTCCAGCGAGGCCGACACCACGGCCCTGCGCCGGTTCTGGGAACGCCACCAGCACCACCACATGCCCCGCGAGGCTGGCCCTGGCGGCGACGAGGATGACAACACCCCCAAGGGCCAGTGAGACCCTTGAGACCCACCCCCTGTGTCCCCAGAAGCCACAAGGGCCCCCTGGCAGGTGCTGGGGTGTGCCCACCCTGAGCCCGCTGATGCCAGGCTCAGCACAGCAGTGGGCACTCTCAATCCAGTGCCTCTGGCCCTCCCTGGGCTGGGGAGCAGCCAAATGATCCCAGCCAGACCCTGCTCCCCAGCGACCTGCCAGCTCTTGGGGCTTCCCACTTTGCTACCTCTGTACCCCCCCAGCCCCCGGTGCCCCCCAGAATGGCCACTGCCCTCACACCCTCCATCAGCACCGCAGTGTCCCTTCTCAGGGTGGCACGGGGCGGAGGGGGCATCAGGTTGGGGTGTCCACGGGGACATGGGTGGGCATTGCCCCCTGTGCTCAGCCCCTCATGGCTGGGAACAGGGGGTCCTGCTGCCTCTCTGCTGTGCACCTCTCCCCATGTAAATACAGAGATTTTTATATTAATTTAATAAAAGGACTTTATAAACAGAGCTGTAGCACTGTGGGGTTGGAGGTGGAGAGGGCCACAGCCAGTGGGCACCAGCTGAGCTTCACCACGGTGCTGGGGTTGGCAGGCTCCGGGCAGGGAGCGTTTTGTCCCCGCTCACAGCACGGCCTCGCTGCGGTGCAGCCCCTGCGGGCGCTGCCCGGGGCCGGGGCTGGCACGGCGCCGCACGGTGATGACCAGCGTGCCCATCTCCGTGAGGGCACAGCTCACCGACAGCGGGTCCGTGTCCTCGGGCAGCTGGCACTTGTGGGTGAAGGTGTCACAGACAGTGCCATCCTCAGCCACCTGCGGGGAGGCAGCAGCGGTGCGGTGGAACGCAGTGTGGCACGGTGGGCTCCACAGCACATTCCCAGTTACCCCAGTGCTTCTAATGGGCAGTCCCAGACGCCCAGGAAAGATCCCAGTGACTCCAGGGCAATTCCCAGTTACCCCATTGCCAGCAGGAAGCAGGCCTCTGCTGCCCAAGTCTGGGCTTGTGGGGTAAATTCCAGCTACTCCAGTGCCAGCAGGAACTGTTCCTCTTTGCCACGTTGGGCAGGGAAGGCAATGGAGCAGGAGTTCCCACTTGTCCCATTCGCAGTGAGGACAGTTCCCAGTTACACCAGTAAAGGACAGGTGCAGTAGAGCAGGAGTTGCCTGTTGTCCCATCACCAGGCACAGCTCCCGTTTATCCCAGTGCTACCAAGGGCTATTCCCAGTTCCCACCCACCCCCACCACCCACAGGAGGGGTGTCCTGGGACAGGACCCCCATTGTGCCACGGCCAGAGGGGTGCTGCCCCCACGGGTGCCTCACCTTTTCTGCCTGGATGGTGACGTGGCAGTTGGAGGTGGTCACCACGATGTCAGGGGGCTCAAACTGGCTCACGTCGGCCACCACTTGGTAGGTGTCACCCTGGGCACGCACCCAGGTGCCCAGGCTGCAGGGGTACATGGCACCTGGGGACTCTGTGGGCATTGGAGGGCTGCTGGGCATGGGGCCACAGTACCCAGCGGCTGGGCACTGGGGGAGGGAGGGCTGGGGATATTGAAGGTGCTGAGGAATTGCAGGGGGAACTGGGGGTCTCGGGGGTAAAGGGGTACTGGGGGCCTGGAGGGGTAGTGGGGGGGCACCTGAGGGCACTGGGAGATTCCAGGGGCACTGGGCAACCTGAGGATAGCAGGGGAATGACACAGGAGGGTGAATACACAAAGGTCTGGGGGGAGTGGGCCGGGGCAGAGAAGGACACTAGAGTTACTGGGGATGTACAAGAAAGTGGGAACCTAGCAGGTGACATCAAAGGGTGTGGGGCACAGGGGAGCTGAGGACATACCCTGATGGTCTGGGATGGGGAAGAAAATCTATGGGGGGTTCCAGGGACAAAAGGAGAATCAAAAGGGTCTGGGGAGGGGGAGGAGGCAGCATGGTGGTCCTCGGGGCAGCAGGGACACTGGGGTTATTGGGGACTTACAGGGGGAGCACAAAAGCACCTGGGGAGTGGGAGCTGGACAGTCCAGAGAGCCATGGGGCACCGGGGGACAGTCAGGGTGCCCCTCTGAGCCCTCCCAGCCGGTACTGGGGTGACTCCCACGCTGTCCCCAGGAACAGGTAGGCTGGATAACCCTTGGGGGGGACCATCCCCAAGGCAGCAGGGCTTCCCCAGGGTAGCAGCGCCGCTCCTCCATCCCCGACCCTCCCCGCCCGGTACCTGGGTACCCAAACGCCTCCTGTCCCCGTGCCCCGAAGGCTCCATGCCGCAGGTCGCCCTCGAAGCGGGGCTCGCCGTGCCCCTGCCCGTAGGCGCTGAGGAGCTCGGCGCGGTACGTGGAGGCCGAGGAGAGCGATGCCATGGCTCCTGCTGCCCGCGCCCCCGCGCCCTGCCCGGGGAGGGTCCAGCCGCCCCAGCCACCACCGCCAGATGCCCATAATTAGGCACCCTGTCCGCAGGAATGCGAGATAAGGGACGAGGCCTCCGTCACCCTGTGGGGCCGCGGCGGGGGCTGCATCCCTGCCACCGCTGCCTGCCACCCCCGGTGCCTGGGGCTGCATCCCTGTCACCCCCCGATTCCTGGGGCTGCATCCCTGCCACTGCTGCCTGCCACCCCTCTGTCCCTGGGGCTGCATCCCTGTCACCCTCCGATTCCTGGGGCTGCATCCCTGCCACCGCTGCCTGCCACCCCCGGTGCCTGGGGCTGCATCCCTGCCACCCCCCGAGCCCTGGGGCTGCATCCCTGCCACCCCCCGATTCCTGGGGCTGCATCCCTGCCACCGCTGCCTGCCACCCCCCGCTCCCCGGGGAGGAGGTGCCCCCCCCTGCAAGAAGAGGCGCCCGCCCGGTGCAGCGCTCGCACAAGTGACTTTATTCAAGACCTGGCAGGATGGAGGAGGGGGTGCCGCGGTGTGGGCACCCCACGGACACTCCACAGGTGCCCACAGGGGCTCGGGCAGCTGGCCCAGACATGCACACGCGTGCACATGCCCACGGGCTGCCAGGTGTGCACATGCACACACACACAGAGCAAAGCCCCCCGCCATCCACAGGCACCCCCAGCCCCACGGGGAGCAGCCACTGCCCCCGGGGTGAGTGAGTGGTAGCTGATGGTGTGGGGCCTGCTGGCCCCTGCGGCCCCTCGGTGATGCAGGGCAGGGGGCCAGCCCCACAGCGGGCACCCCATGGCAGGGAGGGAGAACAGGAGCTGTGCCTGGCAGGGGTCGGTGGGGTGCTGGGGGATGCAGGGGGCAGAGGTGCAGTGGGTGCTGGGGACATCCCGGGCTGTGGGGACAGGGAGCAGTGACCGGGCTGGGTGAGGAGCAGCATGCAGGGGGAGAGAGTGGCCCCACGAGAACACGTGCCATGCGGGAAGGGGCGCGCAAGCGTTGGCAAAAACTGGCATTCCTCCCCCAAACGACGTGCCTGGAACCCCTCACGTGGGCTTGGGGGGTCCTCGAGTGGGGGTGCCACCCCCAGCCAGGACGGGGGGGGCTGGTCGCCCTTCATGTAGGCACTTGGTTCCCTGCTAGGGGCGAGTGACTTGCCGACAGGGACATCAGCCCCACGTCCTACCCCCTCTCTGCCCCCTGCATTCCTCACAGCAGCCGTGGGGACGCCTGGCTGGGCTGACCCCCTGCTGCAGGGCTGGGCTGGGACTGCTCTTCTGGTGGCCCAAAGCCCCCTGGCTGGGGGCCTGCACCCTCCTGGCCCTGCAGTCTGACTGTGTCAGCCCCATGCAGTTACAAAAGTATAGAAAGTCCCAGCATCGCGGCACATCCACAGCCCCCCAGCACCCCTGGCACCCCCAGAGCACCCCTCCAGCAGCTCCATGCTCCAAGGCAGCAGTTCACAGTTTTAAACTCGGTCCAATAGAAGTTGGCCAGGGAGAGAGGAGAAAAGCCCTTCCCACAGCAAAACCCCCACCACCACCCTGGCTTGGGGTGGTAGAGGCACCACAGGATGATTGGAGATTTTCAGCCATGCCATTGTGGGGGAGGGAACTGTGCCCAAAAGGGAGCCCAGGGTCGTTTGGGGGAGAACATGCGAACAACCAGCCCCACTTATTTAGTCTTGTCAGTTTTTGGGGGCACATCTGGGCATCAGGGCAGAGGACAGACCCCTCCAAGCCCTTCCCTGCGCCCCTTCCCTGCTCTCATGCAAAAATCCAGGAGGGCAACGATGTGGCCAAGCAGGGCCGGGGCACAGTGGGGGCACACTGGCTGGGGGGCTGCAGCGGCCCCCGGACCCCTCCTGCAGCCGGGTAGCGAGGGGGAGCAGTGGCAGGGCCCGTCCCTCACCCAGCGTGGGGTCTGGCCAGAGGGCTTCAGCAGGGGACCTGGACCCCACCAGGAGAGGCAGGGCACCCCAGAGGGCATCAGGGCTCTTCGGCCTCCTCCTCCTCCTCCAGCGATGCCACCCCGGAGGAGGCGACGTCAGAGATTTTCCGGCGGAGCGGGAAGTCCTTGCTCAGCACCACCTCGTCCTCCGTGGGCGAGAGACAGGCTTCGGCGTAGGACACGGAGTAGAGGGAGTCCTGGCACCGGAGCCGTGCCAGGCCCCGCAAGGCACTTTGGCTGGCTGGGGGCGGCAGCTTGGGCAGCAGCAGGTCCTCTCCCCCCAGGGAGCCCAGCAGTTTGGCAGTGAGTTCGGAGGGGGACACCATCTCCAGGCTGCAGAGGCTGGAGCAGAGAGTCTCGGGGGAGAGGGTGTGCGAGGAGTCGCTCTCGGGCTCGCAGGAGCCGTGCCGCATGCCCAGCTGGCACAGGTGGCCCTGCAGCAGGTCTCGCAGCAGCGCGCTGGCGGGCATCGTGCCTGGCAGCTCTGTGGGAAAGCAGCACGTCTGGGTCAGTCCACAGCTGAGGGCACCGGGGATGGCAGCTGCCCCCTGCCCTGTGCACCGCAGGCTGGGAGGAGTCCCGTGCTTGCTGTGCCCACAAATTGTTGCATGTGTGGCACTGGTAATCATCAAAGGAAAAGCAAAACACTCTCTGGCAGCACGGAGGTGTTGCATTTAAGGGATTCCCCATCCCTGGCTCAGGCACTGCCCTCTGTGGGAGTGACCAGGCTGGGGAATGTGCCAGGCAGTGGGCATTCCATTCCTTTGTCCCTCAGGGGTGGGTCACCCACCCCACCACTCCCAGCCCACTCCCCACAGCACTTACCGGTGGGCTGGGAGCTCTCTGTGGAGGGCATGAAGTCCTCATCGTAGGACTCATCGTTGGAGTCATCCCCATCCACTGAGGACCAGGCTCGCAGCTTGGCCTCAGCAATGGCAAACTGCTCCGCCACACCTGGCACGGGACAGGCACGGGTCAAACACACACAGGGAGGTGCTCCCAAAACCCCACTGCCCTGGCACCTCTATGCCCACAGTGCCATGGCATGGGTGTGTGTGGATGGATGGATGGATGGATGGATGGATGGATGGATGGATGGATGGATGGATGGATGGAGACAGCCCGCCCCACCACCCTGGGCCGCAGTCGGGAGCAGCCCACCGGCCGTGCCCACGGTTCCTACCGGCAGCAAACCGCGCCTCCTGCTCGCCCTCGCTCAGGTGGCAGTAGGAGCTGAAGGCGCTCTCCAGGGCAGAAGGTGACTCCACTGGCTTACACCAGCCCTTCCACTCGATGAGGTGGGCAACACGGCCCTGTGCCATGGCCGTTGGCTTTGTCACGTGCTCCTTCACCACCTGCGAGATGCCTATGGGATGTGCCCCAACATCAGCATGCCCTGGGGCACCCCAAGTCCCCACCACAGAGCCCATAACCCCAGGACCCAGCACTCCCCACCTCCAGTCCATGGGACCTGGCACCCCCATGTCCTCCTCTTGAGTGATACTGGTAACCCCCTGGTTCTCCCCAAAACTCCAGACAGGGGACACCCAGGGACCCCCCAAGAGGCCCAGAGCCCTCAGCTCAGGAGAGCCCCCTTTCCCAGCTGAGCCCCTGGGTGAGCAGTTACCGTGCAGCGAGGAGCGGGCCAGGGCAGCGATCTCCTGGATGGTCAGCGCGCGCCGTGACTTGGGCAGCATCTCGACAGTGTCCTCAACATTGACCTGCCAGAGCGGGCAGCGGGGTCACAGCCCTGGCACCATTTCCCTTCTGGGAGCCCCACACTGCAGGAAAGGGCTTGGCCCTGCTTGGTGCCCAGCCCGGGGGGCCTGGGGCGTTCAGGCACACACACATTACAGGCACGCGTGTGTGCAGGGGTGGTCACAGCAGGACACACTCCCACAATGTCAGCACACGCTGGCACTGTGTACACACCTGCACGTGCCCGCTCAGGTAACCATGTGTGCCCACACACGCTGGCAGCCACCCAAACACAAACTGACCACAAACACACACCTGCACACTCACACCTGAACTCCACTGTACACACACATGCACCTGCACGCTTGTGTGCTCTCACACGTGTCTGTGCCCTGTGCTGGGTGGTGTCACACACAGTCTGTGCCCGCCCCAGCTTGTGCCGACACACGTGCATGTGCAAGGCCACCACGGCCCGGCTCCCCAGCACCCACCGCCTGGCAGCACACACCGTGCCAGGGCATCCTGTTGTATGTGCCCATTGCCATCCCGGCCATGCCAGGCCCCGAGCCCATGGCCACGGGGGAAGCGATGTGGGATTTGGAGGCGCGCAACAAATTGCATTGCCATGGCAACGAGGCACCGTGGACTGATTTCTCCCAGGATACAGCCCGGCTCATGGCTGACGTCAGAGCAGCCCCGAGCCACCGCGAGCTGGCAGGGCCACGGCCAGGACGGGTGCCCCACCTCAGGGCACGGGCACACGGCCACCTCAGCTGGGCACGGCCGGGCTCCGGGGTACCTGGAGGAAGTCCTGGCTGTCGAAGGAGGCCTGGCGCACCAGCCGGGGCAGCGGGCGGGCAACGCTCAGGGGTGACAGTGCCTTCACCTCCTTCCACTCCACACACAGCGTTGTGTCCACGGCCACTGCAGGAAGAGCCGAGGCCAACCTCAGCACCTCCATTCCCCCAGCAGCCCTCTCAGTCCCCCACCCGCTGACCCTGTGGTGGCAGCTTCTTGTCCAGTCTGAGACCAGACACAACTCGTTGCTGCAGCGCTGGTGACTCACGCCCAGGCACCTCTTCCGCCTGTGTCAGCGGTAACGCGCGTCCCCAGCCTGGCACTGGGGACCAGGCACCTGTCCCAGCTTGGCAGCTGCTCTGGCAGGGGTGGGGGCAGCTGGACCGGGCTGGACTGAGCCAGGTGCTGGGTGTGTGAAGGGAGGCAGCACTGGGCCAAACTTGCTGGGGGCTGCTGCTCCTCCACTATCTCCATAATCCCCCTCTCCAATTCCCTGCTGGATCAGGAGGGGAAGGAGCAAGAAAGGATAGGGTCAATAAAAGCACCTGCACCCATCTTTTGCCACAACAGCTTGACCTCCCAGCACTGGCACCTCAAACAGATGGGTGCCTACACCCTCAGGCACTGACGCCCAAGAACTGGGGGCTCCTGACAATGCAGTTTCCATGAAAGGCCAGTCCCAAAGGGGGCAAGATGGGGTATCTCTCAAGAGCCTCATTTCCCCTGCACTAAGATGGGCCTGGCTGACATAAACCAGCTGTGAAGTGGGATACAGGGGAGCTAAAAGTGCTGCCTCCCACCCACATCTGAGGGTACACCCTGGCTTCCTTGGGAAATTGCAGAGAGGATCGCCCCCACTCCCAGCTGTGGGCAGGGGCACCCTGTGGTGACATCCTAGCAACAACACCCCCAGGGCCCCTCCGGCATGTCTGCAACACTCTGAGCGCTGTCCTAGCCCCCGTGAACCCAGCCTCCAGAACTCCCTCTGATCACAGCCCCCATCGCTCCTGCAGCACCCCCGCTGCACCCCACACACTGCAGCAAACCCCAGCCTCCAACACCCCCCTGAACGACTCTGTCTCTCTCATAGCCACCCCACAACCTCTCAGGACTCGAGCCAGCACCCCAGTCCCACACCCCTTTCCCAGTCCCCTTGCACCCTCACCCCAACCTCCAGCTCCCCCAGAGCTGCAGTCCAATTGCCCCAGTCTCTACACATCCACACCCCCCAGATCTCCCTTCCCTCCCTGGGCCCCCCAGCTGCCCCAGAGCAGCACCCCCAGCTCCCAAACCCCCACCCATCTATAGCCCCCATCATCCTTGACGTACCAAAGTCCCCCAGAGCCCTCAGGCTCTCTGCATACACAACACACTTAGATACCCCAATTCTCTCTCACCTCCGTAGTTCCCTGTACCCTACATTCCTCACAGCCTACCAGTCCCTATACACCACTGCCCCATCCCCTGGGTCCCCCTCAGCTCCCTGCTCTCCCCCTTGCCATATCCCCCAGCCCCCGTAGCCCCCCACTACCCTAGGGTATCACCCCCAGCCCCTCACCGTGCCCAGCACCCCGCATCCCCGAGTCCCCCTAACACCCTCCGTGCCCTGGGACCCCCATTCCCTCCGCTCCGCGCTCCCACCGCGGCGCCGCTCACCCACCGATGGTGGTTTTGGAGCCGATGCAGCCCATGCTCCCGGGGGGGCCCCGGTGCGGGCACTACCGCCGGCTCCGCGCCGCCCACATCGCCCCCCGGCCGCATGGGCGGCCCCGGACAGCGCCCGCGCCCCGCCGGAGCCGCTGCCGAGCCGGGCCGGGCCGCGGAACCCGAGCCCCGAGCGGTGCCGGAGCCCCGAGCGGTGCCGGAGCCCCGAGCGGTGCCTGCGCCGGGCCGGGAGCTGCACGTCCAGAGACGTCACTGCTGGGGGAGGAAGAGGAGGGAGAGGGGGAGGCGGGAAGAAGAGGAGGAGGAAAAGGAGGAGAAATGTGCGGGATGAAGGCTGAGAAAGAGAAGGCGGAGGGGGATAAGGGATGAGGGAGAGGGAGGAAGGGGAGAACGGGGGAGAGGGAGGCCGGGAGGAAGAGGAGGAAGGGGAGATGAGGAGAGAGGTGAAGGGGGGATGAAGGCAGCCGGGGAGGATGAAGGAAGAGGGGGGCTGAAGGAAGAGGAAGAGGGGGATGGAGGAAGAGGAGGGGGCGCGGAGAGGAGGAGGATGGACGGAGGAAGAGGAGGGGGCTGAGGAGGAGGGGAAGAAGGCCGGCCACCGCGGAGAGCGCCGTGCCAGCACCGCGGACAGCGCCGCCCCTGCCGGCCCCGGCCCCCGTACAGCCCCGGGGGACAAGGGCTGGCTGGGACCCTGCAGAAACAGGGCACCCCTCAGCCCGACCTGCCTGCCCCGAGGGCCTGGTGGAGCACACAGCCTCCCACCCCATGGGGCTGGGCTGGGGACAGGTGGGGGCAGCCTTTGGAACATCGCGTCTGACGGCAACGGCCCCTGCAGGAGAGCCAGGCCAGCGCCGATGGCCAGGCTGATGGTCAACCGTGTTCACTCTGAAACCAGCTGACGGCAATTAACGCCGTGGTACCTTGGCCCTGGCACAGGAGGGCACTGCTGCGGTGCCACCCTCTGTCCCTTGGCAAGCAGGTTACCCAAACAGCTCCAAGGGCCTCCCTCCCTCTCCCAGTCAGGGGGAGCTCCTGCCCAGTCCCCATCCCGAGGCCTTTCCCTGCCAAATGCTTCCCAGCATTAGCGATGCCAGGGCTACAGCTCAGACAGATCAGCCTCTAATCTGGGGAACAGCCTCCGGTTAATTATTCTGTACCCTCTGGGCCATGGCCAGGGTGACTCAGCAAGAGGCAGCCCAAGGCAGCAAAGACCAGCCTCCAGTCCCAAGGGGGACCAGCCTCTGTTCCCAGCAGGGATACCCCACAGGGGAACCCCAGCAGGGGCCAGCTGTGCCCCATCTCCACTCCAACTGCAAGACAAGGCCAGGAGGGGCTGATAGAAAAATGCCCTCCCACACTGGAAGGTGCAGGGGGCACCTGGCACACCTCCCATCTCCTGCCCCAAGGGGACCACACAGGTTCTGCCACTTATGCCTGTAGGAAAAGGGACATTTGGGAACATCAGGGCTCTGGCTCCACAGCTAGGGTGCTGGCAGGGCTGTCTCCTCCACCTCCAGAGACACTGTGCTGGGCACTGCCGGCAAGGGGAGTCCAGGAGGCCTGGCTCCAGGCACATCCACTCCCCTTGCCACCCTTCCAACCCTGGAGCAGAGAGTACCTACCTGCCTTACAGGGGACAGGGGAGGCTGGTCGGTGCCCATGTTCAAGGCTGGCACCCCCACACCAGCCCAGGCACAAGGGACATGGGGGGGGGGGGCGGGGGGCGGCAACAGCGGCACACGGGGCATTATTTAGCAATGTTCTTTTATTTCCAGTTTTAAGGTGAAAAGATGCCTTTAAATCTTCAATTAAATACTCCATAAAGAAAAAAAAAAAAAAAAAAGCAAAAAAAAAATTATTTACAAATTCACGTGACCAGTAATTGAATCCTTGTTTTAATAATTACACATGCGGCTCGTCACATCCGGCGCTCTATAAATACAGGGGACGCGGATGAGGGGGCCGCCCTGTCGCTCGCCCAATTGTGGCCTTAAACGTCTGGGAGGAGGATGGGGGCTTTTGGGGTCGTGGAGGGGACTCAGCCTGGCCCAGAGAGAAGGGGCCACCCCCCCTCCTCCCCGGCACCCTCCCCAGGTGTCAGAGCAGGAGCTGGGGGGGGAATGATTTATATTTAAAATTTAAAAACCATAGAGGGGAGGGGGTCCAGGCAGTGATGGAGGAATAGAGAGAGGACAGGGGAGGGGGAGAAATCACGCTCCTGTCCCCAAACCAAATTTAATAAGTTTATATATATATAATCTCTCTATATTCATCAAGAGGCGGGAAGGAGAAAGAGGAGGAGGGAGAGGAGGGGAGAGATATGTCCCCATCCCATCCCCCCCTCTCCATGACATGAATCCAGGGGTGCTCTGCCCCACTCCCAGAAACCTGGTGTGCCTGCACTGGGAGGGGGGCGAGGAGGGTCCCCAAGGGGACCCATGGCAGCCACCGCCTCAGTCAGCATCTGTTTATTATCATCATGACAAACTCGTACAGGCCTTACAAACAGAACCAGGACAGAGGAAGAAGAGAGAGGAGAACTGAAAAAAAGAGAGGGGGGCTGCAAGGGGAACAGCGAGTCCCTCAGCCCTGGCATCAGCAAGTCCATGGGGGCCAGGGGTGGGAAGGGATGGAATCACTCCCCAGGGTGCCCCGCTCTCTCTCCCCCCTTCCTCCTCCTCGTCCTCCTCCTCACAGCTGCTCAGTTGTTGTCCGACTCATCCTCAGCTTCCCGGAGCCAGGTGAAAAAGGCTGTCACCGATTTGAGAGCCACCCCTTTGCCCTGCTGCTCGGCCGGGTCCTTGCTGGACTCCCACTTGTAGAAAGCCTCCTCCTTGATGACGTCCTCATCGTAGAGGGCATCAAAGAACATCCGCAGCAGGTCTGGGGTGGGGGGACAAAAGGGAACCTCTGCTATTCTCCAGCCATCGGCCACTCTGCTGCGGTGGGGACACATTTGCCACCCTCTGCTTGCCCCACCCGCACCCACAATACTCACTGGGAGGCTGGTCCAACTTCACCACCAAGGCTTGCAGGGCATAGAGTGCCTGTAGCTCCTTCTGCTCATCCCGCAGGTACTTCTGGAGCAGCTTGGCCTGGTTGCGGATGACCATGGCGTCCACGCGGTACGGGTTCTCAACTGCAGGGGACAGGGTGTGAGAGGGGCACTGCAGGCAGGGGCACCCCCCCGCTCCCACCTCACCCTGGTACTCACAGACAATGGCCAAGTGGCACACAGACGTCATCAGGGCCCTGATAAACGTGTTGGACGAGACCTGCTGCTCGCTCAGGTTGGCCTAGAGGGGGGAGGGTAAAGTACTGTGAGCTGGAGAGGGAGCCAAGAGGAAGCCTCCAGACACTCAGGCATTGTGTCCCCAGCCTCACCTCAATCCAGTCATATATTCTTTGGTTGTTCGGGTTCTCCTTCAGCAGTTTGTCCATTTGCTTGCACAGCTCCTCTGAGGTCAGCTCCTTGCGGCTTGGCATGTCTGAGCTGTCCCCCATTGTGTACTCCAATTTCTGGGGAAGCAAGCAGAGAGAGCTGTTGAAGGCAGCACAGGGGAGTGCCACTCTCACACTGCCCAAGGTCTGCCCACAGTCCACCTCTGCCCCTTGCTGCCACCAAGCCCCCACCTGCTCTGTGACAAATTTGTTGACATCCTGGTCCTCAGGCAGGAATTCCTTCCAACTCAGGCCCCCATCCCGCCACAGCTTTCCTGCGGTCTTCTGGCCCTGTGGGACAGACAGTTGGCATCAGCACGCCATGCCCTCCATCTCCAGGGAGGAAGATACTGTGGTTTGGCCATGCCAGCCACATGGCCCAGACACTGAGAGGGATGCCCCTCACCATCCTCTCTTGTGGCAGGGGAGTTCAATCTCCACCTGGGCCCCAGGCAGAATGCCAGTCCTTGAGACTGCAGCCAGCAGCCACAAGTCCCATGCACTTACCATGCCCTTGCACAACAAGCCCAGCACCTCGACCAGCAGCGTGGTGGCCTTCCCAATGGGCACCAGGGGCTTTGTGATCTCCCTGTGGAGCACAAGAGACCTGGGTGAGCTACCTGCTCCAAGGAGGACTCCAGTGCCAGCCCTGCTGAGGAGCACAGCCCTCACCTGAACAGCTCTTCCATGGGGATGCCTTCTTCTTGCAGGATGGGTGTGATGAGCTCAGCCAGGTACAGCCAGATGTGTGGGATGTCAATCTCCATGTCCTCTGCGACCTCCAAGATCTCCCGCAGCCTGAAGAGCAGAGGGAGCTGTTGGGATCCAGCAGTCCCCATACCCTTGGCTAGGAGGGACTTCAGGATGTTTCAGTGTTGAGTCCTACTCAAGGCAGGGCCAAATTCAAAGCCAGGCTGCCCTAGCCCCTCACCCTTTGTAGTACTGCTCCTTGGAGAGCGTGCCTGCCTTCACCAGCTGGCAGAGCAGGGCCCCCATGTGCTCGCGGGAGATGGTGCTCCTCTCCAGCGTGGACTCGATGCCATTTTGCACAAAGATGTAGAGCGAGGAGGGGCTGCCCAGCTCCTGCACACACTGCAGGGCCTCCTGCAGGGAAAAGGGGGGTCAGTACTGCCCTATAGCCAGCTCTGGCTCCCCCCTTCCTCATCCAGGTACCACCAGAACCCTGCCCAACAGTGCTACCACACAGGGAGGGGAGAATTTGGCTTGTCAGAGGAACACGGCCACCCTCTTCTCTCACCTTCATGTCATTGATGTGCAGGTATTCCTCTATGATCGCCTTGGATTTCTTCTCCAGTTCCTCTTCCGACAGCGCGGGCTTGGTGGATGTTGCAGGAGGTGTTGGCTCTTGTTTAACTGCAGGAGAAGAGCAAGGATCAGGCATCACCTGGGACAGGCAGAGCTGCAGGAGCAGCCAGAGCCTGGGGTATCAGTGCTCCCCAGCTCACCGGTCTCTCGGCTCCGGTCCCGTTCCTCCGTCATGCTCGCAGCCTTGCGCACGGCCTCGGGGCCGCCCTGCTTCTCCCGTTCTCGGCTCCTGTCCTCTGTCTCTTTGCTGAAGCTCCTCTTGGTGAGGGCAGATCTGTTCCTGTCTACTCTCTCCCCCCGGTCAAGACGCTCTACACGGTCGCTGCCCTTCTCCGAACGTGACTCCCGGTCCCCTCTGTCCCCAGCCTTCTCTGACCTGTCACGGCTGGAGCTGCTCCTGGGCGAGAGAAAGACACAGTGTGAAGAACCCATCACCACTCTCCCTGACCCCAGACTGCAGAGCTCTGTAAAGTAAAGCTGTGCCACTCCAATCCCCACCTCTCTTTCAGCACTTGACCATTCTGGGGGGAAAACTTATTCCCTATTTCTCTCCTGTCCCAACTCATACCCTTTTCCTTTTACTCTGCTCCTTGGCACAGCTGAGCACTGCCTGCCTTTGTCCTACCCACACCTTCCTTCTGACGCAGACTGTGGCAAAGCCTCCCTTTGTTTTCCTCTTCTCCCACACAAATCCAAACTCCAGCTCTCTTTGGGGACCTCACACTCCCACCCATTAATGTCTATCCAAGGACCCTCGGGCCAGACTGAGCACGCAGGGGTGGTCACCCAAGTGCTGAACAGTAGGGAGGACACCCAGGGTGAGGTCAACCTTCCTTGCCACAAGGATTCACCACTCTGAGCTCTCTCAAGGACCCATTTTGCCACAGGGGCAATTGATACTGTAACTTGCCTATACACTGATCAGCCACAAGACTGAATCAGGGGCTCTCCCTCAACCCCACACATCCATCCACCAAGGCAGGGCTGGCCCCTCACCTCTGCACCACACGGCGGGACTCTGGGCTCTCGGCAGGCATTGACTGCTGGAGCGCTGAGAAGCGGTTCAAGGTGCTCGTGGCTGGTCGCCCTGAATCAGATGCTGGGCGTGAAAAGAGGGAAGTCTCAGAGTTCGGCAACTCCCTGGTAGAGGAACTGCCAGGGGAAAGATCACCCCTCCCACTCTGTCCCACAGCACCCAGCCAGTCCCCACACTGCCTACCTGAATCTGCGGGCTTCGCGCCAGACCCTCCGCTGCTGCCTTTGCCCCAGCTCAGCCGCCCACCCGGTGCAAAGAGCTGGTTATTGGAGTCAATGGATCCAGGCTGCAGGTGGAGAGAGAGGGAGACAGTCAGGCCTGATCCCCCACCAAGACACGACCCAGGCCAGGCAGCCAGCTCGGCTGCCCCACCGCATGCCCAGGCTCACCTTGGTGATCTTTGTTAACCGGCTGGTGTCAATGGGCCGGTTGCCCTTGCTGATGGGCACTGTGTTCCAGCCATCATCTGCAACCAGGCTACTGCGTCCTGAGCACAAGAAGGACAGTCATAAGGTGCAGACCAGCCTTGAGCAGAGTCCAGCAGGAGCAACCCACTCCTAGCAAACTCAAGTGCCCCCAAGCCCAGACACTCACCACCAGAGGATGGCCCAGGGGGTCCTCTCCTCTTGTCCTTTGACATGAGCTGCTGCACTTTGATGTGTTCTCGATGCTCCTCCATCTCTGCTTCCTTGTGGATCTGATCGATGGTTTTGGGGCCCTGGTCTCCCCGCCGCGGCACCCAGCTATTCTGCAGAGGGCAGGGAAGGAGGGAAGAGGGAACTGAGATGGCTGAAAGATGGAGGGAAAGGGATTCCCCCTTCCCAGCCACCCCACTCTCAAAGTCTCAGGTTGGTCTCCAGCCTGGGCCATCACTACTCTCCACGTGTTGTGGCAGCTTTTGGCACAAAAAGGCTCAGGTTCCAGAGCCCCCCTGCATTAAACAGCCGCCAATTACTGTGTGCCCACTACCACTACCATGATAACCAGGAGCAGGGGTTAGCATGGTGTCTCTGGGGCTGGCCACAGCTCACAAACCCACCTCTCTCATACAGGGGACACATGGAGTGCTGGCACTCAGAGGACATAAGCCAGCAGCTCCAAGGGACCAAGCAGCAGATGGAGGACAGTCCCCAGGCAACTGCATTCCATCAACCTTACCCGTCTTAGGTCAATCACATCCTGCAGCATGAAACGGATTCGGGATGATGTCTTTTTCTCTTTGATGATCTTCTCCATCTGATTGAAGTACTGGTCCATCCTGGGCTATAGAGGGACGGAGCCATGGTCACATCCCTTCTAAAGGCAAGGGAAGAGCAAGCAAGGTAGGGCAGGGCAAGGAGTACCTTGGCTTTCTCGAAGTCCAAGTCCTTTCCAATAGTCGTAAGCAGGCGGCAAAGGCACTCAAGAGACTCTTCATCGTGGTTTTTGAGCAGCTTCACCACGCAGTCATGCATAATGGCCTCTGTCAACATCTTCAGTTTGAAGAGCTCTCCAATGAACTTGATGTTGCCCAGGGATCGTCGGCGGGCCTTGTCCCGCGCCTCCTCCAGCTCATCCTTCATACGCGCCTTCTCCTCGGGCTGCACGAAAAGCACAACAGGCCAGTTCAGGGCACAGAGCCAAGCCAAGGACACCCATGCCAGCCCTCAGAGCAGACTCCCACCACAACTCACAGCACTGGCATCATCCATCTCCTTCTGCCGCTTCTCAAAGATCTCATCATCATCCTTGTCCTTCTCAAACTCCTTCTGGCAGCGGTTGAGCAGCAGCTTGCGGAAGTTCACAGTCACTGTGGGCTTGTCTGTTGTGGGCACTTTAAGCTGCAGGGAGAGGTACATAACCCAGAGAAAGAGCATGAGTTGTGTCTCCCCCAAAAGCTGGGCAAATAAGGTGGCATTACTCAAATCAGGGAAAAGCCACCCTACAACACTGTGATGCCCTGCTGAGACTCTGAACACAGTCCTCCATCCACACACCCCAGTTTCCCCACTCCACATGGAAGGACCTGCACACTACTAAGCTCAGATGAGATGGCCAAAAAAACCTTGCCTGCTCAACAGGAGACCACCCAGCTTCTGCTCACCCCCATAAGGCAACGGCACATGTTAGCATAGGCAACAGAGAAGTTTGGCTCCGAGATGGCCTTCTCGAAGACGAGGTCGATGACACCCTTGAGCCGCTCCTCCGTGTCGATGGACAACTCCATCACCTGCTTCATCAGTTGCTGGAACATCTGGGGTGTCAGCTTGTTGAGGATGCTGCGGACACGGCGGAGCAGTTCCTGCAAGGGCAACAGGGTCAGCAAGAGCTGGACACCTTTCCCCCAGGCCCTCCGACTGCCTGCCCACCCCAGCTCCCACCTGTGTCTTGATATTCTCAGGATCCTCCTCCTCGGAAGCACGTTTGCTGCTGGGTTTCCAGGCCTTCTCGGCCTTGTTCAGCTTGACATCCTCATTGAGGGACACAGTAGCAATGATTTTGCGGGGCTCCTTCCTCTGACTCGGCTGGGAGCGGCGGGGACCCAACCCTGAGGGCTGACACACGGAGAAGAAACTCAGCTCTCTGCTCTGGGACCAAGTGAGCTGGCTCCCAGAAGTCTCCAGTCCACCTACTCAGATCCTCAATTCCATCATGGACATCAGTGGCCCAGACACAGCGGCTCAAAAGCTTGATCATCACAGAGAGGCAGAGCAGGACGGCAGGAATGAAGTGAGGAGATACTCACCAGGCCCCGGTTGCCCATGACAGGCCGGCCAAGGTTGGCGAAGGAGGGGGTGAAGTCGGGGCTGCAGTTCATGCTATTGATGCGGATGGGGTCGATTGGCCGCAGTGGGGTCTTGTTGGCCTGCGAAGGTACACACGGCTGAGGATGCCCGGGGGCAGAGGAGCGGGATGGATCCATCCCCCAGCCTCAGCGCCGGGACAAGGAACTGGAAAAAAGGCCCCAGAGGTGCCCCCACACCCACCAAACCCAGGCTCAAAGGTCACTGCAAATGCAGCAACAAGACCCTGAGCACAAAAGTGAAGTCCCTGCCCCACCTTCCCAAGGCACAAAGAGGAACCAGATCCCCACCTAACCACCATCCACAATTCCCCAATTTCCAGGGCCGCACCGACCTTGTCCAGCACCACATCTGTGATCTGGGGCAGCCCCTCAGGTTTCTGCATGCTGGCAAAGATGAACTGGAAGCCCAGCAGGAACTCCCGGTCATATCGCTTCTTCTCCTCAGGGTTCAATGGCTTCCATTGCTCTGCAGTGAGGGGCAAGAGGGACACTCTGATGTGGCCTGTCCCATATTCTCCAGCCTGAGCTGTGGTGGGTCTGGGTCCACACAGGGACAAGCAAGGTGAGATACAGACAACCACAGAACTGTCCCAGGCTAGTACACCATGAGCAAAACCATGCATGCTTAGAAAGCCTGATTCCATCAGGTCCCTGCCTCCTGCCTAGACCCTTATGCTGGGAACTCTGTTCCCCATCCCATGCCAAGCTTGGGGACAAGATGGGAGGAGAATGTAAAATTTAGGACACAGGGACCATGCCACCCACACCTTCCCTACTGCTGGGTCCAGAGGTGGTGGCTGCCAGCAGAGGACTGTGCCCAGGCACAGCTTACCTTCCTTGTAGCCATACTTCTGGCCGGCAGCCTTGCCCTTCTCCGGGGCCAGCTTGTCTTCCTTCTCCTCCCACGTCTCTTCCGACTCCTCCTGTGGACGGGCAGGAGCCACATCCTCTGCTTCACTAGCAGGGGCAGACACGGGGGGCTTGTTCTCCGCCTCCGAGGCACTATCACCAGTCTGAGACTGCAGCAGAGGGGACAGGGACAGCAGTCACCCACATGAGCCTGTTCCTGTCCCCTTCACCCCACTCCTCAGTGTCCACCCCACCTCAGATCCTCATTACCATCACAGAGCATCAGTGGCCCAGACACGATGGCACAAAGCAGAGTTCATCACAGGAGGAGATGGGACACAGGGTGATCCCCAGACACCCCAGGACACTCACCTCTTTAAAGGCATCCAGCAAATCACCTACTGCCTCCTTCTTGTTCAGCTCCTTCATCCTTCGTTTCTTCTTTGGCACCGACATGGCGACTGGGAGGAGAGGCAGGAAGGTGAAAGACAGAACCCTCCCAGTCCCCAGCACCCTGACAATAGCTATGGGGTCACCAGCAAGGCCCCAGTAACAGCAGGTGAGCTTCAAGATGCAGCCACAAGGATGTGGTCCTGTCACCCCATAACAGCCCCCATCCCCAAACACACCCTGATTTTCCATGTGCCTCATCAAAGTCTCCCATCCATATCACGGCCCTAGTGTGGGCTCCCCATGCTGTCAGAGGATCCCTGCAGACACTGCTCTACAGGCAGCCCTTACAGAGACACTCCTATACAAATCTCTGTTCCCATACACACTCCCCTCACTGGCACCCCTATACACCAGCCCTTACACGTGCTCCCCAGAAATTATCTGCCCTGAGGTTGCCCTCCTAGAGCACCCCTGTATCCCAGCCCAAGGCACTCCATAAAACACATCCTGTGAGCCCATCTTCCCCATCACCCCTATGTAACCCCAACACTCCTGTGCGGGATGCTTAAAGAAATAAAGAGAAACCCTAACAAATCCCCAGGGCACCCCACTTTCCTCAATCACCCCTGTGTACTTGCATACCCCTACACAGCATGCCCTACATCTTCCCCGCCAATCCGCCACCTCCCAGTGTCCTCAATGACTGGGGACAATCCTCAGATACAACCCTCATACATCACCCTACACCCCTGCATAAAACATCATGTAAAACACACTTCCATTCCCTGTGACATCCCCCACACACAGCCCTCTATGCTCACCCCATACATCACCACATAGATGTACTCCCCAGACACCTCCCTGATCCCACCATCCACCTTGTCCCCTTCAGCATCCCATACCTGCACATCCCGTATCCCTAACCACATCTCCAACACCCTCCCTGTACCTCATGCCATGCGATGCCCCCCACCACCCAACACCCACCCTGGGGCACCCTGCAGCCCAGCATTCCCAACCTTGCGCGGTCGCCTCCGAGATCTGCGAAGGGGCAGGGGCTGGGCTCAAGCTTCGCTCCTGGGTCTCACCAGGGCCTTCGCCCTCTTCCTCCTCCTCCTCTGCAGGTGGGGAGGCAGGGGTGCCAGGCTGGGCTGGCTCCTCAGGCTCTGAGACGGGACTGACATCTGACTCGGGCTGCTCCTCACTCGGCTCCGCTTTGCTGGTGCCCTCCACACCATTGGGTAGGGGCAGCTCTTCAGGCTGGGCAACGGGGGAGTCCAGGGTGGGCACAGGCACCGGCTCAGAGACCGGCACTGGCTGGCACACGGGCGCCTCAGGGACCGTCTCAGGCGTCTCCTCCAAAACCCCATTGGCCTCAGCAGCGGTCTCGGGGCAGGGCTCTTCCCGGGGCGGAGGGGGGCTGGGGGAGGCGGGTTTGGCAGGCGCTTCAGGGGCCTGTGGTACAACGGGCGGTGGCGACGGCGCAGCCGGCACCGGGGGCACGGCTGGCATCGAGGGAACAATGGGCACCGGCGGCACCTCGGGGGGCACAGGCTCCTGCACAGTGGGCTCCGGGAGGGAAATAGCAACTTCCCCCTCCTCTTCCTCCTCCTCCCCCGCAGCCACCGTGTCCATGTTGGGCGCGGGCACAAGGGGCAGCTCCGCAGCCCCTGGCACTGTAGTGATGGCGCTTAACGTCTTTTGCGGGTCAGGTGGCGCCTCGCCCTGCTCCGCTTTCGTGTCCGTGTCCACAGGAGGCTCCATTGGCACCAGCGTCACGGGCGAGAGCACCACGGGCTCCACCTCGGGGATCAGGGGAGGGGGAGGAGACGGGGAGGCCGATTTGCTGGGCTCCAGGGAGACGGGCTTGCTCACCACCAGCGCAGGCTTCGGGCGGTCATCTGCAAGGTGGATGACATTAATGGATGACTCTCCGATTCCCTACTCATCCCACGTTCCTCCCCAGATTCCTATATCTTCAGGAGACATAGGGACAGATGTGCCAAGCCACATCACAAACGGGGGATGGGGACAACAGGGGTCCTCCAGTGCCCAGAGGACAGCTGAGATGAGTAAACAGCCCCCGTAAACTTTTCTGGATCCAACAAGGGGACACAGGTCCCCAGGTATGCAGGGATGGCCTCTTACTCCACAAGAGTCAAGAGAACCAAGGAACAGCGGGGCTGGCATTTCACATCCTGCAGTGCCAACTCCAGGGGAACCTTGCTGCAGCCATGCCAGCTGGCACAGCCAGCCGTAGCATGGACACTTACCGGGCCGGACAATAACTGCTACATGGGGGGTCTCTCCATTGGCCTGGGGCTCCAAACCGCTTCCAGCCTGAGGGGGCAAAGAGGGAGTTGAACAGGGCCACGTGCACTTCCCGCTGCCGCAGCTGCAAAGTCAGAGGGTCCACTTACCTGTGGAGGAGTGGGGGTGGATGAGGTCCTTGCTCCAGACATAATTTCTTCTGTAATGTCTTTGCCACCTTGGTTGGGGTCTCGTATTCGGATCTGTCCAAGAATCAGAGCAGAGTGAGGAAGCTGTTGGCAGACTGCAGGACACAACACGGGCCACCCTCTTTCCATGAGCCCAACACCCCACAGGACACCCTTCTCCAAAGGGAAATGGAAAGTTCATTCACTGCAGTGCCTGTCCTGGCCACACAGTTTGGGGAACAGTGGGTGCCACATCCCCTCACCAGAGGGCACAGTGTCCCACAGATACTGGCCTGTTCCAGTGCCTTGCAAGTCACTGCAACACAGCTGGAGCCAGCAGGTCCCCAGGCCAGTCCCCCTCTCCAGAAGTGAGGGGACCCCAATACATCACTGTGCTGGCACAGGGGCTACAAGAACCCCCTCATTTAGGGACAATACAGAGGACTAACCTCAGCACACAGAAACCACAGTGAGCTCTGTGTCAACCCAGGCACACCCTATATGCCCAGAGCCTCACGTGCCCCATGTCACGGGTGCAGCATGAGTTACAGGGCACCCAGCTGTGGGGTGACTGGAGGGGTACACGTGGGTCTGGCTGGGACTACAGTGCAGGGGATAGCGCAGCCAGGAACCTTGTTCTACCTTCTGAACACAACCTACTCCCAGAACATCAAGTGCAGAGCTCAACCCATCTCTGATGAGAAAATGCCAGCATCCCACCTCCCAGTGGCACCCCCTGCCTCCCAGCACAGGGCCATGCCGGCAGCCGCCGGCTCCCCGCTATAAATAGGCCCCATGCGAGGCCTCTGAGCACCGGCATCTCCGGGAGCAGACAGCAGTTGGCAGCCGCGGCACCCCCGCCCTCCCGGGAGCTGTGACTCAGCACAACGCTGCCCGCCGGGACGACCAAGGTCGCCAGCACCCACCGTCCACCCCAGTTCCCTTGCTAAGCCCTCCAGCCTGTGGGGACACAGCCCTGTGCCAACCCTTTTCCCTGGCATGCTGCACCACGTCCCATCCCACACACCACCAGCGCCCGGGGCTGACACCATCCCCCTCCTCCACACGAGCGCACCCTCTCGCACACGAGCACCCCTATCCACGCCTGGAGGCAGATGGCTCCTTACCGTCTTGCGCTCTCGTTTTGGGGGGATCGGTGGTTGCTGGCTCACAATGACCTGGGCAGTGGGGACCCCCGCTGAGAACTGCTGCACCCCCTGCGCCGGGTAGTACGCACCCGCTGAAGGAGAGGAGAGAGCGTCAGAGCAGCCAAGCCAGATCCTCCAAGCCTGTCCTGAAGACTCCCTGATCTCCCAAACACAGGGGTCTGTCAGGAGCCCGGAGAGCCCTCGCTGCTCTGCTGCGAACCCCCATCGCATCCGGCCTGGATTGTCCCAACCCGCCTGACAGGCCTGACCGAATTCCTTCCCTGTGAAGCAGAGAGCGTCCCCGCGCCACCCCCACGCCCAGGCAGGCCCCGCAGGCATCCACCGTGCCCACCAGCTCCACACCAGAGAGCCCTGCCTGGACACTCGGCCATGTCAGGTACTCCTGGCTCTGCTGGTGGCCGCCTTCCTGCCTGCGCCCTTATCTCCCCAGGGCCAGCACCAGCCCGAGGGCGGCACCAGGCAGCCTCCATTCACACCCAGGCTGAGGGGCTCAGGCCTGGAGAGCCCAGCCCAGAGGAAGGAGCTGTGCTGAGGGACAGAGGCAGAGCTGGACCCCATCCAGGGCTGGCGCAGCCCTCAAGAGGTGCTCCACTCCTCCCAGGGCATCCCTGAGCATCACCCCAGAGCAGTGCCACAGGGATACGGGTGTGTTGGAACAAGCACAATTGGGTCCTGGCCTCCTCTGGCTCCAGCACCTTCCCTGCTGCACTGACCCTGAAAGTCAACCAAGGTGCTCTGGTGACTGCCTCATCTCTGAGTCAGGGACCCTCCCTTTGCTTGGGGGACTCACAGGGACGCTGAAGGGGCCTCACACGTCAGGATGGGCTGGGCATGGGGGAAAGGAAGGAGACCCTGAGCTGCCTAGCCCTGAGGACCAGACAGGAGACCCAATTTGATTCATTTGTCAAGGGTCACCCTACCAGTCCTGTGGGCAAGAGGCAAGTGGTGCCAGCTTCCCCAGGAAGAGCCACAGCAGCCCCAAAGCAGAGGCTGGGGGTACACCCATCCTAGAACCTCACAGAGATACCCAGAGCATGTCCCAGGGCTGTGCTCAGTGCACAAAGGTGCAGCAGTGTCCTGGCCCAAGCACAGGAGACAGCCACAGCCAGAAGCCACCTGCCTCCTCTGAGGGGCTGGCTGGGCCCTGAGACAAGAGGGAGGGAGGCCGGGCACGTACCTGGCTCAGGAGAAGCCCATCTCTGCCCTGGTTATGCTTTGCTGCTGTGCCGGGGCCAGGCCGGAGGCCTCGGCTCACATTTCTGTGTCTGCTGGGCCTCCCGGGGCCAACCAAGCCTAAATATAGTCACAGCCCGGGTGGCCACATGCAGCAGGGGGAAGGAGGAGGGGCTGCTCACATCGCACTCCCCAAGCACCAGGAGGGGGCAGGCATGGAGCACCCCGGCTCAGCTCAGGGGGGTCAGCAAGCACTGAGCTGCTCACCACCCTGACAGCAAGTGAGGGGGAGCAGGGGATAAAGTCTGCCCCAGCCCTCCGCCAGCACAGTTAAATATTAAACAGCCCCAATTTGGAAAAGGACAGGGGTGAGTGGACTGGTACAAATGGACCAGTGGCACATGATGTGCTGCTGGGCAACAAGGAACTGTCCCCCAAAACTACAATGGGGTCACAGAGTCAGTCCCAGTCAGCTGTGTTCAGCTCAGAGGGACACACAGAGGCCAAGGGAGTAAAAAAATAGGGATGTGCTGGGACTGAAAGAGCACTGTGGAGCAGAGCAACCCCTCTGTCTGTACCGTAAGTCCCGAACTCTGTGGGGCTGGCTCCAGGATAAAAACTAGGGGCGCCAGGTTGGACCGGGTACTGTTGGGTCGGGACAACGTACGTGGAGCGACCCTGCAAGAGGAAAGAAAATAAGTCAGTTATGTCCCCTGCAGAGCATGGACATACCCCCAAAACACTCATGTGACCCCAAACCTGACTGTGAACTAGTTGTACACCAGGGCAGTGAGCAGGACACAGGTAGAGCAGACACCAGGTGGCTCAGAGAACTGTTGGGGAGGGGACCAGTACTGCCTGCCGCGTCTCTACAGAGCCAGGAGCACCCTGCTCAAATCAGTGGGTGCTCAGAGTCTCAGGACCCCCTCCACCCCACCAGAACAGCCCTGGGCTTCAAGCCCAGGCAACACCTCCTGCCGGTGCCCATCCCAACCCGCCCCCCCCACCCCCCACAGAGCCCAAAGCATCGCCCTCACCTGTCCGGGAATGTAATAGGCTCCTTGGGAAGGTGTGTAGGATATCTGGGAGGGTATCATCATCACCTGGGAAGCAGCTGGATACACATGGGCAGGAGGGCCGGGCCGAGCCGTCGTGTTACTCTGCACGCGGGACGCACTGGCAGGAGGCTGTGCCCTGTTCTGGTAGAAATGCTTGGGGAGAGATGGGGCACAGCGTCAGCAGGAGCTCCAGCACCTTCGTCTGCCACCACCGCACTCGGGGGAGACACCAGCCCCCCCCCCACGCTGCCGGCACGCAGCACCGCCTCGGCAGCCTGCAAGGCCACCCCCCGCCCCGGCACCACCCTGTCCCCACGCACCTGCGGGGCCGCCTGGGTCCACCCGACCCAGCTCATGCCCGGCGCGGCCCCGGCCCAGCCCTCCCGGGGCCGGCAGCTCCAGCGCCCGGGGCCGGCCACGGCCGCACGCAGCTCGGCGGCGGCGGGTCCCGGCGTGCTCTGCACCGGCTCGCGGGGGATGCTGGGACCTGTAGTCCCGCCATGCCGGAGCCCGACAACATGTGGAGCTCCGCATTCCCACCCCGGCCAATGCCGCTCATCCCGACCCAGCTTGTCTGCCGGGCAAAAGCATCCCCGGGAGCAGCAGCTCCAGCCCCGCAACGAGTGGGCAAGGAAGGGTCCGCGCACGCACCCCCGGGGCAAGGAGAAAGCGTTACCTGAAGAGACCTGAATCCTCCCTGTTAGCAAGCGCACGCATGCAGAGGGAAAGGGGGAAAGAGAAAGACAGGAGTTACTGGCACTGGGACAGGGATAGCAGAGGAACGGACAAGAAGTCAGGAAGCCCTGTGCTCTGTGCCCACATCCCAAATATACTGAGATCCCTTCTAGGGACCTTCCAAGGGGCAGGGATGGGTCTGATGAGCTCCCAGACAGCACAGCCAAGGATGTCACCAGATCTGTCCCAAACAGCTCCTCCACACAAGAGGGCTGATGGAACCCAGAGCCTTGCACACCACTGCAGGGCCTTTGGAGACCAAGCAAAGCAGGGAAGAAGAGGGAGATGAGGAAGGGCACAGGCAGAAGCAATAGCCTGGGCTGGAGTTAGCACAGGCACAGCCACATGCTGCAGGCTTCATGCAAGGAGGAAATTGGGGAGACACTGCAGAGAAACCTACCCAAAGTCGAGCACGCATCCCGCACTTTCCCCAGAGTCCAGGGTCCCCACATGCTCCCCAGCCCCTTCATGCCCAAGGTGGGTGTTTCTGTGCAGTGTCGGGGAAGGGTGTTCAGCATGCAGGGCAGGGGAAGCGGGTTAGTACCTGCTGGTGAATAGCCCGAGGCCCTGCTGGAAACTGAGAGAGGAGGAAAGGGAGGTTTGGGGCAGGGGAGGAAGGAGAGAAGAGCAGTCACTCTGTGGGCATCCTCATTGGAGGCGCCTGCCCTCCCACCCCAGGGCCAGGAGGTCCTCAGATGGCAGTCGTGGCCCAGACCATGGGCTCATTCCCCCTTCACAGGCACACACCAGGCCCGAGGGGCACCACGTTGCTCCTAACACCCCTGGGTTCTGTGGCAGTGTGGGCTACTCGGCCAGGAAGCAGAAAGCTGCTGGATACCCCTTACCACCCTCTGCAGCTCTGGACAAAATCCTTACCTGGCGCGGCTGAGAAGGCGTATTCATTTGTGAAGTCGGTGCCGGGTTAAAAACCACAGGTGCCGTCTGACCAGGTGGGAACGTCGGCTGGAAGAAGGCAGGGAGGGAAAGAGATGGTACCACTGCCCTTGGCACCAACTGGGGTGGCAAAGCTGGGTCCCCCAGCCCTGCAGGGGACAGTTACCTGCGGCAGTCCGGGAGAAGGGGCAGGGTGCGGGGCAGTCGGGGCTCCTCCTGTGGGCTGTGGAGCTTTGTTCATTTCATGGGGTTGTGCATAAGGATCCCCTCGCTATCTGCAGGAACAGGGAGAGTGCGCATAAGCTGGAGATGGCAACACCCCAGGCATCTGTCTCCTGTCCATGTCAGCACTAAAATCTGCAAATCTCCAGCCCCACAGCCTACCATTGTAAAGCCAGGCATCAGCCATGCCCCACAGACAGCATCCCACCAAGGCACGGACCCCCAGCCACCTCCTCCTGCCCCACTGGGCCATGGGGAAGATGGGGTAGGTACTGCCAAGTCACCCAGCCTGGGCAGGTCCTCACACCCTTCTGAGCAGACCCCTCATCATGCCCCAAACCCAGCCATGCCCACCAGCAGGACTGACCCACCCAAGGTGACCCCACAAAGCCTGTCTGGGCCCTACACAAAACTGGGCACCAGCGCCCGTGATCTGCCACCAGCACCTAGGCCACCACTAACTCCGGGGGGCTGGGTGGACCGGCGGCACCCCGGCGTCAGCCGTGCCCAGCTCCACCCCGGCTGACCTACTAAGCGCTTCCCCCGGCCGGCCAAACCTGTTCCTGCCGGTGGCGCCGGGTCCCCGGCCCACACCACAAACGCCTACCAGGGAAGGCAGGGAGCAGCTCCCTCGTCCCCCCACGCCCCCGACACTCCTGCCCACTGCCCTGCCCAGGGGAGTCTGCAGCCCCCCAGCACCCAGGCAGCCCAGACACCCTCCCGGCTGTCCCAGGAAGGACTCGGCAGCCAGTGCTGCTCTCCCCGCCCCAGTGCAAAGGCCGCCGGGGCAGGGAGGAGAGGCAGTACCCCGCACACTGCCGGGGGTCCCCTGCACCCCGCGGCACCCAGTGAGCCCGCTGCCGGCCAGACACCCAAGGGAGCGGCCCTGGTGCCTCCTGTAATCTGACGCCGGGACGCGTCAGCATAGCCGGCCCCCAGCCCCGCTGCGGGCACTGCCAGACACGTCCCACCAACACTGGGAAATGGGGCACCCCAATCCCCCCATGGCTGTGCCTCGGTATGGGGTGCCACCCCATCCCAGGGATCCCCCGAGCCACAACCCAGCGGAGATGGGCCCTGCCAGTGTTTCAGGAGGTGGCAGGCGCTGGGTTGCACCCCCAGTGCTCTCCCCGGGCCCCTTCTCACCGGCGACCCAAGCACCCGGCACGGACAGCCCGTACCTGAGCCAGCTTAGCTAGGCCTTGAAAACAATCAACCCTAAACAGAGGGGGAGGATTGTCTCACAGGGGACAGGGACACCCGGGGACAGCCAGACCTGGTCTCCTCCACCAAACACAACCAGGAGCGAGCAGGATACTCACCCCCCCGCGGGAAAAACCTGGGCCGGCTGAGCGGGCCTGCAGAGACCGTTCATCCGACTGACTGGGAGAGAGAGATAGAGAGATCAGGCCGGGCCCCGCGGGGGGAGCCCGGCCTGGCCCCGGCTTCGCACTGGCCCGGGTAGCCCAGCAGGGCCGGGGAATGCGGGTTCCGTCCCCAGGGGGACAACGGGGCCCCGCGCGGCTGTTTGTAATCGGAGTCGCGGCCGCCTCTCCTGCGCCGGGAGCGGCCGGGCCGCGGCCTGTGCTGGGCCCGCCGACGGGGCGGGGGGTCCCGGCCCGGGGAGGACTCCGGGAAGGCCCAGCTCGGTCCGAGTGAGGGGCCGGGGGACGGGAACAGTAGTTCGGGGAGGCAGGAACGCACGGGGGATTGGGGGACAAGACAAGAATCACCGACGGCGGAGCTGGGACAGGCCGCGGCCGTGGCCCGAGAGCGGCCGGCCCCGCCAGGCCCAAGCGCGGCCTCGCCCCCAGGCCGAGGCGGCGGCCAAACCGGCGGCTGCGGCCGACTCCGTCTCGGGGCGGCGGCACCACCATCACGGCGGCGGGAGGGCGCGGTGCGGTGCCCGGTGCGGCATCCGGCGGCCCCGCTCCCCCCCGCGGCGGCGGCGGCCTCTGCCAAGGACACGTGTCACTGCCGGCCGCAACCGCGGCCCCGCGGGCACCGGCGGCGGCACGAGAGGCCGGTCGCGGCGGGGCGGGGGCGGCATTGCTCGCAACACATGCGGCGGCGGCGCCGGGCCTAGGCGGGCGCGGCGCCGGGAGCACGTGTGCGGCGGCGGCGGCGGGGCGCACCGGCCGGCACGTGGGCGCGGACGGTCGCGGCCGCCGCGGAATCACCGGGACGTGGGGACCATCGGGACGAGCGGGGGGCCCGGCGCAGCAGCGGAGCGAAGCACGGGACAGGGCGTGGGAAGGGGGGTGGCGGCGGCGGGGCGGCACCCACGTGGTGGCGGCGGCGGCGGCGCGACAAGGCCCGGCGAAGCGAAGCACGGGGAAGGGGGAGGAATAGGGCGGCACGCGCGGCCCCGGTACCGGCGACCCCCCACCCCCCCCGCGGGGCGCGCGCCCGCCCCGCCCCCGCCCGTTACCTTCAGTCTCCTTCAGCGCGCGCGGCCCGACGCAGCCGCAGCGCAGCGCAGCACGACCATTTCCGGAGCCGCGCCGCGCGCAGGGGGCGGGGCCGCGGGGCCGCGCGCCCGCCGCCGCCGCGGGGGAGGGGCGCACGGGGGCGGGGCTGCCACGCCCGGAGCCGCGCCGGGCCCCGCCCCCGCCCGCACGTTGCGCCGCCGCCGCGCCCGCCCCGCCGCCGCGGTCACGTGACGGGGCGGGGCGAGGCCCGGGCGGCCCGGAGGGGGCCGGGGGCCGCACGGCTACGCCCCATCCCTGCGGCCACGCCCGCCGTGCCGACCCGTCCCGCCGCCGCGCGCCCCGTGCAGGGTCACGAGGGGAGTGGGCGCACCCGGCACCGGCACCGGTCGGGACGCACGCTCACCCGGGGCCTGACACCACCGGCGTCCCACAGCCACCCAGGGACCGGCACCAGCGGCGCCCGCACCCAGTCGGTGCTTGGCACCACCGGGACCCGGCCTCACCCAGAACTTGACATTGCCCCAGCGGGCACCCACTCGTGCTCCATCCAACCCTGGCCACATCCGTGATGCACCCTCGTGCACCGGCACCTTCCCGGGACGTGGGACTTGCTCGGCCAGGAGCTGCACCCGCCCAGAGCCCACCCAGCACCTCACACCCACAAGGAACACGGTCCCCACCCTGCACCCCGCAGGACGCAGCACCTTACCCCGACCCTGCATTCAGCCCCCTCCCTTTGGTACTCAGCACCCCACTCCCACCCAGACACAGCCTCCCGTGTTCACCCAGCTGGGACACAGCAGGTGTCAGACACTGTCACTTTTGGAAACAGGGCAGGGGCTTTCCTCTTCGCTAAAAATACTTTCCATGTGGCTTCTGTCCCCACGTCCCTGACTGCTTTTAACCCCAATGTCAGCTCTGGAGCAGCACCAAATGATGGCAGAGTCCAGCACATCTGGCAGGGCAGTTGAAAGTTGGGAGTTGCCAGCCAAGACCCCCCAGGAGGGCAGAGCCAGGCAGGGACAGGCCATGCTGGGCTAAAGGGGAGTTGCACACTCTGAGCACATGTGGCTGTGCCAGGCACACACACAGGGCACCGCTGGATGCTGAAGCCATGGAGCACCCACGGCACCCCACAACTCTGTGTTCATGCCCTGCGTGTTGGGATCTGCACTGTGCACAGCCTCCATGGGCCACAGGCACACCCAAAAGGATGAAAGCCCAGCCCACACTCGCAGTACAAGGAGAAGAGGGCAGCACTAGTCTCCACATAGTTTATTTCCTTGACTCTCAGTAACAAAAACAAACTAGGGTTTTTCCCTCCCCTCCCAGACCACCTACCCACCCCCCAGTTTCCCCTTGGCTCAAACGTCGTAGTTGGGGTTCTTGCGTAGGATAACAAATCCCTCCAGGATGGGCGTCACAGGCACGTGCTCCTCTGTGGCCAGCTCTGCCCGCTCTCCGTGCGCCAGCAGCACTGGGGTTGTGTGAGTCTGGAAGCCAGTGATGGTTTTGGGCTTGCCTGCCTGGCCCACCACATCCACAGCCTGAGAGAGAGAGTGAGATCAATGCCAGGGACACAGAGGGACATCAGCACAGCCCCTCCCCAGCCCGGGCTGCCCCTTACCTGTCCTACCCGAACCGACACGGGCAGAGGCCGCAGCTCCTCATCGAAGGTGACCAGCATGCGGGGCTGCATGGCAGCAACGAGGCCATAGAGAATGTAGTGGGACTTGCCCAGGATAACTGGAGGGAAGACAGAAATAAAGGGGCTGAGCAATGCCCACACTGCAGGGCAGAGAGAAGTGGGGGGACAGAGCCAGCAGCACTCACTGTTGCGCACATCCAGGAAGGACACGAGGACGGTCAGCAGCCCAGCCACAGCCACCTGGCTCATGAGCTGGCGATCGCTGTGGTATGGGCATAGGGTGAGTGTCCCCTTGCCCAGATGAGTCAGGCCCTGGTGTGGCAGAGAAAGTACATAAAAGAGCGATGGAGTAACCTGGGACTCCAAGCCCTGCCCTCAGGAGAGGGTGACACCCCCAGGACACCACTCTCCTCCCACACCCAGGGCAGGGACCCCAAACTTCCCCTTCCACACACAAGCAGTGAGCACAGTATCCTCACCTGGGCCAACCGCACCATGAAGAGGTTGTTGGGGTCTTTGGCGTGGTACTGGGCCAGCTGCCGCAGCATTGCTGCCAGCCGGGCATTGTTGGTACCTGGGGACAAGGAGGCACAGGCACAGTAGTGTACAAGGCATGAGTCTCTCACCTTTCCCCGTAAACAAACCCCAAACCAGGCTGTCCCCAGGCTTACCACTGCCCACCATGCCCATGGCAAAGATGGAGTTGTAGGAGACCTCAGGGTCAGCGTCGTGGGAGAACTTGCTGAGGGTATCGAGGATGTTGAGCCGGGGATTGGAGACTGAGATAAGAGCCAGGGCCAGGGGCACGGCCCGGCGCAGGGTGGGCTCTCCGTACCGCAGCTGCACAGAGGGGAGGTGGGTGTCAGACTCACATCACCCAGTGCAGCGAGGCCTACTGAGATGTGAGGCAATACCCAGTTTCTATTCCGAGGTCCCTTCCCGGCTCTGTGCTGTCCCCCTGGTGTCACTCACCAGGTGGCCGAAGGTGCGCAGGCCCATCTCTGCCCCGATCTCCTCGCCCATGGCAATGAGTGCGATCCCCAGCACCGCCACGCCCTGTGGGGACACAGGTCCTGAGCGCCAGGCACGGAGCACCCAGCCCCACACCCAAGCTCTTAAGCCTCTGTGCCCACCCGAGGCCTAGGGGGAAGGGCCTTAGGAACCCTTCCAAAGCCAGTTCCTGCTCCAGGCACACAAACCCCAGCCCACATTTCCCCACCTGGTGAGCACCCATGTCAGCTGAGCTCTCTTTCTTCTCCTTCTCTTTCTTGTCCTTTTTGTCCTTGTCTTCCTCTTTCTCCTTGGAGTCAAAATGCTCACTGCAGATGTGCAGGAGCTGTTGCACCTTCAAGACATTCCCTGAGCCTGGGCAGAAAGTGGAGGGCCAGGATCAGCATGCAGAGGACCCTGGACCTGCTCCTGCCTCCCCTCACCTCAACCAGCCCAACTCACCTGCATAAGCACAGATATCCACCAGCGTGTTGGCAAAGCTGCGGAACGGCTCCGACACCACCTCCAGCGCTGCCAAGATGGCCTCAATTGCCTCTCCCTTCCCTGTCAAGGAAAGCATAGTGGTTAAAGGACAGCATGGAGGGATGCTCCCACCCCATGAGCCACTGGCACTGCCCAGCCTTACCCAAGTGGTTCAAGCCCAGCCCAAGTGGCAGCCACCGGGCGTAGGTATCCTTCAGTTCTGTCTCTGATTTCTCCATGATGGTCTGGAGGATAGTCGAGGTGACATCCCCATTGCAGGAACCCACTGATATCATCCCACAGGCCAGGGCAGTCACACCAGCCACCTAGTGATGGGGAAAAGAGCCATGTCATACACAGGGACAGCTCAGAGTTAGCTGGCCTATAACACTAGGTACCCTTGGTCTCCACTTTCTATGAAAATCTGGGCTACTGGGGGACCTGATGGTTTCCTATCCTCCTAGACCTGCTGTAATCCCATTGTGGCAGCAGCTCAGATAAGGAAAATAGGGTCATGCTCTTCTGGCACAGCACAGTGCTGAGCAGGGACATGTGGCCTCGCTCTTGGAGCTCAAGGTGGCTGCAGGACAGCACCTGTATTCCCAGGAGCTCTGGGGCACGGGATGGGGAAGCAGGAATCACAGGCAAACCCTGCCTCATGCCCTACCTCCATGCTGGACTTGGAGTCTCCCATCACAGGCAGCAGCAAAGTCAGGACATCCTCACGGTTGGAGCCTGCATAAGCCAGTCCCAGCCTGCAGAGAGTGCAGAGGGGTGTGAGGGAGGAGCTGCACCACCCTGTGCAGCACGGGGAGGCTGGGGCCAGGCCCTTACCCAAAAATGGCTCCAATCCTCATGGTGTTGCTGTTGTGGAGGACATAGTCAGACAGGAGGGCCAGGGCAGGGTCACACTCATTTTTCACCCCTGAGTTGACAATGCCACAGGCCAGGAGGGCTCCAGACTGCAAGGCAGAAGCACTGTCACACACTAGCCACCAACACAAAGCTCCCCGCCAGCCAGTGACTGATGTCACCTCACACATCACACCCTCCCCAGGATGGGCAAGTTGTATGAAGTGGGCAATGCCACTCTGGATCAAGGTGAGAATTCCAAAGCTCATAGCTGTGTGACAAGGGAAGCCCCCAGGATGCTTCAGGCAGTCCCCAAGAGACCACCACGTCACTGTGAGTTGCTCAAAAGCCTGGGACACAGGGCATCCAACGCTTCTCTGTGCAGGAGCTGAGCTGCACAGGGGACCAAAGCAAGGACCATTCCCCAGCCAGCTGCACACACAGCTCACAGCAGGACTGCCCCACACAGACACAGAGCCAGGATCTGTCACTGACCTTGATGTAATCCTCTGAGGAGTACAGGTACTTGTCGATCTGTGTGAGCCCCCCGTCCACGTCCCACAGCAGGATTGTGCCCAGCGAGGCTGCAGCACTCAGCATCCCTGTGGTTGCAGGGAAGAAAGGCCCTCATCAGGCCTCAACTGATGTGCCCTGTGTGGGGCTTGCAGAAGCCAGGGACATAGGACAGCTCAGCCACCCTTACCCTAAAAGGGACAGGGTGGTAACCCCAAGCCTAGAGGCACCTCCAGCCCTGTCCAGCCTGCTAACTCACCATGGTCCTTGTTCTTGTACAACCATTTATTGCCATCATCTGTCAGCAGCTTGTCCTGTCCAAAGGCAGCATTCACAAAGCCGTTCACAAAGGAGGAGGCCAAATTCATCCGGGCTGAGTCCACTTGGGAACCACTTCCCCCAAACCCTGTGGAACAATGACAGGGTGAGGAAAGCAGCAACAGAAGCCCTGCCAGCCCTCAACATGCAGCCATCCCACACCATAGGAACGAGGACCCGTCCCCATCACCAGCAGGAAAGAGAAGTCCAGATCCACAGGCCAGAGACCATGGGCAGGCCATCTGCCCACCTCAGATACACATCTGACCACACAGGCTCAGAGTGCTTGGCAGCCTCAAGAACTCCACACAGGCAGGGATGATAATAGCCACAACACAAGCCCTTACGGTTATTCTCCAGGTGGGTTTTGTAAATGTCATCTGGCACTTTGGGCTCCATGATGTCCAGCTGCAAAGACAAGGGAGAAGGAGGTTACCACCCGGCCAGCACATCCTACAATGGCAACCTCTCCAAGAGGAGCCCAAATCACAGGGATGATGGATTTCTTCTCAAATCTTGCCACAGAGCCTGGCAGCCAGGCAGCCACAGCTGGAGGTAGCCCAGGGTGCTTTTCCAGGCTGGGACACTCACCTCTCTGGCTAAGGCCAGGAAATTGCTGTTGAGCTGGACATTGGACATGATCTCTGTTAAGTCCTCGTACTCCTCCACATCCTCGTTCAGCTCCAGGAAGACCCCATGGCGGCCCAGCATAAAGGCCATCTGCTTCTGGACAACTCTGTGCAGAGGGGAGGGGTTTCCTGAGTGCCCAGAACCCAGCAAGCCCCAGCACAAACACAGGTTCACCAAGCAGTGAGCCTACCTGCCCTGCCCAGGGCATACAGACCCACTCCTGCCCATCCTCATTTCAGGGACAAGAATCTCAGTCCAAACCCCCAGACACCTCTAACAGTGACAGATCCAACCTATCTCTGCCCAGATGGGGAGCCTTGCCCCACCAGGATGAGCAAAGGCTGCAGAGGGCAGGGAACATCTCTGCTTACACATCTTTGCAGGAAGTGAAGATGTCCTCCACCAGCTCCACATCATTGAGCATCAGAGCCAGGCGCAGGGCTTCAGGGTAGCGATTGAATTTGCGGAAGATGCCCAGGGCACAGCGCAAGAGAGCCGAGTTCTCGGGCTCTGGGACGTAGCTCACACAGCTTAAGGAGAAGACAGACATGAGGGTGACAACCAGATCAGGCAACCTAGGCCCCACAGGGATCAGGCCCCATCCAGCACCTCAGCCTGCCAAGCCCCCTCACCTGGTCAGGTAGAGGCACACTTTGGAGTAGGCATTGTCATCGATGTACTTCTCAAGCATGTCCATCTGCTCTATCTCCATGAGCAGGTCACAGGCCTCGTGCTCTGCATTGTGGGCCATGTTGTAGGGGACAATCTCCTTGACCAGGGTGAGGAGTGTGTCCCTCTGAGCCTTGTCAGCTTCATCAATCTCCTGCCACTCCTTGGCCACCTCTCCTGCCAAGTGCCTGCAGGAACAAAGGGACGTCACCACTACAAAAATCAGTTTCACTGAGCCGTGAGAACAAGGAGCAGCTGCTCCCAGTTAGCCAGGGTTGTGTACTGTTTATGGGGGCTCTACATTCTGCAGACTTTATGGGGGACAAGGCCAGAGGAGAAACAGGGTTAAGACCAGAGATTTCAGAGGCCACAGCAGCAAGATCTCTGCAGCTAGAAAACCATCATGAATAGAGCATGAAGTGACACATGTGCAGGTGTGATAGCAGCAGCTGAACACATGACCAGCTAGTCAAGAAACATCCCAGCCAGGCTAGAGCTAAAGCACTCCAGGAAATTCCCCTGAGCCCTTATCCTTCCCCTCTGGTCCCCCTGAGGCTTACCTGACGTATTCATGCCCCCAGGATGCCAGCTCCTCTTGGGAGCCCACCAGCCGGTACTTGAGACACTCCCGCTCCCCACTCATGGTCATGGCCAGGACAGAAATGATGTCTGCTGCAAAGCGCTGCAGAAAGAGTGCAGAGCTCCAGACACAGGCCAGGCACAGGGAACCAGGGGCAGCCAGAGACACCACGCCCTCCCTGTGCCTGAAAACCACCACAGGTGGCAAAGGTACTGTCCTGACAAGTTATAATTCTCTGGAGCAAGTCACAGAGGATCCCAGGGTCCAGAGGGCTCTGCGATTGCCTGCCCCAGCACTGTCCCCTCAATCACATGGGATGGTGGGGCCAAGAGTTTCTACCTTGTTCTCTCCTGGAGCCATGTTCTCATAGATCTCCTTCAGCTTGCCATAATGGGGCCGTAGGAACTTGAGGGGCTTGGGAACAGAGGTCATGGAGGTGGTGGAAGAGCGGATCTGCCTCCGCAGCTCCTCCAGGGCTGGACGGTAAAGTGACGTGTCTTTCTCCTGCAGAGGGAAGCTGCCTGTCAGGGGCTGGCTCCTGAGCCACCCCCTCCCCAAACACAGTCATGGCTCTTAGCAGAACAGTCCTCCACCCTGAGCTGCCTCCTTCAGCCCAAGAGCTGGAGAAGGAGGGCACAGTAGAGCAGAAAGCTTCTCTTACATCAGAGACACAGAGGTCCCTTGGGCACAGATCAGACAGGCAACAAGGCTGGGGGGACAGATCACAGCAGACAATCAGGGGCCCACCCCACTGAAGATAAAATCCCCCTATCTATCTACACTGCACGAGGAACAGCCATAAGCAAGAGACAGAGTCAAATCCTGGCCAGGATTCCTTGCTGAGGGACACAGCACAGACTCACCCCCAGGCGCTCCACCAGCATCTCCAGCTCATCCTGCAGCTGCTTGTCCTCCTCAGACTGCCGAAATGCACAGGAGAAAGCAGAGTTAAGGGCACAGGACTCCCAGTGTGACAGAGGCAGGGATGTCACCCCCAGCCACAGGGGTACCAGGACAAAGTGATGCACTCATTGCTCAGGGCACCACCCTGCCCCAGTGCTGCCAGGGTGGAGCAATGCTCCCATTCCTGGGGATACCTTCCCTAAGAAACCACCCATTCCCGGGGTGTGAGATGCACCTCCCCTATTCCTCTGTGCTGTATGAAAACAACCCCACAGAGAGGGGCACGTCAGGTCACAGCCCAGCTGGGGCACTGACAGCAGTCCCTCCACTGTGTCCCCCAGCCCACGGGGACCCCCCTAGCCAAGGTCACCGCCGTGCTGGGGATCCCTGCACAGTGCCCAGTGTCACACACACACACACACACACACACAGCCTGGGCTTCCCTCACCAGCGCTCCTCTGAGAGCCCCGCGCCCCCCGCCCGGGAACGGAGCCCTCAATGGCGTCACGCGGGCACCCCACGACGTGCCGGGGCCCCGCCGGAGGGAACCCCTCGCTGCCGTCACATGCCCGCCTGGAGGGAGTCCCCGGAGGGATGCTGGCCGCCGCCGTGACGCGGGATGACGTCCCGTTCCCGGAGGGATGCCGGCCAGCCCCGTGACGCGGGATGACGTCCTGCCCCGCCGGTGACGCGGGCCCGAACGGGCCGTGACTCAGCGGCGGCCCGCGGCGCGGCGGCACTCACCAGCTCCTGCTCCTTCTCGGGCCCGGAGGGCGGGTCCCGGCGGTCCCGGCCCCAAGGCGGCGTGGGTTTCTCGTCGCCGCCCCCCCCGGGGCCGCCCTGCACCCGGCTCTGGCCGCCGCCGCCGCCCGCGTCCATGTTCGCCCGGTCGTGCTTCCGCCGCACCGCGCCTGCGCAACGCCGTGACGGCACCGCCGCGCGCCGGGGGCGGGGCCAAGGGCGGGGCGGCCCCACGTGCGGGGACACCGGCACTGACACTGAAACCGGTACCGACATTGACACTGAGACCGGTACCGGCATTGACACTGAAACCAGTACCGACACTGACACTGAAACCGGTACCGGCACTGACACTGAAACCGGTACCGACACTGACACCGGCACTGACACTGAAACCGGTACCGACACTGACACTGAGACCGGTACCGACACTGACACTGAGACCAGTACCGATACTGACACTGAAACCGGTACCGGCACTGACACTGAAACCGGTACCAGCACCGACAATGACGCCGGCACTGACGCTGAAACCAGTACCGACATTGACAATGACACCAACACCGATACTGACACGGACACTGACACGGACGTCGACACTGGCACCAGCATTGGCACCAGCACAGACCCTGACACCCGTACCGACACTGACACATCGGTGTTGACACCGACGATGGCACCAACAGTGGCACCGGCACTGACGCTGACACTGGTACCAACACCGACACACCGGTATTGACACCGACACTGGCACCAGCACTGATGCTGACACCGGTACCGACAGTGGCACACCGGTATTGACACCGACACTGGCACCAACAGCGGCACCGGCACTGATGCTGACACCGGTACTGACAGTGGCACACCGGTATTGACACCGACACTGGCACCAACAGTGGCACCGACACTGACGCTGTCACCGGCTGCTGCACTGGCAGCTGCAGACCCGGGGCTCCACCACCCTGCCATGGGCAGCGCTGCCCCCCGAGCTGGGCCAGCGCAGTAGCATTGCTGGCAGGCTTGCGGCCGCCCCCGCATGTCACAGACACCCGTGGGCAGCCTGGTGGCCCAGCCCCTGTGTTCACACACACCCTCCGTGCTGTGTCCCCGGTTCCGCAGCCGGGGCAGGCGGCGCTGCCTTCACCCTGTCCCCCTGGCACCCCGGGGAGCGCTTCCAGCCCCGGAACGGCCGCACCCCGGGCGCCGAGCGGGTGCCCTGCGGGGACGCCCTGTCCCGGACAGGCGGTCACACAGCGCTAGGAACTATCGAGGCAGGGTGTGAAGCTGTGCACAGCCCCGGCCTTCTCCTTGCCCACTGCCAAGGCTCTGAGCACGGCTGTGCGACCCTGGGTGCGTGTGCTGTGGCACGGGCCTAAGGGTGACATCGGGGTGCCGGGCTGTCGGTGTGCGTGTGTGCATCCATCCAGCTGTGCGGGTACCGGGGACGGGCTGTCGGTGTGCGTGTGTGCATCCATCCAGCTGTGCAGGGACCGGGTTCGGGCTGTCGGTGTGCGTGTGCATCCATCCAGCTGTGCGGGTACCGGGGACGGGCTGTCGGTGTGCGTGTGTGCATCCATCCAGCTGTGCGGGTGCCGGGGATGGGCTGTCGGTGTGCGTGTGTGCATCCATCCTGGTGTGCGGGTACCGGGGACGGGCTGTCGGTGTGCGTGTGTGCATCCATCCAGCTGTGCGGGCGCTGCGCGGGGGTGTGCCCGCGTGCCGGAGCACGGCGTGCTGCTGCCTCTGTGCACCATTACCGGCCGCTGCCGGTGACCGGTACCGTGCGGCGCTGCTGTGCCCCCATGAGCGCTCACGACCGGAGCCGGTCCTTGTGTCCCTGTGTGCGTGCGCCGGTACCCGCCGCGGGCAGCCGGATGTGAGCCCGGGTTCTGCTGCCCGTGCCGGTGAGGGCGCCGGTCCAGGTGCCGGTGCCGGTGAGGGAGGCTGCGGTGCCTTTGCGGCTCTCCGGGGGTGCAAGCGGCGGTGCAGATACCGGCGCGGAGCTCCTCCCGTGCGCACGGCGGTCACCCTGCTGGGCGGCCAGGCCGAGCGGAGGGGAGCGGTGCCGCTGGGCTGGGCACCGGGGTCCCCGCTCCAGCCCCTCCCGGCCCGCCGGCCCCCGTCGCCCCCGCCCGGTGCCTGCGGTCCGCGCGCCGCCGGTCTCAGCCCCTGCGGCTCCATCCCTCCGGCGCGGCCCCATCTCCGCCCGGCCCCATCCCTGTGAGACCCCGGTGCCGGTCTCGGCGGCAGCGCGGCGCCCGGTGCGGGCCATGGCGGCGGCGGAGGCAGGCGGCGCTGCGGCGGCGGCGGGGGCCCGGCGCGGCCCGGGCGGGGAGCGGAGCTAGGCAGCAGGCGGCCCGGGATGGCCAGGATGAACGTGGCCCTACAGGAGCTTGGACACGCCGTGAGTGCCCGGGGCAGCGGCGCGGCGGGGAGGAGGGCAAGAGGAGGGGGGACGGGGGACACCGGCGGGGGCTCGGCGAGGGGGACAGGAGGGGGTCGGGGCACAGGAGAGCCCCGGGGCTGGAGAACTCAAGCAGCTGCAAGGGCTGCGGGGGCTTCGGGAACCAGAGGGAGGGAGGGAGGGAGGGGGGGACTGGTGGATTACGGGGGGCGGCGAGAGCCTATGGGATGCAGGGGCTGCGTGGTGCCGGGGCTAAGGGAACTCAGCGGCCAGAGGGTCCCTGTCCCCCACGGTGGAGGAAGGACCCCCTCCAAATCCCTGCCTGGGGTTGGACAGAGAACTGGGGTGGTTCATTCAGGCATGGCCCCATAAACCCCACTCCACCGAGTACAGTAATGCTGCTCATAGGGTGAACCCCAAGACAGCACCTCTGGAGGGGGCAGGGGGCCCTGTCCCCATGGGTCTCAGCCCTACAGAGGGGGTAGGAGGAACCCCAGAAATAGGCTCCTGCCTTGAGGATGCCACAGAAGATGCTGGGGGGGGGGGGGGGCTGGCTATTGCCCGGGGTGGGGACCACCCAGGAGCGGAAAGGAGCACATTGAGGAGAGCTGGGGTGGTGGGGGGGCTAGGCTGGCCAAGCTCCTTCAGGATGCTGAGCAATCCTTCCTAATGCCAGCACCTTCCAGGAGCCCGACTCAGCGGGGGCTCCTGCCATCTCCTGCCAATCCCACCCTCCTGCTGCAGCCCTTGGCGATGCCCCCTCCCTATCCCAGCAGTGTGGCAGTGGGCAGAGCTGGGCATGAGGCACTCTCCTTGCTTTCCCCCCTGCCCATCATCCATCCCACCCCAGCTCCTTCCTGACCCATAACAGCAGCCCTGCAGGCTGGGCATTCACTTTAGTCTGCAGCACAGACTGGAGGGTGAGCTGCAACCCACCCAGGCGTTAGCTCTGAAGCCTAAGGATAGCTCACAACCCGCGGCATTGCTGATTCTCTTCCACCAAAACCTCCAGCATTTTCTTCTAGCATATCCCCCCTCCAATGCTGCTGGCTCAACTCCACCACCTCCCTCTTGGCTGAGTCCTCAGCAGCCCTCACGGCTGGATTTGTGCAAGCTGCCTGGCAAGGCCAGGAGTAAGGGGGACCCTGCCCCGCTGGCTGGTACACACTGCAGTGCCCCTTCTCCCCTTGCATGCTCTGTCCTGCATCCTGGTCACCCCCGGAGCTACGATGGGGCTGGAAGCACTTCCAGATGTTTCAGACCTGTGCACATCTGCATGGAAAGTTCCAGTCAGGGGAGGAGGGGTGAGACAGCAGCACTAGGAAACCGTTGCTTGGTGACAGGGACCATATCTCCGTGGCGATGTGTCACCTGTCGGCAGGGCTGATGCCATGGCTATGCAAAGGGATGCTCCGGTGACGGCCCCAGGTCCTTCATTAGCAGCTCTCCCCGTGCTCTCCAGGGCCACGCAGGGCTGGGGACAACCTCCGGGGGAGGCCCAGGCACACTGCGGGGGTCAGGGCCTGCCTCAGCGCGGCTGTGTACTCACTGAGCAGGCACTGCGCCCTGCCATAAGAGCCAGAGGGTGTGGCAGGGCGGGGAGCAGCCCCCACGCCCCTGCCCCAGCCCGCTCCCTCCCTCAGCAGATGCCCAACTACAAGCGTGCCACGCTGCAGGACGAGGAGGGGCCGGAGCCAGCGGGGGATGGCAGCACCTCTCCCGACAGCGTGGAGGTGAGCTGTGCCCCGGCTCCTCCATCCTCCCCCTCTCCATCCCCTCTAGCCCCCATCCTCACCCCAGGGCCTGCCTGCAGCCAAGTGGGCACTGGGAGCAGGGTTGGGAGCCAAGCCAGACACGGCTGTCCCCAGGGATGTGCTGGGAGTCAGCCAAAATGCGGCACAGAGCGTGCCTGGTCCTTCCTTGTGGCTTGGGGGCGCTGCCAGCACCCACCACCGGCTCGCCAGGGCTGGTGGGCAGCGATGCCCTGGTCCCCACGTCCTCATGCAGCCCCGCCGGGCACTGGGGAGTGGCGGGAGGGAAGGGGGGCAGTGATGCTCGGCCCCCCACGGTGCGATGGCAGGTCCTGCTCCTCCTGCCCAGGTGGGGTTCCGGAAGGGGCCGGGGACGCTGCTGAGCCGCCTGGCCTCTCGCAGCCAGCTGGAGCTGGTGCTCTGCGCCGTCGCCGTCTCCCTGGCCCTGCTGCTCAGCGTCGCCGTCGTCACTCTGGCCATTCAGTACCGCAGAGGTAGGGAGACGTGGCAGCTGTGTCCCCACACCCGGGAGGATGAGGAGTGATGGGTCAGCCCAGGGTACCTGCTCCAGGTGCTCTGCCCATCCTGGGGTACAGACAGGGCTTGGCCCCGCTCCGTGCCTCGGTTTCCCCCAGTACACTCGCCCAGCCCCAGGCATGCCTTCCCTGCCAGATCCCTCTCACAGCACGTGCCTGACGGATGCCTGTGTCCGGGTGGCCAGCAAGATCCTGGAGGCCCTGGATACAGAGACGGACCCGTGCCAGGACTTCTACCAGTACTCGTGTGGGGGCTGGATTAAGAGGAACCCGCTGCCCAACGGGCGCTCCAAGTGGAGCACCTTCAACAGCATCTGGGACCAGAACCAGGCCATCATGAAGCATCTCCTAGGTGGGCACCAAGGGGTTGCAGACACCAAGGGGGTGACCCCTGTGTCACTGGGGCTGACCCACAGCCTCCCGCAGAAAACACCACCTTCAACTCCAGCAGCGAGGCAGAGCGGAAGACGCAGCGGTACTACCTGTCCTGCCTCAAGGAGCAGAGGATAGAGGAGCTGGGCTCCCAGCCCCTTATGGAGCTCATCGACAAGGTGGGCACACACCCACACGTGAGCTGAGCCGACAGGGCTCGGCCTAGCACACCTGCTTAGCTCTTCACGTAACCAGGGAGGGAGTAACCTTGGGATGCACCCCATCCCTCCCTGAGGTACCAGCTCTGTCTGCTGGCAGATCGGGGGATGGAACATCACTGGCTCCTGGAACCAAACCAGCTTCATGGAGGTCCTCAAGAGCGTGTCAGGCACATACCGGGCAACCCCCTTCTTCACGGTGTATGTGGGTGCAGACTCCAAGAGCTCCAACAGCAACATCATCCAGGTTGGCACCTTGGCCCCCAGGGGTGGCAGACACCAGGGCACACCAGAATGTCTATGCTGCCCCTCTCTCCCCACAGGTGGACCAGTCGGGGCTCTTCCTCCCATCCCGGGATTACTATCTGAACAAGACTGCCAACGAGAGGGTGAGGCTGGCTGCTGGGCATGCTGCCAACAGCAATCAGGGCAAACCCGTGGCACTGCGGTGCCAGCAGCACTGGGATACACCTGGCATCTCCATCCTGCCTGTTGGGTGCCCACCCCAGGGAGGTGGGATGAGCTGTGCTTGGCACTGAGGCAGGGCCTGGGGTTCCACAGGTTCTGACAGCATACCTGGACTACATGGTGGAGCTGGGCACACTGCTGGGGGGCACCCCGGAGCCCACCCGCCTCCAGATGCAGCAGGTGCTGGACTTTGAAACCCAGCTGGCCAACATCACCGTGCCCCAGGCTGAGCGGCGGGACGACGAGAAGATCTACCACAAGATGAGCATCGCCGAGCTGCAGGTGGGCATGGCCCAGAGCAGCCTGGGGACACCCTTCTGGGACATATGAGGACTTGTCCAGAGGGCACCAAGAGGTCTGTGACCATTGCTGTCCTGACTCTGGGACACCCTGGGCAGCCACATTTGCTATGGGACATGCACTGGATGTCCATCCCCCTAGTTGTTACCATTTGGGGGAAGCTGCCACCTCATATTGTAGGGTCCAGGGGTCCTCTCCTTGTTCTGCAGCATTAAGAGCATTAAGGGTGCAGAGAAGGATCTGGAGTGGTGAGGGACTTTGGGTCTTTCCCAGAAAACACAGTTCCTGCCCTAGGAATTGAGCATGCTGAGCAGGATGAAGCATAGCCCTGGTGCCACATTCCTGTGTCCCCTCCAGGTGCTGGCCCCTGCCATTGACTGGCTGGATTACCTTTCCTACGCCCTGGCCCCCCTGGAGCTGGCAGACACGGAGCCTGTGGTGGTGTATGGGGACACCTACCTTCAGCAGGTCTCTGAGCTCATCAATGACACCGACAGGAGGTGAGGCTCCTCCATATCCCTGGCTGTGGCGCCCATGGCAGAGACACATTTTGGGCTCATCAGTGTCTTGAAGTCATAGACTGTGGTGAGCTGAAGCATCTTCTCCGCCCCTGCAGCATCCTGAACAACTACCTGATCTGGAACCTGGTGCAGAAGACGGCCTCCAGCCTGGACCAGCGCTTCGAGACAGCCCAGGAGAGGCTGCTGGAGACACTCTATGGCACCAGGAAGGTAACGGAGGGCCCTGGGGTCAGGCCCCTCCACACTCAGCCTGGAAGCAGCCAGGACCTCCTCTGTCCTTCAGATGCCCTTGGCATGCTAAGACCTGGATGCTTCAGCGGGAACCCACAATTATCTTTTGGGATGGGGGTTTTGCTGCTGCCTATCTCCCCTCTGATGAGGCAGAGCCAGGCTGAGTGAAGGCAGGAGAGCAGAGGAGTGGGCTGAGGATTTCACTGACCTTCATCTCGCTCCCACAGTCCTGCACACCCCGCTGGCAAACCTGCATCTCCAACACGGATGACACACTGGGCTTTGCGCTGGGCTCCCTCTTCGTCAAAGCCACCTTTGACCGGGACAGCAAGGCCATCGTGAGAATACCTCTGTCCCCATCCCCTCCCTCCCCATCACCATCCACGGGAATCCCAATTCCACCCAAGCCCAGGGCTGGAAGGCAGGGAGCTGGAAAATGAGATCTCTTGCCCTGGGGAGGTTGTACCCTGCCCACCCTGTCCCCACTGAGGCATTGTGGGGGTAGGGGGCCCTCATTCCCTCCCTTCCCCAGGCTGAGGAGATGATCAGCGAGATCCGTGCAGCCTTCGAGGTATCCCTGGACCAGCTGGACTGGATGGACGAGAAGACCAGGCAGGCTGCAAAGGAGAAGGTGACCCCAGGGAGGGAAGTGGATGGGAAACCCTACCCTATCCATACAAGCTCTCCAATCTCACTTCTGGGGCCTCTCCCCATGCAGGCGGATGCCATCTACGACATGATTGGCTTCCCTGACTTCATTCTGGACAACAAGGAGCTGGACGATGTCTATGATGGGGTAGGGGGCACCTGGCTTGGGGGGGAGAAGCTTGGTCATGCCAAACTTGGGGGGGCCCCACTGTCGAGCAACATCCCCATTTGGGACATTGTGCAAAGCCACCCAAGTACTGAGTTCATCCTGGCCAGGGTGTGGGGAACCACCCCAGTGGACCTGTCCTCATCCCTCCTCTTCCTCACCAGTACGAGGTCTCTGAGGACTCCTTCTTCCAGAACATGCTCAACTTCTACAACTTCTCTGCCAAAGTGATGGCTGACCAGCTCCGGAAACCCCCCAACCGCGACCAGTAAGGGGTGGGCTTGGGGGAGAGGAGGGGAGGATGGGACCCTGGGTGCCTGGATGGTGCTGTTCAGTGGGGAGGAGGTCACCCTCGTGGTTAGCACAGCACAGTAGGTCACCTGTGGCAGCACAGGTCACCTGTGGTAGCTGTGGCTTATCCCCAGCAAGGTCCTTGGTAAAAATGTCAGCCTTGGGCAGGGCCCTGTGGTGGGCAGTGGCACGGGAGGGGGCTGGGGTGAGAGGGACACACCCCTGCCTGTGCCCTGTCCCACCTCCCTGCCCAGGTGGAGCATGACCCCACAGACTGTCAACGCTTATTACCTGCCCACCAAGAATGGGATCGTCTTTCCTGCTGGGATCCTCCAGGCTCCCTTCTACGCCCGCAACCACCCCAAGTGAGTCTGGCGTGGGGGGCACCTCCTGGAGCCAGGGGTTGGATCAGGGCCAGCATGCCACAGAGTCCCCCCACAGTGACAAATAAAAGCCCTGAAGGGCTTGAGTGTCTCTCAAGGCTTAACATGCTGCAGCCTGCGTCCCCTTGGGGCCAGCAGTGTCCCCAGCAGAAGTGATCCCCAGCTGGGTCCCAGCTGGAGCAGAGTGTCACTGGGTGCCCAGACAGAGATGGGGTGGCTGCAACGGCATCATTAACACATCTTGTACTTACCTGGTTCTTTCCCATGGCCCCACAGAGCCCTTAATTTCGGTGGCATCGGCGTGGTGATGGGGCATGAGCTGACCCATGCATTTGATGACCAAGGTGAGAGCCCACAGGCAGCACCAGCCCCTACCCCTGTCACCTTCCTGTCCCCCCCCAGCCCCTGCCCCTGGCATGGGGAAGAGGTGCCCTGGGAGCACAGGGGTCCTGCTTTGCCATCCATTGCATCATGTGTGCTCGTGCCCCCCTGGCCACCCCCTTCTATCGTCCTGTCTCCCCAGGTGGCACCTGCCGATACCTTCCCCCGGCTTCTCTGTGCAGCTTTCGCTTCATCCGCTTGGTGAGGACACAGTGTCTGCAGCCCCAGCCCCCTCCTCATCCTCCTCCCTCCGGGGCGTGGGATGGGTCCCTCTCGCATCCACTCTGCTTTGCACCTTCACCACAGCCCCGGAGTCCACATGGGGTCAATGAGGGAATTTGGGATTATGGATCTGGGCGGGGTTAGTGAGAACGCACTGGGGGATGCCTGGGGACCCAAGTGCAGGGCTGAGCCCCAGGCAGAGCCTGCCCGCAGCAGGGGCTGGGGGATACCATCCCCCCTGGGCATGGGCCCAAGGTGCCAGGTCCCCCTGGCATCCCCCGGTGCCCATTCCCCCACCACGCCCCATTCTGCTTCGGGACCCCTGCAGCAGAGGGGCTGCAGCGGGACGGCTCCCCCTGGTCCCACCCCAACCCACGGCTCGGTCCTGCAGGACGGGAATATGACAAAGAGGGAAACCTGCGGCCGTGGTGGCAGAACTCCTCCCTGGAGGCCTTCAAGAACCGGACGGCGTGCATGACGGAGCAGTACGGCCGCTACACCGTCCACAGCGAGAAGGTGAACGGGCGGCAGACCCTGGGCGAGAACATCGCCGACAACGGCGGGCTCAAGGCAGCCTACAACGTGAGTGCCGCCATCCGGAGGGGACACGAACCCCGTGCCTGTCTGTCCCTTCGCGGAGCTTCAGGCCGGCTCTCCCGCAGGCTTACAAGTCCTGGCTGCAGAAGAACGGGGAGGAGAAGCGCCTGCCCGCCCTGGGGCTCACCAACCACCAGCTCTTCTTCGTGGGCTTTGCGCAGGTAGGGCGGAGCAGGATGATGGACTTCCCGTGCCTCCCGGGCTGCTCGGAGCCACCCCGCAGCTCCCCATCCCGCACCGGGAGGTGCTCGGTGCCCATCCCTGAGGCTGCTCCCGCTCCGCCAGGTGTGGTGCTCCGTCCGGACGCCCGAGAGCTCCCACGAAGGGCTGGTGACCGACCCGCACAGCCCCGACAAGTACCGTGTCATCGGCACCCTCAGCAACTCCCGGGACTTTGTGGAACACTTCGGCTGCCCCCTGGGCTCCTCCATGAACCCCGGCAAGCACTGTGAGGTGTGGTAGGGACGGGGAGGGTGCCGGGGGCAGAGGGACGATACTCTGCTGTGCTCCCCCTCCCCAAACCTCAGTGGCTGCCGGAGCTGGCCACGGGCAGAGCGCAGTGCCCCTCCTGTGCTCACACCGCACACCCCCCTTCGCACCCTCCCCGGCACACACGGCCCCGCACCAGGCACCCACCGCAGCCCCATCCACGGCTTGGGGCCGGACACGGCCGGCAGAGAGGCTGTGGCACCCCCAAAACGCAGTTCTGCCCCCCAGCCTTGATGTGCTTGAGTCGGGCACAGCTCAGTGGCCCCTGCGCTGCGTCCCCCCCTCAGGCGGGCAGGTCAAAGGGGTCCCGGGGAAAGCATTAGAGCCACGATCCCCCTGCTCCTGCCCCCCAGCCTGCCGGAGATGGAGGCTGGGGGCCACCCGGCTCCGCGCTTCCCTTGTGCCCTCCCAGTCCAGCTTGGCTTCCCCATCCACCTCTGCTGGGACCAGCGGGCGGCAGCGGGGACTCTGGTGCCTTCAGCTGTGGGTGGCTGTCGCCGAGTTTATTAAACGATTAAAAGCAGTTTCCACTTACTCCAGCAGCTCCGGGTCGTTGGCGGTGCCGGGGCGGGGGGAGAGGGGGATCCGGGCCGCTGTGGGGGGCGGCTGCAGGGCTGGGCACGCGTGGGCGGTGAGACACGCCGAGGGAGGGGAGCGGGGGCGGCGTGTCTGGGGGGACATTCCCCGAGTGAGGGAAGCGAGGGGTGGGGAAGAACACTGCAAAGCTGCTGGGGACGAGTCAGAGCCACGGGAGTTCCCTGCCTGCCCCGAGCCTTCACTCCGAGCTCCCGGGCCCCGGCCCGGCCGGTCCCGCCCCGCACAGCGCGGCCCCAGCCCCATGCCGGGGTGTCCCGAGCTCCCGGTACCGGTACCCCGCGGGACGCCTCGGCTGCGGACAGAGCCGCTCGCAAAGGCTGCTGGGAGTTGTGGTTCTGCCTGCGGACGACGCAGAGTACGACAGGAGCTGTAGTTCAGCGTGAGGAATGCTGGGAGAGGCAGTTCGGTCACGGCAGGGCCGCCGCCTCACCGCGAGGGCTGGACTACATTTCCCAGCAGGAAGCGCGGTAGGGCCAGGGTCCGGGCCTCGGGCGCCTCGGGGGTACGGGGGCATCGGGGGCGGCGGGGCCGGGCCGGGACCGAGCCGGGGGCTGGACCGGGACAGATCGGGGGGCCAGACCCGGGTGGGAGCCTGGGCCAGGCCCAGGGCTGGGTCACGGGCGCTGGGCCTCGGCCCGATCCCGGATGTGGGACTGGGCCCCGGTTGGGCCCAGGATGCAGGGCCGAGCCGAGTACCGGGCACCTGTGGGTGCTGGAGGTGAACTGCCCCCGCTGGGACCGTGGGCAGGCTTGGCTCTGGGGCGGCAGAGCATGGGGACAGGGCCGGAGGAGCATCTCTGCCTTGGGGTTGGGGACAACAAGACAAAGCGCTGCCTTGGGGACAGGGATCCAGGGATGTTGTCTTCAGAACAGGGGGACTGGGATGTCCCTGTCATGGGTGACACAGCCCCATTCCCCAGACATGTTCACCTTGCAGGCGTTGTCACCCAAGCCTGGCACCATGGACAAACACATCACTCCAGGGGAGCTGCTGTGTCTGGGCTCCAGCCTCGCCTTCTCTGGCCTCTTCTACTACCTGTACAGGAGGAAATCCAGAGTTGTGGCACGCATACAGGTAGCCCTGTCTCTTAGATGCTCTTTCCAACCACTGTCTCTTCCCTACTGCCCTCCACGCTTTGATTTAGGTGCACACACTCATGCCTGCAGCCTGCTCCATCCTCTGGTGACCTCATGACATGCAGATCTGAGCAGGCTGCAGGCCAGAGGTCTCCACAGCGCCATTCTTGGCCTGCTCACTGCCCTGTCCCTGCCCACGCTCACACTCAGTCCATGCTCTTCCAGGAGGCCCCAAAGCTCCAGGTCGATGACAATTTGCCAGCCCTGGTGTCTGCAGCTGAGGGGCGGTGCCTGCCTTATGTTGCCCTGGAAGGTAAGGACACCCTGTGGCCCTGCACGAGGGACAAGGGCCAGGAGCTCCTCTTTTGGCCGTGACACATCCCTTGTCCTTAGGCATAGTGCTGCCAGCCCAGGCTGCACTGACCAGCCACTACCATGAGGGGCTGCTGGGCGTGATCCAGAAACTGCAGCTGAAGGAGCATCGGCTGATCTGGAACAGCTTGGCCCGGAGCTGGTGAGTGATGGGAAGGGGCTGCAGGAGAGGGCTTGCAGCAGTGAGTCCAGACCCCATTATCTGGGGCCACATGGCAGAAAATAACTTAGTTAAAGACTTTAGTCCCTCTGCTTAGCTCAGCACCAAGAGCTCAGAGCTTCTCTGTGTTGTGGCCAGCAGGAGCAGGGCAGTGATCATCCCCTGGTACTCAGCACTGGTGAGGCCACACCTTGAGTCCTGTGTCCAGTTCACTCAACTCAGGAAGGCCATTGAGCTGCTGGAGCAGGTCCAGAGAAGGGCAGCAGAGCTGGTGAAGGGCTGGAACACGTCTGATGAGGAGCAGCTGAGGGAGCTGGGAATGTTTAGCCTGGAGGAAACTCTGGGGTTGCCTTATTGCTCTCTCCAGCGCCCTGAAAGGAGGCTGTAGCCAGGTGGGGATCAGCCTCTTCTCCCAGGCAACCAGTGACAAAGCAAGAGGAAATGGCCTCAAGCTATGCCAGGGGAAGTTTTGGTTAGAGATTAGGAAGAACTTTACATGGAGGATGATTAGACATTGGAATGAGCTGTCCAGGGAGCAGGAGGTTTCACCACCAGGGAGGCGGTGGAGTTGACATCCTCGGAGGTGTTTAAGGAAAGACTGGACATGGCATTTAGTGCCATGCTCTAGCTGACAGGCTGATATTCAGTCATGGGTTGAGGATGATGATCTCAGAGGTCAGCCTGACTGATGCTGTGATTCTCCACACCCCAACCCTCCGTGCTTGCAGGAGCGAGAGCGAGCGGGTGCTCTCGGAGCAGATCTACACCGTCCCCTTCCTGCTGGCCTCGCCGGGCCCTGAGGCAGCCACGCAGGTGAGTGTGGACAGCCCGCTGCAAGCCGTGTGCCTGCCCCTGGAGATGGTGTACGAGCGGTTCCAGCAGCCGTCCCACGGCTTCCGCGACCTGCTGGGCCAGTACCTGATCGGGGAGAAGCCCAAGGGCATCCTGGAGACGGAGGAGATGCTGCGGGTGGGGGCCGGGCTGACGGGCATCGGGGAGCTGTCCCTGCAGCCCGACGGCTCCCTGCACCTGCAGCCGCCGGCCCAGGGAGGCGAGTTCTTCCTCTGCCTGGGGGACTGGCAGACGGTGCTGGCGGAGCTGGAGTCGGCCAGCGGGCTCTGGAAGGGGGCAGCGCTGCTGTGCGCGGCCGCGGGGCTGGCCGTGCTCCTGCACGCCCTGTGCCGTGCCTACCGCCGCTCCCGGCCCGGGCAGCAGCCGGAGGAGGACAAGGAGCTGGATGGGGAGGAGGGCGGCGACCGAGCACCCGAGGACTCGTGCGTGGTGTGCCTGTCGCGGCCCCGTGAGTGCGTCCTGCTGGGCTGCGGCCACATCTGCTGCTGCTTCCGCTGCTTCCAAGCCCTGCCCACCCGCCTCTGCCCCATCTGCCGGGGACCCATTGACCGCGTGGTGCCCCTCTACCAGGCCTGAGAGCACCTGGGGGTGCCCAGGGAGGGGCAGCGTGAACCAGGCCAAGCCTGGAGCCTGCAGAAATCCCAGCTGTCTCCTCGTGTGCAGCTGTGCAATTCCTTTTGGGAGGGAGGGGTCTTGGTGTGCCCTTCAATCTGTTTGGGGGAGGAGGGGAATTACAGCCTCCTCATCCTCCCTTTGTCTGCCAGAAGGCCCCCCCTAAACGTGAAAGCTTGGGGAAAATCTACAAAATGCCTAAGCTGAGGAGCTGAGACCCCAACCCCACACTGGGACACTACTTTGGCTGCCAGCTATTGGACTTGTGTCTCTTTCTGAGCCATCACCTCCCAAAAGCCACGCAAGACTTCTCCCTTGTGGTTTTTTCCCAGTGTGTGGATTTATGGGGATGATTATTAGGGCAAGCCAGGGCTGCTGGGGCACAGCAGGCACAGTGGAGTGGCAGAGACCCAAACCCCCCTGACCCACTGCAGTGTTATACCTTTGTGCCACTTTTGTCCTGCCACCCCAGTCCGTGTGCCTACAGCTACTGCCCAGATGACACTGGGGACACCCAGGGGCTGGCAGTGATGAGTCCCTTTGCCAGCTGCTCTGTCACCAAGATGGGAGGTGTGTCCCTCGGTGCCTCTCTGCAGGGAGCACAGCTTTAGGGTGCCACAGAGCCTGCCCTCGTGTCCAGTCCCGCTGCACCCGGCTTTCCTGCTGAGCTCCTGGCCAGGACTGGGTGTGGGAATGGCTTGCAGTGGTGTGTGAGTGATAAAGCCAAGGAGCTGAGCTTGGCCTCCCCTCTTCCTTTGCGCCGTTCAGCTGGGGGCTGGGTGGGTGCTGGGAGCCAAGGCTGTCCCCTTGCAGGGGTGGGCACCACTGCCTCCCCTCCTTCCTCATCCAGGGAACTGGCCCAGGTTTACAATGGAGCCCAGGTGCATCTCCTGCAGATGCAGCCCTGGGTGGGGGGTGGCAGGACACACAGGACCGTTGCCAAGGTGATTGTGCTCCTCGGGTCTCCATGGCAACTGCTCCCCTGGACTGCTCCCCATCACTGCCTGGCTGCAGTTGCCCAGGCAACCCACGGGCTCTCCTGGCTCCTGCAGCTTTGGGGCACCCAGGGTTTGGGGGTGGGGGACAGTGCTGGCAGGCCACTGTCAGCCAGGCAGCAGCGTTGGGATTGGAGGGGGATGATGTGCCCCCTCCCCAGGGCAGTGGCACAATTGCAGCTGGGCTGGGAGCTTGCTTGGGGCAAAGGTACCTTGACAGGGCTGCCCCCAGGACTTAAAAGCAGACAGGAGGTCCCAGAGGACCCAATAGGGTCTCCTGGGACTCACATGCATTCTTGGGGTGGGGATGTGTGGGGGAGTTCTCTTCCCCCACCCCGCCTTTTTCTCAGCCCAGCCTCTTCCCTGGGCTGCAGAGTGAGCAGTGGGGCCCAGATTCCCCCTCTCACCCCCCCAGCATCGGGCATCCCCCCCGCAGCAGGAGGGATTTCGGGAAGGAGATAAATACCAGATGGGAGAGGGCCGGGCTGCCAGGAACACACTCCCTGCATGCCAAGAGCTGCTGGCGCGAGTGGGCGCGTGGGCCGGGGAGGGCGGGGGTGCCCCTGCTCCCCGAGACTGCTCACCTCGTTCCCCAGGGCCCCGCAGCCACACAGGGACGGGACAATGGAGAGGGGTCTGCAGCCCCCCACTCCCCTTTGCCCCCAAAGGTGCCCAGGGCAGGGAACACATCTCTTGTGGAGGGAGGCTGCCACCCCCAGTGCTGGGGCACAGCCTGACTCTAGCCCCACACGGGTCTCTGCCTCTCCCAGGAGCCACCAGCCCAGCAGTGGCCTGGCTGCAGCCCCAGCTGCCAGTCCTGCCTGGCATGGCTCTGGGCAGCAGCATGACTCACCCCCTCTGCTCACCACCAGCCAGAGATTGCTGTGCCAGATCCACGGCACAGGCTGGCACAGAGGTGGCACAGGGGCTGCCCGGCCACGCTGCAGCGCCCACATCCCCAGACAAACCTGCTGCGTGCCCCTCATGGGTATTTGCCCAGGAGCAGGACAGTGGGGAGCTCACAGTGCCTGGGCTGAGCACTGCCCAGCCTCCCTCCATGTCACACAGGCCACGCATCCTGACAGCTGCCTCCTCACAGCCACAGGGTGCCCCTGTGTGCCAGCCCATGCCCATGGCCTCCACCCGCTCCCCCCAGGGCTGCCAGCCCGCTCTGCCTGCCTCCCTGTCTGTTGTCATGGTGACCAGATATGTGGTGACAGGCGAGGATGGAGCCTCGCACCCCAGCAGGGCTGTTTGCCCAGAAGGGTTGGCTCCCCCCCTTCCTGCTCTTTCCTGCCACCCCTGGGCCTCGGCAGGGGACCCTCCGTGGAGCCCCTGCCCCAGGCAGTGTGCTGGGGGGGCTCCATCTGCTCAGATGCCAGGATCACAGCTGTGTCCCAGGCAGCTCATGTGGGGAATGGGGACAGCGCCATCCTCCTTCCACCTGCCCTGACAGGGCATCTCCCAGGCTGTGCACAGACAGACAAACCCATCTCAGTAATGACAACCTGTCTTTCTTCCCAGGGGGAGGCACTGTCCCTGCAGGGACAGCCTGATCTTCCCCCAGCAGCAGCTGCAGGAACAGCAGAAGATGAGGAGCACGCCACTCCTGCACACTTGCCCCGGGCTCACCCACAGGACAGCTGCCAAGCAGGACACCTGTCCCCCAACATCCCTGCCCTGTAGTGACAGTTTTCACCACAACCATGGTCTCACAAGGTCATCCCCAGTGCCTGTACCCAGCCCAGTGTTTGTCTCTGCTCCCCCCAAACACCTGGACTGTGGCACAGGCAGCACACAAAGTGGCATCCCCATCTGGGCTGTGGCTACTGAGAGCCAGCAGCAACAGCCAGGGACGGGCACATCCCCAGCCTTACCGGTGACATAGTCCCTGTGCTGGGATGGGGACTCAGGGAGAGCATCAGTGCCACCAGCAGGCGCTCAGTGAGGCCCCCAGTGGCTGCCACTGCTGTGAAACAGAAGTGCCATTTCACGTTTCTTGGCAGGGCTGGAAGCAGCACAGATGGAGGCACCCGCACTGGCCTCCTGGCATGCCTTGGCAGCCCCCAGCTCTGTGGCACCAGCCCCAGGTGATAGCACTGCCTCCAGACGTGCAGCAGGGAAAGCCCTGGGTCCTGTGGCTGGTGCTTCCTGCCTCCTTTCAGCTCCCTGGCATCCAGTCACTGCCTGCCAGGACACTGACCCCATTCCTGCCAGGCCTTGGACGGGATGGCAGTGCCTGGTGGTTCCCAGCTCCAGCTGCCCGGGGTCCCTGCAGAGCATGGGCAGGAGGTGCTCCACCACAGGCCACTTGCACACACACAGGGCGATTTTCCACCATAAAACCACTTGAACCATCAGTGACTGCAGGAAAAGCTCTCACCTCCATCACAGCACCTGGACTAGGCACCCACAGGGGTGTAGGTCTTAGGGGCAGTATCCAGGTGTGGAGCTGGGGCATGGCAGGGACTGGTGAGCTCCCAGAGCATGGGCCAAGTGTGGGCAATGGAGTACAACCTCTGCTGCCAGCTCCAGTGCAGCTGCAAGCCTGATGCTGTGCCTCCTACCCTCCTGCCCTACCTGCACATCCACCGGGGGGGCATGGCTGGCCTCCAGCCCTTGCATCATCCCCAAGGTGTCCCAGCCCAGGGGCTGCTGCCCAGGTTGAAGGAGCCAGGGCAGGAAGAACACCCTGCTTCCCACCCCCACAGCCTCTTCTTTCCGGTGGAGTTGGCTTTGTGTTGGACAAAAGGCTGCAAAGGAAGCAAGAAAGGAGATTACGTGGCTGCTAAAAGACGGATAAGGAAGGTGGGATAAGAGCCAGGGGAAGGAGAGTGCTCATCTGGCTCACCAGGGGGGATGCTACATGCAATGGCAGGGAATGAGGGGGTCTCTTATGCACCCCATTGCCAGCCCACTCACATCCAGGCCCTGGGTACCTTCCCCTGCTGCTCAGGGATGCATGACAAGCAGCACCCTTGGGGAAGCGGAGACTAGAGCTGTCCCAAGGAGATGCAGAGCCCAGAGCCACAGCATTGCCCTGTCCCACCCACAGCCCAGCTGTGCTGGCACAAATCCAGCCCTCCTCCTGCCTGGGATGGGCAGACAGTCCTTCCCACACCCCAAATCCCAGGCACCGTCACAGAGCTCCACCCCACAGCCAAGTCAAGTAGCTCCCGCAGGTGTGAGGCACTGTGCAGACACAGGTGTGGGGTATGTGGGGCCATTCCCAGGGTGACCCCTTTCCAGCCTCTCCCCAGCAGCCTGCCAGGCTGGGAGCCCTCCTGGAGCGCTGCACCGGTGCCACTCACATCCCACACAGCCCATCTGCTCCTCTCCTCGCTCAGCCCCGGCCCCGCGCGTGCCACGCTCTGCCTGTCCCTGCCCACGGGCAGGGCACGTGGGCTCAGCAACGGGAAAAGCAGGCCACATCTCAGCGTGGGCCTCTTGCCTATTTTCCCAGGCACTTTTCACAGGAGCAGGAGCTTTCACATGAAAAAGTTCAAGCCGGTTCTCCAGCAAAGGCATGAATAAAAGAATTGCCTTGCCAGGAGAGCAGGTACCACTGTCCCGACCTGGCTCTGGCAGGGGACAGCAGGGACCGATCTTCTGCAGATCCAGACACAAAGGTAAAAGCATGGCTGAGCCTTCCCAAAATAGAAGAACCTGCCTTCCCTCATGGACCAGCCCAGCGGATGCTCTTCTGCAGCACCTTTCAACAAGATCTCAGCTATGGCGATGCTGGAACAGCAATATGTACCACAGGGCTGTCTGGAAAATGCCACTCTCACCCCCTCAGGATATTCTCACTGGGCTGTGGGCTGGCATGAATGAAATGCCATTTCCATTCAGGGATCTGGCTTTGCTGCAATCCAGGACCCCCGCATGAGCAGCGGGACCTGGATGTGAGGGAACAGCAGGAACTGTGCTGCTCCAAGACAGGATGGTCCTCTCCAACCAGCCACAGCCACTGCTGCTGTCACCATCGGTCCAAGATCCAGGGGTCACAGCTCTGTAGCCACAGTCCACTCAAGAAGCACCAACTTCATCCTGAGCTTAAATAGCCCCCCAGCTGCCCCAGGTGACCTGAATGGGGGAGGTCCTGGGTGAGGCTGCTCAGAACCACCAGTGCCAATCAATGCAATCACTGCCCTGGCTGTCAACAATGTGGGAGGAAAGATCCAGGGTGGGTCTGGGGTAGAGGTGTGTAAATCAAATGGGGCTCTGGGGGGACACTGGGGTCACCCTTTGCTGCCCCATCACAGGTCCCCACAGGGGATAACCCTTCCCCTTTTCCACAGAGAGCCCCCAGGGAAGGGTCAGTGGGACAAGGGGTGTCCCAGGGCACAGTCCCCACGTGGCCACACTTACACACACCTGCAGAATTACACCTGTGTGCCCCTGCATTCCTGCAAGGATACAGAATGGGAGGATGTGTACAAACACACACACACGTGGGGGCCAAGGGGACTGGCAGGGCTTGAGGCAGGACTGGTGTGGCTCCAAGGGGGAACCCCAGCACTGAATGGGGCTACAGGAGCGGGTGCCTGGATGGGTGTTGGGAAAGAGACACAGGTGAGGGGCTGCGGTAGATCCAGGGTGGGAGCTGGCCTGGAATCCCGAGGGGTGAGCTTTCTGGTCTGTGGGGTGCTGGGGACTGGAGCAGGATGTGGGGGGATCTGGAGCAGGGTGTTGGGGATCTGTTTGGCATCACCTCTGCATGCCAGGGGAGGGCCCAGCCGTGTCCGGTGGTCCTCAGCTGTCTGGCCCAGTGGCACCCGGCTGTGACAAGGGTTCCCCTCTCCACAGGGGCCCCCCGTGCTTGGGGGCACCCCCGAGCAGAGGCGGCCGCCTCGGAAAGGCTGTGCCGGGGGGAGCACTGCGCTCTGGGGCCGGCCCGGTGGCGCGGTCGGGTCCCCATCCCCAGCGGGCGCTCCCCGCGCACCGGCCCCGGGGGTGCCCCGTCCCTGTCCTGTCCGGGCCGGGCCGGGCCGCGGCGCTCCGGAGCCGCCCCCCGCCGGGGGGGTCCCCGCTCCCCCCGGATGCATGACTTCATCCTTCCGCCCGGGTTTCCTCCCCGCCGCCGCCGCCGCCGCCGCAGACCGGCTCCCGGCTCGGCGCGGCGCGGCTCGGCCCGCTCGGCCCCGCCATGTCGCAGGTGCTGCCCTACGGCGAGGACAAGGTGGGCCGCTACGGCGCCGAGCCCGAGGCGGGGGAGCTGCCCTTCAGCTGCCGCCTGCAGGACACCAACGCCTTCTTCGGGGGCAACCAGGGCAAGCGGCCCCCCAAGCTGGGACAGATCGGCCGCGCCAAGAGAGGTACCGCCGACCCCCACCTCTGCCCCCCAACCCCGCCTCAGCCCCCCCCGGGACCCCCGCATCTGCCCTGCAGCATCTCCGGGTTTGTCCCGGGACCCTCGGATCTGCCCTGCAGCATCCCCGGCATCCCTGGTGCTGACTCCTGCATCCCCGGCACTGCCCCACGGCATCCCCGAGCCCCCCGGATCTGTCCTTTTATCCCTGGTGCTGACTCCCGCATCCCCGGCAGTGCCCCACGGCATCCTCGGAACCCCCCATCTGTCCTGCAGCGTCCCCGGCACTGCCTCCTGCATCCCCGACGCTGCCCCACGGCATCCCCGGGACCCCCGCATCTGTCCTTGCATCCCCGGCTGTGCCCTGGAATCCCCGGCTGTGCCCTGGAATCCCCGGCTCTGCCCTGCAGTATCCCTGGCTCTGCCCTGCAGCGTCCCCGGATCTGCCCTGCAGCATTGCCGGCACTGCCCCCCGGCATCCCCGGCACTGGCCCTTGCATCCCCATCACCTTCCCACAGCAGCCCCAGGATCCAGGATTCTGCCCTCGCTTCCCCGGCATTCCCCGCACCGGGCAGTGCATCCCTGGCGCCCCCAATATCGCCTGACGAGATCCCCAGACTCCCGATTCTGCCTTTGCATTCCCACTTCTGCCCCACGGCACCCCCTGTCTCTGCCCTGCAACATCCCCAGCGCTGCCCCACCGCATTCCTGCGGCTCCCGGCTCTGCCTTGCGTCCCCAGCACTGTCCCCGGCCACCCCCGGCACTGCCGCCAGCATCCCCAGAATCTCTGCCCTACATCAGCTCCAGCACTGTCCCCCGGCAACCCTGAGCCTCCCCAGCTCTGTGGCTGACACCCGCCCCCAGAAGCCCAGGCTCCCCCATCCCCGCTCCAGACACCACCACGCTGTTCCCCCTGCACCAGCCCCCGCCTCATGCCGGGACTGCCCCTGGGACTGCCCTGCAGCACCGCTGGGGCTGCCCCGGGACTGTCCCCCAGCGCCTCCACGGTGCCCCTGGGACCCCCCGGGACTGCTCCTCAGCACCCCCGGGACTGCCCCCTTCTCATGGAGGATAAACAATCCTTTCTGTACCCGAGGATCCCCAGAACAGCCCTCCTGGCCCCCTGAACCTCTCTCCCTTCCCGTTTCTGCCTGCCGCAGAGACCCCAGCAGCCTCTGGCCGTGCTGATCAGCAAATCCCCCCCCACTTTACTGACCCCCCAGGACTCCGTGAGCCCAGATGTGTCCTGCCTCCCCAGAGACCCCAGCACCATCTCCCCTGCTTCCATCAGGACCCACAGAACTGCCCCCCTCTCCTTCCTGCACCCTGATCTGTCACCATTGATCCTCCCCAATGCTTTGGGGACCCTTAAAAATGGCCCCCTCTTTTCCTGCAGCCCCCATCCCACCTGCTTGGGGGTCCTCCATAGGCAAACACCCCTCCTTAAGCTGCAGGGATGGGGAAGGAGGGGAGATTTCCCCCCCAGCCCCAATACACCCCAGCCCCACGGGGGGTGAGCACTGCCTGCTCCACTGCCCCCTTTTGCAGTGCAGGAGGCTGGCTCTGGCAGCACCCCCGGGCTGATGGGGGGATGCTTCTCCTTCGGTCGTGTTGGGGGGTCCATCTGCTCTCCCAGTCATTCTGGTCTTGTTAATCCACCCCCAGGAGGACGATGTGGGGGATTACTGGCCCTCCAGTGGTGGTATTGGGGTGGGGGTCTGCCCCCCAGCCCCAGAGTGATGTTGATGGGAGGCAGCTGCCCCGGCAGTCACGGTGTGTGTGTGTGTAGCTCCCTGGTGATGCTCACGGGGGTCTGTCCAGGCTCCCACCGCTGCTGCTGGGGAGGGGGCTGCCCCGTGGGTGATGCTGAGGGGGTCTCTCTGGCAGCTGACATGACGGGGGGCTCTGCAGCCCCCCACGGTGACGCCGATGTGGGTCCGTGCAGCCCGCCGTGCCGCGGGGGGCTGTCGGGCCCCCCCGGCGATGCCGGTGCTGAGGGTGGGTGTCCTGCGCAGCGGGCGATGCTCAGGGGGCTCTGGCTGCCACCCCCGCCGAGCAGGCGGTGCCCCCCCCGCTGGGTCATTACCCATTCCAGTCCTGTTGCTCTCATCAGCGCCTGCCGCAGAGAGGAGGGGGGGTCCTTCCTGGTCTATTCCTGCCCCCCCCGTTCCCTAATCACCCATCCAGAGGCAGCCGGCTGGCTGCGGGGGGGACGCTGCCCCTACCCAAGCCGGGCAGGGGGGTGATCCCCCACCCCTCATCCCGACTGTGCCCACCCGAACCCCCATGCCCCGCTCGGGGGCACACCTGGAGCCTGACACCTGGGGGTGAGAGCCGGGGTAGGGGGGCAGCGGCTGTCGCGTCCCCTCGCCCACGCGCCCCCGCTGTCCCCGCAGTGGTGATCGAGGATGACCGGATAGACGAGGTGCTCAAGGGCATGACGGAGAAGTCGCCGCCGGGGGTGTAAGCCGGGAGCCGCCGCCAGGACCCGCCGGCCGAGCCCCGCTCCAGCCCGCCGCCCCGCATGCTGGCTGGAGCGCCGACGAGGAGGGGGAGGCCGTGCCCGCTGCCCCCCCCGGCCCGCGGGGGGGCCCTGCAGCCACCACCACCCCCCCCCGAGCCATGCACTTTACCCCTCCGCCTCCCCCGGGGCCGGGACAAAGCGCCGAGCCCCCCGCCCTGGGCGAAGACCCCCCTGCCCGGGGAAGGGGCCCAGCCCCCCGCTCCGCGGCGCGTCCCCCCGATCCTCCTCGGCGGAGGGTCCCCAACTCCGGGGCCAGCCGGCCCCATGAGCGGGGGGGGGAGCGCTGCTGTCCAGAGACATTTTTTGCTCCATCGTTTTTTGCATGAGCTTGGTGGCCCGGGCGGCCGGCCCGGGGGCCGAGGGTCAGCCCCACCACTCCGGCACGCTTCTTTTTAAAACAGAAACTCCTCATATTTGTATTTTTATATCCGAATCTTTGTTAAAAACGATCTGCTGACGTTGAGATGTCAAAGTAACTGCATCGAGAAAACAAACGAAAACAACCAACCAACCAACCGACAAAACAAAAAAAAAGGTTCATATTTTTTTCCATAAGAAAAAAAAAGACAAAAAAAGAAGAAAAAAACGAGGGCAAAAATTAAAGGGGGGGCGAGAGTGATGGAGGGAGCATGAGGAAAGCCACAGGAGGAGGGAGGGGAGCAGGGACCCCTGGCCCGACCCCCGCTGGCAGGCAGCAGGAGCACCGGCGGGTTTGGCAGCAGCACCGGCCGCTGCAGTTCCTTCCCGGCAGCACCGGGGCAGAGCCCACCGGGGCCGGCTGCAGGTGCCAGGGGGGGTCCCAGCACTGCCCCTCGCTTGAGGGTGCTGGGGTCGGGGGAGAGCGGGGAGGGCAGGGACCGGCCTGAGTCGTTGTTTTTAATTTTATACTTTAATTTAATTTTATTTTTTAAGAAGCTTCTCGGGGGGTTCTGATGTGCATGAGAAACTTGTCATCTTTTTCAATAACCTACGAGTGGCATTTATGGAGACAACGACGCAAAAAAAAAAAAAAAAAAACCAAAAAAAAAAACCACAACAAAAAAAAACCAAACAAAAAACTGAGGGAAAAAAAAAAAAAAAAGAAAAAAAAAGATACTTGTGTCATGATGTTCTACGAATGATCCATTGTAAATTTAAATGCCATTTTTCACTGTACTGGTGAACAAAATGCAATGAATAAAATACATTCATGTACCCAGGTGAAGCCGGCAGTCGCCTGCTCCTTTTTGTCCCTTCCTCGTGCCAGCTGGTTTTTGGGGTGCCTGTGGGATGGGGTGGCATGGCCAGCATGGGGGCTGACCCCGGGGCCCTTGGCTGGCTCCTGGTGCAGGGGAGGCGTTGGCTGACCCACTTACACCTTCTGCCCAAAACAGCAGCCCAGCAGCTCGGCCTCTGTGCTGTCACTGCCCAGGAGGGTCCCTTTAGCCCACCCAGGGGGAGTTGGTGCCCAGAGAGCCTCTGGGGACACTGCCAGTGGCACCCATGCACCTGCCCCAGCAGCACACACACGCAGTGGCTCACCCGTCACCCACCCTGGCACACACGTGTCACTGTGCTGCTGGCCCCAGGCACAGGGGGACACAGGCCAGGCGTGTGCAGGACACCGGGGTTGTCAGCACAGGCAGGAGTGGGGATGGATGGGGAAAGAAGCAGATATGCTGCCCTTCCTGTCCTGTGGCACCGCCTGCCCCATGCTGGCACATTGCAGCCTGGACCCCCCAGTACTTGGAGGGGGTGACAAGGACACGGTGCCCTTGAACACCCCCAGGGCCAGGTCCCGGTGCAGGATGGGGTGTGGGGGGCAGTGGGCACCCCCAATCCTGCCCCCCATAGCCAGTGCCAGCACCCCCATTCTGCCCTGAGCCTGGCTGTCCGTGCCAAGGGGAAGGGATGGGGGACAGGGAGCCACTCCCTGCAAGATGGATGGGTGAAATTAAACCCGATTTGGTTTCATTACTGGCTGCAAAGCCTGGAGCCCTGGCTGCTCTCCAGCTCAGCAAGGAAAGGCCAGGGAGGGGGCACAGAATCACCAGAGCATCCCTGTGCCCCCCAGAGGAGGCCAAGCATCCCCCTCTTGCCCCCCATCACCCGCCCCACTGGGCAGCTCGCAGGGGGATGCAGCGGTCCCGTCTCCCACCTGTGAGGATGGAGCACCTTAAGGCTTTGCTGGGAGCCGGGTGAGCCGCGGGTCAGAGCTGGATGGCGAGCAGATAGTCCTCATCATCGTCCGGGGGGGCGGGGGGCGGCGGCGGGGCGGGGCCCGGGGGGGGCTGGTGCAGGCGGTGCCCCAGGGCCACATCCCGGGGCTCCAGGGGCTGCCCCTTGCGCATCACGTACAGGAAATAGTGGAAGGCTCCGGCGTCGCCGTCCCCGCAGGCGGCGTGGCGCAGGGACCAGCCAAAGGCCTCCTGGGCGTAGTGGGGCTTGCGGAAGTGGGGCTGGGCGAAGGTGATGGAGATGAAGCAGCCCCCTGGGCGCAGCACCCGGCTCACCTGCGGCAGGAAAAGCCCCGGGATGGGGTGGGGGAACACAGTGAGGGTCACTGCTTTGGCTCTGTTCTCAGGGACCCCATCATCATCTGCCAAAGATCCCTCCCAGCCTTTCCCATCACACCCCAAAACCTCTTGTCCTAACCTTGACCCCCCAAGAGACACCCCGGGTCTGACCTGTCCCCAGACCACCCACATGGAACAGGGGTTTCTATGCCCCATCTCTCCCTGCACCCCAAAACTCTTCACTCCCACCCACAGCAGACAGCATAGAAACCCAACCCTGGCATGGGAAAAGCTTCATCCTTTCGAGCGCAGGACCCCCCTAAACACAGCACGGGACACCCATCCCACCCACCCCTGCCCAGACCACCCAGCACTACCACCAACACCCAGAATCAGAGGGGAACGCGGGGGGTGTTTGATGGGAAAGGACTCAACCTTTTTAATCACCATTTTCTCCCTGCTGGAATTAAGCCCCGCTAACAGGATGGAAAAGAACATCAATTTTCCTGCTTGGCTTTATCCAATGTCAAAAGGCTTTTACGGCCAGCGCCCGCGTGCTCAGCATGCAAAGGCACTGCCCGGGGCGGGCGGGCATCCAGCCCCCTCCCCGCACCCTGCCCCAGGCAGGGACACCCCAGACCCCCCCGGCAAGGGCAGAGAGTCCCCGCTGCAGGGGACAGGGCTGGAGGCCAACTGGGGGGTTTCCCAAGCTCTGCTTTAATCCCGCTGGGAAGCTCCAGCTGGGGAGCTTTGGCTGGGGCCAGTGGAGGGGACAGGCAGCCTGCGTGTCCTCCCCTGCTGCGGCGGTGGCTTTTGAACCAAACCCTACCGGTTTTGGCCAGGAAAATGGGAAGGCAGGTCCCTACATCCCTCTCTGGGCACCTGGCTCATTATCCCTCCTGCTAAGTGCGTGAAAATCTGCCCTGGGAAGACCCCAGAGCTTCCCAAGCAATGGGCGGGGAGGGGGTCCCCGGAGGTGGGGGCAGGCAGGGATCTCCGGCTGGAACTGAGCGAGGCATCCCGCATGTCCACATCCATCCCTCGTTAATAGAGCAATAATGGCCGTTGCTTGGAGACGAGCGCAGGAAACCTTCCCATCCTTCCCATCCGTCAGCGGGAGCAGGGGGGCCGAGGGGCCGCTCCCGCCACACCCGCTGTCCCCAGCAAGCTGGGACAGGGCGTCCCTGCGGTGTTCCCACAGGCAGGGTGGATTTCCACTTCTTACATCCCCCAGGGAGAGGAAGACAGAGGCTGTGAACCCCCCAGTGAAGGGGGATGGGGGTGGGAAGGGAGGTACCACGGACAGACAGACCCCTCTGAAGGGATCTCCGAAACAGGGAGCAAGTGGGAACACCCAGAGAGTCCCCGTGGGGACGAGGACAGCAGGGACAGGCTGTGGATGGAAGCTGGTACCCAGCGATGCTGGGGGAGGGCAGGGATTGAGCAGAGGATTAAAAAGGGAAAAAAAAAAGGGAAAATTAAATCCCTGCCGTTTGGCAAAATGACAAGGACAGGCAGCAGCGCTGGCAAGGAGGGCAGAGCACGGATAGCGAGCACAGCCCCACTGCCCTGCTGGGGCTTGAGCTCCCTCCCAGGCTCAGCCAGGCAAGAGAGGATTGGGAGGGCTGTCAACAGCCACGAGCACCCTCCCAGCACCCCGTGCCTGCAACCCCAGGGTGCCACGGAGGTGCAGCAATTAATTATCCTGGCAGTTATTCCCGCAGGGTGGGAGAGGCTGCCAGGACCCGCACCCCCGCGCCGGGACAGGTTCAATCCGGTCCCGCCGCCGCCAATTAACGGGGCCCCGAGGCATCGCCCGTCCCCGTGGCAACGCCATGGCCCTGTCGATGCTGATGGGAGTTGCCATGGCAACACCAGACCAGATGATGGGGACCCCGGCTAAGGCGATCGAAGCTGGGGCGGGGGGGTGCGGGGGGGCCAGAGCTCTCACAGCCCCACGGTCATCACCTTGCCCTGGGCTGGCAGGGCCACCTCGGCGTGTCCCCCTGGGTCCCCTACAGCCACCCACGCTAGGATGGGCCCATTTTTCCAGCCAACTCTTTGCATTTAGCATGCAAATAACGAGAGGGGCCATCCAGCAGGACCCAGGGACACATCCTGCTCCGTCCACCTCCCTGGGGAGGAGATGATGGGCTGTAGGAGGGGTAGTTTCCCACTCCCAGGCGTGCTGGGAGCTCCCCAGGTGTCCCCCTGCAACACAGCTGAGGGGCAGGACAGAAACACCGGCTGGGAGGGCAGAAACCCCGGCTGGGGCATGCACAGGGAGGCAGGGTGGTGAGCAGGCACTCAGCACCTTCCCCCAGCCCAAAAGGGGATGGGGTCCCACCCTCTGCACCCCTGCCCAGGTCCCCCCAGCCCATACCTCCGCCAGCACCCGGCGCATCGCCGCGGCCGCCTGGGGTGAGACGTGCCAGGGGTCGGTTTCCTCCACCAGGAGCACGTCGAGGGTGCCCTTCTCCAGCACCACATCGAAGGAGGCGTCGGGGAAGGCGAGGGCGCGGATGTCCATGACGGCCCAGCGCAGGCCGGGGCAGCGGGCGTAGCGGGCGCGCATGGCCGCGATGCAGGCGGCCGAGAAGTCGATGCTGGTGACGTCGGTGTAGCCCAGCTCGTGCAGGTCGTGGCTCAGGGCGCTGTTGCCACAGCCTGTGAGGGGCACAGCTCACACAGGGCTCGGGGTGCCCGTGCCAGCACCCCAACTCTGTCCCTGCACCCCGAAACGCTTCACTCCCACCCACAGCAGACAGCATAGAAACCCAACTCTGGCATGGGAAAAGCTTCACCCCTTCGAGCACAGGGACAGGGTGTGGGTGGGCTGGGGCTGCTGGGCAGGGGCAGGTCATGGCTTTGATGCCAGCTAGTGAGGGTTGGGCGAGTCCCTGATTACCCCTGCCCTGCCAGGTGGGTGCTTTGGCCTCCTGTCCTGGGGCAGCTCTGCACACCCGATCCCCTCGCCTTGGCGTGGGAGGCAGGGGGAGGCTGGAGGCAGGAAAGGGGCAGGGGGCGTCCCCAGTTCTCCCTCCCGCAGCGGAGCCGGCTGCGGTCCCAAGAGCCAGCTGGATAACTCCAGTGGGAAATTAGGGAACTTCGGCTGGGGTTTAACCGGGTGCGATGGCGAGAGGGATGGAAGAACTGGTGTCTCAAGAGGACACGGGGAGTGCCCCGCTACCAAGCCCTCCCCTCGGAGCCGCTTCACCGGGGCTCGGCCGCTCACCGGCGGGGCGAGGGGGATCCCACAGAGGGGGGGCGGATTTGGGGGCTATTAAACGCAGCTGGCAGCGGCTGATCCGCTAACAGGATCGGTGATTACACCCGCTTAATCCCGCCGGCGGATCAGACCGCAGGTGGGATTACGGGGCGGTTATACCCGCCAGCACCGGGGCCACCCCGCGGGCCGGGCTGGGCGCAGCTCCCGGTACCGGCCCGGTGCCACACCGCCCTCTGGCGGCTAGCGCCAGCGCATCCACCAGCGGGACCCCGAGCCCCGCCCGCCCGCCCTCCACCGGGCACGCCGGGCACGGGGCACGTACCGAGGACGAGGATGCGGTCACCGGGGCGCAGCTCGGGCTCCAGCTGCGGCAGAAAGCGGGAGAGCCCCCCCAGCCACTCGCGGGTCTCGGCGCCCTCCCGCCGGTACAGCTCGTCCCAGAAGCGGCGCCGCCCGTACCGGGGGGGGGCGGCGGATGCGCGCCGCCGCTCCATGCCCGCGCGCGGGGCGGGAGCACCGGGCGCCACGTGCCGCCCGCACCCCACGTGCGCCTTCCGGTCCGGGCCGGTGCCCGCGCTAAGCGCTCCGGGCGGAAACACGGAGCGGAATGGCGGCGGGGCGGGGGGTGGCGGTGCTGCGGCGGGCATGGCGGGAGCGGCGGGCGGCGCTGCTGGAGCCCCGCTACACCCCGCTGGTGGCCGCCTGCCTCTGCCTGGCCGAGGGTGGCGTCAACCTCTGGGTCATCCGCAGGGTCCCCTGTGAGTGCCGGGGCCCGGCCCGGCCCGGCGCTGCCTGGGGCTGCCCCCGGGGATGGCGGGGCCGGTCCGGGGCGGTGCGGTGCGGGGACAGGGACAGGGACAGCTCGGCCCCGGGGTGGGCGGTGATGGCGGGGCTTGTCCCGGACAGTTCGGCCCCGGGGTGGGCGGTGATGGCGGGGCTTGTCCCGGGGCAGCGAGGGGGGCGGGGATGCCGCGGGCGCGGGGACAGCGCTGTCCCGGCCCCTCGGGTGACAGCATCCCCGGGCAGGGGGACAGGGCCGGGCCAGGGAGGGACGCGGGGCTGGGCCGGGGGTGCTGGATGTGGCGGCTCGGGAGAGCCCGTGCTGACAGCATGGCAGCGAGGCACGGGGTCAGGCTGGCGGCATTGGAAGTGGGTCAGCCCCCGCAGTGCCCCCGAGCCCCGCTGAGCCCGCCGTCCCGCAGACACCGAGATCGACTGGAAGGCCTACATGCAGGAGGTGGAGGGGTTCGCCAACGGCACCCGCGACTACACCCAGCTGAAGGGTGACACCGGCCCGCTGGTGTGAGTGACGGGGACACCCAGCTCTCCGTGACCGGCGGCTCCCCGAGGGGCCGCAGGGCCCGGCCCCTCACTCCGGTCTCCCCACAGCTACCCCGCCGGATTCGTGTACATCTTCCTGGGGCTCTACCATGCCACGGGCCGCGGCTCCGACATCCGCCTGGCTCAGTACCTCTTCGCCGGCCTCTACCTCCTCAACCTGCTCCTCGTCTTCCGCATCTACTGCCGGACCAACAAGGTACCCTGAGGCCGGGGCTCCTGAGCGCTCACCCCGGTGGAACCGACACGGGCTCAGGGCTGGGGTGTGGAGGAGGTCAGCAGCAGCAGCAGGGAGCCCAGGACAGGCTGCTGCTGACCCTTCTGTGTTTCTGTCCCCTGCAAGGTCCCTCCGTATGTTTTCTTCTTCATGTGCTGCGCCTCATACCGCATCCACTCCATCTTTGTGCTGCGGCTCTTCAATGACCCTGTGGCCATGGCCATCCTCTTCCTCGCCATCAACCTCTTCCTGGAGGAGCGCTGGTCCTGGGGCTGCCTCCTCTTCAGGTGAGGGGCTGGGAGCTGCTCTCCGTGGCTGCTGGGTGTGTGAGCCAGCTTAGCCCCAGCAGGAGCTGTGCTCGGCTCAGGGGCTGCCGGGCTCCGTGTGGGCTCCGCAGTGGTAATGCAGCTTCCTGCTCAGCCTGGCTGTGTCCGTGAAGATGAACATCCTGCTCTTCGCCCCTGGACTCCTCTTTCTCCTCCTGCAACGGTTTGGCCTCCTGGGCTGTATCCCCAAGCTCTGCATCTGTGCCCTGCTCCAGGTGGGTCCCTGTTTGCACCAGCTGCAGCAGCAGGGAGTGGGGGCTGCCTTGCCAGGCTGCAGAGCCGTGGGTGGAGACAGTGGCACCAGCACCTGTGGCCTCTCACAGCAAGCTGGGCAGTGATAAATAATCTAACTCACGTGACTTTCCTCTTGGGCTGACTGTCCCTGTCACCACACGTGGCACTGGGCTTCTCATGGGGTAGCTGGGGTAACAGCATCCTGGTGTAGGGCTCTGTGATGGTGCTGGTGTGTCCGTGCAGGTGGTTCTGGGCCTGCCCTTCCTGCTGGTGAACCCCGTGGGGTACCTGACCCGCTCCTTTGACCTGGGCCGCCAGTTCCAGTTTAAATGGACGGTGAACTGGCGCTTCCTCCCAGAAGAGGTTTTCCAGAATCGAGTCTTCCATGCTGCTCTGCTCCTGGCTCACCTGGCAGGCCTGGGGCTCTTTGCACTGCACCGGTGGCACAGGTGAGACCTGGGGTTCCCCACGGGTGTTGATCCCTGCCAATCCCATGTGCAGGATACAGATCCATGACTGCCCTGCCCCTGCAGTGCTGCAGTCCTGGGATTGCAGGTGTGAGTTGGAGGGCAGTTACTGTTCTATTCTGGGGAATATATGGCCCAGGCATTGTGGCCCACAGGGGAACACTGGGGTGGGAGAGACTTTCAGTAGCTGAGATCAATGTTTGTTCTTCCCTCTCAGTTCCAAAGAGAACATCCTGACTCTGTTGAAGGATCCTGCCAAAAGGAAACCTGCATCCCCTCGCTTGACTGTCAACAATATCCTTTGGCAGGGTGGGCAGCAAGGAGAGAGGGAGAAGGCAGGGCAGGGAGAAGCCTGGTTGGGTCCCAGGTCATGCAGTGCTGTTGTACCAGCCTGCCCCGGGGAAAGGAGCCATGCTGGGGAGCTCTTGTGGGACCACACCTCCAGCCTCCTGTGTTTGCCCCCTTAATGCCAGTGCATGGATTGTCTTCATCCTCTTCTCCTCCAACTTCCTGGGTGTCTGCTGCAGCCGCTCCCTGCACTACCAGTTCTACGTCTGGTATTTCCACACTCTGCCCTACTTACTCTGGTGCACCCCGACCACCAAGCTGGCCCACATGCCCAAGTACGTGCTGGCAGGGAGGGGAGCCCCTCTGCTGGGGCCCTGGGAGTGAGGATGGCTGATGTGTCCCCCATGCTGACCCCCAGCCTTCCCCTGCACAGGGTGCTGCTGCTGGGCGTGATCGAGCTCTGCTGGAACACCTACCCCTCCACCGTGTGCAGCTCCCTCTCCCTGCACATCTGCCATGGACTCATCCTGCTCCAGCTCTGGTACGGCACAGCCCCCACGCCGGTGTCACACACCCCTGCACCGAGCAGGAAACCCACAGCCACGTCCAGGAAAGCCCAGTGACAGTGGGGATGGCTGGCCAGTGGGAACTGGCCTCTGGAACTGCCCCATCTGCCTGCTCTTTTCCCACTTGACTCCAGGCTGCCCACAGCAATCCCAAGAGGGCCATGAGCCCTGGAACTGTGCAAAGGGGGCAGGTGTGGGGTCCCCCAAAAGGCAGGACTTCCCGAATAAAGGGGGCTTTGTGTGCCCTTGCCCAAAACCCTTGTCCTGTGATGATGTCAGAGCAGCTGTCCCTGGACTTGCCCCACCTCAGGGAAGGCAGAGCATCTTCTAGAGCCATGAGCACTCTGGCTTTCCAGCTGTGGGAAAGGGGTGCCCAGGGCTAGGCAGCAGCCTCTGGGGTGAGGTTAGAAGAGAGGAGCTACAGAACTGCTTTGCCTCACTGTTTCATTTGCTTTGATGGAGCCCAGGAGTCCCTCCAGTACAGCTTTTCCTATTCCCCTGCCTGCTCCCTCTCACCAGAGATGGCTGGGAAGGGGGTGAGCCCCTCCTATGATTCTGGTGAGTCCTGGCATGGCCTGAAGGGAGCCAGCAGCTCTCTGCTGATAACAGAGACACCAGTGCAGGTGGCTTGGAGCCAGGTGTCTTTATTGGCCCCTTGGGCGGCCGTCAGACGTTGTTGGGGTTGTAGCACAGCATGTTCAGCTTGATGTTCTCGTCCCAGTGACGCAGCAGCAGGAACAAGTGCCTGGCTGCCCCTTTGAGGCAGCCCACGTCCACCCCCTCGGGCAGGCGCTGCGCCCACAGCCACGCGTCCGCCTTGGCCGCCACCAGCTCCCACTCCTCAAAGAACCCGGCACAGCGATGCTCCAGCCACGCCAGGGCCACCGCCGTGGCCCAGCTGGCGCTCTCCAGATCCTCTGGCCCCACGTCCTGGCAGCTCCCGCCGGCCTCAGAGGGGGCGGCCGAGTGGGGCCCGGTGTCGGACTCGGAGCCGTGCCCGCTGTCGGCCTGCGCCCACGCGGCCGCGCTGGGCACCTCGGAGCAGGTGCTGCGGGACGGGGGCGAGCTGGGCTGCGGGGCTGGGAGGGGCTCCTCGCCCTCCTCAGCCCCAGCTGCTGCCTCAGGCAGGCTCCTGGCCCCTGGGGACACGGGGCTGAGGCTGGCACGGTGGGAGGCATAGGGGGAGGCACGGCGCAGGCGGTCCAGGGGGATCTGCACCACTTCAGAGAAGCTCTCAGTGAGCTGGAAGGGCCCCCGGGCTTGCTGCAGCTGCACCTGCAAGGAGGGGGCACAGGCAAGTGGGGAGGGCAGGCAGGGGTGCAGACCCACCACAGCACCAAACACTGGGGCTGCAGGAGTGTCCCTGGGGCACAGGGACAGTCTAATGCCCCCCAAAAAGCCAACCCAGATCCCCATGCAGGGCTGACACGGCATCTTCCACTGCTTGTGCTGCTAGGCATGATCTGGGTGGCTCAGCTGGCACCCAGCAGGGCAGGTCTCCCCGCTGGGGTGGGGACAGGGGACAGGCAGCAGGCCCTTACCAGCGGGAGGTAGTCATGGCTGGCGTGGTTGCTGGAGCGCTCGCTCTCTGGGCTGAGGCACTGCGGGCGCAGCGCCAGGCTGGGGCCCCTGCGCCTGCTCAGGCTAAACCTGTGGGGTCACAGGCAAGGTAACAGGACTGGCAGGAATTCCTGGAAGGCAGCTGGACACCAAACTGCTGCAGGGAAGGGGCAGGAGTGCTAAACCCCCCCAGTTATGCTGCAGGAGCTGGCAGGGGACAGGGGACCAGCAGCTTCCCAAAAGTGTCACTGTCCCCCTTTCCCCACAACATGCCATTTTGTGGTCCCTTGCATCCCCCCATCCCACAGTGTCACCTGGAGCCTGCGATGCTCTCTGTGGATTTCTGGGAGCCCATGGAGGTGGTGGAGGGGCTGGATGGAGGCCCTGCAAGGGGGAGAATTAAGCACAGTGGGAACACGATGCACACAGAGGGGTGTCCCACTGCCCAGTACCTGGGAGGGCAGGTCAGCCCACATGCCCAGGGTACTGAGGGCACAATGGATGCTCCAGCTGTGGCAGGGCATCGAGGGTAGCCCATCTCACACCCTGATCCAGCCCTTGGCCCCCTCCAGCCTGGACACACCGTTTGAGTAGTTCTGCTTTTCCCAGCCAAAGGTAGGGGAGGAGATGCTGCCCAGGGACCTGGCGATCTCATCTCGCTCTGCAAAAGAGCAAAATCTTGTGGGGTGCCAGGCTCCAGAGACCCTCATGGCTCACAGCTGCTCTCAGGAGTTGCTATGCTGTCCTCCCCCTCCCCAGTACAGCCAGATGCCTCTTTCCACATATCCACAGCACCCCAGGCAGGACCAGCTGCTCACAGCCACCAGCTGAGGGTCTCCAAAGACCCCAGTGCGGATCCCCGGGGAGGATAAGTTGACATAAAGGTCTGAGTCAGTACCTGCAGTGCCAGGGGCCTCATCCTGCTCCGCTGCCTCCTGCTGCTGCCCCTGAGCCGCGGAGGAGCTCCGGTGGTGCCAGTTCCCTGCCGCAGCAGCCCGTGTCCGGCCGGCCGAGCCAGCTGCAAGGGACGACGCCACCTCAGCCCTCTGTCCCCTTGCTGTCCCCTCTCCCTGCCACCAGGCCCTTGTCCGTACCTACGCCCCACACCTCGGGGGCTGCGGGCAGGGCTGTCTGCGTGGCACCGTCCACGGGCACCAGGCGAGTGTAGAGGGAAGGCACGTTGCAGGCTTTGCTGGTTTGCACGGCCTTCAGGCGGAACCGGCGGGCGAGACCTGCCCGGAGGAGGCGGTTAGGGCGGGGGGATGCCGGGGCCGCCCCGGGGAGCCGCGCCAGCGCCCACCTTGCTCCAGCTTGGCTTCCCGCTGCGCCACGCTCTCGTTGTCCCGCACCACGGAGCGCGCTGCCAGGCGGTGCAGGGGCTTGTCCCAGGCCTTGGCCGCCCTCCGCGCCGGGTCCCCCCTGCCCGGGCCCTCCCGGGGCTGCAGCAGGGGCTCCAGGGAAGCCGTCACTTCCCAGGACACCGGCGCGCCGGCCCGCAGCGCGTGGATCACCACCTGGCAGCGCAGGGGCGTGCTGGCATCACCCAGGCTGGGCTGCCCCGCCTCGGGCGCTGGCGAGGCACTGAAGAGGTAGGAGGGCTCCACCAGCATGTCCCAGTCCAGGTGGGTGGGCGAGAGGAGGTTATCTGGGAACGGCAAAGGAGGGGCTCAGCAAGGCGGGGGCACCGGGCCCCACCCCACCGCCCTGGTCCCAGAGCCAGCACACACTTGACTCCGCTGCCCCGGGCAGCATTTGCCGTGCCTGCGGTCCCAGCTCATCCAGCCGCCCCTCCAGGGACTGGTTCCTCTTCTGTGACACCTTTTCCAGGGCCTGGCAGAGCCGATGGGCATCCAGCTCCCCGTGTGGTGTGGAGAAGCTGCGCCCAGCCAGGGCAGCACGTGCCAGCGCCTTCTTCTGCCGCGCCAGCTCCTCCGTGCTCAGGGCCACTGCCACCTGCGGTGGGGACAGGGCTGTTGGCAAGGCCAGCACGGAGCCCAGATTGCCCTGAGCTGCCATGGGCACCTACACCCCTCCTGCTGCTAGCTGGAGCCTTGGCTGTCGTCAGTGCTCTGCAGGCTGGCACCAGCTGCTTCCCAGGGATGCTGCCCTGGCACCACAGACATGGGAAGCACCCACACAGGAGTTTGCAAACATCCCTGGGGACTGACTCAGGCTGGTGCTGGAGTTGCCAGGGATTTGTGTGTGTGCAGAAGTGAGATTAGCTAGAATACTCAGGCTGGATGATGTTACAATGGGATGCATTCTCCAGTGCAGAGTGGTGTCCCTGCATTGAGATGCTTCCCCTAAAAGCCAAGTCAGGGCAGTGGCACCCATGCCACCTCTCGCTCTGGCAGCCGGGAGTTGGGAGGATCATTTACTCTGCAGGGAAATCACTTACGCTTGACATTTCAGCAGCAAAGGGCACCAGCTGTGCTGCTGTGTGACAGGAGTGGGTTACCTAAGCCGTGCCACTGGGAGGGAGCGTGTCCTGGTGCTGGGTGACAGCTGGCCCCACCAAGCCTTGGGGCCATTGGCACCGGGGCAGCTGCCTTCACCCAGCAACCCAGCTGGGTTTTAAACCCAGGTATGAAGCAGCAGGGATGGGGCCCATCGCTAATGAAGCGTCTGGAGTGTTGGCTGAGGGCTGAAGGAGCCAGGCTGAAGCCCAGCCAGGCAGCCTTTCCTCTCTGGCTCAACAGATTTGTTACGTGACGCCAGCCCAGCTATCTTCATTTGGTTTCTGCAGCTTTAAGGCGTCACTGAGCTGGCTCAGGAGTCTGTTAGACACTCAGCTGATTGCTGGCTAGGGACACTAAGGGACCTGCTGCTTGGTCCCCAGCTGTCCCATTGCAGTAAGGCAAAACCACCCAGGAACATCCTCATGGCATCCACTGCTGATCCTTGCTTAAAATTCAGGCTACAGCACTGTTTCCCAGCCCAGTGGGCAGATGCCTGGGCACAACAGGGTAGCCAGGCCCCAGCTAAGCCATGAACAACCCCCACACCATGAGATGAGCCCCTGCATGCCCTTGGCATCCTTACCTTGGTGCCAGCTGGGGCAGAGGGCAGTGGGGCAGATTTGGTGGAGGACTCGCAGAGGGACAGGCTCTTCTGGCCCTGCTGGGAGGTGACATCAGCACCAGGGCCCGAGGAGCCACCCTCGAGGGCCACGTCCCGGGAACCAGTGGACTCGCTGCTGGTGGAGCTGCGGGAGAGCAGCCCCTGGCTGCGGTCAGTGCTGACAGAGCAGTGTGTCAGGACATACTGCTCCTGGATGTACGAGGGCTGGTAGATCCGCTTCCAGATGTCTCCCCCAGAAACAGGATCGATACCTGCCCAGTGAGCACACGCCCTGTTAGCCCGTGGCTCCCACGACTGCCCCTGCCCCAGCTCTGGACCCCACTCACTCCGCTCTGACACCTCTGTACTTCCAGAGAAAACGTCCAGGGAGGCATCCCCAGTTCCTGGGTGGCTCTGGGATGGCTGGTGGCTCTCCCCAGGACTGGGCACGTCCTGCTGGGAGAGAAAGGCTGAGCCCCGGGAGCTCTGCCGAGCCCCATCCTGGCCCTGGGAGAGAGAGAACAGCACCATCAGCCCCCAGCCGGGCAGCAGCCGCTGGCACAGGGGCCAGGCCACCCTGCCCAGGCCGTGCCAGCCGTACCAGCGGGCGCCTGTCCCCGAAGCGGGCGATGCTGTAGAGGACGCAGTAGCTGACGAGGCGGTCCCCGGGGTACAGGGCCGGGAGCTCGGTGGGTGACAGCAGAGCCTCCATGCTGTCGGGGACGTACCAGTCGATGGTGATGTCGCTGATGGCCGGCTCGATCGCCTTCTTCAGGGACTTGATCAGCTGGGGGGGAGTGTGCACAGTGTCACACACGGCGGTGTCCCCAGTGCCCCCCTGCCCTGCCTGGGCCTTACCTTGGGCTGCAGCCTCTCAGAGGGACTCAGGAACTCGGCACGGCCCCGGCTCACCTTGGCCATGGCCTTCAGCAGCCGCCGGCACGCCCGCGGGCCCATGCCAAAGCTGAAACACCTGCGGGAGAGCCGGGGGAGGGAAAGCCATGGCTGGGCTGGGGGCTGGCAAACCCAGTGATGAGCCCTTTAGCAGGGATGGGCAGATCTGAGAGCCAGAGTGCTGCCCTGGCTCTGTTCTGGAGCACCCCAGGAAGAGCCGAGGCGATGGGTGAAGGACACCCTTGGGGCTGGCTCAGGGAAGATTTGGGGCTGCACAAGGAGAATCAGTGGGAACAGCGTGGGGGATTTAGGGAACACGGAGTCCTTCGGCAGTGCCGGAGCCGTACCTGACGGTGCTGGCCTGCCTGCGCACCAGCCGCAGGATCCTGCTGGCACTGCCCGCTGCTGCCCCGGTGAGCAGGAACAGCTGGCGAGGGTAGCCGTGGTGGAGGGGCTGTGCCAGCGCCCAGCCCAGGGCTGCCAGCAGGTTGGTGCCACCAGGGTCTGCCCGCAGCCCGCCCAGGTACTCGCAGGCACGGCGCAACGTCTCCTGTCAGCACAAAGAGCCTTGCAGCATCCCCTGGCTCACCAGCGCCCAGCCCAAGTCAAGGAGCTGGGAGAAGGACAAGGAGGGGTTCCTGGATCCCCAGGATTTGCCCGTGGCACTCACGTTGCTGCAGAGGCGACTGGATGGGAAGAGCGGCTTGATGTCAGCGCCAAAGCTGGCAAGGTTGAGCAGTGTTCCTGACGGGAGGCTCTTCAGGGCTACCAGCAAAGCCTCCTGAGGAGACAGCAGGGACCAGGGACAGCTGCTAAGGGCTGGCCAGCCAGGGAGCACCCCCAGACCCATGGCTGTGCCTCACCTTGACCTTGTCAAGGTCAGGGCCACTGATGGAGTCACTGCGGTCGATGAGGAAGAGGATCTCGCGGGTGACGCTCTGCAGGGCCCCGGGGACGCCCTCCACAGCCGGGCAGAAGTTCAGCATCAGCACGGGGTTGGGGAAGATGTCCTTGTGGAAACGCTTCTGCACGAAAGCCACCTGCGAGCCAGGCAGGTCAGAGCTTTCTCACACCCTCGGACCACAGCAAGGTCTGCCTCACCCACACCCCACCACCTCCCCCTTCCTCCTCTGGCAGGGCAGCAGTGGCTGTGCCCACCTCCCTTTCCCCTCTGGCAGGGCAGCAGTGGCTGTGCCCACCTCCCTTTCCCCTCTGGCAGGGCAGCAGTGGCTGTGCCCACCTCCCCTTTCCCCCTCTGGCCCTGCCCTGTCACCTGTCTCTCGCCACTGCTGTCCTTCCTGGCAATCCGCACGTAGTCCCGGCGGCTCCGGATGTGCGCCTCGTACTCGGGGTACGTCATGGTGCCATCCTCAATCACCAGGTGCGGGCTGTGGGGCTCTGGGGGGCACAGGAGAGATTAGAGCTACCCTGTGCTGCAAGGGGCTGGGGGATGCTCTGGATGTTTCTGGGGTGATGCCTCAAACCCTCCCAGGGCACCGTCTCCCCTCACCACAAGGGTAGAGGATGATCTCCAGGTCCCTGTCGTAGCGGTGGGGCTCGGCTAAGGTGACACAGGTGGTGGTGGCAGAATTGGCCCAAGGGTCAGCATCAGCTCTCAGGGCATGTGATGGGCTCTCCAGCCCTGCAAAGAAGGGAAGGCAGCAGGTAAGCCCCCCACAAACCCCCTCCTCAGCCCCCCACCCACCAGGCCCCACAAACAGTGGCTTGTTCCTGACAGAGCTGATGGGATTGACTGGGCCAGCAGCAAGGAGCACATCCCCACCAACCAACCACCTTCCCCTCCTCACCCACCCTCTCCTCAGTGCATCACATCACCCCAGGGAAGGAGGCTGCTGACCTAGAGCTGCCCAAAGGCACAGGCAGGGTCACTTTGAGGTGTCCCAGCCCCAGGGATGGAATAGAAAAAGGGATTCTTCACCTGGAGGGAGTGCAAGAGGATGCCCAGCAACAGGCCCTCACATCCTCCTAGAAAGGAGGGACCAGGGAACATCACCCACATTTTGAGGAGGTTTTACACAACCAACTGATAACACCCAAGCCACACCCCTACCTGCCAGCAAGCAGGGGCCCTTCACCAGCAGCTCGAAGGAGAACTCGTAAGGAAAAGGGTTGTAGGGTCGTCCCCGAAAGACATCCACGCTGTCCACAGGCACCACAGTGGGTGACTGGCTCCGGGCACCTGGCCCCCCAAAACAGCTTGTGGGGCTGCAAGGGGAGAGGGGGTGATGGCTCCTGCCCCCCAGCCTGCTCGCCCAGCATTGGCATCGCCCCCCTGGGATGGCAGAGACTGAGGAAGCCATGAAAATCACCATAGGGCCAACCTGTCGTCACACAAGCTTGCCGGCTCGCTCTCGGGGTCGGCGGGGACGTGGGGTGTGAGGACGGGGGGCAGCAGCAGGCGCAGGGCCCCGTCTGGCAGCGTGGGCAGCTCCTGCACCGTGCTCAGGGTGACAGCCAGGCTCTCCGACGGGCACAGCGTGCCGGTGACAATGATGAAGGTGGAGCGCTCCACGTCCTCATCCAAGACCAGGTGGCCTGGGCAGGAGAGGGAGGAGGGATGGGGGAGATCAGTGAGATATGTGGGGTTGTGGAGGAGGTCATTGGTGGCCCTAATCGCTCCCAGGGGTGACAGCAGAGCACAGGTGTCACAGAGGCTGTGCACATGGCAGCAGAGCCCCAGAAGAGGTGGAGGGAGGGGAAAGAAGACGTGGAGATCTCCATCCCCAGAGACCACACATCACCCCCTGCCCGTTCTGAGCCTGCTGGCCAGGAGCACCCACGAGCAGCACCCAAGAGCAGCACGCGTGGCAGGGCACGGCAGGGCACGGCGGGGCACTCACCGCTGGTGCAGCGGCGCGGGCGGCCGGGGCCGGGGCCGGGGCCGATGCCGGGGCCGCACTGCAGGCAGCATTCCTGCACCCGCTGCCGGCTCTGCAGCTGGAACGTCACCCGCCGCCCGCCCGCCGCCGCCTCAAAGCCAGCCACCACCTCCGACTCCTCCAGCGGGTAGATGAAGATGCCTGCGGGCAGAGGAGAGCCCCGAGGCAGAGCCGGCGCGGCTGTGGCACGAACAGCCCAGGGGAGCCCCTGTGTGACTCACAGCACGTGAGCGAGACGCAGGAGCCACCCAGAGCGAGGATGGAACCTCTTCTTCTGTGCTGGCAATCTGTTTGCTCAGTCTCACTCTCCTCCTGCCCACAGTGTGTGACAGTGGCCCCAGCTCTGCTGGCCTCCGTCTTTGCTCCCCAGACTGAGCAAGGTTTGGGGGCCAGGACACAGATGGGCTGCAGGCAGGATGCTCTCCAGCACTGGGGCTCTCAGGGCAGTCCCTGCCACAGCTGAGAGCCCTCCCTTACCTTCCACGGGCTCCTTGTGGGGGTTGGTGTACAGGAGGTGGGCGGTGATGCTCAGGGAGTACCCGTTGGCACAAGCCTTCACCGTGGAGCTCTTCAGGGGCAGAGCCTCCCAGGACACGAGGGCGTAGAGGCCTGGCATGGTCCCTCAGTGGGCAGCTGTGAGCAGAGGGAAGGCAGGCACTGGATGCCCAGGGACAGGGTCTGCTGGAAGGGGCTTCTGCCCACAGGCCATTTACATCTGCCCAGCCTGAGAGAGGGAGCAGGTCTCCAGCCTTCCCACATGCCAGGCTGCTCTTCAGCTTCCACAGAACACATGGACCTGGACCCAGGTCTCTCCTTGGACCCCAGCCCACCTGCAAACCAGGTCTGGAGCCACAGGAGCCCACAGAGAGGGCAACAAAACTCCTGTGGGCAGTGCTACAGGCAACCCTCAAGCCCTGGCAGACAAACAGGGACTCCTGGACAGAATGGGTAATGGCCAACCACATGCAGCCCATCTCTCAGCCACCCCAGAGCCTCTCCAGGCCATCTCCTGCACTGGAGCGTCTGCTGCTCCCATCTCCATTCATCCACAGAGGTTACCAGGGTAATTTGTCAAAAAAAAAAAAGCCAACCAGAAGGGTGAGAAGCCCACAGTGTAACTAGGACAAAGCAGCCAGCAGTGTTTGCTGGGGGTTTAATAATTAACAACAAGGTCAGTGCTGCATGGAAGAACAGCACAGAGGGAATGCGCTGCAGGGTGGAGCCCGACAAGTGGATGATCATCACCTTCTTTGCCCAGAAATGGATGTGTCCAGGGTCCCAGCTCTTGGCAGGAAGAGAGGTGGCTGGGAATGCCTTCCAACCATGGCACCAACCCACTCCACACCTCTCTTCCCCTTGGGAAGACACCCAGGAGCAACATCACAAACAATTGTCTGGAGTCAAAGCCTCTCTCCAACATCAGCCCACCCAGTGCCATCAAATATTTGTGTAAAATATTTCTGTCAGCCTTAGCCCTGGCTGCGTGGATGTGTGGACAGTGTGCACGGGGTCTGCCCCACACGTGGGTCTGCACCTCTGCTCTGCCCCAAGCACCTGTGCCCAGCGAGGCCCTGCCCCATGCCATGTGCTGGTGCTGCAGCACACAGTGTGCCCAGGGCAAGGACACAGCCAGGTACAGCTGAGCCATCTGGTGCCCCCTCTCCAGTGGCCTTCATCCTGGGAACAGCTCCTAAGAGCTCTGGCAATGGGAGGCTCGGGGTGCCCTCGGCTGGGGTCACAGAGTGCCTCTCACAGAGCATCCATGCAAGAGGAGCAGGGCTGCATCCTTGGAGGCAGCACCGGGACCAAACTCTCAGCTGCACAAAACAGGGAGCCTTGGAGAAGTGCAGAAGTGCATTAGCAACGTGGCTGCATCCCAGGAAAATCAGTCCATTACACCAGAGGAGAGCCATTTACCCGCTCAGCTGGCATTGCAGGGTTATGCTGGCAGATCCTGCCACCCAACCACACCCCATCACCACCAGCCCTCCACCCTCTGTGCAGGATGCTGCACGCAGTGCTGCACCCCCAAACTGTGCTCCCAGCACTCGAGGTGGCACAGGGTCCCTGCACAGCCTGCTGCTCCTCCACACTGGCAGTTCCACAGCTGGGCACATCAACAGCTGGTTCCTGCCCTGGCCACAGCACCCAGATGGGATCTGGAGACCAGGGTGCCTCCAATCCAGCCACACTGAGCATTAAAGATGTATTTCAGCCCAGAGCTGTTTAATTTGTTCCCAAGGCAGCCAGTTTGATGCTCAGCAACGTGCCGGTGTTTGCCGGCCGGGTCACTGCCGTGTTTACCAGGGACTGCTGGAGAGGCTGTCCCGTGTTATCACTGCTCTTTACATTCACCTCACAGGGTAAACAGGCCCCATCTGGCCCTGCCACGCTTTGAGCTGGCTGCTCTAAGCTCTGTGCTAATGAATAAAACCAGACCTGATGGTCCTCACCCCAGCCTCTTCATCCTCTTTCCCCGGGGCAGCAACTTGTCGCCAGAGTCCAATGTGCCGTCACCAACAGGTGCCCAGCCCTCTCCCCATGCCCAGCACTATTTCCAGTACCTTCACAGCCCTCTCTTCTTCCTCCCCTCCACCTGCTGCCTGCAGGAGCTGGTTTACCCAGCAGCACCCCAATATAAAGGGGCTACAGCAGGCTGGGGTTGCTCTCTGTGCTGGCAGCTACAAACTCTCTGTGAAGGCAAGACGGAGCTGACTCTTCCCTGGCTCAGAGTAAATCAATGTTTCTCGTCTCGCCTGTGGGCAGGCTGAGTTTCCCAGCCAGGCTGGAAGGGGAGGCAGGTGCCTTAGCCCAGCAGCCCCTCCTCAGCTGCTGGGGGAGCTGCCAGAGTTTCACCTGCTGCAGCAGCAGCCGCCCAAGCCGGGGCTCAGCACGGGCTGGGGAAGGAAGAGGCCAAACCCGGCACCGGCAAACCCAGCGGAAATTTCCACTGGTGACAGACACACAGGCAGGTTCAATGGAAAGGATGGAAGGAGAGGAGCCCAACCTCTGCAAGAGTGCCTGGAGCAAGGAGCCATTGCTGCCCCTGCTGCTCAGCTGCCTTACCCCAGCTTCCCTGGCCTCCCCTCCCTGCGAGACATCCCCTGGGGCACAAAGGCAGGAGAGCAGGATCCATCCCAACTCCGGGAGCTTGGAGAAGGCCAGGAGGTGATGGTGCTGCTGCCCTATACCCATGGGACACATCACTTTGCAGAGCCAAAGAGGAGTGAAGGGAAAAGGAACTGCTGGATGGGGCAAAGGACTGTCCCCATCTGTGGTGCCTCCTGCTTTGTCTGCTGGGGAGTGGGAACAGAGAGCAGAGCCCACTGCACACACACGTGCAAGCTGGCACTCACGCCCTGACTCTGACACCGCATCCAGGACCACCACCCCCAGGACCTGAGCTGCTGCTCTTGCCTCCCCAGAGCCACTAAAACCCCTGGAAAATCCCATCCTTGTGTCAGGGATCAGGAGTTACTTGTCCTCAATGCACCCTAACACAGGCACCCCCCAAAAGAAAAGTCTCAGCCCTACTGATTTCCCCTGACAAGGGCAAATCCTGGCAGGGCAACCCCACAGAAGGGTCCCAGTGTCCCCCAGCACGGGACCGCCGTGGCCTGGCCCAGGGACTGGCTGCTGATAACCTGGAGCGTGTTCCCAGCAGTTGCTGGAGCCAGCCCAGTCTGGTCCCTGCCGGATGGTGATTTCAGCACTTTTGTGGCCCTGCTGTCTCATCTCCACCTCTCACCCCTCCCATGACCCAGAGCTGCCCTGGCAGCGGATGCGCAGCCCTGGGACACCGAGGAATTGCGGGACACCCTCGGGGTCCCAAGCCACCACGGTCCCTGCCCTGCCTGGCCCTGCTCCTTACCTGGAGGAGGAGGATGAGGATGACACAGAGGCTGCAGGCTCCTCTCAGCACCCGCTGCTCCCTGCCTCCCGCAGAGCCCCTTCCCTGGGGATGGGTTTCCCTCCGTCAGGGTGGCTGCGGTACCCGGGGGATGAGCGCTCCCTCCCCGCCTCTCCCTGCTGCAGGCTCCCTCTCTGGCACTGGCTCCTTCACCGCCCTCGCTCCATCCCTCACTCCCTGTGCCAGCAGCAGAGCTGCTCCAAGCCCAGCCTCATTAAAGAGACACACTCCCTATACCGGCACCCGGGGGGGCGGGGGGATGCTCTCACAGGGAACGCTGGGGGGCTCAGGGGACAGCCAGCACCCTCACACAGTGACAGGCACTGGTCAGGAGCACAGTCCATGGCTGTGGGCTCCTCTGGACCCACAGAATAGCAGCGTCCAGGCAAACTGGGGTGCTGGTGAGACCCCTGCTGCAGCAAGAAAAAACACGGGGTTTGTATGACTGGGACATGTAACCACCCGCTGTGTGCCCCCCAATAGATTATGAGGCAAAACAGCCCCCATCAACCAGCTGAACTCTCCAGCACAAATCACATTGGCCACAAGTGTCACAACCAGCCTCACTAGGAAAGGTCTCAGCTGCCCTGAGGCCATAACAAAATGACTGGCAGCAGGTAGGTGCTCGATATCCACCCCAAACCCAGATGCCCTGGGTACCACTGGGCTTTCCTCCTCAGCCTCCACGTGCTGCAGTGAAATCACAGCCCTGAGGAGCAGGAACGAGGGGGGATCCAGGGACAGCGCAGCTTTTGGGACAAAAGTGTGACAACAAGCCCCCCTGGGGAAGGTGCAGGCAGTCAGGAAATCCCAGCAAAGTCAGGACATGTCTGCTGGCAGGAGATCTCACAGCCCGGGGTGCACTGGGAATCCCTCAGCCACTGACAGCCCCACGTTCCCAAGCAGGACCAGAGAGATCCACCAGATTTGGGCTAATCCTGTCCTGCCTTTCCCTGTGCTATAGATAGGACTGTGCTGCTGCAGCTCTTTTTATAGAGACACAGAGAAGAGCCCCCCCACCCACTCCTGCACACAGAACCCACTGCCACACCCAGCCTGGAGCCAGTCCAGCACAAACTGGGGCAGAAAATCCAGCAGCACCACAGGGGGAGCAGTCCCCAGCCCTCAGCAGGTATTTTTAGATCTCACCTCTGAGCTGGCCCATATGCCACTGCAGCTGCAGCTCCGTGACACGGGTTTCACAGGTGACAGCAGGAGCAAGGCAGGGAAATCGTGCTGGAAGATGCCCTTGGATGTACACGGTAGCTGAGACACACTCCTCCCTTCTGACCCCTCACCCCGAGCTTTAGCCAGCAATTATCTGGCCAAGAGGCACTCTGTGCATCCCTAGGGCCCTTGCTAGAGCACTCTGAGCCATTCCCTCCCCCGTGTGAGATGCCCCAAGGCACATCCCTTCCCCTCCCGGTGCACAGAGGAGAGCTGAAGTGTGCAGCTGCTCCCCTTCCCTCTGCTTTACGACCACAGGAGAAGGATGCTAATCCATGTGTTATCCCCCCGTGACAGCCACCAGCTCTGGGAGCTGCTGGAGGCCCCACACACGCCGCAACACATCCTCACAGCCTGCAATGTGCACAGGACTCCTGCTCCCATCATCACAGCCACTCCAGCCTCAGGAAAAAAAACCCACAAGCTTTGATTTTTCTCTGAGATATCATTTCTAGGCCAAGCTGAGGCGAGGAAAAGCATCCAAATGCGAGCCCTGGTTCAGAGCCACCAGCCGGGGCGATGGAGCTTGGCCAGCCCCCAGCGTCAGACGCGGGCCCGGGGGTGACAGCAGGTGAGTGACAACGCTGGGGACACAGCTGGGTCGCCCCTGCGTGCTGGCAGCTTCAGCAGGAGACACAGAAGGGCTCCATCCCAATCTGCTCCCAGCAGCACCAGGCGTTTGTGTCCCTGCTCCGCACTGTCTCAGCTTCCCCACAGCGGCTCATCACAGACACAAACAGACCTGGAGACTTTGGCATTGCTCTTCAGCAGAGTGCTGAGCTAAAACACGTTAAACTCTGCACACAGAGGCCCAGCTCAGCCCAATGGCTCCATTCAGCGCCTTCACACCCCAGTAACACCTCAGCAGCAGCTGCAGCACAGCCCAAGGGACCAATCAGGATCTGGGTATTTATCCCCAAATCACCTCTCCCTGGAGCCGAATTATCACCCATTGATAGGGCTTGCTGGAGGGGGCACAGACCGCAGAGATTTTACAGATGCTCCTCTCAGGTCCTGAGTAGCTGACAAACCCTGTGAATGTAGTGTGAGTTGAGTTATTTTGGGAAATAACCCAAAACCCGGGCTGGCAGGAGCTGTGCCAATGCAGCTGCAACTCGTCAGACCTTGCTGAAGATGGCACAGGCTTGCCTGCAGGGAGAGGGGCAGGGGCGTCCTGTTTAGCTGCTCCATAATAAACAAGAACTAAATAAATTCCTAGGGATGGGCAGCCATGGAGGAGGAAGGTGCCAGTGGTGTTTCTGGTCAAAATCAGGCACACTGTGACTTAACCCAGGTAACACTGGTCTGCCCAGCTACAGAGGGTCTGGAGGGGGAATGAAAGGACACATCAGCAGAGCTAGAGATGGCTGGTGGAGACATCTGGGATCCTTGGGGAGAGGGGCTGGGAATGCTGCCAGCATTCAGCCTGCCCAACTGAAATCTTCCCGGCATGCTGGCAGAGGTGGATGGAGGGGCTGGAATCCCCTGTGGGGCTGGCTCTGACACAGACCCAGGCCACGCATTGGTGGCTGCTGGATTTGCTTTCGGCAGGCGAAAACAACAGGGGCTCCCAGCCGCGGGGCGGGCCCAGGGGGATCGAGTTCGCAGCAGCTCAGCAGCCCCAGCCTCTCCGGAGAAACCGAAACTCCCGTGCCGTGACGCCTCTCTCTGCTTCTCGCAGGGACCGAGCCCTCGGCGAGGCTCGGGGTGGGGCTGAGCCACCCCTGCTCCGGAACCCGCTCACAGCAGCACAGCGGCCGCTCCGGTGGGTATCGCCGCTCCGGTGGGTATCGCCGCTCCGGTGGGCACCGCTCCGGGTGGGTATCGCCGCTCCGGTGGGTATCGCCGCTCCGGTGGGCACCGCTCCGGGTGGGTATCGCCGCTCCGGGTGGGTATCGCCGCTCCGGGTGGGCATCGCCCCGGGGGGGCATCGCTCCGGGTGGGCATCGCTCCGGCTCCGCCCTTCTCCCGAACGTCTGCTCGCGGTGGGACGTGCGGCTTCAGATCAGCCTGGGCCACCGGGGCTCGGCGGGGTCGCGCCAGGTCAGCTGTCCCTTCACAGCGGAGCGCGGGAGGCTCAGCCCTCTGCGCACGGGCGGGGATGGGCTACGCGAGGGCCGGGCTCGGACCCGCTCCTACGGACGGGACTGCGGGCTTTGTCCCCAGCCCGGCGTAAAATGTCCGGGGGTGCCGGGGAGCGCGATGCGGGGGAAGGCGGGGGGATGCTGGGCCGGAGCGGAGCGGGCATGCCGGGGCGCATCCCGCGGCGCCAATGCCGAGCGGCTGCTTCCCTCTAGCGGGGACCGGGGGCTTGGCCGGCGGCTGCTCCCGGCCCGGCCCGGCCCGGCCCCGCACCGCCTCCCGCAGCCCCGGGCCGCCGCCCTGCAGCACGTGGGGAAGGCGGGACGCGCTTCCGGAGCGGCGGCGGAGCGGTGAGAGCGGCGGCAGCGGGCGGGGAGCGCGCCCGGAGTTCCCGGGGCGGTGCTGCGGGTTCCCGGCTCCCCTGTGGCCGAGCGGACGGGCCCGCGGGGAACGCGCCCGGTCCCCGGGCAGAAGCGGCTCCTGCGGGCACCGCTCCCGGCGGGGATGGCTCCGCTGTGCCCCGCCCTGTCCTCGGGGCGGCCCGGGCTGGGATGCGGAAGGGGGTGAGAACAAGCGCCCCAGCTGGGCCTGCTGCCATTCCACCGAGACACGTGAGCCCAGGGAAGGTGTGGGAGCGGCAGTTCTGGCACGGACACGGTGTGCCCTGGAGCAGGCGCAGGGAGGGCTAAGGAAAGGAAAATAAGTGTTGTGAAGATCTGCATTAAACTTTATTCCATTTCCGCAGTACAAGATCCTCTGACCTGTAGCAATGGGGAGACCCAGGAAGGAGGCTGCTGGCACATCGTCCCCCCGAGCGGCCACAACCGCCTCCAAAACTGCTCCCGCTGCGCCCCCGCCTTCCACTTCAGCCACCCGGGCCAAGGCCGCGGCTGCGGGGAGCCAGTCCCGAAGCACTCCGGCTGCCAAGGCTGCCACCCCCACGCAGGGCCGGGGCACAAAGGCAGACTCTGCTCAGCCGAGATCCACGGCATCCCGCGGAGCCCGAGGAGATGCTGGGGACAAGAGCAGAGCACCCAGCAGGAGTTCTACAGCCCAGAAGGCGCCTGATGCCAAGGGAGCCGCTGGTCCTGCCAGGACTGAGCTGTACCCACAGAAGAAGCAGCCTGGGACTGACCTGAGCAAGGCCTGTGACCAGTTCCTGCCCCCTGTGAAGAGCCAGGACATCCCGAGGGTGGAGAAGGAGACCCGGGGTCAGCGGGAGAACCCCAAGTGGTATGAGTGGCGGGAGAACCGCATCACCGCCTCCGTGGCCCCCAAAATTGCCAACAGCAAGTTCGCCAACAGCAAGACAGACGAGGTGCCCAAGTCGTACCTAAAAGAGGTGGTGGGCTCTGGCTCCAAGGTGCAGACTCCAGCCATGTCCTGGGGGATCCGCAACGAGAAGGTGGCTGTGGAGGCCTACAAGCAGAAGTTACAGAAGGGGGGCAAGCCAGTGCAAGTGGAGGACTGCGGCCTCTTCATCCACCCCGAGAAGAGTTGGCTTGCTGCCAGCCCGGATGGGATCATCAAGGATCCAGCCACAGGGAAGGACCTGGGGCTGCTGGAGGTGAAGTGTCCCTACAAGCATAGGAACAGGACGGTGCGTGAGGCCTGCAAGGACAAGGACTTCTGCCTGGAGGTGGATGGGGATTCCTATGTCCTGAAGAAGAATCATCCCTACTTTACCCAGGTCCAGTGCCAGCTGGGAACCACTGGCTTGCAGAGGGCTGACTTTGTGGTGCACACCAACAAGGAGACAGCTGTGGTCCCCGTGGAGTTTGACAGGGAGTTCTGGGGGAAGACAGTGCCCAAGCTGGAGAAGTTTTACACGGAGGCAGTGATTCCCCACCTGGAGCAGAAGGCAGGCAGCTCTGTGTGGGCCAAGGAGGAATAGACCACTGCCTGCCCACCTCGACTGGATACTTGTTTAGCTGCATAACTCCAGCTTTGTTCCCTAGCATAGAAGTTATACCCAGTTAGTTGCTGTTCCTGAACCGTTTACAGCCTTGGAACTGTAAAGTTGTACCAGCAGGACCCTGCTTGGTAAGGGTCCCCACAAACAGTGCCTTCTTGCTGCCCCAGCCAGGCCAGCACTCAGACCCCAGACCCTTCTTGTCCTGTCACCCTCACTGCATCCCCCACCTCCCAACAGCATGCCAGATGGAAGCTGACACATGTCTGCATCTGCAAATGAAACCAATGACATCTCTGTGTTGGAATTAGAGGCTTATTTTGTGGAGAAAACTGGAACCTTTGGCACCTCAGTTGCCGTCAGGACTAATTTCTAACTTCACTCCAGAGTGGAGACAGAGACAAGGAAGATTTGTCAGAGCCCAAGAGCAAAACACTCCTTTTGAGCCAGTAATGTGCCTTAAGCATCAGAGCAAAGGCACAAGGACACCCTTCCTCCCTGAGCCATTGGACCTGCTGCTCCTGTGGAATAACCCACGACACTCCCCGTGAGATGGCAGCAGGCTCTGGTACATGATTCCTACTGAAGAGGTTGTCCCCCAGGCCATGCACCTCCTGAGAACCTACCCATGGAGCATCCCTGTAAACTGCAGTAGTGTGGGAGGTGGTCATTGCCAAATTAAACATAGATGCACTGGTCTGCTCGTTTCCTGTTGTTTTTGCAGCTTGAGATTTACCTGGGGGAGTAGCAGGACTGAGAGGTGTCCCTACACTGGGTCCCCTCCCAGCCACAGCAGAAGAGAAGCAGGGGAGCACTTGGGTCCCCAAGGGACATGAGAATCAAGGTCACTGACCTATGCCAAAGCCACCACTGTTATGGCAAAAGTATTTATTATATACATAAGACTCCAGTCACACTCCACAGGGCAAGGACCAGAATTCGCTATAATACAAATTAACTATAATACAAAGTAACTATAATACAAATTAACTATAATACAAATTAACTATAAAAACATAAAGCACTTTTGGGGCCCAGGCTTTCCACAGGAGGAGAGAGGCACAGGGACGAGCCTGGGGGCTGCTGTGTGACAGGGGGCTGCCCCACACCCTGCCCCCAGCTGTGGTCCCACAGTAACCAGATGTGCAAGTAGGAAAGAACCCAGTTAAGAATCATAGTCATGGGGACTGGCAGGTAGGGAGTGAGCTGAGTGTCACCAGGACAGGAGCGGGGCCTGCATCCCCCAGGGAAAGTGCAGAAGGCACATGGGCAGGGCTCTTTGGAGGGGCTGCGAGGAGGAGGTGGGATCCAACAGTTAGTGCATGTGGGGCCCCAGGAGATCACAAACACTAACACACCACCCACAGGGACGAGCATCTGGACCACCCTCCCATCCCCTGCACACTTCTGGGATAACGGAGCTCTGTGGCCGATCCGATCCTCGGGGAGAGCACGCGGGGCAGCTTTCAGGGGCCAGAGGTGTGAGGGGGACAGTCCGGCCCCGTGTCCCAGCCCCTCCCCTGCCAGTGCAGTGATTGTCTAAGTCTTCAGGTTAAGAAGGGACCCCCGGCCTCCCTGCTCTGCAGGAGCATCAGTCAACGAGGCGCTTGCGGGGCACTGTCCGCGCTCGGTTGGAGCGGCGAATCTCCTGCTTGGCATCGCGGCACCGCTGGCAGATGAAAATGTCAGGCACGTTGGATTTGCGGATCTTGGCACAGGAGAGGTGGATCCAGGTGGCGCATTCGTTACATTCGATCATGGGCCTCCCTGCGAAGGGCTTCATGCAGAAGCAAGTGATCAGATCCCAGGCATCGTCATCTGCTCAGGGAGAGAGAGAGAGAGAGACCCCAGTCAGACACCGCCTGAGCAGCTGCAGGTCTGGCTGTGGCCACACCAGCCAGTTCCACTGCTGTTAAAAGGGACAGCGCCCCACTCACCTTCTGCTTTGGTGTTTGGAACTTCTGCGAATTCGACTGCTAAAGTTGCAAAAGTAGGAAAAAGAAAAAAAAAATCAAAATCAGATGAGTAAGGCAGCCCCACACCCCACTTCAGACCTGTTTCAGGTCTGCATGGCTTGCTCTGCAGAACAGAGCTACCAAAGGGCTGGTCACCTTCCTGCCCTCTGCTTCTCAGTCCCCCAGGTCCCAAAAGTATTCCTCTTACTGGGAAAAGTTTGGGCTACAGACATGCCCTCCCTGTGGCCAGCAAGGGTGGCTCCAGCTGAGGGAGGGACAATGTCTGGCACTGGCTGCAGCACAACAGGACCCCCTGCAGTCCCCCAGGCACTTACCACTAAGCTGGGAGGCGTCTCTGCTTGTATCTTCCCCTGTGCTTTGGTCCAAGGTATTACAGGGACTAGGGCTTTTCCTCTCTCCAGAGAAGGAGTCATGCTCCTTAAGCTGAGGATCATCTGCTGGCTTCTCAGTTCCCTGTGCTCCATACATCAAGTCCTTCTCCTCCGTCACTGGCTCCTCCAGGAGGGAGTTGGGCTGGGGGTCCCCAGGCAGGTTGAGGGAAGGCTCCAGTAGCTCCTCTTTCACAGGAGACAGCTGTCCTGCCAGCACAGCCAGCTGCTTCACCCCGTCCTGCTCTGCCCCAAAGTCTTTCCAAGCACTCAGCGGCACCCTCTTCTTCACCTCCTGCTCCAAAATGCGTTTCTTTGCTGGTGGCTTCTTCCGTTTGATTTGCTGGGGCCGGACGTTGTAGAAGGCGGTGGAAAAGGCAGGGCTGCTCATTAGCAGGCCACTGCCCACAGTCCCCCTGGCCATAGCATTCCTGCTCTTCCTATTGTCCATAGGCATGTGGCCATCAGAGGAGTGAGATGAGGTTGAGCTGTCGCTGTCCTGAGTGCTCCCCGTGCTGTTCTGGGGGCTCATGCTGCCTCCGTGGGTCCAGGGCACATACTAGTGGCAAGAGGGGAAGATGAAGGATTAGCAGGGGAGACCAGGGCACAGATATTTGGGGTAAGGACAGAACAACTCTCCAGCAGTGTCTAACCAATCTTCAAGGCCAGACTGGATGGGCCCTGAGCGACCTGATCTAGTGGGCAGCACCCCTGCCCATGGTAGGGGAGTTGAAACTAGATGATGTCTAAGGTCCCTTCCAACCCAAACCAATCCATGATTCTCAAAGATTAGGAGCTGAGTCTGCACTCAGCTCCTAATGGCAGGGAGACCAGGAGAACGAGTGTCTTTGTAGAGGAACACTGTGCAAGCCCACTTACCTCTTCGGGGTAGGGGATGTAGCCTGCATAGGCCAGAACGAAGGTGCAGAACTGGTTGAAATCCTCCACAGTTCTCCGCCGTTTCTGAAGCGGCTGCAACGAACACCACGAGTGGATTAAACTCCCGGGATATCCCAACCAAGCCGATATCACAGCCGGCTCTGGCGGCAGCCCTGGACCACCCCGCAGTTTTACAAGCACAGAATATCGGGGTCACCCAAACACCCATCCTTCCTGTAACTCTTCCTCATCTGCCGAGGAAAATGCAGCCCTTCCCTTTAAACCCCGATCCCGGGCGGGGTGGCGGCGGGGCTGGGCGGGGGGGGAGGGAGGGCCGGACACACGCGACGACACCGTGACGACATGCCGGGACACCGGAGCCGGCGGCCGCTGGCGGAGCCTGAATCAGCGGCTCGGGGCCCGATGCCGGCATGCCCACCTACGGGCGGTGACTCCGGGACGGGGGACGCTCCCGGGGCAGCGCCCGGCGCGCTCGGGGCTCGGTCCCACGGGGGGAGCGGTGGGAGGGCCGGGCGCCGCCGGCAGCACCAGCGCCCCGCCGGGGCAGCCCCGCACCCCGCGGCCGATGGAGGGGGAGCCGGGGCCGGGCCGCGGCGCTGCCCCCGCGGCGGCGGCCGCGGATGGGAGGGGGTGTCGGTGGCGGCCCCCCCCGCACCGCCCGTCCCCGCGCCGGGCACCTGATGGCTCCCAAGATGGCGCCGCGCTGCCGGTCCTGCCCCGGCCGACCGGCCGGGGGGGACCCCGCCCCCCAAACCGACACCCCCGCGCCCGCGGCAACCGCGCCGGCACGGGACCCCCCGCTCCCCCCGGAGCGGCGCGGAGCACCCCCGCTCCCCTGCACACACACGGGCACCCCGGCACCCCCGCAGCCCCCAGCCCAGCCGAGCGCCCCGGGCCCCCTCATGGGGACCCCGAGTGCCGCCACAGCCCCCCCAGGGCGGCATCCCCCGCCCGTGCCCACAGCCGCCCCCCGAGGGCTCCTCTCCCACGCACAGCCCCCGCGGGCACACACGGAGCCGCCCCCCCCGCGCACACACAGACACTCACACACACACGGAGCCCCCCCAGCCCTCCACACCAAGCTTCCCCCTCCGGCACCGCCACCCCCCCGCACACAGCACTCCCCCACGAGGCCCTCGGCCACACACGACCCCCCCCAGCACACACAGACACACACGGAGGGACCCACAGCCCCCCCGCGCACACACGGCCACACGGAGGGGACCCCCCCGTACAGCCACACCGAGGGACCCCCCCGTACACACACACAGCACACAGAGGGCACCCCTGTCCCTACACACACACGCAGAGCGAACCCCCCCGTACACACACACAGCCACGGAGAGCGGACCCGCCCGGACACACAGGGGACCCCCTCCCCCTTTCACACACACACTGAGGGGACCCCCCCAGCACACGCACACACAGAAGGGACTCCCCCCCCCCCCACACACACACAGGGGGGACCCCCCCGCACACACACAGCCACACGAGCCCACCCCCCTCCGCGCACACACAGGCGATCCCCCCGCTCCGGAGGGCACCCCGCACCCCCGATGCCCGGCTCGCAGCCGCCCCCCACCACCATCCGCTCCCCGCCGCCCCGCTCACCTCCTCGGGCGCCGGGGACGCGGGGCTGGGCACGGGGCTGCTCCCCGCCGAGCACGGCCCGCCGCGGGGGCAGGGGTCCGCCGGCTGCCCGCCGGCGCTCATGCCGGTGCCGGTGGCGGTGCCGGTAGCAGTCCCGGTGCCGGTAGCAGTCCCGGTGCGGTGCGGTGCGGTGCGGTGCCCGCCGCCGGTGGGAGAGAGGCTCGAGCGCCGCCCCGGCCGCAGGGGCGGGACCACCTGGTGGCGGGGAAGGCGGGGGCGGGGCCTCGCGCCGGCCGTCCCGGTGCGGGGGGGTGCCGGTGAGTGTCCGTCCCTCCCGGTACCGAGTACGGGAGCGCAGCCCGGCTGGACTCGCCCGGACCCGCCGCCGCCGCCAACGGCAACGCCGCGGCACCGCCCAGCGCCCGCGCGGGGTCGCGGCTCAGGGAATGTTGGGGCTCGGGGGGAACTCCGCGTCCGAACGGTCCCCGCGCGCCGGGCCCGGCCCGCACCCACCCCACCCCACCCCACCGGGGTGCCCCGTCCGACACGGGCTGGAACAGCTCCAGGGCTGGGGCAGCCACCGCCGCTCCGGCCAACCTGTGCCACTGCCGCCACACGCTCCCAGGGAGGAATTTCATCCTAATATTCAAAGTAAGTGTCCCCTCTTTCACTTTAAAGCCATCCCTCCTCCTCTCATCCCTACCCGCCTGTGTAAAAAAGTCACTCCCTCTTTTAAAAATATGTCAACAGAAAAAGCCACCCCAGAATTTACATTTTCTCGTTACTAGATGAGGATGGGCACCCCACAAGTAGGAACATAGGCAAGGCAAAGATGTTTAATGCCTTCTTCACTTCAACTTTCAACGCCAGTGATGGGCTCTAGGGGTCCCTGAGCTGGAGGACCGTGGCTGTGAGAATGATAAACTCCTAGTCGATCCCAAACTTGTGCAGGATCTGTGTTCCAGCTGAATCCCTTTATAGGAATTCATCCATGAGTACTCAAAAGAGCTGGTGGATATCATCATGAGACCCCTCTCAATGATTTGTGAATGGCCACGGGAATCTGAGAGATCCCACTTGACTGGAAACTGGCAAACGTTTTCCCTGAAAGAGCTAGAGGAATGATCCTGGGCACTATAGGCCTGTCAGTCACATTTCAGTACCTAGTAAAATTATGGAGATTATTCTGAGAGTTATGGAAAAATACCTGAAGGACAACGCAGGCATCAGCCACAGCCAGCACAAGTTCATGAGGGGAAAGTTCTGCTTGAGAAACTTCCTTTAAGGACAAGGTGACTCAAGTAATTGATCTAGGGAAGCCTTGATATAAAATGTGGAGTTCAGTAAAGCTTCCAATACAGTCTCTCCCAGGATTCTTCTGGACAGAACGTCCAGCACACAGCTGGATAAATGTCATGGGATGTGTGAGCAACAGGCTCATGGGTCAGGTTATAGTGAATGGGGTGGCATCAGACTGGTGACCAGTCACTGGTGGGGTTCTGAAGAGCTCAATTTTAAGGCCAGTGCTCTTCAAATCTTCATAAACAACTTGGATGCAGGACGTGAAGATACACCAAGTTTGCCAATATATCTGAAGCAAGGCAGCTGTTATCAGCAGCCCCCCCTGACTGGGCAGCCTGTAGCAGATGCCAAAGGACGTCTTTTGGTGGTCCTGTTCTTGATTTTTACGCACAGGCTCTCAGCCTGTTCATGGCTGTTACTCAGAGGCAGCTCTTCACTACCTGTCCCTTCCTTAGGAGAGTCCAACACCCCTGTCCCTCCTTCCCATCCTGTCTTCTGAAATCTTGTAGCCCTCATTGCAGTGCTCCAGTTGTGTGGCACATCTGTTTCTTTGCTAGCAATTATGTCATAGATTCTTAATTGCACCATGATTTCCAACTCCTCTTGCTTGTTACCCATGCTGCATGCTTTGGTGTGGAGACACTTCAGCTGGGGGCCTTTTACCATTTGGGAGAAGCCCTGCCTAATAATTCCTTGGAGACAATTTATGGGTATTACCCCATTGCTTCCTAAGGTGTTGATGTTTCCTGGTTCCTCTCTGACACCCAGAAACACATCCCCATTCCCTGCTCAATGTAATTTAAAGCTCTGCCCCCTTCCTCCTGCCCACCCTGGGCCCATTTCCCCCTAAAACCACAAATGGATCCGGTACCCTCCAGAGCTGACATCCAACCCAGCCTCACACCAGCTCCATGCCCTGAAAGGTGGCTGGTTGTCTCCCACTGCCCAGCGGGACACTGGCACGCTCCATCCAGGAGGTCACAGCCTCACTTGCACCACAGAGCTGCCATTTAACTCACAGAGAATAATCTGGAAACCATCTCCCCCTCCCCAGCTTTGTGCTTGAGGTAAAGGCAGGACAATCCCCCCCTCCCCTCCAAAATCAAGCCCCAGAGTCCCCCAAGGAAAGGAGAGCATTGCACCCACTGCATCCCGGGTTTATTTACACCACAGCCTCTGTGTGGGTGGGCAGGGAGGGATGCTGGGCAGCCCACCCAGGGCAGTCACCCCCGAGCCGGCTCAAAGGCAAGGCAGGCAGCGAGGCGGTGCCGGCAGCAGCACAGGGAAAGGAGCAGGGAGCACGCCCGGCAGAACCGGGCTCTGGCTCCCTTGGCACTACAGACGTAAGCAAGCCCCGGCATCGGGGGGCTGGGGAAGAGGCAGGGGTCACTTTTAGCAGCAAATGCCTCATTTCCCTCCAAGGCAGCAGGGAGGACAGTGGCATGTGATGGAGCCGGACTAGTGCTCAGGCAATTAAACAAAAAAACAAAGAAAGAAAAAGGCAGAGGGTGAAGCGAAGAAACACGGAGAACAGCTCTTCTGCCCTGCAGAGCACGGAGTTAAACCGAGGGCCAGGGTGCTCTGCCTTCCCTCCTCTCGGCACAGCAGCAGCTCCAGGCACAGCCTTCCCAGTGTGCCCGGTGCCAGGCACAGCCCTGGCCAGTGCCAGAGCCCTGGCGTGCCCCTGGCCACGCACTCCGGGCTCCTGCTCCACGCTGTCCTTCCAGCCGGCCCCGGGAGGGGAGAGCAGCTCAGGTGGCAGTTTGATGGCATGGCTGACGGTCCATGTGGGCAGCAGCGTCCTCGGCGCTCTGCCAGGCACAGTTGGGATGGAAGCCGAGGTGGCCGAGCTTTGCCCTCCAGCCCCTGGCGCAGTCCGGCTCCCACCTGCCTTATAGGAAACCCTCCTTGCGGAACTGCTCCTTCAGGATGTCCCTGTACTGGTCAAAGCCACCCTCGATGCGTGTGACGGTGCCGTTCTCACACACCCACAGCTCCTGGCACACCAGGCGGATGAAGCGCTCGTCATGGGACACCAGGATTATGCCACCCTGTCAATACACAATTGGGAAAATTGGGAACTCAGTGGAGCATAACCCAGGACTGGTGGCACGGAGACCTTGTGCCTCTTCTAGCCTGTACCCAGCACTTCAGGTTTCCATCAGCTCCCAGGAAAACTTAACAGTATTTTAATGGCAGGGAGCTCATGCCAGCTTTTTCTCCCTTCAGGGGGACAGACAGATCACCTATGGAGGAGCCATGTGCAGTAGTAACATATTTAATCTCCTGTCTCAGAAGGCAAGTGCAAGGTTTGTTACTGGCTCTCCAGGTCTCCAACAACTTCAAGGATGGAGAATCCACACAAAGTCAGTAACAGTGAAAAGGTGTCTGGGCAGGGCCCTGAGCAGCCTCAGCTAAGCTTTTCTGTCACAGGAAAACTGCCCCATCCTGAGCAACAACCAGTGAGATCCAGGTTGACCACAGTAGTATCTGGAGGCTGAGTCTTGGGAGATCAGGCATAAAATGTGCCTATGGAAGATCTGAGTGGCCTCAAGGCAAGGCTGGGAGCTGCACACAGCATATGAGAAGCCAGAGTGGAGGTGAGGATGGGACAAGGTGCTCTCTGGGCTGCTACTGCCCCTCTCAGCCACTCCTAGCCAAAGCCATCATGAAAACAAGCCACCAGGATGGATGGCTAAGGCAGACATGTGACTGATTTCCCAAATTCTGTCCCAGACTTGAAGTCACTGCTGGTATTTCACCATCCACCTCTGGCTGAGATACCAAGTAACTTGAGCTGGCGGCTGCAGGAGGTGTTAGAAAAACAAGGGATGATGCTGGGAGAACCTTACCCGGAACTTATTCAGTGCCTTTGCCAGTGCCTCAATGGTTTCCATGTCCAGGTGATTTGTTGGCTCATCCAGGATGTAGAAGTTTGGACTGGAAGAGAAAACAGCTCTGAGGATGCAGTGAAACAGGCTGGGTATGCACCCTGACTGCTGCTTTAGCTGCTTAGAGCCACAGCCATTGGCATGTGCCTGACCCCAGGATTGGCACTGCCCACACCTCTTATCCCTGTGAGCCCACCTGCCTCCTTCCACAGTCCCCCCAGGGTGACACCTCCCTCTCCATAAAAACCCTCAAGGACAAGGACAAGGACAAGGCTTCTGTGGGGTAGCAGAAAGTCCTTGGATGATGGATGAAGCAGACTCCTGGTAAAGGAAGCTCCAGGGATGAAGCCATGTGAAAATGAACAGCACTGGGGAGAACATTACCAGGGCATGGTCATCTGGGCAAAGGCCACCCGACTCTTCTGGCCCCCGGACAGGCTGGCCACGGGGCGCACGGCCAGCTCCCCCGAGATGCCGTAGCTCCCCAGCTGGTGCCGGTACTCCTCCTCCGTCTTCCCTGCAGGATCAGGTCACAACACAGCTATGGCACACCTGGTGTGACACAGGGCCACAGCTGGACAGCCTCTGCCAGGCCAGCAAACGGGAGATCAGCAGCACTTCCAGGCAATTCCCTCCCGTGCAGGGAAAACCTGACTGACACAATTGGGACAGGAGCTGCAGGGCTGGTGACTGACAGCGAGTGATGCTACTCCCAAGTCCCTGTCACTGTGTCAAGTAATGGAGAAAGGAACCAGGAAGGAACCTGAGGTTTTGGAAACTGAGAAAGGGGCACCCAGTGCTCATCCTATGAGGAGGGAAGCAGCTCATCTGCCCCCAAAACTTGGCACCAGCCTAAGATCTGCAGACTACCCGCTACCCCTGCTTCTCAGGGCTGATGAATGAACTTGGCTGGACTAGGGGAGTTATCTCAGCGTTGGCAGTGACCCTTAAGCACTGATGGGACAGAGCCTTCTGCCCAGGAGCATGGACAAATCAATGCTCCTCCATGCACAGCACAGGAGACCTCTGGGATCAACAAAAACTCACCTGGGAACTTTCTTGCCAGTAACTCTACAGCACTGATATTCAAGTCTAGTTGATCCACATGGTGCTGGCTGAAATAACCAATCTTTAGGTTTCTGCAGAATGAGAAGAACAATTGGGAGCTGGTACCAGACCCTACAAACATAGCATTCATAGCTGCAGTGTCATAAGGGGGCACATGTGTGTCCCCCAGCTGCACCATTCCTCCCAGTCCTCCAGCCCTTCCAACCAGGTACCTGTGAGCATGTCTGATCCCTCTGACTGGTGCCAGCTCTCCCATTAAGATCTTTAGCATGGTTGACTTGCCAGCTCCGTTTTCCCCAACCTAGAGAAGCAGCAACAGCATTGAAGAATGTGAAATCCATGAAGGCACTTTAGAGAGGGAGGCAATGATCAGGGAATTTCAGTTCTGGCAGATGATGAGGGGGAGCAGGACAGAGCACAAATGGTGTACCAGGAAGCTGCATTTCTATCACTGACAAACAGCACTGGCAGCAGTGCCAGATGTTCCCTCTCCAACTCTCAAGCCTAAGGATTACCCAGTCCTAGCCTCATCTGCAAGCACAGTGTCTGCTGCCCCATCCAACAGCAGGGCCCCCACTACATGCTGCTGTCGTCTAACAGGAGTTGTACATGGATCCAGTCTCTTCCCAGAGGTATCCAGTAAAAGGATGAAATCACAGGTTCTAAGCAGTACTAGGAAAAATGTCCCAGTGTTCCTCAAAATGAGGATGATCAAAATGCTCTGATGGGACCCAGCTGAATGGAAGAAATGGTCCTCCCTGGAATCATCCAAAATTCAACTGGACAAGGACCTGAGCAACCTGACCTATAATCAAAGCTATCCCTGCTTTGAGCAGGGTCCTCCCAAGATCCCTCACAGCCTCCATTATTCTGCAATCCCACATACCACACAGATGCGGGACTCCAGGTCGGCAGACACCGAGAGGGAATGAAAGATGTAGTGACTTGGCTCATAATAAAAATCTACTTCATCCAGCTGCAGGATTGGGGGGGAGAACTTCTCAAAGCCATCGGGGAACCTGAGGAGGCAGGAACAGGAGAGAGATGGCCAGGAACTTCAGAGACTCCCAACCACCCAGAACAACCTCCCAGCTGACAAGGAGGGCTCCCTGCCATGCAGGGCCTCAGGGAAGGATGGTCAAGAAAAAGCAACAAAGACTTGTAGCCCTGGCCCCAAGAGGGAACCCAGCCTGAATGAGGAGACCTGTCTGGTCTCCCTGTCAGAGTAAAACTGGCCCACACAAAGGGGTGGTTGTCCCAGCTGGGACAGCACCCTGGAGAACCTCATGTCAGAAATGGAGCCAGGGGCCCTCCAAAAATGGCTCAGGGGACACTTACCTGATGATCACCTCAGATTCCTTGTCCACAGGTTTCAGCACTGGCCTGAAAGAAGAGGAAACATATAACCAAGGTGCTCTGCACTGTGGGTCTGCTCCCACACCAAAAGCCCAGGTAGAGCCTTTAGCTCTGTGGCACCTCATCCTGACCAAAGCCTCTGGACCAGGGACAGGCACCCAAAAAGCCCAAACCACAACTGCATCTGCCAGGTTCCCTGGGAACCTCCATTTCTTCCCATGAGCAGTGCCCCTTTCCCACCTCCAGAGAGGAGCAGGACAGGCACTCACAGCTTCTCCAACAGCTTGAGCTTGCTCTGGACCTGGGACGCCCGGTTGGCATTGTAGCGAAAGCGGTCAATGAAAACCTGGGGAGAGAAAGCATCAGAGAGCCTCAATCCCCTTCAGCATCAGCCACCCTGCTCACGGCCAAACCTACAGCAGCAAGGCAGAGAGAGAGGGACAAGGCTGGGAGAAGAATGCCCCAGCTCCACTGGCTCCTCCCAGTACCTGGATGTGCTCACGGTACTGCTGCTGGGCCTCGTACTCTCGCTGCTGGTTCTTGAGCCTCTCCTCCTTGATCTTGATGAAGTTCTCAAAGTCCCCCCGGTACATGTCCAGCCGCTGCGAGTGCAGGTGGATGATGTCCGTGGCCACCGCGTTCAGGAAGTTCCTGTCGTGGGACACCACGAGGATGGTCGACTGCCAGGTCTGGAGGAGACAGCACGAGGGAGGCTGAGCACCACCAAGCCAGAGCTCGGGGGTTGGTGCCACCACCCAGGGAGGTGAGGACGTGTCCCTCCCTCACCCTTTCTTTGTATCAAGGTCTTCTCCCCCCCATACCTGTAGGTAGCTCTCCAGCCACAGAATTGCCCTCACATCCAGCATGTTCGTTGGCTCTGAGGGAAGGGGAAAAGGCACTGAGGTCAGGAGGGATGGGCATGGCTGGATTATACTTTTTTTGCATAGGAAAGGTTAGTGATCTGCACTGGGCAGGAAAGAGCCTGCCTGGAGACGTTCCCTGCCCAGCTCTGGGGACGTGTGTAGAGTGTAATGCCGTGTGTGCACGGGGGCTGAGGCTCAGGCAGGGATGCTCCTCACAGCAGCATCTCACCCAAACTCCCAACCCAACCTGGGCATGCTCTGCAGTGAAGGGGCTTCCCCCAGCACAGACTGGCAGCCAGGGTGCATTCCAGGGACTAGCAAGGGAAAGGGAACAAAACCTGGGGCAGGATGACATGCAGATCACCTGGCTGGAGCAAAGGTCAAGGATCTGCTGAGCACAGTGAGAGCTGCTGCCCAGGCAGAATTCCCCGTGCCACTGCTGCCAACTGTGCTGCCAGGCCAGCCCATCACACAGGGCTATTTTGAGCAGGCAGATAAAGGCCATGGCATGTTCTCAACCCCAGGAAAGGCACAGGCAGGCACAGCAGTGTCAGAGGGAGACTCACAGTATCAACTTACCATCCAGCAGAAGGAGATCTGGCCTGGGGAAAACAAGACATGGGTATCAGAAGCAGAAGGGGCACAGGGTCAGTGCAGAGTGTCTCATCACAGACACAGAGCTGCAGTGCCTCCAACACCCCCCACCTCAAGAGCCTGGGTTGAGAGGGCCCCCAGGCAGCACCCCTGCAGCACGGACAACAAGGAGGCTTAACCCCAGAGCATGAAAGCCTGGACACCAACCTGGCAAACAGGGCTCTGGCTAAGGCCAGTCTCATTCTCCAGCCTCCAGAAAACTCTCTGAGGAGAGAAGATGCAGAGAGGGGTTACTGTCCAACACAGAACCATTGTGTTTGCCTGCCTGCAGGATCCCTGCTCCCCCATGGCTCTTTTGGCTCTGCTGTCACCCAGAGACAACTTGTCCCTGCAGAGATTTCAGGCACAGCACAAGATCTGAGGTCCAGCAGGAAGGTGGCAGGAGACCACAGGCACCCCCAGGGCAGAAGACCACATTGGATGGGCAAAAATAAACCCTTGCTCTTCCTTACAGCCACAGCAGTGCCTGGGGGCTCAACTGGAACATTTCCCCAACCTCGTTACTGCCTCAGTGCCCAAAGTTTGGAAACTTACTTGGTTGTCTGTTGTTGCATCTTTGCATTAAAGCCCAGCCCAGCAAGAATGACGGACGCCCTGGGGAAAAGGGGAGAGAACTGGAATCCAGCTACAGCATCCAATGGCAGGGCACAGTCTGAGGTCTGAGACCCACAACCACCAAGGGATCTCTGCTGCATACTGTAAAGCCATTCTGGTGCAGGAAAATTTCCCTGCACACCCCAGAGAAGCATTTGGCTAGGAAATGCAGCCCAGCAGGGCACAGCATCCACATGAAATCCCAGGAGATCTGCAAAGAGTTTTCATCTCTTTGGCCAGGAAGAGAGTCACACCACCACGACCATCCCAAAAATGCTCCCCAGGCACCAAGTACCTAGGGAGGTCAGATGGCAGCAGCAGCAACAATACAAGAAATTTGGGGGGAAAAAAAATCCCTCCAGCTTCAGCAGAAAGCTCAACTATTCCTAAACCAGCAGAGCTGTGACAGAGAAGAGACAAGAAGAAAAGCAGGGAAAACCCCATCCCCACATGCTGGATCCCAGGGCTACACCATGACCCTTCCATACCCCAAACCACTGCTCAGCCCTGGCCATGCCAACACACAGCAGTGCTCACAGGGCTGTCTCACCTTGCTGGGGCCTTGTCTGCCTCAATCTCCTCCAGCTTAGCATAGATCTCTGACAGTCTGGCACCTTCTGTCCCTTCTCCCCTAGGGCAGAAAAAGGAGGAGTGTGTGGGACTCACCAAGTCAGGGTTTGAGTGTTGGGAGACGCTGATCTCCCCAGGCAGGACTAAGGTGGGGAAGATACAGCCCATCCCTTCCAGAGCCTGGCTTTGGAAAGGACAGACCTCAGAATGAGACCTTGTGGTGAAGAGGCCACAGAAGGGCTGGAAATCCAGGGGATGCCCTCACCTGCCAGAACTGATCTTGGCTGTCAGGTCCCTCTCCTCCCGCAGCAGGCTCTCACGAGTGGTGTCACACTCCAGCACACTCTGCAGCGCTGGTGTGTCATCCCCAGCCACCTCCTGCTCCACGTGCAGGATGCTGATGTGCGAGGGGATGCGCAGGCTCTGGCTGGCGATCATCTTCAGCAGCGTGGTCTTCCCCAGCCCGTTCCTGCCCACCAGCCCGTAGCGCCGCCCGAAGGCCAGGTTCAGGTCTGCTCCCGTCAGCAGGACACTGCAGCAAGGAACAGGCAGCTCCCTGCTCAGACTGTCCCATGAAGAGGGGATAACTGGCAGCCACCTGACCCTGCTGTATTTTAGGCTGTGCTGCAGCCAAGCAAAAATCACAGGCTTTTGCTGCCCAAAGCCAATAGGGTCAGTGCCCACCTCGCTGCCTGATCTTTGCCACACCCTCTGTAACTTCTCAACTGCTCTCCAACCCAGCCTCAATCCCCCATGGTCCAGAATCCCAGGCAGGCTCTGTCCCAGTCCCCAGTGCACTCACCGCTCCCCGAAGGACACGTCGAAGTTCTCGATGCGCACGTCGTACGACTTGTTCTTGCCTGACGACTCCATGCGAGTCTCCTTCTTGCTGGAAGCCTGGCTGGCAGACGCCTCCTCAAGGACTCTGAGGACAGGCAGAACACAGAGAGGGGGCTCAACAGGAAAGCTCTGGTACAGCCAGATCCCAGCCATGCTCAGCAGAGCAGGATGGGGATGTTCAAAGTGCCCTGCACACTCACACAGGGCCAGATGACTTCAGGGAATCCCGCTCCAGCCTCTTGTCCTGCTTGGCTTTCAGCCTGGCTTCTGCCTTCTCCAGTTTCTTGGCATTCACCATCTGGGACACAGAACAGAGTTTGAAGAAGACAGAGCATCTTCAGCAAAAAACCCCCAAAGCCCAGCTCTGGGAGAAAAAAGATCAATCAACCTCTCAAGCCTGGAAGAAAGGGAGGGAGGAAGGACAGGGAAACTGGGACAGATCCAACCATATTTTGAGGAGGCTAATCAGGCCAGGAAGCTACCTCAGGAATGAAGTCCTAAATCAACAGCTCATACACAAGTTTTGCCTCAGCAAGGCAGTGGTTTTGACTGACCCTCTCATACAGTCAGTATCTGTAGCTCCAGGGATCTGGATCAGCCAAGTCACTTCAACAGCAGCAGCCTACCATCCCAGTGCCTCTTCTGGCGTACCCTGCACCCACCCTTGAAGTGCACCTTGAGGTGTTTCCCTTTCCAACACGTTAAACGTTAGCCATTTTGGAACAAACTCTTCTTGAGCAGTGGATCAGAGACAAAAAGCATTTAATTAACCCTGAAGGCAAGAAGGCGCCAAGTGTTTAAACCTGGCTTCTGGTCTTGGCCAGGCTTTCAGCCCACTCCAGCTTATTCCTGCACAGAGTCAAATATTTGTGGCTGACCAAGAGCACTCCTAGGTATTTCTAAGCAACTCTGCAGGCACTGGAGCACGTTAGAGACCTGCATGGCACACTGAAGAGAGTCTTGTTGCTAGAGCTGTGACTCCACACCTACAGACAGAGTCACTCTGTAAACCATACCCAGCTTTCTGAATCTCCTAGTAAGACATGTCCTGCAAAGCTTGACAGGCCTCCCCAGGCCTGCTCAGAATCATCTCCAATTTTTCTGAAGATTCTTTTTTGAATTGCAGACATGAGAGCTGGAAAGTGAATCCAGCTGTAACAACTTTGGTGCCAAAACCAGCCAGAGCTGCCAGTTTCTGGTAAAGACTCCTGTTCAGACACGTGGGAATTGTGTTAGGTCTCAGCCTCCAAGTGAAGGGTTCTCATCCTCAACACATTAACCCATGGAAAGGGAGCTCTGGGAGGGACCAGCCTGCAATGACACTGCCCACACTGTGGAGCTACTGCTATCCTTGCTTGGTGGATGTACACCTGCACCTCACCCATCCTCAGATTTTGGCACATCCAACACAGACAGCAAGCCAAGGCTGCTCCTGAGCAGCTACACATTCCATCAATACAGACATCCTGATTTCCTCAGGTCATGGAGTGGAACTACTTCCAAACTTCTCTGCTCTTGATCTTATTTCCCAAACCACAACAATCTACCTGGCTCTAGAGCTTAAAATATCCCTGCAGCAGCCCTCTGCTAACTTTCCACCTGTAACACCTCCCTCTCCTGCAATTAAAGCACGGCTTTACCCCTTGCTGAATATTCAAGATGTCATTCAGGGACATCCTATTTGCTGTAGGAGCCAAAGGTCCTTGCAAAAGTCAGAGTTCACTAAGAAATTACAGCAAAACAGATCTCGTCAGATTAATAAGCTACTAAGTCATCTGGAGCCTCTTCACCAGATCAAGGTCAAGAGTTCCCCAAATTATAGAGAGCTTGACAAGGAGGAGCAGTTCCCCCTGCAGCTATACTCCTAACCAGGCTGCTGCCTGCCTTGGCTGCTCTCCAAGGGCAACCTGGACTGGAGCAGGGCAGGGCACCTGCAGCCCCACGTGCCAGCTGCTCCCACAAGGAAGGGCACAGCCCTCACTCACCGAGCTCTGGCCTCTCTTCAGCAGCAGCCCCGGCAGCAGATCCGCGCTGGCGTCGCCTGCAAGGAGACGGTGGGGTTGGGCTTGGTGAGCACGTGTGCCAGGGAGGCTCTGCAAAGCCCTGCCTCAATGACCACCCATGCCCAGACACGACTGATCCCTCCCCTGACAGCATGAGGGGAGCAAAGGGCATCTCTCCACCTCCACCTTCACCCCAGCTCACCCCTGGGCACTGCTGCCCGGAGCTCAGCAGCACAACGGGAAACAGATGTGTGCCTGTGGGGGAGAGCCTGAGGCTCCCTTCCCAAGGTCAGGAGAGCATCCCCAGCGCCCCGAGCCCTCCCGAGCTCCAGCACCCCAATGGCAGGGCGTGAGCCGAAGGCATCACTCACCGTATCCATCGGTGATCTGGGAAAGCTGGATGGGGGCATCCAGCAACACCTGGCTGCAGCGCTGGGCTTGGCCCTCGTCCCTGCGGAGAGGAGGAGGAGGGTGAGGCGCGTGAGTGGGGTGAGGAGGTGCGAGGGGACGCGGGGTACCCTTACAGCTGCAGGGTGTTGAAGAGGCGCTGGCAGATCTCCCTGATGGCGCCGTCGTCCTTGGTGTCCTGCGACACCTCCCGCAGCAGAGCGCCCACCGCCTCCTCCAGCTCCTCCACCGACTCGAAGTCCGCCCCGCCGCCGTGCAGGATCCCTGCGGGCACACGGCGCTGCAGACCCCGCCGCTGTCGCGACAGGTGGCACCTCCCGGTCCCCCCACCGCACCCCTCCCCGCCGCCTGTCGCGATTCGGGCGCTGCCGCCACAGCGGGGAGGTGTCGCGACAACCGGCGCCGCGGGAGGCCGAGCCACAGCGGGCAGGCGGGAGCCGCTCACCCGTCACGTAAGCGAAGAGCTCGCCGTCCAAGTCGGGGAACTCGGAGCGGAGGATGTCGGCGCAGGACGCCATGGCGGGGCGGGCCCGCCCCGCGGAGCCGCCGCCGCCGCTCGAAGCCGGAAGGGACGGCGGGCGCTGCCGGGAAGGAGGCGGGCGGCCGCCATGGCGCGGGAGCCGCCGGGAGATGTAGTCCGGGCCCGACTGCGCCTGCGCACGCCGGGGCCAGTGTGGTGCTCGCGGCGCCACGTGCCGGCTCGGCGGCAACCGGGAGCGACCGGGACGGGCCTGGACCCCGCTCAGCCCCTGCTCGTCCTGGCGCCCAGGGAAACGGGGTTTGGGACGACTTGGAATTTTTTTCTTCTCTTTTAAAAAGTTTCTGCTTTTAAACCACAAGACACTGCAGGTTGGGGTTTGGGTTTGAATTTTTTCATCCACCGATGGGGAATGACCACTTGGACATCCTGACCTGGTCAGACTGAAGGCAGAGGGACTGAGCCAAGGCAGCTCCAGCTGCTCAGCAGTTACTGACTCAGCTACCCCATACAGCTCCCACCTTGGCCCCTGCCACCAAAAGCCAAGCTAAAAGCAGAAATTGTCGTTTGAGTTTTTTTCAGGTGAGTGCAAGGAAGGATGGCCAAGATTCTCTTAAGCCTGGCTGGGGCACAGGAGCCTGACTTACAGGGGGCTGGGGCACACTCCACTGAGTTCAGTTCATCCCAGCTGCAGCCCCAAGGAAAGCCCAGAGCATCCTCCTTTCTCCAGGGATCTGCAGCACTGGCACAGATGGAAACAAAAGCATCACTTGTCCTTTTCACCTACCAGCCCCCAAGCAGCCCAGGGCTGGGAAGCAGCACAAGCAAGCCCCCAGACATTGTGGCACAGGCCCAGGGCACAGGCCAGGCTCGTGCAGCACCAGTCCCAAAGAGCAGCGCAGGCAGCCTTCTCCATTCTACATACTTTATTAGATTCAGAGCTGGACAAATCACAAAGTGTACAAAATGGAGACCACACTACCAGAAGCAGGATTGTGGGTTGCAGCAGCATTCCTATGGCCCAGAAGCATTTGATAGAAGTGTGGAGGGCAGGCTGGGTCAGGGTGCTCTTACTGCCAACTGCATTTGAGATTCCCCAAGAACAGACCCTGTTCACATCCTGACAGAGCTCAGCTGGCCCACACTCCCTGGGACAGTGGGGCCACGTCTCCAATTTGTTTGGAAAGGACAGACTGGCTCGAGCCAGCAGTGGGTAGGGGTAAATGCTCCAAGGACCTGAAATGCTGTGCCACCCACATACACACCAGCAAGAGCCTAAACCCTCATCATCCTTTTTGGTCACAAACCTTCCCACAGCAGGACTCTATACTGACAACTTTGCAAGAAATAAGGTGGTGGTGAGATGTGGTGAGCCTACCATCTTCCTTGGTGGGGGCCCAACAAACTCACCACCCCAGACATCTCAGACTGGCCAGCAACATCTACCACAACAGCAATAGCTAGTACAGAAGCCAGGGTAACTTCAACTCAGATTTGTCCAGTCTATGTTTAGGTCTATTCTACGAGTACATATGCACAAGAACTTCAAAAATACTAGGATATGATGCAAGTAGTGAGACACCAACAGAAGAGGAGTTTAATGGTGGACGTTCCCTAGAAAGATCACAAGAAGATGGGAGTTAGACTAGCCCTTGCCCACCCTGGGACGGGGAGCAGGAGCTGACTGCACCCTGCACACGACTGGGTTCTGAACTTCATCTGCAGCGTGGGTGGTAACTGAACACAGGCAGGCGAGTCCACTCCCGGGGTGAGCCACAGGGTCTTTCAATCTGCATCGAGGGGCCAGGCAGACATCTCTGAATGTAGCTGAAGACTGAGGAGAGGCAGAGCATGGCTTGGAGAAGAGGGAGCCTGCTAGCCTGCTGGGGCTAGCATCTGGTCTCATAGATCCCACTCCTGCCGATGTACCTCACCCATTTTATCACATCGTGGTCACTGTAGTTCAGCTTTGGCTCAAAGACTTTCAGGTAGCGCACCTTCAGCCCAGAGGGTGCAAATGGGACCTATTGAGAGAGGGAAAGGCAACAGAGAGCATTGGAATGGGGATAAGATACTCTCTGTACACAAACGCCAGAGGACCCCTGGGCAACGCATCTAGAAACGCATCAAGAGCCACTGTTCCCTTCCCTGCTCCCTGCAGGCACGGTGCCAGACTCCTGTGGCTCTAAGGACAATTTTCTTCCATTAGCTCTACCATCTGGCTGACCTCACCTGGCAGCTTGTCACAGGCGACGCTCAAACTCCCAAGAGGGAGTGACAAAGCTTCTCCAAGGTTGGGTGCATCCTGAAAGGCAGACAGGTACTCACCTCAAAGTTCATGGAGATGGGAGGCCGAGCCCACTTCTTCTTGTCGTTGGTGGGCAGCAGTTCAATCTCCGCGCTGATCTGGGATTCCTTCATTCCAGCCATACGTTTTATCCTATTGGAGAAAGCTCAGAAATCAGAAGGTGCCAGGGTTTATGCTCCCCATCACTACATAATCTCAGGGCAGACAGGAGCACTGAACAGACCCTGCCTCCCAGAGGCCTGTCCAAGCAGGCCAGCCCCAACATGCTCACTTACTTCCAAACAATGGCATTCTCACTGGCCTTGTACTTTGCCTTCCCTTTCATGCAGATGACTTGCACTCCACTGGTATTCAGGGGCGTTGGGATCCGGACCTGGAAGGCACAGTCTGGTAAGCAGGGCAAGGACATTGCAGCCTGGGCACTCTGGGCAGTCTGTCCTGCACCCCTTGGGCCTTCTCTCTCCCAGCTCAGGGCCCAGAGAACATCAGCCATCACAAGGCATCCTAGGCTAGCTCTCCAGTTTCTTGCTTTGAAGTACACGTTCACAGTTCCATAATACACAAAGTCAGTAAGGAACAGGGCAGAAATTGCCATGCTGCAGGAATCCTGGGTAATGTTGGGAAGATGAGCTCAGGAAGGATGCCAGGCATTGTAGCAGGCTCTGGACAGCCCAGCCTTGCAGCAGTAAGCCTTCTCAGATGGGGACTAAGCTGCAAAGCCACCCCTAGCCTGTCTTACACAGCTCACAGCCTGCTGCCTGTCTGACATACCATCAGATCATGCAGACAGAAGAACATGAAATTTTCACAGTGGCTGAGGAATTAAGTGAACAATTGCTGCAGGGATAGAATGAGGCCCCTACCAAGGCAGCTGTGCAAATGACAAGAGCTTCCACCTCTCTACAGCACCTCAGTCCCACAAAACAGCAGCACCACACATCAAAAGAGATAAATGAGTTCACATTTTTAGCCCTGTTCAAGCTTGAAGACTCATCTGTGAGAACTCTACAGCAGTGGACATAAACTAGAGGCATGACTTCCAGGCACAAGATACCACAGTTGTTTTTTTTTCCTCTTACCTCTATCTTCTGGGCCAGCAAGGAAGGTTTGAAATTTGATTTGATCACCACCTTCACTTCCAGCTTGGTCCGGCCCACCTCCCGCACCAGTGGGATCACACGGAAGGGGAGGATAATGTCCTTCGTGGTTCGGTATCTGCAGGGATGGAAACTACAGTGAACTCTGAGGAGGAGTTAACTCTGTATCACCCTCCTAAAGAGATAGCCTCTGAATATGCCAAACAGCTTGGAAACATCAGCCAGAAAGGGAAACATGCCAGAAGGAAACAGCAGTTAAGATCTGTATTGCTGTAGGGCAGCAATGGTTTCTTGTGTCTCAAGTTTTGTATCTGGTTCCCGCCAACAGTCTTGTTCAAGGACACCAGTGTTAAACACTAAAAACAACAGATACAAGAAGCTCAAAAACAAGAAAACCCAATCCACACCATGGTTATGGCAAAGAAAACTAAACACAGCTGGGCTTCCACATTTCTAACACATGGATTCGTGGGACACCCTACAGATTCCACTCTGAAAAGGGGGTGGTGTGTATTTCTTAAGGGCTCAAAGGGCTGCAAGTCTGCCTGGGAGCAGCAACACAGCTGTAGCAGCAAGCAGATGCCAACACCAGCCTGTTCACCCTCCACCCACAGTACCTCATGAGCTCAAATTCTCCATCTGGTGGAATGAAGCTGATGCTCCTCTCAGAATCAAACTTGCTGAGCCTCACACACTGGTGGAAAGTGCAGTCATCAATGGCAATTGACTGTTTGCCGCTGAAAACACAAAACACAGTTAGAGAAGCACAAGCTGCAGCTCTGGTATTTTGGTGCAGTCAAAATCTGTCCAGGCAGAAACTACTCTACAGAGCATGTTGCCATCGCAGGTGTCCAGGAAATGGGGAGGCAGGGAGAGATTAGGGGACAGCAGCCTCTTGGCTCAGACTTTCCTTGTTTCACCACCACAAAAATCAGATTTCAGGAAGCTTGTTTGAAAGAATTTTCTCCCTCCTCTCCCCAAAGAGGAGAGAGCTTAGAAGAGCACCCTTCTGTCATAGCCAGCACAACAATGCTTGGGTCTGCCTGCCAGCAGCACTCAGTACTGCAGAGGCAACTCTGCCAGCCCAAGTCTTCCCACAGCACAGTTCAAAGGAGAGAAAACTCTTTCCTGTCCACAAAGCTATCCCACTGCCACACAGCCAGGAAATGCCAGGTTCAGAGTCTTCCTGCTCAGAAATCTCTTCACAGCTGTTCATTTCCACACTGCCAGCAGGTGGTTTGATTCTGAACCAAATCACCAAAACCATGACATTGTGACATACAAGTCTGTATCTCTCCTAAAAATCTGAAGAGCTACCACCTGTCCATGTACGTGCACCAGCCTAACCTGCCAGCACTGAACTTGTGCCAGGTATTAATTCCTGAAAATACAGGTCCTAGGCCAGCCAAAACCCCTTAGCTACTGAGAGGGACCAGAAGGCAGCAGCAACAGAAGAGGCAGCAGTGTAGAGAAGGTGCAGCAGTGTATCACTATGGTATCTAGGCTGCCTCAGTTGCTGGAAGCAACAGGACAACCATGCCAATATGCCAAGATAGTGTGAGAACTACAGCAGGTTTAGCTCTCTTAGGAACCACCACTCCCTACACCAAGGGGAAGCAGACTGACCCCAGGCTGACTGGCTGTCTAGTTACACAACCACCAGTGGTCTGGTTTGTGCTTCAAAAGGAGGAGTTAGTATTTCCTAATCTGCTGCCCAGATGACAACCAATCTTAGTCAACTGATTTCTATTTCTTTGCAAAACAGTTGAGAAAGCCTCTGCCTAGGATTGCTCCAGGTCTCAGGCAGCATTACTCAGGGTTGGCCTTGCCAGAAGCTAGATCCCAAAAAGCAACTGATAGCAGCTGTCCCTTTTGGTCACCTCATATCTAAATCCTTCTGGAGAGTAATGTCTCCAAGCTGGAGATGCCCACTGGATAATTACAGAACCACCTACCAAGCATCCTTGCTCATCTGACTTCTGTAACTTAAAAAACTACCATATTTACTGGCAAAGGCAGTTGGCACAGGAGCTTTGGGACAGTGTACTGACTCTTCAAGGCCTGTGCAGTTGATATTTTCACTAGAGTAAATCCTCACTGTGCAGTTGATATTTTCACTACAGTAAATCCTCAGCCATCTCAGGCTCATCCATTTTACTAGCTCAATTCAGTTACAGAAAAGATGGCTTAAAGGTGACAGTGAAGTGATAGCTCTTGGCTTGGTTCTAAGAGAAAAGGCAAATAGCAGCTCAGCTCCATTTACAGGAACCATCATGGAAAGTGTCTGAGATCCAAGTTACATGCACAAGTCACACAAAGCAAGAGACAGAGGGAGAGCAGAGTGCACACAAAGCTGAAGCAGATTATCTACCTTCCCAATTCACTGGGGGTCAGCAAAAAAAAAAAAAAAAAGACAACCAAGAGAAATACAGATGAGTTGCAAATGGTTAGTGAGACAAAAGTGGCAGTCCCGTTGCTTTTATCTCTTCACCCCAAGCAGGAAAGCTGGAGAAGGGGTTAAGAGCTGTTTTCAGCTTCAATGTGGGTACTGACTGAGGTGCAGCTGGGAGGGAAGATAGCTGGGCTCTCAGAAAGGATGTGCCTCCTACTCACACAACCACTGATCATCTGTAATCAGCAGGAGGGGCTTCCCTCCTGCTGCTGTTCTACTTTGTGGGAACAGTCCAGGTAAAGCAGGCAGAGGGATTCTTTAACTATTTCTTGGGAGCACTGCTACTGCTTTTATGATAAAGAGCACTGAGCAAAACTGCTAGAGATACAGATTACAGGACAATCCATCTTGGGAAGTGTTTTCAGTCTACACTTAAAACTATGTTTGAATCTTAACACTTATAGAGCTGAAGAGACGCCCTCTGTATTGAGGCCCTCAGGATGGTAGCTTGCATGACAACTGATCTACCCAAAGTACCATCTGAAGGGAAGAAAAAACCCCAGCTTTTAGTGTGTCAGATCAGAAAAGCTATTAAGGGCTGCCCTTTCATAAGAGTCCCTGGTGGCAAGTGGTCACCAGGTCCAAGCCTCTTACCTTTTCCCCGTTTCATCCGCAGTCCCTTTGCCCTGTTTTTCAATGACAATCTTGTCATTCATGCCAAACTTGCATTCTGGCATTCCACTCAGGTAACTCTTCATCACCACTCTGCCAGAGACATGGGCACTCAAAACCTGACCTGGTTAGAGAAGACCACAGTTCAGAACACTTACAAGAGTCACCACTCACAAACCCTGAGCAGGAGAAGGATGCCAGCTCAACACCACCTACTTACCCTGTGGGGACATTAAGAGATTCACACTCTCCAGCACATCAAGAAAGAGTTCATTGCGACGGTATTTGATTCCTTCACGTCTCCATCCAATCTGTCCAGTCACCTGGCTGGTGATCTGGGACTGCTCTTCCTTGGTCTGAAGAGAAGAAATGACATCTTAGACATAAATAAACTCAAAGACTAAGGAACCTTGCTCTGAATCTAAGAGCAAACACTTGCCATTTACTACACATAAAAGTTTTTGTCACTTAGATACGGGTGCTGTGACACCTCACATGATTTTAGGCTAACTCTTAGAGCAGAGAGGCATGGGCTTCACCAACGGCATTCAAATATCTCAGACTGTCACATCAATCCAAACTAAGCAGAGAAGTTTAACATGGATTGATGTAGCAGTTCACACCCTTACCCAACATGAAACCCCAAGGCCACAGGAGAGCTAATCCCCAAGGCCTGTTTCTTAATAACTGCAGTCATAAAAGTTACATACCAACACAAACCCAAAATGCATCTAACAGCACCCAGGCTCTAAGCCTCCAGAGTCCCAAGGGCTGTGCTGAGAGGCACAGAGAGATTTCCTACCTGATGCTAGAGGTGGGGTCCAGTCACACGCAGAAAGCCAAGAAGGAGGTGTATAGTGGCAAGTGCAGTGTAGACAGGGTTAACAGGCAAGCAGGTCAATAACAAGAGAAGGGAGGAAGGGAGAAAGAGGCAGATTAGGCTTAAGGCTACCTGAGGACAGGAAAAAAGCAGGTCAGCTCTTTGTTAATTAGAGAGCTAATTAGCACAAACAAGATGAGGGGTTTTGACCTTTAGCTCTCTGCAGGAAACCCAGCACTCCAAGCAGTGAAATTAATTTTCAGACTTGGCCCATTATTGACAATCCCAATGCAAGGTGGAGCAGAGGGAGAGACAGGCAAAATACCACTCCAAATAATGTTTCTCTTAGGAACAGACTCATGCTGGTGTTCCTAATGCAAATCCTGGATGTCTACCACGTCACATATGCCTTGAATATGGGAAATAACAGGCACTTTGGGTCCTGGATAAAGTGGTATCCTTGTTAATTCTGCTCTTCCACACAACAATGGCCCAAGACACAAGTGGGTTCTCCCACAGCAGCCCTGCAGTAGGCCCACAGGGTGGCAGTACATGATCTCAGCTTCACACACGCTCTTGCCACAGACAGGGTCAGTTCCTGAGCAAGCACAGGCACTGTCTCATTATCTAAGAGACAGAGTTTTATATTCCCCTGAGAACTGCCTAGGCAAGCGCTCAATACAGTATACAAAGTACCTCTCTTGTCTGTCCCACAAAAAAAGCACTCTCTTGTTCAATGCTTTGTTCAGGCTTTAGAATTATACATAGATTTAATACCCAGAGCTCTGTCTTCCAAAGGGACACTGATCATGTGATGACATTCTCATCTCCTGCAACAGCACCACTACCCTGACCTGACAATTACTCTGTAAAGTGACCAGACAGATCTGGAAGCAGCTGCTGAAGTTGAGACCACCCAGCAGCATGAGTATTCTCTAAGAGAGGCACTGAAGACACCTGGGTTTGAAGTTTCATTTCCAATCTTTCATAGAGAACAAAGTCAAAAAGTTGAGTTTGGAAAGTCTGCCATGAGTGGATTTTGCTCCTTAAATTCCTCAGGACACAAGCCCAAGGAAAGCATCACCAGGAACTACGTGAAGATAGGAAACACAGATGATAGGCCAGATGATTCAGACCAGATTTTGGTCCTGGGTACCTGTGTGAACTGGCTCTAAGTCAATGAGGGGCTGAAGGCTAGAAGTACCAGAGTAAAGAGCAGATAAGGAAACATGCCAAGTACTGTTTCAACTGGTGCCCTTGCCATCCTGTGCCTGCAGTAGATTAATTCTGGTTTTTGAACTGGGCTGCACAAAATGCCAATACTGAGCAGAAGAACTGCTTATTGTGTAAAGCTGAAAGCCATACTCCTCCTTGTAAGGAAAGGACTAAATCTGCTGTTGAATTAAGCATGACACTGCGACAGTGGTTTGCACACAAACAAGCACAGAAGTTTGTTAAAACCAACGAAAGCAAAAAAAAAGAGCAAGGGAAGGAAGTGTGGGAGTTGGTTAGCTTTGAGTTTTCCTAGGAACAGGAGCTGATTCAGCTATCTTCAGTGCTGACTGCCCAAACTGTCAGACTGCAGAAGGCCAGAGATTTACACTGGGACTCGTGATGGGGACTGAGACCGGATGCAATCACATCTGGCCGGGTTGCAAAACAGTTTGCTGTTCTAGCGGGAAATATGTTGCTCAGGGGCAGCTTCTCTCTCTCACCTCCTCTTGAAATGCAGTTAGTCTTGCTACTAGATTAAAAGTTTAAAAAGGAATTCTCAGGAAATCAGAGCTGATGAACTGAGTTGAAACAGAGCCTCCAGAGACTGACCTCTGCTAACCTAAACAAGAACAGTCTCTTTGCAGGCTTTTGTTTGCCCTTTGCTTCTGTTTGTAGCTAAGGCTGAAGCTTTACTCTGCCACAGACTGCCTCACTATGGACTCCCAGCTTTTTTTTCCTGACTCATTGCTGTGCAGGGGAAAGGACTAACTTTAAGGCTGAGTCCTTATTATTGACTTGCACAGCTGTGTCAGATGGACAAGGTGGACAAGATTCCTTGGGGACATGAGAAACAGACTATGAGTTTCCTTTGAATTCAGAGGTTAAGCATGAGCTCATGAGACAGGAAGCCTAGTTTTGAGGGCTGTACTGTAGGATTAGAACTAGTTTAAACACATTCCCCAAACCAGTCCAACTAACCACCTTTTTCCCAACACATCCCTTATCTTCTAACTCTATGCAAACTATGTTGCAAGGGTTAACACTATGCAAAAAGCACAGCAGAGATTCTCATCTCTAACCTAAGAACGCTCAGGCTGTACTGACGCTGACCTGCCAGGATGTTACAGGCAGAGACAGAGCAACATGAGCTTCCTGACTTCACAGCAAGATTCACGAGGCTGAAGAATACTTCATTATAAGGCAGGCATGAAATCCTGACAGCTCTGGTGGAGAACAGACTTGCTCAGTGAGATTCACATGCAAAAAAGCTACTTCTGGTTCAGCAAGGTAGATTTGTTTATTCTCTCAGAAGCTGACACAGAGCAGAGCCTGAAGCCAGCAACCATATTTACATGCAAGGGACTGACACTATCCTAGCTCTGGGCTCTTCCTCCTGCATCTTATCATGTGCCAGGGAACATGAGGTAGCATAGTGCAGGGACACCTAGAACAATGTGCCACTGAGATACAACCTATTCAGGCACCTTCCTCCCATAGGGGTCAAATGGTTAGATGGTAATTAAGCCCATTCTCTCTTGAACAGGTTTAGTAAAAATTAACCAGCAGACCAGAGCTGTACCCCAAATTCCTCTGATTACCTGACTCTTGATGCCTTGTTGAGTGATGAAAGTCTTCAGGGCCCCTGTTTCAGAGTTCTGAGGATAGCCAAAGTCCAGGATTTCTACAGAAGGGTAAAAGGTTAGTTCAGAGCTACAAGGAATAAACACATGAACTAGGCTAACTGCTACTATAAGGAGAGAGGCAATCAGTGCCCAGATACTGCTTACACATTGAATTTCTGGGTAAGTTGCTGCAGCATTCTTTACCAAGGGAATGAATAATTTTTGCTACACTGAGCTCCTGGAGCAATACTTTGGAGATAAGGGGTGATGGAAAGCTGTGTAAGTGATGAATTTGCCAGTTTTTAAACACAACCAGACCTCAGGACTAAATATCAACTAACCTAGCTATCTGCACAGGGCACACTGAAGAGTTTTTCCAAAAACATCCAAGGGACAATAGAGAGTTTTTAAAACACGACAGCAGTTTTATCTTTGCAGCTTTTTTTCCTCCAAGTTTTGTTCTTATGAAGATGTAATAAAACCTAAAACAACAGCTGAGTAGTGGCACTGCAGGACGAGTGTAGGAGGGAAACAGATATTAACTACACACAAGGAACAGTACACACCTACTTCCCTCAAAGAGAAAGGGAACAACCCACAAGAGATTTAGAGGGGAAAGAAGACCACTAACATGATACTGAGCACCACCACACTGGCAGGTTTGATCTCACTGTGCCTGCAAGGAGGCAGCAGTGACTGACCAAAGCAGAGAACAGGCAGTCTCTTGATGTGCCCTGAGGGAACAGGGAAAACATCAGTCACTGTGACCCTTGGTTAAGAATCCCAGGACACACACGTACGGTGCATTGTCTGGAAAACAAATTGAAACATAACTAACACAAAGTCCTCATGATATGTGAAACAGGGGCAGCTCAAGGGCAACCTCCACAAGCAGGCTGATATCACAAGCAGCTGAAGGGACACTATTATTAATCTGTGGTGAAATTTGGAGCTGTATCAGTGGGGGAGGTAGGGCTGGGAGAGAGCACATTGTGTTTTATTGACTTCCTTCTGTTCAGAATTGAGCCAAAAGGCAACTTACTAGGGACAATCAACTTAAGCCTAGGGTGGCTGCTTCCATACACTGCTAGAGCCACCTGGGCACCAGCTGGCCTTAGAGGTGCTACTGACAGTCCTCTTGATATACCTCGGGGTAAGGAAAGCCTGACATCTACACAGGATCCCCTCAGAGCTCCAGCACCAATTGTCTCAGTCATACAAGTGCACAGCTCCCACTATTTCAGGGAAGGGAATCCGCACACGGCTATGGACTTGGACACTCACATTTGCAGTACAGGTGGCATTAAAAAGCCAAACAAGTAATTTTGAACTCTGTCACACATGTTAAAAATACTTCAAGGATTATTACTACATCATACTAAGCTAAGGATTTCAGAATGACCAATGCAAGAGGCCACAGCATATAAGGGAAACATCTCACCATCCAGCAGCTCATAGATCAGCACAAAGTTGTTCTTTATGTTCTCCTCACTGATCTTCCCGAAGTAGGCAGTCATCACGTCGCACATCTTGTAAAGAAACTCGAATACCATGGCAGCATTGACATTCTGCTTGGTGACAGCAGCCAGCCAGATGTTGGAGCGCTTGACATGGAAGAAGCTGGTGCGGGCGATGTTGGTGACGGGCGAGCGCACCTGCTGCCGCGCGTGGATGACATTGACGCGGAAGGCGTCCACGGCATTGCGCCTGCGAAAGCACCACCACAGACGAGTCAGCACAGCAAATGTGACACCAGCTGGCTGCACAGCTCTGCTTCGGCCACTACGGTCACACACTGAACTACACACACCCAGCTCACCTACGGAGGGTGCCTGGGGATGTCTCTAGGACAGCAAGTGAAGGCTCTGAGCAGAGTTAGCCACTAAACTCTGCACAAGTTCAAGGAGACAGAGAGTTACTGGTCTCTGGGGAGGTTTGGACTACAGTGTAAATGTAGTCAGAAGGAGAAGCAAACCTCTATCTGGAGTAAAATGGCAAAGAAACCTTCCCTTCAATTAATTTGGACAGCACTCTCAATTGATTGTCATAGCAGGAAACAAACACATTAGCAACACATGGCTCAGAGAGTCCAGTTTTGACCAAACACCTAATTATTGTCTATTATGCATGCCCACGCCTTCACACTCTTGCCCCAAAGCAATCTGTAATCTCCCAAGATACGTGTCAATGGCAGCTGCTCCCAGACATACAACCAAGGGAAAACCAGCAAAATTTGCCTGGGCCACCCAAGAGATGTCAGTGCCCAGGAACACGCCAGAAGGGAGCTTCAGTTCTCAGATCCAGCTCACCTCCATAACTCACACACCTTGGATGTCAGGCTCAAAGCAGCAGGAGGATTAGAATCACCCTTTGATTTCCCATTACGTGTCACCTCAAGACTGCTCTGTTTCAGAACAGGGGTCTTGCACCCAGACTCAGAGTCCCCAGAGTGCAACATGTCAGCAGTACTGCATGGTCCAGGACCATTTACAGTCAAGGGTCCTGCCCCAGTGCTGAAAAACTGCTGTGCAAGCTGCCCATAGGTGCTGCCCTCTTTGATCCAAACTGTCTATACACTGGCAACAGGGGAAAAAGCCCTCCTTGTTACACACAAGGAGTCCAAGTGACATTCTGGATGCCAGCTCTTGCACAATGGTCTCCTTATCCTGTAACTACAAGTCAGAATAAACTTCCCAAATTAAGTCCACCAATCCTGAGAATACAGGAAGGAAGCCCAAGTGCTTTATATGACAAGACCAAAACTTCAAGCAACAGTCTACACACAAAGCCAAGACTCATTTAGTCGTGCTTTATTACTCATACTCTCAGGCACTCTGTAGAACAGGGGGTTTGACTGCAGCATCAAGGCCATGGTACTGATTACGCAGAAACACGTTTGAGAGCAGACAGTAAAATCATCCTTGCAAGCAAGGATACAGGCATACAAATGCTTGTAGGCACTGAGGCTTGTCAACAATCCAACACACAGTTCCAAGTTAGAAAACAAAGGATATTCCAAGGAACATATGCTACCACAGCAGGTGTTTGCTCCTTGAAGGTCTGGGGACATATGTAGAAGTTTCATCAGTAAACACGCTCCCCCATAAGCATAATTCTGGCTTTTAAATACTTCTCAGGTTTTATTGCTCCAGAAAGTTTGCAAGCTGGAGTTAAATTAATATTTCATTTCTACTTTAGTTTTCCCATAAGAAAGTAACTTAATCTACTATAAAATAATAGCTAAAACCCAAATCCTCCCCTCCAGTAAGCCTTGCAAAGAAAGTTCAGCTTGTTCTGGAGCATTAGCCCTCCCAGCCTCAGGTTCTAACCCGCTAAAAGTAGCACCAGAAGCAGTCACCAGACTGGTGCACACTAGAGGAGAAGCCTCAGGTCAGGGAGGCTTTGCTAGCACACCAGGTGCCCACTGTGCAGTGCCAGTCGTGGCCTACCACGCGTCTCTTACCTATTGCTACAGCAGCCAATGAGATGGGATGGACAGAAATGGCGCCAGCGGAGAAAGGAGGAGTGACAGCAACAAGAGAAAGGGTTAGAAACACACACACAAGGCACAATGAATCCAAAGAGATAAGAAGAGACCAAACAGCACCCCCTCCCCCTGCTCCTTGGCACAGAAGGCCAAGGTAGTATTGGATGGACAGTAACAAGCTACAGCAGCAACGAAGCCCTCACAAGGTACAACACTGACATGCCATGGTCAGGCTGTCAGCATGGACAGATTTGTGTTTGGCTGAACTTTAGGGATAACTGGGCATTTAGTCCAGGTGAACTGCACCTGTATCACAACAGTGATACCCAGTCTGCTCTGCTAATAGAGGTAGCAGGCCTTGGTGTGGAAAAACCCCAAAGCCTCAGTCAGAGGCATCACCTGGGGACTGCAGAGTATCAAGCATCTTCTTCCCAGTCTGCCTCAGGACAGGGCTACAAGTCTGGGTGGGAATTTCTGTGAGAGTGCTTCTCATTTGAAGGTGTTTGGGTCGATGCTTTCTGGTTTGGTCCAGCCAACAGGAAATACAGCAAGTTTGATAGAGCTGGAGCACATCTGGAGAGATAGGGCACATCCTGCAGATTCAGACACTGCTCTATCCAGCTTGCACTTTTTCCTTAAGGATCAAGAGCCACGAAGCTGACATGATGTATTAGAAGCTCAGAAACCAAATATCTATTACATTTAAAGTGCATGCAGTTTGTCATGTAAGCTGCCCCGTTTCAAATAGCTGAAGTTTTATTACAGAGCTGCATTCTTAAATGCAGGTAGGTTCCCCAACGACTAAGTCACTGAAGAACACGGCACTCAAAAATTACAGCAGAACCCTCCATGGTGTCCTGAATCATATGCATGGTGTTTTGCCTTTTTTTTTTTTTTTTTTTAATAAGGCTGCTTATACATGCAGCTAGCTGCTGTATGGACAGATGCGCTACATGCACCAAAGCCATTCTAAGTTGCAAGCAAAGAAAGTTCAAGTTTAGTGGTACTTCTGCCTTTAACAAAGTCATAAGAAGGATATCCTCGTTGTTTGTCACTCTGGTCATTATATCTGAGCCATGTGCTTAAGGCCCTTAAACTGCAAGGGGAGATGTTCTCATAACCACAGATGACCTTTATCTCCCAGCTCAGAAAATGAGGCTTCAGAATGCCAAAGGCAATGGCCAAGACTAAGGAGTCCTATGGGTCAATCACTCATGAAGACAGGGAGCAGTTTTGCTCTTTTCCTATTCAATTACCTCCCAACAAGCAGGGTGGGTTCAGCCCTCAGCACTTCAGACCTACTGCTTAGGATCTAAGCACTGTATGGTATGCTAGAAGTTCATCATTCAGCTGTGTGATTAGAGACAGAATTCCTATAAAGTTGAGTACAAGCTACAGTATCATAGCTATTCCTTTCCTTACCTCCCACTGAGGGTTAGAATATTAAAAATTTTAAACAGATCTGGCATTAATGCTAATGTTCAGACTAGGAAATGGAAAGACTCTCAGTTTCTTGATTACACAAGATGAGACATAGTCATTTCATAAAAACTTTTTGTGTAAGGCTACATGTTTAAAAAAAGTCCAAACTGAAGGCCTGTTTGAGAAAAAAATCCAGCACCTAGGGAGCAAGCTCTGTCAAAAGCCAACACCAGCTCCACCTAAATCACAAGACTGACACTTTCACAAGAACTGAATGGATGATTTCACTGAAAGGAACACCAGCTCCTTAAGTACTAGAGAAAACACTGGAATATTTTGGCACTCTTCCAAATGAAAAAGTTAAGATAGGATCAGGCAGGAAATCCCATTTTCTAGCTTTGTCTGGCCAGCCAGCAGGAAGTACTTTATCACGTACTGAACATAAGGCACTCACTCTGTAAGAGAAATGAGCCAAGATAAAAAGCAGTAGAAGATCATATTAAAAATACCTACTTTGCTCCCTAGTTTGCATCTCCACAGCCATAATGCCATTTAAATCAAGAGACCTTCTTGAATAAACATCAGTTTGAGAACAATCTTGTACGTGTTTCAAGTTTGCAAACAACAAAATATTTTTGCCAGAAACAGCAGTGAAAGTGACTCTAGCCCCCATCTGAAATATTCACCAAAGTTACCTATAATCCAGACTGGCTTGGCTCAGCCACTGTGATACCAGCTCTACAAAGTCATATGAGTTGCTCTGAAGGGCTTCAGCTAACAAATACTGAAGACTGGTTAAGAGTTTGTACAGTAGAAAAGAGGCAAAGCACCACAGCCACTGGCTTTCTGCTTGAGAAATACAATGCTTCCTTGGCTCAGCTATGTATGGAAGTCCTGGAATAACTCAGTCAACCTTAGAACAGCTACTTCACCTTAGCTAACCTAGAACAAGGCAAGAGACTGAAAAGCTCATTAGGTGAAGCCTCATTACAGACACTGTGTTGATTACTCCCTCGATGAAACAGTACAAGCCTTGACTAGCCACTAGTTCTACCTCAACTTTTAACCTCCACTAGACAATCCATAACCAGAAGGGACATACTCTTCAGACCAGAGCAATCTGAAGGCAGACTGGCTTGACTGTTTTTTGTAATTTATGAGAACAAGTTATTTTGCAGCACATCCTACCACTAGTCATTGTGGAGACCTGGTACAAACTACTTTTTCCTAAATTGGCCTGAAGGCTCTCTCACACTGAACTCTGAATTAGCAGCTACCACAGCTCTGCCTCTGTTAGCTCTGTCTTAACTCTGCCAACTTAATTACTAACTTCCACCTAATGCCTGACACTATGAAAACACACTAGAAAGAGCACTGTTGTGCACAAATCCCTTGAATTTAAGGTTTTCAGCTCAAGCAGCACCATCACTTACAGTTCCCTACAGCACTATCCACTGCCTACAAGGCACTGTATTTTTAGTAAGATGTCTCCTGGAAACTAGCAGCCTAAGGGTTGCACAGATCCAGTCTAAGTGAGCATCATAACAGTTCAGAAAAGTGCAACAAGACACCTACAATCTACTGAAGGTTTTCAAGGCTTCCCACAACTTTAACTACCCAATGAATGTAAGCTTTTCATACTAGGCTGCCATACAAAGCTGGGGGACAGAAAGCCAGCTGTAGCAGTACAGCCATGAGACTGCTTGCAGATAAAACTTTCCAAGACCACAGTCTCCTACACGTCTGTACTTGACGTTAGACATCAGGGCCTGTAACTAATTCAGAACCCTGGCTATAGTGTGTGGCAGACAGTTCTCACATTACTGCTCCTGTAAAGTTTTAGCAATTACAGTGAGGTAGGCTCCCACAGTGGCAGTCCATGCTGCTGAAGCATTTGGAATAATGGCCAGATCCCCACCATCCAAAATATAGTCCCAGGTTTGGCTGCAGGCCATCCTTCACTGTAGGTGACCAGGGCTTAAACTTCTTTATTCTAAGCTAAGCCTAGAGCAGCAAGTTGAGTTGCAGTCTCACATGCATGCACAGCTAATGCAGAACAAAGCAGCTCTGGATTGTTTACTGCACCAAAATGAGACAAAAATGCAAAAACTGGGGATGCAACAGAAGCACTTACCCGATGTCATCCCGGTAGACGCGAGAGATTAAAACCTCTCCTTTGTGATTATAGATGAACAAGCCTCCGATCATGATGGAACTTTAGTCTTCACTTCCCATGTTGCTTAATACCTGAAGCAGAAAAGAGCATATTTAAGTAGGCTGTACAGAAACAATCTGTAGCCAGGACTAAAGCTTAAAGTTGGCACTGAAATAGAAGCTGCCTTACTTCTCATTCCAAAAATCAGCACGGACAGATTAAGCCGCAAGGACAAGTATCCAAAACATACCTCTTGAATGTGAGAAAAAACACAGGCCTGGAACTACAAGAAAATCAAAGACCCCTTACTTTCCTATAAAGTGTCTATCTCCCTAAAGACTGAGATACAAATCATACACAATTCCTAAGTCTTTTTACATGAGGTTCACACAAATGTCTGACATGTCACCAAGCCTATCATCACATGACACAGGGTTCCTAGCAGCAAATACACCTCTGTTTATTACCACTTTTACATAGTTTTTGCACATCAGAGTAAGAGCCTTTGATAATCCCTAGCAGCCATATCAAGTCACACTTCAGAATTCAAACTGAGAGCCATTGGCTACAAGGTACCACTGGAGTGGTCACAATTGTGATCCATTTGAAAGGGGAGATAGTCCCTTAGAAGATGCCCTCCTAAACTGCTAATTTTCTCTTGATTCAAAGGAAGATTGCTTTGGAGGAAGGTACAAAGCTCTCTCCAAAGACATTAGATATTATTGATAGAGAAGACATTTTAAAATATACAGCTGCTTCACCAGACCCCATTCCTGGAGTCTTATGCAGTCCTATTCACTTAGGTCAAAGTCATAACACCCTGCTTGGTTGGCTCAGTCCCAAGAAGAGAAGTGCAACCCTGACAGGGCAGGCCTTGGGGTGATCCCACAGAACTGCTTAGCCTGGGCACTGCAGAGCATTAGATAACAACCATCTCCATACTGCTCCTTGGGTGGGTTAGCCTACACCCACTAGTATGGGCTGGCTGAACAGGATAGGGAGAGGCCAACCTAGAGACAGATGCTGGCAGAGAACCGATATGTGCCTGCTCAGGAACACTGCAATGACAAAGTTGAAGTGACCCAGCCTGGGACCACTTCAAATGTCAGGGAAAAAAGAGAATACAAAAACAATGCACACATCAGAGGGACTAAAGGACTTCTGGATTATCAAAAGTAATGTATCCTCTAGAAGTTACACCCAATAAGCTACAGTAACTGGCCATCTGAAGAAAGTACTGCAGATGTGAGTTCTATGCTAAACCAAGGTTTACAGTGCAGCCACTACTTTTAATTTCAGCAAGACAAAAGAAAAACTTGAAATTTCCTAAGCCTTTACACCAACAGTTTTAGCTACATCTAGTGAATCCTCAAAGAATAACACTATTCATACTTCTCTGCTACAGGTCTTCAGCTTCCAGATGGGTGCTTCTGCTTATTAATAGAAAAAAAGAGCACAAAAGTTAGTTAAGTCAAAATAGAAAGAAACAAGCAGTTTTCCCAAAGCTCAGTAGTAAGCTTTCTGGCTTTTATTCTGGTCAAGTATCTCTGGTTACTAATGGGCTGCCTTCTACCACTTTTTAGTGGCTTCTTGTGGCACTGTCACCAACATATTTTCACGTCTGAGACTCCAATTAGCACAGAAAAGCTTTCCAAATATGTTTTTCTTCTATTCCCCACCATAACACTTTATAACTTTGGGATACAAGTACTAATTTACTTCTAAGGCTCTGTAACCAAATCTATTAAAACATAGGCAGCTCCAAGATTCCCATGTAGAGTGGGAAAAGCCTTTTGTGGCTGCTCAGTTTTGTGACCAAGGCTATAAACTGTAGGGGCAGCAATGTCAGCACCCCCACAGCAGAAGACAACTCCACTGGTCAACCAAACAACCCCAATTTCTCAGACTAAAGGAAGTGGCTGTACCACAGACTCACAACTACTTATACAAAGCACACACAGCTCTAACAGGCATGAAAAGGCACAGGGAGGTAACATGCAGGGCTGAAATCCAACACATGGAGAATTGAACCCAGTTGCCCAACAAGACAGGCAGAAGCTGAAACATTTAACATTTGCAAGGTCATTCACAGTGGTCAAACATTGAAAAAAATGAGAAACATTGTGACAGTGAAAGCAACTTGTTGCCCACTCCCGAAAATTCTTTCCTATTTACTAGTTTTTTCACTCCAGATAAGAAACAAGCATGTGTTTTCAGAATTCTACAGTGCTGGCTTCCACATTCAGATACAGACTACTGCAATCAAAGATGAAGAGTTCTTACATTCTTTTTAAGACTTGCATTGTATAGAGCAGCTTCCTGGAAGCTTATGCAACTGGTCAAAGCTGGATCATAAGAATCCTACAAACCCTTTCCAGAAGAATCCTAGAAAGCACATCCTAGTCTTAAAAAAAAATAATCTCCCTCTGGGTTTTAATGCTGCTTAAGTTATTTGTTTTGCTATTTTTAGTACAAAGGAAATGTCTGCTTTGATAAGCAACAGGATCAGACATGCAGCATAAACAAGACAAAGCCCTCTGCCAGCATGACAAGCCAATCAATTTTGAAAAAGCCTTGATTTGAGTATTTACTGCATTACTATAAAACATGTAGAAGATTGCTGATGAAGCTTTGCATGGGAAATTAAAAGCCTTCTCTAAGGAAGATCTACAAACTTTAAATGTTGTCTGAAATAATGATGCCACGCTTTCTCATGTTAGTTTAGAACACATTCTGTAACAGCTTTGCTGAAATTACAGGCAAAAAAAAAGAGTATTTTTAGTTGTATCACAGTACAAGGCAGCAGAGTCAACTGCTTCCTCACCTTACATGTTAGTAAAAGCATGTTTGATGAAGAAGATACTTTATGATTCAAAGGCTTTTAGTCTTCAAAAATTCTTCATCAATGAAATTAAATGCTAGGCTTCTTCCTTATACAAAATATCCCAGGAGATGAGTTCAAGCTTCAGACCACCCATGTAAAGTCAGCTCCTGGTTCCACCTTCACTGGCACATTTAAGAGCTACATTGGTTCATATTCAGAGGTACAGGAGAAGCCAGAATTGCCGTTGTTACTTCATCTACACACCTCCTGTATGCACTGTTGTACAATTGGGTATCTTGGATTTAGGGTGCCATTCTGTACTCCCATCTGCACCTCTCTGGTCTACTTTGATCTACTCTGATTACCCTCATATCTACACACATCCCACTGCCATGACTACTGGCCAGGAGTGCTCTTCTTGCCAATTCTTGTATGGTACAAACCAGAAGCCTGCAGAGATCTGCCACCAACCAGCTAATGTGTGCTTGGTGTACAACACTGGCAAAACAACTTGATAATGAACTTGCTCAAAGTCAGAAAGGGGCTGCTATGTGAGGCCCTGGTTAACACCTGAGCTTGTACTTTCCCCCACTACTATGGATTTGGCCACAGGATCAGGATCATTCTGACAGGTTGTTTTAAAAGGGCAGCCACCCATACTGAGACATGCACGAGCATTATTCCCCATGTAGCAGCAGAATGTCTCCAATGAGTTAGGATTCATCTCAAGTCTGAAAGAACCCGCAATTCTACAGCTCTAAAAATGAAACCTGAATTCACATTTAAGTACAATTTATCTAATGATACGTGTCAGACAATTGGTAAAGTGTTTCCAGGTACCAACAAAGTCACATGGGCTAAAAATGGTGACTGTAAGGAAAGGGTTTTAGATGACCTACCCAACTGCACCAGCCAGCAATCAGTTCTTTGCAGGAGCTGAAGGACACAAGCAGTACAAACCTCCAGCTGCACTCCTCTCTAATAGCATCAGAGAACAAGGAGGTCTCAACTATGCAAGGCATTTAACACAATTATTTATAATCAGATTGCCCTTGGTCTGCTCAACTTCTGCAGTTCAGCATCTTGAAGAGTTCCAGGCACCACAACGGCATCAACACAACCCCCAGCAAGTTCAGTTTGGTGCTGGGCTGCTCTCAGCCTCCACCAAGCTTGCCCATGATGGGAGTTCAGGAAACATGGACAACGTTCCAGTCTTTTGTTCACAGCTTGCATTACACCCCTCCAAGACACAAGATCAGAATGACTACACTCCCTCTCCACACAGAATTATTTCCATCAGCTAATGGAAGCATGTCCACACAGCTGGAAACTCAAGAGGTGGAGTAAGTAGCCCAGAGATCTATGAACAGAGCAGAAAGCTATACAAAGGGCAGAATGCAAAAGAAATTTGCTTAAAGCTCAGCAAGAAGAATGGCTCTTCAAGATGACAATGCCTCTTCTTGAAGGGGCTGCAGTGAAAATAAGCCTGCTTTGTTTTGATCCTCCTTTGTGTTTCAAGTTTCACAGATACTCCTTTCAAGTATTTCAAGGTTATATTCCAACTAGAATGAGGATTTTAGTGGTACAGTTCAGACACAGCACAATCTTCCACATATTTTAAAATAATTAATAGTTTTCTTTACAGATCAGCTGTGGAAGTTAAAGATCCTAGTTCTTGCAGTGGTTAAGAACTGCAGGGAACAGGGTTGAAATTAATTTGAGACTGACATTCAGTGTGACTCATGGCTGCTGGAATCAGAAGGCCTCAGAATAAAAACTCCAGCACAGGAGATGGGTTCATCTGCTCCCTGTGCATTAGCAACATGACTCAGAAAGCATTGCTCAATCAGCTTTCAGTGACTCATTCTGCTCCTCTCCAGCCAGCCTTTCCTAGGGAGCTTTTGAGTTTCCTCAGCCTAATATCTCACTGGCAGACACAGCTTAAGGGCAAAGCCCACCATTTCTTCAACTGTTTACCACAAAGTGCCTGGAATCCAAGATGACTAGCTGAAACCTTTGGGTTAATGATCCATCAGCTGCATTTTCAGGGCTTTCCAGCTCCACTCCTTCTGTTTCACTAGTTTGAACATATGGCAACCTGCTCCACACTGGTAGCTACAGCCCTGTTTTCTACTTACAGTGTGGATGGATTTATTCTAGTTAAGGTACAGGGATAATCCACATGTATGCTGAATTCACACCAGTTGGTGACTAATCACCTTAATTTAGGAACAACAGCCCTCTCCCAAGACATTCTGCATTCTTCAAGCAGCTACCAGGGTAGATGTAACATCTGAATGCAGCTCCCACAAATACCTAAGGCCAGTAGGCTTCCTACCCTCCTGCCAAGTGCTCACATTCCTAAATACTTCCATTTCAACCCATAAACAGAAAAGGAAAGTAAAGAACATCACAGACAGACCCACTTATATATATGGTTATAAACCCACCAGGAGTTAAGATTACATGGAAATGACTTTTCAGAATGCTTTTTTACTCAAGTGAAGATGAGAGCATTAAAATATACCTTTAGAGCAATTGTGGCAAAGTTACAGCATTCAGACACCACCAATTGCAAAAAAAAAAAAAAAAAAAAAAAGTACATGTATAAAAACAAAGGCTGGGATAAAGATTTTAATGCATTTCAGTAGTTACATAAGAGAAAAGCAGCAGGATTAGCTGGGCCTACAATGACTGACATGATAACATGCACTTTCCTAAGAATCACACATACTTGCCTCAAATCCTATCTCAGTGCTCCCACTGGGCAGGGGATGTGCAATAACCACCCCTCTCTCAAACAACCAGGAGATGCTGGAGGCCCCCAAAGTCAGTCTGCAGCAGGTAAGCTGCAGACCATGACTAAAAGAGTCAAGAGAAAGATAAAGACATAATAAAGCACGGTGTCTGAAAAACTGCTTTTGTCCACTGATTCCATCAGAGATGGAAAATGCTCTGTTTATCAGGTCTGATCTAAAAACAGGTGGCTCTCCAAAAGTCAGACTTCATCCTTTCAGTGTGCCACCCATGGAATGCATGGGTGAAGCCAGGAGCACCAGCTCAGGCAGCAGGATCCTGTTGCTGGACTGGACCTAGACCTGTCAGCTTCACATATTGTGGGGTGCAACAAGTGGCTGCACTGGGAGCTACCTAGTGAGACGAGGCACTAAACCTGCATTCATCAAGTGGAGACACAGCAGCTCCCTCCTGCAGCATGTCAGAGCCCAGCCTTCCTCTTCCATTTCCTCTTCATCAATTCTGATTTATAATAGCTGCAGAAAAATGAACACACAGCATGGAACTTTCCTGGAATAAACAAGGCACACGTAAGGAATCAACTAACCAGCACAGTTCATTCTCTCTGCAGCTGTTTGTCTGCAGCAACTCTTTCAGAACCACACAGCACACAGTACCAATGCTGGTACCAATGTGGTTTCTGTTCAGGGCATCCTTCCATGGTGTCTCTAATTGAGAAGCCAGAGCATTATACCAGCAATAAGACACAACTGCAGTATCAGTCATTTGCTCATTAACCTAGGAAAGACTAAGCTGAATTGTAGCCTAAATCCCAGATACACAGATATTCAAATGAGTGATTTTCTCCAATACCTTTGTCCCACAACCTGAGGTCTTTCACATGACACCACACAGACCATTAACCATTCCCTGCACCAACCTACACTGTAAACCTTGAAACAGTTCTCTGCCTTTTGTAGCTCTATTTGCACAAGTAAAAACAAACAAGCTGATCTGCTCAAAATTGTCACTTAGGAAGAACAGTGAATTTTTAGTCAGTTTTCTTCAGTGGTAAAAGGAACATAGCTGCAGTAATTCCAGTTTCACATGCAAGGCAAGAAGTACTTGCTCCAGCTCCAAAAGAATTAGGAATTGTCTGAAAGAAATGTGTCACTAGTAATGTAATGCACCTACAGCCTGACTGTACCAGAGTCACCATAATTTTTTTGTGTATATTGGTATTTCTGCCTAAGATAAGTACAAATACAGTTCTTTGTATCCTTCCACACCAGCTTCTCTATGTTCAGTGCAGGCCAAAGCTGAGGAACTCTTGAGCCAGGCCTGTTTGCTCTCATGGCATCTACTCAGCAAATCCTCTGTGTCCTCTCTCCAGAGGTGCAGTGGTGACACAGCAGCTCAAGAATAACTGCTCAGGAGCAATGTGACTGCAGCAGTTCTTAGGCTGCCTGTAACAACATAACCACAGTTTCACATTATCACCCCAGCTGTGCAGGATTTGATGAGCACCAGCAGCATCACCAGTGAGCACATCTGTCCATTCATTTTAGGGGGCAGCTTTGGGATCAGCTGTATTTTCCCAAGCCAGCTGTGTGGGTGATACTCTTACCACAGAGATAAGATTTTACTTGTCCAGAAAAGAGTCTGGCCCTACAGGTGTGGAAAATAAAGCCTTCAACCAGCACTGACCAAGGCTGGATGAGGTGCCAGGACTGCTGCTAAGCTGCAGAGCCCTTCTGGCCACAGCCCCACTGTGAGACAAGCCATGAGCTTCATCCAGTACAGGGTACAAATAAACACAAGTTGATCAGTAGTGAGCCCAAGACTCAGCTACTTGGACTTTGTCACTCCCATTAAGGGGCTGAAAGTTTCCTACAGCACAGACATCACTTAGCCTGAATGCAAACAGGAATGCTGATTTCTGTAATCTACAGAGCACATCCAGGAAACAGCAATCACAAGTCAGTGAATAAGCTGGTGTAAAACAACCAACCCCTTTAGCAGTCTATTAAAAGACAGTTTGGGTTCTGACTTAACAGTAAGTAAGACTTCTGTGCATTAATGAGCTTATCTAAGTAAGCAGTTCAAGGTACATTAGCTGCTGAGTTTTCATCCAGGAAGAAATCAGGAGAAGTACTGAAGGCAAATCACCAACTGCAGCCATTTCTGCATTCCAGAAATCAGTATGATCTTGGACAAGTGACAGCAGTGGAAGCAGGAGAGGGATCAGTCAGGCTGCTCTGGCAAACTGAAGTTGTTGAGAAAACCCATCCATTTAGCTAGCACTAGCCATCATCAACCCAAGACTCGAGGCTCAAAACAATGCCATTACCCCAGCAGCTAATCTGAGCACCTAAGCTTTGCTCAGCTGGCTGCATTAGCCACTCTCCAGGAGGCCACGGGCTGCACTTGGTTTCAAACAAGCTGCAATCACTTCATCCTGGGGAAGACAGGCTGCATAATTTACTTAAGGGGCATACCCTGAGCTAAAGAGCTCCTGAGATAAACCCATCAGTTTCAGAGAAACTGTTCCTATTTTAAACACAATCCCATAAATCCCCATAACCAGTGGGCAGGAAGAGAAGCACGTTCTCTTACCAGGCTCTCCTCCCACAGCCCCCTCTGCGTGCCATACTGCACGCAGCCACTCCGAGGAGTCACAAGAGATAAATACTGGCACAGGGAAACACAAGAAGCTCCCTTACTCCAGTAAAGCATCACAGGTACAGCATTTAACACATCTCTCAGGAATATTTTGAGTCCAACCTGATGTGAACAGCCCAATGCCTTTTTCTACTTCTACCCATTCTACCAAAGCATTTCCAAAGTCAGTTTGAACTACTTGCTTTTCACTCTTGAGCTAGAAGCCTGAACAGTGATTTGCTTCCTATGCATCTTCTACAGAAGAGGTTCGAGGCACAGAGTGGAGTATTCTGCAGACCACTAATGGTCTAGGTGCCCTGATGTGTCAGCTTTTCTCTCACTACTCCTGCAGGAGAGCAGATAACTGCATTTCACATTCTGTGCCTCTGCCTGCAAGCTTTCAGCTGAGCTGCCGACCTCCTGCCAAGATCAAAATAATACATGACTTGCCAGTAACTTCTGACTCAGTAGGTCACTCACTAAAGGAGAGAAGCAGACTCTGCCTCACAAACCAATTATTTTTTGGCACCACAGGCCATCCTCCAGTTGGCCCCAGCAACAGCCTTTAAATACTCTAATGGTCTTCAGTAGAATAAGCTTCGAAAACCAGTGCAAGATATTGAGCTGCGAAAGACAGGCATGACTTTACCTTTTTGATGCAGGGATGAGGCAAGTTTAACTAGGGTTACAGGAAGTTTCTTTATAAAGCCTGTTTTGTTTGGTGACTGCTGCTGTTCCACCAAAAAAAAAAAAAAGAGATTGTATCAAACAAGAATGCATGTCCAGTCCCCTGTTTTTCAAAGAACTCAGGATGTAATTCTTCACAGCCTCGAGAGTCAATTCTCCAAAAGCCAGGACTGGGCTCTTTTGGGAGGAGGAAGCAGCTGGCCATGATACCCTTCAAAGACACCCCAATGCTCTCCCTGGAACATGGCCACTCTGCAGCCCAAAGAACACCAGGTATCTTTGTCACTAGATGTCACTAACATGGCATTTTCTACAGAAGAGGAGTGATGCCTCCCTTCTGACAGGAAAAATATGGAAGTAGACAGTTTGGCAGCATCTCTTCAGATTTGAGATTGTCCCTCCAAGCAAGACTCACAGGGACACACAGAGCTTTTACTACGGGAAAAAACAGTAGCTGCAGCTCTGACAGCATTCAAGTAAATATTGCCCAACCAAACACCACCATGAGCCCATGTACAGTCAGAAGCCTGCAGTACTGAGACTTCCAAGCCACAGAAGCCGTCCAGACTCACCTATCTGGGCAAGTTCCAGGCTCAGATTTTGGCAGCCTGAGGCTAAAACTTGATAGCAGCTCTGTCATACTAAAGCAAGCAGAAAACAGATCGTGCACTCACACAGCTTATGGAGAGAACACTAGATGAAAAGCAAGTCATTTCCCAGTGGGGAGAAAAGTCACCTGCACTGGCTGATAAACACAGGCTGTGCTTCCTGCAGTTTTACTGAATCCAAAAACCTAGTCCTGGGAAGAATGGATGTGGAAATGCATCCAGAAGAGCCGCTGGACAGGAGCCTGCTTTGAGCCTCAGACTAAGCAGCAGTTGGGCATCAGCAGCGCTGCGCTCTGCCTCAGCAGGTTTTCCGGGGAGGAAGCAGAGTGCAAGCCATGACCCAGCTAATTCACGTTTGGATCAGCAGTACGGACAAATAATTTTCGGTGAAGTTCCAGCCCGATCCGACTGAAAAAAAACCTTTGCTCAGGCTGACCTGACGCATCGGTGCCGGCCTTCCCGTGCCACACACAGCCCGACCCTGTCCCCACCCTGGCCGGTGCAGCACCGCAGGGCTGCCACACAGCTATTCCAGCCAGAGAGCAAATTAACAGCTGTTAATAACCCCCTGAGCCACAAGCAAAGTGCGAGGGAATGATGGGGTCGCCCGGCATCCCCTCAGAGGAAGCGGAGGAAAAGCCCGCCCGGCGGCCCCGCTTCTCTCCCTCCCTCCCGGCCCCGCGGGCACTCTCGCGTCCCTCCCAAGGGCAGCCGGGGGACACCGCACCCTGCAGCCGCCTCCCCGCCCCTGGGCCTGCAGACCCCAACCCCCAACCAGCGCCCAGGGAGCCGTCACCCGCAGCAGCTCGGCCACCGCCCGGGCGCGGCCGCAGAGCGAGCCCAAGCGCAGGAAGCCGCCCGGAGAAGGGACGAGGGCCGCGCAGCCAGGCGGGGAGCGGAGCGCCTCACCTGCCGCTGCAGCCGCCGCTGCCACCGCCGCTCGCCGCCCCGCGCCCAAGATGGCGGCGCCGCCCCCCCTCGCCCCGCGCCCCCCCGCGCACTGCAGAGACGCCGCGCGCGCGCCCCGCCCGCGCCCCACCACTGCGCATGCGCCACCGCGGGGTGGGAGGGGGGCGCACGGTGGGGGCGGGAATTGCATTTCCGCGCAGGGCGTACTGGGAGTTGTAGTCTCTGGCTGGGCGGGGACAGCATGGCAGCCGCGCTCAGCGAGCGGCTGGCCTGGGCAGGAGGCCGCGCCCGCCCTGCGGAGTCCTGAGCTCGCCGCGCCCTTCCAGAGGGCCGCTAGCTCTGGCTGGCCCCGCGCCCAGGCATCCCCGCTCCCTCGCCCCGCACTGCTGCGCCAAGGGCCGGCGCCCGCGGTCGGACCGGCCCCTGGTTCTCCCCGCCGTGCTGCCGCTAAACGGGGACCCACCCAGGGAACCCCGAGAGCCCCCGCCCAGACCCTGCTCCGGAGAAACTCAGCCCGCAGCCGCCCTCGACATCCCGGGAAAAGACAGCCGGCACACTGACACAAGCTGCCCTCATCCTGCTGGGATCTCCTGTAGAGCGAAAGGCAGGAGGATGGAGGAGGCTGGGGGAAAAAGAATAAACGAACGACACGAGGCAGAAGTCCAATAAAACTATGTTTATAAATAAAAACAAGGAGATTGGTGTTGTTTTATAAAACCCAGTGGGTAGGGTAGGGCAAGGGGTGCGCAGTGGCCGGGGAGGCTACTGGGGACAGTCTGACTCCAGCGGGCTGAGGGAAGGAGAGGCTTTAGGGAGTCAGGGAAATGAACGGATGGCATGTGAGAGCTGGCAGGGGGGCTGCAGGGGCAATGCAGACTCCCAGGGAGCAAAATACAATTCAACTCCATCGTATAAAAACTGTGAACACAAGAAAGACCAAAGGAGGCGATGCTTGTAGAGAAAGCCACGGCGTGGCAGGAGGAGAGGGCGCCGGGGCGCCAGCACCAACAGCGGCAGGGTCGATGTGTCCATACTGTACCGTGCTCGGCCCTGGGCATGGGGAAAGGGCTGCCCCAGCCCCAGGCATGTCTCCACGTACCCAGAAGTGGAAGGAAGAAAGGTAGGGAGCACTGGAGCAAACAGACTCGACTGTCCCAGCACACCTGTGGGCACTGAGCCCAGAGGCCATGGTTCAGGCTGCAGTCTCATCCCTGGAGAGCTCGTGTTGCTCACAGACCAGAGGGAGTGGGGCTGTCCCCGGGGTTTGTCCCTCCCAGCAGCCAGGCCAGCAGCACTGGGCAGAGGAGAAGACAGACTCAGGCCCTTCAGAGGGCAAATACAGGGGACCTCCACGTTTCTCCAAAGCATGAAAGTGAACCAGTTGTGCCCCACCCTCGCCTTCTATCTTAGTCCTGAAGGTACCACATAGCTGAGCAGCAGCGCGACAGCAGGAGGGAGAAGGCCACAGCTGCCACCGCCAGCCCCAGGCACGGGACAGCCCCTACAAACAGGACAGGCAGCAGCACATTGCAGGCAGGAGGGCAAAGAGCAGGATGGAAGGAGCAGAGCTCGGCCCTTAAATGCCCCCAAAGAACCCCAGGGCAGGTGTAGGGCACTGAGTCACGCAAGAGACTGTGCACAGGCAATCGCCGCCTCTCTGGGCTGAGGTACAGCCCCAGCCCTGAGACCTGGCCAAGGTGAAGGAGGGTCCTGCCATGGGTCAGTGTCAGGCTTGGACCTGGCCCAATATGTGGGCAAGAGAAGGGAGGCAAGAGGGAAGTGGCAGCATCTCTCCACTCCCTGGAGGCACTGAAGCCCTGGAACATTCATGCATTAGCCAAAAGGCAACTACAACGGGATTTAAAATACATATGTAAGGCTGGTCCCTGCTCCCTTCTCAGGGCTGTGGGAAGGGCAGGGCAGGGCATCTTCCGCGAGGGGGAGGAAAGAAGCCATCTTCAGCGCCATGCGTGCCCAGCGCCCCTGGAGCTCCGTGTCCTGCTGTCGGGCCACGCCATGCTCCAGCTCTCCCCCCCACGGGCGGCAGGCTCAGAGAAAGTCAAACACCCCGTAATTCTTTGCTGCTTGATAGAAGAAACACAAAAGGGTGAAAAGAAAGAAGAGATGTTTAGGGTGAAAAGACTGAGGCAGCAGTGACACACGGGCAAGCAGCACAGGGTGCTGGGACGGATGCGGATTAATGGGGTTAGAGAGGATGGCAGGAGGGAATTACCATCGGAAATACACAAGTCTGGGGGCAGGATGGGCTGACAGCACCCAGCAGGCCTGCCAGGCCTGTCCACCCCGCTCGAGGAGGGATTAGAATCAAGGTTTAGTTCCATTTATTTTTTTTTTCCCTTTTTTTCTTTTCGTTATCAAGACAAAAAAAAAGAAACAAAAAAAAACCCCAAAAAAAACAAGGGGTGAAGCCAGGGCTGGTCCTAGGAAACAAACGACAGGGATAGAAGGGGGAAGGAGGGACAGCAGACAGACAGGGGATGGGCGCTTCACATTACATCCACAAAGAACTCACTGGGGTTGCCCATGGCCATTCGGAAGGACTGTCTACTGGCTGTCAGTTCGGGGGGCACAGAGGCCAGGTCACGGCCCGGCGGCGCCCCGGGGGGCCCCATGGCTGACGGCGGTGGAGGCATCAGCAACATGGGGGGGCTGAAGAGAGGGGGGAGGCCGGGCGGGCCGTACGACTGCTGGCTGTGGTGGCTGCGGATGCTGTGCGCCAGGGAGTGCTGGCTGCGCTGGCTGTGCTGGCTGGCCGGCACCGAGCGCTCGCTGGCCGCACGCTCGCGCCGCATGCTGCTCCTCGTGGTGTGGTCCGACTCGCTCCCGCTGCCGCCTGACTTCGACTCCCCGGTCTTCTCTCTCTCCTTCCTCCTCTCGCTGCCACTGCGATTGGAACCGCTGCTCCGGCTCCCTGCGAAGCATGTGAGGCAAGGTTAGGTGCCAGCCCGGACCAGTCAGGAAGAACAGATGGATCTCCCTAGCCAAGGGAGGACTGCAGCATGCCCCAGCATGGTCTGTGCTCTGTCTCCCTTCAGCAGAGTCCCACGACCCTTGTGAGACGGCTTCTACCCTGGCTTCCCCCACAGAGGGCCTTGCCTAAGCAGCCCTTTCCTGCTGCTGCCCTGTACTGAACAAGACATCTGCCCACCTACAGGCATATTTTAGTCCTTTTCACTCACCTTCACTGTGCTGACTGCCTGCACTGCCCCCTCCGTAGCTGTAGCCTGGGTCAGGGAAGCCAGGATGGGGGTTGTATGGATGAGGTGGTGGATACTGATATGGGAAGGCCATAGGCCAGGGTGCGGCTCCTGGGTGGGGGAGCGGAGCCAAAGTGTCCTGATCAGAGGCACCGCTGGAGCCATCATGATCATGAAGAGACAGATTAGCCATGTCTGCAAGAAAGCAGAAAACAGGGGTTAATCCAAGCAGAAAAACAACCATGTGTGGTGAAGCAGCTTTCTGTCCATTCTTGCTGATGGACAAGGACAGGATACACAAGGAGACACAAGAATTTGGCACTCTCTCTGCTAGTCAATGCCACCATTTGGGCTTCCTGGCTGTACAACTGCCAGGCTGTGGGAGTCCAAGCTGCCACTCTAATACAGAGACCAGCTTGCTGGGAAAGGATTACATGAGAGCTACAGCTCACCCTGCCAATTCCTTCCCCCATTTTATCTGAGCAGCCAACCCTCAGCACCAACCCCTTGCCAGCACTAAAATTCAGAGCCTGGAGACAGTCAGTAAAGACTAAGACTCTGCTATGACTGTCCAGGAGAAAAGATCACATAGTAGGTGACACTGTCAATGCTGCTTCCAACTTCGCTACCTCAGCAGTAGGACAAGGGAGCTGGGATACTCTTAATCACTCCCTTAACAGAGTCTGTAGAACAAGGGGCCTAGCCTGATGGCAATGGCTGTAGGTGTGTCCCCATGGTGCCAGCAGGGCTCTCCAGGACCACTATCCCTCCATCCTCTCCCTCCCACCCACACCAAGAGCCATACTTCCACAGAGGTCCCCGAAGATGTAGTAGCACTGCTCTGAGAAGGTGATCTTGTTCACGGTGTGTCGGATGTAGCCAGCCTTGAGCAGGTTGCTGGCGTATTTGCGGGACTCACGGCGGTCTGTAAAGCCCTCCACATGGTGATAGAGCCAATCTACCACATCCGAACCTGCCACCAAATACAGAGTTAAATTTGGCAAGAGAGAGGAAGATGGCAGCCCTTGAGGCAGTGAGCCATGCTGGAGCAAAAACAAAGTGGGTTAAAAGGTTCAATTTCTGACTCCTGCCTAGTCAACAGTTTGTTTATGGTGACAAAGATGCTCCCTTGGACATCTGCCTGAAAACTGGCCACCCATTCCCCAGCCCCTGCCTCTGCTGCAGGCAGCACAGTCTCTTACCAATGAAGGCATTGGGGATGGTGATCTTCAGCCACATGCGGTCACGCACCTCCAAGCCTGACTCTGGTGAGGCCATGGCTTTGACAATGGTGGCCATGTCACTGTGGATGGACAGGTGAAAGTCATCGAGGCCTGTGGTGTGGATGAAGGAAGGCAGGCAGAGGTGAGAGAGAGCAGAAGAGACAAGAGGGCCACATGGAAGCATCACACACGGGAGGAATGGGCTAGGGAACAATACATCGCAGACAGCCTCGGGGTACATGCAGTGGTACCTCCCTTCCAGCCTTCCCATGTTATCCTTCACATGTTAGCAGTTTCCTCTTGGGCAAAGCCCAGGCAAGAGTCACAAACTTACAACAAACTCTTGCATTGTTGCCTCACCCAAGCTCTGCAGACCCTTGCTTCAGGGCTCTACATACCAAATCATCCCAAACCTTCAAAAAGCAACCAAGAAGCCTGTGTTCAGCAGGACCCTGCCCTGCCACAAGGCTCTTTTCTGCTGTCTGGGAGGAGCCCTCAATTGCTCCAGGGACATGCTGAATCCCTCTGGCTCCACATTCTCAGCAGCCAACCCCTAACTAGCCTCAGCCTTTCCTCTACACCTGCCACAGCTCCTGATTGCAGCCAGGCTCCTCTACTCTCCTCACAGAGAAGGCTTAAAAACATGCTAATTCTCCCAGGCAGAACTTCCACTGATCAAAGTGCCGGCCCAGCAAGAGCTGCCTCCCTCCCAGTCCCTTGGCAGGGCAGATCTGCCTGCTGTCCCCAGGCAGATGTATTGCTCCCTTCACTGCAGAGTGAAGGTGAGGGGGCCGTGCAGCGGGTGCAGCACGGAGGCACAAGGACTTACGTTCGGTCTCTGGGATGGAGCTGGTGATGGAGGAGCTGGTGGAAGTGATTGTGCTCATGGATGGACTCATACCGTACGCTGGGTAGGTGCCAGTCATCGCTGCCGTGTGAGACACCCAGGCTGCCGGGTCGATGGGCCGGATGGGCTCACCTGCAAGGAAGAAAGAGGCTGTCAGCAGCTGTAAGAAATTATCAGCTCATCAAAACAACCTCTAGGGAGGGACAGGGACGCAGCACAGCCCATTCCATCCCCAGTATTTGCCGGGACTCACCCGGATCGGAGCATGGAGAGTCTGGCCCAGCCCAGATCCGCTGGGGAGCAACTGGGAGAGAAAGAAGAGAGGGAGGGTCAGCAGGAGAGGTGCAGAGGGAGAGATCCCCCTATGGCTTTAGGGGGGTTTCTCTTTCCTCTGGCGCCCCGAGCCAAGTGACCTCCCTGCCCCAGTGAAACGCGTCCCCAGCGTGATGTGGGAAGAAGGGCTGGGCTTATGGGCATTTTGGTTTGGAAATAGGACATAGCAGCCTCCAAAATGGAGAGCTGAAACCCCATCAAACCCCAATTCGGTGCCCCATGGAGTCACACACACAGGGGAGGAACGAGACAACAACCAAGTAAGTGCTTAAGGCAGGGCTCTCACATGAGCTGGGCACCAGCACTAAGGGTGGGTCAGCTATCCACTTACTCCTGGGTAACGAGAAGCAGCCCCGCGGACTGGGGTCCCAGCACTTGGCCACTGTCAGGGTGATGGGCCTGCAACAAAAAGGTGAGAGTTAGAACACAGTAACACAAAGCCCTGCATGGTGAGTGGATGCTGTGTGCCAGCTCTCTCCTGGGAGACAGGGAGAAGCTGCTAGTATAGTGACTTGTTCCCCTCCAGCTATGGGTTTCCCCTACTGACATGAACAAAATGATGTGACTGATGACCCAAATAGAATCAGAGAATCACAGCAAAATTTGTTTTGGAAAGGATCTTTAAAGGTCATCCAGTCCAACTGCCCCGCAATGAGCAGCAACAGGGCATCCCCACAATAAAAGGGGCACAGACCCCAATTCCCTGCAATTCCATTGGCTGCAATTCTTTCATGTCATTGGACATGAAAACCCAGGAATCAAAGCAACACCAAACACCTAAGTTCTGAGATTGTGCAGAGGCACTGGCAGAGGTGCCTGAAAGATACGACTCACACACTCCAAGCACAAACTGAGCAGATACCTCTGGATGGAAGGAACAACCCAAGTACTCACCCCGGCTTGTGCACGATCTCCCTCAGCACCCGCACAGCATCATCGTTGCTCATGTTCTCAAAGTTGATGTCATTTACCTACAAAAAACACAAAAAGGTGAGTCCCAGAGATGTGACCAGAGGCTGAGCTTCCCACTCAGCTCAGCAGTGACTCAGCTTCCCTCTTCCAAGCATGACTTCCTGGGTTTAGCCTGCCAAAGTTCACAGGGAGGCTTCTGGGTCTTTTCTTACTGCTTTCCCAGGTCCAAAGATGAAGATATGTGGGTGTGAAGTACCTGCAAGAGCATGTCTCCTGGCTCAATCCTGCCATCAGCTGCCACAGCGCCTCCCTTCATGATAGAGCCAATATAAATGCCTCCATCCCCACGCTCATTGCTCTGTCCCACAATAGAAATGCCCAGAAAGTTGTATTTCTCTGCAGGGATGAAAAGAGAAAGAAATAAGTCACTCCAATGCATCAAGCATGAGCAGACCTAACCTCAGTAAAACTACATCCTAATGGTGGTGATTAGCACCCCTGTTCCAGAGAGATGTCCTGGGACATACAAACTCTTGAGAGACAATTTCTACAAGAGAAGTCAATCTCCTACAGAATCCATCTTTTCACTCCTCCCCCATGTGCTCTCTTTGCCCCCTCCCCAGTTCCCTCTCCATGACCCAGTCTTGCTCTGGAAGGACTGCAGGCTCCATGCACACCTCCCACTCACCCATATTCAGCGTGACCGTGATGATGTTCAGGGACATGGTGGAGTCTGTGATGCTGCTGAAGGACGAGGACTGCAATGTAAGCAAAACATGAGTTGTCCTCCTGTGCCTCAGTAACATTCCCAGCCCTAGCTTCCTCCACTTGTCCTTTCCTTCCCATCTCTCCTTGTGCCACCAGTGCCACCACCCACAACTCCAGTCTTATGCTGGGAGCTTTGCAGATCCAGAGAACAGCCGTGGTCCTTACGACCTCTCTACATCTGGGACAAGGCCTTTGAGGCTACATTGACTTGGAAAAGGTTCACAGCCCTTTTTGAAGTCTCAGCACTTGGACACTTGACCAAAGCCATGCCCACAGCAAAACCAGCTGAATCCCTGTGAGCCCACCCTGCCCTGCAGTGCCCTCCCCAGGATACCCAGTCCCTCCCTGGTACCCGTTCAATGCGTGGAGCCTTCTGTTTCCTCCGGCGGCGCTTGTGCCTCCTCATTAGACGGGAAGCACTGCTTTGCTCTGTTGAACTGCTAAACCTGCAGGCAAAAGCAAGAGTCAGCTCTTCTGCTGCCATAGTGGTGGCTCTGGCAGAAAGAGAGCCATGGAAATGGCACAGGGAATAGAGGACTGCAGGGGCAGAGGGGAGAACATGCACATGGGGGACAGACAATGGCAGAGGGGTCTGCTGGGTGAGATGGAAGCAGGTCTGAGCCCAGGACTACTCAGCCCTGCAAAGGCATCTCTCTATTCTGAGAGTCAGGGGGAAATTAGTGTTTTCCCCAAGACCCAAGCTCTCCTACCTGCTGGTGGAGTCATCTTCATCTGAATCGAAGAAGCTGGTGGTCTCCAGCTCGCTGCTCATGAGTGTGGAGGAGCTCTCGTACCCACCCAGGTCTCGGCGCCGCTCTCCCTTCACTGTCCCATTCACCCTGGGTGCTGTGAAAAGACAAGAGTCAGTGGGCTTGAGAGAAAGCCTTCCCCTATGCAGGGCTCACAGCAATCTCCTCAGAACAAATCTGGCCATCAGTCAATCCCATCTAGTGCCAAATAACTCCCAGTCTACCCTGGGATCAGATCCACCTCCTATGGGATACCTCTTTATAACTAGGATAGGAAGAGGCTGATGGTCCAGTAGGAACAATGCTGCTAAACTTGTGGAAGACTTGCAGCTGTTTCCTTGGTAAAGCAAGAAGCAGCACAAGTGGCAAGGCTAAAGCTCACTCTGCTTCTCAGCTAGGAAGACAAAGGCACAACTGTCTCCGGCTCTTGGGGCTTCTACAGGAAATATCTCCCTTGACCCCAAAGGGTTCAACACCAAGCTCTGATGTAACACAGGTATTAGTTCCTACCTCTAACATGAGGCTATGGCCCTCCTAAAAGCTACAGAATAGCCCTTTTGAGCTGGAAAGGTTCTGCAGAGCAGAGAAAGCTGCCCCAAGTCTGGAGCTGGTGCTGCCACCATGCCCCAGCCATGCCCTTGCAGAGCACTCACTATGTTACCAACACTCACCATGCTCAGGCCCATCTGTCCGACGAGGTCGTTCCCTCTGTGATGACACCACCGAGTCTGTCTCTGTCTCGTTGTCCAAGTTTTCTCGACTCCCCCCAGTGTTAGGGCTGTGATGAGATAAAAGCAAACAAATATGTTCAACACAGAACAACTTGACACGGCTGTCTCTACCTCTGGCCTGACCTACACAAGGTTCCAGCCATCAACTGTCTCCTTCTTGAGGGACAGGAACAACCACAGCACATCCACAAGTGCAGGTCAAAGGACTAGGGATGCTGTGCTGGCTCTTTCCCTGCATTATTTTCAGCATGCCCTTGTTTGTTAAATAACACAGCTCCACTTCAAATCAGCTCTCAGCCCCACTCTCCTCCCCTCTTGCTGGCTGTCATCCCTGACAGTTTGGGTAAGAGTATCCCAGGCTGGTCTGGGATACTGGTCTGGATTACAGCAAATGCACCATGTGGCCCTTGAAACCAGAACAGATGTCTGTGTAACTTACTGGAAAGAGGGGGGCCTGGAGTCTCCAATGCCTCCTGTGCGCTCCATGGAGGGCGGCAGCTCTGTCTGGTTATCGGCACAGACCGAGCCAGCATCTGAGTGGGAGCCCTCTGCAGACACCAGCTGGAGGCATGAGAAACAGAAAAGGAAACTGAGGAACATTTATAAGAGTGGCCAAAGGAGCTGGCCAGAAGCCTGCCTGGCCCAGAATCTCATTTCTGGCAGTTGGCAACAGCAGATGCCCAGGAGCAGGTATGAACAGGCCAAGCATGTAGCAGCATTTCCCCCCAAGGCCTTCCCAGACACTGGCTATTTGTGGCTCAGGAACTCCTGACCCAGCAGTGAAGCCTGGGTGGGTGACAGCTGAGCTTGGACACTCTGACATCACCTGCACAACCACACCACACACTCAGGTAACCTTCAGCACACATCCTGCAGCAGGGACTGGATTCCCCCAGTTCTCACAGTGGGAAAGGCAGTTACCAGTCATTCCTTTCCTCAGCTCTAGCAGCCTCTACACTTCTGCCTTCAAGCTGTGGGACTCAGCAGGACTTTCACCTTCACAACCCTCAGAAGCTGGGGGTAACAGAGCTCAGGGCCAAGGCTGGCTTTGAAATACTCTTGAAACAGGCTTTTTCTGGCTTCCATATGTTCTTCACAAACTTTCATGCTGTGTTCAGCTTGAGCACAACCTTCAGCCAGTCTCTGGGATGCTCAATGGATCCCCCAGTGCAGAAACTCAAGAAAGGGTTAAACCCTAGAGACTCTTTATGCCAGCCATGCTGTGGAGCAGCTCAGGCACACCAGCACACCATCATTCTGGCTCTATAATAAACCATCAACTTCAGGGCTCGGGGAATGAGCTGGAGACTCTCCCAGGGGCCATGGGCTCACCAGTGGAATGAAACAGAGGACAGTCCAAATGAGCTGCTCCCCAATAGTGCTCCCTGTCCAAATTTGCACTCTCCCTTACTTTCAAGCTGTAATGAACTGGGCTAATCCCAACAGGATCAAACAAGTAAGCAACAAAAAAGCCTCTTCCTTGACAGAAGCATTCAGGACCTCCAGAGAAGAGGTGACAGGGCCCAGAAAGGATCTAACAGAGGTGAGGGATACCCATTGTTGCTCAGAACAGACAAAATTTGAAACATAAGCTGGAAAAAAGCAGATAGCTCCTGTCCAAACCATAATACCCAGTGTAAATTCAGAGGCAGCACTACTGCTTGCTGGTGAGGGAACCACATCTGCATGGAGCCAAGAGCAGATGCCAACATAGATGATAGAATTTATACAGGTCTTGAGTGCTTCCAGCATCACTGATGAATGAGCTGTGCCCTGCCCACCTTCAGGAAATGGGGAAACCCTCATAAGGGGGTTATGGACCCCACAGATCATCATTACCTCCCAGTAGCAGATGGGAGGTCTACTGTCAGAGATACTGGAAACAAAGACAGGGATGTAGCTGGGGCAAGGAAGACAGGGCAGCCTTGAAAAAGCCAGAGCCAAGGCAGCAGACAGGGCAGAGAGCAGCCTCAGGTGTCAAAAGCTGCAGAGCCCGTCCCACAAGCCCCAGGACAAGCCCAACGGCTCCTGCTCTCACAACTGTCTAAGCAGCTCATCTCACACTCAGGTCAGCTTCCCTCCCTCCAGCAAGGCCCAGGCACACGCCTGGCTCTGCTCCTGGCACCTTCCTGGTGACTTGTCTTCCCAGGATACATCCCCCTCCCTAAGGGCCACATCCCAATTGTGGTAGCCACTGCCCGGGAACACAGGGTAGAAGTGGCCAGCATTGCCTAGGGAAAAGTCTTATAACACTTCATGTTTGAAAATCTTAAGGCAACATCAAGGCAAATAGATCTGGACAGAGGGAACTAGCCACAGGCAGCTGTCAAACAGCAGTGAAGAGAGTGGAGGGTGCTCCCTAGCAGGCAGGATTGATGCTATCTTTCTCTAACACTCCCAAGGCTGGGATTTCCTCCCAGGAAGGTTTTGATAACAATCCTGCACTTTTCCTGCCTCTTACACTGTCAGGAAATACTCACTTGGATTCAAGCCCCTGTATTTCCCTGTTGCTAAAATTAGTACTGAATTCCTAAAATAGCATCATCCCAGCCTCTCTGTCACAAGCAGCAAAGCAAGCGCTCCCCTCTCAGCCCCCAAACCACCCATGAACTAGGAGACTCCCAGCAGAGGTAGAAAAAGGGATCATCAGATGCACAAAGGCCTCTGGGACTGCCATTACCCTTCATGCACAAGAGCTGCTAGTGATGCTCACTCTGGGCACAAGTCCCCTGTAAGGATCCAGCCCAGCAGAGCAGCAGCAGGGTGGTCACACCAGACAGACTCACACCAGATCTCACACACTGAACAACCAAAGAGCTCCTGCAAGGAAAGCCAGCAGCTACATGGACACAAGGATCACAAGGAAAAGCACACCAGATAAAAATGGAGCACTGGAATGGATTCAGAGACTCTGGAACTCCACATAGGGCAGATGAAAGCAAAGAGCAGCTGGAAGGGTGGGGTGGTGGGACATCTTGGGGCAGATGCAGCAGCAACAGCGGGATGGATGCAGAGGAATGTGTGGTGGCCACAGCTGATTTCCGAAGGGCCTGGATAACCGCTAGAGGGAGGATGGCAGGCGTCGGGCCCTGGCTCTTTGTGCGGGAGCCCAGCACAGCTTTTCCTCCTGCTCCAGCCTGCACCCTGCTCCCCTGGCTGGAATCCCAGCAGCAGGGGGGGACCTGCCTGCCCCGTCACTGTTTGGTGCAGGGATAGAAGCAGAATCAGGTGTGACCTGGCTTGATTTGCTGAGGATTTTACTGTTCAGAGGCCTCTGGAAAAAGGCACTTGAGTCTTGGTGTAGATCCACACACCCTTATCAGCACAAACTGCAACTCAGCAGAGGGAAAACTGGATGATGTGCTGTGGAGACTCTCCCCCCACTAACAGAGGGTCCCCGTGGGGACAGAGGGAAGCAAGCGAGCAGGGAGCAGAGCATGTGCATGGCATGGTACTGAGGGAAAAGCTTGTCCTGCAGCTGCCCAGGCAGTACCTTCAGTCTTCAGGGCAGTCAAATCCAGTCCGCTTCACCAGCACTAAAGTCACTTAAGCCCTTTGCACCAGTCACTGGAGCGGGACTTTCCTTGGGAAGCTGACCCTGCCATAGGGGCACAGGGGTTACGCTGTGCACAGGCCATGACCACGATCTCTGCCAGGCATCAGTCACCATGAGCTCTTCATGGAGGTATCCCACATCTTCCCTGGCACAGAGCCCCCTCTCGAGCTGAGGGACTGCAGTGTGGGGATCCAGCTCATCAGCTTCATGAGCAGCCAGCACACCAACAGTACTGAGCAGCCCCTGTGCCTTACTTGGCACTCCACATTCAAACGTTTTTCAGAGAGGGAGGGCATAAACAGGCTGAGACACACTGAAGCAAGGGGTTTGCTTACCCACGACACCACCCGGCCGTTGAAGCAGGGAAGCTTGGCATTGTCATCCGAGATCTCTTCTTTCACCACCCTGCAGAGGGGAGAGGAGGCAGTCAGAGCTGGATTCAGGACTTCAAAAGAAAAGGAGACTCCCAGATGGGTATTTGCATATAACACCAGGCAGCCCAGGCTTGGGGATGGAGCAGGAGAGGACTGGTAGCTCTCTCCTGCTGCTAGGCCACAGGTTCCTATGCCCACAGCCATGGCTGGCAGCCTGAAGAGGAGCCAAAGACAGAATAGCCTTTCTATGTGCATACAGCTGTTTCATTCCCCAGATCACATTTTAATCAGTAAAGCCAAAATTCAGGTGCACATCATAGAATTGTTTAGGTTGGAAAAGACCTTTAAGATCATCAAGTCCAACCATTACCCAAGCACGCCAAGGCCACCACCAAACCATGTCCCCAGGTGCCACATTTACACAACTTTTAAATACCTTCAGGGATGATGACTCCACCACTCCCCTGGGCAGTCTGTTTCAGTGCTTGACCCTTTTGGTGAAGAAATGTTCCTAATGTCCAATCTAAACCTCCCCTGGCACAACTTGAGGCAATTTCCTCTTGTCCTGTTGCCTCCTTTTGGCAGAAGAATTGGCAGAAGAGACCAATCCCCACCTGGATACAGCCTCCTTTCAGGGAATTGTAGAGAGTGATATGGTCCACCCTGAGCCTCCTTTTCTCCAGACTAAACATCACCAGCTCCCTCAGCTGCTCCACACAGGACTTGTGCTCCAGACCCTTCCCCAGTTCTGGGGAAGAAAAGTTGCCCTTTTCTAGATGCACTCCAGCACCTCAATGTCTGTCTTGTAGTGAGGGGCACAAAACTGGACACAGGGTTCAAGGTGTGACCTCACCAGTCCCAAGCACAGGGACAGTCCCTGCCCTGGTCCTGCTGTGCACACTGCTGCTGACACAACCCACAATGCCATTGACTTTCTTGGCCACCTGAGCACATGCTGCCCCATGTTCAGCCACTGGCAACCAGCACCCTCAGGTCCTTTCCCACCAGGCAGCTTTCTAGGCTGCCTTCCCCCACCCTGCACAGCTGTGTGGGGTTGTGACCCAGGTGCAGGACCAAGCACATGGCTTTGTCAACCCCATACAACTGGCCTTGGCCCATCAATCCAGACTGTCCAGATCTCTCTGCAGAGCTGTCCTACCCTCCAGCACATCAACACTCCCACCCAACTTAGTCATCTGTGAACTGAGTGTGCCCTCAGTCCTCATGACCAGATCACTGATAAAGATATTAAACAGGACTGGCCCCAGCACTGAGTCCTGGGGAACACCACTGTGAGCAGCCAATGGATGCAGCTCCATTCCTGACACCCTCCTGAGCCCACCCAGCCAGTTTCCTACACAGGGAGCAGCTCACTTGTCCAAGCCATGAGCAGCCAGTTTCTCCTGGAGAATGCTGTGGGAAATAGTGTCAAAGGCTTTACTAAAGCCCAGGTAGGTAACAACCACAGCCTTTCCTTCCTCCACTAACCGTGCCACACTGTCACAGGAGATCAGGCTGGTCAAGCAGGACCTGCCTTTCCAAAACCCATGCCAGCTGGGTCTGATTGCCTGGCTGTTCTGTACCTGCCCCATGATGGCACTCAAGATAATCTGCCCCATGACCTTCCCTGGCACTGAGGTCGGGCTGACAGGCTTGTAATTCCCTTGGATTCTCTTTCTGGCCCTCCCTGTAGGTGGGCATCACATTTGCCAACTTCTATTCACCTAGGACCTCCCTGGTTGACCAGGACTGCTGGTAAATGAGAGAGTGACTCAGTCAGCACTTCCACCAGCTCCCTCAGTATCTTTGGGTGGATCCCATCTGACCCCATAGACTTTGGTGTGTTTAAGCAGGTTGCTGACCATTTCCTCTTGGATTACATGAGCTTCGTTCTGCTCCCTGTCCCTGTCCCCCAGCTCACAGGGCTGGGCACCCTGAGAACAGCTGATCTTGCTATTAAAGACTGAGGCAAAGAAGACATTAAGTACTCCAGCCATTTCCTCACCCTTTGTCACTGTTTCCCCCCACATCCAATAAAGGATGGACATTCTCCTTGGCCCTCCTTTTGTTGCTGACATTATTTGTAAAAACATTTTAATTGTCTTTAACAGGAGTAGCCAGGTAAGTTCCAGTTGGGCTTTGGCCCTTCTGGCTCTTCCTGCATAACCTCACAACATCCTTGTAGCACTCCTGAGTTGCCTCCCCCTTCTTCCAAAGGCAAAATATTTTATTTTTTCCTGAGTTTGAGGCAAAGTTGCCTGCTCAGCCAGGCCATTCTTCCTCCCCACTGGCTTGTCTTTCAAGCAATAGGGACGGCCTGCTCCTGCATCTTTTAGATTTCCTTACTGAAGAATATCAGCCTTCTTGGGCTCCTTTGCCCTTCAGGGCTGCCTCTCAAGGGACTCTGTCAACAAGTTCCTAATCAGGCCAAAGTCTGCCCTCTGCAAGTCCAAGGTGGCAGTTCTGCTGATCCTCCTCCTTACTCCTCTGAGAATCAAAAACTCTTATCACGTTGTGGTTGGTGTGCACAAGGTGGCCTCCAGCCACCACGTCACCCCTCAATTCTTCTCTGTTCACAAACAAGTCCAGTGCATGCCTTCCCCAGCTGGCTCCCTCACCCACTGTATCAGGAAGTTCTTCCACACATTCCAGCAACCTCCCTGCTCCTGCTGTACTGCATTTCCAGCAGACATATTTCCACCAGTTTGCTTATTTCTAAAGAAATACATAATTTAAGCCTCTTTATAATGATCTGAAAGAATCACAAACTATGCCAGAGATTTCTAATAGATGAAAGTGAAATACATTAAACACGCTGCCTACTAAATGATACTGTTGCTTTTTAATTACATGCATAATATTTCAACATCATTTCAAGCTTTATAGTGGTGCCATAATGTCACGTCCCTGCATTACACAAACAGCTACATTATCATCCTTCACAGTGAAAGAAGCACTAACTTTTTTTTTTCCCTAGAAGTAAAAAAACAAAATCACTTTTCTTTGGAGAAAGAAAGTTAGGTTTTTTTTATTTTAAATATCACTGGACCCCTAAATACTTTTTCCACACAGAATCTGCAATCAAAACAACTTGCAAATTCAGAAGATTCAATTTCTACTATCTTTGATAAATCAAATATCAAAATAGGCTTTAACAAACTAATTTCCTTTTCTATCCAATGACAACATTTTAAGCACTCTTATTTAATACAAAGATATATTACAATTAGCTTGTGATACTATGTTTCCCTTCCAACCTATATTTAAGGTAGCTTGACACATATTATGCTTAAAACATGAGGTAACTAGATAGTGAATAAATTATGGGGGTAGGGAGAGAGTCCAACAAAAAAGAAAAAAGAACAAAGAATGTGAAACCAAGAGAAATTATGTATTAAAAGTAAGTAGATTATAAGTATCTAACACTACTCAGAAGTGGAATCCTATAAACAGATCTGAAAGGTCCCCAAGCCAGTCCCCAACTCACGGGGAATCGAAGAGGATGCACAGGTGGGACACGGAGCTGTGACCCATTGCCCCAGAGCCATCAGGTCGCAGCACGCTGGGGCTTGGAGAAACAGGCGCTCTGGGCTCCTGGCTGTGCTCCCTGGTGTCCCAACAGCTGCCCCAGCTGTCCCCAGAAACAGGAGACAAGGCCTGCCCACTCTCACAAGGCATCAGCAAAAGGCAAATGAACAGTGCTGGAAGCCTACAGCTGGGAGCAGGCCCGCTCCACCCTGCCAGCCCCACTGGTTGCGCCGGTGTCACACACGCTCAGCAAAGGGCTGTCCCAGGGCTGAAAGGCAGCACGTCACCCGGCAGCTGGCACTCACAATCCCTGACAAAACTGGAGAGCCAGCAAAGGGACTGCACAAAGGCTACCCTTCCCCAGAAGGCACAGATGAGGAGGTCACGGTTTGAGCAGTCTAATCCTCTCCCAGGATGTGTGTTAATTCCTCTTGCACAGATGGAGAAGCGGGAAAAGCAGGAAAGGAGCAGTGACGATGGATTAAAACCCTGATAGCTTAACGCTTCTTCAGCATGTTCTGTGCCAGCCTCTGCCCAAAGCCCCTGCAGCCCAGATGAATGTCAGATACAGGCAGTCCCCTTGGGATCCACCCCCTTTGCTGCCCACACCAGCCCTTTCCAATGCAGGCAAGTTGTCGTCTTCTCACTTCCAAGTGTGCACACACATGCACCCTGCCCTGGCTGCACTAGCATCCATTCATACTGTCGCCAGCAGCCTGGACTGCATCCAATTCCTAGAGAGAACTTCAGGCAGAGCCAATTTTCAGTGCTACATGCTGCCTGCTCAGGGACACAGAGCCCTGCCTGTGGCTGAAGGGACAGGGTGATATATTTGCTGGGTCAAGGTGACCAACTGTTCAGCACAAGTCAACTATTCCACTTTCAGTGGGGACAGAGGAAACCAACCCCAAGCCCGCCCATTCAGCCTCAGCTGCAATGCCTGATGGAGAACAAGCTCCCTCTGTCCTGAGAACTGGTCCCTCCTCACTCTTATTACCCTGCGGCTGCCCCAGACATCCCAGGGGTCAGCTCCACCCCAGAGCAGTTTTCTGCCTCCTTCTCCAGCCACTACATTATTTATCACTATTTATCACCCAGATGCCAGAGCACAAAGGATTATATATTTAGACTCTACAGAGCAAAAACTGATAGTGCTGGAGTCAGGCACATGCCAAGCAGGAATATCTCTGCAGCGCTGCTCACATCTGTCACCCCTCACACCATCCCAGCTATTCGTGCCCTGCATTCCTTTCCAGCCTCAGCCTGAACTGCAGCCTTCCTCCTCCATTCCTTTCCAGCCTCAGCCCTAGCTGCAGCCTTCGTCCTCCCACCTCTCACCACTCTTCCAGTCACACTTCTCGCACGGACACGACCGCAGGTTCACACGTCAGAAGCCACCGAGCAAGCAGCCTCTGGGGGAGCTGTGAGCAGTGCCACGTTTCTGCTCCGCGCTTGAATGGGGAGGCAGCCATGAGATGAAACTGTCCCGCGGATGTGCTGGCAGGGAAAGCCATCCTCTGAATGTGCTGGGAACAGCCCCCACCTGATGGGGTCTGAGACCACGATTCCTGAAAGAGCAGACCCAGGAGTACAGGCTCTCTGGTTCTCACCAAGCCTTTCCTTTTCCCAGAGCCCAGGGAAAACATCTGCCTAAGGATGATTTCAGAGGGACTGCTTTGAGTTTACTGTCAGGTTTTGAAAGTTCCAATGTTCTGCTGGGGGCTGGGTAGAACATGGCTAAGAATGGTGGCCAGGAAAAACCCCTTTCATGTGGAAGCAGCCCAAGCCTTGCCCAGGCGAGTGCGAGTCCAGGACCCTCGGTGCTGCTGCCCTGCCCAGGGAATTGCCCTGCAGCCGGGCACTCACCGGCCCCCTTCCCATCCCGGGGCCAGCAGACATGCCGAGGCCAAGCTGCAGCTGAGTGCCTGGCACGCAGGCCCCGCACTCCCCGGCACTCATCTGCCTTGAATTTTCCAACAAAGAGACCTGCGGGAGGGAGGAAGGAGGGAGGGTTACAGGGGAGGCAGGCCGAGTGGGCGGATGATTCCACCGCCATCCCCAGTGACACGGGGCCAAGCCAGGGGGAGGAGGAGGAAGAAGAGGAGGAGGGGACGAGGCTCTGGCTGCGCAGGAGCCCGGCTGGGGTGTGCGGAGGGGGCTGCCAGGGCTGACACAAGCAGCACATCTGCTCCCATGCAGCTGGGGGAGGGGAAGGGACAACCCCAGTAGCAGGGAAGGAAGCAAAGGAAACTCAGCTCCAACCCTGGCTCCATCCCTACCCTCCTGCCAGCTCCTCCTTTGGAGCCAGCAGACCCTCTCCCCATGGCCTGGGAAGGTGCCACGCTCCCAGTTTCCCTCCCGCTGCCTTGCCGGCGGGAGCAGCTGGCAGCCTGGAACATGGATGCAGAGGCGGGTGAGGGACAGGCAGGCAAGATGCTGCCTTCTCCGGGGAGTTCCAGCCTGGCTCAGGAAATTAGAGGGTATTTTATATCACAGAGTCATGTCCTAGGAATGAAGGGAAGGTGGGGAACAAGAGCGTGCACAGGAGAGAAAGGAGGCCATAAACCCCAAGCCGCGGAGACGGCTGTGCCGTGTCAGCCCCCGGCTGCGCACACATCGCCAGCGCAGCTGCTCCGCTCCAGCCTCCTCGTTTCCCCTCGGTGGCCTCCAGCCTGGCTGAGGCTGTGGATACAAGCGAGTTTCTAGCTGCAGCCAGCTCTGGTCTCTCCTGAGCAGCATCCGCTGGCCACAGCGAGGTCCCTGAGAAGAACTCTGACGGAGTAATACAAGCCCAGCGAAAGAAGAAATCCAAGAGGCACGGACAAAGGCTTCCACAGGATTTGAACCTCAGATTTGGAAGCAGGCTTGGAGCTCAGCAGCCATTACTGCTTGTTTCTGGCAGTCCTGTCCCACAGCTTGCCTATCTAAGGGCTTGCTGCAGAGAGGATACTCAGAGAGAAGAAATCACAGACGTGGTGGCAAACACAAAAGCTGTATCTGGCATCAGAGGGGTCAGTATCAAGAAGGGAGGAAGGGCTGGGGACCTCTCGAGCATGTTGGACAGCTTGATGGCCAGGACGAAAAACAGGGGATGTGCAGAGATTGAGAAGACAACTGAGCAATGACAATTTCACACTGAAAAGATGCAAAGTTAGTAGAACAGATTAAAGAACTAAGATGTCTCAAGTGTTAAGAGGAAAAACCTTTACAGAGCAGCAACGTTCTTTCCAACAGTGGAAAGTCCAGGAATTAAATTATAAACAATCTTCTCTTACAACATTCCAGAAGTGCACAATTAGGTTGGTCATTCCTGTAACCTTAACAGCCCCCATCTCCTACAGCTCACAAAGGAAGAAAAAAAACCCCAAAACCTACCAAACAAAAAAACCATCAGGAAACACTTCTGCCCAACAGCACAAGCTTCAGGGATTTACACACTAGAAATGTGATCTCATTTTCAAGACCTCTAGTACACTCCCCTTAGGGTAGGGATGTCTTGTTTCCAATTGATTATATAGATTAACAATACTGCATAGCAAAAGGAAGCACCTTGATGTTTTACTACTCAAATATGAGCAGCTCCTGGCTCTAGAGCAAAATCCTTATCTATTCTGTAAGATAGTGCTGAAGCCACAGGGATGAGCTCTGCAGCCATTTCACCAGATTAGAAAACTGGACATGGCAATTCTCGGTGAGTGCTGGGATTTCAGTTGGGAAATATGTGCCTGTTAGATTAAGCCCAGATATGATGTGTGTGTATTTCCCAAGGGGATACAATTTACCTAAGAGCTACAGACCCAACCAAAGAATACACATGGCAGTGATCACTCGTGTATCAGTGAGATCTCGGGCTTTGCAGGCAAACAGGATGAATCAAACAGGATTAGAGGATTTGAGCCGTCTGTCTCTGTAAGCCAACACACTCTTTGGGTCTCCCTCACTGTATTTTCACCTCCTGTGCAAAGAAGAGGAGTACAAATTGCATTACACTGGAGTGAGAAGGGCTCTCTGACCATAAACAGACTGTCACTCTCCCATTTAATTTCCCTTCCAAGCCCCCAGACAGGGTGTTCTGCACTGCTCCTCTGTGCTGCAGCACAAGGTAAAAGGGGAAACGCAGATCTGTAGATGGTTTCATTCTCAGACCTGCTGTCCTGTCTGTCCCTGCACTCCATGTGAACACGAACTCCTCTGCAGCACTCTCTTTACCTGGTGTGCTCCTCAAGAATCAAGAAGCACAAATCATCAACAGCTGTCCTACTACCAAACCAGTAACACACCTCTGTACGTGTGCAGGAATGGCCACTCCTGCCCTCCTAACAAGTCCAGGGAGCAACACAAGGACTCCTCAAAGGTCATTCCCTTTGAAGCTACTACCTGCACTCCTCAAGAATAGGCTCTTTAGTTTTCAGAGAACGGTTTGAGTAGGAAAGGACCTTAAAGATCATTTAGTCCCAGTCCCCCTGCTAGGGGCCTGGAGCCTCCCTCAACCATGTTCACTTCTGCTGCCCCACAGCCTCCTCATGCACCATCCCCACCTTTCTGTGCTTTCCCCCCACGGTCAGTCAGACATCCAAGATGCCAACTGTTTTCCCTGAGAAGCCCTCATCAACACATTTGCAATCATTCCACTGGACAAACACCAGGACAAGCAGAGCCCCTAAGTCTGGGCAATGCTTAGCCTCAGCTGGACCTGTGCTCAGCCCTACAGGTATCACTGGGTGGCAGATGACAGAGATCAGACCTCCTGTTCACCTAGTCCAAAGACTGGAAAAGGAATGACATTTAGGAAGGAGCCACCCAGGCTCAGAGGCGTGCCCAGGAGCAGCACTTATCAAAGCAAAGCTACAGACTGATTTCACGGTGAGTGCAGAGCCCTGGCAGCCCCTCCCACCTTGATCCCAGAGTGACCATCTGGCTGCAGCCCTGCTCTGCAAACAAGCCCGACAGGCCTGTCCTCCACCGACCTGCTGGCAGCAGGAAGCTGCACAGGGACTGCAGGAGGCACCTCCACGCTAATTAATCCTGCCCTGCCCAAGCCATGCTTCCAACCTCCGGAAGGACATTTACAGACATCATCAAAGAAAGCATTCTGCAGGCCCCCGAAGGTTCAGTGACACTTTCAGTCTCTTTGAATTGGAAATCAGGACAAACGGGAACTTCCAGCAGAAGCCAAGTCAGGTTCTTCATGCTGCTAAAAGCTTGCACAAAGATACAACTAAAAGCTTGCATAAAAATACAACACAACACAAAGACACAAGACAAGTGCAGGGACTCACGGTGAGAAAAAAAAGATTTGAGGCTAAACATCTGCAGAAATGACCTTCAGGGAATGGAGACAATTCCACAGACATAGTAACAGTGGCCAAAAGCTGGGCTTGTATTCAGGCTGGGAGAGGAAACAGGCCCAAAGAGGCCCCAGGCAGAGCTGTGTATGAGACAGGGTAAAATCCTGATGTGGTTGCTGTGGCTCACACTGATGTGAGACAGCAAGCACACCGGAGGAAGGAGGCTTGGTGTGCTGTGCCACTCGGCTCCATCTGGACACAGACAAGAGGAAGAGCCCACAAGGCAGAGCTGCAAAACAGCAGCTCCTGCCGACAGAGGGAAAGGGAGAGAGGCGAAAATAGTGCAGAGGTAGACAAAGGGTTTATCTGGCTACTGCTGGTTGCAAAGCAAAGGACAACACCAGCTTATCAAGAAGCTTGTGAATGAGGTGTTTGCACCCCACAGGGAGCTCCTTGCAACTCCCCATGAGTGAGAAGTCACTCCCCCTTTCTAGGCTGACTGGAAAAGCAACAGCCTGCCCTGCAATGTCCACGGGCTTCACACTGGATAAGAGACTGTAAGGAGCTGCAAAGAGCCCCAGGGGCTGCTGAGGGGGCAGTGTGAAGTTGGCACATACACCGCAAGCAAGGGAGAAGGCCGTGATGCCTGGGAAGGCTCTGCATGCACCACGGGGAATGCGAGACCAGGCCTTCCTTTTCTGGCCCTCAGCTGAGGGACACCAAGTCAGCCCTGCTTTTTCTAACAGCGAGAGAGGCTCCTGCCAAGAAAGCGCTGCTGCTGTGGAATGTGCTGGGCCAGCAGTACAGCTCATTCCTGGAAAAGCATCAACTCAGCGGGAGACCAAGGAGAGGAGAACAGGGGGAAATTGGGAAGAGGGGGAGGGTGGGAAACAAAGTCTGGGACTTCCACACCTGGGGAAGCACAGAGCAGTCTGCTCACCAGCACCTCCTCCTCGCGGGCTGCCAGCACAACAGCCCTGCCCAGCACCAGCTCTCTAGGAGGACCCTTCTGACAGCCAGATACCTCCAGAGCAGAGCTGGGACCACACAGACCAAGGCAGATGTCTGTGGGGAAGAGCAGCAAGGTTCATCCCCCCCCATCATGTTAATAATTAATTTAATGTAATGACAGATCTCCACGAGGAAATGACAAAGCAGCCTCCACATGTGTCCTATCCTCAAGACACTGACCAGCTCACATTACTCTCTCCTTGCATAAACAATTTTGCAAGAGCCTCCCTAGGAAACCGACTCAACCTCCTACCCGATGGGAAGGGGTCTTGAAGCATGACAGGCTGTAGATGGCTGCACCTACTCTGCACATCCAGCTGGGCTGCCATCAGCAACAGCTCTGCTAACTGGGTCTGTAAGACACACAGAGAGCCCCCATAAAACCAACAGGCTGTTAATAAAGCTCACAACAAACTTTCACCACAAAACATGTGCCAAAGACAATGAAAAGGACTCACGCAAAGAAGAGCCTTTCAGTGTCACAACAGCTGCATGGTGGCAAAGACAGAACTCTGTCCCAGATTGCAAGCTATTGCAGTACTGTGAAAAATGGGCAAACACTGATACTACATCCCTCTGGTCCTAAAATGCAGGAGGCAGAAGAGAGCATGAGGGGTCTGAACACTCATTATAAACTTTTCTGACCATTGCTAGGCCAGGGACACTTAATTGTTTTTCTTCCTCATCTGCTTTTGACGGTCTCATGCAGATGGCACAAAAAATTCCCAGTGAATAAAGCACGTTTCAGCAGCCTTTAATACACTTCATCAATTTCACTAACACCAGACTTATTCACCAAACTCCATTCAAGACACAGGGCAACAATACAGCAAGTAACCTACCAAGCATCCTTTACCAGGCCAGCCAGGCTTGCCCTTCAGCCAACAACCCAGCAAGCAAGAAAACACTGTTCAACTGCTGGAAGAAAGAGACAAGAAAGGTGCTCCAGTCCCAACCAAACTAATCATGTGCTGGCACACAACTTTCTCAACTTGAGGTCCAAAAAGCAGATGAAAGCCATACAGTAGGACCCAATACATTACTGTAAATATAAAGTCTTCACAATTGCCATGTACAGAATTCAGTTCAGGTCCTACCAGGACTCATCTATACACCAGGAATCATCTTCCTTTCCAACAAGAGAGCAAGCCTCTCCTCTAGTTTAGAAGAGGACAGTGTTTTGGATCACTGTAGCACCAGGTCCAACTGCTGCTTTTCTTTGACACTGTGAACTCCTGGACCTGACCCTGTCACATGCCATGCAAAACCTTCCACCAGCTGTCTCTGACAACTGCACCGAAGGCTGGGTAATGGCCACTGACCTCCAGAAATCACCATCACAGGACATGGAATGTTTCTCTTGTGGAGGGTCTCAAAGCCACAGCTGCCAACTCCCAAGTCCTTCAAGGACAGAAGGGTGCAGAGGAAGGACACACAACCTATCTACAAGTCTGTAAATATCCCATGAGCTCAGTAACTGTGTTGAACCAGTCATTCTACACATTAGCTATTCCCAAAGGCAACCCAGAAATACTCATCAAGTGTTGTTACTGCAATAGGGTCATCCTGTGTCTGTGGATCTGCTGGTAAGTCAAGTTACAAGACCACCCTGATTTTGAGCTTCCTAATTATCTGCAATACTGACACCAAGTTCCCTTGAAGCATCTCTCCTGTAAGTTACATGTAGAGTGACCACAACACTTAGTACCAACACCGCAGGCTGATCAACCAGGAGCACAGCTGGACCCTACAGTCAGGATGGCCTGACACAGTCCCCACCTCACATCTACAAACCCTTCTACATGGCACAGCTAAGTGCACACTGGCAGAGATGTTACACACCTTGTGTTAGTTTGGAACTGCCCCAAGGAAATCCAGAGCTTACCCTAAACTGATGCAGATGTTGACATCCTCAAAATCCCCTGACACTTCCAGGATGACTAGACAAAGAATAGTCTTAAAGAGTTTTCCCAAGTCTAAATTTTTGGCCCCTGCTGAAACAACACATTTTTAATCTAGAAGAAAAATCCACCTCACAGGACCCTCTTCAGGAGTTAAAGGTGTATTAACCAGCTCTAGGTCTAAGACAGGTTTGCCATAAGGGACTTAGCTCTGCAGCCAGACCCGTGAAAATCCACCCTTCTCAGAGCCACAAAAAACAGTAAGAGAACTCAAATGAACACAGTACAAGAGCAAGACTCCATGCATTGAGCCCCTATATGGATTTCCAGTATGGCACAGCCCCATCAGGGCCCACAGGCAAGTCTCTGTGTGAATGGCACTAACATACTGGTTGAGCTAGGCAGGGCTGAATGAACTGGGACAGCTGGTTAGCTGTATGCAAACACAAGTATGGAGTTTGCATATCCATCACAGCTTCTGGAAAAAGCTTCAGTTTGAGAAGCTGCTGCTCCCTGGGGCCAACCAGGCAGCAGCCATCAGCACTGCAGCAACTTTCTCCCTGCCCTGATGGCATCAGGCCACCAAGCCAAGGTTGTCACCTGCTGCTGACATTGCTCTGGCTGTCAACAACAACAGCACAGCACAATGCACTGTATAGGGGACAGCCTATTTGCTTGCAGGCCATGAGACACGAAAACACCATGAGCAGGTAGTCAGAGTAATGCTGGGGGAAAGAGTTGAAGCCCAGGCAGGGGAGGTTACTGTGCTAACACCAGCTTCCCTGCTATAACAATCCATGCACAGCCAAAGCTCCTGAAACACAGACCCCTCTGGCAGACTCTCAGTGTCCCCAGAACCAGCCTGTAGCCACCAGCAAACAAGGAAAAGTCCACAAACTCTGCTACTCAGACCCAGAACTCCCAGCCTATCACAGAGACAGCTGCCAGCGATCAGAGGGGCCACGTAGCAAATAAATTCCTCTCCAAACCCTAGGGGCAGGTCAAAAACCAGCAGAGGAAAGACCTTCCCACACAGCAGCCAGCGACAGCTCTTCCAAAAACAGAGCTTTGCTCCAAGTCATGTGAGGAAGCCTTTCCCACTTCAGCTTCTGTCTTCAGCCAGGACCAGAAGGACAGACTCCCACTGTAGCAACTCAGTCACTGCTCACATTGCACCCTCTTTTCCCCATCTCTAACATCCTAAAAAATTTTAGTCAACAAGACACAAGAACAAATATCCCAGTGAGGAGATAATCACCACAAAGGATTTCTGGAGCAGGGTACCCAAATGTGCTTCTGCTGCCTTCCATAGCTAGCTGTGACTGAAAAAACAACACCTCTGGTATGTCCCCTTTAATAAATAACTGATAGAACAACCACAGCAGTCCCAACCCTCCACTGAGATACAGAATTACAGAGCACAGGAAGGTCAGCGCCAGGCATCTCTGCCTGCCAAAGCCTCCCGAGAGTTCCAGCCCATTCCTGGATGGGTTTAATATTAGTGCTACAGTAGTAACAACATAGCAATGGAAACAAGTGAAACCAAGAGCTTTGGGGCTCAGGGAAACACTAATGCTTCAGCTCTGCGAGCTAATGCAGTCCTCAGAGACCACAGCCCAAAAGCTCACACTCTCTCCTAAGGCCACCATGGCATTACACAGATAAGCACATGGACAAAGCAGACAAAGTCACAGAGATTAGACTAATTCCCCTATTTGTACCTTATTGAAACGCCTTCCAAAAAGCCTTTACAAAAGGATTTGGTCCAAAAATTTCCAACGGCAGTCACCAGCGGGATTAAGTTTTACTTAACTTGCCAGCTGCTGCCTAACAAGCCAGCACCAGTGGGACAAACAGTAACACAGCCACGTGGTGCCACATCCCCCTTCTGGAAAACAACAATCCATCCAGCACAGGTCAGAAGGGCAGGCTCTGAATAACAAACAAGGGATGGAGAGAGGAGGAAATCAATAGGAAACACCAAAAACACACAGCCCCGACTGCTGCTTCATCAGATGTGCAACACGATGCAAAGCTGGTGCAACATGAAGGCAATTTCCTGCAGACTCAGTATCTGCTGTGCTCTGCAAGCCCAGCTCCTCTTCATGGGCATTTTCACAGATCAAATATCTTAAACCACAACATTGTTCTATCTATTTGGATGCAGTCAAGGGTGGAGGAGTAGCAATTCATTACAGCAGGTACCCTCAGCTCAGAACAGTTCAGCAACTGCCATGCAGACATGGAAGAGGCTTCCCACCCCTGTAAGTACACTGAGCTCAAAAAGGACTTCAGGAATTTCAACTATGCTCCCTACACCTCTACATATACAGCTTTCAAGTGTAGATGAAGGGCCTGATGCCCACCCTGACAGAGGACTGAAGCCAAACCCATGTGTGCAGCAGGAAAGCTGCAGGAGAAACCAGATTTTCTTTGCTTATATTCACAGACCCTTCTTTCCTGAGCATCCCCACTTGCACAGGGTTGGGTGGCAGCCTCCACCTTGAAGAATTCACACCTGCTAGGAGACCAGGTGAAGAAATCACAGGAGAAAGAAGCCAGGAGCATGATGGAGAAGAGGAACTTACTGAAAGCTCAGTCCTCCAAGCACATTGACCTTGGGCTCAGGGACCATCTACCTCCACCCCTGCACACCAGCATCTTCCTTCTCAGAGTCCATCATGAAATGCAGCCTCCCCAGCAACATCCTCCTCTCACTGCAGCCATGCAGGAAGGAACATCACTGCTTACACTACCACCCAAAGACCCAGTACCCACCTTGTGGGTGAGCCAATGTCTGGGATTTGGGAATGGCAAAGATTAAATTCTAGAGCTCACTTTAGAAAAAAGATGTATCTCAGCAGGAACCAGAAAACTGAGCAGTGGGGCCACAACTATCATATCATAACAACAAAAAACGCTCAGGTTGTGACCCAAATTATGGTGGTTTATGAGCCACATTTTTTTTGGCATTTTGCCTTGATCTCCAAGACTGAACCATGCAGGAGCACAGCTGTACCAGAGCCGGGGCACACTGATTTACTTTGCAGCAATTTCTGAGACATCAAGGTAAGTTTTTGCTCCGTACAGGAATTTGGAGGACCAGAGGCCTCTACATTATTTCAGAACAGTGAACTGCACCAAAACAGCTGCATTCACATGGCTGAGTAAAGGTTTCTTGACCTTTCTTTCTTTTTTTCAGAAATGACAAAAGAGGCTTAAAATTAAGAAACATTCCCATCAAACACATAACTGAAAACAATGCCTCTCCAAGAAAAATGCTGGCTTCAACATGACACTGTATTTTGGGAGAAAATACATTCAGTCAAAAAAAATTTCTGACCACTTCTGGCTGCAAACTAGTTCAATAGCTGTTATAAAGCTTCATTGTTTGCATAGGACACACAAGGCCTTAGGGAAATTGGTCTGCAGCCTGATTTGGCTAACTTGGCTTTCTGAACACCCCTGGGCAAAGAAACCAGGCTGTGACTGCCATCCATGTGGCCTTCAGAGCACAGCTCCAACCACAACTGAGGACGCCGGACACCTACAGAGACAGCAATAGCTGGGTCTGAGCAGCAGGACACACAGGGCCAGGCACAGACAATACAACCCAGGGAAGCAGGGAATACTGTCACCCAACCATCTCCATCCTCACCTCAACCCTGGCACTGCTGTAGCCCCCACCACCACAACACTTGGAAAGGGCCTCCAGCAGCAGCTCCAGCCAGAATCAGCTCTGGTGTCCATGGGCCACCCCAGGCACGGGCAGCATTACAGGAACTCCCCACCACAAATGCAGACAGTGGTTAGCAGCTCTCTGCCAAATCCTCAGCAGCTCAGGAGACAGAGGCACAGGCTGCACTAACCTACATGCAAAATGTCTGCACTATCTGCTGGTGGGCCCTTGCTAACCAGGGCAGCTCCCCTCACAGCAGGCATGGAAACACATCCTCTGGAGCACAACAGATGGGCTGCTGTGGCCTTTCATGTGTAAAGTGCTCCTCTCCACATGGAATGGACAGGGACTGACTAGAAACTGGAAAAAAGTGATGGCCACCTTCCAGTAGGGCCAGTGCTGTCACTAGACCACCACAAAGGATGTGAGCATGCAAGGGAGTTTTGTAGGCCCTTTCACTCACGAACTTCTTGCCAACCTCTCTCAGCATGAAATTCATGCTGACATGGAAGCAGTCTCTATCAGGGGGCATGGGACAGGCAAAGGTCTTCTGGAGACAGCAAAAGTTTCCAATTAAAAATAAATTTTAAAAAGTTCCCAAAATCAAAATAAAACAACTCCCCCAACACATGCTACAAAGAGCTGGCAGGAAAGGCAGGGGCACCATGCCAGGGCTCACCACTGCTTAGAAACTGACACTGCTTATTAAGTTTAGGATCTCTTCCCCAGCTCCCAGCACTTCCAGCCAGAAGGACAGTCACCGCTGGTATCAATTTCAAAAAGACCCTGCAATAAAAATAAATCACTCAGCCTTTCAGAGAGCATCAACGCGTTTCCTCATGCACATGTGCAGAGATGAGGCTGCCAAATACCAACGGCATCTGACCCCTGCACTGGGAATTCCCGCAGCGCCCGCTTTGTTCTGCCTCCAGAGCCTCGTCCTAATCACTGCCTCGTACCCAGCTTTGGTGAGCAGGTGATAATTAAGCAGGTCTGGATAAGATACTGGGCCAGTGATTAGCTGGATACCAATTTTCACTTCACAGCTGAGACCAAGGAATCACCACAGCTATGAAACTAGAATTGGAATGGAGACCTGCAAGAGGGAGAAAGCAGCAGTAGCAGGAGGAGCAGCACCGTCCCACCATGTACCTCAGATCACTGGTGTTCTCCCAGCAATGCAGAACCAGTAGGATGGGGAGGGAGGAGTGCTCCCCTTGCAGAAGAATGGGGGCCCTCCTGCTCTCCAGTCTAGAAGAGGAGAGGTGGCCGAGTAAAGATAAGCAAAATAATCACCAAAGTGATTTCTTCACAGGCAAGAGAAATTTCAACTTTCAGCACTTCACAATTTATGGAAAGACAAGGCAGAATTTCAGACCAGGCGCTACGGATTTACCTGGACACACAATTTGCACTCATTAAAATGCTCTGAGAAGTTTAGCTTAAACTTTAGCATGCCCCTGTGGAAACACATTTTGATCAATAGAGAATGAGCAGTATCAATAAGACACAGAAAACGAATTAAAAGAAATCACATTTCAGCTGATATAAGAATATTCTCAGAGTTGTACCAGATAAAAAGACAAATCTGTAGTTCAGCTGAGGCAAACAGGCACAATACCTGGCTGGTGAGAAGTCCACACTGCCCAGGTGCATTTCTCATGAGGGACTTGGGTAGGAGACAACACTTTACACATGACTGAGGCCCAGGTCCCAGCAAACAACAAACTACAGACCATCAGCGGGGTTGTTCCTCTCCCAACTGCACAGGTGCCCAAAAGAATTTACAGTTCTGTTCTTGCAGCACCTCTATGGAACTGAGAGCTCTGTCATGCTAAGAGACACACAAATGTTTGCCCAAGAAGCTCCCAGTGTCAAGTGGACAAGACAAAGCACAGTTGGAGATGCCATTTTATGGATTAAGGCAAAAAAAGGAAATTAAAAAGTCTGCTCAAAATCCCATGAAAAACCTGGGGGAGGTCTGATGGAGAATATGGATCTCAAAAGCAGTCACAGCACTGCATTGATCTAAGGTGCTCTCCTGCTGATCAACACACAGCTCCTACCTGTGAAACACTGAATGAAAAGATTCAAGCTGCAGGAAGAAACCTTCCCTCTCTAATGAGTGCAGTGTTAGCAGCCAAGGGTAGTTCCACACTTCATGGTGAGACACATCCACACAAAGCATCTCCAGTCCAAGAAGAGTCCACCACACCTGTGCACTGCCATATTCACACCATCCCTCAGCTGACCTTCACGTGCCTCCACTTCTGGGATCAGCAGCACACAAAGCCAACAAGGGCACAAATATCTGCACCCTGTTATGTGCAGCTGCATCAGGAACAAAACCCTGCAGCCTTCCTTGCTGCTCACAACTCCTCTCCCCAGGACCAGGTGCAGGAATTCTTCTCATTTCTCCTCCTTGCCACCCAGAAGTGACACCACTCTGGGGTCTTAATTATTTGAAGCTGAGAACTAACTCCTGACACAGCCTGACAACTCCACAGCCACCCAGGGGAACCCCAGTTCATATTTCCAAGGAGATGTAAACACTGAAGCTGCTCCATCACTACTCTGATTCTCAGAGCAAACAAATATTAACAAGATAAACAAAAGAATGAAAAATCCCACACACCAAGACTGAGGCTGTAATACTGCCTTGGGGATGGGGTTAGCTGAAGGGAATACCAGAGACTGGAGATCCACAGCCTGGAATAAAAGGTGGAAGAGTGAGAAAGAGTCAGACTGGGCTACAGAGGTGAGAGGAAACATTGGAGATTCTGCTCCAGCTGGCTCTGGAAGGTGAGATGTCTCCATTCCTAATAAGATGAGAGGAAAAGTTTGGTTTATGCCACAGGGATCCAGCAGAAGGCCCAAAGCAGAACCATGGGACCTGCAGGCCTCCTCCTCATGGATCAGCTGCCCTAAGGCCATCTGATTCTTCTCTCACTGAGGGGGCTTTGACCTGGGTCCTACTCCTGGACACTGCCCAGCTGAGAGACAGCAGCCCAGCACAAGCCAGACAGAAGGCACCCTGAGGGAATCCCCCCTGGGAAGGAGCTGAGAGGAACACATGTGTGTGAGAGAGAGAAATGCTTTTCCCTGTCACACAGCTTCTGAATGCCACCATTGTTAACCTCCAGTCTAGCTCTCACTAATTGCCCATGCATTTGCAGTCAAGCAGCCAAGGTGCCTCCTGCCCTTCTGTCTCTGACTCTCCCTGCAGGCCAATGGTTCACTTTCTCATGGACATCAATTACCAGGGATCATGAAATTTTGTGTGCTGCCTGGGGCTTCAGGGCTTCTCAAAGATAAGGCTGCAGCTGGACTGCTCTGGTTGTTCCCACCATGTTCCAGCCAACCACCAGCACATTCTTCAGCTCTCTGGAAAGCAGCAGAGACAGCTTTCCTGATGAAGCATCCATGGTGACAGTCTTGCTCTGTCTCTCAAACCCCAAGTCTTCCGCATGCTGCTCCAACTCATTGCCCAGGACTTCTCCAAGGCACAGGCTGCCCACACACAGCCCCTGACCCTCTCTCAGCTGCACCTTCCCTTCCACAGCAGTTTATGCTTCCCAAACTGGTCACAACAAAAATCTCATCCCATGCATTTCTGATCTTGTGGTGTCTTTCTCTTCCTGAGTGATCTTCCCCTCTCCCTGCTATCACCCACTATAACTCCCTATGCTGCTTTATTGTTGAGTTTTGTTAATCTATCATCTAGCTCCTCTTGTAGAACCTTAAGAGAGGATGAAAAGGCACAGCACAAAACCTCACTGCCACCAGACCCCTCTTCCCAATACAAGATGCTATTTATTACTAAACTTTGTTTATAGCTGCGCACTCTCCCACCCACATGGCAATGTTTCATTCAAGACAAGTTTGAATTCACTTCAAGAACAACATTTCAAAGGATCCCAAAGCATTTGTTTACAAACAGCATGCATGGAGAATTCACTTCTCCCACCAATGAACGTGGTCCCCTCCGAGACAGGGAGAGGCAGCTGTTTCATAGCACCCAACGCTACTCAACAGCTGAGGGACAGGAAACGATCCACAGACAACTGATATTGCTGAGGAAATTTATGGAAAATGAGGGCTGCAGACCTCTATTTGCCAGGAGAGAACGGGGAAGCTGCTGAGGATTAAAGCTCTCCACTGGGTCAGGAGGAATTTAGGGAGGCAAAGCGTCCCAGACTGCGGTCAAAGGACTGACTCCAAATTTCAAGCCTCATCTGAAAGCTGGCACCTCCCAAACTAACGGGAACCTGGGCATTGGGATAATTTGGCTGAGGAGGGGAGAGCACCCCCTGCTGAGGCAGCCACACAGATCTCATCCAAGCCCCAAACAGGCCCAGCCCTGTTCAACATGGGGTACAAGCCAAAATCACAGCCTAGAGAGGTATTTGGTGCAGTGAGAAGACACTGGGAAGACTATAAAACTAAAAACACTTTGCAATCCCAGCTCTACACAAGACCTACTGTAAACACTAAATCTTCAAAGGAGGAAGGATCACACAACTCCTTCAAACACCAAAGTCCTAGGAATGGTAAAGGATCACATGCTGTAGAAACCAAAAGGGCCCCGGGATGGAAAAAGAGATCCTCAAAAAGGCTAAAGGAAAGTCAGCTGGAGGAAATCTGGACAAAGGGTCTTACAGGGAGCTGGCTTCATATGGGACTTGCTCCCCAGAACAGTAACCAACTTTAATCAAGTAGGAGACAGCGGGGGCTGCCCAGAATACTGGTGAGTACAACATCCAAACAAGGGACAGAACACACCTCCTCACCTCCAAAGAGTCACCTGTGATGGGAGGAACCAAAGGGCATCACAAAAGAAGTGATGGAAACACCAGTGTCAGAAGAGAGCTGCCCTGCAGGAGATGGGATATGGAGGCAGGGCTGCACCTCCTTCCATACCAGAGACTGAGCAGGGGACATCTTTGAGGATGAGACATGTACATGGGTACAGTGGGTCTTGCACACACCCCTTGCTCAGAGAGCACGTGCAGAGCTCTCACTCCTTCTCCATGGAGGTAAGGAAGGAGAAAGCTGGTCTTCTCTAAACGTTCTTCCAAAAAATGAGATGCAGAGGACAAAGCTGACAAAATGGATGTCCCTCCCCAAAATGGATGGTAGGAGAGCAAAACTGTCCCCAAATCCATTCCATGGAAAGGGCTGATGGAGGTGGCACTACCTCCACACCTTTTTGAAGGCGGGAGAAAGGGGCACTTTCCCCAGGCAGGCACAGTGGGAGATGCCCAGGCCCTTTTGGTGGGGAACGACAGTCCTGAGTTGGATACAACCTGGGGGTGCGACCCTGGACACCCCAATGTGAGCTGCATGGGAAACACCACCTCAGGCAAGGTGTTGGCCAAACATCCTGAGCAGGGGGAGGACGTGACCCTCAGATGGGGATGATGGTCTCCCCCAGGGTGCCTCTGGCAGCTGAAGCAGGGTATCACCAGCTCCCTCGCCGAGGAGTTAGCATGGCGCAGCTTCCCCAGAGCTGATGCGGGGTCCGAGGATGTGCGGCTGCCCCGGAGGCAGCACCCAGGAACAACGAACCCAGAGAATGTGAACGGGGGTATCACCACCAGCCCCCCACAGGTAAGGTCCTGGGGGGCACGGAGGGTGTGTCCGTCCACACAGAACCCAAGGGGGTCATTATCCCCATCCTCGCCAAGGAAAGGCAACCGGGATGGAGGATGGATCGGGGTCCCCCTCCCCGCGCCGGGCACAGAGGGGCACCTCTCCATCCCGGGGGTCCCGGCCCCGCCGTCCCGGGGGCGCTCCCGGGGCCGAGCGGGCAGCCAGCCCCGGCCCCGGCCCCATGAGGGCGGCGCTCCCCAGCCACCCCCCCGGCTCCCCGGGGAGGCCCATGGGGCCCGGGCTCCACGCGTGGCCCCGGGGGACCGGGCCCGGGCCCGCGCTCACCCGAAGTCGTCGTCCATAGACTTGAAGTAGAACTTGTAGTTGGGGCGGTTGAGGAGCCCCTTGAAGTCGCCGAGGGTGACGCGCTCGGCCGGGATCGGCAGCTTCACCAGGTACGGCGTCTCCTGCTCGTCCAGGTGGTAAATGATCTTCGTCTCGGCCGCCGCCATGGCGCCCCTGCCCGGCCGCCAGGCCCCCGCCTCTGCCTCCGCCGCCTCCTCCGCCCCGGCCCGGACCCCCAGTCCCGGCCCGGCCCCCGCCCCGGCCCGGCTGCGGCCTCCGCACGCCCGGTCCCCCCGCGCCCCTTGTTCTCCGGGTCCCAGCGCCGCCCGGCTGCACGGCGCAGGCTCGGCCCCGGCCGGCTCCGCCCCGCCCGCCATCCCGGCCCCGCCGGAACCGGAACCGGCGCCCGGTGGGGCCGCGGCGCGGGAGCCCGCCCGGGGCCCGCCATGGGCCGGGACCGGGCTCAGCGGGCAGCCCGCGAGTTTGGGCCCGGATCCCTCCACGATGCTGGCCCGCACCCTGCCCCCGCCCAGGTCCCGCATCCATAGGAGACCCCCCTTGGCGGGCACTGACCCTCTGATTCGGAACGGATCCCCCACATACCCCCATCCACCCCGCCACTGCTCTGCCCATGTGGGTGCACGGCCCCTGGGACTGCCCCACCCCAGCCCCATCGCCCGTGGGTGCCTTGGGATTTATACTGCACATCCACATCCTCCTGTCCACAGCCTGGTACTCCCGGTGCACCCACATTCCCAGGGCCAGCTGGGAATATACCTCTCCCAGGCTCCCCGTCCCCATTCGGCTTTCACACCCCCTTTACACCCTCTGATGCTGCTTCACACACAGGGTCATTCCTGTGTCCCACAACCTCTGCTTCTGTCCACACCTCAGGCCTCCCCTTTTATCTCTGCAGCCCTAGTCCTTTATCACACACCTCCCAGTCTTCTCCATGCTCCTCATCCAGCTATGTGCCCCATGAGTACAGCTTACAAAACATGAGGCATATCCATCTCTACCCTATCCTCCCATGTACAGACTCCTTTGAGCTCCCATACTGTTTCAGATGGCCACCACACACAGGGACTACCACCCACCCCGGCTCCTCTCCAGCTAAGGCTTCCCTCTGAACCCCTTGTCACCATCCAACAACTAACCCCAGTGCTCAAACCTTTTCCTCACTACGCAGACTCTTTCCTCTGCTCTTCATGAGACTCCTCTGTTCCATGTACCATGGCTTCATCAACTGGGCACCCTTTGGCTGTGTGTTTCTTCCCATCCCATCTCCCCAGACCCCAGCACATTCTCACCTACAATCATCAGCACTGTGATCCCAGCCCCTAGAACTTGCCTCTGTCCCACAGCAGTCTCAGGCTGTCTGGTTTCCCCTCCGCACACGTTGCCAGCACCCAGCAGGCACCAAGGAACCATCTCCATCAGCAGCTTCCCGGAGTTGTGGCTGAGAGCAAAGCTGGGGTGGATGGAGTTTTGGGAACACCCACCAACAGGAAGGGCAAGAACTGCCTTGCACCATCCTGTATTAGAAGGAAGAAACGCGGAGGAAGCACCACACCATGGGCCTGCACAGGGCATGAGACTAGATCAGCCCTCAGACTAGACTGCCCTGCCGTAGGAAAAGGAGCCAGAGAGATCCTGCAGGGAACAGAGCCAAGTTCCTCAGGCAGGCTGAGCTAAATAAGCCCTCTAATGCAATAAAAAGTCCTGCAGGCATTGCTAGTAATTACCTGGGCAGCACTGCTAGACTGGGAGAAGAACCTGACATTAAACTGAAAAAAAGAATAAAAATTCCAAGGAAGTCCTCAGGTAAGCAGAAGCTGTAGGAGGTCTGAGACTCTCCCATGTCTCCCATCAGCTCTTGGAAGATTGTAATTTCCTTATGCTCAGAGCTCTGTGGTAAAAGCTGGTGTACCTGGAATGAAGAATCCAGGTCAGGAATGGAAAAGTTTAGTTTAAGTTGCTTCTTCCTGTGTCTACCGTGACAGAGTTAAAATCCTTTTGCAACACCTCCTTGCCCCCAAAGCAGACGCATGTGAAAGAATCCTGGTGTGTCCCTGGCAGGGCCACTGTCTCACCCACCTCCCAGCACAGCTGTGGATGCACCTCAGAGCCTGTATTGTACACATCAGACACTTTTGTTACCAAAAGGCCAATTTTCAGTAGTGCTGAGCTCCCAAGGGAGCACATGCAGCTCAGGGGAGGGGTGCTACACCCCCGGGGTGGTAGTAGATGAAATCTCACTGCTACAGCTGCCTTTTCTTTTAAAACAAGCCAAGTGACTGAATAGACTCAATGATAGATCAGTTTCACTGCTCACAGAGGCCTTGTGCTGTATGACTCATTGAATGGAAGTTAAGAACACAGTGCCAAAGAAATTAGCAGGAGGGGATTGTGCTGTGCACTCCAAGGTCCACAAGGAAGAGTTTCTGAACTGCCTGTTGGCTTATTTTTGCAATTATGGCAACTTAAAAATTGCAGCATTGATAAAATTGCTTCTTTACAGAGTACACAGGCTTCAGACATTTTAGTGCATCTTGGAACAGCCCAAAGCAGAGGTGGATGTAGTTGGGCTTTAAGCAAAACCAAATTATTATCTTCTTTTAGAAGGATTACTATTGTTAACTGAAGTTGTAGGTTTGATAGAGGAACACCAGGTTCCATCCATCCATCCATCCATCCATCCATCCATCCATCCATCCATCCATCCATCCATCCATCCATCCATCCCTGTCATATGGGAAGGCAGACAAGTTGATTAATATAGCCTTAGGAAAATAAAGTACTTAACTGCTTACATTGCTCAGAGATGGGCAGCAATGATTCCACATTCAAAATTACTCTCAAAGGCATTTCTAGTCTTCCAAACAAAAACCCATCTTGACTGAAGCAACAACCAAAGCACCAAGCCCACCCAACATTTCAGCAATGGAATAAATGTTCCTTTAAAAAGTACAACACGTATCAGTACATAAGGATGCTGCACCATGCCAGAACTCCACCTTGGAGAGTATCAAGTGTTCTAATTTGTTTTCTTTTTGCTACTCTATTCTTGGCATCTGTAAAACTACCCCACCACACACACCACCACCGCCTGAAGGATGTGGCCATAGAGCAACATTCTCCCCTTGGATTTTAACTCTCAGGTAAAAAGCAGCTCATACCACAGAGTTGGAGCAAAGGAGGAAGGAATGTGGAAAAAACAAAAGTGGAATTGTTACTTGGCAGAAATAATCAAGAACTTCTGGCAAAAAAGAGCCATTTACAGCACTACATGTTAAATTTATTCTTAAGCCAATCTTTACCCTGTAAAAGGAAAAAATAATATTTGAGATGTCCAAGGAGATTTTAAAATTACCAAGTCTTGCAGCAGGTTTGTAAATGGTTTTTCTGTAGCTGCCTCTGCCAGTTCTCTGCCTCTGCCAGTTCTTATTTCCCAGCATCAGGAGGACACAATGCATGACGTATCAGCCAACATTCCTATAAATTCCCATAATGACAAATGATAACAGATTTCTTTGGATTTAAGGTTCATCTTTGCAACATAATTCTGTACAAAACCAAACCTCACCCACTCCAGGATTCCAAGTTCAGAAGTTTTAATGAATTATTCTCTAGCTGCAGACAGGGCTCACGAGTTCCATCAAACACTTTCACCAATGCAATGCTGTGCTGATTTCCTACCTGCCTATTGTGTGCTTAAAATCTGAGGAAAAAGCAGTGATGAGTTATTTAACTTACACATGAAGCCCTGCTCAGGCATGTAAAACTGGAGACATACAATTTCAAGTCAAAAAAAGCAAACAAGATGGTAACACCAGGATAGTTTTTATTTGCTCCCTGAATTAAATATTGGCAGATACAGAAAATTCAGATACCGACTATTTCCCCAACATTTACAAGACTGAGTTTGCAATGTCAGAAAACAAGGACATTTATGCACAATCCTGGCAACTGATAGTGTGAGTGCACAAGATGGCCCTGCCTGAACATCAGCTTTTTAGAGGCAGTATCCCTGGTTTCCAGCATCCAATGCTGTCCCCTCACTGACAATTGTGGCACCACGGAACGGCCAAGTAAATATCCTGAGTGGGCAGCTCCAGTGCATTTCCCCCTGCAAAGGATTTATTCCATGCTCCTCCTGAAGGGGCAGAGGCTAGGTCAGCACATCCAACAAATAACCCACCTATGAACACAAGCTGATGGTTGCAGTACCCTTTTCACTGTTGAGAGCAGGGAGAATGCAGCACAGTGACACTTCCAAGTAAGCTGTTCTTAAGAGCCTTGCTGCTGCCACACATTGTGAGCCAGAGGCACACTCACTCCCTGATGCCTGCCGAGCTGCTCTGCAGCTGCAGAGCCTCACAGTGGGTCTGCAGCACTTTCCCTGCTGTCTGAGGGAAGTTTCAAATAAATAAACGGCCATGAAGTAAGCAAGCTTATATAACTGAAATCATGTGGATACACAGGCTGTGTGCTGCTGAAGGAAATACCACTTGCTCCTTTTCACACTGGAGCAGAACTTAGTAACTTGCATTCTCCTCAAAGCAACCGGTGCAGTCAAAGCCCCCAGGGCAAAATACAAGTGTAGTTGGTGCAGCACGAGGAGCTAGGCACCTCTGCTCCCTTTTCATAAAAAAAAATTAGGAAACAGACACTTCTCTAAGCCTTGTCTGCTAAGCTGGGGGCACAGAAGAACGATCACATGCAGGATATGGTGATCGGTACAGCCATCAACCAACCCTGTGGGGAAGCTGAGCACACACCACCCCCAGTTCTACAGCACAGGAAACACATGGTTTTACCAACTCCACTGTGCAATTTGTGTTAGATCCTAGCATGGCAGATGGCAAGAGATTTTCCCTTTTGGAAAGATCACAGAAGTGCCTTCTAGGCTGCAAAATGCCTTGGGCGTCCTCAGACAGCTGCATCTTCTTTAGGCACAAGAACTCCTGAATTCTAGTCCTGCACTCCAGATCCTAATCCACATGCTCTTACTCACCAACCTTGCCGGTGTCTCTTCAGCAGGAGTTCCCTTAGCTCCAGAAGCAACAATGACTCCAAATACCTCAGCTGTACCACCATTCTTCCACAACCCTGATGGTTAGATCTACAGGGGCATTGTATACATCTGCATCTATTCTCTCCCTTTGTATTAGTAACAAGGACCTCCCAAAAGATAGCTTATAGTACATCATATCCAGGCTCCAGAGGGATTTTAGGTATCACCGCCTCCTGCTTTTCCCTTATTGTTTTTATACTGGGTTGCAACATAAGGTGCAAATGAGGGAGGGAGGGAAGTGGCAAAGTTGGGAACACACAACTGAATTAATGATGGGATTGTCAGTCACTTCGATGTCAGGCCCCACATCTATACACCATGCACTGGCATTGATCTTGCCCTGCCCACTTGGCCCAGAAAGGCAGTGAGAGCCTCTTCTCATGCTGAGCCACCATATCAGTCTTGGTCGCCGTCAGACGACTCCTCCTCTGCCTCCTCCAGCCACTGGATAAACTTCTGGAGCTGCAGAGAGAATGAAACATAATTGGGTAACAACTGACATCTAGGAGATCCTGGAAATGCTCAACCAATACACTGTGTGAGTGAGCATGACCACCATGCACAAGAAAGTATTTCCAGGAGAAACAGAAATGGAGGCAGTTTGAGGGAGCAAGAGACAATTAGGTGAAAAACCACTGGGATGCCACAGACAAATGCAGACTGATTAAATTCCTAAAGGAGATTCCTCCAGACAGACAATCCCTCCAACACTCAGCAAAAAGACAAAAGCTTGAGAGGTTTTCAGAGCTTCAGGGCAAAGAGATGGCAGCTGCACCTTAGCTGACATGTTAGGAAAACTCTGTTGGGGAAAAAACTTGTCCCTCAGAAACTGCTATTAAAAAGGCAGCTCATTTTACATTTTAACTGGGCTTGAACAAGCAGCTGAAAGCACTGCTGACCTATACTAATAGCTGACTTTGCAAAGGTCTTGAACAAAGTTGTTCTTTAGATGGTTTTTTCCCTCTACTTCTCTTCCAGATCCAGGGAGGAAGACTGGAACAGGGCTCAGCCAAACTGCAGCACAAAGTTCTGCCTGATGGAGGAGGGAAGTTTATATGCTCCTTGCAACAGAAGCCAAATGAAACTACTCAGTACAGCAAATGCTTAGAAATATATGTGAAGGGACTGCTGAGCCAGGAATGAAAGCTTCAAAGGAATTGCATGGGGCCAGCACACAGGGCATTGGCCTAAAGCCCATTTCAAATGGGTGTTGGCTTAGAGAAACCGTGCTGCTACTCCAGAAAGTGCTGGCCTCAGAGTGCTACAGAGAGCCCACTAGAAACAATCCTCACACTACCTCCATTCCTTATCCAAACAGGATGATTATGGCAGAATGCACAGAAACTGTTCTGGAGAACAAATCTGTGTTGATTAGTGTTCAGTGCACTGGTGTGTTTCTTGGCCTACCAAGTTATGGCAGCTGCTCCACAGAAGGTGACAGCGACACCAAACTTTACTGGAAGTTTCTTTCAGCAGCTGTTGTCTGTCTGTCTCCCCCCAGCCCAGCCTCTCCCAACACCTTTGGGACTCACCCGTTGGTTTTTACGAAGCTGCTTTCCTTTGTCAGACGTGTCCCGCAAAGAGAACCAATTGAGAATTACATCTTCTTCCAGAATTTCCAGCTGGTAAAATGTCATCAACACCTGCATCAATTAGAAAAGAGCAACAGGCTCTCTATAAACTCTTTTGGGACTAGCTCATGTCCAAGTACAAAGTTTGCACGTAATCTGTGTCTCTCAGCTCTGTCTTCACCAGAAGGCACTCAGTCTGCTTCATTTTCCTTCTACTGTTAAAAATAACCGTGATTCTCCTACCAAGCCTTATGTTCCTGACAGATATTGTGACACATAATGAGTCAAAGTTCAAGCTCCATCAGCATCAGCTCTGAGGATGCTGGGTAGGACTGAGAGCAGTGGGCAATGAGGGGTTCACAAAGGACATCAGTTCAAGACCTAAGTTCTCTTTTTAAAGCAACCCAAACACCATCCCCAAAGCAGATCCAACAAGCAACTGATGCTGGCTCACACTCAGCAGTGACATGTGCAGAGGAGCATGAACCTGTCCAGCTGTGCCCCTCCTCCTGCCAGCTCTCTCTCTGCAGTGCCTTATGGCAGGTGTCAAAGCAATTGGTCATTGCTCAGCTCAAGCCCCTGCCCTGTGAGCGAGGCCATCAGGCTTTCTCAGGGTGCCTTTGTGCTCAGGCAGAGCAGGCACTTTGCATCGGCCTCCTTGCAGCAGAGCGCTAACAAAGCTGGCTGCCAACTCCAAATATAAAGTGTCACTTCAATTCCCAGCCTCTAGGGAAACTCAGGCCCCTAGAACAATGGACACATGCCAAACAATTGCTGTAATTCAAGGACATTTTGGCTCACCAAACTGAAGGCTTTTGGCTCCAGTCCTAAGTGCTTTGCCATCAGCCAGAAGCACTGGTAGGAGAAGTTAGGATTACTCTTTTTTGAGGAATCAAGAGTTAAGCAGGCTCTAGGAGAGCTCCTCCAAAACAGACAGGGGCTTCCTGAGTTGCTGCTAAAGGAGCCTTGTAATCCAAGTCAAATGGTTTCCATGTGATAAGGCAGACAGAATGTAGGGACAAAATATTTGTAAAGGATGGTGAGGAGGAATGTATGAAAATTCTCAGAAATAGGGAGACAGATAATAAGCCACATGACTTTCCTTTAAAGCTTTCCTTTACTCCCTATTTCATAACTAGCTCAGCCTGAATAAAATTCCACTTTTATTCCCAGCTTTTGTGTTTTGCACTCCAAAGTAGGATAAACCATTTAGCATTGAGATCCCAGGGACCATGGAGAGATAAAGGAAATGAAGCTCTTCCTAGAGCGAGTCTCTGGCCTCGCCTCTTCCAGTGTCACACAACAAGGGCATCTATGTTGGAAGCTGCAAAATAATAGCTCCCCACAGGCTGCAGGCTGGTAATTAATACTCACCCTCAGCTGTGCTCCCTCAGAGGCACAGGCAGACACAGAACTATTTTTTTTTTTTTAAGAAATTGTTATAAATGGATTTTCTACACACCCCTCTCCACCGAGACTCCAAAATTCTCTCCCTTAAAGCAGAGAGGTGATGATGTAAATAGGATGCATTCCACTGTGAATCTAGCAAAAACAGATTTGGGAGAGGATACTCACTTTAGCTATCGATGTGCAGAGACTGTCATGTTCCAAGAAGAATTCCTCAATGGCACATAAGGCATTCAAGTGATCTGATGCTCGTTTTATGTAGTTCTTAAACAACGGGGTCCAGTTCTTCAACAGCTGCAGGGAGAAAACACAGAAGAGCTCCTGAGCTGAGATGGATGGGTGCACTCAGCCCCATGTCTCAGCTGTGTTACACCAAGTGACCCAGGGAAGCATTTTATGAAGCTATTCAGCTAACTACTTCAGGTATTTGACCCTCTCTGTCCATGAAACAGATAATATTGAGTCTCACATGCGAGAAGAGAACCTGGTTTTACTAAGCTTTCAGAATATCTATTAGCTTTCCTGTTTTTGCCTCTCTAGATGGAATACCAGATCATCACAATGAATGTTGTTCAATGGAGTCTGTTGTTCAAACAAAATCTCTTCACTGCAGACTGATAAGGAGAGATACCTACATGCTACTCACAGCCTCCCCCCACAGAGCAGCTGACATTTCAGTGGAATTTTCCTTCAAAGCAGAAGGACGAATAAGGAAACATAGAAAAAGATAATGCCAGGTTAATTACCAGCTGAGTAGAACTGAACAGTGAAAAACAACCACCCCTAAAACAGGAACATGTCAGAGCAGCCCCTAAGTGCAAATCACACATTTGCTGTGTGCCCAGAGGCTTGTTTGGATCCTGAAGCCTGCTGCAGGGAACGAGTGGGAAGGATAAAGGACAAGAAGTTGTTACACTATTAGTTGTTCTCTCCTCCAAGGCTTATTTTTCTTGAAGTCTTACGCTTAATGATTTTAGTGCTGCCTCTTCAAACAATATTTCTGAGTCCCCCACAGCTCTTTCCCTTGTTGTACGTATCTGGGAAATATGCAGCAGGGAGCTCTGCAAAGCAGCACAGACTGACCTGAATCTGGCATAGGAGGTAATACTTAGATCCCAATCCATAAAAATTTTAAAAGGTATCAGAACTTGGATAAGATACAAAAATTCTTCTTTGGCCACATCATGACCTGACCATCCTACAAAAGCATTGTAGGAAATTAAATCAGAGTTCCACATCTTTTTAAATGGAGTAATTCAACAGCAGGTGATCCTGGAACTACACCCCTGGCATGCCTGCACAGATACACAGGTCTGCTGTGCCTTCAGCAGAGTCTCCTTACAGAACAAATCTGGTCTGTTTTGAAGGGAAACTGCAATTCACAGGGGCTTGGGGTGTGATGAAGCTCTGAGTCACGTAAATTTGGGGTTAATCAGCATTTTACTGTCCAGGATAACTGTTAACAGGCAGCAGACCTGGGAGAGGGAGAGCTCCAGGACACACAGCAGAGCTACAACCCAGGCTATGGGGATAGTCCAGGCTGGTGTGGGCCACCAGAGACAGCCTCAGCTAGGAAACAGTAAGAGGGCTCATCTACTCTGTAGTACTGCACTCCATCACCTCTGCAGACACATCTGATCTGCAACCCTGCTGGAACTTGCATGCCTCAAGCAGAAACAAAGAAGGGGATTAGTCCAAGCAAACTCATCTGTACAGTGGTACACTGACTGGTTTGAGGAACAACAGTAACAGCACAAAATGATCCTGATCATCATGGTATGACAATAAAACAACTGAGGGTTCTGTGGCATATTTACAGGAGATACTTTAGCAAAATGCTTAATGCTAAACACTCTTCCCTCCTCTACAACCATCTCCCCATTCTTATTACTACTGGATAAGAAAGTTATCCTACTGGAAAGTTTATTCCAGGCTAAGAAATACTTTGTAATACCTTTCTATTAACACCTTTAAATCATAAGCAGGCACAAACCTAACCAGAAGCTACTGAGTTTCTGAAAGCAGGTTATTTATACAGAAAACACTCACAACCCCAGGACTCAACTCAGCGTGCCTGCTGCTGGAAAAGGGAAAGAAGAAAAAATATACCATGTCGAGTTGAGAACATGCACTGCACTGTAACTGGTGCTGGTGGGGGTAGTTAGACCACAACAGCATTTGGGCTGATCACCATAAATGGCTTCAGTGACAGCAGAAATCCATCTGGTCTCCAAATAAGCAATCCCACAGTGTGTTCACATGCACTCCATTACAGAATCCCAGTTCTGGGAAAGGTCTGTAGTTCTAGGAAAGGTCTATTTCTGCACCTTCTCTGCTTTACAACTTGCACAAGAGCTGAACGAGATCTCTGACACACATCAAACTGGATACCTCTATTTGTCAAGCCTCCATGTTTCATCTGAAAAAAATACCCATGGGCATATCCTTTACCAGATGCTTGTTTCCTAAAATTGCTGCAACACTTCAGAGCTTCATGCTCAGGGGCCAGCACTTCAGACCACATAGTGTGGTTTCAAGTCAAATCATACATCACAACTATGGCATTCCCACAATTTCCCCTCCTGAGCTGCCTGGGACTGCTCTACCATAGGTTTTATACAAGCAACCCATCTTATTTCAGCATCTCTTGGTCAGAGTTGAGCTACAAAGAGAGTGAGAAACATACAGAGGTCTGTAAGGTTCAGTAGGCTCCTGATACCCATCACTCTCAGAATGCAGGTAGCCCCATCTCACACAAAATAACATTTTTCCATAACTACTCCATCATGAGCAGCTCTCAGCTCAAACCTGCTATTGCCTGAGGCAGTTTTAGCTGCAAACTTCAGCAACAACTACTTTCATTATTTACTAACCTATTCCAAGCCCGTGCTTGGGATTTGCGGAGTGTAAATAAGAATTAGTAAATTAATGGAGTGCACTTTTTTCTAACCAGGGAATTGCAAGCTGCAAAGAAGCCACTGTTCCAGATGCTGTACAACTTCTACCTGAAGAACTGATCTTTGCAGAGCACTGCTGGTAAATACACAAAGCTGCTGTCTCAGAAGAACAGTGATGTGTGTTTAATAAGCCTTTGAAGGCTGGGTCACTACATCTATTTGAGATATATCTCACCCCAAATACTGGGTTATTGTAACAGTGACAAACACCATGAGTGCAAGTGAACACACCTGTAGCTCACCAGGACACTGTGATCATGCTGAATGCAGTGCAGAAAGCCAGCACAGCAATCCTGAACACAGTGAAGGATTCTCTAAGAAATTTCCTGGTTGTTCTTTACAAGGGAGAATCTGCAGAAAGTGGCTGCCATGATGGTCAATTGGTTTGACACCTGGCTCTATTTGATAAATCTAAGGGTAATTTTTTCATAAATGAATACAATTCCCTGCCTAGACAAATGCCACCTGCCCATGACATGACACATGGCCACTCTAAACATCACATTTTGATTATTACTACTTCTCACAAAAGGTGAGCTGAGTTGTTCTCTCTGCTGCTAAACATGAGCATTAATTTTCCTTTGATGAAAAAGATATGGACAAAGTTACCCAGAGAAACTCTTCACCTACTACCACTGTCTTCATCTTCTAGGGGTTTGGGGCAATTGCACAAAACTTCATGCATTTATATGCTTAATCCCAGACTAGAACATCTTCTGACTGAGTGCTGCAGTGAAATTCTCCTTTCCCACTCATGCTACAGTTAAGAGCCTAATCTGAGAGACCAAGAGATGTCATATCCCAGCTGGGATTAAAAAACCCCATCCTATATAGCTACGAATTCCACACAAGCTGTTGTCTAGATGAACTGCTTTCCACTCAGAATCTAACACCTGCTCCAACATCTTCTTCAGTCCTCCTCCTTCAATTCTCTTTTTCAAGGACAGGACATGCTATTCAAGAAAACAGTCTGGAAAAATGAACAAAAGCAAGCAGAATTTAAACAGAGTGAGCAGCAAAACCTCACTAAGCCATCTGAAGAACAGATCAGTTTACATGGATGTTTTCTGCAGAAGGCATCTCCACATGTCCAAGAGGTAAGTTAAGTAGCATGCTTACACCTACACAAAGGAGAATTAGTTTTCCACCCTTTCCCATCAATTGAAAGCACATACTTCCTCAGAGAAAGGCTTATGAGGAAGTCTAGTGTTCCTCTCAATCTCCTAAAAAAAAAGTAGTCCTAAAAAAAATGAAGTAGTCTGTCCCAAACATGTGTCAGACCTATTCATTCTGAAAGAACATTTTCAGAATCTGTAGTTTGCAAAGTCAAATACATAAATGGACTGTAACAAGGAGACAAAGATACTACAATGACTTCAGCTTGGGTGAACAAAACCATTAAGAGAAGACTATCTGCTTTTTAAAACAGGTCCTACCCTATTTTTTCTGCCATAAGGCAGGAAATTGAAATTGGTACACCCAACTATACAACCCACGTCCCTAGCAATAAAGCAGAACTTTATCTTTGCACAAAGACAACAATACCGTGCCTTGGCATTTGGCTGGAAAAAAAATTGGCACCAATTATGGTATGCAGTAAAATAAGACCTTGGAAAGGATCCCATTGGGAGAGGAGTGCTCCCCATTGCCCCAGGGACAGGACTTGAGATGGATTGGAACTGGGTTGCTGGAATTCAAGCCTGTAAAGACATCTCTAACAGACCTCCTCTTTTCTCTTTTACAAATTATGCACTTCTACTGTGTCACACAGGCAACAGAAACAACCACAGGTACTGAACTAGAGCTCCCACACCTACAGTCTCAGCTGAGCTCTGTCAAACAGGAACAACAGTTTCAGTTCATTTTTATTTCTATAGAAGACAAAGAGGCTCATGAACTCAAGGAGTTCAAGTGGCTCCAGGGTTAAACAAAAGGGATTTCTCAGGCAGGAACTACCTAGGGCACACAGAAAGACTGTTACACACTAGGAGACAAGCCCAAAGAAGAGTCAGATGGAGTAGGACTCACAGGAAGTAATGCTGAGAAATAGTTCTGGGAGTCCAGGTTTGCATCCAGCTGCTGCAGTGGGAACTCCAGGATCACTTTACTGAGCACCTGCATCATCTCCTTCAGGCTAATGTTATATGCATACCTAAAATGAAAAAGGCAACATTTCAACATTTCACACTGTCTGATCTCTGCAGACTGTGGCTATTCACAGAGATAGAGTAGAAAATCTGATTTTCATATTCTTATTTGTTTATTTGGTTTTCCAAATATTCAGATAATAAAATCACTTTGTATTGCATCAGACTCTGCATAAGGCCATAAGTCCTGAAAATCTGTTATCACAATTGGAAGAAGCTGCTGCAGGGACAGCACCCTCATATTTAGCAGAGTGCTGTAGGAATGCCCTTGCACAAAAGCAAGCACACAGGTTTGGATTTGAGAAACACTAAATACAAGGCACTCTAAATATGTGTTGTAGACTTGCTGCTGTAAAAATACTTTGCACAAGTCACACGACAGCACAGCCCCAGCTGCAGGCAGCTGGCTGAATGCTGCAATGCCCAGAGCAACAGACCCTGCATGAACTTCCAGGCAGTCGTGCCAAGAACTGGCCTTTTCTCTTCAGTGCACAGTTATTCAGCAGCAATTCAATCTCTTGTTACAGAGAGGGGGCAGGAAAAGCCTAATCACCAAGGATGCTAGAGGTGCAGCTGGTGCTCCCCATCAACTCCTGCTGTCATTCAGTCATGATGTCTAAGCTGCATTTCTCATGCTCCTTACTGATAAAATGTCTAACAATGGGAATTCACGTGGTTTCTCCTCTTCTTTTGACATGCCTGCTGTCAATCCCAACTGTTCAGCATAAGGGACAATACCCCTAAGGACACCCCAAGGATCCCTAAGGACATCCCCAACTCACTTGAGGGAGTTGATTTCCAGGACCAGGTTGTCACAGGAAATGTTTTCTTCTTCACCCCTTTGTAACGTACCCAGAACCTCGTTCTGGAAAACTAATGAAAGAAAGGACAGGCAGTTAGACACAAGGGAAAAGCACAGATTTCCAAACTGCTCATTACTGAAGGAATGATGCCCTTCACAAAAAAGGCATTCTGACACAGATGTTTATTTGTTCTCTGTACAGTGACACAAACCCACAGCAACTATACTTATAAATAGTGGGATATAATTCAAACAAAGGAAACCACCTACGACATGTCACTGATCTATCCACAGAAACCAGTACAAAGCTATTTACCTCTGCAGCCTTTTAGAGCAGTTTCTATTATACTTTCACAATCTAGCCTTTCCTACTCAGACAAACCTCACTTCCCATAACTGAAAGTATTAATTCAAATCTAAAATTTATTGATTTATTTCCTTTGAGGCGATATTCCAACATGAGAGAGTTTTTGGGTTTTTCCAATTTGGCCTGAACCTCTTTCAAATCTAGGTAAGCTTAACACAACAAAACAGAAAACCAAAACATCTCTGCCTAAAGAGGAAACTCCTACAAGGACATTTACTTCTCCAGAGTGATTACAGTACTAAGCTGTCCATACAGAGAAACTCTAGTGGACCTTCCATAGTCTCTAAAATTGGGCAATGACACTGCCATTTAAACAGAAAACTCAGGGAGGTTCTTTCATGAAGGTCCAGTGATGAGGAATGAGGAAGATGGAGACTGTTTGCTAATTTCTTATCCTTGACTGCTCTGGGTTAACCCAGCAGTGATACAGGGAATATTAATGAACTCTGTAGAAAATGCAGGAAGTGAGATCAGGAAACAACATATCACAGAGGTGCACAAATTTTCCAATACATCCAGAGAAGGTAGCACAAACCTCACACACTGCAGTATCTACAGAATCACTGTACTTCTTCAGAGGCCATCTCACCTTTGATGTCATCCAGCTGAGGGGAAGCTGCCTGACTGTCTGGCTCCTCAGAGCCCATGCTCAGGTCACTGTCAGATTCACTCTCTTCCTCTGAGGGCATAGCTGGGCCTGAGGAAGGACAAGATGCAGCATTCAGCGCTCAAAAGCTGCAACCATCATATGCCATGAGGAGCCAGGTGTCCCAGGGACTTCCCAACCAAGTCAGCAACTATCTGTCCTTGCAAGGAAGCTTCTATTTACAGGCCCAGATGATTAGATTTGCTGCAGAGGGAACACTACAGCTGGCACGAGGATAATGGGATTTTTGGGAGTCTGCAGGCAGACAACAAAGGACACGGACAGAAGGAACTGCATTTTGTGCAGAATGCTGAGTCACAATGGAGCAATGTCAGCAGACACTGCCACTGGCAGGAAGAAAGCCAGCAGCACCTGGAATAGCCAAAGCATATCCCCATCTGAGGGAGGGGCTGGTGCCCCATGGTGCAGCATTGCCAGCACAGACAGCTCTGTGTGTTGGTGCAAGGCAAATATCTAACAAACACCTTCCACAGAGCACAGGTAGAGAGAATCTGGTCCACGACCTGCTTTTAACTCTCACCTTCCCTGCACACATAGCTGTTATCTGGAGCCAGTCTGCTTCACAAAGCCCAGGTCTTCCTCTAGACACAATCACCAGCATCCCACTTGGCTGGTTTCCCCAACACACACCTGTCTGCTCAGCCCCAGGTGACCACACTAAACTTCTCCTCACCCCATAGGCTTTGCCTCTGCTCTTCTTCATCCTCTTCATTCTTGTCATCTGCTTTCCAGAGATAGCCTCTGCCCTCTGAGCCTACATCCTTTTTATTGTAACCTGGAAAAGAATCAGCAATCAGAGTGTGGATGTAGCAGATACCTGCTTACAGGCAAAGATGAAATAGACTGTATAACCTGCATGTTACTGCCCCTGCAGAACCTTCATCAAGAGGGAGCTGGGACTCCTGCAGATGCACATGGATTTCAGCTTTCATTTCCTCACATGCCTTGACAAGTGACTTACTCCTTCTTACAGCAGCAACATTTGGCAGACCATGTTTAGATCCCTTGACAAACCCACACTGTAGCAACAGCACTTCACAAGGACAAAGCCCTTGGACTCAGCTGAGTATCCTTGCTTGCCCTGATGAAAACCCAAAGGTTCCAGGCTGAATGCAGCTCTAAGCTCCACCCTGGCACTGCAGTGACTGGAATGGTGCTGGTAAAGACCCCAAAAGATCATGGAAGACAAATCCTTCTGCACAGCTTTAGTGCATGGAGACAGAGACTCTCATACCTTTCAGTTTCACTTTGCTCTCCTTGTTCACACCAGAATCATCACTGAACTGGTCATCATCCTCTTCCTCCTCATCTGGGGGGTGCAGAGAGATCACTGTTCCCTCAGGCAGGGTGATGCCAGGACCTACTACTACCTGAAAATATGTGAAACACATCTTAATAACAAACACTGTGACTGCCCCTTTGTACCTCCACCAGCAGCTGCAGACAAGCTGTCACTAATAAGTGTAACTGAAGACACCAGCACTGCCACTTTCCTTATTATACTGCCCCAGCCAAGCAGAGGGAAGAAAAGGGTGGGAGCAGTAGCACAATCTCCACCTCTGCAAAAAGGCTTGGGGCAGCCCTGTGTTCTGGAATAGTACAGTGTAAGATAAGTGACCTGCCAGGAGGGGCAGAAAGCAGAACAGACATAAATCAGCTCACCTGAGAAGAGAGCACACAGCGGGGCTTTAGCTTTACTTTCTCCTTCACTTCAGCCTCATCACAGATAACAGAATGGTGGATCTCCACATTATCTGCTATGTGCACTCGGTCCCACAGAACAGCTCCATCCAAAGTCACTTTATCACCTGTTACACGCCACCAAGTACAAATATGTTGAGGAAGGCTGTCTGGTGCTCTCTGACACTGCTGAGTCTTACTGGCTTACTTAAGCCTTACATCATACTGACTCCCAACCCGCATGATGGATGTTAGATGATAGGGGAAGAAACAGCTCATGAAAATGGGGACAGATGTCCCTCATTTGCAGGATGGTGGTGGTTGATAACTCTAGATCAGTAAAGGTCATGCATTCTCTGCTGCTGAAACAACTAATTTGCATGAAGTACTTTCCAGCTTTATTATGGTACCCTGGAAACTTTAATCTATTTCCTCTGCTGGAAAACCAAGCTTTTCTCTTTTCTCCCCATTAGCAATCAATCAGTACCCACCTATCAGTGCAAAACGCACTTTAAAAACTGAATTCCAGCAAATGTGTGCCCTGGCCTGGCACGGCTGGCACATGCCCAACTCCTGCACTCACCTATCCTGCAGTGAATTCTAGCAAATGTGTGCCCTGGCCTGGCACGGCTGGCACATGCCCCACTCCTGCACTCACCTATCCTGCAGTTCTGCCCAATAACGCTGTTGGTGATGGAGCAGTTGCTGCCAATGACCGTTCCCTGCCCGATGAGGACGTTCTCCTCCAGCACGCTGCCATGGCCGAGGCTCACATCCACCCCTCGGTAAATGTTGTGTTTAGAGTGGGTGTAACTCTGGTTCTTGTCATCAGTGAAGTTCATCTCTGGAGTGAGAGGATAAACCCAGCGCCGGATGATGTCAGAGCACACAGCCTCGTACATCAGCAGGTTGCATATATGAGCACCATACTCTTCTGTTGTTACATGCATATGGATCTGGTTCCCCAGGACCTGGCAGACAGGCAGAGGCAAATCAGAGGGTTCTCTAAGGCAAAGTAACAGGATCTCCCTTGTAACAACCCTCTCCTTACCTCCTCATTCACCAACAGGCCACGCACAAAGTCATCCCGTGTCTGGTAGTCAAAGTTGTCTGTGAACAGTTCAGCCACCTGCCAGGAGTAAAGTACATGGAAATACTATAGTTAGAGCCAAGTTATACAATATAGGAAAGTGATGGTCTTGCCTTGAATAAAGCTGTGACTCCTTCTGCTAGGAATATTGACCCTCCCATCTCCTCCCCCTACTACTCCTGCAGAATCAATTAACAGATTCTGATTTCAAAAGTGGCAAGACATTGCTTTAGCATTTCCAAGCAGTTTTCCCAGCCTCACTTTGTAGTTTCACCCCCAAAGGAAGGCTGCATACAAACTTTATCTATGTTAGCGAGCCTTAGCTAGAATAACCCTGCATGTTACCCTAACATGGTACCAGCTTAAAAGTACTGACACTTCTCCACAGCACAGCCACCACTACTGCTCCACAGATGTTATTATATCCAAAGGGAAATAACTTATTTCTGAAATAGTTTCATTCTGCACCAAACCAGCCAGTCTCTGGATGCACCCACCATGTAGTTCTGTCTGGGCTTGAGCAGTGGATGCCAGAAACAGACTGACCCCCCATGTGTTCCACCACATGGTCACCCAGGCCATCAGCTCAGCCAGTTCTGTTTCCCAAACCTGGTACTCACACCACACACACCCTGCACATCAGCAGTACCAAGGGAGCAGTACAGACTGGATTTGGGACCCTTGGAAGGGCAGGGCTCACCTGTGGAGAGCAGATGCTGATATGACAATCCAGCAAGTCATGGCGCACCTCAACGTTCTCAATAGAGTTCTGGAACAGACTCTGAAAGAGGAAAAAATTCAGGTGACCTGAGTGCCTCATGCAGTATCAAACTCCAAAAGCCTTCTATAAGCCAGGGGCAGTATTGACTGAGTTATTAAACTAGCTGAAATTGTAGATTTCTCTGAGGATCAGAGAAATCTACAATCTGCACTAGACCCAATCTTAGCAGGCACAGACTGACCACACAAAGAGCTGAGTGTCAGCCAGCAGAGACTGCCCCTGCTCCTACACAGTGCAGGTCTCCCAGAAACACCTTGTACTTCCAACAATCACTTTTGATGAGGTTCCTTACCTCTAGGAGTCTCTGGGAGCTACAACTGTAGAAAAAAACACTGATAAATCCAAATACAATTTTTACAGCTGGAGGTCAGTTTTGTATTGTTGCATTTTGTTTCTTCTGGCTTTTCCTTTTTTGTTTTCCATGGTGGTTTGTACTTCCATTTGAAAACATGAAATAACCTCCTGATTACTGATGTGGGAATGAGAATATTATACAATCACAGCCTTAGTTATGAGTTGAAGAAAGAATCTGGTCCATCTGTCTCATGGAGAAAGTGCCTTCACAGACATTTACAGAGCATTTACTACATTATTAGGTGAACAAATAGGCAAAAGGTGGTGTAATTCCACCCCATGTCAGGCTCAACAACACTTCAAAAAGGAAAGGATTGTTAAACACTGCAATGGACTGCCCAGGGAGGTGCTGGTGTCCCACTCTTGGAGGTGTTCAAGAAATGACTGGATGTGCCATGGTCTAGTTGATAATGTGGTGATCAAAGGCTGGACTCTGATCTCAGAGCTCTTTTCCAACCTAAATGTTTTGGTAAAAATGGTCTATGTATGGTAGTGGTATATGCACCCCAAACTGGGAGTCTCTGCGATATCACAAATCATCTCTCTCCCTTGTTTTATATCATGGCAAGGAAATAAAGGTCAAAACCTGAACTCTGAGAAATCATCTGCCTCATGCTCAAACTGGAATGAGGCACAAACATGCGTGTCCCAGCATGATTTCACCAAGCCTCAAATAAAGATCAAGGGGGAAAAAAGCCATTTACCCCCATTTACTTCCTATCATCTGCTCCTCCAGGAGGAGCAGCTAGGACAGCTCCCCAGCCCTCACTCAGGGAGGATCTCCCTGGGTGGGCTGCCTCACTACCACAGCCCCTTTCCACCTGCCAGGCTCCAGACGCACCATAGGAAAGCGGAACCGCTTCAGCCCCTGCGTTCTCTGGTAGTGAAGGACACGGTTTGTGGCACTGTCCATAGCAATAACAATGTCATCCTCCTTGCACCTGGCATGGTGGCCAGGCGAGGACTCCTTGAATATCATCGTCATCACAGACACATTCTTTTCCATCTTACGACGCAACCTGAAAAAGGAGGGCACAGCTATGAGAACACTCCTCAGGGAGCTACTCCCGCAGCACACCAGGCAACATTCACTCTTCCAGCACCTACTTGTGCTCCTCCAGGGCTTTGGATATATTGAAGTTGGACACCACGTCGCCAGTGACCAGGATGAAGTCGGAACGCACGAGGGACTTGGCGTCCACGTCGCGCAGCACGTCCCCAAGGGAGCGGTACAGGTCCGAGGTGACAAAGCGCACCTTGTTGGGAGACGTGTGCCGGCACCACTTGGATTTTCTGGAAGAAGGGAAAAAACCCATCAGGAAGGCATAAAGAGGCTGTTCCCACAGACACACTAGGACACAGTGTCCCCAGTGAGTGCCACACCTATAAGGGAGTGCTGTGACAGTGAGCCTGCTATTGCCAGGCTCAGGTACGCTCAGAAGGGGAACTGAGGAGCAGTCCCACAACACTCAACCCTTCTAACACTGCAGCAGGGACAGTCCTTTCTGAGATATGCTGGGAGACCACTGCTGAAAGGGTGTCTCTTACAGTTTTCATATGAATCAGTGAGACCTCTGAGGCTTGTTGGAGGGCAGACAAATACGTTCCATGATAAAACTGGAAAGAGTAAGAGATTCTTACTGCAAATGCTCTTTTATCTCAGCTGACTTCCAACAGCAGAAAACAAAGGTTTCTTCCACTCCTGTTGCTGTTAGGAACTCCAAGGTATAATCAATCATGGCCACATTTGCCATAGGTAAAAGAGCCTGAAAAAAAACCAAAACACCATAGAGATAGTTGAACAAACACTCAGTACCCCAACATCAGAAACAGCCCCTTCCAGCTTGGGGATATAATGTTCAGAAACATAACACAAGTAACTGCCCCACCAGGTTTTATAAAAATCTTTTGGAGTTGATCTAAACAGTAAGAGCTAATTTGTGATCTTCTAGGGGCAGATCCTCAGTTCAGAAAGGAAGGCATACAAAATGAAGTTATCACTGAAAACTGTTCAAGAAGACTCAGATAAATGACAGAGACTGGAAAAGTGCTGATTCCCTGACTCAGGCTTCAACTGCTTCAAGAAAAACCTGTCAGACATGAATGATGAAGCCATAGTAATATGAGTGTCCAGAATTAAACAAGGGGAACAAACCCCCAACCTAAAGTGAAGTGAGTACCCTCTTGACTTGAGATTCAACTCATACTTATTAAACTGAATTACTGAGTCACACCTGAGTGATGGCATACCATTCCTCAATTCATTTTTCGTGCTGTTTCATTTCAGGCCTGAGCTCGCGTGTATAATTACAAGCACCACCAACACTTAATCAGCAAATAAGGTGAGACAATTATTTAGACCTAAAGTCTCCAGAAGCCTTTTATGTTCTTTTAACACACAGCCTTTTGAGATGGATAATTAAAGCACTACCCCCATCCATTTTTCTGGCCATATTCTTTCACTCATTACAGCTGGCAAGGGCCAAGATTTCGTTTCTTTCCTTTATCAGAAACAAGCCTGTCCAAACCCGCTGCCGGTCCCGCACCAGCCGCAGACCAGGAGCCGGTAGCGCAGCTCCCACGCCATATGGAAAAGCGGAGAGCCCGACACAGCAGCGATCGATCCTCGCCTCCTCCCCTGCGGGGGACACGAACTCCTGCGGCCGAGAGCTGCCGGAGCGCAGGAGCGCGGGAGAAGCCTCTCCCCCTCCCGACCCAGCCTCTCGCCAGACCCCTGCGCGCCCCGGTCTCCCGAGGACAGTGCACACCGGACAGGCGGCCCCGGAGGCACCGGCGCGGCGCAGGCAGAAGCACCCAGAGGGAATTTCTCACCCGCGGCCGGTCCTTGGAAATCGGGAAAAAGCGGCGGTTGAAGCTGTCGGCGACCAGCACGGCCTGGAGCGGCGGCGGCGGCTCCTCCTGCGGGTCGGGGCCGCGGGCGGACCCCCCGCCCGCCCCGCGCCGCGCGGTACCGCGGGCCGCCATCGCCGCACGCGGCCGCCGCCGCTTCCGCTTCCGCTCGCGACGGGAGCGGCAACGGGCGCCCGGCGGGGACACAACAGCGCGGGGCGGCGCGTCCCGGCGGGAGCGGGGCGGGAGCGGGGCGGGAACGGGGCGGGAGCGGGGCGAGAACTGCTCTGCCTCCCGATCATGTCCTTCGTCCCGGCATCACCTCCGTAGCGAAGGTCCGCCGTGGCACAGCCTGAGGAGCGGGGAGAGGCGTTTCATCGCCGTCCCCCGAGTAGGGAGCGGAGGTAGAGCAGCGCAGCTCCCCGCCATGGCGGGGCACGGTCGGGACTCGGCCTGGGGGAGGCCTGGATGTCCCCATAGACAGCCCCAGGTGGTCTCGGGGATGTGTGTAGTACTTTGATGTGACCCTGGTGGTGTCTGGTTTTGGGAACAGTGAAGTTTTCTGATACACTTCCTAGCAGCTACGTGTTTGTGCTGCGTTCCTAAATGCCCAGACACTTCTCCTGCAAAGGACAGCCTTGATGTGAAGCAGCCCGTCAGCGCACAGCTCACCCCTGCCATCAAAGCTGTCCCCAAAACCCGCAGCCCCTGAGGGACCCCTCGGAGCCCGCTCAGAGACCTTTCCACAGTGGATGGGATGAAAGGAGATGTGGTTTCTGAGGGTGGGGGCGGCATTTTTCTTCCCCTAAGCTCGGTGAAGCAGCTGGGATGCTGCAGTGCTGTCTGTCCCCCTGCTCGGACACTGTCACTTCCACGGATTCCCGATCCCCTGCAGCCATTCCTGCCCCAGCCCAGACTCCATCCTCACACAGCTCTGATTGTGCTTCAGTACTGTCCTGGTCCTCAGAAGGGGATGTACAGCCCTCAGCACAGAAAACCTGCCCTCAGCTGGGCCCTCTGCTGCCTTTCCCTGTCGCCCGTCCCAGGGCTGCAGGACTCGCCTGGCACAGTCCACACACCACCGTCACCTGCTCGTCTGTCACCGAGGAAAAGCTATGTGGTAACCCTACATTCAAATCCAGGAAAACAGGCTGAAATACTTCCCTAGGGAGCTCCTAGCTGGATGGCAGCAGAATGGCTGTGGAGAGCCCTGAGCCTGGCAGCAGGACAGCCCTTTCCAGTGCTGGCTGCTGCAGGACCTGGTGCTCGCTGCCTTGCCCCGTTGTCACATTTCTGCCCCTCTCCACATGGGACAGGCAGTCACAGCCCCTGCTCTGTCACCTCACCAGCCTCTCTTGGTGCCCCTTGGTCCCCACAAACTGACCCACTGTGACACCCTGCTCTGGTCCTCACTGCTGTCATCTGCTACTGGGTGACAAGCCAAAGACTCAAAGAGTCTCAAATTCAATTGTGGTCTGAGAGAAACACAGGGCATTTGCAGCCCCACCGCTGTGTCAGGGCCTCTCCCAAGGGCGGAAGGTGGCACGTGCTTATCAGGCCAAGGCACACGGTATGAGCAGAGGGAAGGAAATTAAGGGAGGCACCACTTAACCACAGACCTAGAGCAATAACTGCTCTCAAAACTACCCCAATATCATGGGCAGTGCTGTACAGCCCCCGTGGCACTGCTGAGAGGTCTTTAGTAAAGGGAAGAAAGCTGTAACAGACAACATGCCGTATTCCTCCCCACTGATTGAATTGCAGGTCCAGGACTGATGTAGAAAACAAAGTCTCCTCTGTCTCCTGAAGGACTCTGCAGCATTGGGTATTCCCTGAAATTTCCCTGAGCAGTTAAAATGTTCAGGCATCACTTAGGTGGTGCCATCTGTGCCCGGTGATTTGTGACTGAGCCCTTGCTGTGCTGCAACTTGCGGCTGAGTCGCTTGACCTTAGCTAGTGGTCTGGAAAAAAGCAGCAAGGATGGACACAGCAAGAAAGTAGAAATGAGCTGCCCATGGGAAGTAAATAATCTCATCCTTTTCAAAAATAGGTATCTGCATACCCTTGGGAATTCTGTTGCCCTGGCAGAGGAACTAACTCCAGAACAAAAGCTCCCAGATGGTTTCAGTCCAGGGGTTACAGCCTGAGGAGTGATCCAAGAGGTGGATTTGTCATTGCCTGAGGGCAGGACAGCATCTTAATTCCTGCCTGTGTGGCACTAAGTGCATAAACAGCGCCAGAAATCAGGTCTGATCCAGCCTGCACAGCCACTGTGTGTGTTGGGACCGGGCACAGAGAGGTTGACAGGGGAATCAGCAGATTATCTGGCTAATTACATCCTGTTCTCTCCAAATGAGGCGACTTTCCAAGACGTTGCCCTGGTAAATTGGCAAGAACAGGGGAAGACAAATCAAGGTAATTGCTAATGAACTAAACTCAAACCAGCTTGATAAATTTTCCTCAGGCTTTGCAGACACATTTTCCTTTGGACTCACCAGGAACTTGCAGGCCAGCAGCACCAAGGCCAAACATTTTCTGAAAGCAATGTAATTCCAGGGGAGCTTTTAAAACTAAAATTACCTCATGCAACTTGAAATGAGATGGAACTGGGTTTGACTGGAGGTCTGTCAAGCCAGTATCCCACAGTGGCTGGGCAGGGTGGTGGGAAGACACAGAGACTGTGGGACTTTTCCTTGCTGCCTCATCGTTGCATATCCTGGAACAGAGCACATGCCCTGGACAGGGCAGCACACACCAACTCTGGGAATGATGAGCCTGTTGGGGATACTCTGCTTTCTGGGACATCTTTCTGGTCCCTGCTCCTGCATTTTAAACCCTTTTTTCTTTTCATTTGGTTCTAAGCATTTGGTTATTTCCTGGTTTTTCTCTCTGCAGACACAATGGCCCATGAGTCACCTCCAAGCCTTGGCAGGTAGCTCTGGGTCTGGTCCTATCTTAGACAGCTTTAGGGCCCCACAGGGGCTGAGTGGAATCAGGAGGTCCCCAGAGTGGTGAGACTTGCAATGAGGAGGATCACAGGAAATCTGCATGGAAGAACCATGTACCTAACACGAGGGTCATTTCCTCTCACATGTCTTGCCTGGTGCCAGCAGCTCTGATGCCCTTAGAGCATCCTTCTGTGCCTTCAACAGAGCTGTGAGACTTCTGTCATCTCAGGTCCAGGTCAGGGATGCAATTAGTGCCTAAACTCGGCTCTTCTTGGCCCACTGCATGCTGGCAAGGAGCCTGGTTTGGCTGGGGCTATTCCCACACAGTGGCAGAGGTGACAGGGGCAGGCCATGAACCCTGGCACACAGAGCCCTGGGCACTCAGGGCAGTGTCCTGGGCTCACCCAGGACAGCTGATGCTCACTTGGCAGGTCTAGAGTGGGATCTGCCTGCCCCAAGCACCCTTGGAGGAGCTCCTGGCCGTGGGGGAAGGGATAGGCAATGGCCAGGACAAGGACATTGTCCAGTCCTCTTATATACCTGAATGACTCTGTGCCTGACACAAAATTTACCTGAGCACTGAACCAAGTTCTGCAGGGAAAAATAAAACTGCAGACCACGAGTAAGTCAGTAAGCATGAAAGCCAGACAGATTCTACACCCCAACCCTTCTGCCTCCCTCCCTCCCACGCCCTGGGCTCTGGCCAAGCAGGGACAGCAGGGATACTGACTCACAGGCTATTCATCTACTCTTTGCTCATTTGGGCTTCTCCTGTGCTTCTCAGCAGAAGGTTTCTGCCAGATGAACTGCTAGGCCTTGTCCACTCTTGGATCCTGGGTTGACAGACTTGAGAAGGTGAACCAGACATGAGGCCACCCTGTCTGCATCCCCCTGGGTTTCCCAGCTCCTCTGGGGTAGTGCTTGCTGAACTCCCTGGTATTCCTTTCCACCACATGTGCCCAGCATCCCTCACCTGCTAGCAGGGAGAATGCATTGCTGCTGTCTCAGCTCTGGGTACCACAACTCTCTGTACTCAGCTGCTGCTGTACCAGCTGGGACCTGACACGGGACAGGAGCTGCATCAGCACTTCCCCAGCTGCCAGAATATGGAGATGGGGCTGGAGGGGTCCATTTTCAAGGAGCAAAGCATTTGCAGCACAGGGGTGCTGCTGGTAGGTGTTCATCCCTGTCTCTGGATACCACACAGGTATGTAAAGCTGAGCAGGTTCCCCACAGGTGGCACAGGTCTCCCTGGAGGGACAGGGGGCAGCAGAAGTGCCCCTCTACTTACTTAGAGAAGGGGCATCCATGTGACAGTCTGTCTGCCCCTGACCAGCCCTGCCTGGAGCTCAGGAACCTGAAATGAGAGGGAAAGCACAGCAAGGTCCCAGGGTAAACTTCTCTCTAATTGGGACTTTTCTGTTCCCAGGCTCTGCCCTCATAGCACAGGCTGAGCAGTAGGATATACTGCCTTGGATATTTTAGCTGAGTTTCCATTCCAAGCCTTCTCCAACTTCTGCTTGCAGTGTTTTTTCTTGCTTCACATGGCCTCAACAAGCAATAGCTCCTTCCAGAGTTTTTAGGCAGCTCATGGATAAATTCTGTGTGATGTGATTCATCCTTCAGGACACTGCTTCCATTATCCCCCACCAGCAGCTGTCCTGAGGAGAAACACCAGCCCCAGAGAGATGAGACATGGTGATGCTCATGTCCAACACAGAGATATGGTCTTGCCCAAGTAACCATGGTGCAGATGCAGGAGCATCTGTGTGCTGCCCTTCTACTATCTCTGCTCATGCCCTGGCCCCATCCTCTGCTGACTCATCCCTCTGGTCACTCTCAGACACTGAGGAGGCTTTGGCCATGGCAGGCACAGGCTCCTCAGTGAGCTCAGTGAGGACACCCTGTCCAGGGGAGGAAAATGAGTCAGCGGCCATCTGAGCTTGGCATGTGCTCCAGCCACAGGGACAGCAGTCCCTGGAGGCAGCCACCCCGTGTGACCCCAGAAGCTGCTTAAGCCAGAAGAGCAAAGCACATTTCCCGTGGGGGACAGTGCTGGAGCAGTCACAGGGACAGGCACTCCCAGTCACATGGGACTGCCTGAGCACGAACACCCTGGAGCAAGGCTCCTCAGTCTGCACAGTTCCCCTGCACTTTCTGAATTCCTTATTCACATACAATGTTTTGCACTGCTGCTGCACCAGCAACACCTCCTTCCCTGGAGTCTCTGGCCTTCAAACCCTACCTTAGTCCAGGGTTTACCCCCTGTCTTGTGCTCCTGTTTGTCTCTGCACTGAGCCATGTGAAGTGGGGGGGCAGCCTCTGAGCAGATTCTTTTTCCCAGTTCAGTGGTGCATAAGGTGGGAGGTAGCAGAGCTGCCTCCTGTTTCCCCAGCTAACCCATTTCCAGCTCTGATATGTGTGGATATGTGTAGCAAGAGAAGCTGGGAAGAGCACTCCCCAAGGAGATATAGCAGGGTAGCCCAGACAGGCTTGCACTTCAATAATCTCTCCTAGGAAGAGATCCATGGGCTGAGCCAGAGAAAAAAAGGTGTGGGGCTGGGTAACCACAGCCTTAGGGCTGTGGAGATGGGCAGAGAAATGCCATATTGCACAGCAGTACAGGGACAAGGCCTAGTGTCACCTGCATCACGAGAAGGGAGCCCATGGTGCCAAGTCAGGGCTGCCAGGGAAAAGGAGGCAACTCCCTCTTTCTAAATAGCCAGGACAAATATCCAGGTTGACTGGCAACTGTATGACTCAGGCCCTCATTTCCAGAGAAATTTATCTGACTCCAGCCCATTCCTCCACTTCCTCCCACCTGGGGCCTTATGTCCCCAACACAGAGCAGGCACCAGCCAGAACTGTTGCTCTGTTCCTGCTCCCTTGCTCTGAGAGGGGGCTGCTCCTCCCCTGTGCATTCCTCATCCCTCAACTTGTCCGAGGAGGAAAAGGGCTTTTGCAGCATTCCCTTCAAAGCTGCCCCAGAAGATGCTGAGTGAGGAGGAGACCATCCCTCAGCCTTCTCCCTGCTGCTGGCCCCAGATGCATCATTTCAGGAAGGAGACAGCTCTGCTTCCCACTGCCTGGTCTGCCAGAAGTCAGGGGGAGCTTTGATCAAGGCACCACTATCTGTGCTCTGATCGCTGCCTTTCCTGCAAGGCCCTGTTCAGAGGAGAGGGCACATTTCCTTTAACCCTTCTCTCCCTGCCAGCCTGGAGCTCCACAAGAGAGCCACATATATTAGAACTTTCAGCCCAAAGGGCCTCACATTTCTAGGGAAGTCTGGGAACTGAGTGATGTTCACTAACTCTGCCTTTTCAAGGATCCATTCAGTTGTTCATGCACCCAGGGTTTTGGTTTAGAAAATCTTTGTGCTGAGGCTGCCTACAGATCTAATTAATAGAGAGAATGAAGGCAAACTTTCTCAGGGGAACTCAGTGGCCCCCTTCCACCACATCAAAGCTGCTGAGAGATCACGTTATCTTGACAGATGTTGTACACTACAGATCTGGTTACTGAACTTATGTTTCCCATGGACTCATTCCAACACTTCTTTTAATTTGTCAGGGATATATTTCAAAGTGCAACATGCATATGGTTGCAGAAAAGTTGAAGGAAGTTGCTGATTAATGACCTTTTTCCTAGTAGTGTAGATGTGGTTGTTCCAGCTGTAGTAGATACCAAGGAAAAGGTAATACACTGGAAAAGATAAAGTATCTTAGATTAAAGATTATTTTTTTCTGTTTCTTCCAAGTCAAAGCAATTAATAATGCTATAACACAATGTGCTCAGCCATGTGAGGAGAGTCTGTACCTAAGATACATGGAGGAATTCATCTCAGTGCTCCCATCACTTTTCTGTCACATCAGTGGGAGTATTAGGCACAGGCAGCTGGGATGTTTTTTCTCTGGGAACAGCTTCCCAGTCTCCCCTTGTCTGCAGCTCTCTCGTTTCAGTGCTGGCTTGGGTGCACTAAACAGATGTGTTATTTCTACTTCTTTTCACCCTTTTGCAATCAACCACAATCTGAAACACTGGTGATACCACCAATCACAAGCTTTGACACCTGCTGCCTTATAGTTACCTAAATTGTTTCTTGTCACAAACCTGAGATGAAATAAAATTATGATCTCCACCAGGTAGGAATATGCCCCCTCCTCAGAATTCAGACAGCTGCTGACCCAGCCAGACTTGATGAATGCTGTCAGAGCCAGTCTGGATTGCCTCTGGGGCTGTCTGTCCCCACTGGAGGGCCTCCACTTCCAAGGAGGGACTCCAGACAGGACTGCAGTGCCAATACTATATATGGGAATAAACACACTTAGCAGGACCATAATACTCAGCTTTGATCCCTGGTCCTTAGAGATAACAACAGCTCTGACCCCTGCAGTTCAGGAGTAACTACCTCTTGGGTAGGGGCATCTGTGAAAACCTGGCTTGGACTTTGAAAGGGTGTTTGCAATGACATAAGTGCAAAACAGGGCAAAGGTAAGCCCAGGGTACCATGACTGCAGTAACTTATCCGTGCTGATGCAAGAAGAGAGCCCAGAGCTCTAAGTGAACAGGCAGGGCCCAGCTCTTCCCCCCACAGCTGGATGGTGCAGGGATTCTCCCTGCAGAGACATTACCCAGGCCTACTCTTACCTTCAGGTGACACAGGTGTTCAGCCAGAAACTTGATCTAAATCCTATCTCTGCCTGCAGCCAGGACATCAGAGTGTTATCTGATCGATCTGATAAATGCCTGCAGTAAAATCTGTTTCACACCATCTCTGTGCATCACTGCAAACACGTTGAGGAAACAGAAAGGTGACAAATGAACACTGAGATTTGAACTTAGTTAGACCAGACTGTAGCCACACTAAGTGCACTGCAGAGTGCAGACTCTGGCTCTTTTAAAGGCAGAGGAGGCAGCAGTAGGATTCACAAAAGCTGTACAATGCCGGAGCTCATTTTTCCCACCCACATGAGGAGCTGCTGTATTTTCAAGTTAGAAGCAGCTGGTGATTGATGGTACATGTGTCTCACTTCAACAAGGAGCTGGGTCTGAATAGTGTATGTTTCTTTAGTTCAAACTATTCCATCTTTTGTGTTTAAGAAGAAGCCAGAGGCTGCTCCCTCTTGGGGAGGATCTTCTGCCCAGCAGTGGTTTGAGACCTTGCTCTGCTTTTCATACACTGACTCTCTTTTGCCTCTATCATATGGTTCCCAGCAGTCACACATTTCTTAGGAGGAGGAACTGAGCCACAATTTGGAGATGTGGTACAGTTGTGGTCACATAACAAGCTGCTGACCACCCCAAGAATTCACCACTGTCTCCCTGCTCTCACCCTGTAATTGCATTCTGGAGGAGGAGGTCCTGATGCTTCAAGGGCTTTACATCCCTCATCTCCCACGTGCTGCACTTCCAATCCTGGGGAAAGGGCAGAGGGAGTCTGGAGGCTGGGCTATTTTCTGGTTGTCAGCATTAGGCTGTTATTCTAAGTGTTGTGGGGTTGTGGGGCTGTGCTTTGAATTAACCAGGCTGCAAGCCCTTGAGCTGCTTCCCACTCCTCAAGCACTGTTCTCATCCCTGCTGGGAGGGTTCCTGTCCTCCCAAGTCGTGATGGAGAGCAGCACACAGCAGCTGGAGTGCTTTGTTTCCAGTTGACCTAAGCCATGATTACACAGGGGGCTTTTCCTATTTGTAGCTCAGAACAGCTGGGGGACTGTCCCCGCCTGCAGCACATGGGACAGGCACATGACATGGCTCTGTGTGGCAAAACAAACCCACACCAGACATACGCCTTCCTTTTCAGGCATTTCTGCAGCCTCAACAGCCTCTGAGTTTCAGACTGATCAGTATTTCCTTCTGGGGGATCTTCACTGCAGGCTCCACCATGGCTAACCCAGGCTGTTGCCTAGGCTTTGTCCCAAATTTTTTGGTGTCCCACAATGGACATCCCCATGGTCCCACTAGGTGAAGCAATGAGAGGAGGTTTGAACAAGTGCCACGGCCATCCAGACTGAGACCCAGCTTCCTTGCACTGTGGCTCTAATCCACAGCTCAGGGGCCAAGAGTCCACCAGGACCCGTACACTCATCCACCCCTCACCGTGCCGGTCCCACACAACTCCTCTAGGGGCTGGGGTTAGCAATGCTAACAAAGGGGAGCACGGGGCTCCTGAGGAGCCTGGGGGCTGTGACAGCAGTGCAGGGTGGCTGCTGAGGCTCAGGAGCCCTTCCTGAGGAAGCAAAAGCAATTAGATCAGCAAAACAAGATGTACTCAGGGAGGTTGTCTGAGGAACCCCCATGAAACCTTGTACTCTTTCTGGGAGGGGAAAGCAGGAGACAACTGTCTCTTCTGCTTTCTCCCCCAGCAGCAGAACAGAGCAAGTCTCCCAAGCCCTGACAATTACTCACTGCTCCCTGGAGTTCCCATCACCTTGCTTTCTGAACACAGAACTGCCTGCCTTCCCCTGCAACCCCAAGCAGGACTTTCCAAAAAACCCCAGCTTCTTGCCCCCATTATCCCAGGGTGCAGCCAGGCCAGTCTGGGGCTTGGCCACCCTGAGAGCTGGGAGAGCCGAGCCCCAGCTGCAGCAGCAGGGACAGAGCTGTGTTGGACCTGCAGCTTCCCCTTTTTCCCAGTTTTCAGCTGCACAGTGACAATCCCAGAGGCCCAAAGCTCTCTGACCTTGGCTGTCCTCATTTGCTTCTGAAACTGGCTGATCACACTGGCGAGCTCCAAAATTGGCATCCCAGACGGCCTTTTCTCCACCACGTGGGATTCCATGCACCGCCAGGGGCTCCCAGGATTTTTAATTATTTTTCTCCTTTTTTTTGAAGCCTTTTTTGTTCATGCTGTTTATGCTGCTTCCAATGGGACAGGGTGGCCCTCTCCCTACAGGCTGTTGGCTCTGTGCTTGCTCAGGCTGGCTCATCCCATGCATCCCAGAGGGACACCTGGGAGCATGGAGACAAACACAAGCTGGCTGTATTTCCACTATGGAAAAGCCCCAGCGTTTTAGGACACATGAGGAAACAGAGACCTTGTCTCCAGTAGTAGTGGCAGTCCCTGCAGTACCTTCTCCCATATGTAATGACCAACTGAGCTGTCATCAACAAGCAGAGGATGAGAAAGGGTGGTGAGAGAGCTGGTGGCACCTGTGAACTGTGTCCTGGGGGAGGAGAGAGCAGCAGAGGAAGGTGTTGGATGGCACTGCTCTGCAGCATCCCCAAGACCCTTTGCTGGCAGGGTCACATGGCAGCAAATAGGACATGGGGAGGATTTGGGGTAATGGGAGTGAAGACATGGCTAGTGGCAAGCTCCTCATCTGCTGGAAGGTGAAAGAGGTGATGTCTGTCCACGTTTGATTTGCAGCTCACGAACCAGGAGCTGCTCAGAGGAGCTGCATTGTTGTGGGTGCTGGCAGAGAGAGCAGCAGGAGGCAGCACTTTGCACTTTTACACAGGGCTGTCACTGCTGCATCCACACATCTCTTTTCCACGGTACATCCTGATGGTGCCCATCCAGTGAGCTCTGCACAGCCACGTAAGCAGCCAACAAAAGGAAACCCACATCCCAATACTGGCTAGCCAAGTGACCTTGGGCTGTGCCTGGCTCTGCTCTGTCTGTGCAGCTGGAAGCAGTGACACTGTCACCTCAGTGCACCCACAGCTTTGTTTTCACAGAGGCAGAGGAGGAGTGGACAGAGGGTGCTTTGCCCTGGCAGCAGACTGTGACCTTGTCCCTGGGAGCCAGTGGGAAGGTCATGCTGTGTCATGCTCTGGCCACAAGCTCTGGGTTTTGTGCTGTTGAAACCAGTTCCTCCTGCCACAGCCTACATATGGTCCCAGCCATGGCTGCTTGGCCAACCCAAAAACTGTTTCAAGAAAGCAAACTGAACTGAACATAGCATTCTGATCTGGCTGTTTCCCTTTTCCATGCCCTGGCTTGGGGACAATCCTGGGCTGCTTTTGGAGAGGGGTTAGAGGAGCTTTTCCTTGCGTGCCTCAGGCTAACCAAAGCCACCGCTGCACATCTGCAGACTATGGGAAACGAACCAGGGGTCCAGCTGAAAGGACCTAACTCCTAAAGCCAGAGTGGTATAGTTAGAATGCATCCCAGCCCGTTAATGCTCATCCAGACACATCTACAGCTTTTTTATCACAGCACTGTTTGTCCTTTCCACTAATTTCATCAAATAACCAGCCACACAACACAGTCTGCTGTGCCAGTGAGAGCAGGCAGGCTCCAGCCTGACCCAAGCTGCTGGCTTCTATCGATTACTCATTAGCCGTGGGTGTGGTGCGAGGCGTAGGAATCACAAAACTTGCTACCCGTGTAGGTCTGCACCAGCTTCTGGTCCCCGGGCAGTGCTTTGCCCTTGAATTGACCTTGTCCTTTGAATTATCAGGTTTACAGAAGAAAAATTGAACAATCAGTCCAGGTATGAACTGCCTTGAACTGGTTTTCTGCACTGGATTACACTTCAGACGTTGCAACAGCTTTAAAACCTTCTTGCTTTTCCCTGTAAGAAAAACCAGTTCTGAATAAGTTGCTGCTAATTGTGTTGGAAGGGTTTTATTTGTATCCCGCTCTCCCAAAACCCAAAGAAAGTAGCATATGAAATATGATACTTTTTCAGTGCTTTCTCCTCCTGACCTGAATGATGAATTACAAACAAATTTAATCTGTGTGATACAGCACAGAATTGCACCTTTTACTTCTGCACTTTCACAAGCATAAATGCTGCAGAAAGAGGGCAGGATGATCAAAACCTGAAAAAAGAAAAATAACACCAAGAGATATTTGTTGCAAAAGCATGGCTATTTGTAGAAGCTATTGAGAACAAGAGTAAAACACCGTTAGCTTGGCTAGGAGGGTTCATCCTCCCACATGAACTGATGGGAAGGCCATGGGTGGTACTGGTGTAGCCTGGAGTGGTATCTCTGCCTGGATCAGCTTAGGAGCCTCATCCTCTCCAACATAATCACAATGTGAACACCCACACTACCAACAGCTTTGCACAAACATCAGGCAAGTACAGTTTGTTTCCAGGAAAGCCAAATGCACAGGTATATTAAGATATTAATGAGCTCCTTCTGCTAAAACAGGTCAGAAGGAAAGAGAAAGATTCCTGTTTTCTCTAGTTCCAAATACATCATGTCCCTCTTGAGAATTTTTCTGGGGAAAGGGTGGGGAAATAATAGCTCTCCAGTGAGCTGTGTGAGCTGGCCCTCACTCTCACCAGTTTCTGATCAGCAACACAGATTGTTCAGCACTGAACCAACAGAAAGCACATGAACTTCAATGCCTGGATGAGTCATTTGCAGAGCTGTAAGCACAATGAAACTGCAGTAATGAAAAAGTGAGAGCTCAGAGAGTGCCCATTCTGTGAAGCGAGGGATGCCTGTGGTGTTGATTAGGTCTTGAGCATCCCACAAAGTCCTGTGCCTCACATGCCCTGACAATCAGAGCAGTTGCATGGAAAATGCTGAGTTCCAGGAAATGTTTGGATCGTGGCACTGGGTCTTTAGTGCTGCAAGCATGCTAACCTCTCTCTGTGCAGCTGTGACTGGGATGGGGGAAAGGTTTTGGTACCACATCCATGTAGGGAGGGTATCAGCCCCATGCTGTGTGTTTGGATGGAACCAGGTAGGCATGAATGTGTATGGTTGGTGTGTGCATAGTATTGTAGACAAGTACCCACGTCCAGCAGACAGGGAGATGCCTGGCACAGCATGGACAGTTGTGTCTATGGACACTTGTGTCTATCCAGGTGTTGCTACAGGCAGCTTGGAGGGCAGTGCTCATGATCCTCTTCAGACCAATGCAGAAGGATATTTAGGAAGACTCTGATGCTAGCAGCACTAAATATGTGGAGGGAGTATTTGTGCCTCTAGTTCTTCAATTGCAAGCCATGATCAAATCCATTAGATATCATTACTTGAATTAAAAGCAATAGTACCCAATTCTTGCTGTAACAATAATGACCTATTGTGCAATGTTATTAATGATTATTAACGTCATTGTTTGCAGGAAACTGGACTGTGGTTTTCACGTGACAAACCAGCCCACTGATGTCCCCAAATTTTTTATTTTCTAGTGAGATTGAAGAGGGGAATGATTGAGCAAGCCATAGCAGTCTGTGACAGTCCTGCTGCAAGTATCACATTGACTTCTGCCCCTCTCCCTGTCTCCACAATGGGATGTTAACTCTGTAGCCTAAGTATGATGGATTAAGAATGACTATCCTCAGTGATCTTGTCGATGCTTTTGCTACAAAAATTTTATTTCCTCTGGAACTGTGAAAGTGGATACAAGATACAAAGGAAAATGAATAGCAATGTCTCTTTGCCCTCCAGTTGTTGGCAATTTATACCTACCTATGCGGGCAGCTTGTTTTAATCTGCCAAGCTGCCCACATGGATTGGTGGCTCATGTGGCCCAGCTGAGGATAAGTTATTACTTTCCAGAAGAGTGATGTGAAGTAGTTGCAGTGCAATGGGAAAATTTTCAGACTGCTCTGGGAGCTCAAAATCCTGAACAGGCTGTGTGTGGGAGGGAGACTTGGACATGATGGACAATAAAAGATTGGCCGCTGCACAGGGATAGAGAATCATGAACAAGCTGATAATGCAGTCTATTCAGACCTCCCTATTTCTGGGCTTGTTACTGTTTGCAGTGCTACAGGCTAAATTTGGTCATGGGACTTCTACTTGAGCTGTCCAATTAATCTGTGAGTTCTGCACTTCATGGCTAAGAGCTCTGATCAGCAAGAGAGTAGAAAACCACTAGCAAGCATAACAACTATCAGCATGCTCATCAGGAGGGACACACTCAGGAAACTCATGCTGAAAATGCAAGTGTCAGCACCCTGCACCAAGCATCCCAGTGGGGAAGAGTAAGAAGATGATGTCCTCTGCATATGAGGTACATAGGAAAGGGGATTTGGGAGAGGGGGAAGGACTGTTCTTCCCAGTGTCCAGATTTGTGTCAAAGCATGACACCTCCTTCAGCACATAAGAAATTCTCTGCTTCCTAGTCCTGTGTGTACCAGGGTTTTTCATGGTTGGTCTTAATTGCAATGATGTGAACCCAAACACTGAGCACTGAGTGCAGCCATGCTCCTCAAGCTCAGATGTCCTGAGAAGTCTGTTTTCATCCAGGGTTCAGCTCAGTTTATTCACCTGGGCAGTACCTGCTCCAGTTCCCCAAAAGGCAGAAGCAGGTCCTCAGGTCCTACAGGGAAGATGTAATAGGAGAGACAGATGAACAAAGACCAACACTCCCACAAACTGAACCTTGGTTTTCCTGATCAATCTGGAGATGCTCCATTTTCTGCTCCAATGGCTCAAATCAATTTTTTTCAAGCATTGCTTTAGGTTTGTTGCTGATGGTTGTTTTGGTATGGAGGGGAGCAGCTCCTGGACACCTCTAAGAAAATGAATTGTCAGATGTTGCCTCCTTGCCCTGGTCTGCAGGCCTTGGCTTTGAAGCTGCTGCTGGCTCTTTGGTCTGGCTCTGCTTTTCTTTTGCAGTCAGGTCTGATTACAGCAAATCCCAGATCTTGAATCAGGGCAAGTTTTAATACTGTACAGGCCTTGTTTATGTAACAGCTCCCATCCCTCAGGGATGAATCCAGGACTCGCAGCACTAAAAGCATTAGCTGCTGCCACTGGAGCTAAAGATGTAACTCCTCTGGCTGGTAGCACCAGTACATTTATAGCCTCTAGAACAAACGCTGGAGGAGACTTGTGACACACTAAAAAGTGGGTTATGCCTACTTAAGCATTTCATCCCACCACTGTACTCAGGGAGAATGTACTCATAGGACCACAGGTGTGAAAATCCTCCTGATGCTGCTGCCAGCCCATTGCCCAGAGCTAGTCTGAGTAGAGTGTACACATCATTACTTACCAGCAGTGTTCTACTAGCACTCATGTCCTCCCTTTTGCCCTCAGATCTCTTTCAGTACTGGAGAAATAGAGGACAGAACAAGTGTAGGCAGGGCTCTGGCTCCCTTGGCTTAAACAACAGTGTCTGCTCATCCTTCTGAACTCATTTTGTAATGACTTTGGCATTATGGAGGTTTATATTCTTCTTCCTTTACAGGCATGTGATGCAGAGCCTTTGGGCTTCAACATGTCAGCAGCTCAAAAAACAGCCAGCCACCTCCAAAAAGCAGCTCTGATTGCCTCCACAGCTCAGGGCCCAAAGACATGCTCACACTCAGAACAATTTCAGGTCAACACCCAAAAATACCCATGATTCACCTTAAAGCTTTAACACAGCTTAATTTTCCCCATCATTCATTCTTTGTCCTTTCTGTTTATGCTGTTTAACTACACAGCTCAGTATCTGTCCCCTACATTCCAGAGTGTTTGGTGCAAACAAACATCAGTTTAATGACTGTTCAGGGATTTACTGTAAATTGCCTCCTGGCTTCCATCCTAAAATCCACATTTTGATGGGACATAGCATTATAAAGCATGAAGTGCACCTTGAGAGTCTTCCCCAACAAAATGCTAGTCCAACCTGAAACTGCATGATTGTGATTGTGCGTGATTTCCCTGTCTGGGGAAGAGATTGCAGAAAAATGCAGTAGTTACAGTGACATTCGTTCTTGGCTCCTGTATCTGGGCAAGGTATGTCTGTCTGTCAGTTCCCCTGTCCCAAAATGTCAAGAGCACCTGCAATAGAGCTGATTCTAATTTTTTCCAGAAATAGAGTCAGAGATCTGCAGGGTGTGTGACCATGTGTGTCAGGGAGCTTTACAGGGATTCTTTGGTACCCCTTAAGGCTGTCCTTGTTACTTGGACAGTGACACCTTTTACCTTTACCTCTGGCTTGGGGGCTTGGAGGGAATATTCTGGTCCACTTTTATTTCCAGAGTCCCATCTCCCTCGTTCACCTGAGTTCATTTCAGCATTTCTATCAAACTGACTCTCACAAACATTCCTGACAGGAGAGCAAGGACTGCGGTGCAAACAGGCACTCGTTACATAAACCACTTAAATGAGACATCAGCCAAATCTGGCTGGTGGAAGGAGGATGTCAGCTGAGGACAGGGTATTTAAACGCAGCAGGGGAGAAGCTACAGCTCAGGGTTTGTTAAGGATATTTACAGCCCTTTGTGAGAGGAAACGCAGCTGTGTCCATCTCCTTCAGTGGCTCCCCTGAGGCGGGGGCTGGACGCCCTGTGTCACACTTTGGGGCGAGCAGGGCTGCTGGCCCTCAGCCACCACCACACCGGGACACACAGCCGCAGCCTCATTCCCTTCCAGCCGCCAAAGCTTGGCTGCGAAAGCCCTGGGACAAGTTCCCCGTCCCTTTAGGTGGTCTGAGGGAGCTGGAAGGGCAGCTGGGGCTTGGCAAGGGAGCCGTGCCCGGCTCCTTGGGGAGCGCGTCGCAGGCCTGCGGCAGCGGCTGCGGGGGCACGGCCGCTGCGCACAGGAGCCGCTGCTGACCGCGGCCCCGGCCGAGGTTAAGCCCCAGATAAGGGCACGGAGCACTTTCCCCGGCCGAGGGGCTGTAGATAACCGGCAGTGAGTGACAGGCTGCTGCGAGCCGCGGGCCGGCCGGGAGGGGCGGACACCGAGGCCGCAGCTGCTGCTGTGTCCGCCACACCGGGCAGCGCCCGGCGGCACCCCCGCTGCCGGGAGGGAACCGAGACACCGCTCGCCCTCTCTAGCACCGAGCCAGCCCTTCGGCTCTGCGGGCGGTGTCCGAACAGAGCGGACCCCGATTCTTCCCACGGGCACTGGCTCGGTGGAAGGACCCGTCCTTCCCGCACTGCACGGTACCGCACGGTACGGCACGGCTCAGCAGGTAGTGCGTTGTGCTGCGTTGCGTTACACTGCACTGCATTGCATTGCGGTGCTGCCCTCCCGAGCGGCGAGGAGCGCCGAAGCGCGGTGCCCCGGTGCGCCCGCCCCGCCGCAGGGCCGCCCCGGCGGGCGGCGAACGTTCCAGACCCCCCACGCTGCGGCAGCGGCGGCGGGACGGGGCTGGGCGGGGCGCGGCGGGACGGGGGCGCGGCCAAACGGAGCCGGCCCGCGCGGGGTCTTGAGGGAAATGTAGTTCACTATCCGCAGCGAAGGGGTGCCTAGGTCTGAGGAGTGGACTACATCTCCCGTGGGGCACCAGGAAGGAGCGGCCGCCGCAGCGCCCGCCCGCAGGCGCAGTGGGGACGCCGGAACCGCTATAAGCGGCGTTGTTTGGGTTTGCGGCCGCGGAGCGGAGAAGCTGCGGCGGGGCCGTCGGCGGGCGGAGGTGAGTGCGGCTGGTGCTGGGGACGAGCGAGCCTTGGTGTGGTGAGGAGGCGGCTTTGCTGTCCCCTCTCCTGTCAGGAGCCCGGCCGAGCAGCCCCCTCAGCTCGCCCCCGGTGAAGGGGCTGCGCGGTGCCCTCTCCCGCCGCGCTCTGTCCCGCCCCGGCTGCAGCCGGGCGCACCTGTCCCTGGGCGGGGCAGCTCCCGTGCTTGCGGCAGTGCGGCGGAGACACGGGGGGGCCGGGGAAGAGCAGAGGGGGCTCCCCCGGGCTGCTGGGGGGTGTCCGGCCGGGGGGGCTGTCCCGCATCCCTGCCGCGGGCGGGGCGCGGAGCCCGCGGTGCAGCATCCCCGCCCCGCGGCGCTCTCGGCGGGGAGAGATGAGAGATGCTGCAGCGGCGGAGCCCTGGCAGCCCCGCGCAGCCCGGCAGAGCCGCTGGTGCAGTCTGACCACAGTAGCGCAGGCAGGCGTCTCCCATCGCCTTAGTTGCAGGCGGGTGGCAGAATGCGATAAAACTGAGTTATAAAACAGGGTCTCGCAGAGTTGAGTGATTTTTGTCTTCCAGGCTCTGGTTCTCCTTATGACCTTTCAGTGCAGTTTGATAGACTGGGTGGAAACCTGCAGCACTGAAGGTGTGACTCATTCCTGTGCATGTCTGTACTTAATTATAGCTCAAGCCTATGGAGTAAGTGAGCAATGCTATGGAAAAGGGACACAGTTTTCTCCAGAGTGTTTCTACTGACTAATGTTATTAAGTGATCTCTCCAGAGAGATTGGTTTTGCAAAACTTTGTACCAATGAATTATTGTATATATGTAATTTCAAACTCTTCACAAAAGATTTTGGGGATTTGGTCTTCCCAGGCAAATTTCTCTCAGTTTCAGCTAAATGCTGTAGCTATTGCTTTAATCTGTCAGATTGCATAATTGTATTTCGGAGATCTAAGGGAGGAACTATGACAGCACTCTAGTGCATTGAGGATCATTGTACTATTTGATTACCTCAGGGTATGTTTAAACTAGTTCATGAGAAGTTAGTCTTGCATGGACTTTGAAAGCCACGTTATTACGGCGCTGTTGTAATACAACTCATTTACTATTGCGTATTGATTTTGATTCTGAAAATTAACTTTAAAAATAGGTGACTAAAAGTAACTGGTGTATTTGGCACGGCACATAATGAAGGGGAATTTAATTGTTTTTCAGATACTTGAGGTGAAAGCACACGTGTAAACCCTGGCGTTTACGGAAGATGAAAGACATCGACATAGGAAAAGAGTACATTATACCCAGTCCTGGGTATAGGAGTGTGAGGGAGAGAGCTGACTCGGTGCAGCATGAAGAGCAGGAAGAGCCTAGTTTCCAGCATTCTAAACTTAAGGTCAATTTCTTTTTCATTGTTCATTTTGCAGTCTTTATGCTTATTAAATTGCATGCAGCAGCCTTTTTGCTGTGCTAGCTGTATATAGATTTGCTGCATTGAAGGTCAATAATGAGTATTGCCTATTGTGTGGAAGAGGTCATTCCAAAGGGTGCTGTAGCTATTTTGATACCAGGTCTTAGTACTTACTAAGCATTTTTCACTTTTAAGTGTGGCTTTTCAGTAACATTTGAGCAAAACTTTTTTCTAGTATTCAGCTATTGATGTGAATCAAGGAAGTTTTTTAAACCTTTGTGTTTTAGAGAATCATTACAACCAAGGAAGAGCAGTGAAGCACTCGGCACAAATCATGCACCATTCAGTGCTGGCAGCTGAAAAAACTCTTAATCATGCCATGGTTGTTTCAAGGATTAATTTTCTAAAACAGATGTCTAACTTGCTCTAGTAGCTTGACTTTTTTACTTTCCCCTCAGATGAAAGTAATTATTATTGAAGGCTTTCTTGAACATCTGTGTATTTAACATGGTGAGGTGTCATCATAATTCTAGTTTATTTTGAGAACTGGGTCTTGAAATAACCACTGGCTTAAAGGTAGCCTGTCATTGTTCAGAGCTTCTAATTTTTAAAGCTTGTTTTCACTAGGAAGAGTGCATATACTACCAAGTGCTATTAGGAAAAAGGCTCAGAGAAATGGAAACACCCATGCTGATGAAAGATATGGTCAGAAACTAATAACCTTTGCCAGCTGAAGAAGGTTAAAGGTATTCCAGTGCTAGCATTCAGAGCAGCTAATATTTTCTTGCATATCCTGTTCTTGACCTTTTCTGAAATACTCCAAGGACTGATATATATGTATACACACTGTAGATTTTTCTCAAGACAAACAAATAAAGTTAATAGTGCTTCTGTCTGATTTTTCACAATGATGAGTTCCTTGCAGATGTGCTGCTGCTCATTCCACATGGTTTGCCTGTGAGAGGGTTGGAAACAGGGAAGCTTTCTGTATTTGTAAGGAGGAATTGTGAAGACCTCTGAAGAAGCTTAATCTTTGCTGTGTTACAGTAGCTGCTGAGATACTCTGTATTTCAGCCTCCCTCGTTTCAGTGGGTTTGAGGGTTTCCCAGGGCTGCTCTGCTGATTGGGATTGGAGAGCTGAGCTCTGCAGCAGTGAGTGCAGCCTGCAGGCCCTGCAGCTCCAGTGTCCCCACAGGCTCTATGACTCAGCAAGTGCTGCTGCCGTGTTCAGCAAGGTGGTGTCTGATTGCATTACAGCAGGCACCGATGCACAGCCGAGCCCTCGAGCCACCGTGTGGGTTTTTATGGCTTTTGTCATGTTGATGTCATGGGCTTGCCACCCACCCTGCCCTGTCCAGTAGCAAATCTGCTCTGTCAAATTACTGGTGACAACAGTGATGCCATTGGTGGGCAGCTCTGTTTCCTGACCAGTGGCAGTGGAGTTCAGCAGTAATCATTGCATGTTATCTCTCCCTTTTGGTCTGCATCATATAATCAGGATTTAACTTTTAAAGGAAACAAGCCTTATCTTACCTGTAGATTTTTAATTAAATGAAACCATGAAACCGGCATATTTGTGGGTACTTTTATTTTTTTATTCCTTTTTTTTTTTTTTTCTTTTGTGGAGACTGAAAGTCAGCTAAATCCTGCATGTCTGTACAGCCTGGCATGAAAATCTCTGTGAGGCAGCTTCATGTCAGCTTCTCTGTTGCTGGTCTTTTTTACCCTCTTACCCATTCCATTTGATATGCTGCCTATGACTACAGGGTAGTACACACAGATAATTGATTGCAAAACAGGGGTTCTGTGAACTTGTGAATACTGATGTAAGAGGAGGGCTTACCCAAGCTCATACATTGAACTTTATCTTGTTTGTTCTCTTTGAGTAGAAGAATGAACTGAACTTGTTTTGCTAATGGCATCTTATGGCTCTGATAGGATTCCCACTTTACTTGGCCATTATCTTGTTCAGTATGCCAAGGTTGTGTTAATTTCTAGCTCAGACGTTGGTACCGTTTTTGTTTTGCTACCCTTGCAGCTTGGGTGTATGTAGTCCACAGACACAAACAGCTTTGAATTTGTTGCTACATGTCAGTGAGATAAATCCTGCTTGCTTGCAGAATACTAGGTTAAGGTTAAGTAAAAGGAGAGGTATTCATAACACCTTATCTAAGGTAGGCATTCATGTTTGTGTACCAAGTTTTTCCCTTTCTAGTTGAAACAAGTTCTGGTTTCAGCAGCGTACTTGGCTTAGGGAAGAGCAAAGACTCCCCTTTCATAAAGCTGAGCTTTGTTTGGTTAAGCACTTTCCCCCTGCATGTAAGGAAATGGTAGAAGCTGTGAAGAAAATGGTGTTTCAAGGGAAGAGAAGGAACTCTGTCCTTTGCTACTGTATCTTTTGTGGAACCTGGATTGGGTTAGATGCCCAAATTGACTTGGCACAGCTGGTGGCAGAACACCACAGAGGGCTGATGTGATGAGGAAGGGTAGGACCACAGCAGTTCAGATAGAGGGATAAGCTGTAGTGGAACTCTCACTTGGACAACAGGGTCCAGTGTACCATCAATAGAGATGTTGTGACTCTCAAATTTCTTGTAGAAAATCTGGCTCAGGATTTGAATTAGGTTGACCAGAAAATGACTAAGCTGTAAGCATGATCTGTATTGCCAGGAACAAGCTGCAAGCAGATGTAGGCTGTTATTTCACCATGAACTTCAGATCTTTGTGGAAGGTGAGTTTAAGGCTGTTGTGCAGCAGACTTTGACTGCATGAGGTGGCCTTCTATCTAACATGGTGCACCCTTATAGGGTGAGGTTGAATCCTCTGTGCTCTGGGGACAGTAGTCAAGGGCCACTGGTTCATGGCCAGTGGTGATGACTGCTTCTGGCAGGGCTACAAGTACATTTGGCTGATCAATAATATGACTCATTGGGTTTTTTGTTGCCTATATTGCTGCATTTTCTGTATCCTTCTTAACTTGAAGCAGACAAGTCTAGTTGATTTTCTGATCATGATCTTTATAGGTGAAAGACCTGTTTTACCATTGAGCCAAGGTCCCAGAGCTTTGTGTGTCTCTTCTTTGCATTGCAAAAGGTTATATTCAGCTTTCCATTTTCTGTCCTGAAACCTCCATTCTTGTGTTTATTTCCAGCTGAAAGGATGCTGTTTCAAACCACCACAAGTGTGTTCATGACAATAGTGAAAAAGAACTTGCAATTCTTTCCTTGGAAGCTTAAATGCTGCTTGGTCACAGCTTGAAAGATCACATCTCTGAAAGACAGAAGCTTTTCAAATAGGCTTCCTGGAATCATAATTGAAATAATTCTGCAGTATAAGTAGGACTAATCCAACATTTCCTGGCACTTAATGGGAATGTTGCTATAGAAATATGGACCTTTGAAATAGGTGCTTCAGGGCTGAAATTCAAGAAAAAATTATTCAGCTTGTGAATACATATATTCACCTCATGAATAAGTGTCTGCAGTGTGTTCTGATAACAATTGATTTTTAAGTCTTTGGAGACCTTAATGTAGCTTACAAAAGACTCTGAACTACATGTTCCCCCTGCATAGTACCACACTAATTGGGCTTATTGTTTGTGGGGACATGCCTCTGCTGGAGAACTTATAGGTGCACTTGCTGCCTAGCACAGCAGTGAGTGGTCTTCATCTGTAAAAGCTGTTACATGACCAGTGAGTAATAATTAAGGGATGTTTTGAAATATTGATTTGTACTTACACCTTTAGGACTTTCTGTTCTCAGAATGTGCCTGTGCCCTTCAATTTGCATCTGCAGTAATTTTATGTAGTTTTTCTCATGGAAGCAGTGTATTCTGGGGAGCACAGACCCCACTGTCCATGAAATATGCTATAAAATCACAGATGAGGAAAAGAAATAATTTATTTTTGGAATGCTTTTGGAATTGGCTTGTCTCAAATGTAGATTTTGTTTTTTTGATGGAATAGCAGGCAATAGAATTTAGCTTTCCTACCCCATTACAATAGAGGAGGATATGACAACAAGCTGCTTCTATGATATACAGAGCTTATGAGAACTCAATTCTTAGAATTCAACTTCCCACGTTAACAATGCTACAGCACTTATTTACAAATTGTACTCCAAGCTGTAGTTGGCTCTGGCTGAAATGTACTGTTCAGGATCAAGTTCTTGCTGCTGAAGGATGATGACTGCATCTGTGGTGAATCTCAAGTGCAAATTGCTGTGTTTCAAGGCACCAGCCAGGGAACTGTAGAGATCACTTCAAACGTGCAGGAAATGTGTTGCTAACTTTAGCTATCAGAAGCCCTACTAATATTCCTGTCCTTACCTTCATCTCTTGTTTTTCAGGTTTGTTTCTGACATCTTTTGCCCAAGACAACAGGGAATGTGATCAGAACTTGTTGGAACTTATGTAAATCCTTCAAGCACAGATAGCTTTGAAGTGATTTATCACTGAGTATTTAAATAGATCAATTCTGCCTCAACCTCTCTGAAGCATCTGAGTGTCTGAGTCAACTGAACAACAGGTTAAAAATAGGGGTGTGAGTGTAGCCTGGGTGCTTCTGCCTGTGCACTTCCAAGTCCTAGACTGCTTAACTATAAACTGTTATTTGTAGCTGAAGCTGCTGGATGTGTCTGCATATTTTCATAGCTAAGTAAACACTTTTTTACTTTTTCAGGTCAAATGAAATCAAAATTTTAAAATCTTTTTTTGCAACAGTTCTATTATTTTTGAGAACTTTGAACACAATCAGACTAGGTGCAGAAGCAAACACTGGTGGTACTGTCTAAAAATACATTAATTCCATGATATCCCCAAAGAATTGAGCATATTGGTTACCATCATGTTCTGTTGTTTTACCATTGAACTTCTGCTAATAAAGCAGTCACTGACACAGTAATCACAGAATCAAGTGATTCTGTCAAGGATCACTTGATGGAAGATCCTAGAATTGTTTGGTGTATGCTTTAGGATGACCCTCTAACCACACTGAAGAAGGGGAATCTCTACCTTCTCCTCCATGCCTAGATGCACATATCACCATCTGAGAAAGGAGCATATCCACAGCCAGTATGTATCAAAAGTTTATCTGACACTTGGAGGGGGGTTTATGGTATCAGAGATACCACTTAACAGGAGGAGCAAAAAGGTGAGGTCTGTGACTGGGCAGAGACATTTTCTAGAGGAACAGTGATATTCTGGATAATTTGCAGCTTCCTTTGGAATGTGAGTGCCTTCCCTAGTGCACAGCCATCTTCTTTCCAAGCCTTAGCCACATCATAAAACCTCAGCTCTGACCACATGCTGGTATTGTCTTTGACTACTGTGGGTTGCTGTTCCTTTGTTCAAAGCAGATTTCTAAATCAGCCTGCTCGTGACCAGAAGTGTGTAAGGAGTAGATTAGCTATCAGTGAAGGAAATCTTGCAGTGTCTTTTCCATTGTGGTGTTCTATATTAGTGCTGCAGACATTCTGCTCTATGGCTGTTTCAGAAACTCAGTGTACAGCTATAAAGTGTTCCCAGAAATATTCACTGCATCTATGCCAAACTATTGGTGAACTTAGCTTGAAGCAACTTAAAATTCACATATGTGAGGGGTTCTGATGTCTTGGGACACTGAGATGGTTGTTAGTTTTTGGGAATTTGTATCCTAGTGATAAGGAATAGTCAGTCAGTTGTGCTCTGAGCCACAGACAGCAAACAAGCTGTTCCACAAACAAAATCTGTGTTTCAGTTGTTTTTGAGGATGAAGGTTAATGAATTTCAAAGTCAACATGTTTAGAGCTCTGTGATGTTTAGTTTGTATGTCCTAGTTTACTGTTTGCTTTTGGAAGTGTGTGTTTGTGCAGGAAGGTGAGCTCAGTACAAGATTGTTGTATTAGGCTTGATAAATGCTGTGGTGTCAAGGCTTCTGCTGTCACTTGTTGATTCTACTCAATAGAAGTTGAAGTTCAAGGTCTCCCTGGATGCTCCATGCACTGTACAAAATTCTCCTGTGTAGCTTCTGTTGTGACCTGGCTTAGGCATGGCCTGAATAAGGATTGTTACTGAAGAACACCCCCAGCATATGTCAGGGTGTTGGGGTGGTTCAGGAGAGCAGAGCTTACCTGAGCAAGGCAGGAGCCAGATTGTCAGCCTGTGCTGTGTTGGGTTGATCTGCTTAGTGAGGAGTTGGTTTCCCATCTTTGTAGGCAGAGACATGTGGGTTGCCAATTCTAAAGCTGGTTATTAACAATTCCACAGGAGTCTGCTGTTACTGTGCATGAGCTATATAGTTCCAGTGCTGGATGATCAATGTGCAGCCTTATTTTGAATGAATCCTAGAACCTTTGCTTACAAGATCACGAATAATGGTTTTAATGCAAAACAAGACAGGAATTCATGGATACCACAAGCCTAAGCACATGCATCACTGCTTATCAGATGCATTCATAGCAGCTACATTTCCAAAGTCCTAAAACAAACACTTCATGCCAAACTCTATATTTCTTGGATTGCAGGAATAAGTGGATTTGCTAGGAAAGAGTTGAGAACATCTCACCTCAAAGCTGATGCTGGCCAGAATTCAAGGGCAAGGTAAAATAAGAAATATTCCTGTACGAAGCTGATATACCCATCTTCACCAAGGACGTTTTGTGCCTCAAGTGAAAGTGTTCAATATATGTGACTAAAATACTCAGGCTTACCAGATGCACATAGCCTGACCTTGTTTGGCTGCAGAACCTTGATATCAGTACCAAGCACTATTGGGAAACTTCTGCTTTAACCTGAGGATGCATAAACCCAGGCTAGCTTTGAAACCATGACTCCAGTGTTAATACAACTTCTGCTAATCCTGGCCCAGAAAAGTAACAACGGATCTGGTGTAATCAAGTCACATGTAACTGTTAAAGTGGACTCCAAGCTTTCCTATCTCTGAACTGTTGTGGTAAATCAGAATGTTTCTCAACAGTTAATTTGTATCTTTTAAGCGAAATATGACGCAGCTGTACTTATTCCTGCATTTGGCTTTGTGTTAGGTGCTGTGAAGAGCTGTTCTTCCAGGTAGCAGAAGCTGAGAAGGCAGCAGAGACGTGAAATTTTATTTATACCCCCTTTTTCAGGAGGTTGAAGAAAATGGAGTCTCTGACTTCTTGATCTGATTCTTCTATGGAAATTGTAACCATAATTTCTAGGCATCTGACGCTGTCTGATGGTCTCACCTTGGTGCTGTGTGAATGCAGCTGTGCTGTCTGTACTTTGCAGTCAATGTGTGCAGGTGCCTAAAGGATCAATGCCTCCTTCCTGACACCCACTGTCTCTGATCTAGCCCAGTGCCTGCTCCTTGTTGCTCCAGCGTCAGGGAGACAGCTGGTATGGGTGGATGATACACCAAACTAGTCTTAAATAGGCTCATGTTTTAATCAGGCAGGGTATTATAAAGTATCCTAGCTACAGAGAAGGCTGGGAGCCTAATGCTGCAAATCCCCTTGTTAATATTTTTATAGATTGTGTATTGCATCAAATCCAGTGAAAGGAGAATTGCCTTAGTAGACCGTAAAGTTCATGGTGCATTGCTGCTTCACCAAGCAGCTGCGGACTCGACAATGCTTGGACCTGCAAACCTATTTGATTTTCAGATGCTCTGGGGTTTGATGATTTGCAGCCTGGACAATGCTTTAGGGGTTGCCTGTGCTACCTGCAGAAGCAGTGTATATACCCTTTACTCCTTTGTGGAGGTATTCTTGGACCCAGAGGAATTTCTGGGAAGAATGTAATTAATACTTCAGAGGATCTTTTCCTAGACTCTTTTTTTTTTAGTTGTGCTTAAGCTAAATGGAACAGTTGGTTCGTTGCTTCCCTTCCCCAGCCCATACAAGCCAATCACTAATCTTGTTTTGTAACACCAATCTTTTAATGAAGTCTTTAAATATTTTTTAAATTGCTCTTCATCGTGGAGTTGTAAAATGGTGAATGCTTTAAGCTCTGAGCAGATCTGGTGATGATGGAATTATTTCTCATCACATGCCCACCTAGTTCTGAGCTCTGTTCTTCTGGTCTCTAGGTTTCCCTTTTGCCTCTCCTTGCTGGGAACTTTAAAGGCATGAGGAAGCCTGCTGAGCTCTGGCTGCTAAGTGCAAGAGATAGGAGTTCTGTCCTGCAGTGTTGCAGGACAGTGTTGCCAGCTCAGAGACCTTTACAACTTAAATCAAACAATTTTAACTCTGTAATAATAATTCAACCACAGTAGCTTTAGTATTCTATGTCAGCTGCAAGGATTATTTAAAAAGTAGCTACAGGTCTGTTCTAGTTTCCTGTCAGCTGCTGGTAGGACCAGAAGAGATGCAGCTTCTTCCCTGCTGTGATTTGAGCCCTGGAAGGTGTTCTTCCTTGGGGAAGAAGGGACAAAGCTCTTTGGGGGGTTTGGGTTGTACGCACATATCAGATTCTCTAGTTCTCTTTCTTCAGGCTTTATGTACCTCTCAAATACCTGTACCTTTATTCCTTTTATCTATCCAGCTGAAAAATCTTAAGTTTATGCTATTCCAAGCCCCATTGTTATTACTGCTCGAGGAAAGTAAGTTTAAGTATAATATCCTTTTTGAACTGAAGTGACAAGAGGCATAGTCTGGTGTTCAAAAAGGGTGCAAACCCTAGGGTTTTTTAAGTGTTATGCTAATGTTTTCTGCTTTATCCTTTTTGTCTTTTGTAATAATTCTTCATTTTTTGACCTTTTGTTGGTGCTGAGTAGTCATCTGCTGTTTCTCAATGCATGTCTGATTGAATCTTCCTCTCCCAGTTAGCAATATCTGATTTAGACTTGTTTTGTTTCTGTGAGCATTTCCTTGGAGTTATCAGTACCATGTTGTATCACTCATTTAATTGCTTGTTTTGGCATATTAATAAGTTGATGAATTAGAAAAAGTGCATTTTAATTTATTTTTTATGTTTATTAGACATTTATTTCAAGAGCAGAGCTGGAGCCTGTTGTAGCACATTAGTAACGTCTCAAGGCATTGGTTTCCAAAAAAACTGTGCACACATGAAGGCAATCAGAAAACCTAATCAGAAACCTAAATTAAGTGTTGGGGTTGTTTTGGTTTTTTTACTTCAGTCTTTTGTTCCTGAAGTGCACTGTAGAACAACTTAGGAGCCTCACTTCTTCCTGATAAACTCTGCTTTGAAGATTTTCTAATCTTCAGAGAACTACACAGAACTCTGGAGTTGTTCTTAAATCCTAATTGTACAGTGGTGTGATGCATTTGTTTCTTGGTAGGGATGTGGGATTTTGACAATCTCACCAAGATGGAGATGAGCAGTGCTCTCAGTGTGGTTGTGTTTGTCTCTATGGCAAGACATCATAAAGGCAGTGCCCTTGTCTTTATCAATCCAGCTTTTCCACATTTGCTGAGAGAACGCTTGAGCAGCACTGAAGAGTTTAATTATTTTTCACAGTGATTGTTTATGAATATTATCTTTGGACTGCCTAAACCCCTTGCAATTGTGCTTACTTATTAAAAAGCTATTCTTGTTTCTAAGTGGGTGAATCTATTTTTATGCTCATCAACATAGTGTTTTCTGTTTTGGAAGATTTTTTTTTACTTATAGGCACTTTTTTGGTGTGCTCTGAAAATCAATGTTTATACAACTAGTTTATGGCATCACTTAGAAACAAGTGTGTTATCAGCAACAAGATGTTTGGGCAGATCTGCCCTGGGCCTCTTGTGGGGGTAACACAACAAACCAGTTAAAAATTCCTCTGCTGTATCCAGAAAAGAGGTGGTGCAGAGCTCTTCCCTGCTACTGACTCCTTTGGGACGTTTATGGCAGGTCCCTTATTAGTGCTAATTTGCATAGGTTTAGTAAGACAGTGTTGCCTTAGTGAGTCAGTAATTTAATATAAATTGAGTGAAAAGTCTTTTAATTCAGATTTCAAGTACTGTGTATTTTGAGTCACTCTATGTGTCATAAGGTTTTAATATTCTTTTGTTTCTGTGTTATTTGACTATCTTGTCTTCCCATAGCTTTAGGTGATAGCTTAGCAAATATGTTTTTTGAGATAGAACCATGGATTGTTGACACCATGCTTAGGCACTGTTTAAGTACTTTGGTTAAGTAAATAAGGGACAGATTAATGACATTTTCAGTTTCCTGTTCTTATCCTTCTCATGGGTGGAAATAGTGTCTTAGTGTGCTATACTATTACATGTTAACATGGTACCAAGACCATGGTAAATGGTGACGCTTCCAAAAACAGTTACATGACTTGGAAGTCAGGAACCAAGTGTTTGCATTTATTCTGTGTAGGAGGCTACAATGCATCGCAGTTGTTTCTTTTCAAGGAAACAAGCTAACTTGGCTCTGATAGGTCAACTAATAAAGGTAGAATCATAGTATCTTTGTAAGACCTTCAGGAAGATTTTTCCCTCAGAATTTTTTTTTCCCTACAAAGTAGCACAGGTGCAATAAACTGGAATACAAGCACGTAACGTGGTTCAGCAATAAATGGCACATCAAGTTAGCAGAACCAGTCAAGGGCCCTCTGCCAGTACAGATAACAGGCTCATCTCCTCATGAACTTTTGCCACATCTGGCTGCTCACCAAAAGATTTGTTTGAACTTTGCAACATTTTGACTATCCTGTATCACTGCTGTTCCTCTGCTTGGATTAGCATTTAAGTCTGCCTTTCCCTGGGGCTGTGGAAACCCTCCCCGAGATAAGGTTTGCCTTTTAAGTAAGTGGCTGTTACCAAAGTTGCTGAGCCATTGAGAAACTGTGCCTGGGAGCAGAGAAAAAAATTGTCATTTTTGTTACATTTAGATTAGGGGAAAAGAGAAAAAAACAGGAAACGTGATAAAAGTAAGTACAATTCTACTTAGTGTGTATTTGGTTTTTTAAATTTAATCTAAAGTGGTTGTGAAGAAGAGACTTTAGTAGAATTCTGAAAATACTTTGTATTTTCTGTGGCTAAGAATATCTAAATTATACTAAGAGGGTGTAAATTCATCAAGGAAATGTCTTAATTTTACTGCATAAGCCAGTCATTGATTTCCTGAGCTAATGTCATAGGTACTTGATGTTGTAATCTTTCTCTATAGTATTCCCTGTGGCAGGATTAATCTGGTCTATCCATTTATCCTTTGAATGCACTGGTGCAATACTGGTACTGATTTGTTTTACAAATGCAGCAGTCTAACACAGATCTAGAAGCTGTGCCTTCTATGACTTTGCTGCCAGGATGAAGCCTGTGGTCTAAGACATTGAAATGACTGTGAGTGTTGCACAATAATTTGCAGAAGAAAGAGGTGCAAAATTGCTGGAGATGGGAGTCATGGACTTCAAATGTAGTTTTGAAGTCTGAATCTGTTGTCTTTCTTGTAAAAGCAGATTGAATGCCAGGATGCCTTGGAAGCAGCAGCTCGGGCAGAGGGCCTGCCACTGGACATCTCTGTGCATTCCCAGCTGAGAATGCTGGATGAAGAGCATCACAAGGGCAAATACCACCATGGTCTGAATGCACTGAAACCCATACGGACCACTTCCAAGTACGTCTTTAGGCTACCACAGAACTCGTACAGCATTTGCTTTTCAAACCAGTGACAAAGCAGAATTGCAGATGTAGGTCTGCTGACTGGTACTGGAAACATCAGAATTTGTTTAGCAAGTGTGGCTGGCATGGACCATTTGGTACTCTGAGTGCTTTCAATGAGAGGAGGCTTTGTTTTTCTGGAAGATTGACATTTCCTGTTTCCTTTTTCATTTGTTTGTGATTTTTCTTTAATTCTTTTAGACACCAGCACCCGGTTGATAATGCTGGGCTTTTTTCCTCCATGACCTTCTCCTGGCTCACTCCTTTGGCCCACAGAGCATACAAGAAAGGGGAATTGTTTATGGATGATGTGTGGTCTTTATCAAGGCATGAGTCTTCAGATGTCAACTGCAGAAGGTGAAGACATGTATTTCATTATTATTTTCTTGTTTCCATTTATTATGTTATTACGTGCAGGCAATGGCGAGACATTTTGTTTTGCCTTTTTCAGAATGGTGGATTTCACTTCCATCTTTCAGAGACAGTTTTCTCATTCAGCAGAGTTTCTGTAGCCTTGTCAATTTCAGTGAAATTAGGGAATTATATCTTTAGGAGCGTCTTAGAATTATTCTGATTTTGCATGTCTTAAAAATTTGTTTTAATAGAAAACCAGATTATTCTCAAGGCTATAGTGAAAAATTCTTGTGCTAAAATGAGAAATGATACTGTCAGTAGCAAGGTGACTTAAATGTGGATCAGATCTTCTGATCAGGCTTACATTCTATGGTTAATGAGAATTTCTTCAGGTTTTGACTCTGCAGTCTTCAGTCAGTTCAGCAGAGAGACTGTCAGTATATTAAGACTGCCAAAGAAACTCCAGGCAAAGAAAAAGCACTGTGTTTTTCATCCCTCTATCCTATGGAAGTAACACTACATAGATATGTCTCTTCACCTCACAGAGTGTATTTATTTATCTTAATATTATTTTTTGTTGTTCTGAGCTAGGAAGCACTTAGAGTTTTAACAAAGAAGTATGTATGAGACTGTACCTTCTCCCACAGTGAAAAATTTATGGCATGAATAAATGTCATAAATCTTCTGTTTTTATTAGGTTGGAAAGATTGTGGCAGGAAGAACTACAAGAAAATGGGCCTGATGATGCTTCTCTCCGGAGGGTTGTGTGGATTTTCTGCCGCACCAGGCTCATCCTTTCCATAGTGTGTCTGATGATCACGCAGCTTGCGGGTTTCAGTGGACCAGTAAGTAATATCCATCCTTTTTTTAACAACCCCAGAGGGCTCCATCTCATGGCCAACTGTAAAATCTTAAGGTTTCATTGCAGAATCACTTAAACGTTTTGACTAGCTAGAAATTTTGGGGTAAAATTCCAGAGCAATTCAATAATCCAAGATAGGATTCCTACAGCTGATGGATCAGTTGCTGAATACCCAGGCAAGTTCTTGGGGAAGGGAGGGGGAGTTTAGGTATCCTGAAGGAAATGGACTTTGTTTTTTCTCTTTGGTTTTGAGTATAGTTTAAAGTTCTTCCCTAACTGTATAAGCTTACCTGCATAACTTGCTTTTTTCATAAGATTCTTATGTGCAGGTCTTCTTATTGTTTTTCTCTTTGAAATTCTGTAAACTTATCTTGGAATAAAATTCAGTCTGATAAAACTGTAATCTTAAATTATTGGCATCTTCGAGAAGCGGACCGAAACAATTCTGAGAACACTGCTTAAAAACTAATGTGAGCAGGTCTCAAGAAGCCTGTGGGCATAGTCTTTACTGATCCTACACAGAATGGCCAGACAGGTTTCAGGTAGAAGTGTTAGAAAACGTTGTTGCCTCTAGGAACGACTGCTGTTTGTTGCTGAGGGTCGTTATTGAAGATAACAACATGGGACTTGACATTCACACCATTTTTTGTCACCTGTTTGTTGCACATACTGTGCAGATTTAAAGTTGAAATTTTGACTAAATTTATTCTCTACACATTTCCCTTGAGGAGTAGGAGCAGTATTACTGCTAGTAGTACACGTTTCAGTGTGCTGGTAAGCTGGAGGTTCATTTCTTGGGTAAGTACACTTGGGTGCACTGTTAGGTGAAATGTCTTTTTAAGATGTTTTCCTGCTTTTCAATGTCTTATCAAAAAATGATGTTCTGGTTTTTTTTTAAGTCTTCTTAAAGTTTGCCTTGTTTCATGTAATATGAATAATGATGAATGTTTCTGTGGTATTGTTCTCTTTGTAATATTTTATACTTGTCTTTATTATAAAATACATGAACATGCTTTGTTAATTAACAATAAATTATGATTAAGGTTTTAACAGCACTAGCTTTTCCCAAGAAGAGCTTCTGTCATTGTTTCACTACAGGGCTTGAGGAGCTGCTTTTATCTTTAGCAAAGAACTTGCAGCAGGGTTACCCCTAATTTCTGTAGCGTAATGGTCTCAATTTGTCTCAGCCAAACTGCTGAATGAGAGAGAGCCAGAGGGAAAAGGAGAAAACCAGCTTGATTATATTGGGGACTGCTGCTGCAATTGATGCTTGATATGGGTAACTTTAAATTATCTACAGAGAGTTGCCCATTTACAGACAACCTTATTCATTTTTCTGAATAAGGCCCAATTCATTTTTGGTTCTACCATTTGGCATGAAATTAGGTCTTTACCATCCCTCCTCCCTGTTTTTAAAAATGGCATGCCTCAGGGATATGCCTATGCTGTCTCCTCAGATGTATCAGTGCTTTCTTGTAGTCTTACACCCTTTCAGTCACCTGAAGGTGAGAAGGGAGATCAGGAAAAGCACTTGACTTGACCTCATGTATTGGAGGAAAAATATAAAAGTGGAGTTAAACACTATATTAAACTTCAAAAATTTTAATGCCAGCAAATGGCCTGTGGCTTTGCTAATGAGCATTGTGATGGTTATAACTGGAAAGGAGTTGTTCCAGACTTCCTGTGTGGACTCTTTTGCTTTGGTTGGGTGGCTTTTTTTGGTATCAGATCCTTCAAGGGTCTTCCTCTTTTTTTATTTTGATACATTTTGCATCTGGCCCAGAATCTAAACCTATAACCTGATGAGTCAGCTGCATGTGTCAGAGTGCCTTGTAAAAACCATCAGAATGTAATAGTATAGGTGATATATTATTTATCTCAAATAAATACTTGCTACTATTTGATCAGCTACCAAAACTTCCAAGTTCTGGTGGAGGAGCAAAGAGGTTTCTTCATTACTAAACATAATTGGTTTAACTCCAGGTCTGAACAATGTACCTGTTTGCTATTGTTCAGAGCTATTCTTCCCTTTTGGGAGATGGGGAAAGTTGCTATTTTAGTGGAGCACAGCTTGACACTTTGGTCAGTTACTGGAGGGGGGAGTGGTAAGCTGTGGGAGGTAAGTGTTCCAGTTTCCCCGTTGGCTCCAGCTGCAGCCTGCCCCGTGCTGTGGCGCGCTGGCTGCAGCAGGGACGCCAGCACTGCAGTGGGACCAGTGACAGAAGCTGTTCTTCAGCATTTTCAGGATGGCTGTTTTCTGCGTCAGGATGAGGCATTCCTGCTGGCCAGAGCCACCGCCAAGAGCAAAGGTAAGGTAATGTTTATTCCATGGGAATGCTTAAGACAGCCCAGCAGCTTGTACCAACTACTACGGTAATAGCCACAGGAGCTCTTTCCCCCCTTAGATTAGTTTATATGCTGTAATGTTTTTGTTTTGTAAATAACTTTATGCTGGATTCTTTTAATTAAACTAATATGAATTTGAATAGTTCTTGTTCAGATGTAAATGTTAATTTTCTGTGACTTTTTTCCCCTCCCTTTTCAAAATTCTTTAATCTGCTGTTTCCTCTTTTCTCTCTTCCGGAACAAAAATAAATTGGGGTATAATGTAAGCTGGTCTCTATTTCATCATTGGAGATGCTGAATCTATAAAATAGTGCTGCAAAATTGCACTAAAGTTTTGGGAGGAATGAGACCCCAGGAAACATCTGCTATCTTTATACATCCTCTCTTGGAGACTTTCAGCAATGCTGTGGTGTGTGAGAAAATGCTTGCAGTCTGCGACCATGCTGAGTTACAGCTCGTGAGGAAAAAGGGGGATTTTCACCCCAATTGCTCAGTGACTCAGTTGCATATGTTGGATTGAATACTGGAAAAAGAAGTCAGTAATCTCCACAGTAACTGCAGAGCAACTGTATGCAGTTGTGATCCAAACAGTTGATGTAAAATTAAATCCAATCAGGAGAAAGTTGGAACGCAATAGATCTGTGAATGTGAGCTCCTCACATTTGTTCAGTGGTCGGTATGTAAATTTTCTCAGTGGCCATTCTAGAATCTGATGGACATCTGGCTTTAATTCACACCTGTGAAAAAGAGCAAAATTATTTACAGCATGTTTCCTTGGTTCTGATGTACAGAATTATTTTCCTCTGAACAGATGAATTTGATCTCCTTTTTTTTTTTTGTTATTTGGTGCTGGGCTGTAGCTATCAAAACCTTTGCTGGAGTTGTGGGGTTTTGTTTTTTTCCTCTCTTCAAACTATATAGAACTCCTACTTGCAAAACATGATTTAGCCAAGAGGACTTCAACGGACTATGATGTGAAAGGCTTCTCAAATATTTTGTTTGGTCTCAGATTTTTTGTTGATTTTTTTCTTGTGTGCAAAGGTAATTCTCTACTCCGTGCTAGTATATCGAAAGCACCAGTATTTTAAAACATCATTTGTTGAAAAGCTCTCTAGGAAGTCTCTTGGTGTCTGTGAAGCCTTACTGTAGGATACTTTCAAAACCACATTTCAGAATTTGTGCAGCCTCAGAAACCTCCTCTGTTGGTACCTTCAAGTTTGACTTCTTTTGGACTCCATGAACAAATACCATTCTGTTTTTGTATCTTTATAATTTTGTATATAGATTTAAATCTAATTTGCTAGAAGCTAAGACTGACTGTTAGATATTAGCCCTTTATAATTATCCTGTATGTGCAGATTGTATGTTTATACAATGGTCTACCTGTTGTATAGTGTTTTTGAGTTGTTACTATTTAAGATGACGATTCATTTCAAATAAAAACCTATTGTTTCACAGTTAATGATATTTAATGCTGGTGGTTGTGAATTGTATGATGTTATATTGTGCCATTGGAACACAAAGAACTGGAGTTGGGAATTGGTGGTTCTGGGGGCTGTCTTCTTTCTGCAGGTGATGTTTGAAATGTGATTCCTGAGGTAAAGTGTTTATGTTCTTGTGGGAAGAGGGTATGGGGAGGGATTGAATGGTTAATTTTTTTGTCTTTTTTTTTTTTTTCCTCCCCATCCCCAATGATTTGTGGTATTGCATACCTTGTGCGTTCTGCTTGTTTTTTTCTTTACTATTAAACTGCTGATGTTTATTTCCAGGAATGTTTTGCAAATGTCCTTCTCACTCTTCCCCTCTACAACTGTAGGTACATTGTTCCTTTTTATCAAATAAGCACGTTTGAAGCAAACCAAAGATAAAATAAAAAAGGTCTTAATGTCACGTAAAGGAATGTTTCTTAATGTGTGCAGATGTATAAGTAGTGACTATATTTTAAAACTCTTCTATATGATAATGCATTGCTTTCAGCTAACTGACACATTTATGTTAAGTTAGAAGACACGGAGGATTAGGAGCGTGCTGCGAGGAATATGGTTCCAAATTAAACTCTCTTTACTTACTAAATTTGACTCAGTGCTTGGCTCTCAGCAGGGCTTGTGTTACAGTACTTCTTGTATTGACACCTTTTACTTCTGGAAAGAAGATGCTTTCTATTTCAAATGGCTCTTTTAAAAGCAAAGTAGCCTACTTATTTCTAACTTAACATAAAGTTGTTGTATGGTCTTCTGGGGCGATGGGGTGTTCATGCAAGCTTGCATTTCTTCCTGTAGGCCTTCGTTGTGAAACACCTCTTGGAGTATACCCAGCAGAGTGAGTCCAACCTGCAGTACAGCTTGTTTTTAGTTTTTGGCATCTTTATGACGGAAGTGGTGCGATCATGGTCCCTGGCACTAACCTGGGCGCTCAACTATCGCACGGGGGTCAGACTGCGCGGGGCTGTCCTGACCATGGCCTTCAAGAAAATCCTTAAGCTGAAGAACATCAAGGAGAAATCTCTTGGAGAGGTAAGCTGAAGCCTTGTTTTGGAAATGGCAATGTGAAAAGGGATGTGTAATACATTCCTTTGAGAATGAGCTGTGCCTTAAATCTAAATTATCTGTTCTGTTTTTCAGCTCATAAATGTTTGCTCCAATGATGGTCAGAGGATGTTTGAAGCTGCAGCAGTTGGCAGTTTGCTGGCTGGGGGCCCTATTGTGGCCATCTTGGGAATGGTTTATAATGTGATTATTCTGGGTCCAACAGGCTTCTTGGGATCTGCTGTTTTCATCCTCTTCTACCCAGCAATGGTGAGTTGGAAAGAGTTAAGAGTTACTTCATTTTTCTTAGGCCATACAAATGTATAGTTCTGAATAGAAGATATTGAAATGTGCTAGGTTTAGCCAGTTGATGGCATTGCAGAAAGCAGATAGCCAGAAAGGTTTAGCCAGTTTATGGCATTGCACTTCATTGAAGGCATTTACAAGATAGTGTATGACGCAGAAATATGGAATCAGGAAGCTCAAAGTGATAAAATTAGAAAATGGGGATGGGAAAGCTGATAGATCTGGCTGAGACTAATATTTATAGCTAAATGAAACTACAGAATATTAAGGTGCTTGTGATTGATGTTGGAAAGATATGAGGGCCTCTAGCTTGTGTATGGGTGCTCAGTTTTGCATAAGCAGTGTTCTTTGATTTCTTGACTCAATGCAAGATGCTGAAAAACACCACATCTTCTTGATGAGATACTCCTGCTTCTGCTGTGAAATGGGCTAGTTTAAGCCAAAATCTTCTTGCCTATAAAATGTCTGTAAGACTACTGGAGATTTGTCACTGTGTTCATAATACATGTGTTATAAACCATGGAGGCTGAATACTGTGAGGTTCACTGTGGTCCAATTTATCTGGCTAAAAGTAAGGATTATGTAGTGGGAGTTGCATTTTAGAGGGGAATGAGGAGTGGAGTTTGAACATGTTTTCCAGTTCTTTCCAGCAGTCCTCCTTTATTGATGGAGACTTCAAAAGAGTTTGCAGGTGTGTGAAGAAAGGCAAGGAGCTAAGACTTCCTGAAGTAGTGTGTTAGGTTTGAATTTCAGACCAGGAAGGGGATGAATGTAAGAGTAGCAGATACTTTAAAACATATCAAACACAACTTTCTGGTTTTAGATTAGTTTAGTAAAAATGTTAAAAACTGTTTTACTGCCTTCATAGCACTGGCATGGATGAGAAATTGATCTGACTGGGCAAAGTCCTGATTTGCCTTACAGAATCAGTTTAAAAGTCTGGCTAAAGTGGGGGTCAGCTTCATGTGTCTTCAGGTTAACTTTGTGCTTCAGAAACTTTAACTGAACTAGTACTAATCAATACTGGTAAAAGTGCACACCTTTATTCTCTCAAGTTTTTACTGAAATTTGCTCTCACAGGTCTGGTGCTTGGGGCAGGAGGAAATGAATGATGTTCCCAGCCTGAGTTTTATGTTAGGGCAGCAGTTTCCTGGCCCTATCCCTGAATCCCCTTTTCAGATTAAAAATTCATTTTCTCTGGTAATTAGGAATTTAAGGTACTTGCTTTTCCTGAGTTGCCATTAATGTTTCATGGTGTTTTTTGTTTCAGATGTTTGTGTCACGCCTCACAGCTTATTTCAGAAGAAAATGTGTAGCAACAACAGATGAACGTGTGCAAAAGATGAATGAAGTTCTTAATTACATTAAATTCATTAAAATGTATGCCTGGGTGAAACCATTTTCTCAGAATGTTCAAAGTGAGTTCCCACAGTCTGTGAATGTCTCCTTTGCTGCAGATGCCCCACTGCTTTGTAGCCTGGTGCATCCTGACTTTGTGCTGTAGGTGCTGCTGTACAAGCAGTGTAAGAACTGTCATCCTTCAGGCTCCTCTCTGTTATGCACAGTGGGTTGGACAAACAGACCTGCTTCTAAAATTTCACCTTCTGCTGTAATGATGTTTGTGGCATGACACAAATTTTTAAGTTTTTCCATTTTCTTTCTCTTTTATCACTTAAAAAATCCCTATATTTGTGTGGAGATTAGACCATTATAGTTTCCTCCTCTATAATTACTTTCCTTTGAGAATGTTAATAATGTGATAAAGACTAAAGGGTAGAGTTAGGCCTCTTACTCACTGTTTATTGTGCTATGCTATCTGTTTTGTGTATGTACCCCCTGAATCTCAGTTCAAACGTGGTGCCCCTCTTGGTATCTCTAGAAATTCGTGAGGAGGAACGCAAAATCTTGGAGCGTGCAGGCTACTTCCAGAGCATCACTGTGGGAGTGGCTCCCATTGTTGTTGTCATTGCCAGTGTGGTGACCTTTTCTGTCCATATGATCCTTGGCTATGACCTTACAGCAGCTCAGGTAAGCTGTTGGAAATAGTCTTTATGCTTTTGCTTCTGTAGCTTTTGTGCTGAGCCATTTCTTGTGTGGCTGTGCCCATGTGGTCAGGCTGTGTCCTGGCTCACAGAAGTGAATTATGGCTGTGACAGCAGCAGGTGGAGTCTTATATTTTGCACAAAAAGGCTCTCTTGTGCTGACCTTCCTCAGAACAGGTTTTGGGCTGAATATAAATAAGTGCTCTTGTTTGGATGGGGTGTTGGGGATTATTGGATGTTTTTGTTTTGCAGTATGCTTGGATGCAAACAGCACAAATGTCTAAAAATAGGATGTGAATTTGTGCCTTCGCTAGTAGGTTAATGTGGAATTTGACCTGCAAACAGAACAAGTTGTCATGGTCTGTTAAAAGCACTAGAGAAGGAGTTGGGTAGATTTGCTGTTTGAGAATATGTTGAATATTTAAATGGTTGTTCTTGGACTGGGCCTTTTCTATGGTTTTGACTTGCTGCTGTGCCATTTCAGCTTTTAGAAGGCCGGAGCTGTTAGAATGTTGCATCCAAGTGTGATTATTTTCCTTGTCTCACTTTTAGGCATTCACAGTGGTCACTGTCTTTAACTCAATGACTTTTGCTCTCAAAGTAACTCCGTTCTCAGTGAAGTCTCTGTCTGAGGCATCTGTTTCTGTTGACAGATTTAAGGTAAGCAGTCATTTGGCCTCACATTTTCTCTGTAAGTGTGGAGTGTTGTATGTGTTCAGTAGATGCAAAGGGAACACTTGGAAGGTAATATGATTTTAATGGCAGAGAAGTTATATTTCTTTACACTTAACATTCTAGATTATTTGATTTTGCAAGAGATACAAATGTAGTGAAGGAATGTTAGCAGTTCAAAAATAAAATAATACCACTGTGAGAAGCAAAATATTCTGATTCAAAGATTGAGATTTTGAAGTTGGCCACAGGATGAGATAAGAGTGAAAGACTCAGTGGCTCACTGTATAATAATTTTTAACTCCATTTTAAGAACATTTATATGAAAAGACTGCAACATGTGTACAATGAAATTTTATGGCTTGCTAATAAAGCTTTTTGAAAATATCAGGTGTTAGGTAAGCAGGTTGATAAAAAACAGTGGGGTTTTATCTGTGGTCATAGAACCCCGAGGTTTTATATTTCCAGACCAGATTAAGTGACTGAAATTCCTCTATATCAGTAAAATGGAGTTGTGATCTGGCAAAACAGATCTATGGCAGAAAACGTAAAACCCTGATAATGAACAATCTTATCTCCCATCATGGGGATTGGAGGATGAATACACTGTGTGTACTTTATGAACTCAGAGGGGAGACCTTTACTTTGTCTTGTCTCTTGAAGATAACAGTGCATTACACACTGTGGAAATTTCCAGAATGGAAAATAGCACTTTCCAAATAGAAACCCTCACAAGCATTGACAGATACATGGATTCTGTGTAATGCATTCATGAAATAAACCTCTGTATGAGAAAACCAGGATATGTAGAGTGATTTTGAGATTCCATTGCTTTTAAGCAATTTTGCTTCATCTTCTGAGTCAGCCTAAAATCAGACTTGCTTAAATCTAAGTGCACTAAAGGGAATTTTGTGGGAGGGATGAGAAGTAAAAGGAAATTGAATTTCTCCCAGTTTGCCTATAAATTGTGTAGGAAATGTAGCATAAGGTGAGAATACTCTGACATCACAGTAAAAATGTAATTGACTTGTTGGCTCTGTAAAAGAGTATGAGATTTCTTATGAATGTGTGATTCAGACATAGCAATTGCAAGAATAAATAAGGCTGGGAATTGAGAAGTTTTAGTCACATAAAAACTACTTGGTTTAAAACAAATTTTGTAAATGGAAAACATTTTATCTTGTAATTAAACTGTGTGAAAAAATGTCTTCCTGATCTGTTGATTGTAAATACTGATGGATGTGGTGGAAAACGTGATACAGTTGACTGACTTCTTGCCAAGCAGCCTGAGATAGATCAGCTACACTTGTGCAAGATGACTTTTTCCAGCAGAAAAGTTGATGGGTAAAGGCTCAAGTTAAAAGCCCTTCTATCTCCTTCCATAATGAGTTGGTGTGCAGGACAAGTCACTTTGTCCCAAGTGACCTCTCCTCTCCAAGCTGTGTGTTCTGCTCACATGTTTTAAATCTGCAACACACAGAGCTGCAGTTGCAAACTGTCAAAGGAAGAAGTGCCTGTCACATCACATCCAGAGTATTGCAGTTCTGTGGAAAGTCAAGTGTATCCAGGTGCTTCCACCACATCCAGGAATGCCCCAGCCACTTAGCAGACCTGGAGTTAGTTTACACTAATGAGCCACCTTTTGCTCTTCAGCTTCCTCCTACTATGTAGCCTGATGTGTTTTGCTGCGTGAGTGTGCCGTAGGCTTGTCTCCCAGTCTTGATCAGGTGTCTCATCTTTACACCTCTCTCACAACTCCTATCAGAGTTTATTTCTAATGGAAGAGGTTCATATGATAAAGAAAAAACCAGCCAATCCTCACACCGCGATAGAGGTGAAAAATGCTACCTTGGCTTGGGACTTCTCCCACGCCAGCGTCCAGAGCTCACCAAAGTTGACCCCCAAAGTGAAAAAAGACAAGAAAGTCACCAAGAGCAAGAAAGAGAAAATGAAGCTGCAGAATGAGGGACAGCAAGCTGTGCTGGCAGAGCAGAAGGGCCATCTTCTAGTGGACAGTGATGACCATCACAGCCCCGAAGAGGAGCACAAAATGATCCACCTGGTCAGCCTTCGGCTTCAGAGGACTCTGTACAACATTGACTTGGAGATAGAAAAGGTAAGAAGAAATGAAAGGAGGAAATCTGAGCTTTTCAAAGGCCTCATTATAGCTGCCCCCTGGAACAGAGCTGTGTGCTGTTTCATTTTGCATGAAATGGAGCATATTGCTTTTGTGCACTCCTGTAATATCCATGGCAACTGCAGTATCCAGGATGCAGTGTCTGATCTTGCTGTAAACAGCTGTGCCATTTTAGCAGCTACATCTTTGCAAACAGCCTGTGAAACAAGGGCAGGCTGTATAGCTTCCACATCCAGCTGAGGGGTTTGCAGCTCCTAGGACAGTGTGAGCCACTGAGCTCAGAGAATCTGCAGAACACCAGGTACCAGTGGGCTGCTGGTGAACAGTGTGTTCCTGCTGTGGTTTGACAATGTTGCAGTTTCATCTGTGTTCTGGGCGAGCATTTTAGGTGATTAGGTGTTCCAATGGGGCATAATAGTGCTTTTCATTGGAAAATGTGCAATTTTCTTCCTTGAGAATTTTTGTACAGGTGGATGCAGGTTTTCAAGAATTGTAGAAGCATTTGGAGCTATTGCTCCAAGGTGGGTAAAAGCATGTAAGATGTCAAAGGAAAAGCATTGAACTTAATACATGACATTATCTACACATACAAAAGCCTTGCAGTCTGGCAGTTGCATGTTGTAATAATGGGATCCATATATTTATGAAGATATTCATGGTTAAATTGTCTTATGTAGTTATACAAATGGAGGGATAGTTTAAGCTATTTTAAACAGTAAAAATACTTATATTTTAAACTCTAGGGGAGAATGCATATAGTTTAAAAAATTGCCTCAAATAGGAGTGCAGTTGCTTGAAAATGTAAAGGCTGTTTTGTCTCAGAAGTCAAAAAAAAGCTGGTTTTGTCTTTCTCTGCTATCAAGAGAGCACCAGCAGTGTGTTCCACAAATGTCTATATACCTTTCTTGACCACTTTACATTTTTTACAAAAGGAATAAAAATAGTTTTAATAAATTAATTGTTTAATATGGGTATTAACCCACTCATTCTATTGCAGAGAAATTCTCCAAAGTGACTAAATTCTAGTATTTTCTTGGTACATGTTCTCTAGCAAATTGGATCTAATTGGCAAGGAGTTGGACTGAACTCATATGTGATGAATTCTCTTTTCTTTCAGACTTTTCTTCTTTCCTTATCACTCTCAAAAGCACTTTGGTGCATTCTGTTCAGGCAGGCCTTGGTGCTTTTGGTTTATTGATCCTCTGCGCCTGTAAGCCTAGTAAGAAGGAGGCTGATCTTCAAACACCTTTATTTTTACCTTTAGAGTTGATTTCAGTTATATTTCACTGTGGGATTGTGTTCACTGTATACAATTTGAGCGTTAAGATGCTGACTCTTGCTTTTTCTTGTCTGTTATGTCACTTCAAAGGTGTCATTAATATCCAACTGTCCTCTCAGAGGTACTAAAGGTAGTCTGAATTCTGAAAAGGAAGATGAATGTAAGAAATGAGTGCTATAATTTTTTTCCTTTCTACGTAGGGAAAACTTGTTGGAATTTGTGGCAGTGTGGGGAGCGGAAAAACTTCACTTATCTCAGCAATTTTAGGACAGGTGAGAAATCCTGTTTTGAGTATTTCTGTTCCTCTTTCCCATCTCCTATTCACTTATTTGAGCTCTGTAGAATGCAGTGTGTTGTGAGCATGGGGTGGCATGGTCTCACAGCTGGTGTGTCACTGCAGATGACGCTGTTGGAGGGCAGCATCGCAGTGAGCGGCACCTTCGCGTACGTGGCCCAGCAGGCCTGGATCCTCAACGCCACCCTGAGGGACAACATCCTCTTTGGCAAGGACTATGATGAAGAAAGGTCTGTCTGGCTGCTTGCTGATTGTCATGAAGCTCACTGATTCTTGGCCCAAGTGTGGGAAAGCTTTAATGCAGAGTACACTGCAGATAAAGCCTCTGTGCCCTTCTGGAGTCTGTCTCTAAATCGCCTCTGAGTCCCATTTAGGATCCTGCCCCTCTTCCATGTGGCCCTGTGGCTGGTGGCTGTCATTGAGCCTGGGCCTGCTCCTTGCAGTGAGGCTGGGCCTCATCCTGGACCTCTGCTTAAAACCAGCAGCTGCTGTGAGCAGCACTAAAGTGGTGTTTGCTCTTGCTGTCCTGGCCTTGCCCTCTTCAAACACAACAACTGCTGTGTGCAATGTGCTGCCATCTTCCATGGCCCCCCTCCACTTATGGACTTTCCTGTGGCCCTTAGCCAACTATCTCTGAAAACAAATTGTCTCTCTATCCTCACAATGCTTTTGAAGTAGGTGATTAATTATTACCCTCAGTTTTCTCCTGAGACTCCAAGACAGATGACTTGTTTTAGGCTGATGGAATATCAGCTATTAGTGTAGAAAATGATATAATGCTGTACTAGTTAAATAATTGTGGGGAAAATCAGTGTTCTTAACTATTTATCTGCTTGTTCTTCAGATACAATACTGTGCTGAATGGCTGCTGTCTAAGGCCTGACTTGGCCATCCTTCCAAATGGGGACCTGACAGAGGTATGTTTTGCTTATACCAAACTAATTAATAGATGGAGAAAAGAGTTTTGGTTTGGCAGGATAAACTGGAATGAGGATACATCACTCTGGGGTGCATATGAGCCAAGCTGTTGAATGCATTCTCTTGAGCTGACCTTAGTGGGCCCTGGACTGTTAAGAGCTGTACCCTGTATTTTACTCAGATGTTGACTGTTTGGGAATTTTTTTTATTGTGTTGTAAATTTAGCTGCCTTAACAGGATCTAATTGAACTTGATTTAAAATAGCTAAGAGAAGAAATGGCTATGTTAATTCATAAAAGGTAAAATAAGCAAAGCAAGTACTGCCACATTTCAAGCATATTAACCTTGAGTTTGAATGTGTAGCACATGTCACAAAGTGGACACTTAAACTTGAATATGTATATGTATTAATATAAAATGTTATGGGGGAGTATATCTATATAAATATATAAAATGGAATATTATGGTCTGCTTTATTCTGCTCATCTATGTTGCATAGTGCTGAAGAAATGATGGGTGTGTGTCTCTGTGCAGATTGGTGAACGAGGGGCTAACCTGAGTGGGGGCCAGCGTCAGAGAATCAGTCTGGCTCGAGCCCTGTACAGTGACAGGGACATTTACATCCTCGATGACCCCCTTAGTGCCTTAGATGCTCACGTTGGAAATCACATTTTTAACAGTGCAATAAGGAAGCACCTGAAGTCAAAGACTGTCCTTTTCATCACACATCAGCTTCAGGTACTGAATCTCCCACACTTTCTTTCTTGGACTTACTTGAAATGGTTTGTTCATCAGTTGTCTTCATACTGGAAATCTCTGTGCCCTGACCCGTGACAGGACAACCCTGTCTGCCTATAGAATGTGTGGTTTACATTTATAAACTAGGTTTGCAAAGGTGCACTGAGCACAATTTGATTGATTGATACCAGTGCTGCTTGGTGTCTGATTGGGACTGGTAATCCTTGGCTAAAGAAAATTTACCAGGGAAATAAATACCTGGTAAAAAATACTTCTGCTAACTTGCTATAAAACTATTTCATCACAGCAGAAAAAGTTATATTTGTTGTCAGTAAATCAGAATTGATGTACCTGAGACTTTTTTTGCTGTTTTCTGTGCATGGAAATAATAGTGCTCAGTCTATCAGTATTTGCAGTGTTTAAGTATTCTGAGTCACATCTTCCAGAAGAGATTGGTTTTGATAGGACACAAAAACTTTTGATTTGTGTAGTGTGAGTAATCATGGTGCTCTAGTCAGAAGAGGACCTCTGAAACTCAGCTGTCTGTTGTGTGGGCATAGGTGTGCTGTGTGCCAGTGCCTACAGGCTGCTGAGAAGGGTTGTGTGGGAGTGTTTGGTTATTGAACATCGTGATAGAGACTTGTTCTTGCTGCCACTCTCTGCAGTATCTTGTTGACTGTGATGAAGTGATCTTCATGAAAGAAGGCTGCATTACTGAGCGAGGCAGTCATGAGGAGCTGATGAATTTAAATGGGGATTATGCAACTATTTTTAATAGCCTACAGCTGGGAGAAACACCACATATTGAGGTACTTGTTCATTTTAAAGTGCTCTGAATCTTGACTGTTCTGAGGTGAAATAAGTGATGTTGTTGGAAATGTGGAAAACGGCTTCACACATTTTCATGTGTTGATCTGACCAATAGATTTTCTATAGAATAATTTCTGCTTCGTTAGCACTTTGTCACAGTTTTTTTAGGAAATGTGTGCTAGAGAGGACTCTGCCAATGAGCTCATGAGTTAATAATGAAAATATTGTAGTATCCCCCCTGGTGATGCTCAGAGCAGGAAGTTCTTTTCTTATTGTACACTCCACTCCTTAATTTACCTCTGAATTAGCACAGAGCTTCAACAACTTTGTCTGAAAAAATACTTAGTGACTTGCTTTTATGTTTTCAACGGAGTGTGACTGAGACGCAGCAGGTGTGACACAACTTGTCAAAAGTTAGATGTGACAGTATTTTGGAGGCATAACTGAAAATGCTGTGTTTTGGGGGAGTTTAAGAAAAAATGTTTTGCCTTGACACTAATTTTGTTATGAAAAAAGTCTGTAAATGCAAATTTGATTATGTGCTGTAGTATTTCAGTTGGTGCAAAAATTGTAAATCTAGAAAAAAACAAGAGACATTCAGTACAACAACATGTAAATTTTCAGCAATTTAATTTTTCCCACCCTTCTGCTCTTTGTTTCGTGACATTAATCTCTAGAGTGAGTATCTTGGCATTTTGATTTATAATAACTTGTCTAAATTTTGCGTGCATTTTGTCTTAGAAAGAAAAGATTAAAAGTACATCAACAGTTTATTTTTTAAGAGATGAGAAGCTCCTTACTCATGAGACATTTAAAACAAAACATTTCTGAGAAGGAAGCATTATAAGAATTACAGATATAGAACAAGTTTGGTGACACATTCTCCTGGGAGATAATTGTGAAAGAAGCAAAAGGATATAATGCATTGCTCTGCATGTCCTTTGAGGCATGAAGATAATAGTTCTGCCATTTTAAGACTAATAAAATGATAGTGAAGAGGAGATACTCCAGTCTTCATGCTTGGCTGACCTTCAATGTCGCTGTAAACATTAGCTCATGGAAAGATCATTAAATTGCATTCCCTGTGGGATAAGAATAAATGGATCATCAGTTGGGTTCTCTGTGGTTTGATCTTGTGTAAAGTGTGGGAAGGCAACCCTGAACACCGTGTGCAAGGGGTTTCAGTCCATGTAGGCTGACTCTGAACAGGCAGTAACTCCCAGTTTTGGAAAGATGGCTGGGTTTAAAACAGTGCTGTGGTGTTTGGATATTGGATTTCTGGGAGAGCAAGTTAACCTGACTTTTCTCAAGAAAGCTCTAATGAAATGTCTCTAAGTGCTAGGGTGCTTGGGGAAAAAAGCCTCTTTAAAAAATGTGAGTTATTTTTACAAGGGATAGAGAGATTATATCTTTCTTGCAGTAGTGGGGATATCATTCCTCTACCATGTTTTCACTGATCCTGAAAATTGCCCTTGCACTCTATCTGTACAGGTTGGTAGTAGCTCAGATTAATAGAGGAGGAGAATTTAGTCCACCAGAGTTGGCAATCATCTGTAATAACTATGAAGTTAATATCCTCCTTGGTGTGAATGCTGAGCTATTGAAAGTCTTTATCCTTAGGTGGCAGATAAATAGAAGTTTGTGTTTAGAAAATGTCAAAACCAACTTCTCTGTTTAGTGTCATTGTTTCCCTGCAGATTAATATAAAGAAGAACACAAACAATTCATTGAAAAGGCCCCAGGATAAAAGTACCAAAACAGGGTCTGTGAAGAAGGAGAAGGTTGTAAAGAAGGAAGAAGAGGGTAACTATGTAATCAAATTTCTGGCTGTAATTATTTTGTACTCTAAGCTCAAAACATGTGCTTCAAAGTATATTGTTAGCGTGCCTCTCATGTGTTGGAAGCTGTCTCAATCCTAATCACTTAGTGTGGTTGATGAGAGACAGGCAGTGGGCAAAGAACATCCATTAATTCATTAAATATGGGTGCCTGTACAATGTTTTTAAGTTCAGTCAGATGCCATTAGCACAAAGGAGGTGGTGCTGCCTTGTCCCCCACACCACCTCTCCCTCCTGTCCTAAGAGGGCCATGTGCACAGCCTGGCACTCAGCCCTGGGCAGGACATGGCAGTTATGGATGAAGGGACAGTCTGACCTCTGTAGTTGTCTGTTTAATGTTAGCTTTGAACTTCAGGGTTTAAAAAGCAATAGTGAGGCTGATCCCAGCCTAACATTCAAGTCTGTGCTGATGAGGCTTTTTCAGCTGTACCATGACTTAAATGATTCTGCAGAAGAAATGTGACTTCTTGAAAAACTGTTTGAACCACTGAGTTCTAAGTGTGAAGTAAAGTGTGTGTTTCTGAAAGTACTGTGCACAGTTTGAAAGACTAATTTTGAGTGTTCACAAATTTATAGGAGTTTCATGGAAGAGCTTTCCTCATTCCCTCTTCATCTTCTCTTGTCACAGGCCAGTTGGTGCAGTTGGAAGAGAAAGGCAAAGGCTCTGTCCCCTGGTCTGTTTATGGCGTCTACATTCAGGCAGCCGGAGGCCCCTTTGCATTCCTCATCATCATGGCACTGTTTGTGCTCAATGTGGGCAGCACAGCCTTCAGCAACTGGTGGCTGAGTTTCTGGATCAAGCAAGGCAGTGGAGTAAGTTCAAAAGCTTTCTACTCTTGTGTCTAATTGGCTGGGGGTGTTCGGCTAGACTAATTCTAGGCAGTCCGGTGAGACCAAATGGTGCTTTCTAATTTAAATAAGTTGTAAGGCTCCCCAGGAGGTGGTCTCACTAGAGAGTTCATCTCCAAGAATAAGAGAGCTCCAGTAATGAGAAAGATATAATAACTTATGTGGTTTAATGCTGCCCTCTTGTTCCTTTTCTGGGTTAGTCTAAGAAAAGGAAGTGAAAATAGGAAAGGGGCCAACAAGCTAACTTGAGTGTTTTTTGTTTAAATGTGATCTTATACCTAACAGGATAATTTTTGTTAAAATATGTTAAATTTGAGTCAGATGACTTGGAAATTGCTTTGGAGATTCTGATGACTTGGGGTGGTTTGGGCTTTTTCCCCACTCTCAGGGCTTTTCTTGCAAGTCTTGTTGCATTTAAAAATCCAAATATAACTGCAAGAGTTTTTTTGTGGGGGTACAGAGAACAAGGTACTAATCTGAGAGATTAAATAATGAAATGCAGGTGGCCAACAATATTAGAATCAGTAGTGAGGTCCTTAAACATACTTAAACAGCAAAAATAAAATAAAATGAGAATGTATAACAGTGTGACAGTAAAGAATTTATTGCATAGTGGCAGAAATAAGTGTTTGATAAAGATCTATCCAGCGTAAATATGTCTGTGTGGTGGCATCCAAGTATCTGACATTGTTCAGAAGAACACAAGAAATAAGCATGAAATGAGAGATTAGGAATCAAATGAAATAGGCATTGTGGTAGTATTTTGGAAGATATTGTAGGAAAAAGATCAACAAGTCAAGCATCTCTGCCAGGGAAAAGTTTGACATATTCAATGGTCACTGAAGTAGTTTAAAGAAGAAATATCAATACAGTGGGAGAAGACAAGGCAGTTAAATTGTACCACATGTAATGTACACATCATGCTTTATCCTTGTCTTAACCAACCTCTGAAACCCTGAATTTTCTGCAGAACACCACGGTGACTGTGGGAAATGAGACTGTCATAAGCAACAGTATGAAAGATAACCCTCACATGCATTACTATGCTGGCATCTATGCACTGTCTATGGCAGTTATGTTGATCCTGAAAGCTGTTCGTGGTGTGGTCTTTGTAAAGGTAGGTGCCAGTGCTGGTGTTTGTCTCCCCCCCTACTCCTGCTTCTGCAAATTGCTGTCACTGCAGTTCTTTTGGTCATCTCCTGAGAGACTTTTGAACCAGAGTCAGTCATGGATTGTAATGTTTCCTTAGCCAGCTCTTGAGTTTCTGCTAAACTTCTGCCCAAATTAATGGCTTCCTCCATGGGCTGGAAGCACAGAGTGCAGTAAATAACCTCTTATGGTTGGAGAGAGAAACAGAGTAGAATATTTGGGTGGCAGGAAGGCAAACACTGCTTTATAACCCTGCAATGTTTTCTGCATTGTCAGGGAACTCTCAGAGCATCCTCAAGGCTCCATGACGAGCTCTTCCGACGGATTCTGCGTAGCCCCATGAAGTTCTTTGACACGACACCCACTGGGAGGATCCTCAACAGGTTTTCCAAAGACATGGATGAAGGTATCTCTCACTGTGTGTCCTGTAAATCCCACATTCAGACCTCGTAGTTAAGCCCTGAATACTCTCCAGTCCGTTGCTGTTGGGGTGATTGTACCCCGTGTTTGTTGCCAAATGTGCACGCACAATAAACAAAGCAGGAATTGGGATATACCTGGGTTATGTAGAAGGCAGCTGATTGTAGAAGGCAGCTGATAGCTCAGGTCTGATCATTCACTTATGAAGAAGGAAATGTGCTGCTTTTCTTGTACCTCCAGGCTGCACATGGGCTCTCAGCAGGTAATGCAGGAGCAACTGAAAACATTGGAGTGAAGCTGATGTACAGAAGTGATAATTAGGTCAGAGTTACATCAGTGCTATTTCTGCAAACAGGCATAATTAGACTGCCAGTAATCAGAAGGTGAAAACATCCCAATGAAAGTGTACATTTTTAATTTGAATAAACTAAGAAATCCCTGTGTTATTGAGATAGACTGGACTGAGTTGATTTCTATGGGTTGTTTTAGTTTTCTGTACTCAGGATCTTCCCCTTTCCCTTCCATTTCCCAGTTGACGTTCGTTTGCCGTTTCAAGCGGAAATGTTCATCCAGAACGTCATCCTTGTGTTCTTCTGTGTGGGGGTCATTTCTGGGGTCTTCCCCTGGTTCCTGGTGGCAGTGGGGCCCCTCATTGTCCTGTTCACCGTTCTGCATGTTGTGTCTAGGTAAGTGCACCACACTTTGGCTGACAAGGTACTTTCACCTTCAAGTACAACGCAGTGGTTGCCATATGGTGGTTCTGCATGAGACTCAAAGTGTTTCTTTCCTTCCAGAGTCTTTATTCGAGAGCTCAAGCGTCTGGACAACATCACACAGTCTCCATTCTTGTCTCACATTACATCTAGCATCCAGGGTCTCTCCACAATCCATGCCTACCACAAAGGACAGGAATTCCTGCACAGGTCAGTCTAGATATCCATCTGGGAATGGTAGAGCACAAAGCTGAATGCAACAGCTTCTGGCATTCAGAAGGATTTTATTACTGGAGTCTGATGGATCATTGGTTCTATGACTGAAAGTTGCTTTTCTGGGGAAAATAATTGGGAGAACAGAAGGAAGGGTAAGGGAAAACTGGGAAGAGCAGTAATGGGGAAAGTTTGCAAACCCTGCCATCATGTTTTGGTTTGAAATTTAGTCGTTGATTAGTCTTCCCATCCTGAATCCTGGTACTGGAACAGGAGTTTAAGTAGGTGTGATATTTGTAGACCACCAGGCTCATGGAGTCCACTAACCTTTGCTGTGTTTGTTTCAGGTACCAGGAGCTGCTGGATGACAACCAGGCCCCGTTTTACCTGTTCAGCTGCGCCATGCGCTGGCTGGCCGTGCGCCTGGACATCATCAGCATTGCTCTGATCACAACCACTGGCCTTATGATTGTGCTGATGCATGGCCAGATCCCTCCTGCCTATGCTGGGCTGGCCATCTCCTATGCTGTGCAGGTGAGTGTGAGCACATACTGTAATACTTAATTTTTCTTTTAATGTAGACATTGCTAATGAGCAAACAGCATCCAGCGCTGGCTCAGAGGAGCTGCAGGGCTCTGAGCACTCTTGGAGCTGCTCTTTGGCCTCTTCTGCCTCCTTGTGGTGCTGAGGGGAAATTACAGAGCTTGGACACCTCGTACTTAAAGCTGTTGCTCTTGGGAAAAGTTTCTAAGCTGCTGGTTTCTCAAGGGATTAATAAATTATGGTGATTTTAAAATGAACTATTTAATTAACTTGCCTTGAAGACTTTAGTTATATGGTGCCTGATGTCAAGAATATCAAATATCATAGAATTCTTTAGGTTGGAAAACAGCAATAAAGGTCATTGAGTCCAACTATTACCTCAGTAATGCCAAATCTGCCACTAAACCATGTCCTCATCGTCCACATCTACATAACTTTTAAATACTTCCAGAGATGGTGACTCCACCACTCCCTTGGGTAGTCTCAATTCTTGGCAACTCTTTTAGTAAAGAAATTTTCCTAACATCCAATGTAAACCTCCTCTGGCAAGACTTGTAGTTGTTTCCTCTCATCCTGTTGCTTAAGTGGGAGAAGAGAGCAAACCCCACCTGGCTCCACCTTCCTTTCATGGAGTTGTAGAGAATAAGAGCCCCTTGAGCCTCCTCTTCTCCAGGCTGAGCCTCCCCACCTCCCTCAGCTGCTCCTCACAGGACTCCAGACCCTTCCCCAGCTCTGTTGCCCTTGTCTGGACATGTTCCAGCACCTCAATATCTGTGCTGTAGTGAGGGGCCCAAAACTGAGCACAGGGTTCAAGGTGTGACCTCACCAGTCCCAAGTACAGTCACTGCCCTGATCCTGGTGGTCACATTCATCTCTTAATTCAATAACAAGTCACAGCTCTAAAAATCTGTTTTCTTTCACCTCTTCAGCTAACAGGGTTATTCCAGTTTACAGTCAGACTGGCCTCAGAGACAGAAGCTCGTTTCACCTCAGTGGAGAGGATTGACCACTATATCAAGGTAGGACTGCATTCTGCTGCCTGTTGTGAAATTTTGTGTTGTTTGTTACAGTGCTGGCCTCAGCCATAGTCTGCCCTGGTACAGTGTGTACATTCCTGATCTTGGAAAGGCACTAAAGCCTGTGCTGTAACATTGCAAAGTGAGTTTGTTTTGTGAAGCACATGTATCAGCACTGAGGGGCTGAATTGGCCCAGAGCTGGTAGGTAACTAAACTTAGAAGCATTGCTGGTTTACATAAGCTATTGGAAGTTTGCTGACACTCACAGTAAAGAGTGGAGTGTGTGAAAGGGGTAATTGGGGATTCAAAACATTATTTTACAGCGAAAGGATGGGGTTCTGGCATCCTCCATTCCAAACCTCATGGAATTCCTTCATTTAAACACAGATAACTTTGTTACTTTATCTACAAGTAATTCCACTTCAGCCTAATAAGCCTACTTTCCACAGCTGTCTTATGTAACATATTTCTGTATGCTTGAAAAGTCAAGGGAATGCTCTTACTGCAAACATGAGAAATGTGCTCAGCTGAACATGATAAATGTGCCAGGCTAAATGCTTAGCAAGCTGCTCTGAATATCTGTAACCCTTTCTTTGTAACTGGGATTTGTGTGTGCAGAGCTGGGCATGGGTCAGTGGGGAAAGCATATCCAGGAGAAAGCCTTCTACTGGTTCTGGTGTGTGAGGTGAAAGGCTTTTCTATTTAATGTTTGCTGTGACTCTGAGGGAGATACATTTATTTATTTGGTAAATCTGGGCTATTTAGTAGTTGGTATTTGTAGCTTTTTTAAAAGTGGGTGGATTTAATCTACAGATTAAAAACCAGAGAAGACAAAAGCCCCAAACCTGTCCATTCCTCCAGTTAAATAAATCCTCTGCAGGCATCTAAGTAGAAAATTTCTGCATATGGAAGACTTAGTGACCACACAAATTGACAAGTGTGCTAAATATTGTGTCTCTCACTGGGCTGAGATGGGTTTATCAGTCAGGCCCTTAGTGGCAAAACCTACAGTTGTAGGCTGTTGCTTGGGTTTTTTTAAGTTATGTCTCTTTCTATATCACGATCAAAGAACAGTATCTGTGATTTAAAAAAAAAAATTGATCTCTAGACACCCTTTTATGAAACTGTAAAACTAGTTTGAAGCTGAAATGAAGGGTGGGTGGCCAGTGAAACACCATTCAGGTCCTGGGTCTTACCAAGGCCCAGACTTGGCTTTTTCAGGGGGCTCAAGGTTGCTGTTTTGAGCACCAAGCTGAAAGAATAGGAGCACTATCATAGCAGATGGCTGTTTTTCCTCTGAAATCCCTGGTGTACAATTAATCTGCCTCTAACTAGATGCTGCAGGTGCCCACAGCTGCCATCCCTGTGGGATCTCTCTATGGTCAGTGTAGGAAATGGATGTCTCTAGAGGGCAATTTATTATCTGTTCCAAGTATTTATATTAGAATGAGAAAAATCACACTCCAGAAATGCTGTTTTCTTGCATTACAGTATTTATATTTGTAGAGATCTCTTTGTAGAGAGCATAAAGGAGTTGTCATGACCAGGTTCAGTTACATGAGGTGAATCCCATGATGGGATTGCTGCCATTCTTTGAGGGTACTTGTGCCAAGTATGGGAAAGTGACCTTGACTTCACTGTAAACATGCTATAAAGCCTTGTGTTTGGCTTTCAGAGGTTCTGCTTTTCTGTTTCATCTGTGAACTGCTCAGTAAGGGGCAAAGTGAAATAGCAGAGGTGATCAGGCTGGAAGGGACTGACTCAGTGATTCAGTAGGACAGGGGAACATGAGGAGGAGAAGGAAGAGGGTGGCCTTTAATGTGTTGCTTGGACATTCTCTTCTGTGTCAAAATCAACAGTGGTGACCCTGGTATGGCATAGCAGATGAGGCCCAGAAATGCACCAGATTTTGCATCAGCCTTTGGAGTGCCATGAAACTCAATAGGATTGTGCTGATGAATACTAGGCCTAAAATACATTTTGAATTCCATTGATGAAAGCCACTGTTGTATAGAAGGACTGATGTCATTACTGAGGCAACAGGAGGGGAATTAACAGTGTGGTCAGTGTAATACAGCAAACTTCTGGACCACTGGGCCCACATCCAGTCAAACAGCTCATCATGAAACTGCCATAAATGATCTGGGCTGAGTCTGCAGGGAAGAACTGCTGAAAGCTGCAGCTGATAATTTTCCTTTGGTGCTTTGTTTACTGGAAACTGAACTTCTGTATTTTTGTTAAAAGACACTTTCCCTGGAAGCTCCTGCTCGAATTAAGAACAAAACTCCTCCTCTGGACTGGCCACAGGAAGGTGAAGTTGTTTTTGAAAATGCAGAGATGCGGTACCGAGAGAACCTCCCTCTAGTACTCAAAAAAGTGTCCTTTACCATCAAACCCAAGGAAAAGATTGGCATTGTGGGGAGGACAGGCTCAGGTAAGGAAAAGCACTAAGCAGAGGTAAATTATTACTTTCACAGAATGGATTGGGGCAGTCATATTGGCTCTCCTGTGTTTAAGTTGGTTTCACAGGAGGGGCTGAGCACTCTGTCAGTGGAGGTTTCTGTTCATGTCTGTACATAAGCAAGATCCCTGTTAACAGTAGTGAAAACAAGTTTCCATTTAAAGCACAGGGATATCCTATTATGCTTGAGCCAGTATGTTGACTGTATTTAACTCCCCAAACCACTGAGCAGCACAGATTGGTGCTTACACTGTGCTCACTGCAGCTTCTCTGACTCTCTTGAAAGATTCTGTACTGATGCTGCAGGCAGGTTTGGCTCTGAGCCATCTCAGAATTCTGTAATGAGAATAATCCAAACCCCTGTTTGTGAGATGATTTAAATCAACCTCAAAATGAGTTTCTAAATAAGTAATTTATATTGCTGTATTGGGTTTTCATAGCAGGATTTTGGCAGTGGGGTTGGGACAGCACTCTAGGCATGGCTTTATAGAGGAGAGATTAGAAGCTGCCCCCACAATTGCTCAGAAGTTTAAATGCTGAACCTCAAAACTTACCAGACCATTGCTTGCCAGGACTTTTTTGGTATTTTAAAACTTTTCTTAGATGTGGACAGCTTTTAAAATGCTTTCTCATCTGAAAAACCATTATGATTCTGTAGAAACAGCAGTCATGTTTTTCCTGTCCCATTTTTAGGGAAGTCTTCCCTTGGAATGGCACTCTTTCGTCTTGTTGAACTGTCTGGAGGCTGCATTAAGATTGATGGAGTGAAAATAAATGACATTGGCTTGGCAGATCTTCGGAGCAAACTCTCCATAATCCCTCAGGAACCTGTGCTCTTCAGTGGCACTGTGAGGTTAGTGAGGCCATAAGAAGGCAAGAAGGGACTGAGCAGTCTTTCTGCTTGTACCTGAAATGCAGCAGGTGCCTGGTGAGGTGGTGGCTCTCAGACATCCTAACTTCTGTTCTAGTTTTCAAACAAAAACCACAGGTGAATGATTTTAGCCAGCCCAGTGCAGCACTGGGTGTGATCACACTGTATGGAAGTCTTGCTTCCCTTTATATGTGGTTGAAGTTTTAGTATCTTTGTCTTCTATCTCTACTCTTGTTTTTTAGCTTTTCTAACCTCAGTGTGCTGGGAATATCTGATTTCCCTGGCAATGAAACTGTTCGAGGAAGGCCAGATGGGAATCATCTGTCCGGATAAATCAGCACACTGTTGGTTTGCCATTCATTGCTGAGTTAAAATTCTCCTTGTTTTCTGCTTCCCCTTCCAGATCAAACTTGGATCCTTTCAATCAATACAGTGAGGAACAAATCTGGGCTGCTTTGGAAAGGACTCACATGAAGGAGTGTGTAAGTATTATGTGCTCTGGGAGATGGATGTTTGCATTTGACTTCCAAAGCAACATCATCTGTTAGTGGCTACTTTAGAGGTCTTTATCTGAGCTTTCTCTCTACATTTCCCCCCTTGTTCTCTATGCTTTATTTGACCTTTTTTTTTTCCTTTTTCCCATGATTTTATTAGACTGCTACCTTTGGTTTTTTAGGGACATGCCATATTCTGGGTTTTTTTTAGGATATAGGATAGCAGAGTGCTGTTTCATCACAGAGATTCTTAGGGTGTCAAAACATGTCAGGTGATATTTTTCTGTATGTGCCTGAGGTGTGCATTCTACATTTCCATTTATGACTCTACATGTCACATGTGCAAATTTGAACTTAAAACCTGCCCTTTGCAAGGCCCTATGCAGTAAGTCTTGCTGCCATGACATTTCCAGTTCTTTTTCATGTAAGTCTGGTGGGCAGGTATGGCTATGGAACATAGGCTGCAGAAATTCCTGCAGGTTCACTCTTCTCCTGGTGACAAAGATTGTCAGGAGATCTGTTTGTGTTTATATGATTATGTGCAGTGCTCTAAAATTTTTGCCTCTTCTTTCCCACACAGGTTGCACAGCTGCCTATGAAGCTTGATTCAGAGGTGATGGAAAATGGGGAGAACTTTTCTGTTGGAGAGAGACAGTTACTGTGTATAGCCAGAGCTCTGCTGCGTCGTTGCAAGGTGAGCACAGCAGGAGAGAAAGAGATACCAGAATGCTAGGGTGGAACAAGCCTTTTTTTGTGCTGGATTCTTTGTCTGTCAGAGGAATCACACCAGTGATTATTGCAACCCAGAGAGGTGTAAGGTTAAAACAAACAGGAAGGTGTCTGTAGCCAGCTCCTGCCATGTCCTGCCATTGGAAAGGCATTGCTTGTAAGTGCTAACAGTAGTGTGTCAGACAATCATTTCTTCAGTGTCCTGTTACTGGGGAGCATCAGATTCTTCCTTTCTTCCACCTTTTTGTGAACATGAGTCAAGTGTTTTTCTTCTACATGGTGCTCCACTAAAATGTGGTCTCCAAGTGGAGTTTGGGACCATGCTATGCCAGCCAAGTGAAAGACTTTGCAGGAATGAAAAGCAAGCAATTACAGTGAAAAAGGACTTTTGGATTGAGAGTGATAAGGATTCTGGTTTTAACAACTTTTTTTCTGAAATGTAACATAATATTTTAGAGATTACTCTGCATCTGTTTTTAAAGTCAGACTACTCAGCAAAAGTCACTGCTGTCTCTGCAGTACCTGCACAAAGCATGTCCAGTTCAGCTTTGACAAGAAATCAGTCCAAATCAGTTTATGTCTAAGGGGAAGACTTTTTACCCAGTGTAAGAAAGCTATTAAGCCTAGTCAGTATTGACTCATTCCAGGAGGAATGGCATCACCAGGGATGTGTCAAATCAATTTACTGGTAAAAATTCTGTTGGAGATTCATCTGTGGAATATAAAATAGAGAGTAGTGGAAACTTGAGGCCCAGGTTATAACCCACATGTAGCCCTAGGATGTGACAATAAAATGTCATCCATAGGCTTTGTTGAAGGCAGTTACATAGAGGAAACTGAAAGGGTACTAGTGAAACTTGTGTTTGTGCCCTCAACTCTGTAAGGACTGCCAGTTGTGACAACATTTGGCTGTGGCCATTCTGCCCACCCTGTATGTATTTTTATATTCAGAGAGGGAAGGTGTGACCATGGGTAACAGCCAGAATTCTGTGCTGCTTTCAGATACTGATCCTGGATGAAGCAACAGCTGCTATGGACACAGAGACAGACTTGCTGATCCAGGAGACCATCAGAGAGGCGTTTGCAGACTGCACTATGCTAACCATCGCTCATCGCCTGCACACGGTGCTGGGCTGTGACCGGATCATGGTGCTAACACAGGGACAGGTGAGCAGGGAGGTGTCTGCTGCTGCCACGTGTGCAGGCTGAACTGAGGGAACAGCTGCACTGCAGGGCAGAAAATCCTCTGTTCATTCATATCCTTGGTAATAATAGTCCAGTAGAACCAGTTGCTGCCTAGGACAAGATCAAAGATGGCAAAATTTTTTTTTGACACTAAGAAAGTACCGTAAAATAACAGTCTGTCTTTAAAAATCTCTTTGAGGCTTCCTTTGTAGGTTAATTCTGAGATGGGTAATAACATAAACATCTCTGCTGGGGCTCAGTGGCAGTTTCCCATTACTTTCATAAAGCCCTGTGCCATCAAGCACACCTATGGCAGATACTTCACCTATTTTTCAGGCTTCCATTTGGGAGTCATAAATAGTTAAATGGAAGAACATTGGGCAAGGCTCTTAAAGGTAGAGAAGGCAAAAGCCCATGGCATCTGCCTCTGTCAGAACCACCAGAGGTTGCTTCCTGTTGGGCTAGTTTCATTTTTGAGCCAGTTGGAAGCATTCCAGGTTACAATATCCTTAAATACTGTTACTTCACTGCCTGGTGTCTCACCTAAAGATGAATGCTGTGTTTTCCACTCTTTACCATCATATTGCAAGTCCAAGGGGTGGAAGTCAGTTCTCTGCTGAGTTTTACTGACATGCTTTACCTGCCTTGTTTGGTTTCAGGTAGTGGAATTCGACACCCCGACTGCCCTTCTGGCCAACGAGAACTCGCGCTTCTATGCTATGTTTGCTGCTGCGGAGAACAAGGTTGCTGTCAAGGGCTGAAATTCAGGGCAAAGTCACTTTAATTTTGGAGAGCTACACTCCCTGCCTGTGGCAGGCCAGCTCTTCCTCCTCCTCGCAGATTATTGTCCTTTCATCTTTTAATTTTTAGCACAATGTGTCAAGCCAGAGAGTTTTTAGAACCATGTCAGAAGAACTCATGTTTTTATTATATATTTATTCCATACTACTAATTTTTTCTTATTAAATGCACTCTACAAATGGCTCAGGGAGCCATAGTTATAAATGTATCAGAGGCCTATAATGAAGCTTTATACATGTAGCTATATCTATACATAATTCTGTATATAGCCTATATTTACAGTGGAAATGTAAGCTGTTTATTTTATATTAAAATAAGCACTGTATTAATAACAGTGCATATTCTTTTCTATCATTTTTGTACAGTTTATGGTACCAGAGATCTGGCTTTATCGGGCTGTATCAGACAGGGTTTTGTCTTGTACAGTTCGTCTTTTCCTAGTGCCGGATTTTCTGCGTGTCTGAGTGGAAGTGAAGCTTTGCAATAGTGTCCTTTATTGTCACATCTTTGTCTAGCGCAGCAGAGAGGAGCTCTGTGGTGTAACTATTGCATTGTAATTTATCAGAGCTAGCTGGGCCATCGCTGATGTTCACCACGGCAGCGGCTGCTGCTTCCCATGATGCTTTTCCAAAGCAGGGTTTTTAGTGATCTGAATGGAGAACCACTCCTGGGTCACATTAAGGCCTTGTATTTTCTCAGTGTCCTGACACAGTATTTCTTACTGTATCAGCGGAGTTTATTTTAATGCAAGCAAGCCCAAGCTCTTCCTGCTTCGCTGATCTAACACAACCAAAATTGTACTGTTTGTGGAATGATCTGTAACAAATTAATCATAAGGTTCAAATTGTACCCTGTATGCTGGCAGGAAAGCCTTTTCAGAGTTGCTTCAGCTGACTGACTCTTTATCTTGAAGCTGCTAACACTCCTCAGAGGTTTAGGTTGGCTTTCACTGGCATGGGTAACACTAACTCTTTGTTCTGCTCACTTAAACTAAGATTAATCAACATGGATATTTCCTGTTTCTTTCTTGCACACTTGTTAAGGAAGCAGTCCTCGACCCCACATCTTCTGGAACCTTAGAGGGGTTCCTGTTGATCAGGATGTAACACTGGTGTAGGACATGGTTTTCTTACTGTAAATGACCTACCTCAGGTTACTGGGTCCTGTGTAGTGCGTTGCCATGATCACTGTACACCATCCCTGTTTTGGGGACCTGTGGCCCGGGGGACACAGTTGTTCCTGTGATAGCTGTGACTTATTGAATGGTCAGCGTTGCATGTCTTTGTCAACTTGGACATTTTGTAGCCTTAGCATGTTTGCAAAATGTCTCATTGAGGCAGAAATCTGAAAAGTAAATAAAACTATTTTGGGTTTTGTAAATTTTATTGGCTTAAGTGGTTTGTTTTGGGCACATAAAGAACTTTACACCTTTTTGAGCCTTGGGGAGCAGGTTTGCAGGCTTTTGTGTTTTTTTTTTTTTTTTTTTCCTCTTGTCATGCATCACAGTCTGATCTTTCTTCCTTCAGAGTAAAGATGTTTCTTTAAAAGTGTAGTGGGTGATTTTTGTGCCCTCCAGCATGGGGGTAGCCTGCAATACATGTATGTTGAGTATTACAGGGAGTAATAATTTACAGTGCAAGTATTCAAGCCAAGTAGAAGGGCTGAGGTCAGGTCGAAGACCTTCTAAGGCTCAGATTTTCCATTTTCTTTATCTGAAATCACTACTGTTTATAGAGTGATGTGACTGCAAAGTCACAGAAAGAAGCATTTCTACCTACCATTACCACAGGCAAATTGTGGCATTAACAGAGCTTGCAATGTAGCTTGAAGTAGCAAAAAAGCGTTGTTGTGGTTGTTCTTAACTCATGTCCAAGGCAAGAATTAACTAGCACAGACCTTACCCTGCCCACAGGCCTGGAGTTTACCCCATGGACTTCATTATTTCCCTTGAAGGAAATGGGCTAATGTACCTGGTTCTGCGTGCTGCTGGGGTCAGTGTGTGGCTTCACTTGGCAGCTAAGGTTGAGCTAATGGCAGTCTAGGCAAAAGGGGAGCCATCCTGATCTTATCCTCCTTCTTCTTCCAGGCTGGGACTTCCTCTTCCTTTCCCGATGCCAGCAGTGGCTCTTGTGTGGTCCAGTTCAGAAAGCTAAGTTGCTGAAAGCAGGAAAGCTGTACAAAGGAGGAGACAGGAAGGCACCACCCACAGGAAGGGAGGTGAAGCGAGGCTGCTCTTTTCAGTAGGTGCTGGCTGTAACAGCAGCATAGGTGTGAGAGGGAGCTGCTCAGCGATCTGCCCCAAACTGCTGCTCCCAGTTACACTCTCCTAAAGAGCTGAGTCTTTGCAGCTTTGGCCAGCTGAAACAGCTCAGCAAGGTGTCAGACAAGGGTCTGTGATGGAGCAGGTGAACAGTCACCTGTGGATAGCAGGATTAGCTCAACCATTTTGTTAAACCTTGGCTGCAGCACTGTTACTTTGGAATTAAAGACAGAGACTGACAGAAGGAAATGTTCTTTCTGTTGTGATCACTTCTGCTCTTCATTTGGCACTTGTGTCACAGGTGTACTGAAGTGTTGCTGCTCACAGGGGGAGCTGAAATTTTTGAACTGACACATCCTGAACCACAGGAGCAAGCTGAGGCCTGGCCAAGGGCCCCGTCGCTGAAGTGGAAGGAAGAAACATTAATATTCACAAATCTGACTAAAGTATCTGTATTGTTGGAGCATTCTGCAAGAGGCTGATGATTGAAATGTTCAGGAATTGCATTCTGCTTTAGAATTTATAGTATGATATCCAGAGAAGACTTCATCCTATGAGGAATAGAATAAGACACTGGGATTGGGATAGAGACTTTCTTTAAAGAGATCCTACCCAAAATAGCATGGAGATAGCACATGCTTCTGTTCTGGTTTAATATCAGCTGGCAACTAAGCCCCACACATTCCTGTGGGATGGGGGAAAGAATTGAAAGGGTGAAAGCAAGAAAACTTGAGAGTTGAGATCAAGACAACTTAATAGGGAAAGCAGAAGCAAAACAAGTATTAATTCCCCACTTCCCATGGGCAACTATGTCCATGAAAGCAGGGCTCCATTTTGTGTAATGGTGACTTGGGAAAACAAGCACCATAGTTTTGAATGTTCCCTCCTTTCTCTCCAGCTTTTTTAATGCCATATCGTCTGGAATATCTCTGTGGTCAGTTGGGTCAGCTCTCCCTGCTGGGTCCACTCCCATCTCCTTGAACACCCTCAGCCTCCTTGCTGGTCAGATGGGGAATACAAATGTCCTTGGTTCTGTGCAAGCCCCCCTCAGTAACAGCTATACAACATCCCTGAATTATCAACACTGTTTTCAGCACCAGCCCCAAACACAGCCTGATACCAGCTACTGTGAAGAAAATTTACTCTAGCCCAGCCAAAACCAGCACATCTTACAGCAAAGGCTTTGGCCCAAGACCAGCAGGTGTGCAAAAGGAGAGAGATTTGCCTGGGATAACTGGTTATTGTATTGTTCTCTGGAATTTTCATTACATCAGTTTTGCTTATTCTGTTCAAACATTGTGAGTGCAGCTGATCCTGATTCATTATCAAAAGCTTAAACCCCCTTCAAGAGAATGTGTTCTTCCTCATCTTATCAGTCTGATGAGTGGACACACTGCACTTGCTTGGGACTTCAACCAAAGCACAGGTAGGATGCTTCTGAAAGTGCTGTGGGGTTAAAGTGCAGTTGGATTGGTCTAATCAGGCCCTAACGTTGTCCTGGCTTGAACACCTGAGGACATTTCACCCTTATCTGTGGTGAAGGTTGTGCAGGGTCAGATCCTGAGGTTGCTGGGGCTGTGCTTTGCCCACCTGTAGATGAAAGCCATATCAAACAGGCTTAGTGCATCATTGGAAACAAAATTGGAGGGAGCTGAATATTTTCCAAAAGGCAACTGGTATGAGTGTGAGAAGGTGTCAGAAGGATAAAAGCAGGATATTTGATTTATTAAAGGAGGATGTGGACAGCAAAAATGGCAGGACAAAATGTTTTTCTTAGTTACAAGGGGATTTATTGTAACGGCAAAATTTCTTTTTGAAGGTGCTTGAAAAGAACGCTGAGGAAGTGCAGGGTGCTGTACCCAGCAACTAAAGAGCCTGAGTGTTATCTTGTTATTTTTTTACTGCAACTGTAGCATATGTTTTGCTATATATAAAGTGATTCCACAAAGGTTTTCTTTAGCTTCAGGTCGGTGGAGGGTGATATTGTGATTTGTTTAACCCTTGGCTGAGCCTGTAACTTCAGCCACAATGTGCTGAGGCCACAGTTTGTGCCTCTGGTGTGATGATACAGTGGAAACTGAGCTGGAATTTGGTGCAGATGCTGCAGTTGTTAGTGTAAGGCTTGGGAAGCTTTCAGAATGTACCACTATGGATTCATTAAACCCACAACCATGTGAGAAATGTTCCTGTCTTGTCCAAAATATGTGTCTTGAAGCCTCATCAGGCAGTGAGGTAGGCAAAGCATAACAGTGAAAATTAGAGTGAAAATAACTTACAGAAGTGTCATTACATGGGGCAGAGACTGCACTTCTCTTGGGCTGGTGGGAGTGCAAATCACAGTTACTTGCACACACCTCCTTCCTTCCAGCTTGCTGACTCCCGCCGTTGCCACACAGAGAAACAAGTGCTTCTACAAAGCTGATAACTTTGTGATTTCTGCCCTTTCCCACTTAGCTAGGCAGTAGTAGAAGGTGTGTGATTTATTACCCAGAGTTCTGGGGAAGATAAAGCACATTATGTCTGGCCTGGGCTCTGGGGCCAGTTTGCAGTGAGAGTTGGAGGCAGGAAACCACGCGCAGCGCAGCTGGGAGAGAAGGGATTTAAAAAAGAAAACGGGTGTGGGGGGATGCAGGGAGAAGGGAGGTTATTTAGGGTTAGCTGTGAGCTCGATGTGGGGGTGTGACCAGGAGGAGTGAGGAAGCCAAACTCGTTACTGGTGGGATGAGGGTGCAAGAATCAGCCCTGCTGGGAGCCGTGGAGGCTGTGGGGGTGTTTGTGGTGCAGCTGGGGACGGTGAAAGTGAGGCACTCAGAGGGACAGAGCTGGGTCTGAGGGAACAGCAGTGATCCGAGCGGGCTATCGTGGCCAATGGCCGTGCCCAGAGCAGGAGTTCTGGGATCGGTGTGTCCGGGCCAGGCCCCGGGGCTGGGCTATGCGAGAGGAGAGAAGCTCTGCGTGGGCCGCTTAAAGCTGCCCTGCGAAAGGGGCACGGCTGGACGGAGCCATGGCGGGCGGCACGCGCGGATACCCACGCCTGTGAGGGAATGAACGAGTGGCCGCTGCTCTCCCGGAGCGGTGCCGGTGCCCGGGGCTGTCCCGGTGCCCGTGCTGGCTCCAGCCGTGCCCGGGCCGGGCTGAGGCGGGCCGGGGGCAGGGCGGGTGCGCGCGCAGCGGGGCGGGGCGGGGCCGCCCTCGAGCGCCCCTCGGCGCCCCCGCGGCGCCCCCCGGCGGCCGCGCTCGCCGCTGTCCGGGCCCGGGCCCTGCGCTCCCTCGGCCGGTCCTTTCCGCCTCCCCCTCCCCGCCCCGGCCGCTCCGGCCGCCGGGGCCTCCCTCCACCCCGCCCGCCCATGGATTTCACATAGCAGCCGCCGCCTCCGCCGCCGCCTCCTCCTCCTCCTCCGCCGCCGCTCCATGGCGGCTCCGGCTCCGCGGCCGCCCGGCCTGTGCTGCTGCCGCAAGGGCTCCGCGGCCGGGCCGGAGGCGCCGCCGGCCCCGCCGCCGCCTCCCGAGCCGCCGCCGGACGTGGCGTCGGCGTCCAGCTCGCAGCTCTTCAGCCTGAGGCACCTGCACCTGGGGCTGGAGCTGCGGCCCGAGGCGCGGGCGCTGGCGGGCTGCCTGGTGCTGGAGCTCTGCGCGCTGCGCCCGCAGCCCCGCGCCCTGGTGCTGGACGTGCACCCGGCGCTGCGCGTCCTCTCGGCCGCTTTCCGCCGTGCCGCGGCCGGGGAAGCGCCCTGCGCCTTCGCCTTCTCGCCCGCCGAGGCCGCCGCCGCTCCGGCCCCGCCGCCCCCGCCGCCCTGCCCGCCGCCGCCGCCGCCCTGCGCGCCGCCCTGCGCCGCCAGCCCGCCCGCCACCGCCACCTTCCTCTCGGCGCCCTGCATCGCCGCCGGACCGCTGCCCCCCGCCGCCCCCCCGGGGGACCCGCCCGCCGGCCCCCCGCCCGCCGCCGCCGAGCCGCCGCCGCCGCTGCCCCTCTTCGCCCAGCCGCCCTGCTCCGCCTGCCCGCTCGGCTTCAGGGTGGACCCCTTCACCGACTACGGCTCGTCCCTCACCGTCTCCCTGCCCGCCGCCCTCCAGCCGCACCAGCCCTTCCAGATCATCGTCCGCTACACCACGGCCGACGGCCCCGCCGTGAGTACCGGGCGGGGGTTGGTAACGTAGGAAACCGGGTCCCGAGGCGGCTGGCAGAGCCCTCCCGTGCCGCCCGCACATCTTTGCTCCCGTTCTAAGTGACCGTCGGGGAAGCGCCCCGGCTCCTCAGCAAAGGCGGCGGGAGGTGTCTCGGTGCCAGCCTCTCCGGTGCTGCCCCTGGCCCCATGGCTTGGCAGTGCCAGCCCGCCGGGCAGCAGCGTCTGTGCCCTGCCCGCAGGGGCTCCCGGCGCTGCCAGCCCCGCCGGCCCCCGCCGCACTCAGCAGCGGTGCCCGGACCGACCCAGCCCCTCTCCCTCCTGTCTTCCCCCATCGCGTGGACCCCAAGCCTATTCATCCCCCATCGCTATTGTAATTTGAAAGTTTTTCGTTCTTTAAGGACATTGCAGTTGTTGGCGGGGAGAGTGAAAATTTGCAAACTCCTGCCTCGACCCAGTCCTTGAGCATAAATTATATCATGCACAATGTAGGAGTTTCCCTGGGGGTTTTGCCAACTGCTAACAAAATCAGGCCTTGCACAGCTAGGCTGGTGTTCCAGTGAGCCATGGTCAGGAGCTTTGAGAAGAACAGGGGTGATTCCACAGGTTCCTACAAGTTATCTGCTGAAGGAAGGGACGAGAAATGGCCCAAAACGCCCATTTGGATGTAGCCATGGAGGTGCTTTCATGTCTGTGGATTCGCTTTCTTCAGCAGTGAAATGCTTTGTAAATTCTGTCGCTTCTTTTAAACCCCTGGTATTTAGAAGCACTTTATTCCCAGCCTTTTAGGTGCTGCTTATCAGATCTTGTGTTTTGAAGAAGTTTTTTAAGTTTTAAGTGAAAATATGAAGTTCTCACGGAAACATCAGTTCTGTTTATTACCGTACAGTCTGGTTGGAAATTGAGGTGATTTTCATCATGTGGTTCATGAATCTCTTTACAAAAGAGATGTATTTTTATAAGAGTCTTGCAACTTTGTTGCATCTATGTTGCCTAGAGGAATTGTCTCGCAGTCCTCTGATTTGGTGTTGCTGTTGCTCTGGTCAATACCAGTAAATGTGTAGATCTATTTGGCTTTTACAATGTATTTAACAAGAGCAAGAATTGAATAATAAAAGCTTCTTGCAGCACAACCCACAGGAAGTAAGTAGCAGGCCTTTCCTCTTGATAGGAAAGTCTTGTTGATTAGAATGTGTTTGCTGGGTGTTTCTCTGTCTAATTTTAATACTACATGGAAGATCACAAAAGTAATTTCATCCTTGGAATGATCTGGGTAGTCTTAATATATTGGCTCACTCGGAATAGTGAGTTCCACATGAAGACTTTTATTGACAGAAGTTTCCTGTGGTCATATGGTGACTTTTAAATGTTATAATCTTTCACTAGAAGTGCAAAAATTAAGGAAGATTCTGTCACTTCTAAAGTCCAGATCCACTTGGATATTGTTCCTTTTCACCTTTGGAATTCCTGGCTTTAGTATTTCCTTGTACAAGACTCTGCCATGAAGCTCACAGTGTGTTCAGAAAATTCCGTTCATTATTTTTTTCCCGGGTTTATGAAGGAACCTGTTTCTTTTGTCCAGTCTCTGCCTTGTTTATGGTGAGAAGGCTTTAAAGCTAATTTGGCATTGCTGTGTGCTGTGTAATCGTTCTCAGTCTGGCTGAGCCACACCTCCCAAAGTACATGATAACGTGCTTTCCTCCTCTTGAACAAATTGTTTTATTTTAGGCCAGCCTGTGCTTTCCCCTGTGTTTTGCCAGCCCTGTTGCCAAAGGGGCAGCCTGTCCTGCTGAGTGTATGGAGAAGTGATCTCAGTATGACTGGAATATTGATCTGGCTTTGGGAATGTGAAAACCACTGGAAGGTTCAGGGTTGATGTGATGTCTATTTAGTCTCACCTTGTATTTATGTGTTGTCTCCTTGGCCCCACACGCAGTCCTGTGTGGATGCTGGAGGACATTTCTTTCATTGCCTCTATTGTTGTCTTGCTCCCCATGGATCAGAGGTGAGCTACTTATTCTTTATACTGTTCTTTGAAGTCTTTATTGTACCTTTAACAGTGTGTCCTGCTTCAGCTGAACCGAAGCTGCAAGGGTTCATGTCAAGATTATTGATGGTCACAGCACTGGGGACATGCACTGCCCTTCCCAAGTGATCCTGGAAAGCAGGAGCAGGCATGCTCACTGACATAAATCCTACCATGTTTGTTCACTCTCTGTTGTAGGTTTTGGCTGGCAAAATATTTGTCCTCGAGTAGCACCTGTTGTAGCCCTTCATGTTCAGCATGCTGAGCTATTTTGTTTGGATCCAAAGTGATTTGGTGCTATTGTAGTGCTCTCTGTCACTGCTGTTTTTTGGCCCAGTCCTGCACTTTAACAGGGATGAGTAACCCCTATGTGTATAAGGGTTAAATGGTTTATACTAATGTCTTGTAAATATCCTGGCAGTCCCTTTTCTCTGTCAGTGAGGCACAGATTTACAATGTCAGACCTCTCTCTTATAAAAGTTCTATTTTCTTTGGCCATTCTAGGAATGTATTCTTCTTATGTCAGGGTTTATTTTCTGTGGGACCTTTATCATACTTGTGGGACCTATAAAACAGTAAATACATGTTACAGTGCAGTGTGAATGTGTTGGCAGTAAGATCAGCAGCAGAGATAGTAGTGTTTAAAATTGGAAACCTGTTGTCTTGATAGACTTGCTTTGAGCCATCTGGACATGTTATTTGACTGTCCCATTATTTCTCGTGTGGAGGAAGAAGCCAAGATCTTTGGTTGTTTGATGGACATTGAGAGACAGCTGAGAGATTAAATCTGCATTTCACAGAGCATTCCAGCTCCCTGTGCTGTTAGGAAACCATATGCTCAGTACATCACCAGTTTCCATCAGAGGCAAGACTGTCACAGTCATTGTGTATCTCTCCTGGTGTGGGCTGAAGGCGTACAGTGATCAGATATATCAGGGACAATAGTCCTGTTCTTCCTCTCCTTCTTCTACCTCATCCCTTACTTCTTGGTAATACTCTTGTGTGATATTTTCTTTTTTCCTTCCCTAGAGAGAAAAATCTGCCCCTGTCTCTTGCCCACTGTGTCATTTCTCTGATTTGGCAGTGCACATCTTAACGGCAGTGCTATTTTCTTTCCTTAAATGCAAATCCTCCTCTGGGTTCTGGTACAAAAATTATAATATTTCCTCATCTTCAGGATTTAGCAGAAAGGACAGCTCTCTTTGCAGTGCTAAAAACATCCTTGTAATTCCTTAGATTTGTCTTGATTTCTCAGTCCCCATAGAATGACTTGCTGCCCAGGTGTGCCTTGCTTCTGTCACGTGCTCTGCATCTCAGGTGTTTTGTTTACTTTGTCATCAGATAGAGCAGCTTGTTTGCCTAGAACAGAAGCTGTGGCTTTGCAGCTCTTCCTGCCACCTTCATCAATAATGCATGTAGAAACATGGAGAGGTTTAAAATTAAAAGAGGCTTAGCTAATTGCCTTTGTCATTTGCCAGATTTGGGCAAAAGATTATGATCTAAGTCAATAAAAATTATACTCTTGGCAGGTGTCTTATAAAGTGTGGACTTCTTTGCAGTATGTGGGCAGGGGAAAGCCTGGGCTGCCAAAAGCCTTTGTTCAGCAGAGGAATCATGCAGCAGGTCTTTTAATTGAAATGCACCACAGAACAGCTTTAATGTGTGAAACAGCTTTCCTGTACACATGAAAAGCTAGATAAAAATGAAGAGCTTGATGATAATGTCATGTGTATTTCCCAAGGGGAAGTGCAGGAGGGGTTTGCATGTGGAGTAGATGATACAGCCCCAAATGCTGCTCTGTCCCTATGCTCCACCACCTGCCCAGCAGCACCCTGTGCCTCTCACTCCTTTCTGGGATGCTGCTTATACTCATTTTCCCCAGCCCATAGCCCTGCCTCTGTCCAGCAGCATAGCCTGGTCTATTTATATTACAGATCTATTTATATTGTTTCAGGATAACTTTCATCATTGTTCCAAGTGTGTCTGGAAAGAGAGACAGAGGCTTGCCATGTAGCTGCAGACGTTAGAAAACAGGGGAAAAAAATACTTCATCCTCTGCAAATGTTTTCCCACTTGGCTTGTAGGGCTGGTGTTTCACTTAACTTCAACCAAATGTCAAATAAAGCAGGACTGGTTGAAAAGAAGTTGTCCTTAATTTATGGAGTTTCTTGTAAACAAGAACCAACTCTTGGTTCCCCTTCCCTTCCTGCTTATGTTTTCCTCCTGCACTGCTCAGGGAGAACTTCCCCTTGTCTCTCTGCTGTAAAGACATTCTCTGTCAGCCCTTTTTCCTTCCTACTCAAGTGTTGCAGCTTAGGTGTGGTGGTGCCTTATCTCTCTGTTTTCTTTGTTAGCCTCTTCTGTCTCTCAAAAAGCAAAGGAAACAATGTTTTGAAGATGAGTCTCTTCAGCAGGGCCAGCGATAGGATTGGAAGTCAGACTTTGTGATGCAAGCACAAAACCACTGATCAGATGAGTGTTTTTAAAAGGCATTGGGGCAGAAATTGAAATGTAATTTCTGAGCCTCTTCCCTGGATCGTGAGAAAACTACTACCCTGTATTAAACACAGCACCTTCATTTTTTTGTAAATGCGTGTTCTGGGTGGGAGTTCCTAGTTACTGATGTGTAAAGAGACGTGTCCCCAGATGCCTTCTGGAAGAGCTGTCTCTAGTTCCATAACGTGGCATTGCAGACATTATATTCATTGCTGTGAAAAGCAGGTATCCATGAGAAATGTACTGAAAATCTGTAGCTTTGTAGGTGCCCCTGGGCTGTGACCCAGGGTTGTGGGCAGTGCTACCCTGAAATGCAGCACATGGGTGTGAACAGACAGGGCTCCTCAGAAAGTCCTGCTTTAGGCTTGATTCTGGCCCTACAGGCTTGAAATAGAAGAGGGTAATCTTAAAACAAATTTCAAGAGATTAATTTTACTTTTAGATAAAGGCTTTTAATTTTGTAATTCCTCTCTCCTAAAAAACCCCAAACGTTTGCCAGCAGAAGTGTGAGACTCTATGGGAATAACTGAAACTGCTGACTCTGTTTCCTGCCCTCACCTTTCACGGATCCCTGGGGGGGCTGCTGCAGTGGATGATTTGGGAGAGGAGCACACTGGCATCTGAGGAAAAAGGTCTACAGGCAAGGGAAGATATCAAAAAGTAACCTTATAGGACAGAAGGAGACAGAGAAAACTTTAACTTCTAAAAGTGAACTAGGAGACAGAGTTGTAACATGTTGTTAAAACGTGAGCAGTACCCAGACTTCTCTTCTGTGTTTCGTTGCTTTCCCTTGAGGACTAAAACTGAACTAGTATTTGCACTAACTGCTGTTCCCTGATCTCAGATTTATTGGTTGCTTTGATCTAAGAATTCAGCAGACTCAGAAGTTTTATTCCTTGTGCTTGACTGTTTCCAAGACTTCCAGTGGTTCAAATTTTATTGCACATTTCACAATATTTGATATTTTCCATCAGAGTTCAGCTCCAGAGTTCTAGGATTACAAGGAAATCCTTATTTAAAATTGCTTCTACACTTCAAAGTTGGAGGCAGGGAGCACGTGAAAGCACAAACATTTAAACAGAAAGACCAAAAGGCAAATAATTGGACTTTTTCTTATTATTCTTAATCTGTTCTAATTATTTGCTGAGGGTCTGACTTGTGATTTATTTGCTGTTTGGTACTGAAAATTGACATGCTCAGTGGTGTGTTTTGTTGGCTTTTCTTTTGTGACCACCCAGAATTTCCTTATCCATTCTGTAAAAAGGGGCCTCCAGTGTCCTTGACCAGATGTTTCTTGCATATACCGACTTTTTTGCATAGTGTCAAAATGTTTGATGCTTCAGCCAGAAGGGCAGTGTCAGGGTCACAGATAATAATGTGTACACTGTTCAGCTTCAGGGATTTTTGGTTTGTGGATTTGGATTTGTTTTGGGTTGTGTTTTTTTTTTCTTTTCAACTTATGTTACCTGACCCCTTCTATTCATTTTTAATTTTAAAGATGGAGATAGCCAGAGTACTCCCTTTGAGAAGAAGGTTGTGGGGATGTTTGTTAGAGACTTGTTATTAACCAAGCAGATCGATATAACAGAAATAGTGAGTGGCTGGCAGTCACTATGTTACATGTCACCACTCAGTGTTCAGACAGTAAGAATTTTTCTGAGTATTCCCAGCAAATAAAGCAGAGTAAAAAGATGTATTGTTAGAGATGGAAATGTGCCCTGTGCCAGGTGTTCATCTGGGGAGCTAAACAGCTGAGGTGGTGCTTCTCCCCCACAATCCTGCACATTTTGGTTTTGACAGTTCATCCTTATCACATTTTCTGTTTCCCTCATCTCTTCTTCCCATCGTGTTTCAACAGATCTGGTGGCTGGATCCAGAGCTGACATATGGCAATGCCAAGCCCTTTGTCTTCACCCAGGGACACTCAGTGTGTAACCGCTCCTTCTTCCCCTGCTTCGACACCCCTGCAGTGAAATGCACCTACTCAGCTACTGTCAAGGTAAGGGATGCCTGGGGATGGTTCACAGAGCTCTTAGCTGCTGTTAACTTGTGAAAGTGTAGTTACATCATGTATTTTTAGCAGTTTACATCTAAAAATATTGTGATTCAGTGTTATAAAGAATACTGATTTTTTTAGGTCTAGTTCTGGTTCTTGGGCAAGAATCAGGGTAGTGCCTCGAAGGTAACTCTGTTGCCTACCATGTGTAGGTCTTGCCTTCCTTGTACTCAGTGCTGAAAGAGTAATTGTGAAATAAAAATACGAGAGAGAATTTGGCTGGCCCCTTCCAATAGTGGTTATTGATGATGATAATACTCAACTCTATTGTACCAATTTTTGAAAGAAAAAACCTGAAGTCTTTTGAAATCATCATCAAATAATGTTGCATTTTGTATAGATGAAATAATTTAATATGTAGGTGCTTTTGGCCAGCAGTCATATAGGAGGAGTAATATCTTCAGTTGGTATGTTTTCATGGATTGGGCAGATTGTGGTATAAAACCTCACAGAAATGTTATATTTTGTGTTATGTAAATGATTATTTTTAATGTATATCATCAGGCATAGATGAAAATGAACTAGAGATGTGTGGTTCAGTCATTCAGCTGTGATTATCTGGTGAGTTGATGTGTATGATGATGGTCTTCCAGGCTCCAGCAGGCATACAGGTGTTGATGAGTGCCACCCAAAGTTCCTACCTAGAAGAGGAAGGTGTATATCAATTTTACATGGAATATCCAGTTCCTGCTTACCTAGTGGCCCTGGTGGCTGGAGACCTCATACATGCAGACATAGGTCCAAGGTAAGATTTGCAGTGAGTTCATTCTGCATTTTATGTCTCTGTACAGTGCTTCATACTGTAAAGTAGCAAGGATTTGAGTCATTGAAAAGGGAACAGTTGGGTTCATGAGCTGTGAGCACAGAGAGTTTGAAGTGTAGTTGGGTATAAAGAAATTCATGGCACTGCACTGGCAAAGATATATTCCTCTTCCATAAATGTTGCCTAGTGTTCCCTGAAATCATTACAGCTGCTTTCTCATAGCCTTGTTGAAGGGATTTTTGGTTACCTCTTGCCATGTTCCATGGAGCATTAGTCTGGGAAGGCCCAGGTCTGCTGGGATGTCTCCTTGCTCCATTACCATACATGGAAGTGTGGTAAGGCTATTTTTTTTTTTCTAAGAGATAATTCAGTTTGCTGAAGTATCACCTGATGTTTTCTGTTTTCTGACAGGAGCAGAGTGTGGGCAGAGCCTTGCCTGCTGCCAACAGCCATCAGCAAACTTTCTGGCATTGTGGAACGCTGGTTGACTGCTGCAGAGAGTCTGTATGGCCCCTATATATGGGGAAGGTGAGTTTAATCAGTCTCCTGGGAATGTGCAATGGGAATAAAATAAAACAGTATTGAGAAATTATCATGCTTTCTCCCTATAGCAGGGCAAACTAGCATTTCAGCTGGCAGCATTGTAGTAGTTGAAAACAGACTCTGGAGTTTTGTCTCCACAAGTGGCAGGAAGGACCATGGAGGCATGAAGGTGTTTTAGCTGGTTTGCAGTGGAAAGATCCTCTGTTTAGGAATCTCCAGTTTGAACTGGAGGTTTCTAAACAGCGGATCTTTCCTGAGGAATGAGGGTTTTCATACTGCAGTGTTTTGTGATGTAAGTCCAGCACTGGGCCAGATACCATTTAAAATGTATGGTTGTTTTATTTATCTCATTTATTTCTGCATTTATTGTGGCATGCCTGAGAATACTGAATATCTCAGTATAGACTCATTGAGAGTCCAAGTCCCCCAAACCAACATTAATAGCTCTTGAAAAGCTTGACTATATATTAAAAAAGAGTGGTTTTGAGAGAATACTTGCCTCTTTGGATGGGAGAAAATGTTTACAAAGGTTTCCTAGATTTCTTTGCTAAAGGTAAGCAGGAAGATTGCCTTGTTGTTGATTTGACAAGTATTGCTTGAAATAATCTGAGAACATGGCCCAGTGTGCCAGTGCTGATCACTGGTAAAGAAATTTAGAAAACAAAACAAATATTACTGTTGTGTTCCAAAGCAGACAGATTAACGTTATTTTGATGACACTGCATGTGTAGGAAATCAATTCCTTCATTGACAGCTTCCTAGCCTCTCTCTTTCCTGGGAGACTCTGGGGACTCAACACTGTGTTCCACTACTGTTTACAGTGTAAACAGTTTTTGTGGCTCCCAGATATACAACTTGTGATGAGTTTGTGTGTGTGAAGGGAGCACAATGCTTCTTTTGATGACATCAAAAGACTGTCAAGTCTTTACATCCAAACATAAGCAGGTCTTTGGCCAACAAAATAAATTGTGATCCTCTGATCAGAAGAATTAGGCACCACTGGTATATAAAGTTTGTTCCTGAAGTCACAAGAAGGTCTCAGAAGAGCCTTCCCTAAAGAAAGAAAAATGTTACCATGTCTTCTGAAAACAGAAAATGTTACTGTGTGTCTTCTAGCTGCAATTTACTCATGTCCTTTCTTCTTTCTTCTCTCCCTAATTTTAGATATGACATTGTTTTTCTTCCTCCTTCCTTCCCTATTGTTGCCATGGAAAACCCATGCCTGACCTTCATCATCTCTTCCATTCTGGAGAGCGATGAGTTTTTGATCATTGACGTCATTCACGAAGTTGCCCACAGCTGGTTTGGGAACGCGGTCACCAACGCCACGTGGGAGGAGATGTGGCTGAGCGAGGGCCTGGCCACCTACGCGCAGCGCCGCATCACCACCGAGACCTACGGTACAGCTCCTGAACTCCTCCTGTGCTCCTTCTCACCACAGCTCTGAGCTGCCTGCTCCGAGTGTTTGCCTTGGAAGCTCAGAAGTCTGTAGGGAGCTGGTTTTCAGTTAGGCTTTGTTTTATTTCTGGAACACACACCCACACACAGCCCCAAAGTTTGTGTTGAACATGTTGCATACTTAGAGTTTGACGTTGTCTTGGCTTTAGTGGGCTCAATACCAGATATGGTACCAGGGGCTTTGAGTGAGGTGTGTTAGCACAATGCTGTGGGGACTTGGAACTACTGTTGGGTACCAGGCAGGAGCTGATATGTCAGAGCAAGGTCAGCAGAGGATGCGTCAGAGAAAGATGTAAGAAATCTTATAAAAGTTACATTGTGAAACAACTGTCCTCTGAACAAGTGTCCTTTTAATTCTGATCAGTTAGTAGCTACCTACTGTTAAAAAGAATGATGGCAGTAGCATTAAAAAAACGTGCAGATTTATGTAGCTGTTTATGTGCTGGAGGCTTCCTGCAGCATTGTAAACCCTGCCTTTACTTGTGTCAGTGAATTTCACAGGTCAGTTTTATGATGCTGTCTTTAGAATATATAAGTAGTAAATTATTCCTCTTTCTTTTAAGTTTAATTGGCTTGTTATTGAAGTGAATAATGGGAATGTATGCTTTTCTAGTTTGTCCTGTTATGTTCTTAAAAGCCAGTTCCATGTGTTTTCTCAAGCATCCAATGTAAACAATCTTAGAAAAGTTCCTAGAAATCGTGACAGTAAACATGTTTAGAAGAAAGCATTTGTTTTTATTCATGTATATTGTTTTTGGACATGAACTGATGACAAGTTTAGGCAAAGAAGTGCTCTGAGCATCTATGGAGATGTTACAATGCATATTATATATCTTTGAAAGCTGTTTTATGTTGAGTAATTCTCAGTGAGTAGTACTGTCCTAAGTCACATTATACATGGCAGTAATGTGGGTAGGTCAGCAGATATCAACCTGTTCATCATCTTAGTCTGTTCCATCCAACATAGAACAAAATCCTTTCTGATTTTGGTCTGTTCTCTAGAGCTGGTTGTTTCAAGAAGCATTTGCTGGGAAACTAAAAAAATGTTTTTCCCTGTGCAATTCTTCAGTAAGCTCTTTCTCCATTCTATTTTGTTTCCAAGACAGACCTTTGTTCTAAATCTTACCCTCTCTGACATAATTTCTGGAGTCTTTTCTGTTGATTGTAAATAGGCATCTTTGCAATGGTATTGTTTAGGGAAATATGAGTCCACTGACTACCACTCCTCTTGGATCTTGCTTAATTCTCCTCTCTGTAGCTTGAAGTAATTGCCCTTAACACTAGTTACCCTAGTTCTTGCTTTCCCCTGGGAAGCAGGTCCACTTCCTTCTCTGTTCATACAGGTTCTTTTGTTTTCCAGATATATCCTGGTTCTTAATTCACATTTGGCTATGTGGGATTTGGGTGTTACACTGAGAGTCTGAGGCTGTGTTATGTAACAAACCCTGACTTCAGGTTAAAATCTCAGCAAAGAAGGGTAAAATTTTAATAGTTATGGATGTTAAGTATCTTCTGAATCTGAAAATCCATTTTCTGCAGCTTCTAATGTCTGAAAGGGCATAGGAAAGATCTCTTGCCTTGGCAGTGTAATACAGCTGGTTTGGTTTGAAAGCATGGAATGCTGTATATTGCAGTTAGGGAGAAGGAGTAGCTTACCCAGTCACAGCTGTAAAAAGTCCTAATGAGAGCAAGGTGAAATATCTAGGGCAAAAACCAGGTAGGATGATAGATAAAGCTTTAAAATATACCCAGGATCTGTAATACAATAACCAAATCCAGTTCTTTTCTCTTTCCACTCAAGAGGTGACATTTGCTTAGTAATTCTTGGCACTGAGTATGGAATTGTGTTTACTGTTCTACCAGTGACAGTCTGCTTTTGCAGCACTTGATGGCTCCCTGAAAGTTACCTGTACAGTACTTTTTTCAGTGCTGCTTTCCCTATCTTGCAAGAACTGATGAGATTATGTCAAGGATGTACACTTCAGCATAGTTTTCATGCTGTTTTGATTTCCAGTGCAGCCTGATGCATGATCAGAGTGAGGAAATACACTGGGTTAGGCTCTGACTTCCATTACTAATTACAAGGATGTTCTGCATTCAAGTTCCTCTGCCATTACATTACTGTGATTCTGTCTCACTGTTCTGTCTTTTGCACTTGCAGCAGCTTTTAGTTTGTCCCTGTGCCAGTCCTGCACAGATCAGCTTTTGCTGATCATTTTCCCACAACTAACAAGTTACTTTCTGGGGTAGGAGCTGCCTTCACGTGTTTGGAGACTGCATTCCGCCTCGATGCTCTCCACAGACAGATGAAGCTCCTTGGAGAAGACAACCCGGTCAGCAAGCTTCAGGTTAAACTGGAGCCAGGTATTGCTTTTGGCTGAGGCTGCTCTACACAAAATTTTACACCTCTGTATATCTATGGTGAAATATTCACAAAAAATTACTAATATTTGCATATCTTTTTGAAAAAAAAAATTGGTTTGTAAAAACAAGTCTCAAAACAAGTAAGGAAGTTTTGCTTTCAAGTTTTTTTCAAGGTTGGGTAACTCATCTTTATAGATACTGTTCTGTGTAAGAACAGACTTACTGAGTAGAAAGCATGTGAAAAACTGCCTTGAAAGCTGTGTGGGTTTGCAATTCTGGACATGTAAAATAAAGTATTTAAAATGGAAATATTTGGAAACATAATATAAAATCCTCTGCTATTCAGTGTTCCTCTCTTTATGTGTTCATGTAAGAACTATGTATGTATTTAGCATGCAGATAAACAGGTCATGCTTTGAGTTGAGCTGTGCAGAGGCTGTTTGGTTATTCCCTGAGCAGATGCATGACTGCACTCCAGATTTACCTGTCTCCTTCACTGGTAGTTCTCTAGGTCTGTGGTCACAGTTGGGTGGGTGAAGCTGTCTTCTATGTAGATGATATTTAAAACAACCTAAAGTGCAAGTGGAGATGATATTGGAGTCAAATGGAAAAGCATGTGTGAAAGCCTCAAAAAAGGAGCAATTAGTGATTACGTTTTATTGATAGCTTTGAAAATTTGTGGTATGGTGATTCCCAGAACCTGGCACTGAAAAAAAGAAAAAAAAGGATTTGTTTTCAAGTTCCAGATCTGTTTTCAGTGACCTCTAGTTTGAAGTGGCTTATTCCTTTGGGAGTTACTACTTACCTTACAATGACTGATTTAAAAAAAATATTTCAGGCTATCTTTGGACTGCATCTATTTATTTACTGCAGTAACTTAAATGTACTGACAACAAGCTTAGTTTTTATTAAGTCACTATGTCTCACCTTGGTGGTCTCTAAGGAATCTGTATAACTCAGAAGGGGCTGGAAATCACTCTCCTCAGTAGTTTCTTATCATGTTGTCTTCTTTCAGGTGTAAATCCCAGTAATTTAATGAACCTCTTCACCTATGAGAAAGGCTACTGCTTTGTTTACTACCTGTCCCAGCTCTGTGGTGACCCCAGACACTTTGACTCCTTCCTAAGAGTGAGTGTAAATATGTGTTTTCTTGAGATTTAGAGCTGATTTTTTTGTTGTTGAGTTTTTTTCCCCCAGATTCTTTCACTGTGGCTAATTGTTAAGGGTAAAGTTGAATACAAGTGTGTCAGAGATGGAGGAAAGTTGTGGGTCTGTCAGCTTACATGAATCTTTGTACAAGATTTCTAAGATTCTGAGCTCATGAGGTGCTAGATACAGAGCAGTAGTATATATTTGTTGTCACTTGTTCTCTCCTCCAAGTAATTAGAAAGCTGTTCCAGCACAGGTTGTGTGTGACTGGAAAGATGTGACTTGATTCACTGCTAAAAAGTGTTAACTTGGATTTTTTACCCAGGGTGACAAAAGGTTTTAGTTACTGTATTGGGGCAGGTTGGTGCCTGGAAGCACACTTACAAAACCTATAGAAAATTGTCAGCTACTGCCTTGTTTTGGAAAAGGAAAATGAAATTATACTCAGCTGTCAGCTACTGTCTTTTTTCTTGTTTCTTTATTTAACTGGGTGAGGAGGGAGAATATTTTTCTTCATTTTTTTATACCTTCAAATAATTGTTCCTACTCTTATGCTTGTATTTTTTTCATTGTCATTGTTGTGGCATGCAGTGATTCTACATTAAAAGGAAGCTGTCTTACTCCTGATCATAATTTGAATGTTTACTATTTTAGGCCTACATTGAGAAGTATAAATTTACCAGTGTTGTGGCTCAAGATCTTCTGGATTCCTTCCTGAATTTTTTTCCAGAGCTGAAAGAGCAATGTGTTGAGAGCAAAGCAGGTAAGAGATTTACTAAGCTAACTGTAAACACTGTAGAAAACCTGGATGATGAATTTTGTACTTGGCTTGGAGGATGCACAGGGAAATGCTAAGGCAAACAAAATAGTTTAGCAACAACCAGATGTTCTTGACAGAATTTGTGGCTATTGCCTCTACACTGGGGAATGAGAACCTCTGAAATTGCTGAGAATTTTGTCATTAATTAGCTGATTGTCCCTTGGTTAACTTTCTCATTAACTCACCTTCACTCTGCAGTCAGAATGATCAGTGCTTGTGAGATTTACACATGCTTAAATGCAGGGAAAAGGTGAACACGCTTTGAAATTTAATCTATTTTAATAACAGAAAGCATGCTTTGAGAACTGTAACTTCCCCAAGATCCTGCCCATACATATAAAATATCTTCCAGAATGTTTCACTTTCCCTTATATCCCCTATTTATAGCAGTTGGTGGATTTGTGGAAGGTCTGTGGCCTCCGAGGTGCTTATTATCTCACTTTCTTAAAGAAATGAGACTCGTGTTATCCTGCCATGTGTCCATCCCTGTGAAAAGCTATTGAGCCCATTGGACAGTAAGAGTACAGCTCTTAAGGATACTGGGTGCCTGCAGGCTTTCTGGAGAGGAAACTGCCTGTGGAAATGAGTTTTCTATGGGAAAAGCTGTGGCATGAGCTCAGCAGTTTTGTGTTTTATTTGGTCCACTGGTAGGCTAATGAGTTAACCACAGAAGTTGCTAATTTTTGCCTGGCTAATATTCAGGGGATGCAGAAGGTAGGAGTTTTAGCATAGATGGTGTGGAACAGGAAGTATTGCCATGGGTTAGAAAAGTACAGAGGTGGTAAAAGGCCAAGAGGAGCAGCTGGAAAGCAGGCTCTGCTGCTTGTGAAGAAATTTTTTTTTTAATTAGTTGCATAAATAAATATAAATTGCTTGGGTTTACTGGTAGGTAGGAGGAATTTAGTCATCCCTCTCACCTCCTTTTTTTATAAAATGGGTTTTCTTCATATTTGTCAGTCTTCCTCAAAATTCTGAGAGAGAAATGCAGGCAACAAACATTAGAGCATAATTTGAACATAGGTACTTGTCAACCTGGCTGCCTTAAGAGCATGTGTGTTTCTTATACTGACTGTACTGCTGAGCTCTAGAAAACTCACAGTGAGGTTTGGAGCAGTGTTGCTGGCACTCTTCCAGGTGTTCCATAGGCTGTCCCAATGAGGCTGCTAAGATTGTTGTGTCACTATAACTATTGCTTGCTGTTGTTACAACCTCCCTTAACTATGGGAGCAGTTGGACTTTGAGGCAGCCAAGCCACCTGCAGAGGTCTCTGCTCCACATTTTTGGTGCTCCTCATTCCAGGACTGGAGTTTGAACGTTGGCTCAATGCTACAGGACCTCCGTTAGCTGAGCCAGACTTATCTCAGGGATCCAGTCTGACCAGACCAGTGGAGACACTCTTCAAACTCTGGACTACAGAGCCTCTGGACTCTGTTGCTGCTGCCAGCAGTGTTGACCTCACTAAATGGAGAACGTTCCAAACTGTGCTTTTCCTGGACAGATTGCTGGATGGATCACCACTGCCACATGGTGAGTACTCTTGCCAGGATAGTAGAAAATTATCCAGGGAATAATTGATGGAATTCTAAAGATCCCTGCCTCTGGTTGACATTATAAAGTCAGGTTGATGTCCCAGGCCATGTCACAGAGGGATTGGAATAGGTGATCTTCAAAAGTCTTTCCCAGTCCAACGGATTCTATGATTCTGTGATTTGATGTTGTTATTATCTGATGACCCTCAAAATTGACAAAATAGGTCATAGTTCTTTCTCTGTGTATGTGCTCTCTTCAGAGGTGATAAAAAAGCTCTCGGAATGTTACTCCTCTCAGCTGGACTCCATGAATGCAGAAATCCGTATCCGCTGGCTGCAGATTGTAGTCCGAAATGACTATTACCCAGACCTTTACAAAGTCCGTCGCTTCTTGGAAAACCAGGTACTAACTGCTGGATTAAACTCACTGCACCTCTCAGTGCATGAGACATGTGCATGAGACATGCGACGTGAAAGACCTTGGAACTTCTGCTTCCTGGCCAAGTGTAGCCCAGGTGTGTTGCGAAGGGGCTGAGCATGGCTCACCTGCTAGCGGTGGGGAGGAATGGGCAGATGTAATTTCAAATGCCTACAGATAATCTCTGCTTTTCTAGCCTGACTCAATACCCTTATCCTAGCTCTGCCCCGTGCATTTTATGTATCGCTTTGCAGCAGCCCTGGCTTTTCCAGACCACCAGTTTTTGCACTACTAAATCACGTGATTATTTGAATATTTACACTTCAAGCAAGGCTAGGGCTCATCGAGTTCTTTTCAGTAGTTGTTATTGTGCTGGAGCAAAAGGTTAATGCATGTGTTCAGTGTGGCCTCTTTTATTTGGCCTTTAAAAATAGTTCTGTTATTTGTGGAAGTAGCTCAGTCTCAGAGAGCAGATTTTTTTTTATTACCATTCATAAAAATCCTTGTATCAGACTTAGAATAGACTCATCTGTCTTTTGAAGAAATGTGTTGTTTGTCTGCAGTCTGAAGTTACTCAGGGCTGTTGGAGTGTAGCTGTAGAAGTGTTGAACTTCTTGACTTTCATTGAAATGTTTTTGTCTTGTTTTCCTTTTTTTGTAGATGTCTCGGATGTACACAATTCCACTTTACGAGGACCTTTGCACTGGCACTCTCAAGTCTTTTGCCTTAGAAATTTTTTACCAGACCCAAAACCAGCTGCACCCCAATTTGCGGAAAACGATCCAGCAGATCTTATCCCAGGGCTTGAATCCACTTCCTGCCATAGACACTACAGCAGTCACTACAGACACACCAGCAATGGTGCTTGAGGACAAAGTCTCAGAGGCCACAAATGGTGCCATTTCACTCAGGGATGTCAACGTGTCTGCTTAGATCACCAGTTCATGCCAGCCACGAAAGCTTGAAAATGGGGACAGGAACAGAGGAAAGATACCAAGCGTTGCCTCCTTTCCCTCAGCCTTGCAGCTGCAGTGTGTTGTAACTGGATTTCTCTCCCACAACACAAAGCAAATGTGCCTTCAAGTATCCATTGTGTAATACTGCCAGGTTTCAGAGATCTCCACCAGCTGTGTGATGAATATTTTGATTCAATTTTTACTGGGCAGGGACTCCTGGGCTGTTGCTTCTTCATGGAAAGTGGATAGTTCCCTTTCCTGAGGCTCTTCTGGATGGTTTCTTCAGATTTGTTGTTTCGTGGGAGGGTGTTCTTTTTCTTCTTATTTTTTCTTTTTGTCTGAGGCCACTGAGGCTGTGGAGTATGTCCTACTTGCTGTGTGTATGTTGCTGGGGAGTGTGTATGTGTCAAGCTGTCATTGTCCTAATATTTGGGCTAAAGTTCTGCAAAGGAGAGACTCAGGAATTGTTAGTGGCAGCAAACATGTTTTCATGTTATGCTCCTTCCTGTGACAGAGGTATTGTGATTTGGAAAGAAGGGGACTAATGCTTAAATGAAAAACTAATTTTAAATAGCTCCCATTCCCCCCTGCCCATAGGTGGCTAAATAATAATAATAATAAAAATGATGATGCTCTTTATATATATTAAGAAATATATAAAAAAGAACAGGGAAACATTATGATGGATTTGAAATCCTTCTGCTAACCCTACCCTCAGTTTTCCCTTTGCACTCAATGGGACAAGCAATAAAGAAATGTGTAGGCTTGAATTTTCAAAGTTAAAATTAGGTTCCCAAATGCCATCAATTCTGGTACTAACTGGATGCCTAAATCTTTTTAACTGTTTTGACAAGTCTAGCTGCAACCTTTGCTAGTGTGTCAGGATGTGTGGCACATGCATCAGATGCACTCTGTGTCTTCTATTCTGTCCTTTTGGAGGAATTACCAAGACCTGTAATTTTTTTAAGATCCCCAGCATATCTTGGCCTGTAAGTCAGCCATGAAAATATCCATGTGAAGATTTTACTGCCTTGAATAATGTTTGCCTCAGTAACAGTGGCCCTGTCATATGATAATCTGAGGGAAGCACCATCTTTCTTGATGTGAAACTTTTAAGTCCCACTTTACCCAAGTCTGTTTTTTGACTTACGGTGGGAGTAAGGTGCCATTTCATTTCCCTGGTGTGCTGTTTCTCTGGATCACTGGCCAGCCATGTAGGATGGTAAGACACTGTCTTCCCTCTGTGCTGTTTGGTCTCAGGAAGCCAAGGGTAAAGTGTCCTGGGGTATTGCAGAGTACAGGTGATGGTTCTTAGACTCTGTGCCACAAACTTTTTAACCTGTGGGTACCTGTGTGCTCTCTGTGAGCTTCCACAAGGCATCTCTGAGCTGATGCATCACCAGGATAGTATGAACAAAACGCAAAGCATTTGGAAAAGACTCAGCTAACAGAGATGTGAGAGAGAAATTGTTTTATACTCCAGGGCAAATTTTAGTCTTGCTATGGGGATCTGCATAGACAGGAAGAGGAGGAAATTTGGGAGGGCTTTGTTTTCTTCACCAAAAGTATCTGTTTACACCCATGTGTGGATGAGGACTTAGGTGCTGTTACTGGATCTGCATTTTCTGGCTTTAAATTAATTTGGATTTCACCATAGCCTTAGCCTGGGCTGAACTGGGATAAAGCAATAATAAACTCAGGCCTCTGTAGTGCTTCATTAGTTTTAAAAATGGGCCATCAGCAATTTTGGGCTACAGAACTTCAAGCTCTGCCCTTTGCTCCTTGAATGGGATTATCTTTTAAATTCTGTTTTGTTTTCCCAGAAAGGACGGAGAATGATGTTTTCTACACAAATCTCTTTCCTTTTCATTTGTTGTTCTATTGAAAGAGATTTGTACAAGCTGACTTTACACTTCCGGAGCTGCCGCTGTTGGTGCTGCGTCTCCTGGGCCCCACTGCCAGCAGCGGCAGCCTGGTCGAGACCAGGAACCACTAGCGATTTTTGGAATCACGGGCCTCTGTTCTAACATATTTTATTTACTGGGAGAATGTTTGTGACCCTGGTGGGAATTTTTCATTTACATGGATGCCTTATGATGATTGTCAAATTAAACTAAGCTTTGTGACAAGTTCAGCCTTTTGGGCAGTTTTTTGGTATCCCTGCTGTAGCTGTGTGGAAGAGCTAACTTGGTACATTGTCTTTGTTTTGTTCTTTTCTGGGATGCAGCATAGAGGGAGTTTGGAAGCTCTTTCAAAGCTACGCAGGAAGGTGCTGGAGAGGTGGCAAAAGCAAACAATCAAAAATGAATATTATCTATTGTTACTAGAACTGACTGAAATACATCAGATCAGTTCTGTGTTTGCATAGACACCCATCAGAGCAAGGAAATGCTGGCTGAACTGAACAGACTGTTTCCTGGTTAAAGAACACAAGATGTATGTTAGTGTTTCTGCTCTCATCTCTGCGAGATCCCATCAAATGGCTTTGACCTAGGACTTGTTTTCTGAGACACTGAAACAGAGTAAGATTTTTTGAACATATTCCATGCATCCACCTCCAGATACTTCTGTTTCTCCTGTGAGTGAGGAGTGCATTTTTTATTTTGTAGAGACAAAAAACTGGCAGCAAGTTTGTGGAGATAAGCCTTCCTTCGCTGACAGAAAATAAATTGGTGCTTCAGGCTACTTGCTGTCATGATTTGTAGTAGACTTCACATTGACAGGCAAATTAGACTGTGATTAAATAGAAACTATTTGCCTTATCTTTGGTACATTAATTTCTGATCCATTTAAGTCAGATTAGATATCAAATAAGTTTTATTCAAACAGATGCCAAGAGATTGGGTTATCTTTTTTTATTTTGAAAATGAAAACTATTACTTTATTTCATTGCAGCTTTGAGCAGGGCAACAGAGGATGTAGAAATATCACTTGTGGGAAAGCTCTGAAGAACCAGTTGTTTAATAGAATGGAATATTTCTGACAATTTTTTAGCATTTCACAGCCACGTTGGTTGATACATTCAATATATTCTTGCTAGCTACAATATACTGTGTGTAAGCTTGTATCAATAATTTTGGCGTCATGTTACATTGCAACATTTTAACCACGAACTCTATCAGCCAAGAACAATTCTATCAAGTATACCAGACATTCTTCTTCAATCAAAACTCTTTTATGTTCTTGCACTGCAGTGACCTTGGTCATTACCTTTTTTGGATAATGCAGGACTTTCTGTACATCCAAGCTCATGTGCTGCACAATTCACTTAGGTCAAGTGCACTTCTTCAGTCTGCTCTCCCTGTTTGTCCAAAGACAGAACAACACAGTACAGTCAACACACTAAAATCACATCACACTTTTCACACTTTTTACTATAGATTGATAAAAGCTGAAAGCCATTTTGACCACAATATCACTTGGTGTACAAAAGAAACTGTATTATAAATCACTGTGTGAGATTTGTCAAGCCACTGTTCTCTGAGACACAGAATTATTGTCAGTTGTGAGGACACGGTTTGACACTGATTTTGTTGAAGCCCCAAGAAAATTGGTTTAGCTGTTGATTACATGCATTCCTGAAATGCATACCTAATGTCTAGTTTGGATTTGTCTACTTTTATCTTCCAGCACTGGAAACTACTGCTTTGTTTGTGAAAGTTAAACTACTTATCTCTTTCTCATGTAAGTACTTTTTAATTCTTAAAGAAAACAGATTGATTGGTCTGTTACTGCAAGCTGTCTTCCACAACTTCGTGTATTGACTTTTCTTGGGTGGAGCATGATGTTTCAACATCCTTTTAAAGTGGAAATTGCACATTGTTTCTCAAAAATTACCTCAATTGCTGCTGTATATTCCACATTACCTTTAAAAGAATTTTTTACTAATATTGTCCATTCATTCTTTTTTTCCCCATTAATAACAGTAGTAATTTGGGCACATGTTAGCATATATCTTACCTGGACATGAGAACCTTTTAAAGATAAAGGGGGTAGAGAAAAGCTATTCCATATTCTGGAGGTGACTTTTCACTCTATACAGAGGGATACTAGCTAGTGGCAATATATATATATATATATATATATATATATATATATTTAAAAAAATATATACTGGAGACAAGTCTTTAAAAATGCAATGGCATTAGTGGGGTTTGCAGACCCTTTTCCAAAATCATATTTACTGAGGTGCAGCATCTTGTGTGCTGTGGTAGCCAGGCTGAAAATTTGGAGCTGTGTGTGCCTGAATGAGAGGTGTCTATAACCCCAAATACCCACTCCAAAATCTCTCTTAAGCAAAAAGACACTCTGTGCTGTTCCCTTGATACAGCTCTGATCACTGTCAGCTCAGTATTGCTGTGCCTTGCTAATCCTGGTATCAGGATTCAGAGAATTCAAGAGCTCCCTTGCGAACAGCTTCAGTGTGTCAGCATTTGCAGAAACAAACACACACATTGGGCCCAGCCACTGCTGCTCGATTACTTTTACTCCTCTCCCTGTCCTTGAACCACTAGGAGTTGGAGACAAAAGCAAACATGGGACTGATGAAACCCCAAAACTGGAAACAACCATGAAAATATCAAACACTATTCTAAAGGATCATCTTCATTCACATGGAAATGAGCTGGTTATTAAGCTGGACACAAATCCCTTTTAAATTTCTATAGCAATGGGACTCAACCCTTCTCAGTCTTCCTTCTTCCTTTCCAATGAGAAATGAAGCACCTACCTTAAAGTGGACTGAGACAACAAGGCAAGTATAATTTTGTCTTAAAATGTTATCTTCAAGACCTTCTGTCTGAATAGACCTGTGTTTTATCTTCAGAAACAGTTTAATACAGCAGGATTGCCAAGAGGCAACAGGGAAGGTTCTCTCTTTGCTGCTCTCATTGCAAAGAGTTTTGAGTTAACAGAAAAAAAATCATCAATTGCATACTGTATTAATTTGCCCCTTTCCAACCTTGGAGTGGGGCAGGGAAAGAGTGTCAGGTATCTGAGAGACCAAGATAACATCTATGTCTTTCCTTCTTCTAATAGCTTCATAAATAAATAGGTAGGTATTTAACTAATTAATTGTTGCAGGCTGGATCTCCTGTATTTACAGTTAGAGCTCAACATTTATCCTGCTTTCTAGAATTGGTCCTCTAATGGAATTTATGCAGTTGTGTGATCGCTGTTTCCTAAAGAATGCAGGGGTGAAATCACACAGATCAGAGCCTCACTGTTCCTGACACAGAGGCCTTTTTTTCCCCTTTCCCTCCCCCAACAGAGCTCTCCTGTGTTGCTCGCTCGCAGCCGCGCAGCTGCAGCTCCCTCGCATGAGCCGTGGACAAGAGGGTTATTCTTACTGCCAGCAATGTTTCCTCTGCTCCCAAAAGGGTCAAAACTCCAACGTGAAAAGTCTTGTTTGTTGATTAAATTTGCAGTGTGCAGGGGAGAAGCCTTGTGTCTGTACAACGGGCAAGATCGAGGGGCAGAGAACCTAATTCTGAATGTCAGAGGTTGGACAGCTGCTGCAGTTACCTGAGAGCATTTCCATCTGCCAAGGTTGGCTTGAGAGGAGGATTTCTGCATTAATGTCTGATAAAAACCACAGGCCCGTGTTTTCTGTGGCTCTCTCGTTCAGATGACCTCTGTACTCAAGGACCAGGTGACCTTAGACTCAAACACATCATCACAGGCAAGTGTGATGGCAGATTTTTTGGTAAACACCTCGTCCTTCCACAGTGGCTCAGCAGCTTCTTTATTGACCATACCTGAGCTCCCTGAGGTACCCTGATGTGAAAGGCCCAAACATGGAAAAGACAACAGCCTCCTTCAGCATGCCCTGAAACCCAAAACCTTGTTGTGCTGAAGGATGGCCTCGTGGGGCCCTTATTTCTGCATTTCTGTTCTTTGTTCCTGAGTTAGGCAGTATTTTATAAGGCACTTTTTCTATTTCACTGGTCAGCGGTAGCTATCGGAATACGGAAATTAACATATCTCCTTTGACGGTTCAGCCCGTGGACGACTATATGGTGATAATAAAAATAAACCTGGCAAAATAATGGAACAGCTTATATTAAGCGCCATCATGCAAAATTTACAAGATGGCCAGGGTATCAGACCCAGCCAGCATGGATTTAGGAGGGGTAGGTCATGTTTGACCAACCTGGTCACCTTTTATGACCAGGTAACCCGGCTAGTGGATGCAGGGAAGGCTGTAGATGTTGTTTACTTGGATTTCAGCAAGGCCTTTGACACTGTCTCCCACAGCATACTCCTAGACAAGCTGGCAGCCCGTGGCTTGGACAGGAGCACTCTTTGCTGGGTTCAGAACTGGCTGCGTGGCCGGGCCCAGAGAGTGGTGGTGAATGGTGCTGCATCCAGCTGGCGACCAGTCACCAGTGTCAGGTGTCCCTCAGGGATCTGTGCTGGGGCCAGTTCTGTTTAATATTTTTATTGATGACATGGATGAGGGTTTAGAGTCCTTTATTAGCAAATTTGCAGATGACACTAAGCTGGGAACGTGTGTTGATCTATTAGAGGGACGTAGGGCTTTGCAGAGGGACTTGGAAGGGTTGGATGGATGGGCAGAATCTAATGGGATGAAGTTCAATATGTCCAAGTGCCGAGTCCTGCACTTTGGCCACAATAACCCCCTGCACCGATATAAGCTAGGGACGGTGTGGCTGGACAGTGCTCAGGTGGAAAGGGACCTGGGGGTGCTGGTTGACAGTCGGCTGAACATGAGCCAGCAGTGTGCCCAGGTGGCCAAGAAGGCCAATGGCATCCTGGCCAGTATCAGGAACGGTGTGGCCAGAAGGAGCAGGGAGGTCATTCTTCCCCTGTACTCAGCACTGGTGAGGCCTCACCTGGAGTATTGCGTCCAGTTCTGGGCCCCTCACTTTAGGAGGGACGTTGAGATGCTTGAGAGTGTCCAAAGGAGAGCAGAGAGGCTGGTGAGGGGCTTGGAGCACAAGCCATATGAAGAATGACTGAGGGAGCTGGGGTTGTCCAGCCTGGAGAAAAGGAGACTCAGGGGTGACCTTATCACTCTCTACAACTCCCTGAAGGATGGCTGTGGTGAGCTGGGGTCGGTCTCTCCTGAAGGATGGCCATGGTGAGCTGGGGTCGGTCTCTTTCTCCGGGCAACAAGAGACAGAACAAGAGGACACAGTCTCAAGCTGTGCCAAGGGAGATACAGGCTAGAATTAAGGAGAAAGTATTTTACAGAAAGAGTGGTCAAATACTGGAATCATCTACCCAGGGAGGTGGTAGAGTCACCATCCCTCAAAGAGTTTAAAAAAAGACTGGATGTGGCACTTGGTGCCATGATCTAGTTGAGGTGTTAGAACATGGGTTGGACTTGATGATCTTAAAGGTCTCTTCCAACCTAGAATTTCTGTGATTCTGTGATAAACTATCAGAAAATGTACTCTGTGCCATTATGTCAGGAAAGCACTCAATGAGGGCCAGCGATTTCTCTGTGTTTCTCTGTCACAATCTTCATGAAAACACTTTGGATTCATTTTCCTCAGGTGCCCACGTCCCGTGCCCCACACGAGCAGCTTCCCATTTCCCCCGGGCATTCCCGCACCCCGGGGACCCCTCAGCTCCCCTCGGCCGGAGGGCGGGGCAACACATGATGCGCGCGCAAGTACCGTCTGCTGATTGGTCGCCGGCGCCGTCCGTCATGGGCGGGCTGGGCGGGGCCGCGCCTGCCGGCGTTGCCGGGTAACGGCCGCTCCGGGCAATGGCGGCGGGACCGCCCCGCGGTGAGGGGGGACCGGGAGCGGGGGCGGCCGGGCCGGCACCTCTTGTGGGGACGGGGGGCTGGGGGGCACGAGGAGGCGTGGGCGGAGGGGCCCTGTTTGGGCTGGGTGTGAGGAAAGGGGTGGGGGGTGAGCTTTGTGTGGAGGGTGTGCGCAGGGACCTAGGCGGGTGTAGGTCTCCTCACGAGGAGGCCCCCTTGTTTTCCAGCTGAGCGCTGTAGGGCGGCGTCAGGAGCTGGAAAAAGCAGCACCATGGTAGTTCCAGGTGCTCCGTGTTACGGCGAGAGGCTGTCCACCCCTAAATAAATCCACCATGCCTGTTTGTTTCCCTGTTGCAATTCCCCGGTGACACTCGCTTCTGTTGCAGGTTGCTGCCTGGCCATTTAAAGTCGTAGGAATAGCCGGCAAAGCTGCTTAGGACTGTGTTGAAAATGCTGGGAGAGAAAAAGCAGTTAATGGTGGCAAGAGACCTTTACACAGACCCCACGTTCCCGGCCAGTGATACCTCCATATTCTTTAATTATTGTACCCCGCTGGCCCAATTCAGAGGCGAGATATCTTGGTTGAGACCTAAGGTGAGTTTTAAGGTATAAAAGGCTAATTTTAGCAGAACTGGGCTTTTAGGTAGTAAATGCGGGTTTGCGCTGAATGACTACTTCTGCTTATTTGCTTGGAAATACAGAAGTGATAAAACCAGTGTATGTCAGCGTTAACAATATGTGAGTTACAGTTTTTAGTCTAGGTGCTTGTTTGTAGACTTGATTTAAATCCTCTTGTAGAGCTTTTAATTTTTATGGCAGGAAGAAAAATTCAGATATTTTATTAGAAATATGTTTCATTATGCAAATTATGTGCATACCAAGTTAGAATGCAGCATTTTGTAATTTCCAAACTTTCTGATATATTGCATAACGGTTTTGAAAATAAGTAGTTGTATTTTAGAATTTTTAGAAGCCTATTGCTTTTTTTGTGGTTACTTTCTTTGAAAACAGGAAAGAAAACTTTTGAAGCTTATAAGTTGTCATGTGACTTGTATTGCTTTTAAACTTATAGCTGGGTTGCAGAGCAAGCTGTATTAGAGCTAAAAGCTTTAGAATGCATTTCTGCAGTACACCCATTTAAGGTGAAGTATTTATGATATTGCCTTTGTATAGAGGGGAAAAAGGCTATAAAAATGTAATGGAGGAAAAAGGCCTGTTGTCTTGAGTTGTATTTCTTCCCCAGTGTCTGAGGCTGTCTGTAGGACAGTGACAGAGCTGTTGGTTATCGGGTGTAATTGGCAAACAAGTGATTTCATGGAGTTGAGTATGCAGCTTCCTGCTTTTGTTCTTAACACCTTGATTGCTGCTGGGGGCTGTTGAGTTAATTTCCATCTCTTGCAGTGTTTATATATAAGGAGAACCATTTCACAAACTCACTTTCAGATCAGATTAAGTGTTTGGGACTTTGCAGCTGAAATTCCCCCTTGTGCTACCAACTGATCTATTTTTCTGTGCCCTAGGAAGGGTTTTTCCCATGTTCTAATTTTGGGACTTTTGTAACTTGGGATGTGCCGTTTAACGTGGATAACATCAGCCCTGTCATAGCAAGGAGCTAATGAATTATGTAGTCTTTCACTTCTTACTGCTTGTGCTAGGGCTGCACCTGATGGTTACAGTTGTGTGCTAAAATTCATGTGGGATCTGGTTTTACATTCATGAAGTACCTGCAAAATACCCCTACAAGCCATTTATTTGTTACTTCTTACTTAGGCTGTGTATGAAAAGCAAATTTTCTAGAGGTAATAAATTCCCTTATTTTATGAGAGATCTCTGAAGCCCTCCCAGTCCCTGAAACTAAGAATTCCTTAGAATGTCATGCAGGATTTGGCTTTAACTCCTCTTCTTTAATTTCAGGACATTTGTTCCTCTCCTCGGTTATTTTCAAACAATCTGCAGGATGTGCAAGTAAAACAAGGAATTTTGGGAGACTGTTGGTTCCTGTGTGCCTGTGTAGCTTTGCATAAGAGCAAATACTTACTGAACAAGGTATGGAGAAGTTTGATGTTAGAGAAGTTTTCTTTGCCTATTTGACATTTGTGTATTGTTCTGCAGTCCCAAGCTGCCATATGAATATTGCCTTCATTATGCTCACTTTCACTGCTTTTGTTATTCTACTTTTTCTGTGTTTGTTACAAATGGCTGATACAAATTCTGTAGATTTTAAACTAGTTTTGTTTGCAGAAAATAAACTTCATTAATTTATTATTTGCCTTGATTTTGACTTTTGCCCTGCAGGTGATCCCTCCAGGCCAGCCCAGCTGGACAGATGAGTCCTACCAAGGCTGCTTCACTTGCCGGGTGTGGCAGTTTGGCCACTGGGTGGAAGTGACCATTGATGATCGCCTGCCTTGCCTTGGGGGCAAACTCTGCTTTTCCCAGTGTCAGACAGAGGATTTGTTTTGGCTTCCACTCCTGGAAAAAGCTTATGCAAAGTATGTGAACGCTGCTATTGATGGAAATAGAACTACAATACTTGTATATTTCTTCTGCTTGCTTATTTTACCTAGCTGCTTTGGGTATAGATCTGAGCATTGTGAATGCTGGTGGTCCCATCCTGGCTTGTGCAGAAGTTGCCCTTTAAACTGTAGGTCTGTAAGGTGTGCTTCCAGTTGCATATGAAGTAAGATAGTCTTAGGGAGGTAATTCTGGTGAAAAGTAAGCTGCAATCAGTTTTCAGGATTCAAATGATCTTTGTTAAGTCTCTGTCCATTAGTTATGTGATTTCTTAAAGGAAGATGTTTTACTAGGGAAGATGAGAGCTCAATGAGAAGCAGAAAGCATGCAGATATTTTCATGGGAAGCAACATTGAGTGATTTTGTGCTAGTTGAGGCTCTGGTTGTGTGAGTTTCACTGCTCTTTTGTATAATTTGTTAGTTTACTGTTTTAGAAAGAAAATGCAGCTATTTAGTGGTTTATGGCACATCAGTAGAAAAGCTGTCCAGAAACACAAAGCAATTTGGAGACAAAATGCACTGGTAAGATAGACATCTAATGTCCCAAAGAATCTGAGCAGAAGATTTTGTGATTGCCAGCAGAGGGCAGAGGCAGACTTCAATTATGTAGTAACTCAGCTGTAGATTGAACAGAAGCTGTGAAGCATCAATGTCGTGTTAAAGCTTCTCTGTAGGTTTGAAATGTAGTATTTGTTGTCTGCAGAGCTCTTATTGTTCAATCTTATAATCTATTTTAGTCTTGACTTCTTTGGCTATGTTTTGTATCTGCTACATCAGGTGGGGCAGTCTCTTGGTTTGCTTAGGTTGTTGAGGGAAGTGCTGCTCTAGTTATTTATGCAGAGTGAATAAAAAATAATTGAAGAGGAAGAAATATTTCTATTTACAGACAATGCAGTTAATATATCACAAAAGATAATGTAGAGCATAGATAATAAGGTACAAATCACTAGTACTAGACAACAGCAGTTTTTTGAGTAGAATAAAGAGAATGTAAGAAACTTCCCATCAAGCAGTGGAATATCCAATGGTTTACATATTCTTTAGATGTGTTCTATATAAATAAAGCAGTATGTGCTTTCTCTTGCCTACTTTGGGTTATGAGGTCAGGCACAGTCAGGACTGTGATATAGAGTGGGGTGGCAAGTGTGTAGCAACTATGTTTCTTTTGTTCTGTGTGTACAAACTTTTTATGTTTTCTTTGTATTTTTCTAATTTTTTTTTTTTGTTTAAATTTTTTAGAGTGCATGGATCTTATGAGCAGTTGTGGGCAGGACAGGTGGCAGATGCTTTGGTTGATCTGACTGGAGGAATTGCTGAAAGATGGACCCTGAAAGACCCTGGAAAAAATGTGGAGAAAGAGAAGACTGGCATGGTTTTGGAGAAAGCAGTGTTTAGAAGATTAATGAATCTGAAGGAACAGTGTGTAATAAGCTGTTCAGTCCTCAACTCCAAACAAGGTGGTAGTAAATGTCTCTATTAACTTCAAAGGCTTCAAAGCACAAGGCAGCCAGCAAATACAAATGCTGATTCTAGTACCTAGCCAGTTTCGTGGTACAATTTGAAGTATTGGATAAATGAAGATTTAAGGATGTTACTGAGTTCAGGATGGGGGCTGCTTTGGAGGAGTGCTTTTTATATTAGAAGCTAATATAGTCAATTCTCAAAAACAAATGCATCCCCCCCCAAAATGCACTCCCTTGAAAAAGCATCTCAAAAACAACCTTGAAAACTTCAATTAATTTTAGCACAGTGAATTTGTAGGGACTTGAGATTAAGGAGCAAGTTAATACACTCTGCAATGTTACTTTATGCCTTTATAGTCACTAAAATGAACTGTTTGAGGTTTCTTTGTGCTGTTGTAATACAGACTTAAAACCAATTTCATTTTATCGCAAAATTGCCTTCTTTCACTAATGTTATTGTAAAATATGGAACAGATTCTTTTGTTTATTTTACAATTTTTTTTTCTATTCAGGTGCAAGTGAACTAGGAGAATTTCATGCCTTTATTGTGATAGACACATTGAATCTCTCTGAAGTGTCAGGCAAGGAAATCTTCCTGCTACGAATACGAAATCCTTGGGGGAGGCGGTGCTGGAAAGGGCCTTGGTGTGAGGGGTGAGCAGTTTTCTATTCATTTGGAAAACCATTTGTGTAAGTTCTGAAGCACAAAGCTTATCTATGTATTACATAGGCAAACAGTGCTAATAATCTCTAGCAGAGGAGAGAGGCTTCAGTGTGGGTGCAATTCTTTAGAGAGCTGGGAGTTCACACAGCTCATTGGTTCTGAGGCTAGTAAATTTAATCTCTTAGTTCTCGCAATATCAATTTTTTAATAACTTTTTTATTTATCAAATAATATCTTCTTATAGAGACAAACTTAAGGTGTTGACTAACTTTCTGTTTCTGATTTTTGTGCTTTTCTTGATGTTCTGCCATCTAAGTATCTTTGATCGTGTTTGTTTCTTGCAGTCATTCAGCTTTACTTGCCTTTTCTCATTTGTTCCTGGCTCAGCTGCAGAAAACAAGCAAAGGAGCAATTATAAAACTATTGCAGAAGGAAGGATGCTTATGCTTGTTGCTTGTGTTATCTCATTTCTGTAGATTGATATAATAGGAGAAGCTGGAACTGAGTCCATATAAAGTAGAAATAAAGAAGAGAACTGTTTTAAAGGACTTGCAGAAATACGTGTAGCAGCTCAAACAGAAAAGTAACAAGAATGAAAGGGCAGACCCTACTGGCTTATTTCGGAAAATGTTAGCATGTTTTGACTATACAAAAGAACATGCAATTCTTGACAGAAGCAACAAGCATTCAGCATTAAAATATGTTAACAATATGGTGATGTTCAGGAACATTTTTGTAGAAATATTTTTCTTCCCTGAGTTAGACAGATAATTTAATTGCATTTATTGAGACTTCAGCTGATATTTTTTTTTTCTTTTGAGAGTGTTTTGGGTATACAGTTGGTCTCTTGCTTCTTTGTCAAAGAGTATGTTGCCATATAGTTGCAAGAGGATAGGGTTTCATTGGATGGCCTTAGAGCCCTGTTTTATTCAAGTGCAGAACTGTTCTTTTCTGCTAGTGAAACAATGGAAAATGTTGAAACTACTAGCTTTTAATGAGACCTAAATAATGAGGGGTTTAAATTCTGGATTATTAAGACTTGGCAAACATTCATGGGGGTAGTCAGTTGCTTAATACAAATGGCAGTTTTTGTTGTAAAGCAATAAAACTTGTTCAGCACAATGACAGCACAGCTTGTTTTACTTTTTTTGCCTCTTTTTTAAACAACAGTTAAAAGCCTTTATTTTGCTCTCAGACTTCTTACTGTAGTGACTGTTGTAAACAAAGCACCTATGTCACCCAGAAGTCTGTCCTGCATCCAGTCTGGTATTAGGCTGTTTCTAAGTTTTCTTTGATAAGTTATGACTTGTGTTTCCTATGATCCCTCTCGATGACCAGCAACGTGCAGAGAATTTTTCAATGCAATTATTTCACAATAAAATGAAGAAATCTCTTTTTGCTGTCCTGCTCCATAAGATATTTGGTAGAACATTGTTCTTGAACTCTGCTGGGCAAAGAGCTGAATGTTAACTTCTGTATTATGTGCAGTGGTCAAGGATGGAACCAGCTAGATCCAATAGTTGCTTCAGAACTCCTCTCACAGATCCAAGAAGGAGAATTCTGGGTTGATGAAGAAGAATTTTTCAGGGAATTTGATGAGATTACTGTGGGCTTTCCAGTCAATGAGGAAGGACAACTTCAGAGCCTCTATACAGGTGTGGTATGAGAAGACATCTTTCTCATGCAAATAACATTATGTGAAGGGGAAGAATTGATTTGAATTGCAAATGGGTACAACTAGACCATAATTTCTTTTTCTCAGTTTTCCCCTCTCCTGTAGATCCATTGGCCTTTTCTCTCTACTGAAAAACAGAAGGACAAAGAGGAATTAAAGATATTTAGAGAAATAATTGATATTTCTAGAAAATCTTGCTACTTGCTAGTTGATTGAAAGATTAGTGTCATCTCTCTAGAAGACTGTTATTTTAGACAGCCCTGTGATGTTTTGTTTTTAATGGTATATACACTTGAGATTTCTAGTAACAGTGTCTTGTAAAAATTATGCCATTAGTCTTTCATTACCAACTGTGGCTTCTCAAAATCTTGGTCATGAATTTCTGCCTTGGGGAAGTGTCAGGCTATGTGTCAGCATGTTTTCTTGGGCTGAGCAATCTCTGCCATATACCTGTGGTGTAAAATTAGGCAGCTCCCATGTCTGAAATCCTCACCGTGATTTTCTTATTTTGTTAGAGAAAGTGCTGTATCACTCTCAGAATCTCTTTGGATCCTGGGTGAGAGGCCAGTCTGCAGGTGGCTGCCGCAACAACAGCAGCTTCCCAACCAACCCCAAGTTCTGGCTGAGGGTGTGTGAGTCCAGTGAGGTGTGCATTGCTCTGCTGCAGAAACACAGGAAATACAGCACTGACTGGGCTGGAAGGATTCAAAAGCCAACTCGCTTGGCAGAGGAAAATCCATCTTTGACTGAAGGCATACAGGGAAAGAATTACCAGGCTGTGGGATTGCATGTCTGGAAGGTAATACAAAAGGGACATTTTTCTCTTTGCAAATAGAAGTTTAAAAGCAATACGGAAACATTTGAGTAAAATAATTCATTTCCCATACCAGTGATACGATTCAGCTAGTCACAATTTTTCTGTCTCTGGTTTATGCTGGAATGGTTCTGTTTATCTCACAGTTACTGTCTGTACAAACTATTACTGGACTAGTACTTCTTATCACTAAGCACTTGGGACTGTTCCAAAGTAGTGCATGACATTTTGGGCTGATTGCTTGAAGCCATTTCTAAATTTACTCCTGAATATTAACTCTTCTTACTCGTCTTTGATGTTCAGGTCATCTGCTGACACTCTTGTCTTTGTTTAATTTGTAAATGTATGCATCTTTGAAAATGTTCTGAACAATATTTGATAATTTTTAGTTTTATTACAAACTAGTCATTTTTCCTAAACCGCCACACATCATTATGCATCTGTTCTAGGTGGAGAAGAAACGATTTAACCTTCCAAAGACCCTCTCTGCTCCTCCAGTTGTAGGTACTGTCTGCCATTCCTACGACAGAGAAGTCCATGTGTGCTGTGACCTTTCACCTGGCTTTTATCTTGTTGTTCCCAGCACTTTTCTGAAAGATGCAGTGGGGAATTTCTTGCTTCGTGTATTTTCAACGGGAAGGATCTCTCTCAGGTAGGTTTAAAACAAAACAGAATGTTTCTTAAATTTGTTGGCATAAATACAAGTGTAGCACAAAGTGGGAATGTTCAAAATATTTTGAAGAATTGTGCAGAGTGCTGTATAACAGCATTGTATTGTCTTTGAATTCATGCAAGTTTCCCAGCTCCTTGTTATTGTTGTGAAGCTGCTACTACCTCTTGTTAAAATACTAACAAGAAGTAGCCAGGTGAGTAGCATCTTGACTCTAAACTGCAGCTTCTTGCTGTATGCAGAGGCAAAATGTAGTGTTGGCAGCTGTTTAAAAGCTGGTCAGGTTTGTTTATATTCTGTTAGTATGTGTTTATACATTTTTGTTTATTTTCTCTCATGTTTAATAGTGAACTAAAGCCACCACCCATGGATGCTGCCCTCTGTGAAGAACTCCCAGCTGGTGAATGGGAGACAGTGCAGCTGCATGGATGCTGGAAGAGTGGGCTGAATGCTGGAGGTAGCAGGAATTTCCCCTCCTTCCATACCAATCCCTGCTTTCCCCTGTCCGTTCCTGCAGGAGCAGGGAAAAGCAGTGTGAAAGTCACCCTCCGTCAGCACTGCCTGGATAGCAAGTGTTGTCCAATAGGTTTCCATATTTTCCAGGTAAGGCTTCTGGTCAGTTTGATTGCTTGTTTGCCAAGGGTGAAGGTTAGCCTGGCAGCATAGGGCTCCTTGCAGTTTGCAAGGGTCTTGCTGCTTCTGGGAGAAATACAGGCTGACTCTCAAAGTGATGCCCATGAAAGGTATGGAATAACCTAGGTAGTTACATTGCATATAACCAGATAATTGGTTCCACTGAATTCTTACAAGGTTCTAAATTAGTTTTAGCAATGATGAACTCTTTTGAGGATTTGCAAAGAATTCTTGGTGCCCTAGTGATTGAGGACCAAACCTTTTGGTAATTCATCATAAAAACTTACTTTCTTTGTGTCTAATAATTAAATGTTTATAGGCAAATTATATTGGAGCTAAAGAACTATGATATCTTGAGCAGGTGATCAGAAACAAAACAAGATTGGAGTTGATATGTATAGATGCAGATTCAGCATGTGTGTACCAGTGTTCAACTGCATAAATGTAACCAAAGAAGCTGCTGCTTAAGTAACTGTTTTGCAGAGAAAGGTAGCTTTATTTTTAGAAAACATGCTTCAAAAAAAGGTGTTGCTTAAGTGAAAAGTCTGGAGTTGGGCACCAGAAGTAATATAAAACTTCAAATGCACAATATGTGAAGAAAGATTGGTGTTTTTTATATTCCTATAGAAGACTGAGATGAAGTCTAATATGACATTTTAGTACTGGAAAGACTACTAGATATAGGAAGGGCACAGTCTGTTCAGCAGATCCCCAAGGCAGAAAACAAGTGCTTTAGGCTACAGCAGGGAAGAGTGAGGTTTGAAAACAGAGAAAGCTCTACAGCTATGCAAGTAGTGGGTTCTATACATTTGTCTACAAACAAGCTAGGAATGATTCATCTGTTCTTAGTACTGCCATCTGGGTGTTCTAGAAGCTTTTCCATTCCTCTTCTCTCTAGCTCTGTACAGTAGAGTGAGTATTTGGAATAGAGATGGACCATATCACACTGTGGTGTCCTAGGAATGAAACACTGTGAGACTGAAACAGATGAAGCAGTAGGCATGTTTGCATTCTTTTTTGCAGGTGCCTAACAGCAGCTGGAAACCACAAACTACTTCTTTTGTACATTTGGAGCCACTGGTGAGCTGTGTTCCTCACTGCTATTCCCAAGAAGTCAGCCGACTCTGCAGGCTTCCTGCAGGAAGTTATGTCATTATACCTTCTACGTACTTGCCCAATACAGAAGGCAATTTTACAGTGGTCATAGCAACCAAAATAGACAGGTAAAATTATGTTGCCTATTATTTGCTTTTCTAGTCTTTTTAGTGCTTGTATTACAGGATGCATGGAAATGACTGCAGTAATGTGTTCTCTCAATGGAAGCTTTTTGTGAAGTCTTTGTATTTCTGTAGTTTGCCTGCACTGCTTACCACTTTGATTATATTGGAAGAATGACTAAAAAAGGCAGTATTTGTTAAATCTTCTTGCATCACTTGTTGAATATCAGATGTCTCTTGCTGGAGGAGATGACACTTAAGTAATTGATTACCAGCTGCATCATCAATGTTAGGATTTATGCTGAAAGTTCCAAATGCCTTTTAAAATTCTGGGTTGCTTTTGAGAAAATGCGATGAGTAGCCAGACTTATTCCAGTTCTAACTATGAGGTGAATAACAACAGCTGTGAAGCAGAATTGTAAATTCCATAAGAGTGCAGTAAGACTCAACAGAATTGGAGAAAGATTTGCTAAGGGAAAGGATGTGGAATGAAGCCTGTTATAGCTTCTCTTTTTGAAGTGGGATAAATACTTGATATTTGCAAGATTCCCAATGCTTTGTGCAGAAATAAATGTGGTTTGGGTTTTCAACAGGAAGCGCATTCACAGCCAGGAGACACTTGGACAGGTGTTACAAGAGGTAAGTGATATATTTTGATGGATATATTTTGATGTATTCATTCTTGGTGTCACCACAGATCTGCTTTAATTCCTTCTTGACAAAAAAACCCTGATGAAACAGATTTTCTCTCTATTGCGCATTTTCTTATAGGTTTCCTTTACAACTGTGATGAAAAGGTAGTGTGGAATTCTGACACTGTCATTTCAAGAAATGTTGGGAAGCCAAGGAATGCCTCATCTCTTGCTCATCTCAATTTTAAATGGAGTAACAAGAAGATGCTCTTAGTCCAGCTGTTTTTCGCTGGTACCAACTGTCAGACCTGTAACAACTTCTTAGTAAAAAAAATACCTCTTTTAATCATGAACACTGAATATTTGGTCTTCCTACATTTTTAGAAGGAGCATTGAACAGCAAATTATCACGTGCCTCAGTTCTTCAAAAATAAAAGTGAAGAATATGCGCATGTTTTAACCCAAGCTACGGTTTTGGAAGAAAACCATAAAACTTACGTGTAAGGCCAGGTTGGATGGAGCCCTGATCACCCTGCTTTCATGGAATGTGTCCCTGCCCATGGCAGGGGAATTGGAACAAGATGATCTTTAAAGTCCCATCCAGCTATAACCATTCTGTGATTGTAAAATAATATTTTATTGGGAGAAAAAAAAAAATAACCTGACAGAATAATTTCATGTGACCAAAGGGATGGTGAACATAGAGGAAAAACTGGAGTATTTTTTTCAGGAAGGATATACCTCAAGAACTGTCAAAATACACTGGAGTAGAAAAAGTCCAAGCTTGTATCTGACACTGCCAGTCTTGCTGCTGAGCACTTTACCTTGGGCCCTCTATGGAACCAAGCAGATGGTGGGTTCAAAGGAAAGATTTTTTTGGTGAGTTTTTCTTTAATGAATGCCAGAAATAAAAAAGACAAGACTTGAAAACTTTTGAACTATCCTATCAGACTGCTTTTGTAAATCTGTAAGAATGTGTTTTATGGAAGAGCTGCCCTTGCTGCAAGAAATGTGCGGTTTAAGGGTTTTTTCTTAATTTATGTTTGAAAGTGTTTCTTATTCAAGCAGGATTTTTAAATGTTATATTTTCCTCAGTAAAAATAAAGTAACATTAAAAGTTTTAAAATGGCTTTTATTTTAAAAGTTAAATACTTCAATTTTGTCACGTATGCATTGGTTCTGTGGTAGCAAACATTACTATGTGTTAGAACCCTGGGATTTCACTTAGTGGAAGGGAATAATGGGAGATACTTGCAAGAAGAATCAAGTCTTCCATTAGTCCCAGAAATATGTAGTATTCTGCTTTTGCTTTTAACTACATCCTGCCATAATTTCTACTAGCTCCTGTTGAAAATTGAAAGGATTTAGGGTTTCGGCTGAATTTTAAATGGTCAAAACCTTCCACATGTGTTGGTGTGGAAAAAGAGCAAAAGAAAACACTGAGTAATAAATCTCTACTGTACCTACTAAAACAACTGTTGAAATCTTTGTTTATTTTCTTAATTTCTTGAAAAGCTGTTCCTTTATCTTCAAATAGGAAATTATTGGATCATACAATAGTGTTTCTAAACAGAAGGAAAATTTTGTGAAAGTGCATGGACCCGAGTTGTGGTGAAATAGAAATTGGATACTGAGGAAGTAAAAAAAGATGTAAGGATTTCTAAATGGGCTGTGGTTATGAGAGGCCCCATACTATAATCATTTTTGTGTGTGTGAAGTTTATGCTATACTTTATAATGCTGTGTGGGAGAGTGAAAGACAAAGGAATTAACTCTAAATGTGTGTATATTCTATTGCCTCCTGCAAGAAGATCTAAGAAAAGACCTGTGAACTCAGAAGACTAACAGCTTACTGAAGAAAATTTTATTAAAGCTTCCTTACTGAACAGTTGTCCCATTTTAAGAGTGTGATACCTGACAGAGCACACATGCAGGAAACTACTTGACACAGGCCACTTCTCTAGCATCCTACAGCTAATTCACTGCTACTGTGAGTGTGAAAATACAATTTTTTTTTTGGAAATATTACGTGTTTATGTATGCCTAAGACTCAATTATGTGAGTTTGGCAAGTAGACTTACTTTGATTTCAGAAAGTTCAGTAGATGAGAATTGAGATAATAAAGCATGTTTTTAACGGGTTGAAGTATCTCAGCATTTTAGTGTGTTACAGACTAGCGTGGAATAGCACAGAGTTTATATGGGTGTGGCTGCAGTATTGCACCCAAAATGTACTCCAGATTGATTTCCTTCACCCCCTCAGGGAGCTGGAATGTAAATGCCCGAAGGAGATTGGTAAAGAAGATGAACAGTTCAACTCGTGCCATCCGTTCCCCCAAACATACACGATGCCCTGCAGAGGAAAATCAAGAGAGTCAGTTGAGTAAAGTTAAATTCTGTAAAAGAACTTTGCACAAAATTCTACTGAGTTCCATAAATTCTGTTAATGTAAGATAATTATTTCATTCTGTAAAGACAGAAGATGCTTTAGGATGAGGGTGGGGAAGCATTTAACTGAGAAACTCTGCACCTCTGTCAAGTGTTTGATTTGGTGTTTTGATTGGGTTGTTTAGACTTTTTTCACCCCTGGAGCATGCAATTCTCCCTTTCCATTGTTGATTCTTTTTGTGAGAGCCATGAATTGCTTCTTAGCTAAGCCAGATTTTAAAAAGATTCATATACTTCAGAGTCTTATTTTGATTGTTGAGAAGGGAGGGCTGGAGCATTGTGGTATGCAGTTCTGAAGCCAAGGAGAAGGATATAATCAGGATTTCTTTAACAGAAATTCAGAAAGGTGTGTTGGGGCCTTGTAGCCCTAACACTGGATGGATATGCCAAGGAAAGAGCATTGTGTCTCCCAGCCACACTTATCCTCTGTTTGAATATATGAAAAATACAAAATGCATAATATTTGTGGCTCTTACAGCAAAAGCCCTGACTTTGTCTTTCAAATCGGTCAAATAGTCAATCTAGTCAAATGCCTTTTTATACATGTACATTTTAGAACTTAGAAATAGTATTTTTACTCTTACTGCAAAACAGAGCAAGCAGGAATATTCAAGGTCAGGGTGTTACCTGCTGAGAAAGGTAAGAATGCCTCTTTGTTCACAAAGTTGCCATCCAAGTCTAGGAAATGATCTGGGTTGAACTTCCAAGGGGTTGCCCAGTGCTCAGTGTCATAGACCACAGAGTGCAGATTTGGCAACACAAGCGTGCCCTGCAAGAAGCAGCAGAGATCTCATTTTCCATAGATTTTCCTTTTCTCTATGTCATATAAATGCTAAATATTAACAGCTCAAAGACATCAGAAACAGGGTGGGTATCCTTATCCTCTGTACCTTTTTAATGTGAAAACCCAGCAGAGTTGTGCTCCTCAGGCACTGTCGAGGGACCCCGACGGAGGTGACGTTGCTGTAGCGCAGAGCCTCATGGATCACAGCGTTTGTGTAGGGCAGCTGCTTACGGTCCTCATAGCTGATGACATGGGAGGGTTCCAGAACAGCCTCTATCTCTCTTTGAACCTTTTCTGCAGACAAATGATAATACTTTCATTTCCCCCTCTGCACGCCCCCCCCCCCCCACCTTCCTCCCTTTATTTCCAGTAGATTTTTGTGTGAGAATGTCCTGTCCAAAGGAAATAAAAAAAAGAAATTATGTTGCTATGAAATGATTTGGCATGTGGTTTGACTGCTGTGTAGGTTTCAGTTGATCAAAAAGTGCTTCTCCCTGAATCCTCATTTAAGACACCTACTTGGTGATGAGGATAGTACAATTTTGTGTTTCAAAAAATGGATTAAAATTTTAAATGACAGGTATAATTTCCATTGTTTATACATATGTATCAGATTGGATATCTTTTAAAAACTTTTCTACTTTGAAGTTTGGGAGAAGACTAGGTTGCATATGAAATGTCTTTAATTTGTTATTCCATCTTGCCAACCCGTTCTAGAGAGGTAAAACTGTGGCCACTACTAATTTCTGCTAGTGTTGCTGGTGAACCAGATGGGGAAGCACCTGTTTGTTTCATTTATTGACCTTCCATTTTCTGGATCCTAGTTGCTGATGTACCACCATTCATGTGCATAGCTAAGGGTTTTTTTGATGCCTTACAAGTGATTGATCTATATTATTACACTAATGATGTAATTGTGATGTTGAATGCAGCTCTCTCTGATGGTTCTTTTGCTCACCTTGTATATCTGGGTATTGTACCATGTAGAGCAGGGCCCAGAGAAGGGTGGTGCTTGTTGTTTCTGTCCCTCCTAGCAAAAGATCAACCACAGTCTGAACCATATTTTCTTTATTGAATGTAGAAGTAGGGTCGTTCTTGGTCTGTAGGGCATATTCACAAGAAGACGATGAAATAGATAATTTCAGATATTTCACCAGTCACATAGAAACTGTCATTGTTTGATGATAACAGTGAGCAGCCCATCAAATCAAACACCTTCAGTGCTGCACCAATAGAGTATGCATGTAAAAATCCTTTGGCAGTTATTGGAACAGCAAGTGTTTGTAGTAGGCATTGAAGCCAAGGGAGGGAGAGTGTGATAAACAGATACTTACTTTTGTTATTTGAGCCAGGTAGAAGTCAATGAGATCCTGTGGATCACCTGTGTTCTGTCTTTCATGGCCCTGAACCTCCTCCATGACTAATCTGTGCATGAAGTCATTGTATGCAAACACCTCCTGATGAGGCCCTGGGAGATGGTGCATGAGCCATGGGAAAGCATCATACAGCTGTGGTGTTAAACAGAAAGCAGAGAGTGTCAGATCCCACTTCTGATTTCCTGATAATTGTGAAGTCACCACATCATGTGGGCAACCAAACTGGGATGAGAGGCAACAGACACAAGTAAGAGAGATTAAATACTGGGAACGTGATTATATTTTACTTTTTGGATCAACACCTAATAATGTAACAGGGGTTCTGAAAATGGGTGAGTAATTGAGTGCTGAATCTGACTTGCAAACAAATTTTTCTCAGCCTCTTATTTTTTTACTGTAATTTTTTTAGGCATCCCTTTATGAAGAACCATAAAAGATGGTCTTTTAGAATGCCAGTGTGCCAAAATCTGCACAAGTTAAGCAACAGCTAGGGTTTCAAGAACTTAATATTCTTCTTGGTGTGATGAAGTTGTAACCTGTATTTTATAGGAAGCTCAGAATAACTCAGATCTTGATGGTAATATGAATTATGAATTGAAGCAAGATGTCCTTTCAAAAAAGCATCCATTTGAAGACTTAGTTCTTATTAACTGCCTTTCTGGATTTGCAAGACTAAATGAAATTTTAGAAGCTGCTTTCATTTAAGAACTAAGAATCTTAAATACACAGTGTTCTGCAAATGATTGCTCATTGGAAATCTGTGAAAAGCAATGATGATCTAGAATTTTAATTTTAGGATGTGATTTACAGACATAAAGAAGAATTAGAAGCCAATAATTACATATACAAAGCATGTATTTATTTATTACTTCACTGTGGCTTGTAGAACTATGGTATATTTGGAAATGAAAATGTTTGTGAATAATTGACTTTTAATTTCTTTTGACTTGTCAAGTGCAAATGTATCTTAAGGAACAAGAAAAGTAGGCTCTTACCCTGCCCCAGATAGTACCTTGAAAGTAGATCACAGAATAAATAGCTTTGATGAGTTTGCTGAAAGATTCATCCTCACTGGAGAAGCAATGACCGAAAACAACAGCACAAATGATACTTGCAATTGCATGGACGATGGAATTGTGGGGGTCAAAAGGTTTGCCTGTGAATATGGGAGGTGCTGTGAGGACTTCTGAATAGACTACAGCAAGAAAAATGAGGAAGACTTTCTTTTTTAATGGTAAAAACAACAAGGCATCAGACTATTTTTAGAAGAAATTCTGGTAAGTTAAGCCTAGTTTAGTATATATTAACTGCATGAATTGTAAGTACACAGAATCTTAATTTTCAATCTGCTCTTTACTCTTGTAAAATACAGTTTTAATCAGTTTTGAGCAGACAAACATAAAAGCTCCCCTTCTTTGACTTGTGGTCTGGGTTGTGTGGAAACACAAGCAATTAATTAGAGCATATGCCTTCAAATATGGAGGTAGATATTTAAGTTTTGCAGTTAAAAACCAAAACAAACAATTCTCACCATTCCCCCCACCCCCCCCCAAAAAAAAAAAAAAAAAAACCCCAGAAAAAAAATAGCGTTTTCATTTCTTAGTTCTGTTGAAATGACTTATCTCTTCTTGGTTTTCAAGTATCAGCTTAACAATCCAACCATAGATGTATTTTTTTTCCACAGACTGAAAAAGCAAAGCTCATATAATAGGGTGGAATACATCTCCCATTGAAAAGGATTAAGTCCAGAAAAAAAAAAATTAAGTACACATTTCAATGGCAGGGACAACCTTTGAAGTATACTTCTATGGAAAATACATCCCTGACTTCAGTCCGGTGCTCATGGTTATTCTTGGAAAGAGCAAACACATTTATTGAGTTTAAAATTGAGACAGGGTTGCATGGTAGGTAAAGCTTTGGGCTGTACAGGGACTCGAGGTAGATGATTTTTTTCATCTCCTACATTTTACAGATGTATGAATGTTGCTCTCAGAAGAGAGATGGGCCTGGTCCAAGGAGATTTGGAAAGAGACCTCAGGCAACCTCTCTGTGTTTTCACATGGAACAAGATGTGGGTGAGGGATTTGGCTGCTCAGAATATTTATATTTAATTGCTTTACTTTGGCAGCTTGCTAAAATTCTATTGGTTTCTATTTCATCCAAACCTTGAAAAGAAAATTTTTTTGGATAACTGAATGATACATTCCTTGTTTTGGAGTCCTTTCTCTGCCAAATCCTGAAAGCCTGCTGTCCTAGAATGACTTCCAGCAGGTCATACATTGTGTATTTTAAGGAGGGTTTTTCAATACTCCTTGAGTGTAAGAATCATTACCAGCTGTGTTGATAATAAACATATTTTAAACTCTCCTTATTTAAAAAGAAACAATTTTATATTGCCCACTGTGCAGACAAAACATTTTTTACAAAGAATGCAGTTAAGAAGCCAGTGAAATTTCTACTAATAGTGGCAATGTCTATAGTACTTGTAAAAATATACTGTGAAACTTTTAGCAGCCCTAATCTTTCAGGAAAACTCTAAGTGTTGTTCTTGCAGTGAATTTACCTTCTGTATTTGTGAAGATATCCACAAGGTGACAGGCCTCTCTTTGAATTTGATGCTCCAAATTGTTCTTACCAAGTGCCAGACTTCTTATAATTGTCATGCCAAAGCGTCTCTGCTGCTTCCAGGTGTGGCCATTTGTCAGGAAAATACCTGAAAAACACACAAAAATTTAGTTCATTGCTGAGAAGGAAAATCCTTTCACAGTAAATTTTGATTTAGAGAAGGTAGTATTTCACTAACAAGATACAATGATTTTAGATTTTAGAAGCTGAGTTTTGGTCTCTGAGGATTTTATGCCACCCAGCTGCTCCTAAATGCATCCCTGTACACTGAGTGGGTTTTGGTGAGGACTGAACAGCTTTGTCTATAGATATCTTCTACATGAGCAGTCTCCTGGTTTAGAAGTTATACAATTGAAGGGCAACTTCTCCAGGCAAACATTCCTTTTCATCTATTGGGAAGGAAAAAGACTGAGTAATGTTCTTTATAAGACAATAAATTTTTGTTTTTTCCTTAATATGCTAAGCACTGCATGAAACACTTTTGCAGTGAGAGCCCAGTTATGCCCTGGTACAGCAGCAGCTGATGTGTGTGCCCAAGAAAGCATCTTCCTTCTTTACACCTTGTTCTATCTCATTCTTGTGTAATGCGTTGTACCTTTCTCGCCCATCATATCCCTGTAGAAAGGGGTGAGAGGTCTTCCAGAAACTTCTTCTGAGTGGGTGACAATGCCATCTTTTACTGCTTTGTATCCATTCAGCACAACCAGAGGTGTCTCTCCCATCCACAGTGTGTAGATGTTTCCGTAGATGTTGGTTAACTGAAGTGTTGATAACAGGAAATTTGTGACTATAAACCAGGGAAAGCATGCACTACAATATCAATTTATTTAAGAGTTTTCTGTAGTTGTGACTAAACCCATTTGTTGGCATCAAATTGAATTGCAGGTTTTAGAAAAAAAATTATTTCTGTTATTAAGGTGCTTTGGGAACAGAAGATAATTGCTCTTTATGGAATAGATGCTAAGGGCATCTCTCAGAAGAACACCTCTCTAATTTCACAGAAAGAAAACCAGCAGGTCACTTTGTTAGCTCTGAATCAAAGAACAAATTATTACAGGCAAAATCCCAGAGCTTTTCTCTTTATTTTATTAATGAACCAAAATGATGGTATTTTCTTGTCTCTAGCTTACAAAGAAAGAAATGTTCTTGCTTTCTTTTCTATAGCTGTTCCTAGCTTCTAGGATTTTTATTTTTCTCTGTTGTTCCTCACATCATGCTTATATTTCTCCTTGTAATAATGGGAAGCAAATTCCTTCTTTTTAAAAATTGTTTTGATTGATGTGATTGGTTGTGTTGTAGACAGCAATCAGATTTTTCTGTTTTGGTTTAGCAGTAACCTGTTTACAGCAGATAAGAAATCTTTTTGCTGAAAAAGCAACAGAAAAAAGTGTCTGTTGAGGGTACAGGTTTGGTCTTCTAATGGAGAAGTTCCAGTGGCACTGGTGTCAGGAAAGGAGAGCTCTGCTAGAGGTGGCTTACAGGGCTGGGTATTAACATAGAAACAGAATGAACCTGCCAATGAAATACCATTCTATGACAGTGTTTGTGAGAATGTAACCAAAAGAGAGAGAAAGCAGCAAGGACTAAATCAATGGTGATGTTTAATACCCAGAAATATTTTTAATACTGCAGGGTCCTCAGAGTCTTTGAAACTGGCTGATAATCAAGCTTGAGGTTTAAAAAAATATCATTCTAAGCCATTCCTATGCAATGCACAATTTAAGTTAAAATAGATTCAGACTGATTTGCAAGCACAGAGAGAAATAAATACCTTACTGAGAGTTTCTCGGCGGAGTTTGAAGTCCAGCAGCCACAAATTTCCGATGATGGGGAGGGGAACTGGTCCTGGAGGAAGCTGGGTACGCATCCATTGCAGCTTGAGGAACTGCAAAATCAGGAGACACACTACTAGAGCTATAAAAATTTCAGTAATCCCCAACATTTTATCAAAATTTTTGCTTCTCACTGATTTTGGCTTTTTTGGTCTTTTTTTTTTTTTTTTTTTTTTTTGAATGATTTCTTCTGAAAATTTGAATTTGTGAATATGTTTCTTTTACTGCATCCAAACACTTCCTAAGGATATGCCTCCTGTAGCCATCTCTCTCTGTAATCTACAGTTTTCCCAAGCTGAAGTCCCTAGAAAACCAAACTATGTGGTGCTTTGTGGTTAGCCAAGCCACACCCATGTTTTTTTTATGATCTGCAATTGTGACCTCTCTCTTTTTCACTTAGAATTTTATTTCCTTCTCAGTCTTGGTAGTGGGTCAAAGTGCCAATTATTGAACAGTTATCCAAGATTTTCAAGAGTTTTGCATAATGGTAACACCTGAGGCAGTTTCATGTAGTTAAACACTGAAATGCATTACTTATTGTCATTCTGAAATACTACAGTTATTGTGTGGTTATTTACTTTACAGAAGAAGAAACATCTACACAATATCTGAGGTCTCTGAGGTGTAAAAGAATAAGTTCATGCAGCATAAAGCTCAATTATTGTCTTTAATAAGAAAAATAAAAGGCAATTTAATAATTTGAAGAGTATCTTCTTTTCACCTTTTATCATATCCTAGCTTGATATTATGTGAACACTAGTTAGAGATTATTTTTCTATCCATCAGATTTTAAAAAATTTTAATTTTATGCTAAGTTTTAAAATTTTCTGCTTCAAATTTTGCAGATGAAACCATGCACGTGTTCTATTAAATCTACAGAAAAGAACAAAGAAATAGAAGAAACAGGAAAAACTCTTAATCCTTACTGATTTGTGAATCCCATAAGTTTACCAGAGAGGTTTGTACTAGTGTGTAGCAAACTTTAACTTGAGACTTACTTTTCATACTTACTGATATATTACACAGTATTTTTCAACACTTTGTTCAAGAACCTAACTAATGTTATCTTCAAGACTAAATAAGAGATTAAGGAAAGCCATACAACTGTACAAGTTGTCTATTTCAATGTTTTATCATAATTTCTCTGAGCGGGAAAAAAATTCTTGCTGAATTTTTAGTCTGCACTTTTCAGCTCAAAACATTTCTACAAAATCAAGGTTATTGATTGGAATCAATGTATGTTATGATCCTGAAATATAAAGGTTTAATGCTATCCATGGGCTTCTTAAGAACTGAATTAAGCTTCAAGAAACTGAGTGTGACAGGCATGGACATTCACTTCAGTTAGTTTTCTAATGAGCTCTTTTTTTGTGTGTGTGTGGGGGTTAGTGGTAAATACAATCTTTCATGATTCAGTCTTGAAAAATGTGTAGATGACAACTGGTCTTTTTTTCTGGGGTGGATTGTAATAACTTCAGGTTCCAACAGGAAACACAGGGGCAGTTTCACAGGGCAGCAGTGACATTGCAGCATTTTCTTGCCTTACATTCCTGAGCAGCCACCTCTCGACTTCTCTGTGCAGTTCCATGCAACACTTCTGCTTTAGTGTGCTGCATGTGCAGATGCTTTTGCAAGAAGTGTGGAAGTGGAGCAGCCAGCAGAGGCCAAGGACCATGACTGTGTGCATCTGTTATCTGTTTGTTTAGGTTTTTTGGGCAGAGAAATGGAAATGGAAAAATTTTCAGCAGCATGGTTCTATGAATCTTACAATTGAAGAGTTAAATGGACAAAAAACAGACAGAAGCAATTTGAATTTCAGTAATTTTATTTTTTTTCAGTTCCTGACAGTTCCATATGTATATCAAAAATTGCAGTGTTACTGAGTTATGATATTGAGCAGTTATTTAGCCACCCATTTTTTTCAGATTTTGCTGCTATTTGAGACTTTAAAATGAGTTACTTGATGAAGCTATCTAACTAACTTCGCTTGCTGCTTGTGTGCATCAGGACTTCATTTCTTCATTTGTTTTATTTCTTCCCAGTTCATCCAGCTGGTCCTGTCTGGTTAAAAGGAAGTGAGTGCTGTCCTATTTCTTATTTGTGCACAGAATCACTTGTCAAGTTTGCAAGTTTTGCAACAGTTAAGGACCCCTGAAAGCTCTTGATGCTCTCATGCCCATCAGTGGGGATATGATTTGTACACTTAAAATTACCAGAATCAAGATGAGTTAAGCCATGAAGTTGCCTATTAATAACAGTGACTATGATGCAACTTAAGAAAACACAAAGAAAGAAAATGGCTTCATGTAAGAGAAATCTGGGTCCAGCTGAATAAGTCTGCCCATCAGGAGTGTTACTCTGAGTCTGACCCTTTGAACACTGTGGGCAGTTTTCCTGCTGCTAGGTGAGAGCTGTAGGCAAACTGAAATACACTGAGGCAAAGTTATTTCACAGAAGTTTGGGCTGAAGTTCACAAGGAGAGAAAAAGCAAGGAAGCTGTTTCAATACTGTGTATTTTTATATTTTCAGTACGTGTGAGTAGTAGCTGTTCACATAAATCTTACTCGATCTCCTCTGACACAAATACTATTGCAAGAGCTGCATCTCCACTTAAGATGACAGATATTAAGTTGGATTGCTTTGAGCAGATGAGGAAATCTGCTTTTGTAATGAAGGTTTCAGGCCACAGGAGTGGGAAGCAGAGAAGAACATCATTAGGATGGTGTGAAGCAAAGGATAAATGTGCATACTGGGGGTGGAAAGGGCTCCTGGCACACCTCTGCCTAGAGCGTGTGTCATCTGCTCTGACAGAAAACTAGGGCTTGCTTTTTGTCTGTTGCAGGGACAGATGTATTAGAAAACACAGCCTGGTGTTCTTGCTGCCTGGCCTGGCCTCAAGCTAAACAGCACAGGTATTGCTAAGGTGTTTTTGGGATTTGTTTGTGGGTTTGTTTTTTGTTGTTGTTTTGTTGTTGTTCTTCCCCCCCCCCCCCCCCCCCCCCACCTTCCAGTGGAGACACTAATTTGGATTTGTCAGCTTAGCTGTCTCTTCCTCCCCTGCACTCCCTGATCTTTCAAGAACTTTGTAATAGGAGCTAGGAGCTGTTAATTGGCTGAAGGCGTCAGAATTTCTCTGAGGGAGAGGAGTTGTTACATTGGCACTCTGTGTCCAGGTAAACACTGAGAGAGGGAGAATGTGGCTTACAGCACAGCTGGAGTGAGCACAAGACTGGGAAATGTGAGCAAAAGAAATTCCCATTCTGTGTTCAGTTCAGGAAAAGAGAACTTTACTGACATGCACTGTAAATAAAGTATATGGGGTTTTGCCTCCTGCTGTCATCTGTTTTGTTGGGACTTGAAGATTGATGAGTTTTTAGTTTGCATAGACAAAGTACTGGAATGGGACTTCAAATTCTGTTCCTAGATTTGTTCATAGCTTGTCTGTGACTCTCATGAACTTGCTTTATCTCTCTGGATCTAATCAACCCTGATGTTCACTTTTTGAAGGAGCTTGAAGGTTGACTAATGAAAGTCAAGTTGTAGATGGCAGGTACGATTGTTTCTGTTCTGTTCTTTCCCTATATTTTTTCCCTACTCCTCTGCTCTAAAACCTTCATTAGAAAAAAGGGTTTTCTGAGCTGTCTAAACACCTTCCGTCTCTGCCAAGGAGCCCTTGTGACAGTATTTGTTAGATAATAATGAGTAAGGCTTGCATGGAGGGGTGCTATTCACAAATAATGAAGCTATTGGAGCAAGGAAAACTGATTTTCCCCAAAACAACTTGTAGAAAGCTTCTCTGTAAACATCTGCCTCTACCTGCTTGATCTCACAATTACTTTATTTGTATTTTAGTCCTTAATTCATGCACTTAAGTCCTGCAATTCACACACATTGATGGAGTTAATTTAAATTCTATCACTCTGCATTACAATGAATTGTAGCATCTATCACTTTCTCTTCCTGCTAGTAATACAGAGTCATCCCAGTCATCTCAAAATAGAACCAGTTGGTATATCTAATCTTACAGACATTTACCAACTTTTTGGCATCACTGGCATGCAGTGAGAGCAGAATAGAAAAAGCATGAGCTCTAGCTATTAGAAAGGAAAGCAACTGCTGTAAAAATTCCTCTTTTTGTTTTCCCATTGTTTTCATTGTCGTTTGTTCTGTTTGGGCTGTTTGGTTGTTCAGTTTTGCCTGTTTTGGTGTTGTAATGCAGTGCTATTTAGGTGAAAGCAATGCAGACCTTGCACCAGTGCTGTGGTGCTTTATGTCCTGATGGTGTGGGAGCTACCAAGGCCTGGTGCCCTTTCAGTCTCCCTGGTTTGTGAATTGCTGTGTAATCTTGGCAGCATTCTGCAGTCAGCTGCAGAAGAGCTGAACAGAGACAAGAATTTCATAGATGAACCATAGCACATACCCTTTTCTCACTGAAGTGTCAGGAAGAAATAATTAATGTTGTACAGACAGTTTTCCTTCTGGCATTTCCTAATGTTTGAGTATTTGCAGCCTCAGCATTCTTTTTGACAATTTTCCAGAGCAGTATCTATTAGCCCAGATGCTAATGCACTTGGAATGTCAGCTGTGGACAGAACAGAAAATTTGAGCTAAGATTTGTTCAGATGAATTTGCCAGGGATAGAGGTTTAGAGGCAGCCTAGGACCAACTCTTTCTTTCCTGGAGGACAGTATGGTTATTGCAAATATATTTGATATATATTGCAACTGATTCCTGAGCACTGGGAGAAATTTCTGGAGTCCAACCCAGATTAGTTACTGTGTAAGGAAGGATTTTTTTCTCCAGGGTAGTGTTCTTGCCCTTGTCAACAGTGGTTGACATAGGTGCCTTGAATGCTACTGAAGAACTTAGATGAGTTGAATAAAACATGAAAAGATCTTTCAAAACATGCCTGATGTCCTTTCTGCCAGCTGCTAAGTGACACCAGTGGATTATGCAAATGGAGTTGTGAGAATAAATTGAAGTTTTTTTAGACAGCAAATCTTGAGACAGAATGACAGCCTGCAGGGACATTTCTGCTGTGAGAGGAGCAACAGCCCCAGAGAAAGCACAGGCAAGACAGTGGGGGTGTGGTGAAAACAGCAATTAAGATCAGTAATTGCCTTCTTGTGTTCTTTCTGCAGGGCTATGTATATTTTTGGGCAAGCAGTCAGCACACATGGAGTTCTTTGTCTTCTGCAGCCTTTGCAGGTGTTTAGATTCACCCTGTCTGATGGAATTAAAGGCACTCCTTAGAGGAGCACTGCACAGCCCCATCCCTATAATGTCTGTTGTTCTTCATAAGGCAGCTTGGTACCAACATCCCAAACAGCCTATTCCACTAGCTGTACTCTAGAAATCTTCTAAGAACTGCTCCTCTTTGTAGCGATTTTTTTTTGTGTTGAGGAGATCTTTGCATGTGCTGCTTCAGGTGCTGTGGATTAAAAATAGAACAAAGAATTACAGGCTCTGGAATTAATTCTGCTGAGCAGGGGTCCTGCTACTGAGATAAGGCAGAAACTAATTCATAAAGCCTCATATGGGACAAGAACTCAGCCCCAAAATGGAGTTTACTGTGAGGTCTGTTACACTTTTTGCCAATAGCACTAGTTATGTTTGATTCTTCACTGTGCTATTTGCAGTTCATCTGTATTGTTTACTGTGAAAACTCAAATTGCAACCCTTCATTGCTCTTGGTTCCCAAGTCTGCATCTCCACCCACTGTTGTACAAGGCTACTGGTTGCTTCCTTTTACCTCTGCCCCAAGAAGGCTACCTGATGAGTATTCCTGCCCTCATCTGACAGCTGCAGCTTTGTACCTGAGTTCTTGACGTGCATGGAGTCAGTATTTTGAGTGACACGTTCCTCAAACTGATTGCTCAAAGGGATGTTTCTGGCTGAGGTTCCCACCTTCTCTGACCCAGCCTCTGCTGGATCTTAAAATAATGGTATCAATTAGCATATTGCAGCCTAGCGATGTATTAAATAACACTCAAGAATGGAAATAATCCTCATTTTCTTGGATTGAGAAGAGTGGTAGGAAAGAAGGGAGGTGAAAATTCAGAAATCTTCAATGTGACAGGGAAGAGTTCAGAAGAACAATTTCAACAGACATATTTGTAGCAATTTTATAATACGAGTTTGGAAGTGTGAAATGATGATAAGTGTAATTCTCATATCTCTGGTTTTGTTTCTTCTGAGTGCACAGTTCCTGAATATGCAATGGAAGAGTCGTGGATTTCCTCCTGGACCAACCCCATTTCCCATCATTGGAAGCATCTGGTGGATAAACTTTAGAGCTGATCATCAGAGCCTGAAAAAGGTACGTATCAGATGTGAAGTAAAGAGCTATTGAGGCAAAACCTGGAAAAAATGGTGATGGTTGTTGATAGCCTGATGTGGTAACAGGGAGAACCCTGAGAGAAGGTGATTTGTGGAAGTGAAGTACCTAAACAAGTTAAGGCAAAAATCCTGCAGACAGTTTAATTCATATGAAACCCTAATCATTTCATATGAAAGTCTCATTCTTATATGTGTGCTACTTAAACAGAACTGAACATAGTAATTTTGCCGCAGAAAATACTTCTATTTATTTGGCCTTGAAAGAAAAAAAATTATTCTCAGATTTCCCATTATAGGCATATAATGAAAATAATTTTAAACTAGGTGTCTTAAATTCAGAGGTGTCTTGAACCAGAATATCTTCTGCTCTCATGGAATGGAAACAAGATTGTATCCCATATGCAGCCAAATCCTTTCATCTATTGTTTCTCTGAAGTCCAGTCTGGGATGTACTCTTTGCAGATAAACTAAATATGTAAATAATGGTGAAAAGAAATAATTGATGGGAAGAATGAGCTCCATGCTAAGCCTGCTAATACAGATTCTTTCAGTTTTCAACATCCTCCACTGAGCCAAAATATCACAAAAGAACCCAATGTGTTAATATATTTTTTCAAATTGCTGCCTTTCCTTATGTGCTAAGTGCAACTTGCAGGTCAGAGGGTGGCTGGCTGCACCTGAAGGGAGCTTAATGAGCATGATGCTAAAATTTTCTGATGAGTACATGTTAATGACTGTGAGAGGACAGATCTGTACTGGTTCTTGGTCTAGCATCAAGGACTTTGTCCTTGCAGATTACCCACAGCATTGCCTGAGAGCAGTCCCATCAGTACCCAGACATGGGATCTATGCTTAGATGCCTCAGCTGACAGTATTTCAGTACAAGATGGGAAGAGTTCTTGCCATTGAAACGTGAAATCTGCAGTTCTTAGAACTCTAGAAGGGGAGTTACATCTAGAATTCATAATTTCAAGAAATTCTGGTTGTTGTCTGAGTCAATGAAATATGGAGTTGAAAAATGTAACCAAGAATGGGCAGGTGGAGTTTCATAGGAAACCTTGTACAGATCCATAAACAGTCAAGGGCATTTACCCTATGGTTGTTATTGCAAAGGTAACCCAGGCCAAGTTCTAGAAAAGACCATTTATTCTTTCATTGCTTACATTTCTGTGGGTGTTGTGTTCCCAGAGAGAGCCCAGACCCTTTCTGTGGAAAGAACCCCTGCCACAAAACACAGCCACTGTCCCTTTTCACCTGCTGAACCCCTGAGCAACATTGTGCTGAAGACAGCAGCCCATCGTGTGTGCATGTTCTTTGATGTTTCTCCCATGGGGTTTTTTTGGGCACTGATTTTACCTGCAGCTGGCAAAAACCTATGGCAACATCTGCACCCTGTGGTTGGGTCACAGACCTATGATGGTGCTCTATGGGTTCCAAGCTGTGAAGAATGGTCTCACCAACAACTCGGAGGATGTTTCAGGGCGACTGCAGACCTACATTTTCAACAAACTGGCAGATGGAAAGGGTAAGATGTTCGTGTCTCTGAAAGGACTTCACCCTTGACTTTCTTTGTTTCCTCTTGTGTTTTTCTTACTGAAAAACCCTTAGTTCCCGACTGACTTTTCCTGTCTGCTCAAGGTGAATCACATAATTCTGAAGCATCATCCTAAGTGGTTTCCAAATCCCACTGTCACACATGTATTTCAGAATCTTATCAGAGCAGCATGGGCAACATTCTTAGTGTTGTCTGCGTGCCCTGATTTCAAATAATCCTGAGCCTGTAGCCTCCTTTGCAAGCTGAGACTCAAGTAAATCTTTATGCTCCCAGTTGATTGTTTACAGCAAAGCCTGCTGTAAAAAAAGCATATACAGAACTTTGATCTAGACTTGCTCCGAAGTACAAAGTCACAGGAAGGTCAGTGGAGCTTTAAATTTATTAACCAGAGTGTTCAAAGTGTTGTATTGTGTTATCACAAACACTGCTGAATCACAGTGGAGAGAGAATAAAGATACTGATATGTTTAAAACAGAAATAATTTAACTTGTTTCCATCAGCCTCTTATCCAGAGAATGTACAGCAGATGCCTTTACCCTCAGTCAGGATTTGTTTTATGTGAGCTACTGTCTGGAAAGCTTTAATTTGTAATACTAGCTAATGTAAGTAGAGAAAAACCACTTTAAGGTATAGAGATGGTTAAGTCTGGGGCCATTTCAGTCCATTTGGAAGGATCTGTATTGCCATTTTTTATCAGGGTGCTGTGGAGAAAAGTAGCTGTGTTGTGATGTGTGCCCTAAAACTCGCAATTTGTAGCAGGGATAGCTTTAACCAACAGCTGCAGCTCAGCTGCAAGTTTGTGACTGCATCACAAATACAACCTGCCTGTCCCTGGTTCCCAGGACAGCAGAAGGAATAGGGGAGAGTTATTCCTGTCTGTAGTGAAGCAGCTGTCTCAGGGAGTAAGCTGGCTTTCCCAGGGGGAGGTGTAGGCTAGACTTGTGGAGGGAATTTCCCCACCAAGCAGATTAAATGGTTCATGCTGGATGGTCTCTGCTAGAACACAGATTCACAGCAGAGCAGCCTGGGATTCCTTTCTGTACCACAGGAACTCTTGATCTTAAGGAGCTGTTTGCAGATTGGCTAAAGCCTATTTTTCCTTCTCATTTTGGCTGGGTGGTTCTTGCCCTGGCTTCATTGTCTTTCCAGAAGGGACCTTTCCAGGATGAGAACTCAATATTTGGTATAAAGATCCTGGTAGAACAGGATCCCTCAAAGACCTGAGACAGATGCTTCAGAAAAAAATAGGACTAGGCTTGGAAGGCAGGTGTGTGAGTCCAGAGGTCCAAGTGGGTTATTTCTGCAGCGATGGTAATGTCTTATCCAAGGTGTTTTCTCTGCCTCTAACAACATTCAATTCAAAGAACACTGCCCTGATGTGTCCCTCCTCTTTGAGCGACAGCATGATGAGAAGATGACTCTTACTGTGTTTATCATCTACAATTTTATGAACTTTATTATGACATAAAATTCATTCTTGATGGCTAAAGGTATCTTGGTCTCAAATGGTCTCATCTGGAAACAACAGAGACATTTTGGATTTGGAACTCTCCGAAAACTGGGAATGGGGAATAAAGGAATGGAGCGTGGGATCCAAACCGAGGCCCGTTACCTGGTGGAGTTCTTCAGAGACAAGGAGGGTATGGCATTGACACAGTGCTTGGGGGCACACAGAGTACAGACTGCTTGACTCTAAGGGTTAGCACTACTTTTGTTACTGAATAGAACAGACTTGGAGCACACCTTAGATTTGCAGATTTAGGATAAGTTGCTAAAAAACTGCAGACCACACATTCTGTGGCATTTGCTAACAGATGGAAAAAGAAACATGAAGGAATACAGCAGGGAAACCTCTGAAATTTCCAAAATATGGAAATTTCTTTGCTTATTTATTTTTTTGACAAAAAACCCCTCAGAACCCTTGAGATTATTGGACCTCAGCATTTTGTATTTTGGGATCAACACCCAAGATTAAGATTAAAAAAGAAAGCACAAAGAAAGCAAATATAAAAAAAAAACTAGACCAAGAGTTAAAGATTTGAGGCTTTCCTGTCCTCATTTTGGAGTGAGGTTTATCTTTTGTTACATTTCCTATTGAGTTTTGGGTGTTTGAGTAACAGTATAAATATCATAGAGGACATCTATTACAAAATGTCACTGTAACCTTGTTCTCCCAATAGCAAAGGAAGAGGAAGTGCTTTTGAGATGAATGTTTTTCCCTGTCTGCAGGAGAAGCTGTGGACCCTTCCTTCCCCATTGTCCATGCTGTCTCCAATGTGATTTGTGCTGTGGTTTTTGGACATCGTTTCTCTCTGGAGGATAAAACCTTCCACCAGCTGATTGAAGCCTTCGATTATATAGTGGCTTTTGGGAACAGCCGCTTTTATTATGTGAGAGTATTACTTATTAGAATATTAATAACATGCAACTTATTTGATAATTTGGCTCATTATTTATTGCAATATAATTAAATCAGTATGTATATTATTAAAGTACTGCATTATTGAATACTGACAAATACTCTGACTGTGAATATGAACTGGACCTGCAGTGCTTTGGGTTTGACATGATTCAGTTATGAATATTGTATTAATAATCTTTAGTAGAATGTCTTAGCAAAGGTAATATGCTTGGGATAATGACCTTTTCTGTAATGGAAATACCAGTATTGTTAAGGTGAAAAGATGATACTCTGTCTAAGAATGAAAGAGAATGTTGGTTTGGGGTTTTTAGTGGGTTCTTTTTTTTTGTTGTTTGTTTGGTTTTTTTTCCCAGTGCTAAGGTGATGGACATAAATATTTATTAACATTGGACTTATTAATATTGATATGTCTATCTGCAAAAGTAGATTATTTTGTTGGTGAATTAACAGGGCAAATAAAAATGGAGTTATCTAGTAAGGATGGGAAAAAATCTAGGGTGGAAACTGTGCTGTCCCTAATTTGTGATTTTAATGTGTGTTTATGTACTAAACATTTTTTTCATGCCACAGGATTTTTCTCAGAGAAATTCATTCAGCAGTTTAGCACCAAAAATGTCCATGCTCTCTCTCTAGCACGAGGCTTCTCTACAGTGTCACTAACTGCTTCTGTGCTGAATTCTTGCTCATAGATGTGTGAAATGTTCCCGTGGTTTGCAGAGCACCTCCCAGGACCTCTAAAGAAAGCAAGATTTTCCCGGGATTTTGTTTGTTCCTTTGTGAGGCAGGAAATCAAGAGCCACAGGGAAAAAGGCAGAAGAGATGAACCAGAAGATTTTATTGACTTTTACCTGAAGCAGTTAGAGAAAGTGAGTGATTAATGCTGTACATGATACAGATCCAACCATAATGGGTTCCCTGCTGTTGTCTACCCACAACAACATTACTGCAGAGCTCTGCAAGAACAGCTTAAAAACTCTGCTGTCAAACTCAAAATATGAACTTTGAATAGTTAGTTCAAGAACTTCTTCTAGAAGTACAAATTATTTACATTGGTTTGTTATCATATTTTGGAATCCTTAGTGAGGGCTAGGCAGTAGGGAGGACCGTGAAAAGGTGCAGATATTTAGATGGCTGCCGAATTCTGATTCTTGCTTTGCATTATTTTTGTGCTTAGTAGTGCTGTATGAGTATCATGACAATCTTAAAATGTTGTCAGCCTCTGCTCTGAAAAAAAGTGCAAATCTTTAAAAGGATAACATTATATATTAGAAAGATTCCTGAAATCAGCAAATGTTCTGGAAGTGGTATGGCTGGGATAAAACTACCTAGAAATGTGTTTTTCTGCTGTGGAAGTTAACAGAAATCAACATGCCTCTTTACAAGGTAGCATAACAGGACTTATACACCTGACACATTCAACAGCACCTGTAGTGTAAAAGTATCCCTGTACTCATTTGAGTAAAGTCTTTGCCTATATCTGTGTTCTGCTCAAGTATCTGTGTTTGTCCTCTAGAAATCTTGTTCCTTTAGATACAGTGATAATTGTCTGTCTCAGTGCTATTACACAGCTATACTCCATTTTACCTTTCTCACTGACACTTGTAGACTAAAAATGTCCCCAATTCTACGTTTGATGAAGACAACATGCTGCAGTCTGTTTTTGATCTTTTCCTGGGTGGCTCAGAGACCACAGCCACCACTCTGCGCTGGGCTCTGCTCTATATGTTGGTTTACCCTGACATCCAAGGTAAGTAGCACACAACAAGCATGGATATGATTAAGTAGAGCCATTTTTTTTTTTTTTTTTGGCTAAGATCAAGGTTTTATTAAGATCAAGCTTAAATCCTGTTGATTTTTGTCAGACTCTTTCAGCACTGTAAGCATGTAATGGAAGATACCGGCTGAAAACACACAAGGTGGAATAAGAGTTTGGGTTAGGGCAAAGTGAAGCTTTTCTGGCATCCAGCATGTGTAATAAGGTTATATTATTTGAGTTCATTAACTGAGACATCAGTCAAATTTCTGTAAAATAGATATATTTATTCTAATGCATGGGAGTGTTAAACAGAGAAGGAGGACAAAAAAATGATCCAGAAATTCTGGACAACATCACAGTTGTGACCTAGTTTCAAAATTTTTGGGTGATTTGGTAGAGGGTTTTCAGAGGTGAACTACTAAGCCAAGTACATGTTCTTGACTCAGGCTGAGGGCTAGAAATTCTTTTCATGCTTGTGGTGCTAGAATGCTTGAAGAACAGAGCCTTGTGCACACACATGCACTTCAAATTCTGATAAATTATAAAGAAAAAAATTCCTCTTAGCCTAAGTTTTAAGTATGAAATCTGAACCCATCTGAGACTGTATAAGGTGTGTTAGTAAAGCTTAGATAGCAGCCCAAAGAGATTAATACTTGGTGATGGTAGATCATATTTAGTAACATGATCCTATTTCAGTTCTCAGCATTGCAGTTGTGTCAGCTTGATGTGGTGGCTTGCTTGCAACACTCTCATTAGTGTGCTGTGAGTCTGTATTTAACTGGAGTAAAATCAACAATTCAGCTTAATTGTATTGATGTCATAATAAGGTCTTGTTATAGTTTTCTCCCCCTCCTTTAAATATAATGCTCCATAAATCTGTTGGGCTTGTGGAAAGAGGGTCTGAACATAAAACCTATCAACTAGAAAACAGAGTGTAGTAAAATCATAACTAGCTGGGTATGATTTCTACAAATCATACATTTATACAAATGCATTTGTATAAATGTATGATTTGTGTAAGTTTATATTAATATAAATGCATTACATATATACATTTATACAAATGCATTTAAACTTCAGGATATGGTAAGTATAAATTATTTGTATATTGTAATTTTTTCTATCACGACTATACTCCAAAAAGGAAATGAAAGCTGTTTCATCCAAAACAGTGTTCTTACTTCTATAATGGATGTTTTAATTTTTTTAGACAAAGTCCAGAAAGAGCTGGATGCTGTTCTGAGTCCCTCCCATCTCATCTGCTACGAGGATCGGAAGAAGCTGCCGTACACAAATGCTGTGGTTCATGAGATCCTCCGCTTCAGCAGCATTGTTTTAATCACAATTCCCAGAGAAGCTGTGAAGGATACCACTGTGCTGGGGTATCATGTTCCAAAGGTACAGATATCCCTTCTATTCCAACCAGATATCCCTTCTATTCCAACGTGATCTTTGGCCACCAGTAAAGGTTTACCATTAAACCCTTTCCCCTCCAGCTGAGGACAGAAAGATCATTTAATTAGATTTAGGATGTGGTACTAAAGAACTGCAGATTACACATTCTATGGCATGTGCTAACAGACTGGAAAAAAAAGACATGAAGGAATACAGGGAAATCCCTGAACCCAAAATACTGAAGTTTCTTTGCTTATTTATTTTTTGACAAAAACCCCTCAGAACACTTGAGATTATTGTTTTCCCCCCAATTATGTAATCTTTCATTTCTTATGCCCTTCCATGTGCACAATTATAGCTGGAATTTGTTTGTGTCCTTTTATTCTTTATGCATGAGAGACAGAGCTGTGCCAACTGCCTCTTCCTTTCAGGGCACTCTAATCATGGCAAATGTAGACTCAGCTCTTTTTGACCCTGACTATTGGGAGACACCTCACCAGTTCAACCCTGGCCATTTCTTGGACAAGGGTGGAAATTTTGTGACCCGAGAGGCCTTCTTGGCCTTCTCAGCAGGTGAGTGCACTGAGAACTGAGCCCAGGTGTGTGGGTTAGATGAAGCTGTGTTATTTTCATTGTGGAGAAGGCCAGAGGGGAGTGTAACCCCAAACTGCAGGAGCACATAGTTTTCCCAGCCCAGAAAAATGTTTGACTGCAAAAATAAGTTGTTTGCCAATTGTATAAACACTTGATCCTAGATTTTTGTGAAAATGCAGAGAAGATGAGTAAGGTCCCAGGATTCCCAATCACTTAGGAACTTGAGTCCTTACACTGTTGCCTTGGTTCTCCTCTGTGTATGCTGGGTTATGCCATTACAGTGGATATTCTGTGGCAGGCTGCTGTGCTGGAGCTCATTTATTTTGTATAAATAATTCAATATTCATCAGTGCCGAGAGATGAATGGGAGATCCAGAAGCTGGATCAAATACATCCAGAAGTCTATGTCTTTCCTGTGGAGTTTCTAGAATCACTCTTCCACTAGTGTGTGAGTTTATAGAAGCTTAAATAAACAAAAGCTCTCAGGGATCATGCCAGGAGGGAATAGCCTGGTTGTCAGAGCTGTCAGCTGAGATGGGAAAATGTCAGGCTCAGGTTTCTGGTCTAAATTGGACAGAAGAGGAATTGGTTTCTCACTTCCGAATTGAATGACCTGACCACTGCATTTCAGAGTTTGTCACTGTCTGTGTCTGAGAATTATATCCTGGACAGAGTTAATTGATAAATTGGGAAGAGATTTTTCTTTAGCATGTTGTTTTCACTGACACCATTATGTAGGAGAATGTTTCATCAGGTGTAGAGTGTCCTCTGTCTTCTGATTTTTCACTGTTATTAGGGAAGATAAGTCAGCCTGTACTAAGCAGAAGCCATGAAGGAACCTAAATGTGCTTTCTTGTTCGTATTTGGAATCAAAGGACTGAAATCCCTTTCATAAAACTAGGGAGTCCTATATATTAGGAAGCAAGAATGAAACTTCTGAGAAGCATCTCTGGTATCTTTTCCATAATCTGGGCAGATCCTTCAAAGATGAATTGCAGACATCTCAGTTGTAAGTCCAGTTCAATCTGAGAGGAAATTGTCAGATTCAGCAAAGCTCTTTGTTCCTTGATGAGCAATGCTCCTGAGAAAAGCTGGGAAACAGGTGCTGGTTGCAGACCTTGGTGAGGACTGACTTGTGTTTCCATTCACCCCTTGCAGGTCACCGTGCTTGTCCGGGAGAGACAATGGCCAAGATGGAGCTTTTCATCATGTTCTGCAGCCTGCTGCAGAAATTCAAGTTCACTCTACCAGAAGGAGTTAAGGAAATCAACACAGACTTTGTCTTTGGGAGCACCATGAAACCCCATCCCTACAAGCTCTGTGCAGTTCTGCGCTAGGTTGGTCAGTATTAGAGATTTAAGAAGCACAGACACAGGTTTGGTAGTGTGCTGGTATTTGTGCAGCTTTATGGTTCTCATTTTTAGCTCAAATTCAGTACAAATCTCTCCTTGTGTTATATGTCTTAGAAGCCAGGCCTAAAAAATACTCTGCTTTTCCTGTGTCTGGAAAGTGTCTGTACTGCATTTTTTTCCCTGCTGTGTTACAAATAAAATAAATGTAGACAATTATTGCTCTGTCTAGTCTTACTCGAAACTCAGCAGAGTCTTCCTGGAGGGAGGAGGAGCATCAGAGCCAGGCTCTGAGCAGCCTTCCCCTACATTCTCAAATCCAGAATGGTCTGTGGGAATGCTGTTACCATAGGTGGTGGCTCTGGGCATTGCCAGAGCCCCCAGGTGTGGTTGCATGGGAACTCAAGGCTGTGGAGGGGCATCTCAACTTGCTGGGAGCAGCTTTGTCTATTTGGCCAAGGGCCATGGGCAGATGAGTAAAAGAGAGACAACAGTGCAACTCTTCATTTGGTTGTGAGGCTTGTGACTCAGGCCAAGAGCAAAGGCAAAGCCCTCCTATTGCCTGCTGGAAATTGCAGAGGGAAGCCCCACTGCTGGTGGAATGCAGTGGGTGGAAACAGATGAGGACCAGTGGGCTGGCCTGAAAATTTTTTTTTTTTTTTGACATATACTCTTGTGCAGTTGAGAGGCATTTTGTGAAGGTGGGAGTCCTCTCACATGCCAGTGTTTGTAATGACAAAGATGTACAGCAGATTAGGCTGGCCATGTCTCTTCATTGATGCCCAAAGCCCAGTTCAGGGGGCAGCTTGTAGTCTTTGCAGTCTTGAGTAGCAAAGCTTGTTGGCTGCAAAGGAGGGGCAGGGCAGGAGACATTGATGTGGTGTTCCCCAAAAGCTGTGGGAGAATCAAAGCTCTTGAGGGTTTTCTGTGAACAGAGAGGCAGCTGCACACAAGCAGCCTTCTGACAGCTGAGCTGAGCCTGCTGAGTCCCAATGCACACTGAGGGAAGAGCTGTGCAAGGTGCAGCTGGCAGGAGCAGTGCCCAAGCAGGGCTAGTGGATGGCAAGTGTCAGTAGCCACTCTCACTGTGAGACTGGCCTTGTTACCCACCCAAAAAGATTTAAAACCCAAGGTCAGAGTGAGGGTTACTGTTGCTCTACCAGCTTCCTTTCTTGAATAAAAGACTTTACAATTTTTATTATCACAAGCATGCTTCAAGGACTAGTTGGCATTGCCCTATTTATCCATTGTGTCATGGGCTGAAAGGATGGGGCAGAAGAGAATGGGCCAGCAGCTCTCCTGGCAAGAGTGAGAGGAGGAGGATTCACTTGTTAGAGGGATACCTTTCTGTTCTTCTGAGCTGTCAGACAGCTCTAACCCCTGCTTCCCTGGGCATTCAATTCTCTTCATGGAAGCTGTGGCAAATACAGCTTACAAAACCTTATCAGGCTTCTCTCTTCCCAGTCTTCCAGCACCATCTTGTGTGAGGAGACAAGCAATTTGTATTCCCTTGACATCTCTCCCAAAGACTTGGCAAAGCTGTTTGGCAGCTGCCTTCCTACATGCAGGCAGTTCATGTCTAGGCTGAGAGGTGCAGTCACCAGAATGTGGCTAATGTGTTTGGGAAAGTCAGAGTGAGCCTGGAGAGTCAGGGGAGATGCAGGGCAGCCATCCAGGACTGTACACGGGCTGGATGGGGCTGCAAGTGGGCAGGGTAGGAAAGCCTTGGGTCTGTGAGTCTCCTCCCAGAAACACCTTGGAAAATACTAAACTCAGAGTTGGGAGCAGTTTGAGATAGAGAAAATGCAACACCAGTGAAGGAACAAAAAGTCCCAAAAGTGGTTTCAAAATGGATAATTGAGTTTTTCAGGTTGATCCTAGCTCTCAGTTAGATCGGTGGCCAGCAAGATGGGTAAATGTTATTTTTCTGCCCTGTTTCTGGAGTAAACCAATGTCCTTCACACCTCAAAACTTTTATTTCTAGCTGTGCCAGTTCTGTAAGTTTGGTACATGAGCAGCAGGGCCATCTAGGTGACTTCCCAGAGTGTTACATGCTGCTGTCCAAGTCGGAGCCAAGTCTAAGCTAATGCTGTTCCTGTGCAAGTGCCAAATCTGTGTTGATCCCGTTCAAATGCCACCCTTTGCAGAGCTGGAGTTACTCAGTTGCGTAAGAGCACTTGTGAAAGAAGTTCTCAGAGACAGCTGTATGTCATTTTTGTTCCTGCTGCAGGCAATCCACAGGGATTAGTCACAGGCAGGGGGAGGGATGAAGAAATTTTGCTTTGTGCTTGGTCAAGGAGACTGCAGCCCCACTCCCCTGTGCAGCTGGGCAGGGAGTGGGAGGACACTTGGGTATTATGTCATTATCAGCAACAAACTCCTGTTAACCAATGATCAGTTGGAGTCTTTTATGGTCTGTGTGTGTCCTAGGCACAAAATTAAAAGGTAGAGCCACCCCCCAAACACCTTTCAATATAAACTGTGAGGAAAAATATTAACGGAATAGCAGAGAATATGAGAATCAAGATTGTGAGGTGAGTTAAGTAGCGGAGCACATGGTTGGTGCATATGATGGTGACTGATGAGCCTGAACTTTTCAGTAACCCACTGCCCTTGGGTGTGCAGCCAGCCCTCAGGAAATTTTTTTATTTCTCATTCTTGCCAGAGGTTTTTTATGAAACCAGGACCGTGGGCAGAGATTTTTGTCACATCAGGAGTCATGGCACAAGGAGGTGTATAATTAACCTACATTTTGTGTCCCTTGAAGAGGCAATGATTGACAGACTTGTAGCTGCAACATAATGACGTTATATATGCTTACAAATAAGAACACTTAATTCTCTGGGGTGGGGAAGTAAAAGTGATAAACAGGGAAAGAGATGAGTCATAGGAGCATCAAGTGTTTTTTCTCTTTTCAGGGAGGTACCCCAAAAGCAAGATAAACTGATCTCTCCTCTGTCTACACAGCACTTGTAGAGAGACAACGCAGCTGTGTAAATCAGAAGTAAAATGTTAACAGTGAGTGAGGTGCTGGTATTTTTTGTGCTGTCTCTGCTATTAATAGAGTTTCTGAAATTGCAATGGATGCGAAGACATCTTCCTCCTGGGCCAACTCCATATCCCTTCTTTGGAAATCTGCTGCAGATGAACTTCAAAATTCATCATGAGCATCTTAAAAAAGTATGTATTGTTTGGCAATGTATTAATGAACTCATAACTGATTGAAAAGTAACTGTGTTTAACATAGTTTTGTTTTGAATGCTAGGGAGGAATTTTTTCTAAATTGCATAAATGTGGAAATAGGTGGAGATTATTAAAATATATGTTTCTTTGTGTGAAAATTTGCACTTACTATGATATATATATATATATATGTATATATAAAACCATATGTGCATATGAACAAAACCATAATGATGATAATAGTCCTGTCTTACACATAGGAAGAAGCTGTATTTTAAAGTAGACTCGCTAATTCTGTGCAGTCTTTTGGATGTCTGTATTTTGACTGTTGTTGCACTGGCATTTTCTAAGTATGCCATACTTAGAAACAGCTGCTGAGGTTATGTTTGTTTTCAGTATAGAAAGATTGATTTTTTTATATATATTTATTCAATGGATTTTTTGAAAAATCTTAGAATCAATTGTTTTCTGACATACCATTTGGTCAGGTTTTCACAAGAGATTTCAGTCTGCTTTGCAAGACTGAGCTTTTAAATGGCTAAAATAATTCATAGTATGCTCAAACCCTTTCCAGTTGTAATATGCAGCACTTCTAAAGTTTGTATCCCGTTCTTTTATAGTTCTTATACACCTATACTAAATATTTAACATTTAAATGTGTAAGTAATAGCACCTCACTCGTCCTCTTCATTCTCAGCCTTCCCTTTCCCTCGTTTTCCATGTCCTGCCAGCCCTGTCCTCCTGAGCTGCATATTTCAAGGCAAAGTGTTATTATTCCATAATATAAAATAGTAGCTAGTGCCTGTCTGCTGTGTTTTCTTCTATTTCTGACATCCCAGACACGAAGACTAGTACTGGTCCTCCCAAGGTTTCAAAAGCCATGAACTGGTCCTTACAAGAATGAAATTAAACACAAATGTGCAAGTGCAAGCACATATATTTTTGCTCACTGTGCATAAGTATTCCCTCTTGTTTGCTCCCAGGAAGCAAAATTGTGTAATCCTCTTGTCCTGCATTTCTTGGGATGTCTTGGCAACACACCACTCTTTCCAGCCTATTCTGCTACTTTTCTAGTTCCTGATTCAGCACCAGAAGGACTGTCCTGCCCACTGCAGGGATGCCTGCACACATGGCAGCTGAAGACAAGGCTGTCACAGCTGAGCTGGAAGGGAAAGGGGCATTCCTGCATTACTCAGCTCCTCGACTGCTTTTGCTACACTTGACACACAAAGGGGAATCTGTAGATGGCTCACATCAAATTCATGAGCTACTGCTGTCTTGTAGCAAGTGGTGAGGATGGAAGAGTTCATCTACAATGAGTTTGAACTGTAAGACATAATAAATGACATCACAGACTTTGGCAGTGTTGGGTGACATTTTAGAAACATCATGATCTTTAATAAATAAGATTGTAAACCTGACTTAAATATATTGTATGTGAGAATATACCTGATGCTCTGTTCTCAAAGTCAGTCACTCTTAGGGCATCTGCCCAGGGAGAAGATCTGGTTCATTTTGTTTGATTTAAAAGTACCAGTTCTCACTCCTGTTACTCTAATTCTGCCTTGTTCTACAGATGGCCAAAATTCATGGCAATATCTTCACCTTATGGCTTTCAAACACTCCTGCAGTTGTCTTGCAAGGGTTTCAGGCAGTGAAGGAAGGTCTGACTGCCCATGCTGAAGATGTTGCTGGAAGGCCTGAAGAGAGAATCTTTCAATTTCTAACACGTGGAAAAGGTAATTTTTATTCTCAGAAATTCTTTTAATGTGTTGCGTTCTATCCCTAGTTTTGAATACTAATTTAGAGCCTCAAAGTCCTTAATTTACATCAGGAAAAAGCTTCTATTTTCACAAGTTTTTTAAAACAATTCTATTCTGTATTCTGTCAGAACAATAATGACAGCATAGAATTAATGTAAGAGCTTCTATGCAGAAGATAAATGGCTAAAATACAAAAAGAAAGAAAAGAAGAATGTCGTCAGACTGCTGTAAAAAATTTGAAAAAATTAGAAGAAAAGAGAAGCTTCTTGAATGCATCAACCTTACCAATCCATCAATTTATAAAGCATTGACAGCATTAGTTCATTATGATTCTAGGTGTTTTGTTCTCTAATGGTCATCTCTGGAAGCAGCAGAGGCGTTTTGGAATGGCAACAATGAGGAAGATGGGATTAGGGAAAAAAGAGAAGGATTATCTACTGCAAGAGGAGGCTGCTGTCTTGGTGGAATACTTACAGAAAACAAATGGTATGTGAGGTGGGCAGGGCAGTCTGTGCAGTGGGAGAATGGGGCACTGTAACTTCTGAAACTGATAACAAAAATGGATTCAAAGTGTATATGCAGAGTTGAGTCTCAAAAGTCTGTATATGCAACCTGCAGGAGATACTTGTGGAAGTGTGAAACCCCACAGCAAGATCACAGAATTAGATTCCTGTCTTGTTTTATATATATATATATATATATATACACACACACACTTGTTCCTATCAGTGTTATTACTTCTGAGTCAGTTCTATGTTACTTATGGCAACAGCATCAGGGTAACAGCAAACAGTAAAAAAAATCAGTGTCACAGTGCCTCCTATTCCTGTGTAGAAAAAAAAAGCATAACATATGCAAAGCTTTGACCAAGGATGCACAAGGTATGTTGAAATATTCTAATACAAAATTATCTGATCAAAAATAGAAGGTGGTTCTCTTCTCAACTCATCTATATATTTAATGTCTCAGCTGTTTTGTACCCTGGTTATTGCCAAATGTGAGATCTGCTGATGCCAAGGTTTGATGATATCTGGGTATTTTTATAATTAATACTACTAATTCCATTCCCACTAGCAGTGGAACGGAATTTCCTTTTTTTCAACCAACACTGTTTTTCAGATGTCTGAAGTTACTTTTTTACTCAGGCCTCTTACCAATAAATTACAATTTGCCATTCAGTGATCTGATTAATGTCAGAAGTGTTGATGAAATTTTATCAGCTCTCCTGTCAGTGGGCAAAGCAGGAACAGTAAGTGTTAATGGTGAATGCAGTCCCTTGTGTTTACAGGAAAACCTCTGGACCCCACTATGCCTGTTGTTCATATGGTCGCAAATGTCATTTGTTCAATGATGTTTGGACATCGTTTCTCCAGAGATGATGAGAATTTTCACCGCCTGATTGAGTCCTTTGACTACCTGGCAGCATTTTTGAACAGTGTCTCCTTTTATGTGAGGAAAATCAGTTTTGTTTGTTTGTTTGCTCTCTATAGATAGTGCAAAAAGGCAACTTGCTTGTTACAAAAGTAACAAAAATAAATAATACCAGACCACCTAGAATTTCTGGCGAGCACTTCAGAACTTCAAGATGGCTAGTTCAAAACTTGTTTCAATTGTTTATGCTTCATCTTAACACAGAATTTTCCTGTGTATGGGGGACAGGGATGAAAATGCAAAGATTTGTTACATGGCTGAGAGATCTACACAGGACTTTCTTTTAAAAAGTGCTACCTGCACAACTCCAGAGTTTGAAGCTATATCTGAAATCAGTAGTAAAATATGGGTTAAACTATCTGAAAAGCTCAGAAATAAGCTTATCTTAATTTCTGTCTAGCAAGCTACCTTTCTTCTCTCTATTATATGACACGGCTATCAAAAATGTCAAGAATAAATAGGTTTTTACTGTTTTCTCTACTGTCAGCTAACCTCATAGAAACTGGAGTAGAGCAACTGTTTTGTGCAAAGGTAACATGGCATGAAATTGATGAATGGTAGCTTTTCCCTACAGTTTTTGACAGCAACACCTGCACCACATCTGCACATCCTTACAAGAATACAGTGACATTGCAAGTCCCACTCCTTTAGCTGCTGGATGATATCTGTCTCCATTCAGGGCACAAACTCCCAATTCCACATCTGGTCCACTGGAGAGAAAAATTCTCTCTTGCTCCTGTATGTGCATCTGTGAGTGCAGCTGGCAAAGCAGCGGAACAGGTGGCCTCAGACTGGGGCAGTTTTGTTATGAATCATTTAGGAAGGGGAACCACAGTACTGTGTATAGTCAAAAAGTGAATTTACCCATGCACAAGGCAGCTGCTTCTGCAGAACTTGTTGGAACTCATCCAGTTCTGTGTCTTGTATGATTTCCACAATCTCTGACTAACTGGAAGCTGCTGTAAGTAAGGTCCTAGAGGATTTAAGGACTATTTTGATACTTTGGCTAGATAAGCTAAAATAAAATTCCTTACTAGTAACTATCCCAGCAGATGCTAGTGAAATGATTCCTAAGCTACCCTTCTAATCAGGGTGGACACAGGTTCAGCTATTTCCAAACTGCTCTCAGTAGGTATTTGTATAAGTTGTTTTTAAAACAAGGCATGCTCTCTCTATATATACAAATAAATAAATAAATAAAACTTTATACTATAAAACTGAGAGAAATTTTAATTTTGCTCCAGGGAAAAATAGAATTAAGAAAGGCTTTAATCTTTAATGCATTATGGAATAGGCACTATCCCTTCAATCTAATTCTAATGCTAATTCAATCATCAGTCTTTCACTTGCTTTTTCCACTACCCAGAAGCCTGTATTAGGATTCAAATTTAGTTTGCTAAATGCCACACAGTTATATGTAATATCACATATCTAAAATATCTCTTTTACAGATGTATGAGTTGTCTCCCTGGCTTGCTGGTCTCTTTCTGCCATCAGTTAAAAAGATGAAGTCCTGCAGAGAGTTTTTGGATGCTCTGTTTGTAAAGGAACTTGAAAGTCTCAAAGGAAAAAGAAACCTTGATGAAAATCGACATTTTATTGATTACTATTTGGATGAGATAGATAAAGTGAGTACTTCTGAACTTCTCTCACACTTCGCTAACCACAAGGGATTTTAAGCGTTTCGTTGATTATAATGATGTCTAATAGAAATTTAGAAGTGCATGATTTCTCCAGGTGGTTTAATTCTTCTTTTGTGTGCCATAACTTTCGTTTCAATTTGTATCTGCAGACTAAAGGAGATCCTGATGCAACTTTTGATGAAGAAAACTTGATCCAGGTTGTTGCTGACCTCTTTGTAGCAGGCATAGAAACTACAGTCACCACTTTACTGTGGGCATTGCTCTATATGGTGATTTATCCTGACATTCAAGGTGAGCACATCCAAAGAGGTCTGCAACTCTAGCAATGAAACAAGTTCAAATAGTGGTCGTGCCTGTTCAAAGAAAAGTAGAGGAACTAATTATTGAAGTAAGAATCAGGTGAACTGCATTAATTTGTTTCTTGCTGTATCCTTTCTAACATTCAAGCTAATAATTCCAGCTTGCTTTTTTTTTTTTTTTTTTTTCTTTTAACAGATCTAAACAGAATACAGGGTGTGATTAATTTAATCAGCTGCAGGAATTTAGTCTCAGATAAGATAAATTGCGCCATTACCCCTCCACAGACAGTAATGATTACATTTCCACTAAGGAGTCATTAGGTCATCCTTTTAAATCCCTGACTCCTACTCTTTGATTTGCTCTTGGCCTCTTGCAGCAGAAATAACCTAAATACAGTGTGGGGTTGCTAATATTGGGGTGAGTAGCTTGAAAATGTGTGCTGTTAATAATGATATTCACAGAAGAAAGTTACAGGTTGGCAGAGTAAAATGACTGAGAAAAGAGCTAGAGTGTATGGGATAGAACGGATTAGAAGGTACAAAATTCACTTTAAAGGCCTTATATTTGACAGTTTAAGCTGAGTACCAGTCACAGCAGAAGCCTGGCAAATAGAAAATGTGGAAGTGTTAAGGAGAAAGGATGTCCCATTTTGTTACCTTCAAAAGACTTGAAACTGGGTTGCACATACTGAATTTTCACATAATTTTTCATCTTCTCAGGATATATTATTCTTAAGTTTTGTGGGGGTAATTCTAATTGCAATGATAGAGTCTCTAGTGTTAAAAAATTAATCAGAAAATACCATTTCAGCTCAGATTGTAAGTAAAAAAAAGAAGTCCTTGGGAAAAACTAATTTGTAGAAGTGCTTCCCAAGGCAAGTAATTACAGAATAGCAGTTAGGAATCTGTAGATGACAAGCAAAATCTATGTGCTTCTTAATGAAGAACAATCCTTGATCAATTACTGAATGGTTCCCCTGACACACGATTAATATTTTTTCCAGTTGACTCCCTGCCTGTAGAAATAAATATTAATAAAAGTCTTTTCATAAATTACCTTAGAGCAGTAAATGTAACAGGAACCCACATATTATTATAGAATGACCTCATCCACTATCTTATTTTAAAAGTATATATGCAACCTATAAACAAACTTTATGTCAAATTTTTTCAGGTCATCTGTATGGGAATTTGAAGACATTATTTTTTTATAAAGTATCTTTTTCATCTAGCTGGATGCCATTCTGTCTGCAAAAAGCAACAGGAAAAATTATGACTACAGAGTTTATAGATTGTTTGCTGTATATTTAAATATTAAATATATTTAATATTGCTGAATATTCCTCCTTAGAGAAAGTCCAGAAGGAGCTGGATGCTGTTGTGGGTTGTTCCCATGCGTTTTGCTATGAGGACAGGAAAAGGTTGCCCTACACAAATGCTGTAATTCATGAGATCCAGAGATACAGTAACATACTCTTAATTGCACTGCCCAGAATGAGTGTGAAGGACACAGAGCTGCTGGGATATCGCATTCCAAAGGTACAAATGTGCTGCATGTTTGAATCAATTTGATCTTTGGTCCATTAGATGATTTTAGAACGGGATTTGAGTTTTTTCCTGACTCGGAGCATGAACTCTTATTCTAGTGCCTCTAAGGTTTGACTGCCCCTGTGGATGGCCTTTCACAAGGCTTTGTCCTACATATCAGTAGACTCTACAGTCACAGTTTTTTGTTGAAGCCACTGCTTCTTTTTTTTCAGAACACAGTAGTTTTAGCAAATATTGACTCTGTTCTGGCTGATCCTGGAAAATGGGAGACACCCGATCAGTTCAACCCAGGCCACTTTCTGGATAAAGATGGAAACTTTGTAAACAGAGAAGCATTCTTACCATTTGCTATAGGTAAGTGCACTGAACAGGGATTTATTTACTCCTTGTGGTAACAACTTCAGATCCATTCACTCCTCAAAATAACTGGGAAGGCACCTACAAATGGGTATATACAAACTGTTTTAAATATCTCCAAGAAGAGAGAAGTCCAGTTGTTTGTGGAAAAGATGAGAAGAGAAAGAATGACACACAGAAAAGTCTTTCTTGGAAGACAGATCCAGTTTCTCTTTAAAAAGAGATTCAGCTATCAAAGCAGTAGCAGAAAAATGTATGGTGCTGGGAAGACTGTAAATGTGAACTATGCCACCCTGCTGACAGTTTCTATAATGTCTTACTGCCTGCTGTAAATGTAGATCGAAACTTTTTGGGGAAATACAAACAGCCTTTCAGCTATGAATCATTAAATGACAAACTTAAGAGAAAAGGATAAAATCTGCAGTAAACAAGCAAAGAAAATCCCAGGTAGTTTAGAAAGGGAGGTGTGATAGAAATCCTTTGGCTGAAGTGCCTTTTCTGTTTCTTCACAGGGCACCGTGTGTGCATGGGGGAGCTGTTGGCAAGGATGGAGCTCTTTATTGTCTTTTCCACCTTGCTACAAGCATTCACATTCACCCTGCCAGAAGGAGTGAAGGAAGTCAACACCAAGTTTGTTTTTGGGAGCACAATGAAGCCTCCTCCCTACCAGCTCTGTGCCATTCCTCGATAGGAAATGGCAGATTCAGGGAAGAGTCACTCTGTAAAACTGCTTCTTTGTGAATTCCTTCTTGCATGTCCTAAGACTTTTGCTTTCCTCTTCATTTGGTTAATCACTACCCTGAAAGATTCTTGACAGACAGTTGCATCCTGAGCATCATAATTATAAAGGGTTGATATTTTGTTCTTTTTTTTTTTTTCTGTTTGGAAAATATTGGTAAATTGTGTAACAAATAAAGGCATTAAGGGAAGAATCAGAATTGGGACTTACATATTACCAACTGGAAAGCGGTTTTACAGAGAATGATCTTGAAGTGTAGTCTATGAATTGGAAATCTCATTAATAAAGATTTATTCTCATAAGCCACAGTTGCATTTGTGGAGATAGGCTTAGAGGTCTTCCAGTCTATCTCAGGATATTAGTGGATGTAGGAGGTAAAAGAAGCTCTTGGAGGGAGCTTTCTAGGACAGATAAGACATTCCCTTCAATTGATATGGTTTGCTGTTGAGCAAGCCTGTTGTTTACAACTCTGTCATTGTCATTTGGGAAGACAGTTCAGGGTTTCACCCACTAAACCAGATAGCATTTCAACCCTTCTGATGAAAATAGAAGAGTGGCTTCATCAAGCAGTTGTGGAGAGCTTTTCATATCACAAGCCAAGAGCAAGAACTGGAAGACAAATGACAACAGTGAGCAGTCACAGAGTGTTGATACTTTATCCTTTTTTATGAGCCCACTGGTTGCCAGCAACATGGGAACTTCATGCCAGGTAGTCTACTTATGATGATTGCTCCAGATCCTCCAAAAATTTATTCAGCCTACTTTATTCTTTCATTTTTTAAAACGGATTCTTTATCACAGTTAGATGACTTAGCACACCACGACCAAGAGCAGATTTGGCACTACTGAAGAATTCTGGAAGTCTTTATGAACAAGGTGCCTAAGGACTTGGCAGAAGTGGAGGTTTTTTGCTGGTTTGCTTACTGGCAGTTAACAAGAGATGTTCTTTTATGGCATTGGGATACATTCTTCTTGTATGAGGTACAAATTGGATATTAGATGCCAACACAAGAAGGATTATTTTTATACTCTGATTAGCTGACAGTGCCATCTCCAGGAATGGTATCATCATCACAGATGTATTTGTTTCAGGTGCCTCTGCCCACCTTGTGTTCTAAAGCACCCCAGTCTAACAGGCAGGGATGTGCAGACAAGATGAAAGCTGGGTTGGCAGTTTCTTCACCCACAGCATCACCTTTATGGGATTGTTCTACCCATGTCCTGGCATGTAGGTGGTTAGTGTGAAGTCTCCTCAAGCTGGACCTACAAACATCCCCCTGGCAGTAGCTCCACACTGGTAAGAGAACAACTCATCAGGATCCGGGAGGGGAGGCAGCAGTTGCTTGTCTTTGGCAAGTTAAAAATCATCAATCCTAAAGAATAGCTGGTAGATAGTGGTGAAGAAATGCTGCTGCTGGCTGCATTTAGTAATTATTTAGAAAATGGAGCCTTGGCTATCTCATAAATACATTTTCCATCAAATAAAGTAAGATAAATCCCATGCCTCAGATCTGAACTGACCCACAGTGATCTTCCTTTTCCAGTGTATTCCAGACAACTATGTTCCAGGCTGGCTCTAGCTGAACACTGGTTAAAGGTGTGCAACTGCAGCCCTGGTGGTGTGAAGGCACTGGGGCTTAAATTCCAGTGGACAAAATTACTTTTTCTGATGAAAAATTATTTAGATGGGAAATTTTCCAATATCTAAAAGAAAAGTGAATGTATTATATTGATTCAAAATTGAAAGTTCTGATAAATTGGGGAATTTGAAGCAGAGCTTGTGAGATTACACTGGAGCCAGAGAAGGTAAAACTTAACCAATTTCTTTTTAAAGAGAATTTTGCTTTTCCGGTTGAAGGAGAGAGATAAACTAGAAAGGATTGTCTTGAAAAATCACCTTTTTAGTGTGCACAAACAAAGCCTTTGTGGAAACCTATAAACATCCCTTGGTTAGTGCACATTAATCAGTTATGCATTAGTGGTAACGAAGGCTAATTGATCTGGAGGTTTGTAAACTGTGTGCTGGCAGACTCCAGGCTGTTCTTTCTGGATAAGGGTCTTCTGTGCTCCAGAGCCACAAAATCAGGAAATATTTTTTGTCCCAAGGTCAGCTTGCAAGAAATGAGCTGGTGCACAAGTCTTGGCAGTTTTCTCAGAAGATTAGTTAAAATATGTTTCTTTTACAAGTGCTTTGCTCTCAAGGGATGGGCAATTTTCAGAGGGAAGCATTTCAGTCTGGATCTGTAAGAGGGGACTGCAATGGTCATGGTCATGTGGTGCCCAGAACCCCTCTTGTGAGGTTTCCATGGTCTGATTTCAGCCAGTGAACTCCCCTGGTGCTGTGTTTGTGGTTCCTGCCAGTGCTGAGGCTTGGCAAAGAGCCTTGGCTACAGACTCTGTTTTCAAGTTACCAAGAATCCACACTCGTGTCATGACTAGTTCTTGCTGAGGCCCTTCGTTCTGGCAGTAGCTCAAGATCCCTACTAGGTTTACCCCATGTTTTAAATTTTTTTTCTTTTAAATCTGTATATTTAACACTAGAAGTACTTTCCCCATGAATATGCATTATTTTTCTCACATACTTTCTGATGATTTCTCAAATCATAAAGGGTACCCACCTTATGTCCAGACTGAACGGGGAAATGCAGAAGCAGATAAAACCCTCTGTGAGTTTTCCTAGTGCTAACATGTTAGGGGAAAAAGTGAGATCATACATTAATCCAGTTATGTCTTTAATTGCATTCAAGAGTGTAACAAATTTTGCCTTTTGTATTAAGCATTAGATAGTTGTATATGTATCTTAAGATAAATGTGGGCTTTTAACTTCTATCAGCCTTGCCATTACTAGATATAACATGTACATGGAATATATACAAACCAATTTAAAAACTCCAAGATTTAATATCCACTTACATTTGCCTGCTTAATTTGTATGTATGGCTATTACTTTTCTAAAAGCATTCCTGGAGTATTTGTAGGAGCACATACCATTCAAAATTGGCTCAGAAAAACTAGATGGGGAATTTATGTGCATCTCCATTGCCTGGAAAATCTTGGCCCTAGTATTTTAAGATACCGTTCCTACAAATCCTGTGATCCATATTGAATAAGTATAATCTGGATAAGAAGAAGAAGAAGAAGGGTGTGCATCTATTAATATGCTGAAGCATGAGAATGTAATGAGTGGAACAAAAAGGAGTGGTTGATAATAAAGAGGTAGGGTTGGAGGCGGGGAATATTTATTATGTGAATTCAAGCTCTTATGAAAAAACTGGTTTAGCAACCAACCTTAATAGCTTCAAAAGACAATTTTGAATAAAGGCAAGCTGGTATAGGCAGACTCTAAAATGTTGAGCATAAGTGAAGCTCTTGTGGCAGTGGCTGTATTTCTTCTAATTACGCAGTTTTTCAAGTTGCAGCGAGTGCGGAGACGGTTTCCTCCTGGACCAGTCCCTCTCCCAGTCCTTGGGACACTGATACAGCTGAACTTTCAGTTTAATCGTGATCTTCTCATGCAGGTACTTATTTTCAGGTACTCCTAATTGTCTAAAAGTCTTTGTGATTTCTCCTTTCTCATGTTGCTTGCTATGTGAAAACATCCTCTGCCAGAACCTCATTGCTGGTACTGTAACTGTTAACTGTGATATCACACTTTGTTTGGTTCAGAACTGTTGGTTTGGTTTGCAAAATAAGAAAAAGATATTGCAGTATAAAGTAGTTTGTCAAGCTAAGAAACCTGTATTGGAATTTCTGAATGTGTGAAAGTCATTCTGGTGTTTAAAGCTACCCCTTTTAAACACCGATTTTCACTGAAATTCGTGTGAAGCTTGATATCTTTCTATCACCCTTTGCCACTAAATTATACGAATTCATGTGAAAATTGATATAATTTAGAATTAAATATATTGAGGGATTATATATCAGATTTGGAGTTAGGGAAAAAAAACTTTAAAAAAATTACTTTCACAGCATGGATTTGTAGCTTTCTGAGCACTGACACTCTCTAGCTTGAGCAGTAAATAAATACTTCCTTGCACTCTGTGTGTATCAGCTTGTTCATATTGACAAGACCAAAAACTGATGGGAGGAAAGAAGAAAGTCCAGTCTCTAAGCTAATTACTCCTCTGACAGTTCTGTGTTCTTTTGTGCTACTTGTACAGATGATAGAAACCCTCTTGAAATAAATTAATAAATAGAAAATACCCTTAAGCCCATTAATGAGTGTGAAATAAGCCTTGGCTTATATACAGTAATAAAAAATACTTAATGCTTCTTGACATAGGCATGTGGCTCTGAAAAGTGGGAATACATGGGTGTTTCCAACAGTGAATGTTGGAAAAGTCATTCATGCTTTCTCAGTGATAATTGTAGTCTGGTGGGAAAGATGGAAAGCATCACTCCACCTTAGGGCTGGTCCTGTAATCAGTGCAAGAACAGGTTCATCCTCTGATTGCAATATGTGGGATTTCATCTGTGCTTTCCTGGCTTCTGTCCCATCTCTAGCTGGCAAAAATTCATGGCAACATCTTCACTTTATGGTTTGGATGGGCCCCAGTGGTTATACTGAATGGATTTCAAGCAGTGAAGGATGGCATGACCACACACCCTGAAGATGTTTCTGGCAGGCTGGTGTCACCTTTCTTCAGAGCAATGGCCAAAGGAAAAGGTGAGAATTTCCAGGCATAAATAGTGCATCTTGACAAATTGCAGTATCTTTTGTAACTTGTGACCACCTTCAGAGGTAGCACAGAGGCAGGGTTTGTCCGCGAGGAATGACTGCTGGGTGAGCTGCAAGGTACAGAGAGGAAATAGCTTTTTGAGAGTAGCAGGAGGAAAATACTAGCAAGAGGAAAAGGATTCATAATATCTTCAATGGAATGCTCACTGGGGCAGATTCAGAGGTGATGAGATAGATGAGACAATGGTAAATTGTGTTGCAGAGAAATGGAGGAAAAGCAGGACACAACCCAATTCTTTGTCCCAGACAAATTGCCTCCTACTATGACATTTTCCATGAAGAGTGAGTTTGACAGTGGGATCTTCTTCCCATTCCCTTCCTTTGGAGAATATTTTCTTGCTGGCACAGTTGCACCTAGAAATTCAGTGTGCTTCTGTTTCAGCCTTGCTGTAGGTTTCATACCACCAACCACACTAGAAATTTCCAAAGTCTGTAACAAAGCCTAAATACTGGACTTTCCTGCCCTACAGACAGGATCTTTTCTCTTTGGCTGCGGACTGTATTCTGATTCTTTCCCATTTTCCCTTCATGAGAATCATCACCATGATTCAGGTGAGCTTCAGGCATAGCAGAAAGTGTGAGACAAGCACTGCAAAGAGCACTAGAGAAGCAGCTGAGATATCCTGAGATATCTGATTGTCTGGGATCAAACTTAATCCTGCAAGACATCTTAGACCCAGCTGAGTTTGCCTATTTCATCCCTACTAAAATGATTACAGGTCACAGCTGTTCCTTAGTGCCTTTGTGTTCACGGGCAAGGCAACAGTTTATGTTCTCTGGCTTAGTAAATCCTTTGATGTAGTCTTTGTCTATGATTAATATTAGCATGATAAGGAGCTCTTCCTTTAATGATGCAGGAATTATGTTGGCAACTGGCCACACCTGGAAGCAGCAGAGGAGGTTTGCTCTGAGGACTTTACGCAACCTTGGCCTGGGGAAAAGAGGTCTGGAGTACCGAGTGCAAGAAGAAGCTCACTACCTGGTAGACTTCTTTGCAAGTATGAAAGGTATTTCTGCAATAAATATCAATACATTTTTGCCATTATTCTGATGTCTTTAGTGTATGAACTTCTCTGTCCTGTCCTGAAACTGAGGGCAGCTTTTGTTCCACAAGGGAGTGTGCAGGGTCTTACACTGTCTGTGTGGAATGGACTGAAAATGCAAAGCCACCAGTCCATGTTGTGTTTTCAAGGAGACTATTCTTGCTCAAAATTATTTATAAAACTACTAAAATTGAGAATAAAAACTGGAGCTTATTGATTATTTACATTATAGAGCACCCTAAGTAGAAAGGGATCTCTGAAGATGATCTAGCCTAACCCCTACTCAAAGAAGGGTCAATCTGAGCAGGTTTCTTAGGGCGGAGTTGTAAATATCTGCAGCAATGGAGACTTTACCACCTTTCTGTGTAACCAGTTTCACTGTTCAGTGAGAGTTATAGTAAAAACATTTCTTGTGTTTACATAGAATTTAATGTACTTATATTTTTCCTGTTGCCCCACTTGATACCACAGAGAAGAGTTTGGTTCTCTGTTCTTTATATCTCTCCACCATGTATTTATACATATTTAGATATCTCCCTATGTCTTCCCTTCTCCAGACTAAATAATCCATTTCTCTCAGCCTCTCTCATGCCAGATGCTTCAATTCCTTAATTGTCCTTGTGGCCCTTTGCTCAACTTTTTCTAATACACTGATGTCCCTCACACTGGGGAGTCCAGAGCTGGACCCAGAACTTGAGCTGGGTCTTGCCAGTGCTGATCAGAGGGGAAGGATCACCTCCCTTGGCCTGCCACCAATTCATTTCCTAATGCAGCCCAGGATGATGTTGGCCTTTGCCTCAAGGGCACATTTTTGGCTCTTTTATGGTGCTGATGCATAGAGAGACAAAATCAATGCTGATGAATTAAGTCCTGTAATGCCATTTGCACACGCTCTGTAAAGCACTGACTAGAATCTTGTCTTCATTACAATATTCTACCCTGATCAACCCAGTTAGGATCATGTGAGTAGGATTTCCCAATACTGATCATTATGCAAGGGCAAAATAAATCAGGACATGCTGTGGCTAGTGTTGTATAAATTAAAAATAATTAGATTGAGCCCAATCCCATGGTTAACAGCTAGGAGAGATTGAGATGTAACCATGTGTGCAAGGAAAAAACCCCACAACAGTAAGTTACTGACCAGAATTGTGCCTTGGGTGTTGGGCAGTTGCATCAATACACACACAAATAGAGTTTTTTATGGCCATATATTCCATAATCAAAAAATAGTTTTCTTGGAATTAGGTTTCAAATAACTGCTTTAAAATTAGTTATTATACTGTTAACACAATTGGTTGAAAGGAGTTTACAACATTCTACAACATTTTATCTTACTGGAGATTGTCTCTAGCAAGATCAGACAAAACACAGTAGCCTTGCATGCCTCTGTGTCCTTGCTGAAAAAAACAGTCTATCTTCTTGCCCTTCTACCCTTAGGTTCCCTTTGTCCATAGTGTTCTCAGTCATTCCCAGGCTTGAAACATATTTTGATTTTGCCAGAAAGCAAATTTGCGTAGATTTTTTTTTCCTTTACCTCTAAATTTGCTCTTTCATGTGATGCAATATTTTACACATCTGGCATTTTTTTAGAGTGCCACACATTCCTGGGCTTACAGGATTGCAATATGGTTGTGAGGAATCAGTTTGATACTACAGTTTTGGAAAAAATATTGCTGCTTCTCTGTGAAATGCAATGCCTTCTTGAAAGTTCTGTGGGGAACTTAGAGGATTTTCACATTTCACTAAAGCAGGAAACATTAACAGTGACATTTATTATTTATTATTATGGTTGCAGGGAAACCTGTGAATCCTGCTTTCCCTCTTGTCCATTCTGTCTCCAATGTAATTTGTGCTGTCGTGTTTGGACATCGTTTCTCCAGAGAGGATGAGGCCTTTCATGATCTGATCAAAGCTACAGAACATCTCTTCAAGTTTGGGGGCAGCTTTATTCATCATGTAAGTGAATGATCTGTTGTATTTTTCTGAGCAAGACAGAGAGTAAGAAATGCAGATTCGAGAGCTATCAGGCAAAGTTTTAGAATGGGTGAGGCCCCGCGCAGTTTTACTGGACAGTGAACTCTCTCACAGTGGGATGGTGAAGGTCCACATGCCAGCCTCGGGCATTTGTGTTCATTCTCCTGTCTTTGAGTACTGTGACAGTTTGCCCCTAAATCTTTGCAATAGGGCACAGGTTCATGGACTGCTCCTGGGTTACTTGGTTTCTCAACCCCTGCACACCACCGGTTCCTGTGTTGGACATCATGATTCCTAAATATTAAATGTCAGGTCTGAAAGTCTGACTCATGTGCCAAGTTGAGACACTGTTTTTTATACAGTTAACAGAGAGAGGAATGAGTCAAATACCAAAGTGTTTTGCCTGTGGCTACTTATCTCCATTTCTCCTGGAAGACACAGACTTGAAGACTTCCCAGAGAAATTCTACTCCTTTGCCCTGAGTGAGGAGCAGCTCCAGGCACAGGCAGCAGAAGGCAGGAAATACAAAGAGAGCAAATATAACTGCAAGCCTGGCAATCAAACAATCTGGGAGTCAATGATCCCTCTGACACTAGAAGCTTACTTTGCACAAAAGTAATTAAAAATTTCCTGGGAGTTCTGGTTCTGGTTCCCCTGCTGAAGTTGTCCCTACATTTTATGAGTACCTTTTAAATATAGAATACATAAGCAATTCCTGGAATACAGATGTCTCCCCATATCCCATGGAACATTCTTCTCACTGAGTTATGCTCAAGTTCCCTTTTGTTTAGTTTAGCTTTGGTCCTGTAAGTTGAGTGTAGTGGTGGCAGGTGACACCTGCTTTTAGGACAGAGAACATACCTCCTTTTCTTCTCTGCTTCCCATCCTGGCTCTGATTTGATTTAGGGCAGTGAATAAGATACTGTTGGGGAAATAAGAACAGGAGTTCAAACCATTCCAGAGGGATGACCACCATCTCCACACCTCCCAGATGTGATGAGTACACAATATTATGCAAAAAAGAGGATATTGCTGCATCCACATCCCCATTTCTTATGTGGATCTCATGCTGTCAGGCACTGACAGGGGGACACTGGGGATTGGGCCCCTCCATAAATGGAGGAGGAGTTTTGGCAGGAGCCCAGGAAGGTGGATGGATGCAGTTCCTGTCTTGAACAGACAGCTAAATTCCACTTACAGTTAGAGTGCTATAGTGGGAGAGAGGGCAGACATTTGAGAGTAGGAATGCCTGTAATCTTGGCAACTTTATGTGATTAGTCAGACCACAGTTGTGTCTAAGGCTTCTGAACACCATTTGCAAATATAAAAATACCAGAGATGGAGCTAACCAAAAAGGACATGAAGTTCTAAGTGAATTTACCAAGGACTGGACAAGTACTTTTTTTGTGATAAGGCAATCAATAATGGATAATTGGATGTCTGACAACAAGAACTGATTTCCCGAGAAGATACAAGTACAGTCTATCTAATTCAACCACACTCCAGTGAACACCTAATAGTGTGCTTTCTGTAGTGTGATTAGAAGAGTATGAGAAGAGCTCAGCAAAATCAAGGCTGAGAAAGGATAAAAATTCTGCTGTTAAATAAACAATGGAATTATATTTTGAGCAGAAAAAGAACTATTAAGAGAGTGTTGTATCTTGGAGATACAAGAATAGACAGATTACCCAGGCATAAATGTAGGCTGGAAACCAGAATTAACTTTCCAGCTATCAGAATAGGTCAAAATCAGCTATTTCTTAGGCCAGATTTTCCCAAATGGTAAAACTGAAGGAAAAAAATAATCTAGTTGTGCCACATAACCCTGTCTCTCTTTCTGGAGGAGAGTACTCAAAATTGTCAGGTAGCTGTTCCTTAGGTTCTCTGGGTTTCAGATATTTGAAATTTCATGGTGGAACCTTGGGAAGTCAATTGGTAGAGAGTACTTTGGGGGCTACCCAGCCTGTAAAGCAGCCACTGGGAGCCAGTCCTTGCTTTGGCAAGCATCCTGCTGAGGAGTTTCCAGCTTTTGCTTCTCCCTTCCCGGTATTCTCCACTGGAGGGCAGGAGCTCACTTTTAAAATGCCTGAATGCAGTTCCTAGCAATTGAAGATGGGAATAACTGCATAGGTGAATACCATTCTTTCTAGTTACAGTAATTCTAATTCAACTTGTGACTGAGCTGAAAGCCTGTGGAACTCTGAATCTTACCATCAAAACTAGAAATTATAGTTTACTTTTCACAGCTCGAAATACCAAGCACAGTCTTTGTCAGGATATTTTGCTCATCAGACCCTAATCCTAAGCTAACATGAACATTACCTCTCTTTGTAGCAGGCATCCATAGTGCATGTTCTCGTGATAGAGACTTTGCAGGACCTCTTGTGTGTCACTCCCACAGCTCTATGAAATCTTCCCCTGGCTGATGAGCCGCCTCCCTGGGCCTCACAAGAAGGCCTTGGCTTGTTATGATGTCCTGAGCAACTTTACACGGAGAGAGATCCGAATGCACACAGAGCGTGGGGCACCTGAGGAGCTGCAGGATTTCATTGACTTCTACCTGGATCACATTGAAAAAGTAAGTTTTTTCTGCCCCATCATACAGTCATAGGGGAAAAGGTCAACAGGGACCATTGAATCTTCACAACCAGTCTGAATCATCACAATCTCTTGCCTGTCTAGATTTGGTAATGTGAATCCAATAACCAGGATCTTCCTAAATCCTTTCTGATCATTGATATGCCACAGCACCTTGCAATCCTTTCATTAAATGGCAGGTTAATACACTGCATTTTTTTTCATTGGAACAAGTTGTAAAATGATTGAAGGTCTTTGGAAGACAGAGTGGGATGCTCTGGTTACAATATTTTCCCAGTAAAGGTTTGCCAAGAGAATTTGCAAGAGGTCAGCTGGATTTTGAGAACATTTTATGGAGAAATAACCTAGGAGTTGGCAGTGTTAGTGAAGTGTCACCAGGGTCAGTGAAGTGTCAACCAGACAAAGGTTGACACTTCACTGACTTCACTTCACACAAAATAAGGGCATTTTGGTCAGGCAGGTATAGCAGAAGTAGGTGGGAATCTGTAGGGCTGTAGGAGATGACAAGATCTCTCCCTTTTCTAGACCGTACCAGGATCACTTTGCATGAATCTCTTGGGTACTGGATCCCAGCCTGATCCCTAGACTGTCAGTTGCCCTTCCCCTCTGTGACTCCTACCTCCATTTAAATCTCTTTTCCTTTCTCCTCTCCTCTGCTGTGTCACGATGTTTAGCTCTTCCTGTTCTGCTTGGTGGCAGGAAGGAAAAGGAGAAAGAGGAGGGAGTGGCAAGATGAGACTGGTCCTACTTGGGTGTGGCAAGGCAAGTAGCCCAGAGAGCCAAAGGCCCTGGGAAGTGGGCAGTGGCTCTTGTTCCTGGTGGCAGTGCTGTCCTGCAGGGACAGCCAGTGTCCCTTTCACCACTCTCATGTGCTGGTAGCAGCAACAGAGGCAGCCACAACCTGTTGGGCTGCAGCATTCACCTACCTCCCCCTGATAATTATTTATTGATGAATTCCCACATCAGCTGCTATATTCATATGTATGGTGTGGATGTCAGCCTAAATGGCTTCTAGCTCCTTGAATCCTCCTGTTCAAATTTTTTTTTTATATCAGCACAGTAACACACCTGGCCTTCCAAAGCATTTGACTGTTTCTAAAGCTTTTCATTGCTGTTCTAGGAATTTATGAGACTTGAACATCAGCGTGCCAGAAATTGTTTCAGTGAGCTCTTCTGGGACTCTGCTGGGTGGAAATCATCCAAGTTTGTTTATTAAAAAAATTGAACTGTCTCTAATAGGTGAACAGGGGCAATAAAAAAAGATTAGATGATATTACAGCAGGGAGAAGCATCTCTCCTTCTTTTGAATTGCTCCACTGGCAACAGAAATGTTCAACACCCTTGAGCAAAACCTCCGTAAATACAGACAATGAATTCCCCCAAACCAGAGCTGTGTTTATTTATAATTTCAGTGTATACATACACATCCTCACACTCCTAATTGAAAACTCTAAAACCCCAGAGCAGCTGTACGTGAGTCATTGCGCCCTTGTGTAGAAGAAACCTGAATGCCACAGGTTAAGAACTTTATTCAGCCCAGTATGAAATCACATTTAATCCAATTCTTTTTTTTCTAACTTTCACATATAAGCCTCTAACTTTTCTTATCATTTGCAGTCCAAAGATGAACCCAGGTCAACATACAATGAAGACAACATGGTTTATTCTATAAATGACCTTTTCTTGGGTGGATCAGAGACATCAAGCACTACATTGAACTGGGGCCTTCTCTATATGGTGGCAAATCCAGACATCCAAGGTGAATAGATAAGCCCATCACAGATATCCCCCATGCAATAGAAAAAATAATTTCCCTAACATTCTCATAGATCAGAGATTATTCCTAGATCCTGGTATGTGTCTAGTGGCACATGTACCTTTTTCTACTTGTAGGTCTGCCCTAGGCAGCATCAGTAGATCCAGGGATTAAATTAACTCTGGGATGTATTTGAGTTTCTTGTAAAAGAAATTATTCTAGTCAGGAGTGGAAACAGATGGCTCCTCTGTTACCTCTATGTATATTTAAGAAATTTGCTTTTAAGTCTAGTTCTAAAATAACTACCAATCCCTTTAATAGAGCACTGAATGAAAACCAAAGGAAGAAACATGTCTTATCTTGGATAACCAAAATCTCACAGTTACCATGCAGAATATGTGCAACTCCCAGAGGAGAACAGGATTTTAAATGGATGAAAGAGATGAAGATAAGAAAAACTTGGTCAATTTGTAGCTGTCAGACAAGAAATTCTGCTTAATCTCATGTTATCACATGTTTTGTTATCACTTACTCTAATTAAGGTTATGAAAGCACTGACTCACCTGTATAATTTTATTTAGCTAAATATTGCACATATTTGGGAAAGCACAGCATATGCAGAGTGATTCTTCCTGAGCTTCTTGAGAAATACATTGCATCAGGACTCAGAATGAGCTGACACCAGTATGTTTGTCCTCATTTAATTAATTGGTGCCTTTTTTTGAACCCATTCATACTTTCCCTGTGTTGACATCCAATGACAGTGTTCCACTCTGTACCATTAAGGAGAAGTTTGGCCTTTTGCCTCTTCCCTGAATCAGGAATAGAAATGTGTGTTTATATGATGCAGTGACTGATTACTTCAAACTACCTGGATTCTCAAGTTCTTCTGCAAGATAGTTCTTCATGGAGGAAAGTTAACTTAAAAATATTTTTGAATATACATTTTAAATTCTGTAAGGTGCTTAAATCTCTGTCATCATTTTAATGTAGCACTGCTGGCAGTCCCAGGGCATGCTTGATATGAATGGGCACAGACTGATCAATGCAGAATGGACTTCCCTGTGTATTACTGTTGCTTCAAAAAGCCTGAAAAAAGACAGGGTAATTTATTAAAAATCTAAGGTATTTTATTAGGTGTGTACTGCCTCTCTTGAAGTTTATAAATCAAAGGTTTTATTTTTGTTAATGCCCCCAAGACTCCCATGCAATAAGTAATTTAAAACATGCTGTTCTTGATTAAAAGGCAGATGCCAAGCAATAGATCAATTTTTTAAAATAGTACTTGGACCTTGTTCTAATTGACATTGCTTCACTTAACAGACACCCTGCATAAGAACCATGTCCTTTTAACAGGAATTAGGCTTTTAAGGCTCAGACTCACCTGGCATAAATTTCAGAGAGCTGTGAGCTTAATGTTCTAACTGGCTGCAGGTGCTTGAGGCACCTAGGCAAAAGAAAACCCAAAGATAACAGATTTATCTCTTGGATTTGTGGTAGTAAGGCAACATTTAGTTTTAAATTTTTGAGCAACAAATGTCTTTTCTTAATCTATGATCAAATAACTTCATACCCAGAAGCAGAGCTCTCATATGTTTAAGCTGTTGGAACATCCTGCTACTTTATTTTTCTTCATAAGAAGTTACTTACATTTCTAAATTAATTGTGATGTTGTTCTCATAGTTCTATGTTGAAAATGTCTTTGAAAATGAAATCACTGGAAATGTTCTGCCTGAATCTGAATATTTTCTCCAGAGAAAGTGCAGAAGGAGCTGGATGCTGTTCTGGGTCCCTCCAAGGAAATCTGCTACGAGGATCGGAGAGAGCTGCCCTACACCAACGCTGTGATTCATGAGATCCAACGCTTCAGCAACATCATTTCAGTGGGCATGCCCAGGGTGTGTGTGAGGGACACAACCTTGCTTGGCTTTCCCCTCAAAAAGGTACAGACACAGCTTCTCAGTGGCTACAGACTTTTCCTGCATCATGGTGTGGATTGAAATCTGTTTGTGCCAGGGCGTTCTCCTCAACAGAAGGGGGGCTGGATGCCTTTGGGTCATGGTCTGAATGTCAACAAGGAACAGAATGAATGTTTTTCTCCTTTCAGGGCACCATAGTTCTTCCAAATATTGCTTCATCTTTGTATGACCCAGAGCACTGGGAAACACCTCGACAGTTCAACCCTGGTCACTTCTTGGATAAGGATGGAAACTTTGTGGCCCAAGAAGCCTTTTTACCATTCTCCATAGGTAAGTGGGCTACAGCACAATCATCAACAGTTTGGATTGGGGCTGTAGAATGGAGATGTCTATTAAAAACCTACTGCTTGTCTATTTTAAACCTTTCTGTGGAAAACAAAAGTGCTTAAATCAACATGATTATTTTCAGTAATATGTGTTCCACAGAACAAAAAATAACATGGAAAATCAGAGGTGTCCTGACAAACGTATATATCTAACTTGCCCTATTTTTGGAAGAACATTCTCTGCTAAGATTGTGGCTATTGATTTTGGGCACTCATTTTGTAACAGACATATGGATGGAAAGCACTTTCAAGCAGTCCTCTTGATTCTTTATGCATTCAACACTAGAACATGGCATCTCCCAGGAAAAGCAGGTCCTTATTCTTCATTTACATGGTGGAATGAATTCCTTTAAAGTTGTCAGTCAAATGAAGATGAGGTTTTTGAGGTAATTGAAGGGAGCAGAAGGGTTACATGGATAAAATTCTTTGAAGCTGCAGATAAAATTCTTTGAAGGAAGAAGTACACGAAGCTTTGTGTCATTGCTTGCACTAAGTCCAACAGAAATCCTGGGCTTGGCAAAAATACCTTTGCACTGTTTGAGGATGAAAACAGTTGCTGTTGGGCTCAGGTTTGTTCATTCAGTGTCCTTCCTCTCTCCTCTCTGCAGGGCACCGGGTGTGTTTGGGGGAGCACCTGGCCAGGACCGAGCTGTTCATTTTCTTTGCCAGCCTGCTGCGGGCGTTCACCTTCTGCCTGCCCGAGGGCGTGACCCGGCTCAGCACGGAGCCCGTCATGGGGGGCACTCTGCAGCCCCAGCCCTACAGGCTCTGTGCCATCCCACGCTAGGCTGGACATGGGCAGGGTCACAGACCTGCTAGGAAACATCTTTCTGATTTTTCTGAACCTGTCTCTTGAGACCATATTGCTTTTTGTATTGGATTTGAATTTCTAGTTCAAAAGCCACCTTTTGTATACAGTAGGAAATTTTATTTAGATCCTGTTACCTGCTCATGAAGGTGATCTTTTTTTGTGGTAAAAATTCTTTTGATCTATAAGACCCCAACATTCTCAGCCATAAAGGCATCTTGCAGTTGCTGTCTGGCCTGGCAAGTACAAATCTGTGAGCAAATGACAAAATTGACTGCCAGACACCAAAAATTAATTCATTATTTCTGATAATGAATTAACTCATTATACCATTTCTAAAAGCAAACTGGGAAAACATACCTGGAAAATTCTGCCTCTTGATGTCACTATCATCAATAGCAACATTTCAGTCAACTCTTTGTTGATGGTCACTAATAAAAGATATGAAGGAAAACTTAACAACTGATTTTATTTATAGATGACTTACAGCTTACTGAGAATTTCTAGATTTGATGCAGCAGAATATGTGTAAGGCATCTTTAAACTTTGCAAAGAATACCTGAGTCCAGCAGTGAAAAGGTGCAACTGAAACCTGGTGAAGAGTGAAGATACAGAGAGAAGATTTCTTTTGGGCACACACTTTCAACATTTATAAAAGTCTGACAAGTCAATTTTTGGAAAGTCTTTTCTAACAGAACAATTATTTACTCCCATGCCTGACTCCTTTTAGGATCAGCAATGAGCAGCTGCTACACCAGGTGCAAGGGACTTCCCAAGGGACAGTTTGGGTAAGGAACCTGCTTTGGTTTGAGATGATGGTAAATTGAAAAATGTTCATGGAAAATGCCAAAGATGCTTTTTAAACCCCTCAGCAGCTCAGCTTCCTGAAGCCACAAAGGGTTGCCATATACACAAATACTAGTAAAACTCAATTAAAAAGTCTATAATTAGCAGAAAGAAAAAAATTGGTTCCTAGTTAGGTATTTATATTGTTTGGGAAAGTCTTGTAAAGCATAAGTGAACTTGTCCTTCATGAATGTTCCTGTTTCTGTGAGAGAGGACAGGACAGCTGAACAGATGATCATCTGTTAAATCAGTTATCACTCCATGTCATCCGCTGTGTGATTGAGATTGGTTTGGGCAGTTCACCATGAATCACAGTTTTAGATTTGTCTCATTATTTCTAATTCAATGGCTGATGGAACACAGCATCAAAATAGTAACCACTTGATATTTAGCTGTTATTAAATTAAATGGCAGGATAGCACTAGTGAAATATGGAAGATCACATCCTGACATTTTACGTGACAGAAAACTGTGCCCTGGTAGAAACTGATGTCAAAGTCTGTGTGGATTTGCATGTGTGCATGGGGAGATAAGGCAAAGCTGAAACCACTGTGATTTGGGGATGTTGGAGCTGTCATTGCTGCTTAGAAATGAAGTTGGAAGCATCAGTAGCATTACAAGCATTAACATCTCTGCTTTGTGGTGCTGTCACCCCTGATGGCCACGTGCTTCCCCAGATATACTTCCAAAAGGGAAGCTCATAAAGGAGCCTGGGATGGAATCATGGCCAGGAGAGCCCTTATGCAGCTGGAGCAGGTGGAGTTGCCTGAACCCAAGGGAACGGCACAACCCAGAACCAGGGGCAGGAGCACCACTTGTGCAGGTGTGTGAGAGGAGACAAGCAGAGCACCCTGCACCTCATACTGGGCAGGTTATTGGTGCCTGCCTGTGACAGGAACTGCTCAGGGGTGGTTTCTGTTCCATTGTGCAGAAATGTCCAAGGGATGAGAGCCCAGCACGTCAGCCATGGCAGCAGCAGGATGTCACAGGGAGGCTCACAGCACCAAGATGGGAGAGCTGGGCTTTGCAGAGCCTTTACATTTCTGTTCCTGACTGATCTATTTTAGAAGTGAGTCACTTTAGCTCATCTTCTAATAAAGCCTGGTCTTTTTGAGCTTTTGAAAGCCTTTTCAAAGCCTGGCTGATGCTGCCACAGAAGGCCAATGAAGCTGAGAGCAAAGCTGAGAGAAGCCCAGCTCCCACTTACGAGGTGCCAACTCTCTCAGCTTTGGCTGTGTGATGTCACCTCTAATCAGGCTGCTGAGCTTTAAGGGGTGTCTTGGAGACACCCCCTCATACACACATCCTTCATTCCTCTCTCTTATATTCCTCATTGCTTTCATGTTATTTCTCATGTCTTCCTCAGGCTCCGTTTTTGTAGTGGTGCTTGCACCTCCTCAAGCATACAGGGGAAGATCTGGCTAAAAAGGAAAACACAGGAAATGTACAGAGGCAAAGCTGAAGATTTTGGGTTCATGTAGCTCTTGGAGAGGCTCAGAGCCTTGTGAATCTGTGATGTTCATCTGACACCCTTTTCACTTTAAGTTTATACATAAAGCAAAAAAAAGAGGTAAAGAAAAAATTTTGTATTTCTAGTAGTATAATGAAGAAAAAGGAAAACGGTGGTTTCTCAGAACTGCAGTATATCAGGAAGGCTCTGTGGCAGATGGGAAAATTGATGGCTTTTTTGGCTTTTATTGTCAATGAAAATGGCCAATGCATTCAACACCGCTGGTGTTCAGGGAAGATTTCTGTCAAGGCTAGGAAGGAGAAGTTAGAAAATAGCTAGATAAACATGATATTTTCAAATTGGCTGAGCTGATTCATCCCAGGGCACTTAGGGGAACAGTATCAACCTCAGAGCTATTAGCAATTATCTATGAAAACCTGTGGAGGATGGGAAAAGGTCAAACATTTCCTTTTCTTCAGAAGGTAAGAGAAGTTGCAGTGCTATAAATCAGCCAGCCTGATTGCACTTCTCAGAATATCCTACAAATAATCAGATTGTAAGCACTGGAAGGAAAGCAGAGTCAGTATTCACCAAATAATGTCAAAGTTACTTAGTTCTGTTTGATGATATTGCTAGAGGTCTGTTTTCAAGAGAGAAGCTGTTAATGTCATTTACTGCTCTTTAATGTGGCTTTGACACTATCTCACAAATTCTGTGGAAATGTGGGCTATCTAAAGTTTGATAAAACTTGATGGAAAAGTCAGGAAATGCATATGAATAGTATCATGTCAAACTGGAAGGATGCACTGATTGGGATTCTGTCCTGCATCTAAACTGTTCTATATTTAATTGAGGACCTTGATAGTCAGTAAAAGCACCAGACCTGAGTAAGGCCTAATTTCTTGATGCCACTGGATCCAAACTGATCCCTGCAGCAAGGTAAGAAAGAGGTATTCCCAAACTTGTCTAAATTCAAAGAAACTTAAATGTAGGACAGTTTTATTTGGATCTATTACCTTTGTGAAGTGTGAAGGTGCCATAACATGGATACTTCTCCTTAGTAGTTTTAATGTCACATAGCTGAAGAGGTGAGAGTGACCCTACTCCAGCATCTCTCATCATTCCCTCCTTCCTCTTTTCCTGGAGTTACAATTTTCCCTGGGAAATTTCTCTGGGATTGTTTTTTCTTGACCATTATGGTTTCCACAGAGCAGTAAGCTGCAGCAGAAGGATACATTTTAGTTTTGCAGTGACTCAAAATGCCTCTAAAAGCTATAGAATTCAAACTCAAGTTTGCTGTCCTGAACCAAAGTATTTTCTTTGGATATTCTTGAATAAAAGACTTGGTGGAAAAATCAGGAAGTTTTCATAAGGAATTTCTGAGACAGGCTATTTTAAACTGTATTAATATATTTAAATCATTAGAATAAAAATGGCAGTGAGCTGTGTTTATTTGAAGTAATATTTCAGCTAAGTTTGGGATATCTTTTGTTTAGTGAAAAGCTAAAAGGAACTCCTCCTAATATCTGCAAAGAAATCAGAGCCTTAGCTATTTTTAGCCAAACACTCCAGGAACTATTTATTTGCTGTCCTGCAGTGTGAGATTCTAATGTTAAAGGAATAACAATAACAAAATTGCAGCCCTTTCCCTGAACAGTTTATGAGATACAGCAGATGAGAATAGAGATGAGCTAATAATATTAATATATTCTGTGGTCAGCTGATGATATGATGGTATTGTACAAAGCTACATTTTAAGGAGCATTACAGAGAAAATGAAAAAAAACCAATTGGAGTGTTTTATATTCTGTTTTAAGTAACTTTTTTTAGCACTTTTAAAAAGTGTTCTTATTTCAGTGCTGCAGTCACATGAGCATTGGCTTTGCTTTGTAAATTCAGGTTGGACTGACAACTACAAACTGTGGGTGACTCTGGTTTCTCAGCTTCCTTTAGCCTGCTTGTGGGTAGCTTTGGGAAGGGACAGATGCCACCACCCACCCCTAATATTGAGAGTATCAGTAGTTTCAGCACTCACAGACGACAACCAAATCCTAGAGAAATGCAGGCCATTGTGGGACCTGCAGGCTGAGGGAGATGGGATTTCAGGCTTGCCACTCTCTGACACCGTTGTGGCATTGGCCTGTCCTGGCAGAACTGGGCATTGCTCTGTGGGAGCTCCCTGGTTAGGGATCTCTCCTGTTTGGAGATCTCTCCTGTTTGGGGATCTTCCCTGTTTACAGATCTCTCCTTTTTAGGGATGTCTCCGGTTTGGGGATCTCCCCAATTTGGGGATGTCCCCAGTTTGGGGATCTAGTCGTGCCCTGTGAGCTGGGGGTGATGCTGCAGCCCAGGGAAGCTGTCTGTCCTCATGCAGAGCACCAGGAGCTGCCAGGGAGCGTGCTGGCTAATTCAGGTGGCTCGAGCAGGAATTGCTCAGCACAAAGTGATCCCGTGTGGGTGTTTCAGCAGCTCCAGGCTCCAGGCAGAGGGCAGCAGAGGCTGTGAGCTGCTGACAGGAGCTGCCCTTGCACACACCCGGGTTACCCGGGCATGCTGGAGCCCATCGTGCCTTCATCTGCCGACAGCATGGGACTGGCTGAGCGTGAGATTGAGATGCTACAATACAGCGGCTTTAGAAGACATCTTGGACCTTTTGGTAGAGCACAGCGTCTGCGTGGTTTTTGGATTACATGGATATTATTCACCCTGACTGTGCTCCTCTGCTCTCTGATCAAGATAAAAAGTTCCCAATTTTCTCTGCACTCACAATTTCTCCCACCAAAGGGAATGCAGTACACCAGGGAAGCTCCCAAATTACTGTGTGCCTTGCACTAACTTTCATTTTCTCCAGGTAAGATAGTGGCATTTCACCAAGCCCAGACATTGGAAAAACGAAGTAATGATAGAGTTTGAAATGTGAGGATCACATCCATGAGGCTTAGAGGGAGAATATTGATTTCATCTGCTCTGCCTCTCTCTTTTCCTTTCTGTTAAGTACTGCCAAGAGAAAACTTCGAGATAATGAAAACAAACAAACAAATAACCAACCCTATACCAACATTCCCCCCACCCCCCCCCCCCCCCCCCAAAAAAAAGACAAAACAAAACAAAACCAGGAAATATTGAACAAAATAATTATGGCTATTCTCCATCAATTTTAGCTCGTTGTTGATCTTTATCCAGGTTGAGCTTCTGCAGTAGTGAAGTCAATTAGAACTAAAATTGCCTAATTGCCTTTTATCTTTATGATGTGTTTGACAGGATGCTTTACACGGAGCTGACCAAAGTGATTCTCCTTGAATACCATCCTCTGATCAAAGAAAGCCCTGTACTCCATGAATCTGAGCAGTACAAAATGTCTCCCTATTTTTGTCTAATTATAGAATTATGGATTTGTTTGGGTTGAAAAAGACCTCATAGACTATTGAGTCCAACCACAACCAGAGCACTGCCAAGTCCACCAGAAAACCATGTGCCAAGTGCCAAATCTACACATCTTTTAAATTCCTCCAGGCATGATGATTCCACCACTTCCCTGGGCAGCCTGTGCCAGGACTTGGCAACCTTTGAGTGCAGATTTTTTTCCTAATGTCCAATTTAAAGCATCCCTAGCATAACCTGAGGCCATTTGCTTCTGTCCTGCTGCTTGTTACTTGGGAGAAGAGGCCAATCCCCACCTACACCATCCTTTCAGGGAGTTGTAGGAGGAATAGGGTCCTTCCTGTCCCTCCTTTTATCCAGGCTGAATAATCCCAGCTCCCTCAGCTGCTCCTCCTCAGGCTTGTGCTACAGACAGGTCACCGGGTCCATTTCCCTTCTCTGGACACAGTCCAGCACCTCAATGTCTTTCTTGACAATTTTACAAGAAGTTCTGCAGCCTCTGAGGGCACTCCTTTTATTCTCTGTCTCCAGGTCCAGAACTGTGACCCTGTGCTGTCCCCTGTGTGTTTGACATCCCCCCTCTCTTCCATAAATCCTCACTCCAGCTGTCACACATAACCAGAGGATGCAGAAAAGCTGACAGGGACAATATATAAAAGTAATAGATGTTTTGGAGGATACAGATTGTTTTCTGTGGTAGAAGGTGGCGTTCCTGGTTTATGTGAGAAACTCAGAAGTCTCTTTCAGGAATATTAGTGCAAGGAATAAAATTTCGTGCTGCATAGTATCTACAGGAGGAATAACAGTTTTGATCTCAGGTGGTATTTCTCAATCCCTTTTATCACAACATTCATGGAACATTTTTTAGAGAAAAGGACCTTTCTGGACATTGCTACAGTATTGCACAAGTAATAATATCATAAAAATTGGAACAATCAATAAAAATTACGTAATTCTTTTCATATCTTTTTCTTGCTTAATTTTGGGGATGTGTCTAGGTACTGCAGTAATTTCATGTGCAATCAGTTGGGAAACTTGTGTCTAAAGGCCTGCATTGGCTTTGCCAGTTCAAACTGCTAATCCCTAGATCCTGTATAACAAATTAATATGCAGTCACTGCCACCCAGCTTGCCCTTTGATCCATAAGTAATTGTCAAATGCTGAAAGCTGCTGAGTGTGCTTGCCATCTTTCCTGAAAGTCACACCAGCAGAGTTGCCATAGGTGCTGGAAGTTATTTCCTGCAGGCAGGCCCTGGGAGGCAGAGCTGTGAGCAGCATTGTCCCAGTGCTTTCTTCCATAGGAGACTCAGATAAAAGTGATGGGGCACTGGTTACATGTGTCCCTCCCTCTCTCCCTCAGGGAACTGGTAGAAAAGCAACAAAGAACCAGCAGAGAGGCAGATGTTGAGACAGGGCAGATTAATGGGGCCTGTCAGGGCACAGTCCCAGCTTTAAGTTCAGTTTTGAAGGGAATTTCATGCCACACACAGTGTGTAACTGTAAATCCCCTTGTTCGCTTCATAGTAGCACTACTGCAGTGCAAGTCCCTACCATTCAGCTTTCCTTGGAAGTGAGGAGAAAAAGCTTCCCTGGACAGGGGAAAAAGGCATGAATCAGACTTCTGGCCCCTGCACTTCATGCATGGCTAATTGTCACTTTGCCACTTTAATAAAACAGATGTTCTCTGTTAGCAGCTTAATGCAATTAGTGTAATACTTCAAAGGGCTGCTGCCCCTGCCACGTGCTGGAGAGTGAGGAGTGTGTGATGGAGGGTTATTGATCTTCTGGGCTGCTGCGTGGCATTTCTGTCCTACTTAAGCAATAGAAAATCCAATACAAAATCGTCCCCTAAATCTTTCTCCAAAGTATTTTTGGATGCTTACTTAGGTTGCTAAATCAACCTCTCAAACCTAAATTGTTACAGAAAAGAGCTCTGCCTGAGAAAAAGCCTGTGAGGAATGATGGTGTAATTGAGGCTGAGCTGCCAGTCACAGTTTTGGCCAGAGGATGTGTTACCTCCTCTGGGTTATGAGCCATCCTGACCCTCCAGAATGGCCATGTGGCTGCTTCTCTTTCAGTCTTCCCTTGGTTCTGCCTCATGGTAACCCCACTGAGGGAATCCCCAGAGCTGATGCTTTCAGTTGAGAATTACTCTGTTCTGAGAAATTTCAAGACTGGAATTGACTACGTGATGGTTTATTTAGATATCCTTGGGGTGAAAAACATGGGCAGCCAGCTACTGCTCTTGCTTTAACTTTGCCTTGACCAGTTCCTGACCTATGCTCAGCATTAGGTTTCAGTATTTTCTCAGCCATTTGCTCTTTGATTGCAACTCCCCTGGATTTGGAATTGGATGTATTTTTTTGTGACAAACTATGTTATGACCCACACTTCTGGGTGCTTAAGTTCTGTCAGATTTTGTGGGAGTTCTCTCATGAAGTTTGTTTATTTAGGCTGACTTCAAAGTGCTCTGCCATCGCTATCCTGTCATTGTGGCTTTCTTTTTCTTGGCAGTCATCAGTTGTCCTGTGAGGAAACCATTCATAGAGATTGAGATGATAAATGCTTCAGCTCATAACATCAACATTGCATTTTACAGTTTTTTGCCATATTTTTGCTGGTGCTTCTCTCAGACATTTGTAAAAAGATGCTATTTGTGAACTTTGAACTTCTATTTTTACCCCCACAGGCCTGTACATCCTCCCTTACTCACCAGCAGCAGTAACACTCTTTCTGTATAAAAAAGATCCTAATGTAAAAATATTGGTTTCAGCCTCTTTTTGTGAAAACAGAAACCAGTTCTTTATGTCAGACTTGAAAATATATCCTCTAACATTTTTTTATTGTCTTTTCCTGTTGATTTTCTTAACCCTTTGAGTGCTTTTGTTTGCCTCAAGCTGTTATGCAGAAATTATGAAGATGATCCCAGGTACTTTGAATTTTCCAGCATTATGGAAAACTCATACAGCTATTTCTTACACAGAGGTATCATGTAGTTCCCAGTAATCTACCCAGAGAACACCAAGTTACTCTTCTCTTGGGCAAACTCTCTGTGACAAAAGGTCTTGCAGCAATTAGGACCAGGGGTGCCAGTCCCATTTCTGTTGCTTTTCTCATTTTTATTTTGGATATTAACATCAATTACATAATTTATCCCACTCTTTGTGCCATCTGAATTGTAGCTTTAATGCTCCCAGGTTTTAGGCTCATTCCACCCTGGGAATTTTGCAAGTTCCTGAAGACAACTGTGGGCAAAGATTTAAAAAGCATAGCAATGTGTTGTGCAATTTTCACTTCTAAATGTTATTTATTTGAAGCCTCACTCAAGGCACTTGAGTGCTTTTTTGTGCCCAGTGTATGAACAGTTCCTGTGCTTCGGAGATCCTAATTCCAATATGACATTCCCTCTTGGCAAATGTGTTACAGTTTATTCTTCATATTGAAATATTGATGTCCCAGAGCTGAAATTAAACCTTTGCTTGCTCAAGTGTTTCAGGACCATGCTTGTTTGATTGTTGCATTACCTGCACAGCTTTACTTTTGCAAGCATTGTAAGCATTGCAAGCTAATCTTCCTGAGACTTACTTCACACTGTGCTTTTAAGTCCACTAAAAATCTTAACTTTGGCATCCTGATAACTCTCATTAAAACTTGCTGGTTTTGCCTCTCATTCATGTCTTTGGACTGCCCTTTTTTCAGCTTACCACCTTTTAGGTAAGCTGAGTTTTCTGCCAAAAATACAAACCCAGCAAATATTGCTGATGGTCTGTCCAGAGGAGGATGCGGCAGACTGGAACAGCTCCGTGTGAACACAAGGTCCCGATTTCCTTTCCTGTAAAGCTCATCCAGTGACATCAGGTACTGGTGGAAGTAACTATTCATGCATCTGGCTTCAGACAGTTGGGGAAGTTTAAAAATACTGGAAAGGGAAAGCTAAGGGTAACATCTGGCAGGATAAATTGCTGCCTGGTTCATTTGGCTTTGTCCTGCTTCTGACACTGGTGATTTGATTCCAGTTAAACCTGACCCATGTTCTGAAAGAACTCCATTCATTTACTGCTATCTGATACTAATACAACACCAATAGGAAACACCTAAAATTAAACAATGGAATCTGGACTAAACAGATAAGAGATGAACATGGCTGCATTTAGTCTATGCATAAAATGTATGTAATTTCTTCTGGCTTCAGTTGTCTGCACAGAGAACTATCTTTCTTCATTTTTTCCAACAGTTTTTAAAATTTGAAACTGATATTATGGTTTGAAGAAAGAAACTTTTCCAATTTTATGTTTTGCTGATTTCAGCCTCATAATGGGCAATGGTACCTAATTTGCACAGGTTTTAGCAAAGCCATGGAACCCACCTCAGCCTAAAACCCAATGTGTTACCCATTATATGCACAGATAAGGTGATAAAAGACGTGACCTGCCCGTGTTGCCTTCTCTGTATAACGCAGGCACTTGTGTGTGCCCACAGAAGCTGCAAATGGAGGTCTATCACTGAGTCACATCACTTTCTTCATGCTGCCAGCTTTGCAAAACACCACGTTTATGCCTGCGTTGGAGGGCACAGCAGTTTCTTGTTGAGACTTGAACTCATTTTTGGTGAAGACACTTTGGCTTTGCAATGCAAGATTGAATCCTTTGGTTGCTGGCACACAGAGCTTTTCCCCTATCTGTGCTTCAAACTCAGTGTGAATCCCTTCATTATCAGAGGACAGATTTTTAAGGTGTCCTGTAAACTTATTGAGAACTAGTAATAACAGCCAGGATTCTGAAACTGACTAAAAAAGTAGAAAATAAATCAAGGTATGTGAAGCTTTCAATTAGGTTACATTTAAAATATATATATAAAGAATTGAAATTTCATATTTAGTTTATTTTTGAATATGAAAACTGTAATGTTGTGATTTCAAAAATTACTTCATTGTAACGTGAGTTTTTAAGCACCGTGTCATTAGTGCTTACTTGGGGAAATGCTTATTTTTTCCATTTAGGGGGAAAAAATTTGAACGCTCAAGGCCAATTTTTCAGAAATCACATGTAGCAATCTCATCTTCTAATTGCATCTTTAGTCTGTAGCTACACTTGTTTTTGCCTGTGTAAACTGTGTGTGTTGGCAGGCAAATTTGAATTTACAACCACATTTAAATAATGCTTGTGACTAAAATGCCTGGAATATCTTATCTATTGTAAGTATATATATTCATCTATCCCATACCATATATCCAATCTAACCTATTGTAAATATATACTCTATGCTATTGTAATTACATTCTACATAACTGTGTGGTCTCACCTAAATGTAACACTCTTAATCCCAATTAAGTCACTGTAAGGCAAATCACTAAGTATGTTTTTAAAGTTCTCAAAGCTGATGAAACTCATGTGAGCAAGGGCTCTCAGCTGGTGTCACTCCAGCACAGACCTCCCAACAGACACCAGCAGTTCCCTGACACAAGCTTCAGGAAAAACACCTTGAGTACAAGTGATTCCCCATTCTGATACTGAGGCTTGCTGAAAGCAGAGAGATGAGCTTTTGATCAGGGCTCAGTTTGACACATCTCAGTATGGTGCAGGAAAAGGGCAGGCATTGATGAAGAGGGAGGGACAGAGGGAGGGAAAAGGAGCTCAAACTTTGTAGAACTCAGTCTGCAGAAAAAACTGGTGGAACAAGAAGCAAGATTAATTTTTCCCAGCTCCAGTACCTCCTTTTTGATAGAGACAGCTGGCAAATTACCTTAGAAATGCTGTCTATAACTCAAGGTTTTATAGTCCTGATCATTTTTTTGTTAATTGTTGAGTTTTTCAGGCTGCAAAAAGCTTGCAAGCAATTCCCTCCTGGACCAACTCCTCTCCCATTGCTTGGAAACTTGGTGCACTTGAACTTTCAGTTTCATCGGGATCTTCTGATGGAGGTATTTCTTTTAATATGCTCTTAATTGGTTATTTTTAGCCATGACTTTAAAAATTGTGATTAATTGAAGATTTTAAGTCTGTGAAAGTTACAGACAAAGTGTGGATAGATAAAGAGCAATTGATTCCTACATTTGAGTCACCTTCTTATGTGGAATATGTCTTCACAAGAAAGTTAATGCCCTTAGGAATCAAGTTAACTTGGGGACAAAGTTTATGACTTGTTATTAAAGTTGAAAAAAACCAACAATCTAAAAGATGCTTCTGCACTGCTAAGTGTGAAGCTGTATTCACTACAGTGATAGCTATATCTGCTATCCCTACATGATACTTTTTAAAATTCTCACTGGCATTGCCTAATTTGATCACAAAATTGGTAATATGGTGCATGCATGCTTGTAGTACAGGAAGGGCATTTACTCTCCATCTTCCTACAGCTCCTGGAAACTGTTTGTTGTTAGTGACAGCTGCAGTCATTCCTCTAATGGTTTGCAGGTGACCTTTAGTTCAGGTGGATGCCTGAGAGCACACATGAGCCAATGAGTGCAGAGCAGACTCAGGCTGTGACGCTCCAGCAGGGAGAGGAAAGCCACAATCTAAAAAAATATGAGGAAAAGTGAGTGTCTGGTGTGATCAACTGGATGTAATTTTCATGGCACCTTAGACACTGTCTGCCACCTTTTCTGTATTGTTGTGGGTGTGCTGGAACAGGGTCCATACTTGTACAAAGCTTTTTTCATGCATGGTTGGAGTTCCTCTGCCATACACCCATCCCTGCTTGGACACCTCTGCTGTGTCCAATGGTAAGTGCTCTCCTCAGTACTGTGAGGAAACCCTGGACTCAAATGCAGCCCACTGGCACTTCCTGGCTGTTGGTTAATTTCTGTGTCCATGTCCTCTCCTGGAGCACACAGATGGCACAGGTTTTATCAGCTTACCTCATTTTGCAAAGGCAGGACTTGCTGGAGGGGCACAGAGCCCCAAGGTGGTGCAGAGTGTGGCTGTTCAATTAACAAGGTACAAAATGTTGGGGTTGGAGGGATGCAACACAAAGTACAGCAATATAAAGTACAAAGTTTTCTTTCTTTTGCTGCAGAGTTGCTGCAGAATGTGCTTTGAAAAGAAAATAACTTCCCCCTGAGGTAAATAAAATTGGCTGCTGAAAGCCTTATTCTCAGCAAAACAACTGCTTCTAGCTACAATTATGTGCATGGGGATGATGTTTTCAGCACAAAACTGTCCACTGGGTTGGTGAATAGCAGGTGCAGTTTGAGATCTATATATGGGGATTCATCTGTTCTTTTTCTGACACCTTTTCCACTTACAGCTGGCAAAAACTCATGGTAACATGTACACTCTGTGGTTTGGGTGGGTCCCAGTGATTATACTGAATGGATTTCAAGCAGTCAAAGATGGCATGACCACACACCCTGAAGATGTTTCTGGCAGGCTGGTGTCACCTTTCTTCAGGGCATTGGCCAAAGGAAAAGGTGAGATTTTCCTGCCACTAATAGTGTAAAGGAATGTTGAATTGAAAACTATTCTGCCTTGTTAGACTCTGTCCTCCCATTCAGAATGATCTTCAAGTCCTCCACTGGCTTTTTGAGAATATCTTACTGTTTGCCATGGTGCCTTTTGCATTGAGCTTTCCCTAGCCTAGGAAACACTCCAAGTTGTTTCTATGTGACCTTCTTGCTGTATTCAAGGTGTTTGTATGTGATCCAACCCAGAACCCAGCAATCTGCCCTAATCACAGACTAATCCATTGTGGTACACATGATTTTGCCTTTCAGCACGTGAATGCAATGCCTGTTTGGTAACTGCATACATTATGGTTGCCAAACACTTTTCATCATGAACAAGGGACCTATAAATCTCTACTTCAGAATTCACATTTCTGTACTTGCAGACACCCCCAAACATTTTGTGAATGCTTTTTGATTGTGAGAGTGCCTGCAACACAGGAAAATTGACTTCTTATGGTATTCCAGCAGTTTGCAGTAATTTTTTCCTGCCCCTGCAGTTGCTAGACCAAAGCAGACACAGATTGTTTAAAGCTGGTTGAAGCCTCACCTCCAGAGAAGCAGTTCAGGGCTCTTCAGGTGGCCAGGAGTGCAATCTGACACTTAAAGGAGTGTTATCTCTTCCAGGGTAGAAACAGAGCCCAAATGTCACTTATCTTTCACCTTCATCACCTCAACCTACAATCATCACATTAATTGATCTAGATCTCCAAAAACATACCCTGCCCTGAACTCTACTCTGTGGAAATTCATTGAGTTATCCTTGTCTTGAGAATGATTACTTGAGTATGGCTAAAGCAGATTTCATAAAAAGGCACCTTAAGGTGTTTCAGAGTTTTTTAAGACATCAAGAAATGGCACAGTCAGAAAATCCTTAGATTGCTCTTTCCAATGATTATGTTCAATGTTAAGAACATGCGGTCTGGTTATAGTTTGGATATGATTTTTTGTTACCAATAATTTCAACTAAAGATACTTGTATTCCCTGATTTATTGCATGTATTTTATCATATATGTTTAAATGAATGGTTCCATGTCTGTGGCAAATACTGACATGCCAGGGACCACCCTCAGGTATTATACTTGCAAGTGGTCGCTCCTGGAAGCAGCAGAGGCGTTTTGGAATAATGACTCTACGCAATTTGGGAATGGGGAAAAAAGGCCTGGAGCATCGAGTGCAAGAGGAGGCCTCTCACCTGGTGGAGTTTTTTGGGAACCTCAAAGGTATTTTACCTGCTAAGAAACCAGGTGCTTTTCAGTCTGGATATGGATCCATATCTTCAGTATGCAAACCTACCTTCTAGGGGATATATCCAAACTTACCAAAGCACAAGAGCAGATAGAGCCTAGAATCACAAGTATTTCCTTCTTATATAGCTCTTCATGCATCTAGTGAACCTGGAAACTTCTGAAATTCCACTTCCATGGGTGGATAATTTGTCTGTGATATATTGTGCAATGACACAATGCTGCTGAACTGCACAGCCAAGCCATGCCTGCCATGGGTATCTGAACAGTATTGCAGAGCTTAGTAATTTCCTTAAATTTCAATGACATTGGATGCCCTGCATATTTTAATGTCTATCTGGCTAAGTAACTACTGGCAAGAGAAACAAAGTAGGTGGTGAGAGGGAACTTCAGTGGATTATCACATTAATCCTAGAGTCCATTACAGGATTATTTCTATCAAAATCACTTTTTATGAATATCTGTTTCATAGCTTTAGAAAAAAACATCAGACGGAGATATGATTTACTGCTCACAGCTGAGACTGTAATAGTTTCATTATATTTACTTTGCAGTTCCTGTCTCTTTGTCTTTTTAAACCTTCCTACATTCCTCCAGGTTTTCCTTGTAGTTAATTTTTTTATATTTTTGAACACGTCCATCACTGAGTTCCCTTAGTTCATCTCCAGTGGCACTACTTCTTTCTGACATTCTCTCCTCACAGCTGAAGACAGCAGATTTGATATGGTACCCTAGAACTGATCTTAGCTGTACAACATTATTTCACAGGAAGGGCTGTGAAATTGTTTTGGAGCTAACAGTTGAGTTTAGAGGAAACAGTTTAACAGTGTTCTTTATTTTAAGACTGTCTTTTATTTTCCTTAATTTGTGTTAGTGCCACATCTCTGTCCTCATTCACACCCCAGCAGGATAAAGAGAATATTTTATTAAATCTTTAATACCATCAAGTCCTATCAGTATAAGGATCATCTGAAAAAAACACTGAGAGTGAATTCCAATTACTGTGTTTGCAGGGAGACCTGTGGATCCTTCTTTCCCTCTTTTCCATTCTATTTCAAATGTAATTTGTGCTGTGGTTTTTGGATATCACTTCTCTGATGAGGACAAAACCTTCCATGAACTGATCCATGCTACAGAGAAAATATTCAAGTTTGCAGGCAGCTTTGTTCATCAGGTGAGTAAATCCTATGCTGGGGTTTTTTTTTCTAAAATAGGTAGAAAGTGAAAGCACAGATACAAAAATGTCTTCACTAAATACAGAGCAACAGGCAAATGTTGGCTGAGAGCTAAGAAGCGTCCTCTGAGACTAATGAAAAAGTCAAACAGGATCTGAGGGTATTTCCACCACTATTTTCCTTTTAGATCCAGTGAAGTGTTACAGCAGGTTCTGAAGTATAATCATCTATGAGACACATTCTAGGGTCTTGGACATCTTTTGTTATGATTCTGAAGAGAAACAAAGGTGGAGAAGTGGTAATGAAGTAACCTACAAACTGTCACTTAAAATTAGAGAGACTTTGCTTGTTGGGTCTGAAAGAGTGAGGAGAGGAGATAGAACTCCTCTTTGCTGGGCAGGGTGGAATGGCAGATGCTGCACAGACAGAAATATCCAAGGCAGAGGACGGGACTTAGAGCTGACAAATGTGTGTGTAAATACAAGCAGCAGGCTGAGGATGCAATATTGTTAGCCATGAGAACAATTATTGCTCCTTAGCAGTCATGAAGACTCTGAATAGGAAAACTAAATTAGCCCTTATCTTAGAGTGATACCCAGATCATAATTCCTTTTGTGAGCTCCAAAAATTCCAGCAGTTACTTGAGGCTGCAGACCTGTTAATCTTATCAGCCCCGTGGTGTCCAGAAAGGATGTCCTTACATTTTGAGTGTGTGGGAGCTGGGGTCTCCAGCTGTGCAGGAGTGGGGTCATATAGTGATCTTCATTAGCCAAGTAAACTTAGAGGCATGAGCAGAGTGTTGTCAGAATTGCTTTGATCCCTGGAATTGTGTCAAATTTCTGTTAAAGCTTTCCCACATGAAAGCAAAAATCTGCCCAAAGCAATGTTAATTTGTTTATTCCACTATCAACACTTCTGGACAGGACAATTCAGCCTTTTGGTGAATTGTCAGTGACAGAGAATCCATGGCACCTCCTGTGTGTCCCTCCTGCAGATGTACGAAATCCTGCCCTGGCTGCTGTGTCGCCTCCCTGGGCCTCATAAGAAGGTGTTGGCTTGCTATGATGTCCTGAGTTCTTTTGCAAGGAAGGAAATCAGAAGACATGTAGAGAGAGGGATACCAGCTGAACCACAGGATTTCATTGACTTTTACCTGGCTGAGATTGAGAAAGTAAGTGTTCATTCTGGCTGATAATGCTGTTATGAAGTATAAGGTCAAACAGACCATTAAATCACTCAGTGTGACCCTTCCACCATAGCTTCTTACATTTCATAAGCTTCTTAACATGAATACAATATCTTGGCACTTACCAACTCACAAGTCTCAGAAAGGCATTAAGTTTTGTATTTTGGTAAGATGAATTAATTACCTGCAAGTATGATAGGGGGTGAACCCATGAGTTCTTATCTGCTTTCCATAAATATCCATGAGTATACTTCAAACCTGTAATAAATATGAGACAGTTTATTCCTGTAGGCTACATAACTTTGGTAGACTACCTCATCTTCTAGAGCAAGGCTTATGCTTACAGTGGGATTAAATACACATGCACAAATCACTGCCCTGAAATAGCAGGCATGCTTCTTTGGGATCCAGTGTGTGTGCTCCAGCACTGGCTGTCCTTGTGCCACATAACTGTCTGTTTTCTCCCTTGGCAGGCAATCATTATTCCTGTGTTACCTCTAACTTCCCCACTGTTTGGGGTATGGCTGGCTTGGCCCCTATATTCAAACTGGACAGCCTAGAAAACAATGTCACAAACAATGCCATAATCAGCATTAATCTTCTTCCCTGCCCAGGCTATTATTTTCCATAGTAGGAAGTGACTGAGCCAGAGAAGCTCTGCCAAGAGCACTTTGGTTTCCATTTCAAACTTTTCAGGAGGTGAAAGAAGCATCTCTTTCCTAGGGTAGATGAAGTTTATGTAGTTTCTACCTCTGATCATAAGCTTTCAGCTAGTCAGGCTGCTGTGTCCTCACAGTGTTGGCTCATGGGCTCTGAAAGGAGCTGATGCACCATCTTACAGAGCATCTTAGAGGCAAAGATGCAGCTTTCTCTGGTGTCAGTGGTGAAATTTATTGCCATGTTTGTTTGAAAATGTTTTTGCCTAATGTATTTTCTCTAGCTGTGTTTTTATTTTACTCCCTTATTACTTAGAAGGAAATACATGGGTACTAGTTACCTATCAGTTCACATTTATCCTGAACTGAGAAAAGAAATTGCTCTCAAAATGGTCTGTTGAAATCCTTTTATTCAGATATGTTTTCCTTTGGCATTTGCTGGCACCATGAGATACCAAGGCCAAGGAATGACATGTTGTAAGGCACTTGCTTATGAGTGCACTTAGGCCAACTGCAAACTTGCTTTGAAGTATTTGTGATTAGGTCATCAAGCACAGAATTGCATTTTGGTGATGAAAGAATAATCCACGTCACGAAAGACAGCAATGCAGACTTACTGTGCCTATTTGGGAAACTACTAAACTCTTAGTATGCATCAAAGCTGTTATTTTGACTATTCTTTGTGCACATGCCAGCTGTGGAAGTCTCACAGTTCTCACACAGAGGGCATACGGGAAAACAAAATTTTCAGGCTTTAACTTCAACTTTTATCATCCTCTACAGTCTAAAGAGGGGACCAAGTCCAAGTATGATGAAGAGAATTTGGTATATGTCATAAATGATCTTTTCCTTGGTGGATCAGAGACTTCAAGCACTACATTGTACTGGGGACTGCTCTATATGGTGGTGAATCCAGACATCCAAGGTGAGAGTGGTGAGGTTTTCCTGTTTATTTCTATTATCCTATACTAAACTCAGGCATTAAATAATACTAGATCACAGGGTATGAACCTAACGTACGATGTTGAAATAATACACTTTTCTGTTGCTCCAAGAAAAGTGACCAGCTAAAGTATTTTATGCATTTTTCTGCTCTGAAATGGTGAATATTTCTCCACAGAGAAAGTGCAGAAGGAGCTGGATGCTGTTCTGGGTCCTTCCCAGTTAATTTGTTATGAGGATCGGAGAAAACTGCCCTACACAAACGCTGTGGTTCATGAGATCCAGCGCTTCAGCAACATTGTCTTTGTTGGCGTCCCCAGACTGTGTGTGAGGAACACAACTCTCCTGGGATTCCCTGTCAAAAAGGTACAGAAACAATTTCAGCTTCTGTTCTTTCTTCAGCAGAGAGGCATTTCAGTTTTGTAACCAGTGTTCCATCTATAAACTACTCTCCATTAAACTCAGGAATGTGGTGCCTGGGGAAGAGTTACTATCTGTGGCTCCAGGAATGAAAGAAGTCTTTTCCTTGGCATGAAGGTGCTCACACAGTTGATAAGGCCAGGGAAACCTCAAATTCCTGCCCATCATAACTGCAGAAACCAGCCCTGCTTGGCAGGGGATGGACTAAGAGGAGAAACTGGTTTGCCAAAGCACTGGTTAAGACATCCCTGCCCAGCTTGGCACTCGCCCAAATGCCACCAACCAACAGTTTTATCCATCAGGCTTAAACTGGCACTAGGAACTGAAACAACAGTTTCTTCTTTGCAGGGCACCATTGTTATACCAAATATAGCATCTGTTCTGTATGACCCTGAGCAGTGGGAGACACCTCGGCAGTTCAACCCTGGCCATTTTCTGGACAAAGAAGGAAACTTTGTACCTCGAGAGGCTTTCTTACCATTCTCAGCAGGTAAATGCATTGACAGTTCGAACCGACCCAGCAGATGAGATGATGGATAAAGTATGAGATCATGGTATTTCCTCAGATAACATCTTCTATCTCTGCTGTTTGCTGCTTTTAAAGAACACTCCTGGCTTGTTTCTGCCAAAGGAGAGGCTTCTGTGCTGTCAGACCCCAAACTGTTCATAGGACACCGGTGGGAATCCCACTCAAACTCCCGAAGCTCTCAGGCTGGCTGCATGCTGCAGTGACACACAAGTTTTGTCTGTAGTATTCTTTATACCTAGCTATTTTCCTGAGAAGTAATTTGTCCTGTGTGTACTGGAATTATTGCAATCCCTTTTAAAGAAACAAGCTGAAAGAAAAGCAGAAGGCATCCCGATAACCACAGGATTAAGTTCTTATTTACAGAACTGAAAATCCAGTTGCAAAAGAAGGAAACAAGGTAACGATGAACAGACAGTAATCATACCTAGCAGCAAAGCTCCTGCTGAGTTTTTAGTTTGCTGATGGTCACTTAAATGTCCACACAGAAGTGGTTTCTTAATTCAAATAGCTTTTCCTTTCCTTATATTTGTCTGCTATCTGTAAATGTGTATGTAATATTCACCTTTTCTGCTCCCACCATTGGTGTCAAGGAATGGGAATCCTGGGAAATGAACAGTAGGCCTCATGCTTTGCCTATAAAATGACCAAGCCTCTGTTCAACTGCAAATGCCGCTACTAAGTAATTTTGCTCTGCTGATGTTAACTCACTAAAGCATGTGCAAACACCTGGCAGATTGTTTTTGTGTGTGGTCCTGAAGTTCAATATCTTCTGTAAACTCAATTATGTTGGCACCTCATGGGTTTTCACTGATATTTTAATTTTGTGTCTCCTAACCTAGGACATTTGATGGGATCTTTTTGAAAGGGAATTCTCATCGTTTTAGTTCTGTGGTTTTCACGCATTTCTCCTTGAACAAAAAACAAAACCCACCTCTGCTTTCCACAGGAATGAACTAAGTGATTATGAAACTGAAAAATTCCTAGACACTCAGTGTCCTTTCCTGTTCCCTCTGCAGGGCACCGGGTGTGTTTGGGGGAGCACCTGGCCAGGACCGAGCTGTTCATTTTCTTTGCCAGCCTGCTGCGGGCGTTCACCTTCCGCCTGCCCGAGGGCGTGACCCGGCTCAGCACGGAGCCCGTCATGGGGGGCACTCTGCAGCCCCAGCCCTACAGGCTCTGTGCCATCCCACGCTAGGCTGCAGCAGGAGACTCCCACCTTTACCTCTGTCATCCGTAACAATACGGTTTAGGTTTTGAAATCAGGTTGCAGTTGTCTGTTCCAGGGAAATATGTGCAATTGGGTGTGTTACTTTTTAAACTACTGTGATTGCTTCACTTAAAGTGAGTTCATGTCACAGAACTGCAGAAGTGCTGCTTTGTTTTATATTTGCAGGATAGCAAGAGTGTGTGAATCCAGAAAGCCTAAAATATTTAATTTTGATGGACATGAAAGAGCTGCCTAACATTATATGGTGCTCAGCTCTGCTAAGTTGTGGTACAGGAAAGCACTGGCCAGTTGTCTGCCACCCAGATCCTCTGCTGATGTTATTCTTGTGCTTTTCTTTCTCTTTCATGATGGGCCTCTCCTGGGTAGCATTATTAGTGCCACAGCCATAAGCAGGACAAATGCCAAACTCCAGGGAAGCTATTTACCCTGGCAAAAGGAAAAAGCAGACGCTGGAGACAAAGACAGCCTTGTGTACAAGTTGGTAGATTCTGCATCCATCCAGAAATTAAAGCAAGGGTTGATTTTTTTTTTCACTTCTGTTCAAATAAGTTGTTTGGGGAACTGTTTTGTTTCAAAGGCCAAGGCAAAGCTGTCCCTGTGGAGGCCTCATGGAACGACCCAGTGAATCATTGGTGTGTAGTGGGGGAACCTGACATCTATGGGATTACATTTTGAAAAAAAAGAAATTATCTGTTGCACCAGCACTTGGGGAAACTATTTCTGTATTTGAGGAAGTTTAGAAGCTCTTGGACAAACAGGAGGTGAAAGAACAGGTAATTTTTGCTGTCCCTCTGGCAGGTGACAAATGCAACAAAAAGGGAGATGGGTCAAAAGAGCCAGAGGAGGTTGCACTGCACATGCTGTGTTGGTAATCTGAGCCTCATCACAGGATTTGTACTAAACATCTCTTTCTGTTCAAGAAGCACTTGGATATATCTTCAGCAGGAAAATTACTTTAGGGTTGTTTAATAACAATACAGTTTTTAGCATTTGTACTGTTCTCACAAACTTTTCTAAGGCAGCTGCAATCATGTGCTGTCAGAACATGAGACTGGCTGAACTTTCACCTGACGCACCATGGCTCTGTTTGAGTTCTATAAAAGAATTAAAATAGTTTCGTATTAATCTTCATCTTGAACATTTATTGTCATTATTATGTCACACTCTTATATTTTCCATTTGAATAACTTCATCTTACTTTCAGACAGTGCCCTGACCAAATGCCTGCTGAGACATAACTTGGGAAACTAGAAAAAAATGCTCATCTAATCAATTGTAATTCTGGAGCATGAGCTAAAATGCACTAAATGCTATTCACTTCCCTTTGATTAAAAGTTTTGCCTCTGGTACATTTTAAAGCTTAATTCATTCATTTGCCAAATGCCTTCAGGTGGGAAACATGCACTGCGAACAGGAAATCTGATTTTCTTCAGTACTAAAATGAAATTTCATGTTTAAAAAAGACAGATAATATGCTAGTTGAATTGGTGTTACACACACTTCCTTTACCATTTGTCATTGTGTGTAAGATCTGCATTTAGGTCCATGCTGTAAGGGCAGCCTTGAACTGGGAACAGCGGGTAACCCAAGACGAGGAAATCCCTCCCCATAAAATCCTTGTGCTGAAATGTTGTTATCTTCTCACTTCTTTTTTGTCTTCTATATATTTATATTATTATCTCCATGATATTTATAATTGTGAAATGTTACATTAATAACATTTGCAGCTGAATTAAACTGAAAGTAACAAGAAACTTGATGGTCACATAAGAACAAATTCATGGATATTTGTAGACAGTTGAGTTTCAACATGTGTAAAATACAGTCGATGTACCTGCAAAAATCACTGTGAACTCAAATAGTCAGTGGAAGGGAGAGACAAAGAGAGGTGTAGGGCTGTATATGCCCTGCAGAATAAAACAAGGGCAACCTTTTGGAAGTAGAACAGTATAAGAAATACAAAGGAATGTTTACTTTGGGTGTTTGTTACAGTTAATGATATAAGCCAGGCAGATGAGACAAGCCTCATCACACAGAGATTGGAGCACAAAAGATGTCAAACAAGGGGTCTGAAGAACAGCTTTGCCATTTCACTAAAAACGTGACTAAAGCAGTTTGGTGTGTAAATCAAATGGTGGGAGTTATAAGTACCATGATTTGAATCAGCAAGTCATGTTGTTGGAGTTTTATTTAAAACTTGTACCTAGGAAAAGGTCAGCTCTTTAACCTTTTTCCAATATGCATGGGCAAGTTTCATTTCACCCTTGTCCCCCAGTTCTTTGAGTTGTCTCTCCAGACTGAAATCACACTGTTAGAAATGATTCTCATTTGTTGAGGTGAATTACACCTTACTTTTAACTCATAGCCAGAGGGCAAATCTTACAAAGCCAAGAGTTTTTGCTTGTTGGTTTGGGGTTTTTGGGGGGTTTTTGTTTGTTTGTTGTTGCGGGTTTTTTGTTGGGTCCAAACCAATTCACAGTCATGATTTATGGAAGAACAGTAAGGGCTGAGTTTATGATTCTGTGGGTGTGAAGGGAGTATAGCAACAACCCAATGCACAGGCAGCTAGCCAGTGGCAGAAAGCTTGTTCAGGGCAAGAAACACCAGTCAGAAGATGGAATGCAGCTTTATTTAGGAGTCCAAGTACCCCAAAACATTATTCACATTATTGGCTGCATGGTACACAAAGTTCCTGGCTGACTGCAGACTAATTAAAGACAGCATGCAGGTTTTGGGTGTCCCACCACTGAACATCAAAAAAGGTAAGGTCCATGTAACTCACTTATCAGTGTAACCATTAACAAACTGCCAATTTTTATATCTTCATTTATCCTTCTGATAGGGCAGCCTTTTTCATCTCATTCAGAGAGCTCAAGTTAAAGTGTTTTCATGTACATCTGGCAGGAGAAGGGAGATGGGGTAGCTGGTTCTTAAAAAGATGTTGTACCACAGCCTCAGAGGGAGCTCTACTTTCAGAGCACCTCCTGGCATCTAGATCCTCCTCCTCTACTGTGTTCAATGCCATGGCCAGCTTTGTGTTGGCCATTTTGTAACATTCTGTATGTGTGTGGAAAATTAATTTCAATTAGTCTCAGTAAAAATCACAGCCACATCTGGAAACTCACTGAACGAGGTAAGATATATTTGCATGGGTGGTACAAAGGGATCTAGCATTAGGCTTGACTTGATTTACCATCCTCACTGGTGATTAAGAAGAGTTGAAGAGTAGAACATGCTTTAGAATGTGCCATTTTTAAATTATTCTAAACTCCTTGCAGAACTCTTAGAGAAAAAAAAGGGGTTTATGGGTCTGACTGAACATAAAAATGAAGACACAATGTAGAAAATAATTCATAGAATAAAGCATAGACAAACGTGGGCACAATAAAACACAGAAAAATAGTCCTAAATTATCTGGGTCATTCTCCAGGATGCTCTGAGGAGCCACTATAAATCTGTATGAATGATATGTTAAGGTGATTTCACAGAGCTCATATTAGCTGGAGAAAATCAATGGCTTTATATGCACGTGGAAACATATCATACAGAAATGAATAAAAAATTGTGGGTTTCACTATGCTTCAGAGACATCCACAGGAAATAAAGCAATCAGATTTAAAAAACACAGCAGCTATGAACCCTATCTTTCAGATTGAATCAAAAGGCTTTAAAATTTCTTCTTCCTCTTCCTCCATGTACCGAGGGGAATCATTTAGATGAAATTTCCATTCAAAATAGCTTTTACAATATCTCCCTCAGGGAAAGAGGGAAGTCTCAGTAGGAGCTGAGAGACTACAGTGCGCTAGGTGAGAAATAGCTGGTGGGAAAGTGTCATATATTAAACAAATTTCATCTCAGCAGCCCCTGCCCTGCTGAAGGTTCCAGAAAAGAACAATTACAAGGAGTGCAGCAAAATGGTAGGCAGAAGAAAAACCTCTTTTCTACTGCTGGAGTAAAAGGAGTTCAGTTTTTTCCTGATAAGCACAGAGGATAGACAGGGAGCAGCAAGGAGTCAGGGGAGCATTTGGCAGCTCCCATTTTAATTTCCTCAGCAGCAGTGTCACAGCTGTGCTGAGAAAAGGAGATCAGAATCCCCAAGCCAGCTCCTCTCCCCACCACTGGAAAGAGGCTGTGCTGGCTTCAGATAGCACCATAGCCAACATCACAACTGCAGGAAGTTATATAGTTTGGGTATTTAAAGTAGATAGCAGATAAATGATAAAATAATCTAAAGATGCCATGTAAATAAGGGGTATTATATGTGGAGTAATTTAGGAGAGACTTCTAAGTCTCAGAGGAAATGGTGCTTTAGCATGTATTTCTAAATGCTGCTAATTAGTGTCCTGAAACAGAACCAATATCATCGTGTCAAAACACAATCTCTTAGAAAAGTTAAGCAGTAGATCTTACAGCCAAAATGTACCTTGGATACTTCAATGTGTTGAGATCTTCACAGGAAAGTTTTCAGTTGTCAGGAACTTGTATGTTTTGCATATTCTTTGGTAAAGCAGCAACACACAATTGCTGCTTTTTCTGGTGTCAGCAAGAGCTCTGTCCTGCAGGATGGCACGGGAGGACAGTGGTGGGGAAATGAGATTCTATGAACTTGTCCTAAAGCTTTCACTGATATAAGAAAACCCCATGAAGTGTTCTGAATTCGGCAGATCAGCATATCTCTAAAAGAAACATCTGCCATTGAAAAACTCCCAGCTTGATCTTTTGCTATCATTCAAATCTTTTTAATGCTGCCTATGAGACAGGGTGCTTTTTCAGACATAAGGAGATAGAAACTTATAAGACACTACTACTTTCTACTGCTCTTCACATTTACTTGGTTTGGAAAATCAGAGATTCTGCAAACTATTGTTTGCTGAAGTCATCTGGAGTTGATGACTGTGTATGTTGTAATGTTGGCTGTACTCTAAACTCACCCCTCTCTTGCCTAAAGATTAAAGGCAATGCCAGCTCTGCAATATGACAAAGACAACCTGGTCTGGGTCCTCCACGTCCTCTTTTTGGCAGGAACAGAAACCACAGCAACCACTTTGCACTGGGCACTGCTCCATATTTTGACTTATTCCAGAAAAGATGGGAGACTAATGAGGTCACATGGAAAACTGCTTGGATTGTGCTTTCTCAGAGAACACACCAAGGTCAGCACAAAGGTAAACACTTGTAAAGCTGCATCCAGTTGGAAATTCATACTCTCTGTGAGCTGACAAACACACCTGATTTATTGAGCATCATGGGCTCACCCAAGCCCCTGAGCTTCATCTTGCTGGCTTTCACCTTGGCAGGAAGTACCCACTCTTTCTTTCTTTCTGTGAGAGGCAGGATGAATGCAGAGGGAGCTGGGCATGCAATGAGCCTGTGTGAGATAACTGGAGAGTACAGTGTGTCTGCAGCTGTGCTGTGGCACAACCAGTTCCCCAGGCCTCTCCCAGGGTGGTCCTGATGAGACAACAGTGCTGACAAATTGCACATTGACTGAGAGAGGGGAAACTCCCATCCTTAACATACAGCTGGGAGTCCCTTCCTTCCAGGCCACCACTGTCCTTCTCCAGTACAGCCTGTTCCAAGCAGTGGCAGACCCCCTGAATGTCCTTCCCATTCCTGATGCTGAAGAGTCTCAGAGAAAGGTTTTATCTGGGGGAGAAAACAGTACTGGTAACTCCTGAGCTTTTGAGAAGTATTTTGCAATGCTTCATTGTCTTTCATAATGTTTCTGAGGAATAACAAATTCAATAGATTTGTTTTCAGTCTTCCATAATGTTCTCCCTTTATTATGTCTCTGCAGTCCTGAGCCATCCATACACTTTGTACCTGCAAAATCTCATTAGGGCATTAGCTGAGGATGTTTTAGTGCATTAGAAGGAAACAATCACCAGAGAATGTAATATAATTTCTGTGCAGGGTAGTTCTCTGTTTACTGTCACTGGAGTGGTTAACTGAGAATGTATTTGTGACAGCAGCAGCCCAGGGCTCTGTGCTGCAGCTAAAATGATCAGTGAGTCTGCCAAAAGGGGTGGTCCTGCCCACTTTTGTCCTTGGCCACATTCTCACTGCTCAGTGAGGCAGCAGCCAGCAGGTGAGTGTGTTCAGACTGCTGAGCCAGCAGAAGACTATTACTGCAACTAAAACTGAAAAGCTTTCCCCCAGATCAGCCAAATGAATCCAGGCACTTTAGAGCTCTGTGTTGCTGCATCTCACCCTGGTGAAAGGGAAAATGAGGGGATGGGACTCCATGTTTTCATGGCATCTTGCTTACAGGTAGATAACAGGCTGACTATTGAAACTACATGAAAGACCTTGTCCAGGATCACAGAGGAGATCTGCAGCACAGCAGGGAACTGAATCAGGTCTTTAAAGTCTGAGCCAATGTCCAGAGCAGGGCACCAGCCTTGTTCTCACTGTGAGAGCTGAAAAGGGACCCACCTCAGGTCACTTGATCCATTCTCCTGCTCACTCAGCACAGTGGAAAGGACACACTCCATTGCTGCCCAGATGCCTTTGCCTGGGACTGGATGTGGTTCATTTCCTGGGCTGTCCAAGTGCTCCAAGGTGGCTGATCCCTGTGGGAGTGAGGATCTGGGGGCTACAGGATCTGGGGCTAGCAGGTCACAACTGAGTGAGAAGGGACAAGGGAACAGCAATGTTTTCAATGTTTTTGTGTCTGTTTTTGTTTTTCTCTGTATCTGCATTTCTTTGATACTCCTGAACATCCAGAGGGCCTCAAGGAAACTGCCTCCAAGACTGACATCTATTTCCTTAACCAGCTGTGGACACTGGAGTTCCAAACTCACCATGAAACACACTGGAAGGTATTGGTGCTTTGTACAGTTTTATTAATATTTCAGCTGTAGACTCCTAACATATTCTTGGCTAGAATGTAAAAGCAGTTTTTTGCTCCTTCCTGGCTTCAGTCTGAACCATGAGCTCTCCAGGCAGAACTCAAGTCCTGTGTCTCCTTGATGGTCTTTAGAGAGGACTAGGATTGAGTGGAACAGGCCTGTAGTAACAGTTGGAAGTGGTGTAAAGTGCTGAACAATAACCTGGCCAAAAATAATCCATGAAGAATCCTGTTATTATGGCACAAGTTACAAAGAGGAAGCAAAAGAAACAGGAAGAATCAGCAAAACTCCTCAATGAGAAGCAGAAAGCAAAGTTTATTTGCTTAAGGACTTAATTCTGTAGCCCTTATTTTGGCAATACTGCTGGTTGTATCTTGGCACAACAAGGCCATGGGATGCCCCTTGGCAGTGGCCTGACTTGGCCAGTGCAGAACCAGTTGAGCAGGTGAGACTGCAGCTCACAGAGGTGTTACTGCTCCAGGCCAGTCTTTGCTGTTGAGAAGAGGAATGAAGGGAAAAGGATGAAGCAAAGTGGTGTTACCTGTGGTGTTACGATACTGAAGGTCGTGTTGAGACAAAATTTCCTCTTCCCCAGAGTTCTGCTGGTTTTGGGAGTGTGTTGCAAGTGTCAGTAATCCCCAGAGCCACCACGCACTGCAAAAACAACCAAGTGGATGGATTAAAGTCTTAATCCATTTAACTGCATAAATGAGCAGCTGCACAGACCTGCAGCCAGGTGACATTGTACTCTTTGGTAGGGTAGGGTATCAACACACTGCTTTTCTGGCTGTTTTTGGTTTTGTTTTGGTTTTGGTTTACAGTGTAGTAGTACATTAATATTATTACTGACAATCCTTAATATGGTCTACACACTGCATCTGCCAAGATGAGCCAAGAAGTATTCCTGCTCAGGATTCAGGCTATGCCCCCATCTCTGTCTGTCCTGAGAAATATACCAGTATTGATAAAGAAGCCTAAGCCTAGGACATGTATGAGACAAAATGCATTATTAAGGCTGCCTGTTTTCCTGTGTAAAAGAAAAAACAGGCTCTGCTGTTTCTTTGGTTACCAACTGGAATCCAGTTCAGGGATTGAGGCACTTGTTTCTTCTTCCCTTTCCACCTTACTTGGGCTATTAAAATAAAAGTCTGGACTCCAATTGCTGTGAAAACCATCATTCAAATTACTGTCCCTAATGGAAAACAGCCATTGCTCCTAGCAAGTGATATCAACCAGGTGCCCATTCATATTTGCATGCATTTTCAGTATGGTCAGCATATTCCAGAATCCCTGGCTACATCTTTGTTTCCAAAAATTGCAAAGGAGCAGGCCTGCATATGCATCTAGAGAGATGGAGTTCTGTTTTTAGATGTTCTGAGCTGAGCAACATATTACCAGTGGATTCTCAAGAGCAAGCTGGAGAAATCAACATGTGTTGAAACTGTGCTCAAGCTCTTAACAGCTTAACAAATGCCACGTTTTCACCAGTTCCCTGAATATCCCTGGAGCAAAGAGGTGCCTTTTCATCTTTGAAGTGTCCAGCATATATTATCCAAGTGCTGCAACTGCTCAGAAAAAGGTCATGTTTTATATATATAGTGACATAAATATGTATATAGTTGCATATGGTGCAGGGACAATCTTTATTCATTCCTCTGTTTTATACTTTAAAATTCCTAAAACATATGTTCAGAAATCCTTACCTCCTATCCCATACAGTCACAGGCTAGCAGATGTTGTTCCTATCTGAAATCACAAATCTTTGTGCAAGATAACGCTATCTCGTCTTCCCTCCCTCTGTGCAATTAAGTCTTTCTCAACTACCCAGGTCAAAGAGTTTAAAATTGGTCTCTAATTTATAGTTGCCAGAGATTTGATTCGCAGAACTACTGAAAACTGAGTGGCAATCAGAAGGATCTGTAAGAGTTAAATATTTCTCAGGCTGTTCAGGGTACTCAACACATCTCCAAAGAGAAACTCCAGATCAATGACTGATTGAAAAGTTTACCCCACCGGCCTCAGCAGATCCTCCAGCACAGCAGTGAGTGAACATTACCATCTAATGGCTGCGCTTGCTAATTACAGCTATAATTCCTACTTTAATGGTGGAGGCTGGTCCTCGTGTAAGTACTGATGCACTGAAAAGGCTGTAGGATTGGAAAACAAATAAACACGGAAAGATAATAAAAGCAGAATTTATGATTTTGCAGTATCCATCAATCACCTCCGGTGGGCAAGGTGAATGGAGGAATCCTGCTAAAATGCTTCTGGCTAACGTGTCACAGTTGCTGCACTGATGGCCACACGCACTGCAGACACATGAAAAATGACCACCATAAATAATAATCCAATGCATTAGTAACTGTGAAAGCCTTTTAAGATTCTAATAGTGAAACATGATTCCTGCCTCTTTTTTTCCCTGACAGCAGGATGAAATTTCTCCCACCCTTCCCCTGCCAATGCCAAGGGTTGCACCAGTCCCAGATTTCTCCCCAGTCCTTCTCCATTTTGTTGCAGATGTCATCTGTGCCAGTGGGCATATCTAGAAGCAGCAGAGATAATTCAGGCTGAGGATTGAGAAAGTTAGGACTAGGGACAAAAATCCTGGAAGCCTGGGTCCAGGATGAAGCTTGCTGCTTCACTGAGCTCTTTATCAGAGGAAGAGGGGAAATACAGATCTATCTGTATATGCTCATAACATAGACTCATTCTCCTTTTTTCCAGCACTGTTTTTTCTGTTGGAAGTTGCAATTTCCACAGTAGGTTCGATGAGAGGTTTACACAGCTGATACTCTCACACTGGAGCCTAAAACATCACACCTGATTCATTGTTTTCCTGTTAACCCTTTATGGGAGAAAGTGACAGATGAGAGATTCCCAAATTGTGCTGATTCTGCATTTTCCTGTAGGATGAAGTCTTGCCCCCACTCATTCTAAAGGTGCTGGAAGAACAATCCCCCAGTTTGTTTCTTGATTCCTGCAGTCTCAGCTATTTGTGTAATCCCATGCAAATCAAGAGCTCAGTGTAACAAAGGGTCAGAGCCTAGGAAAGAAGTTAATTATGCAGCTTGCTTTGTTTGTAGGCATGGATGTCTCTGTTATCCTCCCTTCTGCCATCAAATGGATGTGCTTTTTGGATATTGCTTCACTACAGAGGCTGTCGTGTGCCAGAGCCTGCTCAGAGGATCCCAAACCATGTCAGAATTCCATGGCATCTCCTGGCCTCAGGTGAGCAAGGGCTTCCCTGTGATTGTATCAACACCTGGCAGGATTCCTCAGTGAGCTGTGGCATGGAGGGATTGTTCTTTGGCAAGGCACAGAGAGGAAGAAGAGCTCTAAAATGAACACTGAGCTCTGCCACAGCCAGCACTCACTGCTGTGCCCTTCTTTCTCAATAATGATCCCTCTGCAACCATTTCTATGAAGGCTTACCATGCCTACAGACCCTTGAATCTCCTGTAACAGCTCTCTTCAGAGAGACTTAACCTGACTTTACATATATAATATGCAGAATCAAATTTGCCATGGGGCCACAATCAGGTTTTTCCTCTTAGCTTGTGCCTTGGAGGGTTTCGTAATAACCCTGATTTCCTGTGTTAGACTGGGCTGCAAGAACCATCCAGAATAAACAGGACAAGCTGACATGACTGTGGCTTTGAGAACTACAGACAAGTGTTGACTTAAAATTTAGAAAGGAACAGGTCATTTGGAAAAGACTTCACTTAGAAACTTAAGAAAAATTGTATTTATGGGAATTTAAATCTGCCAGACCGGAAAGCTACCAGTGGAAAGCAGGCAATGCAAAAATGTGTGGTAATGGTCATCCTTAACACAGTTCCCTACAAGATAATTTTAAAAATAATTAAGTGGCCGTGCATTTCCTTTAGTCAGACAAGTAAGAGTTGTGGATCATTGCAATGGTTGGGCACAGTTCAGCTGTGAACATTCAGCCTGTAAGTGCTCTGTGAAGCCAAGATGTTCATGGCATTCCTCTGCTTGTACTTCCAGGTGCAGCTCCAGGACAATTTCCCATTATTGCTGAGACCCTCAGGCCCTTTGTTGATGAGAAGGCTGCTGGCAGAGACACACCTGCAGGATCTATGAACTCTTACTGAGGCTGAGATCAGGCACCACCAGAAGAGCTGGGTGCCTGCACAGCCACAGGACTTCATTGCTGCATGCCTGAATGAGATGTTAAAGGTAACTAGTAATTGTCTCTTAGGCAGCTGCTACATATTTCAAATGCTTCTAGTTAAAGTAATGCCAGCAGCACTCCTCCTTCCTCTCCTCCTTCCTGAGAGACTGTCGAGCTATTTTTTTCTTTGAATTCAACCTAAAACATAAAGAGAATGATGTTGTTCCATTCCAGACTGAAAGAAAACTTACTGTGTGCTGCCTCCCTGTTCTACAAGATCATATTTTTTAACAGAACAACAAGGCTGCTGTCTTATCAGCTCCACCAACTCGGTATGGAGCCTGAGATGAAAAACAGATCTGTTGCTGGGAATTTGCTACACCGTTAAAACAGTCTTAAATCTCACTGCCTGTGTCCTACCTGCAGGCAGAGGATGGCATGCTCTCTACATTCAGAGTGCAGTGATCACAGATCTCTTCAGAGCAGGCTCACACCCCTTCACTTTATGCTGAGAGCTCCATGATGGTCTATCTGGAAGCACAAGGTGGGAAATGTGTGTAGCTGCACTTAGATATGTTGTGTCCTTGCTCATGGCCCATGTCGATTCTGCTGCCCTGATCCTCCACTGTAAGGTGGCTTGGGGATTTCGAGTTTCTGCACAGAGTATGCACTTAACAATTCTTGAATGCTCGTTATTAGTCCTTTTTGTAAAATTCAGAATGACTCCAAGAGGTGTCACATGCTGTGGAACTGAATACAAGGACTGAACAATCCTGCCTTATGCAAGAGCAGTTTTATAAGAGGTGGTGTGTTACAGCAGCACGAGTGAGCCCAGGGTTTGTGGGGACGCAGGACACCACACTGCAAGGCTTCCCTGTCACTGAGGTCTCTTAATGCCACTAAGCTTTGGGTACAACCCTTAGAAAAGCAAAGTCAGGCATCATATCTTGTGTTTACATTTTGTCCCAGGCTGCAGAATTACCCAAAGGTGAGTTTGAACAGCTCATGAGGAGCTCTTCACTGGGAATAGGATGCCGGATATTATCTACATGCTATAATATGAACAAATTTGTTCTCAGTTTCCCTGTCTCATTGTAGAGATGTTACTTGTACCATTTTTCCATACAGGATTTCAAGAGTTAGGTCAGTGTATAAAGTAACAGTATAACAACTTTGGCTTCTTTTAAACTGGTAGAAGCTAAGTATAAAACCCACAGAAATTTCAGAAAGACACTGCCTGTATATACAATTTATTGTATTAGCAGAATACTTTAAATCTGTGTCCAACCTGATGTAAGTGGTCTTCCCAATAGATAAGACCTATGTGGCTTTGGGGGAAGAGGTCTTTGAGAAGATCAAGGTCCAAGTTCAGGGGTTTTGATCAGTGTGAAGCCTTCACTTCAGTGGGGTTTAGTGCTGTTCTTTTTTAAGTTTGATAACTGTAATTACTGCATCCTCTGGTGCTCTAAAATCAATCTTTAGGAGTGCCTAATAATTTCTAAAAATAAGCTATTAAGTAGAAGATAACAGAGCATGACCCTGTTTCTCACCTCATAATAATTACTTGGCACTTGCATTGGGCAATTTCAAGAGAGTGATTGACATCTGGGCAATTTAAGCCATTAGTTTTTGACTCTATGTAAAGGATCTTTGTATGAGTAGGTCTCCATAGTGATTTGTGTAACACATTATTTTTTAAATATTGTGGTAAACTGCTGGTCTTCAGAGCACACAGATCCCATTTAGGAATCCCTTTTGTTACCAACCAGGAAATCCTTTATGAGTTTTTGAACGATTTCTGCTACTATTTATTTCTAAATAATCTTCCATGTCTTCTAAGGTTATGAACACAGGTTTGAGCCCATAAGGCAACAGGATGGGAGGGCCCGTGGAAAGGATATTTAGCCTAGGACTTGGAGGGCAGGCCCTTTCCCTGTTCTGCCATTCTCCTGGGATTTCTGGGGTATTGCTGAGACACCCATTGCCTTTGCTTTCCAATAGTAAGGCAGGAATACCAGCATTACATTACTGTGCTTTTCAAGGAGGAATACACTCACACACTATAGGACAGGGGATATGTAGTGCCTTATATATGCTGAATACCATTTTTTCATGTTCCTGATAGACAGGCCGATGATGGATATTAGTTGTTTAGCATAAGTAAGTTTTAAGTAGACTGAGTTACACCAAGTTATAATATTGTGTGATTTAATATGGGGTTTTTGCTTTGCTTGCTTAACATGAGTACCTGGATTACATAGGCAACGATTTTTTTTTACTCTTTCCACATCACAAATTGATAGAGAAACAGAAACTATGGCACTCAGAACTCTATTTACTAACTCTGCCAGATAGCAGAAATTACTGTCAGAGATTTGCAAAGTACTGTGAAAAGACTGCGGTCATGGAGTAATGTGGGAACAGATTCATGAAATGCAAGGAGACGCTGAAGGAAGGACTATAGCCCTTATCCTCTATGAAGCGTCCATTACCACTTCAGGAGCTTGCAGGCTCTTTACTGGGACATTTTTCCCATTTTCTGTACATGAAGAAATGAGCGATGGGGAGGGCGTCGAGCTGGGGTTCCCTGTCGCCACAGGAAGCAAGGTGGGAAGATCCTTTGAAGAGTAACTGAGTTCTCAAACTGTATTTACGAGAGCAAAATTAATTGTCTGAATAATTTGTAACTCTCTGGCTCGCTCCCAGCGCCAGCCACGCCCCGCCCAAGATGGCGGCGTTGCCCTGAGGGCTCTCCCGGCAGCGCGTTCCCTTCCCCGCCCGCCGTGCGCTCTGTTACGGCTCCGGGAGGAAACGCGGGAGGGTATGGCGGAGCCGCCGGAAGCGGCGGAAGAGTTCCGCGAGCGGACTCAGCAGGGCGGAAGTCGCTGAGGCGAACGGGGGTGGCGGCGGCAGCGAGCGACGATGAACAACAAATTCGACGCGTGAGTGTCACCCCCGAGCCCCCCGGCCGGGCCCCGCTGCGGGGCCTGCACGGCCCCGAGCCCCGCTGGCGCCTCCCGCCGTTGCCCCGGCGCCGGGCGGGCCAGACGCGATGAGTCACGGGCTACGCACAGCCCCGTCCCTGCCGCCGGGGCCCGGCCCGGCCCCGAGGGGACGCGGCACCGGGAGGTGTGGGCGGTGGGTCGGTGGCAGGCCCGCACCGGGGAGTCGCAGGCCGCCCCGTAGCCACGCTTGTCTCTCGCCTTTTCCGGCCCTCGGCAGGGAATGGGGCGGGCGGAGAGACCTGTGGGGTGCTGGCTGCTGGCGCGGTGTCTGCTCGCCCCAGTCGCTGCCTCTGCAGTGCTGGGGGGCGTGGGGAGCGGGGCGGGCAAGAGTCAGCAGAGGTGCGGTGACAGGGCTTCGTGCGGGCCCCCTGAATAGCAGGGAACCCCAACAGGTAACTGGGGTTTCCTGTGGCAGATCGGTATCCAGCACAAACTACTTGAGTTTGTTCCAAAGCTGTTTCGTTGTTCACTTCGGCTTAAAAGTGCTTGTCCAAGATGCCTGTGATGGGCATGAAAGCAGAAGTAGTTTTTGCTGTGTGGGTTGTCAAGTGTAGATGTCCAAACTGTGGTGGTCCTTGTACCATGGAAGAGCTTTGGAACAGAGAACTACCTGGGCTTGGTATGAACCTTCTCAGCTGTGTGATGGCTTTCTTTGTTATTTTTCTTTACCAGATTGAAAGATGATGATAGTGGAGACCATGACCAGAATGAGGAAAATAACACACAGAAAGACAGTGAGAAGGAAAAGAATGATCGTGAGAAACCACAGAGTACTACCAAGAGGAAGGTATGGTGCTGCCCTCTCACTCCTCTGCCAGGGCATGGTGTGGAGTGCTGGGAGTCAATCCTCAGTTCGGGGATAAGGAAAATAGATCTTGGAGGGCTGTGGTCTCAGTGCATTGTTACTGCTGCAGTGAAGACAGAGGGACTGGGCTTGATTTCAGTAATTTGATGGCACGTTTGGAAGTCTCTCATCCAAGGGGTGAATGCTCCCTTCACTAACATAGCTGGTGCCCTGCCAGGCTTTGGAGTGGAAATGAGAAATAAGGCTTTATTTTCATCCAAAAACAAATTTGGAGGAGGACATGGGGAAAGGACTCTTGTCTGACAGGACAGCAGTGGCTTGAAGGTGCTTTGGCAGGCAGTGTTTGTGACACTGTTGAAATAACTTTTAAGATGTGTCCCTGTGTGTAATGCAGCCTGGTGAAGAAGGCATAAGACATATATCTCCCCTGGTTTGGGTTTTTTTCATCTTGTTTAGGAAACAATCCTTGTTTAGGATGCCTCCTGTGCTCTGTCTGAAGTAATGCAACCCTTGTAAACTTGCCATAGTCAAGAGGAAAGCAGCGATTTAAGCCCTGGTAACTCCTGTAACAACATCAAATAGTACAAGAAAAGGGCTTTGATTGGGGTTTTCTCTGTAAGTTTTGACTGCTGGTTAATGAGCTCTCATTGGCCTCTTTTGTGCTCATTAGGAGTATTTTCAATCAGAAATCAGTGTTTTGGAAATTCCAAAATGATCACTGCCCACTGCTGGTGATGGGCTCTGCCAAAGCTGACATAACAAGTTCTTAGATTAATCTTCCCAGAGCACTGGGGTGTTGGTTGCTTAAGGCAGTTGGTGTCGCCAAAGAGTTTTAATTGCATTTGAATCATGATTCATTATAAGTGTGGTTTGTCCTTCCCAGAGGAGGAAAGTATCTCTTTATTTTTTTCCTTAATTCCTTGAAAAAGTTAAAGGTCTCACATTTCCCTTTTTAGTTGGTCTTTTTTTTTTTTCCCTTTGAGACAGGCACAGGACTAAGATAATTCAGTTTGAATGGTTGCTTTTCTATGCTGTAAATGCAATTTTGCCCTTTTGGAGGAGCATGCTGGGGTGACCAGGGCTCTGTGTTTGCAGGCTGTGGTGCCGGGGCCGGCCGAGCACCCCTTGCAGTACAATTACACCTTCTGGTACTCGCGGCGCACGCCCGGGCGGCCCACCAGCTCGCAGAGCTACGAGCAGAACATCAAACAGATCGGCACCTTCGCCTCCGTGAGTACCTGCTGGCCCCTGCTGTGGGAAAACAGGCCGAAATCAGGGGAAATTCGGGGGGCTAGGAAGAAAGTTAGGCTTAGTAGGCCCTGGGAAATGTTAGGCCTTGAGTTTGCTAGATCGTGTGAAAGTCCACCTGTGTAGTCAGTATATGATAATTGTTAGGTGTGATTAGATATAATTATTGTTTAAAGAATCATGAGAGACTATGTTAGGGGTTTGAGGGGGATCATGAGAAATCCGTGCATGGATGAAATCAATGTATACAACAGAATGATGTTTAATATTTAATATGTAAGTTATATAATGATAGAATATAAAACATGTTCGGCTCGAAACTGTGTCGGGGTCAGATTTGGGTCTGTGTACCCCTGACACCCAGAGCTCTTCAATAAAAGCACCTGCAAATAATAATTTTGTGATTATGTGCTCCTGGACACTTAACACTGTCCCTCACACAACCTGCTCCTCCTGGCCTGCTCCCTGTGTGCTGCCTCTGTCCTGGTGGCAGTGAGTGATTTGCAAGGCAAATGAGCTCTTGAATTTCAGCAAGAGATGTGTCTTTAGCACTTTTCCTCTGCCCTGTGCTAGACCTATGTGCATGGTACTAGTTGGTATAGTAATAGAAAAAAAAAAAAAGCAGCCATGTAGTTAATTTATGGCTGGAGCAAGAGAAGGAACAGCTTTTCTGTTCCTTTTCTGTGTTGTCCCTCACACACTTCTCTCCACCCATATTCCCAGCACAAACACTGTGTTTGGAATCTGGTATGCTGTATTTGCCAACAGCTGGTGGCCTGTTGTCTGTCTCTAAGTGATGAACAAGGTGCAGTTTGATGTTGCAGTCAAGTTCATTGGAAGGCAAATTGCTCTTCCTTTCTCCTTCCACTCTGTGGTTGCTTGTTCCTGGAATAAACTTGAGCAGGCTGTGTTGGGTTTTGCATGGTGCTGGCAGAGTAAACCTGCCCTCAAGAGCCCAAGATGTGTAAGCAAAATGAGTCCCCATTACTGTTCTACAGGCCAGGAAGTCTGTTGGCTGTTTTCTTCCTATTTCTTCTAAGTCTGGTGTTTGCGCAGTTTTTTCAGGGTCTCTTATAAATATTAATTTTGCCCACCAGTACATATATACTCTGTAATATGATGATTTATAAAAACAGCCCTTTATTCCTTCTGGAGCATGCATAAAAATATGCCTGTCTGAGAGCTGGGTTGTGTTACTGTATGCACACAGGATAAGGGGGGGAAGAAGAGCCTGTTGCTGTGGGTAGTTACTGCTCCTATTAGCCTCTGTGAGCAAGTACTTTCAGGTCAGGGGATGAAAAATGTGGCTGCCCCTTGATGTTCTGGCAATAACTTTTCAGTCTGATAAATCAGTGTAGACTTAGCATTGATTTTTAGCTCCTTAGAGGAAGAACATCTTGTTGAGAATTCTGTTGTCTGCTCTTTGCTACGGAGAATTTGTTGCCGTGCTTGGCTACAGTTCTGTTAGGATGGAGAGAGACTGGCCAGCATATTTGATAATGTGTTTGGGACCAAATTCTGTTTAAGGAGATGGAAGAGCAAACTTCAGAAAGAATTGTCTAGCTGAGTCTGTGTTCAGATGTACTCCTGGCTTTTCAGTGGAAAGCTCTAAAAGCAGTGAAATGTGAACCACTAGAGGGCACATTCCTTCACTGTGCGAGTGTGATTTCCCCACGGATGTTTGGACGTGCCTGACAAAAATAGATTGCTTCTGACCCCTCCTCAGGCTTGATTCATAATTTTATTGGCTATAAAAGCAAATTCCAGCTTGGATGGCAGAGGTCACAGATTGGAGTGGAATTCCAAGTGCTGACCAAGTCGTTAAGGTCTCTGATAAAGTGCTTGGGGTGATGTCTGCCCCCTCCAGCTGCACTGCTGGTCTGCTTAATAGCTATTGTCTTACTGAGTAGAGTCTTCTTAAAATATGGAAATTCCACTTCCACTGCCTTGTTTGGTTTTAAAGATCCATCCTCTCTCAAATCCTTTCTTGCCCAGAGATTCTCAAAAGATAAATATGCTACTTTTAAGAACTATAAAAAATAAATCCCTTGCCTTACAATCAGATTGTCTCAAGCAGACACAGGGGTGCCAGAATGGAACTGGTCGAAGTGAGATGGTCCAAGTGTACCATGGCAGACTGTAAAAGGAAGTAACAGATATTTAAATAAAAACTCTGAATAGTGCCTTCTGATCTTAAACTAGCACCAGAATGTATATTTTGTCTTAAAATCTGCATACAGTAAAATTAAATTTAAAATAAAAGTCTTATTTGAAGGCTTCTGCAGTTTCCATGGTCACAGAGAGCAGTGGTTATGCAGGGCAAAGAGGTTGGCTGTAGCTGATGCCTTTGACACATACCCAGTGATTGAAAGTTTGGGCAGTAGGACTTAAAAGAGAAGTTTGGAACTGTTGTCCAGAGTTGCTGTTACCTTAGCACAGATTTCTTCAGACAAACACTGAGTGACTTTAGAGGCACCCACTGAATGTTTCAGGTGGTCACCTGGTAATGGACCCAGTCAGAAACAGGCACTAGGCTCTGACACTACTGTTGCCTTTTGTGTTGCCTAATCAACACCCTGGTGACAGGGAGTAGAGCAGAAGAGGGGAAGGTGGCTCTGGAGATTTGGTGTGAAAATGGCAGCCTGTTTCTACAGAAATCCTGACTGTGACCAGTTTGAGCAGCCTCACTGTGTGGTTGGTGTTGTTGCAGGTGGAACAGTTCTGGCGGTTTTACAGTCACATGGTACGTCCTGGGGACCTGACAGGCCACAGTGACTTCCATCTTTTCAAAGAGGGCATCAAACCCATGTGGGAGGTGAGTTGGAGCTCTCATTTCTGCCTTGATATTTTCCCACAATATTTTGGAAGTAACCTTCTACAGTAGAGGAACTCTTGTCATTAAGTGGCACTCCGTTAGATTTTCCCTGTAAGCTTGTCCTCAGAACTCTGTCCATGGAACCTGGCAGTCCTGCTGCCAGAGAGGGAAGATGGGGAAGTTGCTGCTGCACCCCCACAGAGGTTGCTGAACTGCCATTGCCAATGGAGGGGTACCCCATAGCTGCCTCCAGTGACAGCAGTGCAGGGCTTTCCTCTGGAAGGACTGGATCTCTCCAACAAAGCTTGTAAAAACCAACCCTTCTTTTTCAGTCAAGGAGGTGCATATGGTTTAAAGCCTGCACACAAAGCTGGAGATGGAGAAACAACTTTGCCTTTTATTTACTATTTGCTTTTTTTGTTTGTTTTGGTTTGGTTCTGTTGTTTTGGTTTGGTTTTGTTCCAGGGCACTTTAGTTTGCTTCTATTTCTATCCAAATCTGTTAAAAGAAATTTTAAAAGAATCTTTGCCCAGCAAATAATTCTCCCAGTTCCTGGCCTGCTTCCAGCAATGACCAATAGCATTCACAATATGGGTATTTTATGTGTTTCTCTGAAGTACCTAATTATACTGCTTGGTCTTGAGAAATTTATATGTGACCCTCATTAGCAATTATTTTAAGCAAGGTATTTTATAGCCAGTTACTGCAAACACTATTTATATAAAATGTTTAACCCTCTTTGTACTTCTGGTGAGCAAGTTCCTCAGACAATGTGTTGACCAGAGTCCCCACGTTAATGACGCCAGAATTTCTATAAAGCATTTCCCAGTAGACATTTTAAGATGGAGATGGAGAGATTCTTTAGTATTTTTACTTCTGGCCCTACTTCCTTCTTATATTTCTAGAAGAGGACCTGAGATCTCACTTCTGGCCTTCCATTGCTGCATGCTTTGTAGGGCTTTTTTTATGCTTCTTTCTCTTCCAAACCAGTCCTTCATTACTGTCATTCTTATAGGTACATATGTGCCTGTGTGTAGCTCTGATCTTTTTCTGCATCCATCTGTGCCTTTTCTGGCAAAGTCAGAAGCACTAAGCATAATAATCCCTGGTGATTTACTGGGCTGCAGATCATTATTATTCTGGTGAAGGAAAATCAAATGCTTGACTGAACCGGAGCTTGTTTAACCTGAAAGAAAACTAACAACAATCATAAAGCACATGATACAGCATCTGCCTCCCAATCACTGCTCTCTCTCTAGCTTTGAACCTGCTTAAGCCACCTTTGAGGTATTTTTAGCAATATCACTCTCTTCTGATGCCCATTAGTCATTGTGGAAACTTTGAAGAGTTAAACCCAGCTCCCAGGCTGTGATGTTCACAACTTGGAAAACAAGGGTAGTTAAGAGAAAGCAGTTTGCTTCTCACGGGATTCTGCCATATTCCTAGAACTTAGGTTGATTTGGATGGCTCCTGTCATGCTTTGAGGTTTGTCTGGAGCTGACACCTTCCCCTTTCAGTCCAGCACATACCTGAAAAGTAAGAGTCAGGTGAATGCTGCTGTTATGCTGACACTTCCATGTTTCCTCAGGATTGCTTTGCTAGCACTTGCTGTCTTTGAGAGAGCAGACAAATGTTTAGTTTCATCCGAGCCCTAGAGAAGCTTTCAGGCTAAAATGAAATTAACTTTATTTCATTAAGATGGGTTGGGCTCCCTTGCCTGGCATCTTCAAGGTGTGTCCCAACTTGGCAGAGGGGATTGCTGGGGATTTGGAGAGGGATGGCCTGTTTTGTGCAGTCCCCTCTGAGTCATTCTTTGTTCTCTGTTTCTGTTCTAGACCTGTCTTCCCTTACCCTTCCTAACTGCCACCTCTTTGACTTGTTCCTACCTCTCTGTCTTCAGCTTTGGATGGAATTTGTTCCCCTCTGACCTTGTAAGATTTCCCAGCTACAGAGTTGTACCAGAGAATGCCACAGTGTTCTGCACAGAGGAGGAGCTGCTCTTTGACATAGCTGTGCGTTCTGGGGAGCAGGGGAGGCTGGAGCAGTTTCCAGCTCTTTGTCAGCTTCAAGATACAGAATCACAATATTGAGGTGACAGACTGGGTGCTTAGCATTAATTTTTTCTTTTACTTTCTCCCCTCATTTTGGTTATTTCCCTGGGTCACCACAGTCTGGAACAAACATTCAGGTGTATGATGTGTGATAATGTCAGAGAACAGGGTGATCCTTTCTGTGTTAGCAAACTTGTGAGCTCATTCTTGGAAATGTGGAAGGAAAATGTCTATCAAATTTTTCCTTGCTTTTAAAGTACTCTTTTGCAAACTCTTTACTGGCCTTCCATGCTCTGTGATGTGGGGGTTGTCCTGTTTTACAGGGATCTTGTTTTACAGCAGAATTACATAGACAGGGGATTAGACAAATGGTGACTCTGTCTCAAGTTTAGGAGTAGTCTTAAAGTCCTTGCCTCTGGATCTGTTTGTGCAAATTGGTAGGCTGGTTTTAGTCTTTGCTAGGGGGATCAAAACACAAGAACTCAAGTCATCAGGGCATAGAACTTGGTCTGGAAGGCTGAGGGCCATTGTTTCAAGTACTTAGTATTCAAAGTAAGTGGTTTTCCTCTGTCTCTGCTTATATGGGGGAGAAGTGAAATAAAATGCTTTTGCTTAAAAACACCTTCCTTGCCCCACCTAATCAATATCTGCTGTCTTTTGGGTAGCAGAAAAATAGCTAGGAGAAAACAAATCAATTTATTTCCCCTCTTCCTAGGATGATGCCAACAAAAATGGTGGTAAATGGATTATCCGTCTGCGGAAGGGCTTAGCATCGCGGTGCTGGGAGAATCTTATTCTGGCCATGTTGGGAGAGCAGTTCATGGTGGGGGAAGAAATCTGTGGGGCTGTGGTCTCTGTCCGATTCCAGGTGAGTGCTTTTGAGAACCGTGCTTCCATGTGGCGAGGCTGCAGAAAGTGCCCTGTGCTCACCCCTCCCTCCCATGCTGTTCCACAGGAGGACATCATCTCCATATGGAACAAGACAGCCAGCGACCAGGCCACGACAGCCCGGATACGCGACACGTTACGAAGAGTGCTCAACCTACCTCCCAACACCATCATGGAATACAAAACCCACACCGACAGCATCAAGTACGTGTGCTGGCCAGGGGGGTGCTGCGGGGTGCATGTGTGCTCCAGCAGCTCGCAGCACGGCACGGGCCTTGGCAGAAGTGCTCGTGTGCGTTAGGGCTGCTCCTGCAAACTGAAGTGCAAACAGCAGCGCTTGTTGCCGGCGCGCTTTGAAAGCCAGATTTCTGTGTGGTTGTCGTGGGTGTTTGGTTCCATGAGCAAAACCTTTTTCTTTTTTAAATGTGTGATCCAGGGTTGTTTTAACAATCCACCCAGCCTGTCACTCGGGTGATGGGCAGCCCAGGGTGGGACTGTGGCTCGATGTATTCAAAGACAAGATTGCAGTGGGGGCAGTTGAATAATTTGAATAAATAGAGATTCTGGGGAATAAAGTGCGGAAGCTAACAGGGATTTATAGTGCCATTAGACTTATAAATGGTCTTGGGAAAGTGCTGTGTGAATTTACAGTGCTGAACAAATGATTTCTAATCATAATAAACGTCATATATTAAGTCTTCCAGGCCCTGGTGACAGAGGCTCTTTAACAAGACTAGAAGATCATGGTACACAGAGAGCACAGCTGTATTTTTAAATAAATGTATTATAGCTTACCATATCAGGCCATTCAGGGTGACTTTTATTTCCCACAAAGTGAGGAAAAATTGCATATATAGATATTATTTAGAGCTGAGTAATATGTTTTTCTTTTTTTCTTGAGTGTACTGTAAACTAATAGATCATAACTGATTAAACTATAAACTGATTAGGTGATATTGGTTAAATTAATACTTGAAAAGGTGCACACAGAAAAAAAAGTGAAATGAGTAAGACACTGATGGGGCAGAGAGCTTTCTAATCTTGCTTGTAATGAAGGTGCAAGTATCTTTCATAACTTTCTTTTATCATGCTGGCTTGTTCCACATAATCATGCTGTCATCAGTCTGCTGTCAGACAGTTTGATGGGATCCATCCTGGTTCTAGCAGACAGCTGGCTTCCAATTTTGAGTGTGGGTCACTAGTAAGTATACAGAAATCTCATTGAAACTGCCTGTAAGCATTTAGTGTTCCATGTGGCCCTCCCTCCTGTGTGCTTGGGAAAGAGAAGAGAAGAGAAGAGAAGAGAAGAGAAGAGAAGAGAAGAGAAGAGAAGAGAAGAGAAGAGAAGAGAAGAGAAGAGAAGAGAAGAGAAGAGAAGAGAAGAGAAGAGAAGAGAAGAGAAGAGAAGAGAAGAGAAGAGAAGAGAAGAGAAGAGAAGAGAAGAGAAGAGAAGAGAAGAGAAGAGAAGAGAAGAGAAGAGAAGAGAAAGAGATTATTTTTTTTGTGATTTTGCCACTAACGTTTCTCGTGCTCCTTTTGCCAGGAGAGGGCACTATGGACTCTCTGTCCATGCAGGGAAATAGCAATGTGCTCGTGTGGACACGCAGCCGAGTATTTTACTCCTGTTCAGCAGCAGCAGCAGCAGACTGCAGGCTGTGGTGATGTGGCTTTGTGGTGAGAGCAGGGAGGTGTTTGACTTTTCTCAGTCTCTGTAGTAAAAGCTGTGTGTGGAGCCAGCAGTCCTAAGCTGTGGTGGTGGTTCATGTAGCAAGTGTAAAATGGGAGTGGCGTGGCCTTTCCCTTGTGAGCTATCACCACCAGCACTTCCTAGCACAGAGAATGCTTCTATAGCAGTGTTTGTTTTTGCTCTGGCAGGTGTAAGGCCTTGAGTGATGGTGCAGCCAGTAGTACACCAGTGTAACATGCTGTGCTTCCTGCCCTCTCTTCCTGCATAGCATCCGAGTTTCATTTTGTGCTGCTGACGTGTGGTGCAAAATGAGCTTGTCTGAGAATAACAGGTGTTGGAGGTATCAAGTTTAGTAGCTCAGATTACAGCTGGGAGCAATTCTTAAGTAGAGGCCAACTGGCTTCTCTCCCACTCATTCTTCTGTGGGTAGGAGGGTTAGTAGGAATTGCTTTGATGATGTCCCAATCAGGTAGGTCTAAGCAATTAACCTTCTGCCATGTAGGGCATCATGAAAGTCCCTTTTTTCCCATTGCCTAGCTAAAGCTGCAGCAGTCTGATTGCAATGCTCTCCAGCATCTCCTTCCAAAGGCACTGGTGTAAATTCAGAGTAGAAGTGCTGTCAGTGGAGTTTCTGTGTAGTGAAGCACAGACCAGCTTCTTGTGCCTCTCTTGCCTGGTACCAGCAGGCAGCAAGGGGCAGCAGCTGCAGAGAGGTGGTGGTGACTGCTTTGTGACAGAGAAGAGCAGGACAGCCCCAGCCTTCAGTCTGACTCTGCTTGGATAAGCTTCATATCATTAAGGTTCTCTCATTAATAAAGAATCTCTTGTGTAACTAGTTCTATCCTCCATGAAGTCTGGCTCCTTTTCCTCACCCATCTATCAAGTCCTGTTGAAATACTGTCCATCATGAATAAACTCCACTTATGCTGCACATGTACCATGTGATTTATGACTGGGGAGGGCTTTCTAGCCAGCACTCTATATTCACACTCTGGCTGTGTTTCATGAAAAGCTCTAATGGAAGAGCTGTGCTCTAGGCTTTGTCAGGGCTGCCTTTTGAGGGGGGCTCGTGGCATTTTTCATTTGTATGGGCTGCATCTCTCCACTAGAGCTCTGCTCATGTGCAGGGTTTGATTGGCATTGATTGTGCTTCAGGGAAGGGAGCATGCTTAGCAAGAAAAGAACAGGCATTTCTTAAAACCTTGCCTTTTAGGTAGTGAATTGACCTGGATTAGCTTTTGACACACTGTAAATGAATGCTTCTGTAGAAATTGCTAGCATGCCTCTCACTGTGGAACCTGAGCCCTGTGTTTCAGGTTTTGTATATTCCTTTTTTGATGATGCATTTCATATTAAATCATTTCTAGACACCATTTTTCATGAGTTGTCAGCGAGGCTGCAGCCCCCGTTGTTTCAGAAAGTGGTGGTGCTGCCAAGCTGCATCTGAAAAGTACCTGTTGCGTCACAGCTATTCCAGGGAGCTGTTCTGCATTCTGTCCTTCCTGCTCTCAGTGCTGGGGCTTGTGCATTTAGCTAGATAAGCAGATCTTTCATTGCAATTTTCCTGTGTTTGTCCTTTCTCTTGCTCGTGATATTGACGAGCTGCCTAAATCCCAGCAAGTTGAAGGGTCAGCCTAGTCTGTATGAATTTCCAATCTTGCTAGGAAAGCTAGAACAATCTCTTAGACTCTGCTAAATTCCTGGGGATTTATAGTACCTTAGGCGTTACAGTGCTGAGCGCCTGAAGAGAACATATGTGACATTTTGTGGGCTACCTTGTTTCAGTAGCTGGAGAGAAATTGCTTTTCTTTGTTCCCTCAGAGGTGCACTGAGAGAGGAGCACTCAGATGCAGTGAACCACTTAATAGGTTCAGTTCATCAGTGTTGTTAACCTTGGAGGTGACAAGGTCCAGAAGTGACAGTGACTTATGGACAGTGGTACTTCCTGTGGCTTGGAATTAAGGGCAAAATACCAAACCTCTTTTGCTGCCGTAGCAGATGCACTTTTTTTGAAAGCAGAATGTTGCCAACCACAGTCTGGCCATGTCTCTGCAAAGCCACTGAAAATATTCAGGTATCTGCAGTTGGGAGAGGGGTGGAGGGAAAGTGATCACTTCACATTTGACTTTGAGCATTGCAGCATGAAGTTCCTGGCTGCCTTGCCCTGTCTGAGCTTATCAGCCTTTCTTTTCTGCCCTGATAACTGTGGTCAGTGACCATCTCCTTTCGTGAGAGCTCTCACCCACAACACTGTCCAGGAATCCCAGGCAAATTCAGCAACACTGCTTCCAGTGCCAGGAGGGGCCAGAGCAGTGACCATCAGCAGGTTACCACTGAGCAGGCTGGTGTGGAAATGTTTGTGTTGCTGTGTGACATTACAGATTGTCCTGTCAGCTCTAAAGCAAGGCTGCTTTTTCTGGAAACAAATCTTTGCTTATTCCTAAGTGCCTGCTGCAGTGAGAGCTGAGCAGGGTATAAAACTATCCTTTCCTTTCAAAGTCACCAGTGATAACTAATGGGATGGCTCGAGTAAATGAGAAGAACAGTTGATCTTAATAGAGCTGGCACTGGGTTCATTTCACTGCAGGCAGCTGGAGGAAATGGCCTCAGACTATATTGTAGGTAGGAAAGAAGAGGATATCCTATGGAGGGAATAATGCACTATAAGAAGACTGCAGGGGTGAGGTTCTCAGGACAAAAAGGGAGGAATGGCAAAAAATGAGTAATTAAGCTGAGAAATCACTGTGGAAGTGACAGGCGTTGCACAAGAAGATCAGTGTTTACGAGACAAGTAAGCTGCTGGTAGGGTGCTTGTGAGGTCTCCCTTGTCACAGCAGAGTTCAGCTAATCCTGTAACTGTTGTGGTTTTAAAACACTGATTTCCCTTTGCTTGCTAATTTCCAAAACCTTAGGAGAACTCCTCAGTGCTGCTGTTCTACTTGTGTCACCTGTGTCTTTGACTGTGTCCTAAATGGACTGGGCAGGGTTAACCTTGCCTAAAGAGAAATGGTGTGCAAAGGGGACCCTCACACATTGTCTGATGCCTGTCAGGGGAAGGCAGAGTGCCTTGGATCTTGCCAGCTCTAGAACTGCATTGTTTCACCTTCTTCCATTCAGGTCTGAGAGCAGGAATAAAATCTAGAGGAGAGCAGTGAGGTTCCAGATCTGATAGCTGTCCTCTTCTCCTGAGTCTCTGCAATACTGGCTTCATTCATTTAGTGCTCCATTCTCCAGTCTCAGAAATGTTTCCAGGTGCTGAAAGTCTAAAAGCACTTTCATAGACCTGGTCTTTGAATTGGTGGATTCAGTGATTCTTTCTCCATCAACATAATATGTTTTATTCAGATGTGTCCATGACTTTGTGAAAGGCTTCCTTATCTTGGTGGCCTGTCTCTTACCAAAAAACGTGCCTATAACCTATTTATTTCATGGTTGGTTTTTTTTTTCAAGGAGGTCAGTTTGGTTGTGTTTATTTAATTGTGTTATATTGCCTTTGCTCCAGGTACTGCCAGGCAGGTGACAGCATTATTTCAGGCTAGAAGACTACCCTAGATGTTTTTTTCAAGCTGTTAGTCACAAAGTTCTTGTCTGACTGTGAACAAATCCCAGGGGAATCATCCAGGAAGAGGCTGTGCTGCTCTGGACACCTGCAGAGTGTAGTGAGTGGTCAGTGTGCTGGGAGGTTCCATTGGGCTGGCAAAAGAGACAGACCTTGGTGCCCTTTGTAAGGTACCCTAAGTGCACTCTGAGCTCTCTGGATCCTTTTTAGCTGGGGAAGGAGAAGGTAAGGAGCAGGGTTGCACAGAGAAATAATGGAGGCAAACTACTGGGACTTAACTGAGGGTGTTTACAGAAAACAGCTAGTGCTGCTTGCACAATAGTGATTTGGAAAGCCCCTTGAAGCAACTAATACTGCCCTTCCTCTTTTTAATGGAGTCTTCCTCTTTTTTTTTCTTTTTTTTTTTTTTTTTTCTTTTTTTTTTTTTTTTTTTCTTTTTGGGGAGATAGTGGCTTCTTTTTTATTTTTTTTCCCTTCCAATTTACTTGCTGGGGCTAAAGGGAGCTCTGTCTGGGTCCTGACCCTGGGCAGTGGGGAAGAAGGTGGGAAGTTTCAACAGTTGTGGGTCAGGAATGAGTGTGGAAGAACAGCACTGGCTGGCTTTGTTTAGCCTGCCAACATTTCCATTTCCCATCTGTTCAATGGGAATAATCTAAGTGTTGGGGATCAATTCACTGAGTATCTGATCGCTGTGCAGACAGTATGGCAATAAGGTACTAAAAATGTCTATACATAAAAATAACCTCTTAGACTCTCTGGCACTGTGCCTTTGGCATGTCACAGGTCATAAAGATTCTGCCAGATGAAATTAACTGGCAGCCTTGTTCAGTATGGAATGAGAGCAGTTTGCTCTCCTAGTGTAGTTTAGGTACATTAGGGCAGACACATCCTAGTGGATTTTTTCAGTCAAGTCAGCAGATAGTTGGAGTCATTAGTACTATAATACATATGAGGGTCTTGAATTAAAAATTCTTGTCTGGAAGAGCTTTTTCTCTCTGTCTGTTGAGGACAGAGATGAAGGACTGTGCATGATGTTATTGGGATGTTGGAACAAGGAACTCCTTAGTGTGAAAGGGGTAATAAATTATCAATCATGTTGACAAGTAATCTGTCCTTGTGTTTCTTCTGCTGAGAAGTTACAAGTTTGGGAGAACCATGGGAGGGGAAAGAGAGATGTGATTGTGGGTGATGGGAATGTGGTAGAGATAGAAGGAAGGTTGGAGGGAAGACATGAAGGTGGAGACTCTTTGACAAGTCTGGAAATGTGCGAAGATTACCAGCAACTAAGAGAGCTTCAGATTCAGAGTTTCTCTTCTCCCTAACTTTCTTCTGAAGTTAGGCTGTTGAACTCCAAGGTCTTTGTGTTTATTTGGGTTATGACTGCCTGGGAAAGAGCATGTGACACCTGGGCTGCTTTTGCAAATTCCATTTGAGAGCTTGACTCTGAGGCTCAGATAAGAGCCACATTGGTGGTCCAGTTGTGGCACAGGTGCTGACTAATACAGGGTTTCCATTTCTGGACTCTACTATTGTGTTGCAGTGGCCTGATGAGGCAACGCACAAAGCAAAATGTGAAGTAGCTGAGAAGTACCAGCAGAAAAATCGAGAGGGTAGTCTGAGTTTATGATTGACCTGGGTTCTCTTTAAGGTCCCTCCAGCTCAATGGGACTCTGTGGCTTCAGAAAATGGCTTGGCATGTGCTGTAGGCATCAGTACTGTTTTGCTGGCACAGAGAACTATGAGGTTCTTTGATGTCTCTGATCCTAGAAGATAATAACCATGCTCACATTAACCTCAGCATGTTTTCCCTGAGAGGGTTTTCAGTATGCTGCCTTCATAAAACCGACAGCAATTTTTCAGTCTGCTGCCTTCATCCGTCAGGAACGTTCTCCACCAGGGAATGCAGTGTTGGACCTGTCCTTCTAACTTATCTAAAAACATTTTCATTTCAGAAAGTTGTGATGTTTTTACTGAGTCGTCATTAATAACGCAGGTTTACAATGGGAAATGAGACTTCCTAATAACAATTGGATTCTGCTGCCTTATTAAAGAATTTCGTAAGAACTAAGCTGTCTGGCATTGAAAGAAGCCCCTTTTGGGGGGATTACCTGCATATGCAGTATGTGGCAAAGCATGAGGCCAGTGACTGGCTGAGTTTAACCAGCCAAGGAATGTGATAATCCTCCAGAAAGACGTAACATGGGCTATTTTATGAGCAATAGGAAATGGATATTCCATTTGTGCCTAGGAAGGTCATACCTGTCTCTGGGTATTAATGTGGCTTTATCACCAGCAGCCAGTGGGAACGCTTCATGTCTGTGCAGAACGCTAAAGCTGCCTTGTGCTGTCAGATGTTTGGCTGGATTTTAAGGATGCTTCTATCCACTAGGGCTATCAGAGAATATTGCCTTGCTCTCTGAAGACAAGTGCCTTTTAAACGTTATTGAATGTTTCTGCTCTCGTTAAAAGTTAAGAAGCCTTTGATCTGAAGTGCTATTTTTTGGTTTTATTTCATTTTTTTTTTCCCTCTGGCTTGCCAGGGCCTGGGAGGAGTTTCATGGCCTGGTGAACAGCAGTGGCCGCTGATCGAACGCTCCCCCTCCCTCTGTCACACCCAGGGTAGGGCCTCATCTTTCTTCCTATGTGACTCCATGGCATACCTCTCAGCTTCCAACCTCCTTCCCATGGGCTGGCATGTTCTCTTGTCTTATGGGCCTAATGATGGGCCCATTCTGCTATTTGTTCTTTTCTAAAGGTCAAAATTACTTTAAATTTAATTTTTTGACCACACCACCAGCATTTTCTGTTGAGGTGCTGTGTGCTATTTTGCTAATGTGTCCTTCCTGTGTATGAGGCACTTGTATCCCAGACCTGGTCCCAGGAGGCTGAGAGGTATGTCTTCAGCTTGGGTGTGTTGCCTAGGGTTGACTGTAAGCAGATATGGAGTGGTAAATGAATCCTAAGCATATCCAGAGGGTGGACACTGCAAGAGGCACCTGGGGCCTGACACACACCTCTTTAACAGTGGGCTGCAACAGAATAAATTAATTGGTCAATAAAAGCTTGTTCAGGAAGGACACCCAGTAGCTACTGTAGGTAGAAATAATAATGTTGTGACTAATGAGACAACCACTCTCTACTACTGGTAGTCAGCCAAGATATGCAGAGAAGATAGCCAAGGTGAGCCCAGGGCTGCTGAGAGCCTCACAGCTCAGATTGTTTTTCCCTGCAGTGCCCAATTCCCTGACAGCAGGCCCTTAAGAAAGGCCAGCTAGAGACCTGGCCATGAGAGTTGGGTTGATTGTAGCCAAGTGGGATCACTGGATTGCTGGCTGCCAGAGCAGACGAATCTGCTGGGAGGAAGCATTTACATTGCTCAGTTCCCATAACTGGGCAGTGGAATGTAGCTGCTCCAAAACAGCTGAGCTCTAAGGAGCTGCTGGGGATCCCAAAACCTCCCTCAACAGCATTGGGTGAGCAGTGTTATCATACCTTCCTCTGAAGTCATGGGTGAAAATAATAACCTCTCTCTCCTCACAGGTTTGTTTTTTTGTGAGGATCAGTGTTTACAAAATACTACGCAGGCACTTGGTAGTGTTGTTATTGTTAGATGACATTCACGTGTCCTTCTGGAAGAGGAAACCAGCTCACTTAATGATTCACCAGGCTCTGAAGGGTACAGGAAAACAGTGGCAGAGTTTATTTAGCTCTCAGCTGTATTGGGTGGCCTCTGCTGAGCACAGATGAGCAGAGGGCCTGGGGCACCCCAGCAGAGGCAGAAGGAGGGAAAAAATAGAGAAAAAACCATCCACTAAAGAGCTACCTAAAGTGTGCTGTCTTCCTTGGGTAGATGGCACAGGTTAAAGTCCAGTATGGGATAGAAAGCCAAACCATTGTTGCAAATTAACCAGAATCCAGTTAATGAATCCTGAATCACGTTCCCAAATGCAGCCCAGCCTGCTTTTCTGGCTAGTGCAAAGGTGAATCCCAGTCTTCTGCAGCATGGTTTTTGCTGTCAGGTCATAGCAGAGTAACTTTTTAAACTCTGAAAAGTGGTTTTTACTTCCTTCTGTTCTTCCAGTTCTCCATCCCACCTCTCAGAGGTGTTCCAGCCTGTGCTGGCAGCACACAATGATAGCTCACGGGTTTGAGTGGAATTTCACAGTCCTGCACAGCACCTTGCTGCTGAAGTTGCTGCCTTTGCTCTTCAGCTATTTGATGTGATATGTCCTGAGGCATCCCTAAATGTTTTGGCTTGGGCAACTTACAGCCCTGTCCTTGTTCATGGGAAGAGCTGCCAAACTTATCCTCTCAACGTAATTGTAATCTCCTTTTCTCAACACACTGCCTGTTAATGTGGGAGTGTGCTTTTCCTGTTGCTGCTGCTCACAGGCTGGCAGTAAGCAATAACAGATTTCTGTAACCTGCCCCATCTTCTGTTGCTGCAGTGCCATGAGACTGCACTGAGGGAGATTGTAGCCCAGCACTCCTTCCTTGGTCAATAAGCCCCCGTGGCTGTACTCTGAGTGAGCAGAAGCTGCTGAAGAAACTCGTCTATTTAAACTTGAGGAAAACACCCTTTTCAGATTAGATACTTTTAAGGTAGGAGAGATCAGAGAGCTAAACTTGTTGACAGTATGACTAAATAGGAGGGACAGAGGCAGGGGGAGGTTGGTCTGATAGTGTATTTGTGTTCCAAGCAGAATCCCCGAGATAAATGCTTGCTAAGGAAGAGACCTTGCAAGTTGTTTAAACAGCAGAATCCATCAGGGAAGTTTCCACATTTCCATTCTATCATTTGCTCACAGGAGATGACAATTTTTTCTTCTCACTAAGTGGGGATGAACCAGGATCTCCCTCTGTTCCAAGGGTTCTGGAGTGACAGCTGACTTGTGTGAGAAGTCTGTAGTTAGGAAGATCTGCATGGGAGATTTAGCAAGTGTTGATTTTGAGTGATGTACTGGGATGGCAACACTGTTGGCTGTAGTGGGGACAATGAGGAGGTGCTGTGATCTGAAGGAATGCACATCTTTAACCACTTTTTTCCTTCCCTCTGTTTTCCAGGGATAATTCAAGCTTTCGAAACACAAAAATCACATTGTGAGAACAAGAGTTGGCACTAAGCTCCTCTCTCCGTGTTGAAAGCACTGAGAGTGGCCTCCGACCTCTGAAGGGACTCATGGGCCACTCTCGCACTCCTCCCTGGGGGAAGGATCCACCTGAAGCCCTCCAGCAGCAGCGGTGACAATAGAGGCCGGTTTTGTCTTACACAAACTTTTTTTTAGCAGCGGGGCGGGAGGCAGCCTTTCAATTAGCGGCGGGCCCTCGGGGCCGCATCTTGCAGCACTTTCCTGTCTTTCTCTACATGGCACGCAGGATCTCTGGGATTCTGCCCCAACATCAGAGCCTTTTGCTGAGGGAAACCAGTATTATAAATCTCTCTGCAGCTGGGAGGAGCATCCCAGTTGAGAGTCAGCCCTGTGGTTTTCAAATGCCCCTTTTCAGTTCTGCCAATAAATTATTGGGTCTCTTTGTTTCTTTCAGTCTCTCATTTTTTGGCTTTGTCTGAAATTCAGTGTGGTGGTATTTCTCTAGGCTGCTTGCTTTATCTTTGCCTCTTCTTTATGCTCCCAGGTTAGCAGTGCCTTGTACCCACCCCTTTTTGTTATGGAGAGGAATTTGAGCTTCCCTTAAACCAGGACAAAGACTTGTTTGGTGTTAGTTGCCTTCATTCTGTCTGTCTCAATAGAGAATTCAGGGCCAAGCCTCCTTCTTGTGTGCACTGGGGCTTTTAAGTCCCTGGCCACCTGGGAAACTGGGCCCCCAGTGGGTTTAGCAGAAGAGGGCGATGGCCCAGCCTGCTGCTCAGAGCTGCGTGACAGCTGTGACCAGAAGAGGGGCTCGGAGTGACCCCCTGTCCTCCGGGGTGAGCCTCAAATGATGGGCTGCTGCCTGGAAAGCCAGCATGGCTGCAATTTGGATGCCACGGAAACAATAGGAGCTAATTATTTCCTCTGATTCTGCTTGACTACAACACTAATTGTACTCATTAACAGCTCCAGCCTTTTCTCTTTTTCCTTGGGGAATCTCACAATTGCCTTTCATTTTTAATGGAGCCTTTGCCTTGGGCCCAGGAGGGGAGGCTGTGGCCAGTGATGGGGCACATCTCCTGCCCCGTGTGCTCTGTGCAGTCCCCCAGGAGAAGGGGCTGCTTGGGCCAATCTGCTCGTGACTGCAGAACCAGCAGCCCATGTCTGGGACAATTACCAGCCTTGGAGCCTGGGAGACATTCAGCCTCATGACTCCAATTGCAAATTCCTTGTCTTACTATTGAAGTCTAGATTGAAAGCAGCCAAGACTGGCAGAGAAAAGAGTTTAAAATATTCAGTCTTCTAAAGAGTTTGTGTTCTTCGTTCAGAGTGTCAGGCTGTCTCTAGGGACATTCCTTGCACTGACAGCAATGACTAAGTGCTCCCCCTGGTCAGGCAGTTAGCACCTGGCTGGGCAGGGAGCAGGGCTGTTCCCCAAGCTCTAGTGGCATCCCTCTCTGTGTTTCTTGAGACCCATGGTCCTGTTCCTGCTTTTGGCACTTGTCACCAGCTCTCAACCAAATGCTCTTTTCCAGACACGGTTTGTTTTCCGTGCTGCAGGCAGGTACTACTATGGCTGCTACTTAAGATTCCTTTTAAATACAACTCTCCCCTGCTGCTCTCCAGTATTTGTTAGGGGGGATTTAGCGGTAATTGCATTTTGGCAATCTAAGCAAAAATAGCCTTACAAGGCAGGGCTGAAATATTAGCTGCAGGTTCCTTTTATTCTCAGCACATTTAGCTTTTTGCAGATGACATCACTTAGTGCTTTATCCTGTTGTTGTGCCCAGCTGTGCGTCATGTCCACCTCTGTTATTTCATGTTCTCGCCCACTTCTCGCCTCTGATGCCCCTTGTCTAAGCTGGTGCTGATGAGTGCAGGCTTGCTATTAAATCTGAAAATGCTGTGGTCCTGCTGTGCTCGCCCTCAAATGCGCTTTGTGAGTGAGCTGTGGAAGAGCCCTTCCCAGGGAGGCTGTTCCTCTCCTCCCACTGCCCCCGTGGTTGAGATTTAGAGGAACTCAGCAGAGGTTCCTCTTGCTCAGCCTTGAAGAGAGTGAGCTGGCTGGGTGTGGAGTTTGTCCTCTTTAAGGCTACTTTTCCTGAAGTCAGGAAAAAAGCAGTGGTTGATCAGTGCCAAGCCTGGGGCTTCCGTGGCCTGAAGGGGGATGAAGCCAGACTGGTTTTTGAGCTGGACGTTTGGTTTGTGGTGCTCTGCATCCTACTAATGAGAATAGTGAAAACATCAGTATGAGGTTGTTTGGGAAGGGAAGGAGCTTCTGTTGAGCTCTAGAAAAAGGTTTCAGATCCTCTTCATTCGGGAAGGAAGCTCTAGCCATGGGAGCACCAAATCTGCAGTGAGTCAAGACCTCTCCTGTTTTTGTTATCCCAAAGGATTTGAACACCCTTCAACTTCACAACTTTATATCCCTCCAAAGTGGCCTTTGGGGAAACTGGAAGATCTTTGAGCCCTGAGGCTCAAAAGAGAGCATTCCCTGGAGTTCTTTCCTAAGGGGATGCTGAACTGTGGTGGGCTCATGGGCCCTGGGTGACTTTGGCTACAGCTGGTCTGATGGGGGCTGATGGCTCTTCCCAGCCCATAGAGAGAAAAGAGTTCTCTCTGTGGAGGGGAGATGTTGCTTTGTCTTAGTGCTTCTTGATGGGCTGTGGGCACAGGAGGCTGATACTGGGCTGAGGAAGCTTTTCCTCTCACTTCACTCCCCCCATAACCTCAGAGGGACATAATCCTGCAAGGCACATCTGCTGCCCAAGATCTGTGGCATACAGCTCTTGCTTTTGTTCTTGTCTCTGGAATGATATACCACATAGTTCTCCTGAGAGCTCATAAACCACTGCTTGGAGAGGGTGGAGAGTGTGATCTCAGTTACGTGCTCCTAGAAGGCTGGAAGAGCTCATCCGTTTCTACTTGTGCTGTATGGACATGCTGAGCCTGAGCTCACTGGAAGAAGCAGCATCTCCCTAGAGTGGTAAGAAGTAGGTGACAGTACCTGGCCCTGGAGAAGGAAAAGCCACCTTGCAGAAAGCAGCAGCTGGCTGGCACAGCCCCGAGTGGTTCTGGGCCGTGACCAGGCTGCAGACGCCCTAGAAGTGATGTCTCAGCTGCTGTGTGTTTTCCTCCCTCCCCCATCGGTGCCCACAGTGCCCTCACCCCTGTCAGGCAGTGCCAGGGCAGTTGTGGGCAGTCACCAACTGGTTTTCTCCCAGCAGCAGCAGAGGCAGCCAGTGCTGGGACTGTGAGGCTGATGCATGTCCTGGAGCCAGGCACAGGTGACGTGAGCTGGGTCACAGAGGAGCAGATGCTGCTTGCCACCATTCCCAGGCTGACCTCTCTCATCTCCCCTGCCAGCAGGGACAAAGCCAGGGGGCCCCAGAGGTCACTGAGGGGCACATGGGGATGCAGCACTGCTAGGATGGGGGAAGGGGCTGTGCTTGACAGAGATGATCCCATAGGGCAAGGAAGGCTGGTGGGGGAGGGAGTTGTGCTGATGTTCCCAGCAGGATGGATGCCATGGGACACACATCCCTGAGGGTGTTTGGGGGCCTGGTGACCCAGTCTTTCCACCTCAAGCTGCTTGCTAGGGATCAAGGGACAGCACTTCAGCTGTCCCCAGGATGCACAATCAGGGCATAAATTGAGGGAAGAATTAGCTGCCACCAATCCTACCCATGGCTCCATTGTTGCCCCAGAATGGGCAGCTGTAGCTGTGATTCCTGCCCCACTGCCATGAGAGGGATGACAGTATTCCCACTTGTCCTGGGTTGGAATTTGGAAATTTGCAGTGGGGTGATGTGGCTCTTGCTGCCAGCACTGCTGCATGGCCTGTTGGATGTCTGACTCTGCTCCAGTTTCCCCATGCTCATCCCACAGGACTGTGCAGCCTTAGAGGTGTGTGGCCAGCCTGCACAGGGTGCACATCCAGCCTCTGAGGTGGGTGGGCATGGAGCAGAGATGCCATGGAGACTTGCAAGACTTGGGGGCTTTATTTCCACATTCAGCACAGCATGAGCACGCCATGTTCCTCCTTCCCCCATCTCCACCACTTGGCTGGTGGGCACCTGTGAGCATCACTGTGGCAGGTACTGCTTGGGGTCCCCAGGGAAGGGCAGGGCAGGTGCTTGGTTGAAGTGAGCCACGAGGAAGATTCCAACAGTGCCACACACAAAGAGAGAGGCCATGATGAAGAAGCAGACACGGTCGATCACCTGTCCCACCATCATCCACTCTTCGCTCTCCTGCCAGGCACAAGAAGGGTGAGGGCTGTGCCCACTGCCCCCATGCAGATCCCGCTCCCCCAGCCCTGACTCACGCTGCTGAAGTCGTTCTGCTCCCGCGTGGCATTGGCGATGTAGTTGCAGGCGTCCACGCAGGCACGGATCTCAGGACCTGCCTCCTCCAGGCTCTGGCAGAAGTCCTGGGTGCTGCCACTCTCCAGACCACGTCCTGTGAGTAGCAGAGCCAGCACAGCGGGCACCAGCAAGCACTCAGCCACCTGGCACAAAGCCCAACCTCACAGGGAGGTGCCAACCCCCCGGGGTCACTCACCAATCTTCTCCAGCACGGTTTTCATCAGCCCATCTCTTTCCTTCTGCTTCTCAAAGAGCAGCTCGGTCCTGGCTTTCCAGAGCATGTACTCATCAGCTTTCACTATGAGCCCCAGGGAGCTGCGTCTGCGGATGGCTTGTGGAGGCCCTGGAGTCTCCTCTGGCACGGCCATGCCCAGGTAGCGGGGCAGGAGGTGCAGGAACACCTGGGCACAGTGTCACCTGTGGGGATCTGTCCCCCTCACACCGCCCAGAGCATCCAATGGGTGTGACTGGTTTCCCTGGCATTGTTTGGAGCATGGTGCTATTGGGCTGTTGGCACCTGCTGCTCCCCAGTCTTGGGAGTGGCTTGGTGGTACAGTCTGGTCGCCCAGATGGGGACATCTGGGGCCTTCTCTTTGTGCCAGGACTTGCACTTAGAGGAAGGCATGCCTGCCACCTTACTCTGCAAGGGACATGGCCTTGATCCCCAAATACCCATCCCATTCCTCCTGTATAAAGGGTAGGGGGATGATGGCAGGTACCTGGCGCACTCTCCGGGACATGGAGTGAGTGTTGGGCGTTCTCAGGGAGACGTTGAGGACAATGACAGCATTCACCACAATCACCACTGTCACCACCATGAGGAAGGTCAGGTATCTGGGGAGGGGGCACAGAGCCTCAGTAGGGCTGCTGGGTCACAAGCCATGGTCGTGCAAGGTCCTTCTCTGTGCCCTCCTGTGCTTCCTGGCGGAAGCTGGTGACAGGCAGTGAAACACGGGCAAGTGGTAGCCCTGTGTCAGCCCCATCTGGGCTGGGGATTATTTCTGTACCAAGGTCCTGTCCCTGGGCACTGTCTGCTCCACAGCACCTGAGACCCTGCTGGCACAGTGTGACAAGAGGGCTGGCACCCCTATCCCAATGTGTCACTTACTTCCCGATGAGAGGCACGGCCTGGGAGGTCTCAGGCACCTTCTGGGCAATGAGGAAGAGGAAGACAGTCTGGGCCAGGAGAACATTGATGGAGACAGTGCATTTCTGCCCACCCGCTGCCAAGGAGGGGGAAAGGCAGAGTTTGGCACAGGGTAGTGCTGTGGGCATTGCCCTCCTAAGGCAAAAAACTCCCACCCAAAAGCTGAATTAGACAGGCCCTGCCTTCAGGCATTAACTATTGGCATATCTAGAAATTTACACACTCCCCCCAATCCAAATACTACAGGAGTGGGTGAGAGATGATAATGATGGTCCCCAAGGACAGAGGGGATGAGGAGCCCTTCCTGGAGTGTTGCTGTCCCCTTGCACATCCCCATGCCCGCAGTGGGCACGGTCCCACTGTACCTTTGGCGGGCAGGAAGTAGACGAGCACACCCATGGCAGAGATGAGGACACAGGGCACGATGATGTTGATGATGTAGAAGAGTGGCTTGCGCTGGATGATGAGGTAGAAGATGACCTGCTGGTACTGTGTGTCATCTGGGGTGAAGTGCTCCGAGTTGATGATCTTCCGAGCGGGGCGGTGCTTGATGGCCCATTCGCCGTTCTCTGCATCGTGATGGTGCCAGGTGAGTGCCACTGTCCCTACAGGGTGCTGGGCCTCCAGCCCCCCAGTCCAGGGAGGAAGGGGAGGACTGGTGATTGGCATGGGCCCCACTGGGCACCCAGGCTGTGCACAGCACTAGAGCCACTTGTGAGGGAGATGAGCACTGTGGAACGTGCCTGGGCAAAATACCCCAAAATGCAGTTGGATGGGGCAGCTCGGCAGATATGGGGTACCTTTAACCCCTTAGGGGCTCCCAGGCTACAGCTGTGGGGCTGGGGTGCCCCCATCTCCCCATTGCCACAGTGCCACAGAGGGAAGCCAAGCACGACAAGGGTGACAGCGCACTGCACGCTCGTGCTCTCCGTGGGAGCGATAGATTTTTTCCCAGTCAGGATCGCAACTCAGGCTGGTAATGAAAAAATAAATCTCGCTGCCCGAAAAGCATTTTGTTCCTTCAATATGCAATTAAAATGTGATGGAAAACGTCATTGTTTGGCCATGACAGCTACGTTCCCAGCATCAATCAAGCTTGCAGGAGTGGTGCTCTCCGGCAGCAGCTGCCAGGCTGCAAGAGCCCCGAGCTGGGGGGGTTAGGAAAACAAATCTCTCCCACACTCCCGCTTCCACTAATAACTTAAGTGCCCATGTAATGGTGGGAGCTGCTAATAGTCCCTGAAGCCCTGCTTTTGGCAGCCAGCAGTGTAGCAGCAGACCTGCTGGATGTCCCCTGTGGTGGGACACCCTTGTGCAGTGGCTGTGGCTGCAACATTACCTGTGAAAGCCTCGGGGTCGATAAAGATCCACTCCACAGTCTGGCCATCCTCCACTGTCAGCAGCAGGTTGATTTCATTGGCACTGTACGTCTGGGACCTGGAGGGAGACAAGGTGGTGGGACAGGCTGGCATGCAGCAAGCTGGATGGGCAAGGGGTGCCAGTGTGGCACCTCCAGCTCTTCCTTAGGGTGCTTGGCTTGTCCCTGGCGCCTCCTGCTAAGTGGCAGGGGATAGACAGGTGGCACTTATCTCCCCAGGAGTAAAGTGCATCCCACGCTAATCCCTGTGTCCCAGGGGGAGCTGCCATGATGCCCACACTCACTGGAAGACCATGGTGCAGTTCTGCCAGTCGAAGGGGAAGTAGGTGACGTGGATAACGCAGACGCTGCGGTAGATGGCCGGGGGCAGCCAGTAGATGCTGCCGTCAGGGGACACCAGCACGTTGGTGTAGAGCGTGATTTCGAATGTCCCATCAATGCTGGGGGGGAAAAGATGGGCTCAGCTCCAAACTATGCCTGGGGGGCAGCTGCCAGCCCTATGTGGGGACATGTCCCCATTACCCTGTCACCTACTTGTTCTCCAGGACGATGTCTGGCAGCCAGACCATGGTGGAGGGCACCCGCAGCAGCTGGATGTTGTCATATTTCTCGGGGTCCCAGCTCAGGCGATAGTCAGACCATTGCTGGGAGAAGGAGGGATGAGGAGGAGGGGTCATGCAGCCCCCCAGGATGAAAGAGATTGTGAGCTGCCTGTGCTAGGCTGCCCACAAAATGGGCTCATTTGGGGGTGTCCACAAAAGAGGGTGCAGGTTCCAGTGCCAGCCCCTCATGGGGTGCCACCCTGACATGCAAAACGAGCTGGGCATGATCCTGCCTAGAGGGGAGGAATCTCACCATCTCTATCCAGACATTGGTGGTGAGGGTCTCCTCCCGTTCATTCTGGTCGGGAAGGAATGAGGGAGATGGCTTTAGTGCCCTGCCTTCTGCCCCACAAGTGGGGGCAAATTCCCCCTTCCCCACCCCCGGGGGAGGTCTCTCACCAGGGAGATGAGGTTGGTGAGGGTGAGCTTGAGAGAGACATCGATGATCTCGTCCCCTCGGGCCGGGCGCAGTTGTGGATTGTAGTTGGACATGAGGTCCTGGAACAGCTTTTCCTCCTGGTTCCTGCAGCTCACACCTGGGAGGGCACACGCCTTGTGACACCCCGGGGGAAGGCAGCGGGGTCACTGCTGGCCCCCAGACCTGACGTGTCGAGGGGGGAGGCACAGGGGTGGGTGCACGGGAAAGGGATGCCCGGGCGTGCGCTGCTGCGGCTGTGTGCGCTGTGTGCGCTCTGCCCCGCGATCCCGGTGCCCAGGCAGGGGCTGTGTGCCCGGCCCACCCTCACCCAGCTCACCCGGGCACCTCTCCTGGCCAGGACACGGGGGCAGTGGGCTGCCAGCACAGGGACAGCCCGGTGCCAGCCTGGCGCTGGACTCCCAGGGGTGACAAACCCCAGGTGCAAAGATGGGGATGATCAGGTGCCCTCCAGGCCTCCCCCTGGCCGGGCAGCTCTTACCTGCCAGGGTGCAGAGGACGAGCAGGAGGCCGTGGCCGCGCATGGCGGTGCCGTGGGCGCAGGGGCAGCGGCTCCGCTGACGCGCTCTGGCCCCGCTGTCCCGGCGCCCGCTGGGACAGGACAGCTGTCCCCTGCCACCGTCAGCTGTTCCCAGCAGCCACGGGGGCCCGGGAGGGACGGGTGAGCACCCACTGCCCCCGCTGGTGCGGGAAGCTCCTCTGGCATTTTGTGCTGGAGAGGTTGGGACTGGGGCAAGGGGCAAAGTGAGCTCCGTGCCGTGGGTTCCCCGTGTCCCCCATAAAGGGGTGCATCTCCCCTCAGGTCATGGGAAAGGGGTGCCCCCTGCCAGCTCGTCCTGTGCCTGCCATGGCAGAGGCTGCCCTCAGAATACAGGGTGGGGAAGGGGCAGGCAAGTCCCATCACATCAGCCTGGGGAGTGATGCCCCCTCAGGCCTTCAAATCCTTCCAGCCCCTTTGTGTAGGAGGGTCACAGGGAGAGGGGGATGGGGGCATGGGAATGTGGTGAGATTCCTGGCTCAGTGGAGAGGATGTGACAGCTGTCCCGGGCCACTGCCGGTTGGGGGACATCAGAGGTGTCCCCTGAAACCAGAGCCCTGGAATGCCAATGCTGAGCTGGGGAAGGAGACACCTGTCTGGGGCCCTGCCTTGCACGGCGGGATGGGCTGTGCTGGGGGGACACTGTGGGGCCAGATGGGGGATCATGGGGGCAGGGGAGAAATGTGGGCACTGATGGCATCTCTGCCAGCTGCAGTGGGTCTGCAGGGGATGGTGCCATGCTGGGGGGCCAACTCCTTCCCCAGCCCATCCTGCCCCAAGGGCCCAGCCCACCAGGGCAGCAGGGCCAGTACCACCACACCCCTTCTGGCCACAGCTGGGGCCCACCACACTCAGGACATCCAACAACTTTGGCATCCTGGCATTCTTTCCACCTCCCCAGCCCCATTCCCTGTGTGGGCATCACCCTCCCCAGGACACACACAGTGTTCAGGTTGGGCATCATGCCCATTGGGGCACACCGAGGGCAGCCACCAGTTCAAGAAGTTTTATTTTCCCAAACCAAGACAGGTGGGGGAGAGGCTGGCACATGGGATCCCCACGGCCCCCTAGATGAAGCGCTTGTTCTCCTCCCGGTAGTCGTAGGGGTCTCCGGCAAAGGGCAGTGGTGGTGGGTGGTTGTAGATGCCCATGAGGAAGATCCAGAGGGTGCCCACCACCAGCGTGGGGGTGATGAGGAAGAAGCACAGGCGGTCCAGGGTCCGGGCCACGCAGTTCCAGTTGTCGATCTCCTGCGGAGAGAGCCAGGAGCCAGGCAGTGCGGGGGCACAGGGGGCACAGGGAGCTCCCCTGCCCTCCCAGTGCCCACCTCATTGTAGCTGTTTTCATCCCTCATGTGCTTGACTATGTAGTTGGCATTGTCGATGACGGGTTTGAGGTGCTCATAGGGCTGCTCCTCGCCTGAGTCCATGCCCAGGGGCACCAAGCCTGGGGATGAGAGGGGGCGGTGAGATGGGCCCCAAAGGGCTGCCAGCCCCTGAGACCCAGCCCCGCCACCCTTCCCCTGTCCCTGCCGAGGGGCCGCGGCTCACGGGCCGGGGTGATGCGGCTGGTGAGCCCGTGCCGCTCCGACTGCTTCTCGAACATGAGCTCGCTGCGGGACTTGACGCTGAAATATTCCTCTGCCTTGGCGATGTAGCCGGCCGAGCTGCAGCGCCGGATGCAGGGGGCGCCCGGCGGGCTCTCGCTCGGCTGTGCCATGCCCAGCAGCCGGGGCAGGCTCTCCAGGAAGACCTGGGACACAGGAGGGAGTGTCATGTCCCTTGGCCACCTCCCCAGTGTGTTGCTGCCTTGTCCCCACTTTCTGCCCACAAACTCCATCTGGAGTGCAATGCCAGGGCCCTGCTGTCCCATGCCCTCTGTGGGGCACGGTGTGACCCTTGCACCCCACATTGTGCCCACCCCAGCCCACATCCCTCTCACCTCTCTGACCCAGTCAGACATGATGTGCGTGCTGGGGGTGCGGAAGTGGAAGTTGAGGACCACGACGGAGATGATTACCACAGCTGTCACCAGAAGCATGATAAAAAGCAGGTACCTGGGAGGGAGCATGGTCTTGGAGCTGGCATTTCCGCAGGGACTGGGCTCGGGCAGAGCTGGCACCAAGGGACTCCACAATGTCCCCTCTGCACTCAGTGGTGCCCAGGACTCACTTGCCGATGAGGGGGATGGCGTGGGAAGTGGCAGGCAGGCGCTGGGAGATCAGCAGGAGGAAGACAGACTGGGCCAGGAGCACTGAGATTACCAGGGTCATCTTCTCACCACCTGGAGAACAGGTAAGCTCAGGGCAAACCTTGCCCCAGGTACCTCTAGCAGAGTCCTTCCAGTGCCAGAGCTGCCCTTCCAGTGTCCCATGACAAAGTGCCCCATAAGGGGTTTTCTGTTATGGGTCCCATCTTGGATATCCTGTGCCCAAGTGCATCTGCCAGGATGCCTGGCTGGGGTGATGGTGTTCTACATGGGACATTCCAGTTCTAGGATGTCCTCATGTTGGGCATTGGGATGTTGCCTGGTGCAGGTGTGGGACACAGAGGTGCCCATGGATGTGACTCCTATTACTGGCACATGTGCCACAGGGCTCACTCACTGTCGGCGGGCAGGTAGAAGACGAGGATGACCATGAAGGCGATGAGGATGCAGGGTATGACGATGTTGATGACGTAGAAGAGCGGCTTGCGTTTGATGATGAGGTAGAAAGTGATGTCCTGGTGCTCACTGGTGTCCGGGGGGATGTCAGGGTAGATGTTCTTGCGGGCTGGGCGGTGGATGATTTCCCATTCTCCATTCTCTGCCAGGGCACAGGGGACAGCACACGGCATGGGGGACACTGGCCATGGCTGTCCTCACCAGGTCCCCTAGCACCATCTCCCCCCTCAGGGTGTGGAGAGCATTCCAAATGGAATGAGTGCCAGGATGCCAAAGCCCCAGGTAGTGAAGTTTCTCCACGGCAGTGTGCACCCACTCCAGAATGCCCCCCTGTCCCTGACCTTTACAGGTGTCCCACTGCCACAGGGCATGGCAGAGAGCACCAGCATTACCTGTGAAGCCTTCGGGGTCGATGATGATCCACTCCACTGGGTAAGACCTCCCTGTGTCTGGGTCACTGTCTGTCTTCAAGTGTATGTTGATCTCCAGGGCACTGTATGCCAGCGACCTGGACCACAGCCAGGGGGTCAGACAGTGAGGGGCTGCTGGGTACCCACCACCCAACCCACCCTGACCTCCAGCGTGGTGGACTTAGGCCATCAAGTCACCTACAGAAGCCCCCCCTTGCTGCACCTCAACAGCAAGGGGAGGCGCTGGCAGCAGCAAGACACAGCCACACTGCTGCCCTGACCCAGCCAGCAGCACCTGAATCTGAGGGAGCAGTTCTGCCAGTCGAAGGGGAAGAAGTCCACGTTGATGAGGCAGGTGCTGCGGAAGATGGCGGGGGGCAGCCAGTAGACGTAGCCCGTGTCGTAGATGAGGACGTTGCAGTAGTAGGCGACCTCGAAGAGCCCATCATTGCTGTGCCAGCAGGGACACAAGGTTATGGCACGGCTGGGAAGGGGCCAGGGGAGTCCTGGATATGCACTGGGAACAGTTCAGAAGGATTGGGAGGGGAAATTAAGGCAGAGCTCACTTGTTCTCCAGGACTATCTCCGGCAGCCACAGCATGTCTGGCGGCAGGCGGAGCACCTCAACGCCCCCAAACTCAGACTTGTTCCACTGCAGGCGGTAATCGGTCCAGCCCTGGAGGGGAGGATCCTCGGGTCACCCCTCACCATGCTGGGCCATCCCATGGCGGCACAACTGATGCTGTGGCACCTGTCCCTACTCACGTGCTCGAGCCATACGTTGGTGGTGAGCGTCTCGTCCACCTCTTTCTGCAAACAGCAACATGGGGCAGTCAGATGCCAGGGTGTCCCCCCAGCCCAGGACACCAGGGCTGGGACAGCAGCCTCAGGGTTCCCCACCATGCAATCAGCCCTAGGGCTGAGGCATGGCTCGGGGACACCCCACAGTGGGCCCTGCCCACCGGGGCTCACCAGTGAGATTAGGTTGGAGAGGGTGAGGGCCAGGTAGACGTCCACAACCTCGTCAGTGGAGACCACAGGGCGCAGCTCTTTGTCATAGCCCTTCTCCTCAAACAGGTGGTGGATGAGCCGCTCCTCGTGGTTCACACAGAGCCCACCTGGGGGTGTGGGGTCAGGCAAACCAGGGGGCTCAGGGGTTACTGGGCCCTAGGGATGCTCAGCAGGGGCAGGGTGGTGTAAGAATAGAGGGGAGAGGAACAGGCCAGGACACTGCATGCCTGTGCTGCACAGTAGAACAGACATGGACTTGCAGGAATGACAGACATGTGGGAGCACATGGTCACACATGGTCACACGGGACAAGGACGTGGGCACAGACACAGAGGGACACACAGACACAAACCCAGCACAGAGAGGGACACAGACCCGAGATGTTTGGATACAGGCATGGTGGAACTGTGCCCACAGGGGTTGTACACCCAGAACACACGTGGACTCATGGACACAGACCCAGAGTGTGCAGGGACACGTGATAGATTCGGCACAGACAGACACAGGGACACATGCACACAATGACATAGTGCACTGACAGCACATGGCCCAGGTAGGGACATGGCTCTGGGAGGCACAGCCAGGAAAGAAGCACAAAGGACACGCCGTGAGCAGACTCTGCCAGGTAATACCCAAAATGCAGCCCTGGGGACCCTGGTGCCCAGTTTGGACCCTGCCACCATCATCCCCCACCAACCCCATCAAGGGGGTCCATAACCCCCTGGGCACCCCATGCAGCAGAGCAGCAGGGCACCCCACGACCCAGCCCCTGCTCACCCGACAGCGTCAGTGCCCCGAGCAGGGCCAGCTGCTGCAGCAGGCTCCCCATGCCGTGCCCGCGGTGCCCTCACGCCGTGCCAGGCCCTGGCTGCTCCCCTGCCTGGCCCGGCTGAGCGGATGTCCGGCTGCCGGAGGGCTGGGAGATGGATGGTGCCAGGTGCTGAGGGGGAAGGGTGCCGGCACCAGAGAGCTGCTCCAGCCCCTCTCTTCCGGCTCCCCACGTGCAGGGAAGGGGAGATGGGCAGGCACAGCTGCCCCTGCTGGCCCCACGGTGTCACCCTGAGCCTGGGCACTGCAGCACAGGCACGGCTGGGCACACGGAGCAGCCATCCCTGCCCTGCTGCTCAGCAGTCCCAGTGATGCTGCTCGGAGTGGCAGGGTCCCCACAGCACAATCCCCACTGATGCCCAAGCCCAGGGCTGGCACCCACCACTGACCACTGACCCCGGGCACACTCGGCCCCTGTATCGGGAGGTTTCATATGGGTCCCCGAGGGTGTCACCAGGATGAGCACCAGTGCTGTGTTGTGGGTGCTGCAGGGACAGGAGGGTGTCTGACCCCTGGGGAAGGGGCTGGGGAGTCTCTGCCAGGGTGGGCACAGCAGGAACCAAGGCTGGAGGCATCACTTCACAGTACAAGAGGGATAGGGAGGGGGATGCTATGGGATATCATAGCTCCCCTGAAAAGTGCCTCCACTGTCACCCAGTTCAGCAGCACTGTCTGGCACAGCACTTGCTTCACATTCACCAGCTACTGGAAAATAGAGCCCTTCTTTATTGAAAAATAAAACTTCTCTGTACAAATAAATAACAGCTCAGGTGCCTCTGGGGAAGATGGGGTGAAGGTGGGCTTGCCAAGGTGGGGGTTCCAGGGGTGAGGAGGACTGTGATTCCTGGATGAGATGCCTCAGGTACCCGCCAGGGCCCCATTGCCCTGGGGAAGTAAGGAAGTGCTGGTGGGAAGAGAGACTGAGGTACAACTGGGGAGAAAGGGGTGGAAGAGCCTAAGACTGGAAGTGGAGTGTGTTTGAAGGACACAAGGGACACCTGCTCCAGTGCCCTTTCCCCATGCCAGCACACTGCCCCTTTAGGTTTTCAGCACTTCAAGTGCCAGAGCGACAAGGCCAGGCATGCTACGGGCCAGTGTGTCACTGTCCAGCCCCACAAGGCCGGTGAAGGCCGTGGGGCGGCCCCCCACAGTGGCCCGAACCTGTGCCCGGTACAGTCCCTTGGTGTTTTTGGAGCCCAAGTCCACCAGGATCTGTGGGGAGACAACAGCACCATGAGGGCCAGGGGAGCCACGGGCAGAGCAGGACAGTGGCACTGCCTGAGGGGATGGCACTGCCTGGCTGCCAGGGTGTGTGGCACTCACCTCTTGGAAGGTCATGGCCAGCTGTGCCTCGGGCACGCGCAGCACCCAGGCGTACAGGTCCCGCACCGCGCCCACCCGCGCCGCCGACGCGTTGAGGCCAGGGCAGGCTGCACCCCCAGACAGGCAGCACAGACATGGAGGGGACATCAGGGGTCAATGGTGGGGGCACCGTGCTGCTGCCCACCGCAGGGAGGAGCACCCTTGCTCTGGGGACACCAGGGGAGCATGGGCAGAGGGGGGGAATATGGCAAGGACTGTCCCACTGAAATGGGACAGCCCCGCGACAGGGGCTCAAGGCTGGGCTTGTCACCATTCCCATGGTGATACCTTGCACCCCATAGTATCTGTGAGAGCTTACCTCTGCCCATGGCTCCCTCCTCCTCCTCTTCCTCCTCCACCCTGGGCAGCTCCGTGGGCACCAGTTCCCGTTTCTCCCTCCCTGCCACCGAGAGAGGTGTAAAATGCCAGCGGGCACTGGCCGGGCACAGAGCCGGTGGGTGGATGGACATCCTGCTGCCCCATTGCCCCCAGTCCCTCCAGGCTCACGGGGTTCGTGGCTTGGCACAGGGGTCCCTGCCAGCTCTCCAGATGCCCATTGTGGCTCCATGGCTTCCAGGGTGGTGCCAAAGTCCAGCTCTGCCCGCAGCTGGGTGACGAAGGCTCGTCCCTGTGCCACCATCTCCTCCACCACATCCTCACCCTGACAAAGGGAAGAGTGGGACAGGATGGGTGATGGGGCACCCACAGGGCACCTGTGGGCACAGCCACATGCACGGGGGCAGAGTGCAGGGCATGGGTGTGCTGGTGTCAGACAGGGCACTGGTGACATGTAAGTGCTTTGTGGCTGCGCTGGGTCAGACCCTAAGCTGCAGGGCCAGAGCCATGGCTGGCTCTGCACTGGCTGGACTCGGAGCACTGGTTTATTTGGGGAGGGTGAGATGCCCATTCTCTGGTGGCAAAGTGAGAGATGCCACTTCTGCAGCTGCACAGAGGACAATGGACCCAAGGAATGCCAGGAGGGGGCACAGGGGAACTGAAGGGGTTTGGTCCCTGGTGGCCCAGTCACAAGAGGACAGGGGTCCCCCAGCCTGTCCCTCCCCACATACCTGCAGGAAGAGCTGCATCTCCCCGGAGAGCTGCTCCCTGTCCCGTGCTGTCACCAGGTGGCTGCCCCCTGCCACAGTCCTCAGGGCCTCCACCCAGTCCTGCAGCTGGGGTCCCACTACCCCAAAAAGCTCTGCAAAGGGGGGCAGCCGCCTGCCCCCCCACCTGGAAGCACAATGGGATGAGCTCAGACTGGGTGGGCAGTGCCACCCTCTGCACCCCACCTGGGCACCCTGGGGGAGTGCCCTCGCAGCAGCAGGAACAGGATCCCAGGCTGTCCCCAAAATGCCATGTCAGTGCCCACCACCATCTCTTTAGCCCCTCAGCCTGTGGCCCACCATGCCTCACCTGCTGAGGGGTCTCTGGGGTCCCACTGCTGTGGGGCTGGATTGGGGCCCTGCCACAGCCAGGCCTGTGGGGACAAGAAAAGGACAGGACAAAGGATAGAGGAGCCCTGTTGGGAAGCCAGGGCAGGCTGCTGGCGCTCCAAGCACCAGCACAGGGGAGACTGAGGGGACCCCAAGGGGGCATGGGGTGGTCCAGCCTGGGACAGTACCTGGGGCATCCCTGCGGACACGGGGAGGGAAGAAGTGCCTGTAGATCTTGCCCAGGAGCTGGGGCAGAGTGCGGGTGAGGAAGGAGAAGTCAAACTGGTTTCGGATGAAGTCCCCAGCCTGGTGCAAGAGATCCACCAAGGTCTGGGCATAGGAGTGCAGCTCTGTGGGCGTAGAGGGAGAGACGTGACCCTGGCCCCATGCCAGAAATGGGGTCCCTCCCTACACCCTAGACCTGGCACAGCCCCCAGCTCACCACATCGCCTCGTCCTGGCATGGCAGGTGTCCTCAGCCAGACGGGCACAGGTGGCCTTGCCCTGAGGAGCCCGACAGGAGCCGGCGTAGAAGGCGCAGAGGCGGGCACGCTCCGGGGGCTGCTGCTCGGGGGGCAGCTGTGCCACGGCCAGCAGGTCGAAGCAGCTTGGCTCTCGGCTGCCAGGGGCAGCTGTGAGAGAACCGGCGCTGCCATGAGTGCTGAAAATGCCCTGGGCATCTCCGAGCCCCCTGCAGTGCAGCCAGGAGCACTCACAGTCCATCTGGAGACTCAGCCAGTCCGTGAAGGCGGTGACACGCGTGTAGACTCCTGGTTTGCCCCGCTCACCGCAGCCATCACCCCACGAGGTGATGCCGTAGAGGACAAAGTGGTGCGAAGTGGGGTCCTCACATGCCAGCGGCCCCCCCGAGTCACCCTGCGGGGGAAATGCCAGTGCACCAGGCTGGGCTGGGACCCCAGCCATACTGACGGGCTGTGTACGTGCCCAGCACTGTGTGAGGGATTTTTGAGATGCTGTCAGTCCCTCAGGCACGGTGTTACCTGGCAGGAGTCGATGCCTCCAGACAAATACCCAGCACAGAACATGGCACTGGTGAGAAGCTCCTTGCCCAGGGCACCTCGGCACGTCTCCTGGCTGAGCAGGGGCACCTGTGCCTCCATCACCACGTCGGCTGCTGGTCCCTCTGCCAGGCAAGGCACCCATTATGGGGTGCTCTGTGTCCTGACATCTCCCTCTCTTTCACATCTCCCTGCCCTGCCTGGGTGCGCTGGGCTGGGCACCAGAGAGGGCACAGAGGGGAACACCCCACGGAGTCTCTTACCTTCATAGAGGGAGCCCCAGCCCGCGATGTAGCAGGGGGTGCCGGGGCTGGGCTCCTCGGAGCCGCTGGGAAGGCACACGGGGCTGACGGTGGGTGACGGCGCCAGCGGCACTGCCAGCTCCAGCAGCGCCAGGTCCCCGTGGAACGTCTTGGGGTTAAACTGGAAGGAGATGTGGCGATGTCGGTGTGGGGATGTTGGTGTGGGCCCCTGGGGCATGCACAGCGAGGTGGGGGTGGTGCCCAGCTCCACCGACCTTAGGGTGAGGCAGGATGCGCCGGACGGGCACCGCCCGCTTGCCCGCTCCCGGCTTGCCCAGCTCGTGGTCGCCCACCACCACTGTCCAGGCCAGCTCGTTCCGGTTCCTGGCGGGGTGGGAGGCAGCCGGTTACAGGGTGATGGTGCCTCCCCGTGCCCGCCTCCGCAGGGCATCATCCCCGCGCTGCCGTGCCCGCACCGTACCCGCCAAAGCAGTGTGCCGCCGTGAGGACCCAGGAGCGCCCCACGAGCACCCCTCCGCACATCAGCTCCCCGTGCAGCCGCACCGACACCAGCCAGGGCCAGGCGCCCCGCGGGGCCACGCTGCCGCCCATGATCCGGCCCCGGGGGGCTGTGCCGTTGGCTTGCGGGACCCCGCGGCGCCCGCAGCTCCCTGGGGGACAGAGTCGCGATGAGGGGAGCGTCCTGCCGGCCGGCTGCTGGACACCGCGTCTCCCAGGTGGGCTCGGGCGGCCGGGGACGGCCGCGGCAGGTGGAGGGGGTGGCGGGGCACGGGGCGCGTCGGGCGCGCTGTCAAGCCTCATCGTGCTCACGGAGGCGAGCGGGCGGAGGGCCGGGGGCACCCCGCAGCCCGGCAGCTGCCGACGCTAACCTCTGCCCCCCGGCCCAGCAGGCAGCCGGGGGCCGGGGGCGCCCCCGGCGTGCTGGTGCTGGGGGGGCGGCGTGGGCACGGCGGGGCCGCCCCGGCTCACCTGGCATTGTCGCCTCCGCTGCTGCGTCAGGACTCGGGGCTGCGGCCACCGTCTCTGCAGGGACAGGCTGTCATGGCATGTGGGGACACTCCCCCCCGATGTCACCACCACAGTCCTGCTGTCCTCAAGCCGCTCCAGTTCCCTTCTGCGCCCCCAGACCCCCATCAGCCCGAACAAACATCCCTGTACCACCCCAGGGAGTGCTCACCACCCCCAGTGACTCAGTATCCCCATGTCCCCTTGCCCACTTCTCTCGCCGCTGATTGTTCATTGCCCCTCAGTGTCCCAGCCCAGCCCAATTTGCTCATCGCTCCAAATACCTCCATCCCCCAAATCTCCAAGTTCCTTCCCAGATCCATCTCCCAGCCTTCCATCCCACCAGAGATCCCTTACCACTCTACCATACCCTCACCTCCACTATCTCCCCACTCCATCCCAACACCCTCTGTCACCCCAGCACCCCATATCCCTTCCAAGCATCCCCTGGGGATACCCCATTTGTTATTGTAGGGTCTCCCATGTCTGGGAGGAGCCGGGGGGTGCGGGTGCCCACTCACGGCACTCCTGGAGGCGGCGTTGGCAGAGCTGGGCGCTGAGTGGGGCGCAGGTGTGCACTGCGCCCTCGGGGGGGCACAGGCGCTGGTAGGGGGCACAGGCCTGGCTCAGCGCCCGGTTGCGCTGGGGCAGCTCGGGCAGTGCCTGGGCATCCAGCAGGGCCTGGCAGCTGGGGGGCATGGCAGGAGGCGCAGCTGGCGCTGCAAGGACAGCAGGGCTGTGGGCATCGCTGTGTCCTCCCTGTGCTCCTCTGCCCAGGCCACCCCCGTCTCTGCTTTGGGATGGGTGGGAAGGGAGCATGATAGGCTGTGGAGTCAGCATGTTTTGGTAGGGTCTTCCGGGTACTGGGGTACGTTTTTGGGGTGAATATCTGAAAAGTTCACGAGGGATCAGAAAATGATTTGGATAGGGCTCCAGGTGATTGGGTAAGATTTAGATACAATGGGAACTGCTTGGGCAGGGTCATTAGCAGTTATGGATATTTTTCAGGAGTCAGGGTGCTGTTTTGGTAAAAGCCTGTAAATTAAGCCTATAGGGGATGAGTATGGTTTGGGTAAAATCTTGGAGTATCATTTTGATAGGATTTCTAAGGGATTATGCAGGCATCCAAATATTAGGGTAGAGTCTCCAGGCATGGATGCAGGTTTTGGTAGGATCTTCTGGGCATGGGCTGGTGTTTGGATATGACCCTTGGGCTGGGGATCCTGACTCCTATTTGGGTAGGGTCTCCTGGGGACAGGGCAGGGCAGTGGGGGCAATGGGGTCATGACTCACGTGGGCAGCGGCCGGTGCTGTTGGCGCAGGGTGGGAAGAGGCAGGGGGCACAGAGCCCGCAGGCGCCGCGCTGCCGCTGCTGCTCGGACAGCGCCCGCTCCAGGGCCAGCAGGGCGCTCCTCAGGGCCGCCTCCAGCACCAGCGTCCCCCGGCTTGACAGCGCTGGTGGGTGCACACAGGGGGCTCAGACCCCCAGAGCCCCCACTGCTGCCCCCCACCCAGCCACGGGGTGTCCCCAGCCCGCCTGGTGCCTGCGCCCTGGTATTGCCACAGCAGGTGTCAGGCTGGGCATGGCCTGTCACCCTCTGCCTACAGTGACAGCCACCAGTGTCGCCTCACTGCTGGAGCTGGCACACGCACACCTGGGTGTTTGCCCAGGTCTCTGTGTTCCTGTTTTACATGGAGACAGGGTGTGAGCCCAGGCAGGTGTGCCCACGTGTACCTCTGTGCACACTTTTGAGTGCACACTTGTTGTACCAGGGTCCATGTGCCCATGTCTGCATGTTCCTGCAAGTGCCCATGTGTGTGCAGTCCTGTGCCTGCCCTATGCGTGCGTGCCCCCGTGTGCACTGTGACCACCTGTACCCATGGAGAGCCACCTTCCATGCCCTGGCAGATTGTGCCCTGGAAGTGGCACAGCGCTGGTGCTGCAGGGCATAAACCACAGCACTCCCTGCACCCCCTGTGTCCCCTAGTGCCACTGGCAGCACTTGACACTCAGTCCAGGCAGCACAGACATGCCCCGGGTTTTAGGGGGTTTTGACAAGGACCTGGCCATCCCGCTTGTGCTGCCACCCTACCTGAGAGTGAACCCAAGGGTCCCATCTCCTACAGCCACCCCATCTGCCGCCAGACTCTCCCGCAAAGACACCCCCGTCCCTGTGCCTCACTGACCTTGCAGGATGCTGGCCGGCATGGGGTACAGCCTCTGGCCCACGGGAGCCCCCCCCACCAGCTGCAGCAGCGGCAGCAGAAGCACGGGGGGGACCAGCCGGACCCCGAGAAGACCGTCCCGTGTCCTCTTCCCTCTTTGCTCCATCCCCGGGCGGGCAAAGGGGGGCAGGCGGGGGGAACCCCCGAAATGCCCGAGGCAGGCAAGGAGGGATGGATATATACGGTGCCCCCCGGGCGGTGGGAGGAGAGAGGGGCCGGGGGAGCACAAACAGGCGAGTTCATTAATGTCGCGCCAAGATGCCAGCTCGGGGCGGGGGGCGCGGGGGGGGCGCAGCCGGGGCCTCAATGCCGCCTTTGTTCGACGAGGCCTCCGGGCGGGCAGCATCAGACGGGCGCTGCGCTCCGGCGCTGCCCGCGGCCCTTGATCATTTTCACGCCAAGCCCTGGCCGCGCCACCCTCCCTGCTGCGGGCCCCGGGCGGGTGGGAACGCACCGGCGGCTGCGGGCGCGGGGGCCCGGGCTGGGCGTGGGAGCCCCGCCGGCGGTTTCAAAGGCGGCAGCGGGCCGGGAGCGGCCGAGCGCACCAGGCGGGGGAAGGGAAGGCGCGGGTGTCCGGGGAGGGGTCCCCGCTCCCTGTGCCAGCCCAAGCCTGGCTGAACAGATCGCCCCGCCTAAGGGCGCTGCACCCCCGCGCTGAGCGGCGGCTGCCCCCGGGGATACCCCTCCGATGCCCCCGCCGCAGTATGCCCTGTCCTGTGCAGGGTGCAGGCAGGAAGACGGGCCCCGGCCGGGGCAGGTGGGACCGTGTCACCGGCTGTCCTTCTTGCTTGTTCTCTTTTTCAGCAGCGGGCCCGGGTTGGGAGCAGCTTTGGCCCCAGGGGTGGGAGGGCAACACTCACCGGCCCAGCGGGACAGTCTGCTAAGTGCCCCCGGCTCGGCTGGGCACTGGCACCACATTTTGGGATGCCACTGCCTTGCCCCACTTGCGACCCTCCTGTGCCCAGGAGCCCAGCCTCAGCTCCTTTGGTTAAAAAGTGCAGCTGCATTTCCATCACTTTGGGGTGCAACAGATGCCCATGACCCCAACTCTGTCCCTGTAAAAGGAACTGAGGTTCCTGGGTCCCATGTCCATTTGTGTGCAGCCCATCTTTGCTAGGGGGCAGAGATGGGTGCCTGTGTCCAGAGATCTGTGTTTGCTAGGGGTAGGGGGTGTCCGTGCCCCCCATGTCCTCTGGGGAACAGGGGGTGCCTGTGCTCAAATCTCTGGACTCCACAGGGGTACCCACACCCCACTCTCTGCCCCCAGTAAGTGCAGCAGGTGCCCCTGTCCCCATCCCTATTTCGAGTCCTGCGGGTGCTCGTCCCCATTAGGGGCAGGAGCGGCTCCGTGCCCGCGCTCCCCCTGGTCCTCCCGGCCGCGATGGTGCCAGCGGGGCGCGGACAATGCCGCTTCAGTGGCACATCAAAGGCACGGGCTGCCCGCGGCTGGCACGGCGACAGGCCCGCCGCAGATGAAAGCCCCGGCCGCGCGGGCTCCCACCTCGGCCGCGGGGGCACGCTGTGCCTCCGTCCCACGGGGGACGGCGGGGCCGAGTGGGGGGACACAGCCCCGCGGCTCACAGGGGCGCGCTCTGCCGCCCCGTCCCGGTGTCCCCGCACGGATCCCCCCACCAGCGACACGCGGGGATCCAATCGATCCGCTGACCGCAATCGGCGCCCACGCGGGAACTTGAGGCCGGAGTGGTGCTCGCCCCCGGCCGCACCGCGCCCCCCGCTCCCGGTGCGGGTGCCAACCCCATTAACCTAATTGGCGAGGCGCTCGGCCGCCCCGGGCGGCGGCGGCAGTGGGACCCCGGGGCCCGGGCAGATCCCAGCCCAGGCAGCGGGCAGGGGGGGACGGTGCCCCCGGGGCCCCAATTGTCCGGTAATTGGCGCGGGCAGCCGAGCCCGGCCGGCAGCGCCGCGGGGCGAGTGGGCGGACATGGGCGGGAGCTGTACCGGAGCTCCCGGGAGGGCCCGGGGCTGCATGAGCCGGTATCAGGTGTTGACCACTGGGGGGTCGGGGGCAGGGGGCGCGTGGCGACGCAGGGGTGGGTTTTGGGGTGCGAGAGGAGTGGGGCGAGTTCGGAGGACGCGAGTGGGGGAACAGTGCCGGGGACCAGAGTGGGGAGACCCCGGAAGGGCCGAGAGTTGTGGGTGTAGAGTGACCCAGGCTGGGGAGGAAGTCACTGTGGGGGTGTTGGGGTGTGGCTTGGGGGGGCGGTGGAGGGGACCACTATGGAAGAGCATTTTGGGACGGAGGACAGGTGACAAGCGCGGGGGGCTGTGGGCGGGGCCACTAAAGGGGCGTGGGCAGAGTGCACGGTGGGGCGGGGCCTCAATGGTGGGCTAGCACGGGGCGGGGCCTATCGAGGGGCGCGGTCGGAGGCGTGGCCTGAGCGGCGTGTCGTGGGCGGGGCCGTGTGTGGGGCGGGGCCCGGCGGGTCGGGACCGGGTCGGCGGGCGGAGCTGCCGGGGCCGGGGCCGGGGCCGGACGTTTTTCGGGATCGGCGGGGCCCGAGCCGGGCCGGGCCGGGCCATGGCGAGCTCGGAGCGGAGCGCGCTGCTCACGTACCGCCTGTGTGGCGGCTCGGCCGAGGAGGAGCGGGGCCGGGAGCGCGGCCGGGCCGCCGCCGCCCCCCGCAAGCTGCCCACATTCCTGGGCGTTGTGGTGCCCACGCTGCTCTCCATGTTCAGCGTCGTCCTCTTCCTGCGCCTCGGTGAGTGCCGCCGCCCCCGGGGCACCCCCCGCTCCCGGCCGCGGCCCGGGGACCCTCGAGAGTCACCAGCTCTGCCTGGTACCCCCAGCCCGGCCACCGTCTAGTCTCGGGGTCCCCGCCTCTGGAGCCCCGAGCCACCCAGTCTGGGTGCCAGTGCCCTCCCAGTGCCCTCTCCTGGGCCTCCGTCTCTGCTGCAGTCCCAGTGCTCCCCTCCAGTGCGTACCCCAGTGCCCACAGTTTGCGGTCCCCTTGCCTTTCGCCTGCCTGCTCGATTCCAGACCGGGCTGGGGTCCTGGTGCTGTGTCCCCACCTGACCCCACTAGGCTAGGGGCTCGGGACAGGAACCTGCACTACAGGAACCCAATTAGGACCTTAGGGACCCTAGTTCAAAACCCTGATGTTCCGGGAGTAGAATCCTGTGTCTTCCCCTAAACGGGATTCCAGTGCCTTAATGTCCACCTGTCCCCTAGTGCTGGGATCCTGCTGCTTCCCAGGCATCCTGCAGCGCCAGGCTCCAGCACCCCAGTTCTCTCCTGCATCGCATCCAGTGTCCCAAGGGCAGAACCCTGGTGTCCCCCAGCAGATTCTCAGCTTCCCCTGTGTGCGTGTGCAAAGGGCACGCATTGTTTCCCAGTCTGCCCCCAGTTTGGTTATGAGTCTGTTACTGTGACCCCTGGGAGACGAAGGGGGCAGGATGGGCATGGGCTGGGGCAGCTGGCAGCCTTTTGTGGGGCCTGAAGGGGGGGTGCCCCAGCATGGCCCGGGGCAGGCGGGGCGGGCAGTGTTTGCTCTGGTCCGGGAACGGGAAAAGCTTTTCCTCTTTCGCTTTCCGCCCACGGAAAGCCCAGGGCGGGAGTTGGCGGCGTGCCCAGGGGGCCCCGCCGGGCCATGGGGACCTTGAGACCATTCCCCTGTCTGGGAGGCCCCCAGGATGGGGGCACGGGCCATCACCCCTGTCATCGTTCACCCCTTTCCCACTCCCCTGCCTGGGGACTTCGTACAGGCTCTGCCTCCCCCAGCCCCACAGCGGGCACCGGCCTCTCCCTGCCTGACCTGGCCCCCGCCCGGGGCTGTGTTACCCCGGGCACCGCGGGGCTCTAGGGGAGGTGCGGGTGGAGGGGAAGGAAAGCTGCCAGGAAGAGGAACTTTCCCACTCTGGGGAGCCAAGGCTCTCCCGGTCGGCTCCCCGCTTCCCCCACACCCTCACATGCTCCCCACATCTCCTGGGTTAGCAGCCCCTCCTGCTTAGACCCGCAGTGCTTTTGGGGCATCCCTTTATTTCCACCACACCCCCACCCCCCCTTACATGTGGCACTCGGATGCCCTCCGGCTCTCTGGGGACCGCAGCGGGTGCCCTCAAAGCCAGCGTGTCGCCCCGAGGGCTCCTTGCGGTGCGGGTGCCCCGGTCACCCCCCCTCGCCTCTCCCGCGGGCACATCCGCGGCCTGGCCTGTGGCTGAGATAGGGCAGCGCCCACAGCCGCGGGCAGCCCCTTCCCGCCCGCAGTGTCGCCAGCCGGGATCGCTCCGCCGGGATCGCTGCCGTCACCCCGGGCAGGGCCGGGGGGACTCTGGGCCCCTCTCTGCGGGAACACCGACCCGCCCCTCTGGGAGCGGTGCCGTGGCTGGCAGGGACACCCGCACTGCTTCTACTTCCTGCTGTGCTGTAGGCAAGCAGGCAGCAAGGGAACCCCTGTGGGGAGCTCCTGACTCCCCACTCTGGGGAACAAGGGTGGCAGCAGGGCACGGGGGTCCCAGCAGCAGAGCCCCTTCCCTATTTGTTTGGTTTTTGGGCACACCTGGGCCGGACACGGGTGGAAAATGGAGATACCCTGAAAGAGGGAGACACTGGTGTGGGCTGCTGTGGGTGGGAGGTGGAAGCATCCTCATCCTGGATGGAAGGGGGCTGGCAGGTCCTGGGGGAAGGTGTGGGCACAGGGATGGGAGTGGCCACGTTCCTCAGTGGGGTGAGGTCTGTGTGGTGGCAGTGCCAGGGACTCTGTCCTGCAGGTTGTCCATGCTCAGCTAATGGGCACGCTGGCCTCTCCCATCCTTGGCAGGGTTCGTGGTGGGTCATGCTGGGCTGTACCAGGCTCTGGCCATGTTCGCAGTGGCATATTTCATCATTGGCATGACAGTGCTGTCTGTGTGTGCCATTGCCACCAACGGGGCACTGGATGCTGGAGGAGCCTACTGTATCCTTTGCTGTGGGTGCTGTATCCCAGTGCTGCTGGGACAGTACATGTGGGACAAAGCTGAGTGACTACCCAGTGGCCTTGGGGTGCCATGCTGAGGCTGGGACCCTGTTGGCCTGGGAGAGAGGGGAGGGAGCATCTGACGGTGGTTTGTGCTGCTGACATCTTCCCTTGACACGAGCAAGATATGATCAGCCGTGCCTTGGGCCCGGAGTTTGGCGGCAGCATCGGGATCATGTTTTTTCTGGCCAATGTGTGTGGCAGTGCCCTCTATGTGCTGGGGCTGGTGGAGGCAGTGGTGGACAGCTTTGGGATCCCGCCTGGTGAGTACCACCCTGCGTGGTGGCAGGGGACAGCAGGTATCCCTTACCTGAGCAGCCCTAGTGCTGTGCCAGGCATGCCAAGCACCATGCCCAGCAGAGCCGGCATGGCTCACCCAGCCCTCTGGCCAGTGAGTTGGTGCCCATCATGCTTGACACAATGCTAGTAGCTCTCAGCTCCCTGTGATGCCCCCTCTGAGCTTGGCTGATCCTGACTTGTCTCTGCGCAGGGCAAGAAGCGGGCACAGGTGTCCACGTCCTGCCCCAGAGCTACTGGTTCGAGCTGCTCTACGGCACCGTGCTGCTGGCGCTCTGCCTCCTTGTGTGCCTCGTGGGTGCCTCCATCTATGCCAAGGCCACCTTCCTCATCTTCCTCATCGTTGCAGCTGTCTTGGGCACCATCCTTGTCAGCTTCTTTGCCACACGGCCCCTGAAGGTGCCCATCCGCCTGCCCGACAGCAATGGCACTGAGACTGATAATGGCTCCTTCACCGGCTTCTCCCTCAGCACTCTGCGAGACAACCTGGGCGGTGAGGAGAGGCTTCTCCCACCTGCCTGCCGTGCCCACTGGCACTGCCACATCGCATGGGGCTTGCTCGAGGGTGGGGGCAGTTGGTGGGCACAAAGCAGGTGCTGTGGGGTGGTTTCTCTTGGAGGTTACGTGTGGGGACATGGAGGAGTGGGCCTGTGGCGGGGCTGTGCCACCCTGGACAGCCTGTCACAGCTTCTGTCTCTGTGTCCTGCAGGTAAGTATGATGTGGACTACACCACCGGGCAGATGATGAGCTTCAGCTCCGTGTTTGCAGTGATGTTCAACGGCTGCACTGGCATCATGGCAGGCTCCAACATGTCAGGTATGGACGTGCCTGGCAGGGTGGCACGAGGAACAGGAACTGGGAGAGATGAGGGGTGTGCTGTGCCCGTGGGCACTAATGCTGCCTGCTGCTGCCCACAGGGGACCTGAAGCGCCCGAGCTATTCCATCCCACGGGGCACCATCTCTGCTGTGCTCTTCACCTACCTCGTCTACAACCTGCTGGCTTTCCTCATGTGTGCCACCTGCAACAGGTATGGCCACCTCTCCGCCTGCCAGGGTGTGCCTGGTGCCAGGGCAGGCTGGCCTGGGCTGAGGCAGATGCCAGTGTGTGTGTGTCCCTCTCCAGGACCCTGCTGCAGAAAGACTATGGCTTCTTGCGTGACATCAGTATCTTCCCACCGCTGGTCACTGTGGGCATCTATGCTGCCACTCTCTCTGCAGCCATGAGCAACCTCATCGGGGCATCCCGCATCCTGTACGCCCTGGCCCGGGATGATCTCTTTGGTGAGTGCCCAGAATGCCCTGGCACTCGTTGGAGCCCCCTCAGCAAGTTGTCCCTGCTAGGACCAGCCCTGACAGCAGGGAACTCCCTTCTTGGTGTGGAGGTGATGGTTTGTGGGCTGGTGTGTGCCCATTTGGGTCACCTGCATGTCCTGGAATTTGCCCCCGCCCCAGCACTCAGGGTGGGGATGGGACTCTGGCTGGTGGTTGAACCTGTGGCTGCCTACTGGGGTGTCCCAGCCCAGCCTCCCTGCTCTGCCTTGCAGGCCAGGCACTGGCACTGGCCAAGAAGACATCTGCCAGTGGGAACCCCGTGATGGCAGTGATCCTCTCCTGGCTGGTGGTGCAGGTGAGTTTGTCAGCCATGCTTCTTTCCTGGCCTTGGTGGGTGAAGGTTGGTTGTTACCCGGGCTGGGTGTTGTGGAGCCTGGCATGTCCCCTTGCCCTGTGGAATTCCTCTCCCAGCCCCCCTGGGTGTCCTACTGAAGTTGTGCCCTTCCCTCCCTGAGGCAGGAGGTATCCCATAAATTAAGGATAAATCACAAAAAGGAAAAGGGACTCCTGTCTGTACCCTTACCCATCATACCCCTGGGATACACCCCAAGTGGACAGGGGTGGTTTGGGCACATGCCTGATGTGCCATCCCAGGGTATGCATTCACCCTGTGCTCTCTGCAGCTTGTGCTCTTTTCTGGGAAGCTCAACACCATCGCAAGTGTCGTGACAATCTTCTTCCTCCTGGTTTATGCCACTGTCAACCTGGCCTGCCTGGCACTGGAATGGGCCTCGGCCCCCAACTTCAGGTACCCACTGCCACAGGGGAGAGAGGCTGTGCTGAAATGTTTGGCAGGCACCCATCCCTCCATTCTTCTGTCTGTGTTTCCCCTGCCACCCCTGTGCCTGAGATTTATGATGAGATGGTGGGCAGAGATGCTGAACTCCCCTCTCCTGGGCATTAGAGGGACAAAGACACCCCTATCCTTGGGGAGAGAAGGGGACAGGTCCTGGAATGGCACTGGCTTGGCACGGTTCTTGTGCACTGGCACTGCTTTGCTGAGTGGATATGGATAAATCCAGCACCATGGGTACCACCCGCCCCCTCCCCTCAGGCTTCCAGAGGTAATTTATAGCCTGGGCCCGGCCGGCATCCCCCGGGCAGTTTGCCAAGCGGTGATGGAGCCCACTTTCCATTAGCGCTAATTAAACTAACGGAGAAGGGGGAGGGAGGAAGGAGGATTCTGGGTGGGAGGAGGAGAAAATATCTTCCAGGAAGAAGGAGTATGTGTAGCAGGCAGGCCCAGCCTGTGGTACAGGGTGTGGGGTACCCTGGTGTGAGGCTGGGCTCGTGGGGCTGCCCAGATCTGGGGTGCTGGGAATGGCCGGGGGAGCCTGATCTCCCTCCTGGGTGATGCCCACTGCCCCCAGTGCAGGCTGCTGACTCCACAGCAGGGAGAGTCCCCCAGGTGGGCAGAGGTGTTGCACAAGTAGGGCTGGGTGGCACTGCCTGGGAGTCCCCCAGAGGCCCCATTCCCAAAGGAGAGCTGATGCCTGTGCCAGGCTGTGGCTTGGCCCCCATCTGCCCTGCCCAGCTGCTTCCTTGACTTGGCACGGAATGGGGCAGGATCAGTGCCTTGGGGGAGCCTGCTGGGACGGGTAGCAACAGGCCCCTCACCCACCCCACATCTGGTGCCTCCCCCCTCCCCTCACTGAGGTCTGCATCAAGCACAGCGGAAAAGGATTTTAATTACCTTTCAGGAAAAACAGCAATTAGAGAAAATAACAGCTTCTTGCCTCCCCGCCTCTGCCTCCCTGCACCAGAATGAGCGGGCACCATGGCTGGCAGCGCTGCCATGCACTGCCCATTACTACCTGGGTGTTCCAGGACACTGCCAGTCCCATGGCCATCATTGCCCTGTCTGCCTAGGGCTGGCAGCAACAGGCTGCCCACTGCCCTGGGAGATACCATCTCCCCTCCATAACTTCTCCTCCGGGTGCATAGGTGCCCAACATGCCCTGGGCTGGCACAGCAGAATCACTGGGGGTGGGTGGTGTGGCCCTTTGGCACAGCTCCCCTTGCTGTGCCCTTCCCACAGGCAGCATGGGCACCACATGATAGCAGGTGTCCCCTCCTCCCTGCTGCAGGCCCACTTTCCGGTACTTCACCTGGCACACGTGCCTGCTGGGCATCGCAGGCTGCTGCGTCATGATGTTCCTCATCAGCCCTGTGTCGGCCTCAGCGAGCCTGGGCTTCCTCCTCCTCCTCCTCCTTGCCCTTCACTACCTCTCACCCAGCAGCACCTGGGGCTACATCAGCCAGGCCCTCATCTTTCATCAGGTAAGTGCTGTCCTCTTGTTGTCCCCTTGGGGTGGAATGCTGGTGTCCCCGTGGCAGCTCAGCTGTGTCCTGGGCAGCATGTCCTCAGGACTGGCATCCCCAGGGGGTGGAGTGGTGAAACAAAAAGGCTTCCTCACCTGTTTCCCTCCCTCCGTCCTGCAGGTGCGGAAGTACCTGCTGATGCTGGATGTGCGGAAGGACCACGTCAAGTTCTGGCGCCCGCAGATGCTGCTGATGGTGCAGAACCCGCGAGGCAGCGCCCGCCTCATCGACTTTGTCAATGACCTCAAGAAGAGCGGCCTCTATGTCCTGGGCCATGTGGAGCTGCAGGACTTGGGTGAGGATCTGCACTGTCTCCTGTGCTAATGGCCTCTGCACTCTGCTGTGGTGCCAGAGGGCTCCTGGGCTTCTTGGATTGACAGTGCTGACCAGTTGATGGCTGAGGAATGTCAGTGTTTTGGGCACATGTGTGGCACATTGGGCTTGGCTGCTATGGGGACATCAGTGAGTTGTGTCTGTCCCATGCCTCCTGTGCACACACACTTATACATGCATGTGCATGAATGTCCATCCCTACACGTGCACATGGGGCTCCTGCATGTGTCGGTGTTGGCATGAGGCGTGTGCCAGCCAGGTTAGCACCTGTACACACCCAGCACACACTTGGCACAGACTTGCACACGTGTGTGCCTGTGTCCATCCTCACCTCACACCTGCTGCTGTGTGTCCAGGTGCCTTGTGGGTGTTTGCACTCTCATTTGTGTTGCACACGCGTGCTCTCCCTGGCACATGACATGGCTGATGCACAGGCTCTGTTCCCCCTTCCCTGCTGTTGCTGTGGTGACTAATGGCCTGAAATTGGGGAGTGGGGATGGGGCTGCCTGGGGTTTCTTATACATTTATATACAATTTTATATCTCTCTCTGTAAGCACCTCTCCATCTCACCCGTGCTGGGGTGGGCACAGGGTTTTGCAGCAGGGGTGCACACCAGGGTTAGCCCCAGTATGGGATATCTGTCCCACTGATGCTGGTTTTGTCCCCCACCCAGACATGCTGCCCTCAGATCCACTGCAGGCCCAGCAGGACTCGTGGCTCAGCTTGGTGGACAAACTGAATGTCAAGGCCTTTGTCAGCCTCACCCTTGCACCCTCAGTGCGGCACGGTGTCCGACAGCTCCTCTTCACCTCTGGCCTTGGTAAGTGGTGCCTGGTCTAGACATGGGTGAGGGTCCATCCTGCTGTCCCCGTGGGTTGAGAAGTGCCAAGGGGTTTGGAGGCACCTGGATGGTTGATGCCAGAGCCAGGTTTGCTCTTGGAAGCGTCTGGGATGAGCTGTAGACATTTTGGGGTTTGGAAGCATCACTGTTGGCAGTGTTGAGGGGCTTGAAGATCCCTGCGTGAGATATGCCAAGGAGTTTGGAAGCACCCAGTGTGGGCAGTCCCAAAGCCAAGTGGAAGAGGTATTGAGTGGGCAGTGCAAAAATGGAGTCAGGTCATGGAGCTATCTAGGTTTGATCCTGAGGGGTCTGAAATTGGCAGGCTGAGCAATGCCAAAGTCAAGCTGTGCCTTGTTGACACCTGCAGTGCCAGGAGGGCTGGTGGAGCCCTCTGCCTCTGCTCAGCTGGGCTGGCACGGTCTCTCTGGCAGGCGGGATGCGCCCCAACACCCTGGTGCTGGGTTTCTATGACGATGAGGCACCGCAGGACGGTCTGGCCCGGCACCCCGCCTTCACCAGCGCCCGTGAGGAGGTTCCCCTGGGCTTCCCCCCACTGCGGGCAGCCGCCACTCCCAAACTGCTGTCAGCCCGGGAGTACGTGGGCATCGTGGCTGACGCCCTGAAGATGCTTCGCAATGTCCTGCTGGCCCGGCAGCTGGAGAGCCTGGACAAGGCCTGGGAGCTGCGGCGGGCCGCCAGCCCCCCGCCCACCATCCACGTGTGGCCCGTCAACCTGCTGCGGCCCGACAGCGCCCGCTATGCCGACACCTGCAGCCTGTTCCTGCTGCAGATGGCCTGCGTCCTCAACATGGCGCGGGCCTGGCGCCGGGCCCGCCTGCGCCTCTTCCTCTGCGTCGAGGCGGGCACCATGCCCCATGCCCAGGAGGAGAAGCTGCGCCAGCTCCTCAAGGACCTGCGCATCCAGGCCCAGATCCAGCTGGTGCCCTGGGATGCCATCACCCGCCTGCACTGGCAAACCTGCCAGGGACCCTCAGGAGGGCCAGCGGAGGAGGAGGAAGAGGAGGAAGGGGTTGTGAACTTCCCGACCAACACCACCCAAGTGTCAGATGAGTACGTGCGTGCCGCCAACAAACTGGTCCTGGAGCAGAGCCCCGCGCCGGCCGTGCGCTTCCTGTACTTGCCGCGGCCGCCGGCCGACACCAGCCTCTACCCGCTCTATCTGCACCAGCTGGAGCTGCTCACCCGCGGGCTGGGCCCCACCGTGCTGGTGCACGGGGTGAGTGCCGTCACCAGCACCCAGCTCTAGGTGACCCCCAGGTCCCCCTCGGCACCCTCCACACTCCTTTGCCCAGTGCCTTTAGCAGCCCGAGCCTGAGGATGGCCCTAGTGTCTCCATCCTGGTGGGCAAAGAGGGTACCCCACAGTGAGATGTGGGTGCAGGGAGGGGGTTTGATTTTCGGGGATGTCTCCTGCAGAGGATTAAAGCTGCCCTGGCAGGATCCTGGCACAGCTCTGGGGCTGGATGGGCAGCACGGTGCATTCACGGTGCCTTTTCTTTGGAGTAGGGCAGGGTCTCTAGCAGGGTCCTGGGGGGGGCGAGCACTGGGTGCCCCAGTTGTCTGCTGGGAGCCCCTTAGCTGCACCCTGCAACCCCTCTGTAGTTCCTCCCCTGCCGCAGCCCCCGTCCTCTCCTCCGCCAGCTCCTCCGGGCACCCAGCCAGCAGCGGGGATTGATTAAAGGCAGCCTCGACCTTGGTGCCCCAGCTCCCCGCCATCCTCCTGCCTTTCATTAGGAAAAATTAAATGGGAAAGGGTGGGGGAGGGGAGCCTGGAGGCCTGGGCTCCCTTTGTGAGGCTGGGTGGGGGAAGCAATCGGGTGCTGGCCCTAATGGCTGCAGTGTGTGGCACCCTGGATCTTGCTCCGTACCCCCAGTGCTCTTAGATGGGGGCTATCCAGATGCTTCAATCTGTAGTCCCCCCCAGCCCCATGACTGCTGATCCCCTGGTGCTGGCAGAAAATGGGGAAATTATTTGTGGTGGGGTCCTTACCCACACACCTGGGTCTCCTGACCTGTTTTTTGGGGCATTTTTATTTCCCCACACACATCATGACCTGCAGGGGGAAGCTGGCCTTGCCCCCTGCCCTCCCTTATTGATTAGAGGAGGGCAGGAAATTGCCTGGGTGCAGCACGATAAATCCATCGGGTGCCTGGTGGGTGGGCAGTGTGCCCAGTGCTGCCTGATGAATTGCTTCCTATTAACCCCAGCACGGGGGGCTGCTCCCCGCCAGGCTGGGCTCCAGCAGGGGTGACAAGTGTGGCACTGCTGCCTGTGCCTGCTCTCACCAAACTTGGCACTGCTGGCTGGCAGCTCTGGTCAGGCAGAGAGCTGGCAAAACCCAGGTGGTTGGGTGCAGCTGGGAGGAAAAACGGTGGAGACCCACATTTTGCAGTGGATTGTGCCCTGGCTGGGGAGGAGGGGGCTGGGGCTGGCTTTGCTCGCTCCTGCAGGAGCTGGGTGCCCTGGGGCGAGCACCACACGTCCCACGGGATTTATTTACAAACAGTCGGAAGCTGGCACAGGGCAGCCTGGCACCAGCGGGACCCGGAGGCCTATAATGTTAATTATCACCACGTAATTAAAAGCCCATAAAAAGCCTCACACTTCATTAAATTAAAGCTTCCCCTCACTGTGCCCATGGGCTCCAGCAGAGTTAACCTTGGCCATGCCAGGCACCAGCACCTCTTCAGGCAGGGTCCCGGGGCTAGGGGTGCATGGGAGCCCAGGCTCAGGACCGTGCAGCCCCCACAGCGTTGCAGGGGGTGCAGCATTGCCCATGCATGAGCACTCTGCAACACCGTTCATGTCACACCTGAGCCACTGTGCCTGGGCACATCCAGGGCTGCTGTCCCAGTCAGAGATGCCCACGCAGGGACATGGACACGTGTGCCCATGGCACCGCTGCAGACACACTGTCACACACCCCGTGGCCCGGGCAGGGGCTGACACGGGCACGCACAGGCACAGCCAGGTGTGTCCGTGCAGCATCACGGCCGCTGCAGAGGCAGCACCACGCGCCCGCGCCGCGGCTCCGGCAAACCAGCTCCGGCACGCACCGCCCACGCGGCACACACCTACACAAACAGCAGCTTTCCTCTTTCCCAACAGCCAGAGGGGCAGACAAACAGCCACACTCACACCCCTGCATCTCCTCCAGACTCCCACCCATTGCTGTCTGTGCCCAGAGGGGAGGGACTGTGCAGAGAGCACCCATCTGTGCCTGCCCCCTCTGTGCCTTGATTTCCCCGAGCGCTGGGCTGTGCTGGGGTAGAGCCCAGTGAATGGGTGACCCCCAAACCCTCTTGGTGCTCTGCATCAGAGGTGCTATGCCAAGGTCTGGGGAGGGATACAAAGTGCCCACCAGCACATAAGCAGGGATGTGTGTATGTGTGTAGATGTTCAGGCAGGGATATGCATAAAGGAGGAGAGTGTGTGTGCATGTGCACATGGGAGGGGTGCTGTGCTGGGGGCTGTACACGTGCACAAGGGCTGTCTGTATGTGCACACACGTTGGTGTGGGTGTATATACCCACCCCTAGGTGTGACACCCCGATGTGCACACAGGGCTCCAGGAAGGGGGAGCCAGGGGGGCACGCACCCTTGTGCATTCGGGGTGTGCAAACTGACACATGCATCTGCCCAGAACCCCAGGACTCTGCTGCCAAGTGGGGCCGTGGGCAGGGGGCTCCGGGGGTGGGTGCCCATGGCCCGGCCCTGCGGGGGTGGGCAGCCAACAGGGCCTCGGCTATTTCTTGGAAATTTTGCAGCATTCATTTCAGTGCAAATAAAAGCTGTCATTGCCGGAGAAATGATACTGATCGGGGTCTGAAAAGACAGCAAATTACCCGCCTGAAAATGCACCGCTGGAAAAAAATGCATATTAAACACACAAAAAGGCACTTTGCCATCAGCCGCGCTTCCCCCGCCGCTCCAGAATAACCACACTTTACATAATTCTCCCTCTCCACCTCCGAATTAATTTCGCAGACAGAGGCAGAGGCAACCCTCTGACAATAGCGGAGGGGAGACGCGGCGGCTGCGGGGGGAGTGGGGCTGGGGGCTGCTGGGGGGTGCCGTGCTCTGAGCTGGGGGCACGGCACTAAAGGGATGCCAGGTTTGGAGCTGGGGGAAACCGAGGGGTTTTGGTGGGGAAGGGGACAATGACGACGACTGAGGGGTTTGGGAAAGGTGAGTCCACGGGTGAGGGTTGTGTGTAATGGGTGGATGCACCCAGCTGTGGGGCGGAGCACTCTCCTACTCCCGCCTTGGGTGCTGGGGATGGGCCTCCTTGGGGTGGGACTTGTGGGGTGATGCCCACCCCAAACAGGCAAGTCTTGGGCCAGGTGTTTCCTATAAAGGACAGCTCCTCACTGGTGCAAACCTCAGCCAGCCTGTGGGTGCACCAAAAGGCTGTATTGCCCACCCAGGCTGACACTCCCAAGCTAGCATCCCTCTAAGAAACCCCCGGGAACCTGCCCTGCTTTATTGGGCGTGAGGGCACCATCCCTGCGCCCCAGCGCTGCCGAGGGAGCACAGCGGGGCTCTGGAGGTGATGGTGGGGGGGTTCATCTGGCTGGGTGCTCAGCGCTGAGGGGCTGACAGAGGTGAGAGCGGGTGGCGGAGGTTGGCCCCGCGCTGCTTTGCATTTTCAATGACAGACCCATGCCGGGTGCTCGGGAGAGTGGAAAAATCTTATTTGTCACCTGCTGGCGATGCGCGGAGGCTCCCGCGCCGCGGCTAATCTTGGGGAAAATGAGGATGCCGGCGGGGTGGCCCGCGGCATGGGCAGGGCGGAGCGGGGCTGGCGGGCTGGTGATGATGAGCGCCGGGCCACGGGATGCTCACACCCACCTGGTGATCTCTGGGTGTGTTGGCCCCATGGCACGGATCCTGCTGTTGGGTGTGTGTGGGCTGGGCAGCGCTTGGCGTCCAGAAGCAGGTGCCCTGTCCCCCGGGCCAGTCTGCAAAGGGGTAAATTCTTTTCTTCCATTCCAGCTCCAGCAGCAGCTGCTTGCCTTGCAGTGCCAGTTCCACAGGTTGGCACTGCCTGCACATCCTCTCAGGGCACTCAGTGGACCTTTTTAGGGAAAGTCAGGGTGCAGGCACTGCCTGATGCCCCATATTTACCCGCAGGTGCCCACCCCACACCTGCTGTACCCTGGCTTTTTGAGATGCCAACACCTGCGGGACACCGCAGCGCTCTGCGGCCAGCTCAGATTTATCCATTATTTTATATCCACACGCCTTTAATTTTTACAGCCCTGTTGGAGCAATACCCAGGGCTGTTAATAACACCAGGCCCTCCCCGCCCCCATGTGCATCCATCATGCTCCAACCAAGGCACCAAGCACATCTCAGGGCTGGGTAAGTGCAGGCATGGGGAGTTCCATGCTCCTATCTCCCTCATGAACAGCAGGGTGGATTCCCTGTGCCCAGCCTGATGGGGTGCTCTTGCATCCCACTGGGGTTGGTGATACCTGGCTGCTTAGGGTGCCTGGGCCTGAGGTGCCTCTCTTGTGGGACTCATGATTCTCTCTGCTTTGGTGTGTGCCCCATGAAAGCTGAGCTGCAACACCTGAGCTTGTGTTTAGTGTGCCAGGGTACACGTGGAAGGCAGTGAGTGCTTGAGTGTGAGAGTGTGTGTGAAGGCACAGAGTGTGTGTCTGTGCTGGTGCATGTCAGTGTGTGTGGGTGTACACGTGATGTACATGTGTGCAAACTGCCTGTGCAGGTGATGCTGGGCCTGGCTGCTGCAGAAGGTGCCATGCCCGGGCCATGCCCAGCAGCCCAGCACAGACAGAGCAGCCTCAGCAGCCCCAGGCACCGAGAGCTGTGCCTGGGGCCAGCCCACGGTACCCACAGGACGAGAGAGCAAGTCTCACATCACTGAGCCACCTGTGCCATGACAAGCAGGGCCCCATGCCACAGCACAGCACATGCTGTCCCTCCCCAGCACCCAGGAGACCCAGAGCCCCCTCTGAGCACCCAGGGATGCACTGGCACAGGAGGGTGAGGGTAGCAGGGCACCCCTGAGCATGACAGGCAGGGTGGCCACAGGGGGCCAGAGTACCCAGGCACTGCAGGGGGCCATCGAGGGAATCGCTGGGCTATAAATCTCCTTGCTGGGCCCCCCCGTGGCAGAGCAGCTCACGATATTTATGTTGGGGATTTATCTGCAATGCAGTTTAATATTCCCGGACCTTTGCCTGTGTGCTCAATGCACGGCTTCCTCCTCGTGCCACCCCTGCCACCCCCGTGCCCGCCATCTCACCCGGAGCCTTTCAGGCTCTGTCTCCTGCCCACCCGCAGTCCTGTCCCCCTGCACCCACTGTGGCAGAACGGGGCCGGGCCGGGCTGGGCCCCCGGGGTGCCCAGGCAGGGAGGGGGTGCCAGGATGCCCCTGGCACAGGCCGTCGGCTGTGCCCACTCGTGCCCCTCGGGGGTCCGGCTGCCGGGGGTGACGGCACGGTCCCCGCACGGGGAGTGCCAGGCGGACTGGCACAGCCAGCCCTGTGCCAGCCCCCCCCCCGGGGTAAAGGGGCCCAGGGACACCCCTGCCCTACCTCCCCGCCGGCGAGGATGAGGTAAGGCTGGCGGGTGGCACAGGGCTGCTTCTTTTGCATAATAATCTCGTTAATGGAGCCTGGCCTGCGGGAGAGCCGGGCTGGAGACACCACCCCCTCCCCGCCCCGCCGCCTCCCTCCGGCCCCGCCGCTCCGCCAGCCGCGGCGCGGGGCGCGGAGCGGAGCGCGGGGCGCGCAGCCGGACGGGCGGCGCGGGGCTGGCCAGCCCCCGGCAGCCTCCTGACACCCCTTGAGAGAGCCGCCGAGCACCCCCAGGGCCCCCCGAGCATCCCGGACGGCGTCCCCGAGCATCCCGGCAGCGTCGCCACGGCATCCCGGGAGCATCCTCCAAGTATCTCGGTGAGCAAACCACGAGCGATCCCCGAGCACCCGCGTACTCCCGGGCAGCAGAACGAAGATCATCCCCCCAGCATCCCTCGAGTACCTCGGTGAGCACCCCGCGAGCAGCCCGGGGAGCAGTCCCCGAGAATCCCCCGAATATCCCGGGAATCATCCCGGGGAGCACTTCCCGAGCATCCCTCGAGCAACCCTCGAGCATCGCCCCGAGCACCAAAGGCATCATCCCGACCGGCATCTCCCCAGCATCCCCCGAGCATTTCCCTGCCATCCCGGCAGCACCTTCCCGAACACCCTGGGCAGGCGGCATCCTCCGAGCATCGCGGGCAGCATCCCCCGGGAACCCCCGAGCATCCCCTGAGCATCTCGGGCAGCGCACTGAGCAGCATCCCTCGAGCTTCCCGGGCAGCCCCCTGCCCCCCCACGCTGTGCCGTGCCGGCTGCCGGCCCCGCTAACTTTCCGACGGCAGCAGCTCCCTGGCACGGGCACTGCCGGGCTGCTGCGCCGGGGCACAACTTTGCCCAAGTTGCGGAAGGACGGGGCACGGGGCAGCCCCGCTGTGGGGATGCCGGCCACATCCCGAGCGGCTTTTTGTCCTCCCCCACCTGCAAATCCGGATACCATTCTTCACCTAGCAAGAAGCAGGGTGTCCCTTTGAAGACCCCTCCTCACACTCATCTATGTCCCTACCCTCCTTTCCCCATGGGCAGACCCCTCCTCCCAGCGTGTCACCCTGACAGACACCCCTGCCTGTCGTGCACCTCCCAGTGGAGAGGGGTTGGGTGGGTGGTGGCGATGATTGTGGGGGAATGCTGTGCTGTGTCCACGGGGTGCAGGGTTCCCCCCAGACTGGAATTAACTTTGTTCACACATCACGCACTGCTCCACAATTTGACACAATGCAATGCAACACGGCGCAGCACCACCCCACACAGCACAATGCAACACCGCCCGCCATGGCGCAGCACCACTCATGCAACCCAGTGTGGGGCCACTCAACCTGGCCCAGCCCACGGCTCCCCTCACAAATCTCCCCAAAGCCCCTCTTCCCCAGTCTGCTCACCCCATCCATACCCCACCCAGAGAGACCGGCAGCCTTCTGCTCCCCCTTGTTGCGAAGGGTTCTCATGGTGCTGAGTTTGGGTTCATGGAACACCTTGGACATCCACCCAGCATGGGTGCTCTGGCTGGAGCACTGTGTGGGTGTGGAGGGTCTGAGATTAGCTGTGCCAGAGACTGAAATCTGCCATCATGCAGGTGTCCTGCGTGCAGATGACCTGCCCTGTCACCAAAGGAACTGGCAGAGGGGACAGCCATGGGTAGAGGTGCCACCAAGCTCCTGGCGCTATGGACAATCTCAGTGCCAGCAGTGGGGCACACATGGGGATGGATATACAGGCAGCAATGACGACAAGAAGTAACCCCCCCACCCTTGCTCCTCCCAATCCCCCCCCCATCCATCTCCTCTGCCTTTTCCAGGAGCTTCCTTACTCACCCGGACATCGCCAGTTCCCCGTGGCAGGCACGGCTCTGGCATGAACTGCGGGCTGCCTGAGCCTGCCCTCCGCCTGCCCTGAGCCCCTGCACCAGCGCTGCTGGCGGGGAGCCCCATCCCCGGCCATGGAGAAGACCTACTCGCTGACAGCGCACTACGATGAGTTTCAGGAGGTGAAGTACGTGAGCAAGTACCAGAGCGGGACGCTGCCCAACGGCTTCGCGCTCCAGCTGGGCGCAGGTGCCAAGAAGCGCCGTGGGGGGCTGCCCCGCTGGAGCCGCCGGGAGGTCTGCCTGCTCTCGGGGCTGGTCTTCGCTGCGGGGCTCTGCGTCATCTTGACGTGCATGTTGGTCCTCAAGTACCTGGCGACCGAAGGGGACAGCTACTGCCTGGAGGGGTGCCAGGAGAAGAAGGCCTTCCTGCGGGCATCCCGCTTCCTAAGTGCCAACATGGATGCTACCATCGACCCCTGCCAGGACTTCTACTCGTTCGCCTGTGGCGGCTGGCTCCGGCGGCACGGCATCCCCGAGGACAAGCTGGTGTACGGCACCATCGGGGCCATCGCCGAGCAGAACGAGGCCAAGCTGCGGGCGCTGCTGAGCCGGCCCGTGCGGCGCCGGGCCCGCGCCTCGGCAGAGAGGAAGGTCAAGGAGTTCTTCCGCTCGTGCCTGGACCGGGCCGAGATCGATCGGCTCGGGCCCCGGCCCATGCTGGAGGTCATCGGGGAGTGCGGTGGCTGGGACGCCCCTCCGGAGCGCAGGGACATCAACGAGCTGCTCTACAAGACACAGGGCGTCTACAGTGCTGCCGTGCTCTTCTCCCTCACCGTCAGCCTGGACGAGAGGAACACCTCCCGCTACGTCATCCGGGTGAGGGCACCGTGCCCCTGCGGCTGCCCCTGCCCCGGGCACCCTGGCGGTGTCACTGTCCTTGCTGCAGAGGCACCTGCGCAGGGGCTGGGCTTGGCTGCAGCAGGTGGCTGGGGTGGGGACCCCTCCTGTCCCTGGGGACCCTCCTGTCTTTCCAGCATGGGACCCCTGTGTCAGGGGCACCTTCAGGACAGGGCTGAGGACATGGGCAGAGGCATGCATGGAGTGAGGCAGTGCCACCTGCCTGGGTGCTGAGGACAGCCCAGAGGGCACCAGGGTCTGCAGAGTGCTGGCAGCCAAGCCCTCACCTTGGCATTGTGGCTGCCACTTGTGCCCAGGGACAAGCCCCAGACAGAGGCAGGGGGATGCCCACCAATCCCCCAGCACTGTGCCAGGGCATTTTCCTATGGCTTTCTCAGTCTTTCCCATCCCTGCCAGACCATGTCACTCACCCTGAGGTGCCACCAGAGTACAGGTGGGCTTTGTCTGGCTAGCCAGGTCTCCTGGTGGGTGTGGGGATGCCGTGGTGGGCATGGAGGGAGCACAGCAGTGGCACAGCAGGGATGCCGTGGTGGGCTCGGTGATGGGCACGGAGGTGGGCATAGCAGGGAAAGGGTGAGCACGGGTGGGCGTGGTGGGGACGAGGTGGTGGTGATGGCGAGGGCAGTGGGGGGACACAGCGGTGGAGCCGAGCCGCCCCGTTCCCTGTGAGGTAGTGGGGCTGTGGGATGTGAGTGTGAGTGGGTGTGCGGGGCAGGGCGGCTCGCTGCCGGCTCCGGCCGCGCGTGTGCAACACTAGAGGGAGCGTCGGTCACAGGGAAAGGATGGGAGGCTGAGCGGGACCGGGAGTGCGCGGGGTGGGACCCCGGGGTGAGGGGGGAGATGGGTGTGACAGCCAGGGCTAAGGGTCAGGGCTTGGGGTATCGGGGGTGTGATTGCGGTGGGTGTGCGATGGGTGTGAGTGGACAGGGTGTATGGGGGCTGGGGGGTGTGTGGGGGCTGCAGGTTTCAGCGCCCATCCAGGAAAGCAAAGGGGGCAGGGGGGATGAGGAAGATGGGGGAGGAAGGCTGGAGGTGCCCGTGGGTGCGCGGGCAGTGCTGTGGCTGTGTGAGGGGAGGGGGGCTGGTGCAGTGAGCTGGGGGGAGCTGAGCCAGAGAGAGAGAAGGAGAGAGTGCACGTGTGTGTGTGTGTGTGTGTGTGTGTGTGTGCGTGCGTGCATGGAGCAGGGGTAAAACAGAAAAATGGTTGTTGCTTGTGTAGGCATGTGAACATCCATAGGTGTGTGTCCAGAGGGGTGAGTTACCTGTGTGCTTGTGTGTGTGAGTGTGCAGGTAACGTGCAAGTGTGCTCAGGTGTGTGTTTGGCTTGGAGGCTGTGCCTGTGGTTGCAGCCCAGCAGGGCTGTGTGTGAAGAGCGAGGGTGTCCTTGCAGCTCGCCATGCAGGCTGCAGCACAGCAGTGGGGCTGGCCATGGGGCAGGTGGGGGACACCAGGGAGCAGGGAAGGGGCAGAGAGTGCTGGCAGCATAGGGCAGGCTGTGGGGCAACCCATGTGCCAGTCAGGCCGTGGAGCAAGGGCCTGCTCTGTGCCCAGCACTCCCAGCCTGTTGCATGCTGCCTGCTGCAGCTCCAGCAGCCTCCAGCAGGAGGGAAACTGAGGCAGGGACGTGCCCATTCCTGGGGCTGCTCCAGCACACTGCCATCCTTGGCTCCAGGGACACCAGGGCCATTCTGTGATATGGGGAAGGCGAGGGGAGCCTGGGCCTGCACAGGGCCCTCCCTCTGCTCACCCAGTGCCCATCTCTCGCCCCAGATCGACCAGGATGGGCTGACCCTGCCCGAACGGACCCTCTACCTGGGGCAGGATGAGGAGAGCGAGAAGGTGAGGGGGGCACAACGGCGGCCTGGGGACAGCAGGAGAGGGAGCAGCAGCCAGCATGGCTGGCAGACAGAGGGCACCCAGTGCCAGCAGTGCTGGGGACTGGGGTGCCACAGAACAGTGGGGGGTGGCCCTGAGCTTCCCTTCCCTCTGAACAGATCTTGGCCGCATACCGAGTGTTCATGGAGCGACTGCTCACCCTCCTGGGGGCTGAGAACGTGGAGCAGAAAGCCCAGGAGATCCTGCAGCTGGAGCAGCACCTCGCCAATGTGAGAGGGACACATGCCGTGAGCCTTGGGGTGCCCTTGTCCAGCCCTTGGACATCCCAATCACAAATTTTGGGGGACATCCATATCTGCTTCTGAGCAATCTCATTCCAATCCCTCCATGGCGACTTCCTCTCCCAGCCCTTGGGTACCTTCAGACCTAGAACTTGGGGATCTCATCTTCTTGATGACCTCATGGCAGAGCTTCAGGCACCCAGTCCCACATCCTGAGAACCCTCAGTCCCAGCCCTTAGGGCAACCAGTCCAGCCCAGCATCTACTCCTTGTGAGGCCACTCTGGGCCCTTGTAGGCTCCACATACAGGTCTTAGGGACCTTAGTCTGGACTATGGAGGAATGTGTGTGCCCATTCCTCAGATAACCCAGTTCCTTGGCACCTTCTGACTAGCCCTCAGGGTCCCTCTGGCAGCAGAGGGTTCCTGGGGCAGGGAGTGGGAAGGATATGGGTCAGTACCCACATTAGCGATGCCCAGGGCACTAGCCCTGTGTCACCCCAAGGGGGGCAGTGGGGTGGTGACAGCCATGCCCACCCTGTGTAGATCACGGTGTCCGAGTATGACGACGTGCGCAGGGATGTTGGCAGCATGTACCACAAAGTGACCCTGGCCGAGCTGCAGCGCATCACTCCCACGGTGAGTGCCCCCGGTGCCAGCCTGCCCCCATCTGCCTGTGCCCCACACTTGTGCCCGTCCCCCTCCTCCATGCCCTCAATGCCCACCACCTGTCCCAGTTAAATCCACCTGAGGATAATGCACTCCTCTGGTGGGAGGCTGGAAAGGCTGAAGGGGGTCTCCTCCAGGGTGGCATGGAGTGGGGGTTCCCATGCCCCCCTGACAGTGCCTGCCCTGGCAGCTCAAGTGGAAGCGCTTGCTGGATCGCATCTTCCATGACAGCTTCTCGGAGGAGGAGGAGGTGGTGCTGCTGGCCAACGACTACATGCACAAGGTGTCCAACCTCATCCGTGTGACACCCAGCAGGTGAGGGGGCTGGCACCCCCTGTGCCCCTGGCACCTTTCCCAGCCTGGCAGGGGACACAGGACAGCTGTGCCTGGAACCTCCCACCATCACCCTCCTCCTGGTGCGGGAAGGCCGTGCTGGGCACAGGAAATCTGGGAAAGCTTGTGGGAAAGGCTCTGTTGTGAGCCCCACAGCATCCTGGTCGTGCCTGGACACCTGCTGAGCCACCCCCGCCAGAGGTCACCAGACTCATGGCACCTCAGGGAGGGACGTGGTGCCGGCCTGTCCCTGTGCCCCACCAGCCATGGCCCCTGTGTCCCCGAGCAGGGGTGTCCCCAAGCAGAGGTGTCCTCGAGCAGGGGTGTCCCCATCCTGGCACATGCTCCCACGGTCCCTGTGCCTGGGGACATGCTGAGGGCCGCCCCTGTCCCTGTCCCAGGATCCTCCACAACTACATGCTGTGGCGCATCGTGGTGGTGCTGAGCGAGCACCTCTCCACCCCCTTCCGCGATGCCATCCACGAGCTCTCCAAGGAGATGGAGGGCAATGAGAAGCAGCTGGAGCCGGGTAAGATCTGCCTGAGCCAGGCTAACAAGCACTTTGGAATGGCCCTGGGAGCTCTCTTCGTTGAGGAGCACTTCTCCTCTGCCAGCAAAGCCAAGGTAGGTGATGCTGCCTATGGGCAGAAGCCACCCCGATCTCCCATCACCTTGCCAGAGTGCCCACTGCCAAGGGCTGTCTGGCCGGTGGTGGACGGTGGGGATGCCATGCCAGCACCATGGTGACCCACCATAGGTGCAGCAGCTGGTGGAGGACATCAAATACATCCTCGACCAGCGCCTGGATGAGCTGGACTGGATGGACGAGGAGACACGGAGAGCAGCCAGGGCCAAGGTAGTGGCCCCTAGCATGCACTCGTGTCTTTGGCCCCATCACCAGCACAGAGGCACACGGGATAGGGGCCTGAATACACCACTGATTTTGCCCACAGCTCCGGTACATGATGGTGATGATTGGGTACCCTGATTTCCTCCTGAAGCCAGAGGCCATCGACAAGGAATATGAGGCAAGGGATAGCCTAGCAGCATGTGAGGACATGGGCACATGGTGGGGGAAGATGGTCCCCACATCTGCATCAGGCTCTGTGGAGATGCCACCACAAAACAAGCCCCCTCCTGGTGCTCACTGCTGGCAGGGTGCCCCACACTGGCAGTGCCATACAGTCCCTGGAGTCTGGGATGGTGTTTCCTTCCCCACATTGCAGCTCCCAGAGCTCAGCCCCATCCTTGGCAAGGACTGGGGGTGCCAGCGTGGCCCAGGGACCTCCCAGAGCTGGCAGAGAAGCAGCTGCCCCTGTGGGCACCCAGCATGGGACATGAGAACACACTTGTGACACTTCCACACAGTCACCAAGGCTCACAGGGGTGGGAGGACACCACAGGCCTGCCCTCCACACTCTTGGGGCTGGCATGTCCCCTGATGTGGCTGTGTCCCCCCAGTTTGAGGTGAATGAGAAGACCTACTTCAAGAACATCCTCAACAGCATCGCCTTTGGCATCAGGCTCTCGGTGAAGAAGATCCGGCAGGAGGTGGATAAGTCCGCGTGGGTATCCCCTTGTCCTGGGGGCACATGGAGGGGCCCAGCATGGTGCCAGCAGTGTCCCCTTTCCCCATGCCTGGATGCAGCCCACAGGCTGTAGGCAAAAGGGCACAGGGATGCCAGGAGTGCCCCCCTGTTCCCCAGCAGTGCAGAGGGATGGCACTTCCATGTGCCTCGGTGTTGTGCAGCCCAGCACTGCTGTCTCTCCTTGCAGGTGGCTGCTGCCTCCCCAGGCACTGAACGCCTACTACCTGCCCAACAAGAACCAGATGGGTGAGCACTGTCTGCCCTTGATCTGCCCCCGGGGGGGAGAGGGGAGGATCTGGGATGGGGACAAGGCCCAGGGTCCCGTGGTGCTGGGTGATGCTGTGGGTGGGTACAGGGCAGGGTGACACCAACTGCAATGTTCTCCTGTGTCCCCAGTGTTCCCTGCTGGCATCCTGCAGCCCACGCTCTACGACCCCGAGTTCCCGCAGTGAGTGTGGGGCTGGGGGATGGCTGGGCGTTGCCATGTCATGGGGTCACCCCCATCTCTGCCAGCATGGTGCTCTCCACCCTCTCACCTCTGTTCCCCATCCAACAGGTCGCTGAACTATGGTGGGATTGGCACCATTATTGGGCACGAGCTGACCCATGGCTACGATGACTGGGGTGAGTGTCCCTGCTGTATCCTGCCCGGATGTGAGGATGGGCTGGGGCAGCCAGGCAGGACGCCTGGGTCCCTTGGGACTCCTGGAGGTGGCGGTTGCCTCGGCAGGGGGACAGTATGACCGGCACGGGAACCTGGTGCACTGGTGGACGGAGCGGTCGTACAGCAAGTTCCTGAAGAAGGCGCAGTGTATCGTCAACCTCTACGACAACTTCACTGTCTACAACCAGAGGGTGAGACCCCCTCTCCTGCCAGGCGATGGCCAGCAGGGCACAGCTGCCCCATGGTGGGGTCTCTGCTGCCCCATCGCTTAGGGCTGGGTGCCTGCAGGAGAACTGACTCTGCCCTGCCCAGCCCTGAGACCAGCAATTCATCACCCTGAGCCTGGAAATTCCTCAGGGCATTTGGGGAGTTCTCATCCCCTCGGTGCCAGCATGGGGATGGGGACACCTCTGTTGATGCTGTCACTTCTCCTTTGGCAGGTGAATGGCAAACACACACTGGGGGAGAACATCGCTGACATGGGGGGGCTCAAACTCGCCTACTACGTGAGTGTCCCCCCACCCTGGGTGTCACAGCCATGGGCAGCTGCTTTTGCCATCCCTGTTGAGGGGGAGGAGGTGCTCCAAACCCTCCTTACAACCTGCAGCAAGGGGTGGTCAGGATCCTGATTGCTGATTGCTGGGGGCTTGGGGTGGGTCCAGGGTGGGTTTGTGGGAGTATCCAGGCCATGGTATCCAGGCATCCCTTGTTCTCCAGGCCTACCAGAAGTGGGTGAGGGAGCATGGCCCTGAGCACCCCCTGCACCACATGAAATACACACATGACCAGCTCTTCTTCATCGCCTTTGCTCAGGTGAGCCCCTGTCCTCCTCACATGTAACAGCTATTGGGGCAGGAGGGTCACCTTGTGTGGGGCCAGTGGCCCAAAGGGATGGGCAGAGAGCCTTGTGGAATACATGGCCCATGGCCAGAGCTGGGCTCAGCTGCATCAGCAGGTCCTGAGCTCAGGGTACAGAGCTCAGCCCTGAAGGAGCACCCCCAGAGACCCTACAATAACAGACATGACTCCATGCTCTCCCAGCCCACCATGTACACAGGCTCCTGGGAAACCCTGCACTAACAAATTCAATCAGGGCATCACTGCCCTCAGTCCCCAGCAGCCAGAAGGGCCACAGTGTCCTAGTGGTTGCCAGGACCCAGGGTGCCCCGTGTGGTTTGTCCATGGAACTTTTGTCCTCTGCAGAACTGGTGCATCAAGCGGAGATCCCAGTCCATCTACCTGCAGGTGCTGACAGACAAGCACGCCCCGGAGCACTACAGGTACTGGGTGCTCCCAAAATGGGGGGGCTGGGGGCATGGTGGGTGCCAGCCTTCCCCACAGATGTCAGTGCTGTGCAAAGTGGGATGAGCACCCTTTGGAGTGCTGGTGCCAGCAGATTTTGGGTGATATCCCTGGGGCAGGGGTGGGGTTCTGCTGGGGCGAGCACGTGCTGCGAGCGGGGTGTGAGGCAGCAGTGCAGGGGGTGCCCAGCTCTGAGGTCCTCTCCTCTCCCGGCAGGGTCCTGGGCAGTGTCTCACAGTTTGAGGAGTTTGGACGGGTCTTCCACTGCCCCAAGAACTCACCCATGAACCCAGTGCACAAGTGCTCGGTGTGGTGAGGCTGATCCCCTTCAGCAGGCTGGGACCCTCCATCCCCTCCCCTGCCCAAGTGACACATTGTGCCTACTCCCCAAATTCCCATCTCCCTTCTGATTCTCCAGATAAAGGGGGCACCCTCGGGTGTCACGGGGGTCACCCCAAAGGCAGGCAGCTGCCATAGGGCTGTAGGCAGCAGAGACAATTGGGCTGGGCAGCTTCCTCCTGCCCATCCCCCTCCCATCCACTGCCCTGTGCAGTGAGGGATCCTCATTGCCCATGGAGGAACAAGGGCACACCCAGGCACACCTGTACCCTCTTTTGTGTCCACCCAGCCCAAACCCTTCACCCAGGCCAACCACTTCCATCCCAGCATCAGTCAAAGCAGGTGGAGGACTTCACTGTCTCCAAGGGGCTGCCCCATGCCAAAAGCCTCCCCTGCACGGTGCCCTCCCCATGCCAGCCCCCTGTCCACGCACCAGCCCTGCCCGGGGGGGCACAGCGGCGCAGCCGGGCCGGGCGATGCCGGCCTGCCTGGGAGCGCAGGCACACGGACACTGCTGTATTTTCCGCTGCTGTTTCTGGTCAATAAAGCGCTGGATATGCTGGGTGGCTGCCAGGGGCCATGGCCAGGGGATGGGAGCAGTGGGCAGCACCCCCAGCCCTGCCCACATGGCACAGGCACCCCCACTCCATGAACACGCCTGTCCCACCAGAGTCACACTGCGTGTTTATTTAACTCCCCACTGCCCGGGATTCGGTGTCCCCATGGCTGCTGCATCCAGAGCAGCGATGCTTCAGAAAGCTGCCTGCAGGTGCCACACCGTGGGGAGGGAGGGGAACGTGAGTGTGTCCCGTGGGGTGCCCTAGGGACACGGCATCAGCGGAAGAGGGGCAGAAGGAGGGCAGGCAGGAGCAGGGCCAGGGGGCTGCCGCGGATGCCGGGGCCGGAGTTCCGCTGGCGGCAGTCAGTGTAGGGCTCGATGCAGGCGGCGTAGGCCATGGCATGGGCTACATAGGTCTGCTCCTGCACCCCGTGGAAGAGGTGGGCCATGGGGCCCTTGGCCAGGATGGCCACGTCCTCACCGCCATGGGTCTCTGAACCCAGTGGCACAGCTGCCTGTGGCAGGTATTCATACTGCACTGTGGAGGGGAGAGAAGGAGGTGAGGGGGGGCAATGATGGCCTCCAGCCCCACCCCACCACCCAAGCCATGGCCTCTGTGTCCTCACTGGCTGTTTCTGGGTCCACGTCAGGCCGTATACCGCTGGGATATCCTGGCCCATTCCCGTAGAGGATCGATGTGTAGTTCTTCCCATCAGTAGTTTTCTTTTGGCCCAGAGCTGGGGAAGGGGCAATGGAGGAGGAAGATGAGGAGGAGAAGAAGGAGGGGGATCATCCAAGGAACACCCATATCACCCCTCTGGCCACAGTCAGGGTGGCACAGGACTGGCAGTACCCAGGATAGGGCACGGCCCTACCAAAGATGGAGGAGCCACGCAGGGTGTAGCCCCCGAAGGCGAAGACATGCGAGTGGTCAGCGGTGATGACGGTGAGGGTGTCATCCTCGTCTGTCATGGTGCCTGCCCGCTCGATGGCCCAGTCAAACTCCACTGCTTCTGTCAGTGCCTTATGGGCTGCACCATCATGGTGGCCGTGGTCGATTCTGCCACCTGCAGATGGGCACACACGATGGGCTGGGGACCAACAGCAGCACGCACAACTCATATACCCCCACCCTACAGCCCCCTGTCACTGGCCCCAGGGACATGAGCCCCAACTTATCTTCCACAAAGAGGTAGAAGCCTTTGGGGTTCCTGCTCAGGACGGTGATGGCTGCCTCTGTCATCTCGGTGAGAGACGGGTCCAGGGTGGTGTTACGCACCAGGTTGTACTTTGTGTCCGCGGGTTCAAAGAGACCTGTGAGGGAATGTGTTGGGGACAGCATCAGTGCCTGAGTGTCCCAGCGCCTCTTGGGTCCTGGCACAGGGGTCATTTGTTACCCATCAAATAATTCACGTTGGGGTCGGCAGCAGCTGCCAGCATCTCTGTCCTGTTCCAGACATAGCGGGCACCCTGTGGGCAGATCCCCCGGGGGGTCAGTGGGTGCCTGTCCCTGTGCCAGGGCCAGTGGGCAGAGGAGCGTCCCTGACGCGTCACGCACCGGCCGTGCCTGCAGCCACATGTCGATGAGGTTGTTGCCATCCTCGCGTATCCCATTCTGGCTGCTGTCGGCGGGGTACTCAGGGTCCGGTGTCCCCGCGGGGGTCATGTATTTCCGACCACCACCCAGGATCACCTGGAGGGGACGAGGTGGACAAAGTGTTGTTAGTGGGGGTGCCCTGAGAGGGATCTGTCCCTGCTCTCCTCCTGCGTGCGGCACTCACGTTGATGTCGACGTTGTGGACCAGCTGCCAGGCGATGTCCTTGCAGCCCTGCTGCCGCGCCTCCTGGGGCATGCTGGCGTCTGCGTACCACTCCCGGTTCACCACGTGTGCGTAGGTTCCCGAGGGTGATGCGTGCTGCACCCGCGTCGTGGTCACGATGCCCACTGCCTTCCCTGCCAAACCCCGCTCATCAGGCCCCACCGAGGGCAACACAGGGTCCCCACCACCGAGGGAAGCCCCCAGTGTGGCACCCCTTGTTCCCCCAGGGCTCCCCCCAGTCCTGCATCCCCCGTTACCAGCTCTGCGGGCTCGCTCCATCACTGAGATCACCTCGTTGCCGAACGTAGTGCTGCACTGTGAGTGGCGGGCAGCCGCGCTCACCCCGATGGTCTGGTAGTTGCCCTTCACCCCGCAGAGATAGGCTGTGGCTGTCCCTGCACTGTCAGGGACCTGCCTGTCCACATTGTAGGTCTGCCAAGGATAGAGGGACTCAGGGCAGGGGTCCACAGTGGGGTGTCCACCCAGCAACCTGTGCCACACTCATTCACTCACCCATAAATACATGTGGCATGGGGAGGGATCCCATACACAACATATGTGCAGCTCTGGGCTGCCAGCAGCCCCATGCCTGGGAAAACCTGGCCCCATGCCCAGGATCACAATGCCCCATGCCCGGCATGATGGAATTTACCTTAGAAAGAGCCACGTAGGGGAAAGCATCCAGAGCAAGAGGGGTCTCAGGGCCGAGCTTCCCTTGCTGCTGTGCCTTGAGGATGCGGGTGGCTGTGATGGTGGGGATCCCAAATCCTGGGCAGAGAGAGGGGCCTGGTCACCCTTGGGACCAGGTGCCCTGCACACATCCCACTCAGCAGAGTACTGGCCACGTCAGCCTGCTTGCTGGGGTGCAGCTGAACTCACCATCCCCAAGGAAAATGATGAGGTTTTTGGCTTTGTGTATCCTCGGCTGGAGTTCTAAGGAGGCTTCGATGGCTGCAGCTGCCTGCTTGTTCCAGAAGGATGGATTCTCCTCCTCCGCTGGGACAGTGCAAACACCCATCAGTCCCAGCACAACAGCACCTGCATCCCTGGGGCACCCCTGAGGGGTACCCAGAGCCCAGGGATACTTGTTCCCTGAGCACTCCCATGCTGGGGCTCCCTCTCACATGCACCAGGTGGTTTGGGGCTGTTTGGGGTGGGGAGAGACCGTGCAGGCTTGCACTGACTGCCTGGCGCCAGGGTCGTGGGGCAGGGAACAAGGGGGAACAGCAAAACCAGACAGAGCCAAACCCACGGTAAGGAGCGGTGATAAGAGGATACAGGCGCTTCCCCCAGACCAGCCCCAGCACAGAAGCAAGTGAAAATCTGGGGGGAAAAGTGGTGCCCAAGAAGGGCAGGGGTGACAAAGCCCCATTGATTCTTGTTCAGCTGGGCAGCCCCAGCTCCCCTCCCCAGGCCCTCCTTGTGGCCAGCCTGGCTGACACCCTGCTTCCCTGGGCACCCACCGCAGCCAGCCGGGCCCCAGCCCTTGTGCCCACCTGGAATGACAGCGGTGCCGAGCCCTGCGCAGAGGCAGAGGCTGAGGGATGCCAGGAGCTGCATGCTGAGATCTGACAGGCCAACACTGCTGGCAGTGTCTGTAAATCCAACAGCTGTGGGAGGGACTTTGGACAGGGATCAGCCCTAGCAGGGTGTGTGTGGAGGTGTGTGTCACCACATCTCTGCCGAGTGCAAAGGCCGCGGCCTGGGTTCGTGTCACCTCCTTGGCACAAGGCCCTGTGCCTGCTGGGCACACATGGGCTTGGGGCACAGGCAGATGCAGGGACAAGAGGAAGTGCAGTGATAGCATTAAATCCTGCCCTGGGCACCCTGGCTGTGGTGCCAGGCAGGGCCACGCCCTGTCCCAGGCCGCCGTGGGCAGCTCTCAGCTGGGATAACGGTGGGGATGGGGAGCACCTGGGGTCACTCATGCACTGAGCACCCTGCTCTCTTCCCAGGCTTCCATGGGCAATAAATCCATGGATGTGGACTACAACTCTGCTCCTTGCTCAGCCCTAGATAGGAATGTACCAACCCTTGTGTACAGTGCTCCAACCAGGCAAAGCTGGGCAGGACATTGCCTCTCCTCACCCGCATTTCATCACCTCCTGCACCCCAGTGCCTGCAGTGCTGGTGCCAGGCTAGAGCCAGGAGGCACAGCCAGCTGGGGGGCAGGCACAGGGCAGCAGCACCTCAGGAGGTGACGGCCACTGAGAACTTTTGCAGGGCAGATGGAGACAAGCAACCCGTGTTTATTGCATCCCTTGGTCCTGCCCACAGTGGGACTCAGCCAGAGCCTCTCAGCCCCTCCCTGTGAGGGCAGCCATGCAGAGGGCCAGGAGGGCCAGCAGGGGCTGTGGGGAGCACCGTGGGCCATGGGAGGCCCTGCGGGCTGCCCTGCACCCGGGCTCTGTGGCATAGGGCTCGAGGCAGGCGGCGTAGGCCATGGCGTGGGCGATGTAGTGCTGCTCCTGCACCCCGTGGAACAGGTGGGCCATGGGGCCCTGGGCCAGCACCACCACGTCTTCACCACTGTGAGTCTTTGTCTCCAGGCGTAAAATTGATGTTGCCTGTGCAGGCATGTGAGCATCCACAGGTGTTTCCAGAAGGGTGAGTTACCTGTGTGCTTGAGTGTGTGTGTGTGTGAGTGTGCAGGTACGTGCAAGTGTGCTCAGGTGTGTGTTTGGCTTGGAGGCTGTGCCTGTGGTTGCAGCCCAGCAGGGCTGTGTGTGAAGAGCGAGGGTGTCCTTGCAGCTCGCCATGCAGGCTGCAGCACAGCAGTGGGGCTGGCCATGGGCAGGTGGGGGACACCAGGGAGCAGGGAAGGGGCAGAGAGTGCTGGCAGCATAGGGCAGGCTGTGGGGCAACCCATGTGCCAGTCAGGCCGTGGAGCAGGGGCCTGCTCTGTGCCCAGCACTCCCAGCCCGTTGCATGCTGCCTGCTGCAGCTCCAGCAGCCTCCAGCAGGAGGGAAACTGAGGCAGGGACGTGCCCATTCCTGGGGCTGCTCCAGCACACTGCCATCCTTGGCTCCAGGGACACCAGGGCCATTCTGTAATATGGGGAAGGCGAGGGGAGCCTGGGCCTGCACAGGGCCCTCCCTCTGCTCACCCAGTGCCCATCTCTCACCCCAGATCGACCAGGACGGGCTGACCCTGCCCGAACGGACCCTCTACCTGGGGCAGGATGAGGAGAGCGAGAAGGTGAGGGGGGCACAACGGCGGCCTGGGGACAGCAGGAGAGGGAGCAGCAGCCAGCATGGCTGGCAGACAGAGGGCACCCAGTGCCAGCAGTGCTGGGGACTGGGGTGCCACAGGACAGTGGGGGATGGCCCTGAGCATCCCTTCCTTGCTGGCCCTGGCTGAAAAGGATGGAGGGGGTGTCCTTCAGGGTGGCATGGAGTGGGGGTCCCCATGCCCCCCTGACAGTGCCTGCCCTGGCAGCTCAAGTGGAAGCGCTTGCTGGATCACATCTTCCATGACAGCTTCTCGGAGGAGGAGGAGGTGGTGCTGCTGGCCAACGACTACATGCACAAGGTGTCCAACCTCATCCGTGTGACATCCAGCAGGTGAGGGGGCTGGCACCCCCTGTGCCCCTGGCACCTTTCCCAGCCTGGCAGGGGACACAGGACAGCTGCGCCTGGAACCTCCCACCATCACCCTCCTCCTGGTGCGGGAAGGCCGTGCTGGGCACAGGAAATCTGGGAAAGCTTGTGGGAAAGGCTCTGTTGTGAGCCCCACAGCATCCTGGTCGTGCCTGGACACCTGCTGAGCTACCCCTGCCAGAGGTCACCAGACTCATGGCACCTCAGGGAGGGACGTGGTGCCGGCCTGTCCCTGTGCCCCACCAGCCATGGCCCCTGTGTCCCCGATCAGGGGTGTCCCCAAGCAGAGGTGTCCCTGAGCAGGGGTGTCCCCATCCTGGCACATGCTCCCACTGTCCCTGTGCCTGGGGACATGCTGAGGGCCGCCCCTGTCCCTGTCCCAGGATCCTCCACAACTACATGCTGTGGCGCATCGTGGTGGTGCTGAGCGAGCACCTCTCCACCCCCTTCCGCGATGCCATCCACGAGCTCTCCAAGGAGATGGAGGGCAATGAGAAGCAGCTGGAGCCGGGTAAGATCTGCCTGAGCCAGGCTAACAAGCACTTTGGAATGGCCCTGGGAGCTCTCTTCGCTGACATGGGGGGGCTCAAACTCGCCTACTACGTGAGTGTCCCCCCACCCTGTGTGTCACAGCCATGGGCAGCTGCTTATGCCATCCCTGTTGAGGGGGAGGAGATGCCCCAAACCCTCCTTACAACCTGCAGCAAGGAGTGGTCAGGATCCTGATTGCTGATTGCTGGGGGCTTGGGGTGGGTTTGTGGGAGTATCCAGGCCATGCTATCCAGGCATCCCTTGTTCACCAGGCCTACCAGAAGTGGGTGAGGGAGCATGGCCCTGAGCACCCCCTGCACCACGTGAAGTACACACACGACCAGCTCTTCTTCATCGCCTTTGCCCAGGTGAGTCCCTGCCCTCCTCACATGTAACAGCTGTTGGGGCAGGAGGGTCACCTTGTGTGGGGCCAGTGGCCCAAAGGGATGAGGAGAGAGCCTTGTGGAACACATGGCCAATGGCCAGGAGCTGGGCTCAGCTGCATCAGCAGGTCCTGGGCTCAGGGTACAGAGCTCAGCCCTGAAGGATCACCCCACACTCTCCTGTTGTTCCCGTGGACCCTACAATAATAAATTAGTGTGTCCCTCATGACTTCCAGAGCATCAGAGTGAAAAACACACTCAATCCCAAAATTCTAGGAAAAGCTGCAGCCAGGCAGCTTACAGTCAAGGCAGGTGGAGGACTTCACTGTCTCCAAGGGGCTGCCCCATGCCAAAAGCCTCCCCTGCATGGTGCCCTCCCCATGCCAGCCCCCTGTCCACGCACCAGCCCTGCCCGGGGGGGCACAGCGGCGCAGCCGGGCCGGGCGATGCCGGCCTGCCTGGGAGCGCAGGCACACGGACACTGCTGTATTTTCCGCTGCTGTTTCTGGTCAATAAAGCGCTGGATATGCTGGGTGGCTGCCAGGGGCCATGGCCAGGGGATGGGAGCAGTGGGCAGCACCCCCAGCCCTGCCCACATGGCACAGGCACCCCCACTCCATGAACACGCCTGTCCCACCAGAGTCACACTGCGTGTTTATTTAACCCCCCACTGCCCGGGATTCGGTGTCCCCGTGGCTGCTGCGTCCAGAGCAGCGATGCTTCAGAAAGCTGCCTGCAGGTGCCACACCGTGGGGAGGGAGGGGAACGTGAGTGTGTCCCGTGGGGTGCCCTAGGGACACGGCATCAGCGGAAGAGGGGCAGAAGGAGGGCAGGCAGGAGCAGGGCCAGGGGGCTGCCGCGGATGCTGGGGCCGGAGTTCCGCTGGCGGCAGCCAGCGTAGGGCTCGATGCAGGCGGCGTAGGCCATGACATGGGCTACATAGGTCTGCTCCTGCACCCCGTGGAAGAGGTGGGCCATGGGGCCTTTGGCCAGGATGGCCACGTCCTCACCGCCATGGGTCTCTGACTCCAGTGGCACAGCTGCCTGTGGCTGGTAATCGAAGTGCACTGTGGAGGGGAGAGAAGGAGGTGAGGGGGGGCAATGATGGCCCCCAGCCCCACCCCACCACCCAAGCCATGGCCTCTGTGTCCTCACTGGCTGTTTCTGGGTCCACGTTGGGCCGGTCAGGGCCAGGGTATCCTGGCCCATTCCCGTAGAGGATCGATGTGTAGTTCTTCCCGTCACTGGCTTTCGTAGGCGCCAGACCTGCAGAACGGGCAATGGAGAGGAAGAAGGAGGAGGATCATCCAAGGAACACCCATATCAACCCTCTGGCCACAGTCAGGGTGGCACAGGACTGGCAGTACCCAGGATAGGGCACGGCCCTACCGAAGATGGAGGAGCCACGCAGGGTGTAGCCCCCGAAGGTGAAGACATGCGAGTGGTCAGCGGTGACGACGGTGAGGGTGTCATCCTCGTCTGTCATGGTGCCTGCCCGCTCGATGGCCCAGTCAAACTCCACTGCTTCTGTCAGTGCCTTGTGGGGTGAACCTTCGTGGTGGCCACGGTCAATTCTCCCACCTGCAGATGGGCACACACGATGGGCTGGGGACCTCCTACTCCTACCCTACAGCCCCCTGTCACTGGCCCCAGGGACATGAGCCCCAACTTATCTTCCACAAAGAGGTAGAAGCCATTGGGGTTCCTGCTCAGGACGGTGATGGCTGCCTCTGTCATCTCGGTGAGAGACGGGTCCAGGGTGGTGTTACGCACCAGGTTGTACTTTGTGTCCACGGGTTCAAAGAGACCTGTGAGGGAATGTGTTGGGGACAGCATCAGTGCCTGAGTGTCCCAGCGCCTCTTGGGTCCTGGCACAGGGGTCATTTGTTACCCATCAAATAATTCACGTTGGGGTCGGCAGCAGCTGCCAGCATCTCTGTCCTGTTCCAGACATAGCGGGCACCCTGTGGGCAGATCCCCCGGGGGGTCAGTGGGTGCCTGTCCCTGTGCCAGGGCCAGTGGGCAGAGGAGCGTCCCTGACGCGTCACGCACCGGCCGTGCCTGCAGCCACATGTCGATGAGGTTGTTGCCATCCTCGCGTATCCCATTCTGGCTGCTGTCGGCGGGGTACTCAGGGTCCGGTGTCCCCGCGGGGGTCATGTATTTCCGACCACCACCCAGGATCACCTGGAGGGGATGAGGTGGACAAAGTGTTGTTAGTGGGGGTGCCCTGAGAGGGGTCTGTCCCTGCTCTCCTCCCGCGTGCGGCGCTCACGTTGATGTCGACGTTGTGGACCAGCTGCCAGGCGATGTCCTTGCAGCCCTGCTGCCGCGCCTCCTGGGGCATGCTGGCGTCTGCGTACCAGTTCCTGTCCACCACGTGTGCGTAGGTTCCCGAGGGTGATGCGTGCTGCACCCGCGTCGTGGTCACGATGCCTACTGCCTTCCCTGCCAAACCCCGCTCATCAGGCCCCACCGAGGGCAACACAGGGTCCCACCACCAAGCTATGGGATCCCCACTGCAGGGGAAAGCCCCCGGTGTGGCACCCCTTGTTCCCCCAGGGCTCCCCCCAGCCCTGCATCCCCCGTTACCAGCTCTGCGGGCTCGCTCCATCACTGAGATCACCTCGTTGCCAAATGTGGTGCTGCACTCTCCATAGCGGGCGGCCGCGCTCACCCCAATGGTCTTGTAGTTGCCCTTCACCCCACAGAGATAGGCTGTGCCTGTCCCCGCACTGTCAGGGACATGTCTGTCCACATTGTAGGTCTGCCAAGGATAGAGGGGAGGGTCTCCAGTAGGGTGTCCTAGCAGCACCCCTGCCACACTCCTTCACTCACACATGAACACACGTGGGATGGGGAGGGATCCCAAACACAACATACGTGCAGCTCTGGGCGGCCAGGGCTGCAGATATGTGATAACCATGGTCCCATGCTCAGGATCACAACGCCCCATTTCCAGCATGCTGGAATTTACCTTAGACAGAGCCATGTAGGGGAAAGCATCCAGAGCAAGAGGGGTCTCAGGGCCAAGCTTCCCCTTCTGCTGCCCCTTAAGGATGCGGGTGGCTGTGATGGTGGAGACCCCGAATCCTGGGCAGAGAGAGGGGCCTGGTCACCCTCGGGACCAGGTGCCCTGCACACATCCCACTCAGCAGAGTACTGGCCACGTCAGCCTGCTTGCTGGGGTGCAGCTGGACTCACCATCCCCAAGGAAAATGATGAGGTTTTTGGCTTTGTGTATCCTCGGCTGGAGTTCTAAGGAGGTTTGGATGGCTGCAGCTGCCTGCTTGTTCCAGAAGGATGGATTCTCCTCCTCCGCTGGGACAGTGCAAACACCCATCAGTCCCAGCACAACAGCACCTGCATCCCTGGGGCACCCCTGAGGGGTACCCAGAGCGCAGGGATACTTGTTCCCTGAGCACTCCCATGCTGGGGCTCCCTCTCACATGCACCAGGTGGTTTGGGGCTGTTTGGGGTGGGGAGAGACCGTGCAGGCTTGCACTGACTGCCTGGCGCCAGGGTCGTGGGGCAGGGAACAAGGGGGAACAGCAAAACCAGACAGAGCCAAACCCATGGTAGGGAGCGGTGATAAGAGGATACAGGCGCTTCCCCCAGACCAGCCCCCAGCACAGAAGCAAGTGAAAATCTGGGGGAAAAGTGGTGCCCAAGAAGGGCAGGGGTGACAAAGCCCCATTGATTCTTGTTCAGCTGGGCAGCCCCAGCTCCCCTCCCCAGGCCCTCCTTGTGGCCAGCCTGGCTGACACCCTGCTTCCCTGGGCACCCACCGCAGCCAGCCGGGCCCCAGCCCTTGTGCCCACCTGGAATGACAGCGGTGCCGAGCCCTGCGCAGAGGCAGAGGCTGAGGGATGCCAGGAGCTGCATGCTGAGATCTGACAGGCCAACACTGCTGGCAGTGTCTGTAAATCCAACAGCTGTGGGAGGGACTTTGGACAGGGATCAGCCCTAGCAGGGTGTGTGTGGAGGTGTGTGTCACCACATCTCTGCCGAGTGCAAAGGCCGCGGCCTGGGTTCGTGTCACCTCCTTGGCACAAGGCCCTGTGCCTGCTGGGCACACATGGGCTTGGGGCACAGGCAGATGCAGGGACAAGAGGAAGTGCAGTGATAGCATTAAATCCTGCCCTGGGCACCCTGGCTGTGGTGCCAGGCAGGGCCACGCCCTGTCCCAGGCCGCCGTGGGCAGCTCTCAGCTGGGATAACGGTGGGGATGGGGAGCACCTGGGGTCACTCGTGCACTGAGCACCCTGCTCTCTTCCCAGGCTTCCATGGGCAATAAATCCATGGATGTGGACTACAACTCTGCTCCTTGCTCAGCCCTAGATAGGAAAGTACCAACCCTTGTGTACAGTGCTCCAACCAGGCAAAGCTGGGCAGGACATTGCCTCTCCTCACCCGCATTTCATCACCTCCTGCACCCCAGTGCCTGCAGTGCTGGTGCCAGGCTAGAGCCAGGAGGCACAGCCAGCTGGGGGGGCAGGCACAGGGCAGCAGCACCTCAGGAGGTGACGGCCACTGAGAACTTTTGCAGGGCAGATGGAGACAAGCAACCCGTGTTTATTGCATCCCTTGGTCCTGCCCACAGTGGGACTCAGCCAGAGCCTCTCAGCCCCTCCCTGTGAGGGCAGCCATGCAGAGGGCCAGGAGGGCCAGCAGGGGCTGTGGCGAGCACCGTGGGCCATGGGAGGCCCTGCGGGCTGCCCTGCACCCGGGCTCTGTGGCATAGGGCTCGAGGCAGGCGGCGTAGGCCATGGCGTGGGCGATGTAGTGCTGCTCCTGCACCCCGTGGAACAGGTGGGCCATGGGGCCCTGGGCCAGCACCACCACGTCTTCCCCACTGTGAGTCTCTGTCTCCAGGGGCACAGCTGCCTGCTGTCTGTAGTCCTTGTCCTCTGCAGGGGGAAGAGGAGAAATGAGGCTGGGGTCTGTCTTGCTGACATGTCACAGGGCTGGGGGACAGCTCCCATCACTCCTGCACCAGACTGATTTCTGTAGTAGGGTGACTCCTGAGCCTCACAGTGGCACCCGGACCCTGTGTGGCATCCATGGCCATGCCAGTGTGATACTGTCCCCAGCCAGTCTGTGCCTCCACCCAATCCCCATCACTCACTGGGAATCTGTCCCCAGCCACCCCATGGCTCTGCCACCTCCCCAGCAGACTGGTACCTGCAGCAGGGAGGCTGGCAGCTGGACGGGCCCCATCACGGATGCTGTAGCCAGGACCATTGCCATAGAGGATGCTGGTGTAGGCTCGCTTGTCCTTGGCTTTCTTGGGGGCCAGCCCTGGCACAGGGAAGGACATTGTCACCCCCTGTCCCAGCTGGGTATCCCTCCCCAGCTCCCTGCCTGGGCAAGCTCAACCTCCCTTTGGAGCAACAGGGTGAGGTGGAAAGAGGGATGCTCACTGCCCCTCTCCAGGACCCACCAAAGATGGAGTTGCCTCGTGGTGTGCTGCCCCCAAAAGTGAAGACATGGGAGTGATCGGCCGTCACCACGGTCAGGGTATCAGCAGGGGACGTGAGCTCTCCTGCCCGTGCCACCGCCCGGTCCAGCATCACGGCCTCCATCAGCGCCTGCTTGGCTCGGCCACTGTGGTGGCCATGGTCGATTCTGCCACCTGCACGGGGAATGTGGCTGTCACCCTCTCCCTGGTCTCCTTGTACGGCCACCTACTCCCAGGACCTACATCCCACCTCAGCCCCAGCCACACTGCCCGCCTGGAGCTACTCATCTTCCACAAAGAGGAAGAAGCCCTTGGGGTTCCTGCGCAGGATGCGGATGGCCTTTTCCGTCATCTCCACGATGGAGGGGTCTGTGGATGTGTTGCGGTTCAGCTCATACTTCATGTCCTTGGGCTCGAAGAGGCCTGGGGGAGGAGGGTGAGGGGGTCCATGCCGGGGCTGCTTTGTGCCTCTGCTGACATGTCCAGAGAGGGGAGGAGGAAGCATTGCCACTGGTGCAGCCAGTGATGCTCCTACCCATAAGGTGGCTCACAGAGTCGTCTTTGACCGCATCCAGGCCCTTCTTGTCCCAGACATAGTGGGCACCCTGCCAGCGAGAGCAGAATCAGTGCCAATGACACACACCCTGTGCCCAGGGTTCCATCTCCTCTTCCCCCACACACTACCTGCTTGGCACTCAGCCACTCAGCAATCAAGTCCCGACCGTCCTTCCTGGTGCCATTTTGATCCGGGTCCTCTGGATACTCGGGGTCCGGAGTGTGCCTGGGGGTCATGTACATCCTCCCGCCGCCCAGGATCACCTGTGGGGAGCTCAGTAGACCCTCCCAGTGTTCCATGGCCCCTCCCTCCCGCTCCCGCTCCCGCTCCCCAGCTCACGTTGATGTCAGTGTTGTGCACCAGCTGGAAGGCGATGTCCTTGCAGCCGTCCTGCAGGGCCTCCCTGGGCATGTTGGCATCAGCGTACCAGCTCCGGCTGGCCGAGTGCGCGTAGGCTGCCCCGGGGGACGCGTGCTGCACCCGCGTGGTCGTCACGATGCCCACAGACTTGCCTGCAGTGTGGCCAAGAGTTTACAGGGAGCCCATCCAGCCCTGCATGGCACTGGATGGCCGTGCCTGGCTTTCCAACAGGGTTTCCTGCTGTCCCATACCCGCCAGCCTGGCCCGGTGCAGGACAGAGTCCACCTCGTTGCCAAAGGTGGTGTGGCATTTCCCATAGACGGCTGCCCCACTTAGGCCCAGGGTCTTGGCGTTGGCCTTCACCCCACAGAGGTAGGCGGTGCCCGTGCCAGCGCTGTCGGGCACCTGCCGGTCGATGGTGTAGGTCTGGAAGCAAGATGGGTGCAGTGGGGTTTCAAGCAGGGGCAGCAGGAGTGTCCCCCCAGCCCTGCCCTGCTCACCTTGGCCAGGGCCACGTGGGGAAAGGTCTCCATGGCCAAGACGCTCTCCTCGCCCGAGCCACCGGCCAGCTGCCCCTTGTAGATCCGAGCTGCTGACATGGTGGACAGCCCCATGCCTGTGGCCATGTCTGAGTCACTGGGGGGCAGTGGGCCGGACCAGGGAGAGCCCTGCCCTCCCCAGGCACTGCCTGAGGGCTTGCCCCAGCCCCATCTTCTCATCAGCCACATCCCCTGGCTGCTGGGGAGCCGCAGGGCCTGGCAGTGACCCGGGGCACTCACCGTCACCCATGAAGAGGATGATGTTTTTGGCCCGCTGTGCTGCTGGCTGCAAGGCCAGAGCCAACTCCAGCCTCCTCCTGGCACCTTTATTCCAGTAGCCCGGGGTCTTCTCAGCATCTGGAGGTGAGAGCAGAGCTGGGAGCCTCCAGGTGCACCCCTGGGATGTCCAGCATGCTCATCTCTACCCAAGGTGAATTTAGCTGCTGTAAGCCCACCCCATGGAGGACCAGGAAGCCCCAGGAGGATCAGCATGACTTTTACAGACCAGCATTGATCAGAAACTACCTGCAGAAAGGAAACTGAGGCACAGGTTGGCAGGGAAGTCGCTTGTACCTCTTGGCAGAGTGGATGAGGAGCCTGAGGATCAGCCACAGCGAGTGTGCAATGGCTGGGTAACCACGGCTGGCTGTGGCTATTGGGCCACTTATCCAAAGTCAGGAATGGGGGTTGGGAGCAGCAGGGACGGGGCAGGGGGGGAGCAGAGCCTGCTCTGGGGGGAAGCTGAGACAAACCCACTCAAAGGTTGTGGTATCAGAGCACCCTGAGGTGGCAGTGAGGGTTCCCATTTGCTGGCATCCCAAGGGGAGGTGACATGGTCCCTGGAGACCCCCAAGGAAGTGACACCAGCCCCAGAATCCCCCACCAGAGGTTCTTACCCCACTGTCCCACACGTGTCCTGTCACCAGAGGCTGCAGCGGCGAGCTGGGCGAGGAGGCAGAGGAGAAGGCAGAGGAGAAGGCACTTTCCAGAGGAAAGCGGCCGCCCCATGCTGCCCACCGCGGCTCCTCCTGGAATGCTGCCTTAGTCCAGGCCCAGGGACAGCCCTTTATGGCTCTTCCCTGTCCCGTGAGATGATGAGCTGATAACATTCACCGGCTATCTCCCAGCCCTCTCAGGGCCCTCCCAATGCCAGCGCCCCACCCTGGGGCCATCCCTGCCCCCACCAGCAAGGCAGGACCTCCAGCCTGTCCCTGAGGACCAGGGCACCTCTGGGCCCCAGCTCCCATGGGGGCGGCTGCTGGGGGACCCTGGGGAGTGGGAGGGAGAGCACAGGGCAAAGGGCTGTTTTTGCAGACAGGCTGATCTGGGCCAGGCTGGATTTGTCTGGTTTCTCCTGAGACAAACCCGAGGAGGGGGACACTGGGCTGAGGGGTAGGGAGTGGACATATTGGCTTTGGTGTCAGTGTTCTCTGGTCCCCGCTGCCTACTGGCTCCTGGGACAGCTGGTGCCTGACATGCTGGGTGCCCTGGGGCAGCCCATGCCAGCACACTGCACAGTGGGGTACCTGCTGTGGGCAGGAACAGCCCCTGTCACCAGCATCAGGTGACATCCACCCGTGATTGCACCAGGCCATCTGGAAGGACACTGCATGAGCACAAGTCCTGGGGACTACAGGTGTCACTGATGGCTTCACCAGCTCCTAGGAAGTGTGCAGTGCCCAGCCCTGATCCCCCATCCTGACCCAGGCAGTTGAGGTTTGGCCAGCTCCTGGCTCCTGCAGATGGCTGACGTGCTGGTGCTGGCCATGGCTGTCACCACAGCAGAGGGATGCAGGGCACCCTTCCTGCCTGGCACAATGGATCCATTCCTTCTTGCCAGATGTCAATCCCTTCACCAGCCACTGCTTTTGATGATGTGGAGGCTGCCAGAGCAGCCCACGCCCCCAACACATGCTCAGAGTGTGGGTGGGGGACATGGGGACAGAGCAGGCAGAGGTGGCTGGAGATGGCAGAGGTCAGTTGGTCAGTGAGGCACTGGATGCAAGGACATGGTGCCATAGCGCCCCTGAGCAGGGTTAGGCTCGAGGCCAAGGTGTGAGGGACTGGAGCAGACACACAGGAACTCCTGGTGAAGTCAGAGGGACTGAGGGAATACCTGCAGGATCAGGAGCTGGGAACACCTGCCCTGATCTCACATCTTCTGGCCAAGCATATCTGAGGCTGGGACAGGCAGTGAGGCCAAATTCCATAACGCCTGGGAAGTGGCAGGCATGGGAAGGCAGGGGGCTGCCCAGAGGTGAATTACTGCTGGGAACATGGAGGGCACAAAATAAAACCTGCACGAGCTCCACACACAGCTGCTGACCCGGCTTTTATTACATGACACACAACCCTGCAAGAAACCCTCCTGCACGGCCCCATGGCTGCATCCCCCTGTGTCCACATCCCACCTGGGATGCTGGAGCCAGCCCCTCTCTGCTCCTGGGGACACATATCCCCTCTCTCAGCCCTCACCACGGGCACTGAAGCTGCAGATGGACACCACTGCCTTAAAAAAACATTAAGAAAGCATCATGCTAAAAATACCCAAGAGTAGAAATGTTCTGCCTGGGGCAGGCTCAAGCCCTGAGCCCTGCTCCCAGGTGGAGTTAAAATCCAAACCAGAAATAAAACCACAATGGTTTTAAAACTCAAAACCCCAAAGTCCTTGTGGGTCCCTTCTGCCTCCAGCAGGTGCTGGAGCAGGGCCTGGGAGGTGAAGGAGCATCAGCAGTGGGGAGCACACAGAGCCAGGGCTCTCACTTCTCCAAGCTTGGCCTCTTGAGCAGGGCAGTGTACTTGAGGGGGCCACCATCTGCCGTCAGCACCACCTCCACCAGCGTGAAAATGGTGATCACCTTTATCAGGGGAGAGAAAGAGGGAAAAGAGGGTTTTCAGGCAGCCTGAAATCACACTAAGATTTGCTTAAAGCTGTGTTGGCTTTTGCTGCCTCCATCAGTGCACCCATGAGGAACCAAGAATTAGGGCAGGATGGATTCAGACAGCTCTGCTGGGGTCCAGGATGCTCCTAGGGCTGGAGACAGCATCCTCAAGGGCAACACCACGAACTCTGACACCACCCAGGGCATCCAAGCCAACCTGAATGAGCCTCCCAAAACATCCTCACTTATCCCAGCATGATCATGCCCCACTCTTGCTCTCCACACAGTCTGGGAAGAATTGTGGGCATTTGTGTCCTTGGCTTTGGGTCCCAATCTCCCCTCAAGGCCACCCGTGCCTCCCCTCTCCAGCCACTGAATCACATCACCCCTTAATGGAGCTTGGCCAAGAGCCAAGGCTGAGCTGTGCTGAGAAGGGTTTCCACATGACTTGAGCATTTCATCAGCATCCCACAAGGAAGGAACAATGTGCCTGTGCTCCCACAGGGAGAGGAGACCCAGGAAGGGAGCACAATAGATAAGAGAGATGCAAGGGAACGCAGACCCCAGAAAATCAATCCCTCCTGTTCAGGAACTGCACTGCTGCTGCCCTCTCCCTGCTCCTCCGAGCCCAGCTCTTCCTGTGATTGATGGATTGGAAAGTATTGATCTGGTCTGTCCTTGAGGCACAGTTAAGGGGCTGGCTGGGACATTGGGAAGGGCTGTCCTGGGGTCATGCACAGGCATTTGGGGACTTTGCTTGCTGGAGCCTGTTCCCTGTGCTGTAGCAGGGCTCACTGGGGCCATCTGCTCAGGGCTGGCCCCACCAGAAGCTGGCTCAGAGCTACTGGTGTAACCTTGTCCAACCCTTCTCAGCTCATCCAGCACCAGCTGCTCCAGATTGATCATTCAGACAAGGAAAATCTCATTGAGACTTAAATGTACCAAAGTGTCCAGTGAGGAGCAACCTGCAGGAAAATCCTATCACAACTGGCTGCCAGAGAGCTGTGAATTACTGAGCATCAGCTCCTGCCCGCCCCAGCTAGCTGCAGTGCAGGGGCTGGTGTTCAGGGGAAAGCCCCCACATATGGGGGAGTCAAAGGGGGAGAATCAGGATCCTCCCTTGCAATCCTGCATTATCCCTTTGCTGAACTGCTGTGAAACAGCACAATTTCACATCAAATCCTCTGATTTAGATTAGATCCACTTCTTACTCCACCCCTGAGTGATGTCCACTAAGGCCCTGGTCATCTCCTGGAGATCAGAGAGAAATGGGGGCAACATCTGCCCTCTATAGCAGGGCCAAACAAACAGCCAGACCCCAGCACACCTCCTCACTTACAGCCTTACCTGATGCTCCCACTGCCTGGCCAGGCTCAACTAAACCAGGAAGCAGAGACCAAGGGCTGGGGCCAGCTGGGGAGCTGGGATGCTGTGGGGTGTCCAGGTGACATCTACCAGAGTTCAGCATGGCTCACAGGAATCTGGCTCATCCCAGGGCTAGAGATTTATAAACTCAAGGATATGCTGGCTTGGAGGACAGCTCAGAGTCTGATCCCATGGGAGAGCTCCAGTGTTTTCTTAGGAGGTGTGGAAGGTTTGTAGAGGAGTTTCCTCTACCAACTGTTTTCTTAACCAAAATGGGCCCTGCTCATGCTGGGGCATCATTTTTCATCAGTTCCCTGCTAGGGTGTAAGTGATCCCTGCTCCTGTAGGAAAGGGGGAACTGAGGCCACTCCAGGCTGCATCCTCAGGGCTTCTCTGAGCCAAGCTAAGAGAGGAAAGCTCAGCTTCAAAGGGAGGGAAGCCTGCAGAAATGTTTGCAGAGCCAGATCCAGCTCTGATCACAACATCTACCCTGGGAAGGGAAGGACTCTCCAGCACATGCATCACCCCAGCTGGGAAGGTCAGCCCACTCTGTGTCAGGAAACCTGAGTGGGCATGGATGGGATGTGCTGGGCTTGGATGGAACTGGGGCTCAAGTGCAGAGCCCCTGGAGCAGTGCAGGGAGAGGCTGGGATTCAGCCCTTCAGGCAGAGATAGCAGCAGTCAACACAGCTGGGGTTTTACAGCCATGCCAGACAAAAGCTGGCAAAGAAGCACCACTTAATCAAGCCAGACAAATGTGATTGCTCCCTTTGATTGAGTTACCAAGTTAATAGATGACAGGGACACAAGAGAGAGATTTCTAGATGCTGTTAAGCCTTTTGAGACTGCATCTCAGGAAGTCTGATTTAAAAAATTTCTCCTAATTGAGGCTCAACCCTGTCACAGGGATGGAAACCCCAAGAAAAAGCCATGTCAGGGACAAAGAGTGCCAGGATGGGGGAAGGGTCTAGACAAGAGCTGCCTTAAGGCTGATTTTACTTAACATCTTAATTGATGATCTGGAAGGAGGAAGTAAACAGCATGTTAATTCAATTCCTGGAAAAACCTGAACTGGGAGGCAGGGCACACAGCAGGCAGGGCAAAGACTGAAGGCTGTGGAGGGGTCAGATTGTGAGGGCAGTGATGGGACTGGAATGGATGGCACAGGAGGCTGAGGTTGAAGCTGGGCTCACTGGGAAGGGGATACAGCAGGACTGACACCCTGTGAGGCAAGTCCTGCCTCCCAGACCTGTCCCTGCAGACATCACAGCACCCACATGTTGCCCACAGCCTCCCTGGTGCTGTGAGCCTGTCCCATGCTGTGGAGGTCTTACCTGGGGCACAGATTCCCCCTCCAGCTCCTCTGGTTCCCACAGGAGTGTCAGCTCTGGCTTCTTCCCTGCCTTCTGGTAGCGGAAGTCCACCAAGGGCAGCGCCTGCAGGCAGGGACAGTGTTGGGAATGTGCCCCCCCAACTCTCCTCCAGCTCCCCTGTGGATGGGGCTGAGGCTGCTTCTGCCCAGCACAGCCCAGCTGCCTCTGCAGCTCTTCAACAACTGGGATGCAGCAGCCTGTGAGCCTGAGCCTAGCACGTAAATCAGGGGCTGCTGCCATACACTACCAGCCCATATATCATGCTCTATGTCCTGTTTAAAGATGTCATTGCCAGACATATAACCAGGTTATTAAGAGAGGATGCTGTCACCAAGTGCAGGTGCTGGCCCACAGCACTGCTGTCACAGCCCCAGATAAACCACCTGATTAAATGAAATGAAAACCAGCCTTGCTCCCTGTCCCCACTTCAGAGCCACACTTATCTCTGTTCCCCTGAATCTGGCTTTATTCCCTTTTACCCATGTAAACATGTCACAGGGTCCCCAGAGACTGGGCTGATCCAGACCCCCCAGTCCCTTGAGCCTGCCTGGGCTGAGGGATGGAAGGCGAACTCCAGGAAGGTTCCCTCCCCTCTGGCTGGCCCAGCTAGGGCACAGTTCTGCCTGATGCAGGGCTGGCACAAAAGGGCACCGGGACAGCCGCTGCCCTCAGTGATGCCAGGCTGCTCTGGCAAGGCAGGGTTGGCACTGTCTCACACTGGTGAGGTACTTACATTGCAGTAGATGCGCTTCTGGACTCCAAACTTCAGCACCAGGACATCAAAGGCCTTGCTCAGGACACCCATGACCATGGCTTCTGACTCCAGAGGACCACATTCCTGTCAAGAGACAGAGCTGTCACTACACAGCAGATCTCATTCAGCAATCCCCAAGACAGTGTCTCAAGGTCCTGGGATCCAGCAGTGGTGGCTGCTGAGTGTGTCCTCTCACTGTTTGCTTTTCCTAAAGACAAGTGGGCAGAAACAGCCCCTGCCCATGTAGGCTGGGCCTTCACAGGGAAATCCAATACCTTGGGAGACAAGAGCCTTGGGTCTTACCCTGACAAAGACAGAGAAGAAGAGGTCAGCACTGAGCTCCTGCACCCTCTTGGAAGCCATCTTCCGGTCATTGCAGTGATCGGCCTGTTTCTGGATGGCCTCCTTCTCCATTGTGATGGGGGATCTGGCACCTGCAAAGGGAACAAGTGACAATAACATGCCCATGGTCCCTCCTGCTCCAGAGCCATGCATGGCCCCTGTCTCTGTCCCAGCCCAGCAGGGGAGCACACGCACCGAGCGAGGCGGAGAGCAGGCGGTGCACGACGATGTCGGCGTAGCGGCGGATGGGGGACGTGAAGTGGGTGTAGAACGGCACATTCAGGGCGTAGTGGTGAAAAAGCCTCTCGTCATCCAGGACGCCAGTGCAGAAGTAGAGAGCCATCTGAAACGGGGAGAAACCAGGCAAGGCTGTGAGCAAGGCTGGTGCCATGAGGCTGGAGGGGTCTGGCTCTGTGAGACACAGCGCCAGCAGCCAATGGCCCTCCTGTCTGCTGATGGTCCTTCACCTGCTGCTCAGTTTGGGCTGCACAGGCACTACAGAAACTGAGCACAGAATAAAAGGGGCAAAGCCACAGCCAGGAGCTGCTGGCTGCCAGCTGTCCCTGCCTGGCCCCAAGGATTGCATCAACTTTCACATCATCCATGGGTCTAAGCAGCTTCCTGCTTCTGTTCAGGCCCTAGGGCTCATTTGCCTTCCTCTCATCTTCCAGGGGAGAGCCCAGCTTGTTCTGTGCCCACATCAGGTGCTCTTTGGTTCTGAGTCTGGCTGCGGGCTTTACACACACACTGTGCATGCTTGGAGAGCACTGGGGGCAGGTATGATTGGCTTCCAAGGAGGAGAGAGAGCCCTGTTGTTATCCCTGCTGCTCCATCCCACCATGGCAGCTGGGGAGCTGAGCAGCTGAACCGCCCATCTAAACCAACACCAGGGCAAGAGTGGCACCACTGCTCAGCAGCCTCTTACAGCAGGAACTGCTCCTGTGTCACCCCTGTTATCCCACAGGTTACAGCTTTTATTTTTACATCTGTGAAACACCAGCTCTTGGGGCTGGGAAAACACTGGGGGCTGGGCCCAGGCGGGGAGGGAAGGCTGTGCAGGTCAGGGGGGTGGCGGCGGGGTCACGGCACAGTGGCGATTGAATGAACTCATTTAAAAATAAGAGCAAGTGATTTAAAAAAAACAGGAGTAGCCAGCTCTGATTACAGAGCCGTCCTGGGATCCTTGGTTTGGGCAGCTGTATCCTGCACTCTCCAGGCCAATGGCGCAGCCAGCTCCTGCTGAGCAGCAACGCACTGATCCGGGCAAGTAAATAGAGCAGGTTAAAAAAAGCAGCATCAGTCCCAGCCTTATTATGAGACCCAAGAGCTGGGATAGGAGCTGTAGTGGCTGCCAATTTCCACAACCCAGAATTAAATTGTTTCTGATGGACTCCACGAAGTATGGTCTCCACTCAATGAGCTCAGCTCCCACAGAATGAAGCTGGGCAGGGAGACACACCGAGCTCCAGAGGCTGCTGTGGGGGAGGATGAGTGCCCTTGTGCTGACAGGCAGCACAGAATCACAGGGAGCTTCCAGCCACTTGTGCCAGGCTTCTGGGCAGAAGGCAGGAAGGTCCCTACAATGCCAGGCAGGCAGAAAGCAGAGCACCAGTCAAAATCCCTGCTCTGAGAAAGACAATGGGAAGAGCCCACCCCTGCCCTATGCCTAGCAGTGTTTCGAGTTATACCCCACCTTGTTTAAAGTCAGAAAAGATGCTGAAGGTCCTGTGCTGCTTGCTGTTGTCTTCATTGATATACTGGGGCCACTGTGGGGTCCAGCACCATTCTGGACACCCTTTTGGCAGCCCATGGCTCTCACTGACATTTGCAGCAGCTTAAGTATCCCAGCAAAAATACTGCCCTAGGCCATGGAAGGGCTGCAGCCTGCAGGGAGCCCAGTCCAGTGTGTATCTGACACCCACCCTCACCACTGACAGCACAACCCAGTGACATCAGCCTGGCATGAAGCAGATGTTTTCTCATTAACAGATTTGACTCACAAGAGGTCTCAAATCCCCAAAGTTTGCTGCAATCCCCGGAGAACTGCGAGGAGCCTGGAAATAAATCAGCCCCAGCCAACCAGGGGCAGCTTTGCTTTCATGGACAGATTGAATCCCCGAGTGACTGAGCCCCTGAAAAATGGTGTGTCACTGCTCCTTCATCTGTTACAGGGCTCCTGGCATGCCAATCCAGGCATTCCCTCAGGCACACACATTACCAGTTGCTTCCCATCTCCCTCCTCCTCCCAGAGGCTGATGTCTTGACCACCAGCACTCAGTGAAGAGCGAAGACACAGGCTTGGCACAACCAGGGGTTAAATCTGTGGACAGGTTGTTTAGGCTGATTTAGCTGCAGCCTTGTCCCTGAAGCATCAGCTTTATCACTGGGAGCTGTGACATGTGCAGGGACACAGGTGACTCCTCAGTGCCCCGACCAGACGGTCTCGCTGCACCATCTGCCAGAGCAATGGCCCAGCCCTCACCACCAGCCTGGGCCCCTCAGTGCCTGTGCTCTGCAGCTGCCAGCACTCAAATCTGTCCTCTCCCCCATAAGGGATCACGACATCCAGCAGGATGGGGCTGATTCTTCCATCTGCTCTCATGCTGGTGGCAGACAGCAAAAAATTACTCCTCTCAGGGAAAGCTCCTTCCTTCCTTGGAAGCTGTTTGCCCCCTTCCAAGTGTTTTGCCTATGATGGGAGTGTGCCAGGCAGCAGGTTTGCCACATATGGGTGGACTGAACAGCACACCTGAACACACAGGCACCTTTGTCTTCTGATGATGGAATGAGACTAATTCCTGGCAAAATCACATCTTGTGGAGTATCTCCTTTAAAAGTGCCTCTTTCTCTGTCTGGTATCTACTCTGCAGAAGACTTCATCCCCAAAACCTTGGCAGCTATTTCATGTAATGAAATCTAACATATTCACAAGGCTAAATCTTAATGAGAGCCACTGTGTGGTATCTGAAATTATTCCCACTGCTTCTCCAACCACAGTCTCAGGAGACCATAACAGCAAGATCTCAGCAAGTCCATGGGTCCCCAAAAGCCCATCTCCTCCTTGGTGCCACTGCAGAACTTTCTCCTTGCTCATCCATCCGGGCCAGCAGCCAGGCTTGCTCCATGTGCTCCTACTGGCAAAGGCAGGCTTGTGCCACAGTCAGCAGGACCAGAGAGGGAATCAAAGGAACTCATGTCATCAGTGCACCTTCCACCAGAAAAGGAGGATGTGACAGAAGGGACAGGATAACCCAAAGCAGGATACAGGATCTGGGACAACACAATCCAGCTCCAGAGGACACTTCCTGCCCTTTACAAAGCAGCCCTCCTGAGCTGGACCCATGTGAGAGGATGATTTACTAAACAGCCTCATAGCCCAGCGCCGTTTGCAAACAAGCAATAAGTCCCGGAAACACAGCAGGACTTCAGGCACTGCTAATGAGTAAATGAAGCAAATAAGCTAATTACAAGAGTGACAGTGAAATGAGTGATGTTGGGAAGATGATTCATTCCTGCAGTGATAAGCAGGCCACAGCAGAGAGATCATTTCAGGAACCTGCCCCTTCTCCCCATGGGGTAGGACTTTCCTCAGAAGAGGTTGTGCCGTGCCCAGCTGCAAATGCAGCTGATGCCTCACCAAAACTTTTCACGATGGTGATAAACACCCAAGTAAGTGTCCTGAGCTACAGATGCACCAAACATGACAACTGGTGTGAGCAGCACAAGCTTCCATTGCAGAGACTGTCAAAGAAAGCCACCTGGGCTGGAGGGAGACTGAAGGGTTTCCAGAACTTTCCTTCTTCCAAGAGCAGGTACCAGACTGTGCCTATGGCCAGCTGCACACCCCTACTCTTAATTCCTTCTTTGGACCAGTTGGGATACCATGATGTGAAGAAATGACACAAACATGAACCATGAAGGCCACCCCAGCTGTTCACAGGGCTGGGTCCTCGTGAGTCTGCTAACAGCCCTCATGCAACTTCAAGGGTGAAATATCCCAACCAGTAATAACAGGGACACTGTGGGCAGTGAGGAAAGACTCAGCCTGACCTTGCCATCCAGTGAAGCTTTGTTGCTCCAGTGCCTCCAGTTCCAGCTGCACAGGGCTGGAGGCACTAGAGGAAGCTGCTGGCAGCCCTGGAACACCACATTCAGTATTCATTCTCTCCTTCTGTGTGCAACAACCAGCCTGGTAACTCAGAAGGGACAAGGATTGAAGATAAAGCCACAGCAGAAAGCTGAAAGCAGACATACCCAACAGCACAGTGTTGTTCTCACCTGCATGGGCCTGGAGAACATGTAGGTCAGCACTTCTTTCCTTGCTCTGGAATATTTGTCAGCACCAAATGTTTCGCTTAAGCTTTTCTGGAGGAGAAAAGAGAGAGCATTCAGTGTTGACATGTTATGGTGGTAAAGGGACCCAGGCAGACCTTACTGATGGTAACAGCAGCCTGTCAAAGCCAATTTCCCCTTCTTCCTGAAAATCCCCTTGTAAGCCAAAAGGTGCACATGAAATTGGGCTTTGCTGTGGTCCCAGCAGCCCCAGGTAGGACTGCACACACAGTCCTGAGCACTGGCTCTCCTCCTGGGGTCAGTGGCAGGGAGCACCAGGGCATGGGGACTGCTGGCTCTGCCCCAGTTGTGCAGTGTGACAGAGAGGATGCAAACCCTCTCCTGACTCGTGCCTGGCTCCCATCCAGCTGCTGAGAAATTCAGCACAGGGACTAATGGGACTCTGGGGAGACATGGATATGGGAGGTCACTGCCTGGGGGTAGCAGTGAGGAAGGGCTGGAGGGTTCAAAGTGCAGGAGAGGAGCTGAGTGAGCAGCCTTGCCTCTGCTGATATAGGCTAGGCACAGCAATCAGGGAAAGCAGTCCCAGCTGCTGGAGGGGCGTGCAGGAGCCAGCAGGGACGGGATTAACAGAGGATTATCCACAGTCCAGTTGCGGTGAGTAAAGAAAATCCTGGAAGCTGTGCGGTGCTGTTCAGCTGGAGTTCAGCCTCAGGACATGCTCAGCACAGGAGTGCTTGGACACTTCTTGCCCTGGCTGCATCTGACCTTTCCCAGCACTGCTTTCTAGTGCTTCCCAGTCAGCCCACTCCCCACCCTGCCCTCTCTGAGACCTGCACCAGCCCAGACAGAAACAGCCCTGTGCAGAGCTACTTTCCTTGTGCTATGGAGCAAATTCCCTGCCCACAGAAGGAAATCTGGGTGTCCCAGTGAGTGCTCCGGCACTGAAACATCCTTCCCATTGCAGGGAGGGCAGTGCAGGGGTCACTTGCAAGGTCCTTCCCACCCTGCTCTAATCTCTGTGCACAACATGGCTGACCAGGCCAGGCTGGGCCACCCCTGCCCAGTGCTAATGGGATCAATAGTGGGTGAGGGAGGTGTTTTGTTTTGGCATGGCATAGCTGTCAGCTGTGCTTGGGCAGAGAGGGCCAGGGAATGAAGCACACACTGCCACGAGCAGGCCATCACACAGCTGCCCACCCTTGTCCCCACAGCCCTGGCAGGCCACTCACATGCAGGGTCCCCGCGCTGCTGAAGTCAATCTCGAGGCCGACTTGGTTGCAGAAGTCCATGAGGTCTTTCAGCAGCTTGGTTTGGGGCGGGGGGTGGCGGCGCAGGAAGGCCTGCTCGGGGAAGGAGCGGTAGATCTGATGGGCCACAGCCATGTTTGCCAGCAGCATGAACTCTTCCACCAGCCTGCGGCACGAGAAAAACAACCCCAGGCCCAGGTTAGACAGGGGAGCCCCTGGGAAGCCAAGCCAGTCCACAGTGATGGGAACTAATATGACACAGGGGACAGGGGAGCAGCTTGTAGTTGCTGACATAAGCACAGATTAGCTGTGAGATTGCAGCAAATCCCCCCCAAATTCTCACTTTCTAGTGGAGGTTTCCCCAGGGACTCAGAGTAAGCTGTCCTGCTGGCGCAGACAAGCAGAAGTCAGTGATAAATTGACAGCTTAAATTAGGATAAAATAATCTCCCTTTAGGTCATTTTATCTCCTGAAACGCTTGACAAGCAAAACAAACGCCGTGCGAGAGATAGCACAGAAAACAAACACACATCTCTGTCTTCCTGGGCCAGAGCAAACAGCGCCTCGCTTGCTCCCCATCCCCAGCTCCACATGTGTGGCCAGGCCCAGGCTCTGAGCCCTGCCCCACGCCAGGCTCCCACCCACAGCTCTGTCCCCAGGCAGGACAAGCCACCAGCGCTGCTCCAGCAGGGCTGCCTTTGGCATCCAGGGACTCCACAGGCTCCTCCATACAATCTCCAGAGTGCTGGGGTATTCCAGGCTGGGCTGAGCCCCTCACTTTCCACTCTGAATGTTCGTGCATTGAATGGAAACCTCTGGGGTTGCACAGTGCTCAGGAAAGCAATCCCAGCACTGAAGATCATCTTTGGCATCTGTATGGGCTGTGCTACCAGCAGCAGGGCTGTGCCACGGGGGACTTGTTTAACTGGGCTTGATAAGCCAGAGATGTGCTTAACTGGGCTTCCTGCTATTTCCTGCACGTATTCCCAGGGCTCCTAACTGGTGCTAATTGCCAAAAAAGATAATAGATTTACAGAAGCAACCTCATCCTCCCAACAATGCCTGAGTGAGCTATTGCTGGTTGTGCCAGCCCAGCCCTGTTGCTCCTGCAGGCAAAGCAGTGATTTTGCAGGGCTGGTTGGGGGACCAGGGCTGCAGCCAAGGGTTCCTGCAGCTCCCAACCCTGGCCACTGCTGGGGAGACTGGCCAGGTGAGATGTGCAAGGTGCTGCACTCCTGGGGTACTCCTACAGCAGTCATACATTCTCAGCCTGGGAGTACTTGCCAAGAACTAGAAAGAGAAAGGAAATAAAGGCAAGTCCAGAGGAGAAATAAGCACCTGAGAGTGATCATCAGCAGTAGAAATATTAGTCTTTAATGGGAAGGAGCTCCCTTATTAAGAGCCCTGTGGATTCTCACAGAGGGTTTTGTGCCAGAGGCCAACACTTGAGGCCCCACAGGGAGGGCAGGAGGGACAGGGGCAGTGTGGGCAGGGCACGAGCAACACGGTCTAAACGGGAACGGGCTGCCTGCCCTGTCCCCTGGAACACCGGCCCATGGGGACATGCTGCCAAAGGCCAAGGGCTGGGTCGCAGGTGGGCAATGCTGAGCAGGATCAGGACAACTCCTGAGGGGCCACTTCAAGGGGGCTGAGCCAGGCTCTCGCTGCTCCTGTGCAGCAGAACCGGCAGATGGCAACCTCGGTCCCTCTATGGCCACCGGCTCCGGGGGGTCCGGGACAGTGTGGGACAGCATGGCCCGGGGGCACGGGGCACCCCGGCCGTGGGACAGCCAGTGGCAGCCAGCGGGTCATGGCATGGCCATCCCCATCTCCTCAGAGTGGGGGTCACCGAGCAGCACGTGGGGAGCATGGCCTGAGGACAGGTGTGAGGCTGCGCCAGCCCATGCTCACACCTGGGAAGCCCCTTCTGCCCGAGCCAGGTCACAGCGAGGCACAGAAAACAGGGCAGGCTGCAAAAGGCTGCACCTCTCCTTCCCATGGGCTTTGGTGCAAGCAGAGGGAGGCACTTCCAGCATCAGCCTCAGCTACACAGATGCACACTTGGGCAAAGGTTGGCCATGGAGTCCCCCTGCATCTCCCTTGAGCTGCAGCCTCTACAGAAAGAAGATGCAAGCCCATTTTTAAGGACAAAGCAATAAACACCTGTGAACAAAATCTCCTCCTTGTCATAGGCAACATGTGCTCGTTGCATGTCTCAGAGAAGAACACTGTGAGCAAATGCTGCAGCAGACCCTGGTGTGTCTGTTCCTGACGAGCACGGGAGCGTAAACCCTTCATCTCCCATCTACAGTAACACTTTTGGCTGGATGCAATTTCCACCTGATTATTAACTTCTGCATTTTGTTTTATCATTCTGTGGCTTGGGCTTTTACAATTTCCAGGACATATCTTTGTTCTGATGTTGGAGGTACTAAATGGAAGCACCCTCCTGCCAGGGATGCTTTTATTGATGAAGTAAAACTAACAGCACATACTACCCACTCTGCTCTGCAAAATCCCTTACCCTGGGAAGCACCCAGGAGCTTTGCACCCGTGACAGGGTGTGCAGGATGCAATCATGGATATTCAGAATTGAAAAGCTATTCTTGCTCTCTCACCCAAAGGCAGAGACAGGCTCTGGGAGATGCATCTGCAGCTCAGGCTTTCAAGGATCAGGTAACACGGATAAGGTTGGACACTCCTCTATCTGGGAGGAAAGGAAGCCCCAGGATCTGATGGGTTGGTTTGTGTCAGCTCAGAGTAACAAACCAGAGTGCCCTGGGAAGGCTGCAATGCCCTGGGGGCTGATGCCAAAACCCCCTGCAGGGACAGAGGGTCCTTCCCAGCTCTGGATCACTGCAGGGTCATGGAACTGCTCCCCAAATGCACCCTGCTGCAGCATTCCTGCAAGTTTGAAAGGGAAGAAGAGTGTGGGGCTGCTCTATAATTCCTCGTCAGATTTGCTCTAAACATCAGGAGTTCAGGAAGAGAAAGCAGCTTCCAGTAGGCAAAGTCACAGCTGGGGTAATCCAGAGCATGTGAAAGCTCACCAGGGTCAGAGGGAACAGGGAACAGGAGACAGTGAAGGAGCTGGCACCTGTGATGGGAGTTAAGCCACGCTACCTGTTCCAGCAGAGCAACAGTCTGGGGCTCAGGACACAGACAGGAGACAAGATCTGCATGAAACAGCTAAATGTGGTGACCTCAGTGCACCTGAAAGGAAAACCTTAATCCCAAGAGGAGCTCACACTGTGACTGCATGGGATGTTGGTGACTCAGGAGGATGAGCCAGGGATAGGACTGCCCATGAAGCCAGCAAGGCTTCAGGTGCTGAGGAGCTGGAGGGCACAGCAAAGCTGCTGCCTTCCTGCCCTCCCCACGTGGCCTTTCAGTTGCACTTTTAGCTCATGTTTTCACCAGGGCTTCAACTAAGCAAGCACTACACTGTGGCTTGGAGAAAAGCAATGAATGCTGGGCTGGTGGGAGCAGAGGTTGGCTGGCAGAGCATGGACCCAGCCCAGTGGCTGCTGCTGATGCTGCTGGGAGCTGTGCTGAAGCCCTGCTAACTTGTCAGCAGGTCAAATGACAAGAGGTTTTGGGGTTTCTGTGGGTTTTTTTCTTAAAACAGCCCAGCTTGGAGTCTGGCTCAGTGCAGCTGGCAGACAGGAGTACAAAGAAAAATATTTAATGGCTAAAAAAATGGAGACAGAAAGACTGGTCCATCTGAACGCGCGCTGAATGAATCCCATGTGAAATGCATTCTAACGCCATCGCTACAGTTTCCTCTGGATTAGCTGAGCTATCCTTGGCTCCTGGCTCCATAAAATCCCATAAACAATCTGATCTGAACTTTTGCCCTTTCTGTGTTGATGTGAGGCTTCCTCGGCCATCCCACAGACAGGGCTAGGGGTCAACAGGTGGCTGTCCCTCCATAGGTGCCTGCAGATCCCAGCTGTCCTGCTAACCAAGCTGCAGGAGGGAGCATTTCCAAACATGTTCCATGCATCATTTAACATGTGAGGGCAAGGAGAGGGGGGGATGGGATGGCTTTTGAGCTCTCTAATATGTACATCTCCTGTCAGCTCTTTCAATATCCAAATTTTGCTTGTGAGTTATGTGGATGAAACTCATCCTCAGCCTGCCTTATGCAAGAGTTCAGCTGGAGTGTATGGGCTCACACTCACCCGAGTTTCAAATGTGACCAAGGCATGCCAGTGCCTACACCTCACCAACTTCTGGGGAGATTTCAAGCTCCTGAGATGTTCTTAAACACAAGTCTTGGTGTTTTTCAAAGTATTTTTGATAGTCATAGCTTCTGTAGGGAAACAGTCACCTATGAAACCATTCACTGAAGAGGACTGATGATATCTTCATTACATCCCAAAACTTAAGCTAGTGGGCTGTAATTCCTCTCAGACAACTCCTGCCAGTGCCAAACATCTATGGGATGTGGAGAGAGGAACTGCACATTCAGACCCTTGACCTGCTTTAGTATCAGCATTACTATTTGCTCCATTAAATGTTAGGTAGACCCTTCCCAATCTCCAGATAGCAACTTCGAAAAACTACTGATGTCCTCAGCAAGCTGTTTGGTTGATGGCAAATAAAATAATGTTTTTTCATGGCAAATCTGCAAAGAGAGGCAGGGCAAGTAAAATGCCCATTTGGCTGCTTGTCTCCATGGCAATGCAGCTAGGCTGCACAGCAGCCATCCAAGTGTCCACTCTCCCTGATTAACTTGACAAATGACATTAGCTAAGAAGGGTTTGCTCAAAGGGAGAGACAAGAAGTACTTTGTGTGCAATCCAGTAAGTGCAGGAAGGAGGCAGGCAGCTTCCTTAAAGCAAAAGGACACTAAAATACCTGCTGTTCCAGCAGGGTAACAGACCCAGGACTTCAGAGCAAAGGGCAGTGAGGTGGGGCTGGACAGATGAGCCCAGCTGTTCCCCCATAAACCCTTCCACACCTCCATCCTCTCCTGCAAGATGTAACTGATGGGTATATCCAGGTGTTGGGAGAGTTATCACAGCTGAGGTGTGAGAGATAAACCCAAAACACCACACAGCCCTTCCATGGCAGGTTTCTTTGCTTTTGATGGGTTGGAGAAGTGTAGCTCATTGTGGAAACCTGCTCCTAAAATGACGCAGCTGAACTGTTCTGAGCTGGAGTCTGAGCCCCCCCTTCCAATGGTGGTCCCACTGGCTGGGTGAGCTGCCACCAAGCAAATCCCCAGCATTCTTCCAGCAGTTCAGACTAGAGCCAAATGTGACCAACCTCTTCTGCAAGGGTTACCAAACTTCTTTCTCCTAACCCATCACAATATCTCATCTGCTCCTCTCCATCTTGTCTCTCTCTCATAGCATGCACTCCCTCCTACAAAAGGAACAAGATTTCTGCTATTCAAATTTCTTCCTATCTACAGATAGATTTACCATCCCAGATCAGCATGGGTTAGTGCTTCAACCTGCAGTCAAAGGCATCCTGTTTCTCAGCCCATATCTATGTGCCTGCCTCAGGTGTGTCCAGCTCTGTGCTGGGTCCAAGCAGGGTTAGGACAGCATAGCTTTGAGAGCATCACACTTGAACCAAACAGTGTCATGGAAAGCTGGTGCTGAGAAAGGCAGCCCTGATGTGTCTGTGTGTGTCTGAGAGAGCTCTAAAGACACTGATGGATTTATGCTCCCTTGCCAAGGGCAGTACACTGCTGGGAGCCCCTGCTCTCTGCTGGCTTGGAAGGGATTATTGTTACATCACAATCTCATACCAAACAAGAGATCTACAGCCACCCCCTGCGAATGGGACTCTAAATCCTGCTGCATTCACCCACAAAGTCACCTTCCACAGAAGGCTGCAAATAGTCCTGTTCACATCCAACAGGAGCAGCATCAGCTGAAGGAAAACAGTAAAGAAACAGCAGCAAGGCTCAACCAACAAACCCTCTCCCAAGGTGTTAGGTCCAAAGATGCTGGATGTGGTATGACTTTTTCTTCCTTAAATCATGTTCGCTTATTTTTGATTACAGCTCTTCCATGAAGCAGAGGAACTTGAGAGGTTTCTATAAAAGCTCTTCTAAAACCAACATTAGCTAATCCCACATCTCCTGAGAGTGCAGCCAATGACACAATTATGCTCTTTGGTGAGTAGCTGGGCGGGCACTTCCAATGGCTCTTTTCCATGCAAAATTATGCAAGAATAGTGTGCTGTTTTCCTGGTGACACTCTGCCTATCCAACAAACAGGAGCATCTTCAGCCATCCACTCTGGAACAGCACTGCTGCCTGAAGAGCCATGAAAATCAAATCCGCTATTATCCAAAAAAATTGGATTACAGAGTTACATATGAGCCTTGTAATGTTGGTGTGGAGCTCCTGTTGCCAATGACAGTTGCCAAAAGACCAAAAGACCTACTTTTTTTTTGAAAGAAAAAGTAGTAAAAGGCAAGAATGCTGGCGGTTCCTGGCTTGATGAAAGTCATTTGTGCTCCTCTCACAGCTAGCAGTAGCCTTGTACAAAGCATAGCTGAATAATGGAATTACTCCACTTTCTGAGATTGCTCAATTAACTCTTGGTTAAAACTGCTACCATTGAAACTTGATGAGAATAGCAGCTCTGAGGCAGTTTTAGATTCATTTCTTACTAAGCTAGAATGGCTTTTCCCTATAATGAACACCCTTTCCGGGGTATAAAGAATGCCCTTTATATTAGCTATGGTGCCTTCCCAGTAATAGATGCCTACAACACAAATGCATGGGAGGGTTCTCTGAATACAAATGTCACTTATGGACCACTCTCACACCTTGAGGCTGGAAATGCCACAAGACTGCTCTCTTTGCTTTATCCAAATTATCTGTGGTACAGTGGAAAACTGTTTTAAGTTCTCAATGCTGACGCTGGGCTCCTGAAGGCATTTGGCATGATTACGAATTAATTGCTTAAAGCCCGATGTACTGGTCTGCACACAGGGATTAAGACTGCTAGAAAAACCTCAGCCATTTGACTGAATTTCTTTGAAATTATCAGCACCACTTTGCAGCCCTGTTAAATGAAATTGCTGAGTACATCTGGCAGCACAGCGTCAGGCCAGACGTCGCAGTGCTGGACAGCACAAGCGGCCACAGAGCCTTTGGGACCTCTTGGCTCTCAGCTGTGAGGGTGGAAAAGGCCCCTTGCCCAGCCTGGAGCTCCTCACCCTCATCTGTGGTTCATATGGAAGGGATAAAGTCAATACCTGCCCGTCCTATCATCCTCTCTCCTGTCTGGATTCAAATGGCAAAGGAGGCATCCTCGGACTGAAGCGTTGGTGTTGCAGAGGATGCAGTCACTGCAGGCTGTGTCTCTTCATTAAAGGTTAATATGACTGCAGTCTGCTCCTTTCCATGCTAATTGGTGACAACCTTCAGACTCCTGGCGTGGTGCTCAAGTGCCCCTCTGTGCCAAAACAGAGTTTTCAGCTGCTGTGGGCCAGGGATGAAAGCTTAGACCTGCATGCATGTGCTGGGCCACACAGGATGGGGAGGCACAACTTCAGCAGGCTCCCTCCACTGTTCTCCACAATCTTCTCACAATTACCACATTTTTGAGCCCAGGGCAGAGGACTTTACTCTCAGCATCACACACAGAGGAAGAACTCCATCCAGGAATGGCCTTCCTAGATCTAGACATCCCTTTTTTCATGGGCCCCAAAGAAACCCCTGGAGTGCTGCTCACTCACAGTGGGCACACAGTCTCATATACATCCCCTTCTAGGAATGTCTCCAGTCCTCAGGGCTGCCTGGCACTGCCACGCTGACCTCCTACTTGTGCTGGGTGTCAGCATCAAAGTGACAGCAATGTTAAAAACCCTCCCTGAATGCACAACCCCTTCACCTTTGTGGGGAAGACAATGGGAAAGAGTTTGCAATCCTCCAGAAGCTGTGCAGTTGGGAATCCCAGTCCTGCTTTCCATAGATCTGTATCAGATCCAGTCTGTCTTTCCAAGGAGCCACCAGGTCTCTAAGATCTCGGCTCTCAGAGGCAGCTATGATGCCAAGAGCCCTGCTCCCATTCTGCAGAGCCACAGGGAAGGGATAAGGATGGATCACTAATGCACAGTGCTGTCCTCAACTACCGGGTCTCACGAGAGCAATGACACCTGGGCTGGCAACCCTTACATCTGGGAATGCATTAGGATGCTCCCAAGCAAGGGAGTGCCCAGCCACCTTGGGCCAGAGCAGGCACCTGAGACCTGAGTTTTCTCCAGCCCATGGTAATTTCGGGTGGGTGAATGAGCTCAGAGCCAGGCTGGGGCTGGGATGGGGCAGAGGAGAGGGGAGATACCTCACAGCCAGTGTCCAAGCTGGGCAGTCCACATTCCTGAGACGTGCAGTCTGATATGCCACTGGCTCCCAAAGCACAGCTTATGACAAGACACATAATATTAATGTCATCCAGAGTCTGGCTAGGAGGAGAATGGAAAGAATTCCTGAATGAATGCAGACAGTCCCTCTGCTGACGGGAAAGTCTCCAGCCCCACACATCAGGCCAGCACTGCCTGTTATCAGACTGCCTTTCCCACTGGAAGGAGGAAACAGGAATGAAAGGCACTTTTCCTCACCATTTAAAGTTTATGCAAGTGATTTATGGGTCACAAAAATTAGCAAGTGCGTTGCTGAGTGCTCCACACAGCAGCGTGTGTTACGTGGCTGCTGACCAGAAATGCCAAGACCCATTAGGTGGAAGCAAAGGGCAGCATGATGGAAAGTTAAAGATGCTTTTTGCCGATTTAATTAATTAGCCAGGTCTTTTCTCCATCCCCTGCAGCCTTCATTAATGTAATGTTGAAGTGAAGAAATATTAACAATTCAGACAACACATTAATATTAACACAACACCTGCAAAATGCAAGTGTAAGTCCATTAGGTAAACATGATCTTAAGCCATTGAGGCAGAAATAATATTCTGACATTTCCTAGCCTAAGTATCCTGCAGAGATACTGTCCATCATTTATGCTGCCTTATAAGCCATGGCCCCTGGTACATGGGGGCTCTTCATCTGTTACTAGTCCCTGAAATGATGAGAAAAACTTACATTTCCATTAAGATATTTACCCGTTCCATATGGAAAGTGTCTTACTAAAGCCATGTCATGAACCAGAAAGATCAGAAGGGATTTTTAAAAGGATTTTATCTCTGTGCCAGCAAGGGATGGAGATAAAACCTGAACCTGATAGCTTGTAAATATTAACCTACACTGGGGAATGCTCCAGAACATCAGCTTTCTATTATGGTGGTTTCATCTGAGACAAGTTTTCATTAAGGGAGGAACAAACAGTTAATCACCCAGAGAACTGATAGTGCCGCAGGGAGTCACAGACTGCTAGAACCAGCCTTCCTGTTTCACATTCCCCATCAGCTACTGTTCTCCCAGACATTCCTGCTGAGGAGATATTCACATCCTGTGTGTGCTACACCCTTCAGCCTTTGGACTTGCTTTTTCCTAGTTTACCTGGCATTAAAGAGTTGATTACTTCCAAAGAAGGAGATAATCTGATGGTCAAGGGGGAAATAAAGAATACTGGATGAACATTCCAGACTAGAAGCATACTCTGAGATAGTCAATGCCTGGGAGAGCATACATCTCCCAACCAGGATGTGACCCAGGGACAAACAAGGAGTCTGCAGAAACTCATTGAGAGATTAACAATAAAAGATAACAAAAAAAGAGTTCAAAATACCAAACCCACGGAAAGTAACCTACTTAATCTGGCAGCCAAAGCCAGTGGTGGCACAACAACTCAGCATACACCCCTGATGTTCATGAAGTGGAAGTCAGGCAGTGACTTGCTAAGTAATGCCCTCTTCTGGTGCAAGTCTCTGATCCAAGCAGTGCAGAGTAACTTCAAAGTTGCATTATGCTGGCCTTTTACAGTTGAGTTCTAGCAATCCCCACCTTCAACTTCCTCACAGCCTCTCTGGGTGCTTGTTCCAGTTCTTAACCATGCTCACAAACATTGTTTGGGCTCTTGGGAAGGGACCTCCAGGAGAAGCAATCACCCAGACTGGCCAGCCTTCAGCAAGGGCACTGCCATTGCTCAAGAGAAACGCTGCAGATCAAGGCAATCAGAACGACCACTGGGACCACTGGTTCTGAGAATATCTGTGTCAGAAAAACACATGTAACTTAGCAAGTTCCCAAGGTTCCCAGCAGACAACACCCAAAGGTAGCTGCTCCCTGGCCATGGGATGCTCTGCTGGGGGTGCTGCTTTCCAGGCTCACAGCATTTCCATGGGTCAGGGCTCACAGCACTGCCCAGCATCGCTCTGGTTCAACCTCAGATTTGCAGTTGTAGCACTGAGTGTGGGCAGGTTAAGGGGAACAGTTGTATCAATACAGAGCGAGGGATCCAGCTGGCTCTGGCTGTATTATTCTTGGTCTGAAATGATTGCAAAGCAATCATGAACCTTCTGGTTACCAGGACTTTCAAAGACATGGAAACCCGAGGGGGAGGGAAGCAAGGTATGGGGGGACACTAACAGCAGATTGGGGTTAAAACAACCGATAAAAATTGGCAGGGAAATGAAAGGGAAATGGGCCACAGAGAATTTGGGGGGTGATGTTTTCTAAATATGCTACTGAAATACTCTGGATAACTTCTGCTTTCAAGCAGCCTCTTGGCAGATTACAATGTCCCAGAAGGTTTTATATCCAGCTCCTACGATCTTAAACTAAATATTAGGTGAGAAAAACATGCTTCTAAGGAAAAGTCAAACATAGCCCTGAGTGAAAAACAATGATCAGGAGAATGAACATATTGGGTTTGCTGAATATACAACCAACATCCATTTTCTTGCCCAAAAAATAAAGCCAAGGGAATAAAATGCAGAGATGAGCAGAATGGAAAAGCTGCAGGAAATTCAGGCAGTCTCCCCTCACCCCACATATTTCCCCAGGCAGGACTCTCACCCTGCCTGGCCTCAGCCAGCAGGCTTGGAGCTTTGCCTTGAATTCCTCAGAGAGCCTTACCCACTCTGCAGCAGGACAGGCTCAAGGTACAATGGGTCTTTTCCATCTGTAACTTCTCTCCCTTGACTTTTATGTGCATCGATTCAAAAGCTGTTTGATTTACTGATGCAGGGGCTGTGAAGAGTCTAGTTTGGTCTAAGGACAGCCTGAGGTTAAAGGCAGCAGTGCAATTTCACCACCCTGACCATTACAAGAAAATGTTCAGATCTGGATTTACAGTCATGTTCCAGTGAGCCCACACATCATGGCAGGCTAAAATTAGTCTCATTTTCATAATGGGATTGAGTAAAAATGGATCAACATCCCACTGGGACTGGACACCCCATGGAGAAAGCCATGGGAGCGGGTCCTGAATGGCACCTTGGAGGGTGTGTGACTGTGGGTGACAGAGAGCTCTTTGTCCCCAGATAGAGCTACTGCAGCCAGATGGCAGATGAGGATAGACGAGGCAGTTTCAATGAGACCACAACAAGTGAGGATGAGTGGCATGGGACCTATCACTGTAAGCAAGGGAGAATTGTATCCTTCAAGTCCAGAGATGGATATGATGACTCTCCAGAGCTGCACTGCAAGAAAGGACTTTGTAATGTGTCCCAGTCCCTCTAGTGTCTGCAAAGCATCAGATGCTGCTGGGTGAATTTAGCAATTACCTCCCTCCCTGATTGTCACAGTCATAACCTGGTTATTCCAGCTAGTTCCTCCACTGACTTTTATGGATCCCTCAGCTCCATCTAAGACAAGAGAAACCAAAGCTAGATCCATGACGATATGCTGGAACTGCTCCTTTGGGTTAGTGTTTTACTAGACAAAAGGAAGCTTGGTTAAAATGAAGACCTAGGTGCAATGAAGAACTCTTGCAATGTTACCTTGCAGCTCTTCCAGAGTTCAGCAGCACAGATCAACCTCCTGAAAAAAATCTACCATCACAAGAAAGCAGACACACAGATCTGTCAGCACATTTGTGCTGCTGAAACTCACGGATCTCAACACTGGATCATGGTAAGATTTGCAACACTGTCATCTTGCAAAGCCTTGGTAGTGCCTTTTAATCCTTGGAAAAGGAGTACTTCAGGCATCAGTTCTTGACTTTGCATTTGAATGTTGCAAAGCCAAAACAACAACGGTCTCTTGGAGCACAGGGCATATCCTAAGATGCCCTGGAGCTCTCTTGTCCTACAGACATTGAGTAGCAATCTCCAAATGACAAAACAGAAATAAAACCATATATCCTCACGCTTTGGTGAGCCTCCAATCCAAGCCTGACAGATACCTGGCTATGAGTGCTGTGTCTCTCAGACTGCTTAGCACTTGAATAAACAGGGGAAATGTACATTTAGAAGAAGCCCGGGTTTATCCCTTTCTCTTCCAATGAGCCCTATTAACTCTTGGGGAAAAATCCTTTTTCCCCTTTGAGACATGTGTACCCTGTCTGTCACCAGCAGGCCTGGTGTTGTGTAAAGTAACCAATGAGCAGGAAAACCCCAAATTAAACCCCAAAATCTTCAGTGACCCCAGGCCTGGAGCCAGCGATTGACTTGCTTGTTCTTACTGTTTCTTCCCTTATCATTTCCTGTAATTGGAAGAATAGGGATGATATTGCCTGTTCTCCTGATCCCTTAGTCATCCCAAACCATTGAAGTATCTCTTGAATGCCCTTGGACTTGTTGCAACATCATTGCTGCCTACGTGAAAAATCAATAATGGACCATATCTGAGGACCATACCAGGTGGGAAGTTTTCACTTTTATAACTTGGCCTCAGGGAGACAGCAGACTTCCCTAAGGAATGGGTCTAATCTATGTATTGGGCCTTTGGCTCTCTACCAAGGGTTACTCAATAACATCCAAGTAAAAGCTTTGGAAGCTTCCTCCAACTGATCAACCTGTTGAATCTGGACAGTTGAGAAGGATGGTGAAGCTCCATCAGATACCCTTCACTGACCAGTTTCAGCAGGGGACAAACCCACTCAGAACCACTGCCTGCAGCAGCAACATGACTGTGCCAAGAGGTGTTAAGAAAGGGGACACGCAATAGTTAAAACAGACAATCCAGACAATCTGGAAAAGGGAAGGGATTACAAGAATCTGGTAACCACCACAGGGGATACAACAGCTTCTCTTACTGCCCACACTTCATGTGCTCACTTACTGCTGTCTGGACATGACAGACCCAGCCGCTTCTGGGGATGCCTGTGGGAGCATGTCCCTCCACAGCAAGGGAGGCACCAACCCCACTTCAGCCTGGCCTTGCTCCATATCACACCAAGACAGATCCCATATGGAAAGGAAACAGTTCAGGAGCGAAGCATGGATGGGCTGAATGTCAAAGCATGGGAAATACAGCTTAGGGTACGTGCAATCCAGGCACACTATACCCTCTTTGAAACTCACTCTCCCATTGTTATTTAACATCCTGAAGTTTCAGCCAGAGACTCCCATCCGCGCCCCAAACTGGCCTGGGTATGGCTGGGAAGAAGAAAGGGAGCTTGAAATGAACTGTGGAAAGATTTAAGTGCTCTAACTGCTGCTTTCCAATACAATTTTCCACTTGGGGCAGGGGAAGGGAAGGAGGAAAGCCTGACAGTAGTTTAGAGCCAGTCACAATTGTGACAGGTTCTTCTTTTCCATTTCCAACCAGCTCACAGGCAGGAGGAGCACTTTAACTTCCATTAATTATCACAGCCTTATTCCAGCCCAGGGTTTCAGAGCAGCAGTGGCAAACTTTTAGGACCTGTGAGGAGCAGGTCCTGCCTCAAAGTGTGCTACACTACTCAGTGCACTAAAACTCTATAATTCATGGAACCAAAATCTATGGCAACTCTTCCTAGAGTACCTCAGTTTGCAGCTACTGAAGGCAGTACAAGGGCATCTCCTGTAGGCAGCACCAGTTCTGTCAGAGAAGAGGATCACACAAACAACTTCTTGCACTCCAGACTCTGAGAACAGGTTAACAGCCATTTAACAGATGGATCTCTTGCACACCCAAGCTGTACACACAGAAAAAAAGGAGATTAACAGAGGAGTAGATTACTTCTGTCTCCTCCCTGGCAACCACAGACTCCTGTTGTAACTCTACTGCCACGTGAAGTTTATGGCATTTATCAGTACTGATCACTGGATACACAGCCTCAAAGTGCAGGCGTGGTGTTTAGGGAGATGCAGGCAGCTCAAACACACAGTCCTCATGCAACTGGGGCAAAACTCTTAGGAAATATTGCTACGTGGTTCCTCCCACTTTTTGGCTTCATTACAAACTATCAATGAACATTATTTAAAAATAGCTGTAACAGCGATGTGCCTGTGCAGGGACTAAGATGCCCTGCACAGGCACACGCTGCCCCCTGTCCCTTCCTGCTCCTCTGCCAACAGGGCTGATCCATCCTCAGCTGGTCTTCCCTGCTGATACCCAGTCCCTGCTTCTACCCACTCCCAGCACCCAGCTGCAGGTACCATCCCCTCATGCTCACTGATGACAAAATGTGCCATTCTCCATTCCCCAGCTGACACCAGACCTTTCCAGAACTGCCCCCTCTGACACTCACAGGTATTTTGGCATTGAGTAATGAAAGCAGGGAGATGCTGCTGCTGCTGCTGCTGGATGCAGCCAGACCTGCTTCCCAGGGACCCCACAGTCACCCCAGCAGATGCTGGTGAGCATGAGGGATTCAGGTGCTTCATGGCTCTGAGTGGAAAATGAGCCCAGCCACAAGCACTGTTTCCCTGCCTGCACCACCTGAACAGCTGATCCCTCCAGCTGTGGCAAATCTACCAGTCTGGAGCAGGTGAGGGGCAAGCCTACATCTGCATGGACACATCCAAAAGGAGGAAGGAGGACTAACTATGAATTCAAATTTAGAGTGACTGGGATAGCTCACACAGCAGCTCCACATTCAGCTCTGAGTCACACAGGATCCAGCCTGGGGAGCAATTACTGGTGCACAAAAGCTCTTGAGCTGCAACAAAAGAATGGCAAGGAGCTTCTCATCAAAACCTCTTGAAATCTTTATCTTGCCCACTTAGGTTTGGGAGGATACTTCCTTCTGCTAAGAGAAGTGAAGCCTCAGCAGAGCATTTGGGATGCTGGAGAGGAAATGTCCAGTCAGGGGTGAGCGGCAGCCACTGCAGCACAGCAGCAATGACAGCCCTGACAACATCATCCCATTCCCATGCCAGCACTTGGGACTACAGGAACTACACTCCATTAGGAACAAGCTGTTCCCCTAATTCAGTCCTCCTAACTCCTCTGGTAAAACATTTTCCTGAAACTGTGTAGGACTTTGACTAAGCAAATGCACTTTGGCATCTGAATTCAGCCCTCTAGCTGCCAGTGCATCACCCCCTGCAAGCCCAACCTGGGCTACTGAGAGCCACATGGCAAGAGGAAATCCCCAAACCACAGCCTGCTCCCAAATCAGGTCTGTAGCACCAAGGAGCTCCCCACACTTCAACCCTCCTCCCTGCATCCTCACACACAGAGCTTTTTACTCTACAAACCTCACAGACTGCTCTAGGACTGAAAGGGAATTACATTAGAGCAAGCACACGCCCAGCTGTTCATTTAGTATGTGCTGACAGTCTCGTTTTGACTCCACTTTCTACGTTTAAGGTGTTAATGGGAACCTTGATGCATTTCAGAGGGAACGTGCACAGATAGAAGACAGATGCATGAGGCTAAAACCTGGCTCCCAGATTTCATATCAAATGCTGGATTTGTTTATATCCATATGATGCAATCTCCATAAAAGCAATCAACTACCACCAAAAGGAGATGTTTCAATATCTGCATAGCCTTCACGCACAAGGCATTAGGGTTGCTTTTATGATGCAGAATAATATAATAGATTTCTTCCACAAGTTCCCAAATGCTGTTATTAAGTGTTGCTTCTCTAATAAAATATGCTGCAACATACAGCAGTACATGATGTGGCATTTACACAAGCCTTTTCTCTATATAGGACTTGCTGGCTTTTAACAAATCTGTCTCTTCTATACACTACAGAAGCACAAGATGAGTAATTATGTTCTCTGCTTAATAATGTTTTTGCACTGGCCAATTTAACAGCTAATCTCCACAAACCTATGAGATCGTCCCCCAGCAGCCAAATTTGCATGTTGTAATCAAGTCTTGCTATTAAATCATACTTTGCAACAATAGCTGAGCTGTCAACGACAAGCAGCAGCTCTCGGCTCTTGCACTGGCACCATGCAGGCAAAAGCCCTGGATAAACATGCACAAAGCCTCACTGCTCTGCCAGCTAGGAGAGCATGCCTTTGCACTTTTGGGAGCTTGGAAATGGCTACACCCATGATAGATCTCAGGACAAGCATCCTTTGTCTCGCTCAGCTCTCTGGTCAGTCAGCTTGCAAGCTGTTTTCTCCAGGCCTGCCTGCTGCTCTCTGCAGTGATGCAAAGCCAAACTGGTTTGGCTGTGGTGTGCTCTGTCATACTTCTCTGACTGCTTTTTATGGTGTCCTTAAAAACTGAGCATACTGTGTGCAACAGAGAGTTCCCTTTGTGGTAAAGGTCCTGCCTTGGCTGTGTGGGCAGAGCAGCTTGTGCAGCCAAGCTGTGATCAGAGCACTGCACCCTTCAGGGTTAGCCATGCTCCTTGAAAATGCCCTGCCCAATTTTCCAGTTTCTTTGCTGTCCTTGTCGATCATAGTGCAGCAAGAGGATCAGAATCAGTTCAGTTAAATGTCCCTGTTAGTGTCATCACAGTTTGGATGAATAGCTGGTGTGACACACACATTAAACAGATGTTTGATCTTCCTCCACTGGCTTTGACCAGGGACTGATCCCCTGCTCTGTACTTCCCATTTGCCCTCACAAAACCTCATCCCCAAAGAGACCCACATAAACTCCAGCTGAGCTCAGCACCATATTCTTGCTCCTGTACATTCACTGAAGCAATGTGTCCCTTCTCCTCTGCTTTCCCACAACCTCAGTTTTCTCTCAGTGACTGTAAATATCTGAGTGACCTGAGTGCATCTGTCAAAGAACAGCACCAAGAGGCAATTCCTCTGAATTCCTGCAGCAAACATCACTGCTCTGGTCCAGGCTGTTACTGGTACCAAAAACTCTTGCTCTGAACCATATTCTGACTCTCTGCAAAATGCTGCAAATGTGCAATAAATAGCATAGTCCTTTTGAATCCTGCCTTTTGCAGTACCTTTACCAGAGGCAGAATTTCAACACAGCAACGTGGATCAGCCCCAGCCTGGCAACATCGATGATGTCTTTCTGTCCTAATGATTCTTCCTAGGCATTAGCACAACATTTATTTCTACCTTGCCCTGTTCTTCCCATTTATCCACAAATCTGACAAGGTCTCCTTCCTTTTAAAACACAGGGAAAGGAGAATTTCTCGCTGGAATAGGCTCACTCTGTGAAAGCAGAAAGATCAATCTGGATTCAATCTGTCTCACTAATTGTTGGAGGCTGGAACTGACCTGGGGCTGGCCTGGCTGTGAGTGAGCATGTGAGCTGAGACAGCCTGCTCCCAGCTTCTCCTGCTTTATGCTGCAAACAAATCACACCAGACTTCTTTGTGCATGGTGGACCCTGTCTGCTCCTGTTACCTGGACCCTTGTGCCCAGCCACATGTCACCAGGCAGTGCCTGTCTGCCAGCAAGACTGCAAATGAGCACTGAGCTTAAATAAAGCATGAACCACTCCTTAAGGATGACTTATCCTCACCTCACTTTAGGTCCTATTTTACTACAAAGTCCCTCCCAGGAGTACTTCCAGAGGGGATAAGCCAGTGTGGTCTTCCTTGAAAGTCAGGACAACTGCAGGTGTAGCTGATCACTAAATTGATTATGTTGAGATGAGCAGAGTTTGCATCAACTCTTTTACTACAACAGACTGTTTAACCTGGACTGTCTCAGCAAAATGAGATTATGCCAGAGATGCAACATGTACAAGAGCTGTGCTAGGGCTGGTTTTCACCACAGGGATGGTTGATGAGCAGTCGAGATGTCGGTCTCTGTTCAGCTCCATGGAGACGGAAAGAAATATCTGTGAGCAGCCCAGAGGCAGGCAAGAGCTGTGCTGTACAAGGCAGGAGTGAGCAGTGATCTGATCAGCCAGGGATGTACAGGAACAGTTCATCACTGCTGCGCTCAAGTGTCAAAGTTACTGGAGGAGCTGAAGGGCAGAGAGCAAGGAAAGTAGGAGGGGAAGAGGGGGATCCTGCACTGCTCAGCTCACCAGGCCAGTGCCCAGAGTAGTGTGGCCATGCAGAAGCAGGAAAGCCAGACAAGACCTGAGCCAGGCTAAAACCCAGGCTGGGCTCTGCACCTGTCTGTACCAGCCAAACACCATGTGCAGGTAATCGTGCCCACAGCAGCAGAGCTTTGCAAAAACTGAGAGTTGAGTGGCAATGATAAAAGTTCACTTTTTTTCTATTCTCTTCTTTTTGATGATGGCAACGTGCTTTATAAATGCTAATAAAAAAGCCCCCAAGGATTCTTGAAGGATTCTTGCTCCTTTTCGCTCTACAGAGGGTGGTGGAGCAGAAAACAGAAAACGTGACTTGCCAGAGACCATGCAAGGAACAGCCTCTGAGTTGGGAGCTGACCATGGAGCTCCCACCATGTGAGCTGGTGAGGGGTCCAGTGGGATCAACAGAGAACTGGACATTCCTAGAGGCAGAAAAACCTTGCAGCACATCTTGGCCAGTAATGAGGCTGCTCATTTAAGAGTGCTGCATTTCAGATGAGACAGGTGAAGGACACAAAATTTAAGATGTTCAAAGCTGTTCTGAGGTATTTCAAACCAACTTCCATTAAAATTAATGGAAACATTAATGCAAAGTACACTCAAATCCTCAAGCAGGTTCTTTTCAAGCAAGATCTTTCCATTAACTTGAAAGGAAGTTGTGCCCAAATCCTCTTACATTGCTGGGAACATCTGAGACAGGCAAAGTCAGGTTACAAATCCATTAGGCTCCAGACTGAGTAATAAATGGCCAGTTGAAAGAGGTGGAAGTGCTAAGCTGTGAGAGGAACCCCACTCAGGGTGACCTTGAGCGAGGGGCTGAGCACACAAAACATGCATGTGACTTGGAGTTCCTTTTTTCAATGGAGAAGAAGTAGGGAGGTGTGGAGAGAGTGGAATCCATTGCCCGACTGATGTAGCTGCTCTGAACCGTGGAAAAAAAAACATTGAAAAAGCAGCAGGACCAAGAACAACGCTCAGCAGTAGCTGGAAAAATAGAACTGGGACCTTAGCTGCTCAGGAGAGGGTAAGAAGAGATAGCTCCACTCTCACCCTCTAATTTGTGAGGACATAATTTCAATAAGGTCCATGGAATGCCCAACTCAGCAGAGTATATGGAGAAAGGAGTAGTGTCAGTGCAAAATTGGTCTTTTACACTAACACAGAGCAATGTGTCAGGGATTTAAGACTGGAAGGATTATTTCACCAGCTGATGCTGTGTGCCTGGACGCCTTTAGGTAGCTACTACTCCATTAAAAAAACTTGCAGGGTCTAAAACACATTCCAGAAGCATTTGTCCTTGAAAGAGAATTCACTGTTCCTCTCTTGGCCCAATTTCCCAGTTAATCTCTCTTGCCTTTCAAATGTGTGCTTTATTTCTAATCTGAACCCTTCAGCTTTCAGCCAGTAGCTCTTTATGAGAGAGCAATCCCAGCTGGCTGACAATCCACTGGGTTACTCCAGCTCACACTGCCCATGCCCTGGGGAACCGAGGCACTCGGTGCTGCACAGACCACAGAGGTCCTGCCTGTGGCAAACCAAAACCCTGGCTCCCTCTGGGCAGACAGCACAGATCCAACAGCAGGATGCTGAGCAGGAATGGCAGGTTTATCCCCAAGCAGAGCATCCCTCATCACAGCCAGCTCCAAGTACTCAGGATTCCCTTCATCACCTTTGGTCTTACCCCACTGTCTGTCCTTGCAAGGAACTCTCCATCCTTTGTACCAAAGCACCTCCTGACAAAGCAAAAGAAGGCAGCACATCCTCTCACCCTCTGTTCCAGCTTGTAACATCCCAGGGTGGCCACCAAACATGCTACTGGCAGAGAAATCACTCTGCACTCTGCCTATACATTCAGTGACACAGAGACCAGGCCAAAACAAGGACACCATTTCCCTAATCATAAGAAAAAGACATAGAAATCCTACTGGGAGAGGGATAGCTAGGGGGTCTGGTGGTTTTTCTAGCCAGATCCCAGCTCAGGAGAGTGCCTTCCTTGACACAAAATCAATTCTGCAACTAGGGTTCATGATGAAATTGAGAGGTGCCTCTTGTGGAGGGATGATTATTCATTCTTTCTCACGTCACATCTGTCCTCTCCCATGTTCATAAGGGCTAATCACAGACTCATCCAATTCAGGGCTGCTAAGAAACCCATATGCACAGGCTGGCAATTCAAGCCCAGATATAGCTCACTGCCTTGAGCATTAGTCAGACACGTACAGGCCAGGGAAATGGTGCCGAAATGCTGCTGAGGGCTGTAAAAAACATATTGTTAAACAAATGGATGTGTAAACAGAGCTCTGGGATGACACATGGAGACAGCACCTCTGACTCAATTACAACTGCAGCTGATGGTCTCACCTACCTGACTGCCACCAAATACCCAGACACCTAACACTGACACAAGGAGGTTTTACAGCTCCTTCCCAAGCAAACACTGAAACAGGTAAGATAACAAACTCCTTTGATTCAGTCTAGGGAGAGAAGAGAGGTCCCACACTCACTGGGATGTGAGAGCCCAGTCCTTCCTGCCTCTTGTGAGTGGGAGCACACACTGACTGCTCTGGAACCCTGATGAGGATTTAAAGAGGGCTACTGGTCACTGTGGGATACCGTGTAAGTCCCCAAAGAAAGCTTCAAACATTTGTTTGTAAGGGATAAGTTTATGTTCAAATCCCATCTGCCTGCTCAAGAAGAAGGCAGGTTTCCTTGATCACCTTTTCCATTTGCATCCTCCTCATTGCACTGACACTCCAAGGATTTGGCAGTTACTATTTCTACAGCTCTGGTGGACTGGAAAACTATTATTAAGCAGCAGGGTGGCAGGAGGAGACAGGTCTGTGTCAAGAAAAGCAGCTATGTAGTACCTGGGCAGAGCCTTTTGCAATAGTCATTTTACCCCAGCTAGGAATGGCCACAGGGCCCCTCTGGAAGGAAAGAACAACTCTCTGCTCCTCAAAGTCTCAAGTGACAAAGGCTGCTTTGCAGCTTATGTCCCAACAGCCTGTGGAGGTGCAAGACAGAAAACCCAGCTCATGCCTTAGGCAGGAAGGATTCCATATCTTTCAGTTTTAAAGGTCAACCTCCAGACTTATTCTCCTGGGCAATTTACCCTTCACTGAACTAATGCCAAAACCAGGAGGACTGGTTTATCTCCATGTACAGTGACAGAATAATTCACCAGCCTTGCTGGCAAACTCCAATGCTCACCCTCTGGCAGGTGAAGGGAGTACTTGTGTAAAGTTTAGTGTCAACAGAGAAACAGCAAACAACACATGGTATCAAAAAAAAATTCCAATGTGCTATCCTATCCTTTTTTTTTTTTCCTGGCAATTACAATGATTTTATTTCTGAGATCTAAACAAAGCATTTCACAAGTTTCAGGTGAATAACTGCTGCAAGAAAGCATCTGTCCAAACCTGTGACGTCAAGGAACATGCACATGGATTCTCCCCATGAAATTCCAGTCCACCTCACAAGACAAACAGGATAAGACGCCACTTTCAGAGACTTCTCTAGCCCTGCAAGTTGGAGTGGGGCAGAGCATGATCACTAATTGGGAAATCAGATGCCACCAGGGGAGTTCCTTTACACCAACAGAAGCAGTGCTCATTCACTGGGATGTGTACCATGAAACAACCATGTAATAAGGCAGGTCAGACATCCAGGGACTGTGTGAGCTGTGCAGCAGCTCCTTGTGCAAACAACTCACTCTGCAAGCCCCAGTTTCTCAAAAGGAGCAAAAACACGGTAAGCCTGCCAGCTCATTGCAGAACAACCAGGTCCATGCTAAAGTCCAACACATGAGCTGTACACCTGGGAAGTATCCCTGAAAACAAATCAGCAGCTGTGTCAGCTGCTGTACATATTTTCTTCCTAGCACTGCCAGTCAATATCTCTTCTAGCAAAAAAGAATAAACTCCAAACAATTCTGCTTTGCTTTTTCAGTAAAAACAAACCCTCCCAAACCTCGACCCAAACTCTGTTTGCACCAAAACTGCTTCAGTCCTGAATAGGAGCAATAAATGGAGTGAGCTAAAGTGTTAGTGACAAATAACCCATTCAAACGATTCCAGCATAATTATAGGTTGGCTCTCTTGATGTCACATTGGGTACATCACTGCAGATATTACATTCACCTTGTGAAAAGATTGCACAGAGCAGCTCAGTTGGTAACCCAAACAGCATTATGTATCATGAGTCTGTCAGCATCAGGAGTGCATGCACCCTGGCATTTGAAGTCCTGGTGTTTCAAGTGATAATCCAATGTACCAGACATCACTGATCTCTATATAAAAGGGGGCACCACTTTTCCTTTCAACTGGAGCTGTTTTTCACTTCTCATTCTGAAGAGTTGTGTGGTGCTGCCCGCAAGTGGCTACACTGCACAGCAGCTCAATCTGCAGCACTCCGGGTCCCCAGAGAGAAGAAGTGATCAATACTCCAATGCTGCTTTTGTATGAGGTCTCTAAGTGCTTCCATGCAAGATGCTGCTCCTCTGGGTTTTGAAATTACTCTGAAGAGAATGTGAAAGCCCCCACTGCAAATTCATAATCCTGACACAAACTGCAGCTGTGGTACAGAATGAAAATGAAATTCATTGGTGAGCTGCAAGCTGGTCTATTGGCAAAGATGGAATCTGGGATGTGGGGAAGGGACCTCAAAAACAGACCCAAACCTCGACCCTGAGGGAGCAGGAAAATCATATTAGAGAAGTAGCAGCTGGGGACAAGGAAGTGTCATACTTGACAGGGATTTACACCTCTCTGGTGGATCTGGGACGGCAGAGACCCCGAGCACTGCATCATCTGAGAAAGGTGGCAGTAATCAGTGTTGGGAGGGAAGACAAAGGCATTTGAAGGATCAGACTTGCTGTGGGTAGATGGGCAGAGTCTAGAAGGTCTCCAGAGAAGCATCTGGATAGTGATGGTGAGTGCAGAGAACAGATTGCATTTTCTATTTCTTGGATACAGCCAAAAGACACTGAACTTCTCACAATTAATTTCTTCCAGGGGGATCTTGAATTGGCTTTGGCTCTTCCTGCACACAGGCTGGAAGAAGTCTTTCATGCTGAGCTGTAACATTTAGGACTTCATCCTTCCTGCTGCCTGCAGCCCACAGGAGCAGGACCAGGCACGCCAGGCAGGCTGGCTTCAGAGTGGGCAGCTGGAGCTTCCTCAGCACAGCCCATAACACATTCCTGGAGCAGGGCCTTGGTGAGGGCATGTTGTAAGACAGGATTCGTGAGCCATGGTGGGTGTGAATGAACTTGATGGTCTTTTACTGCCTGGCTGGGTTTTGCAATTGGATCCTGTGCAGGATCAGAGAAATCCAGCCTGTGTCAAGTGGCAGTGAAAGAAAGCCAGTCCCATTGTCAACACCTGATGTGTGCCGTGTCAACACCTGACAGGATGCCTGGCAGGGCTGTCCCCTCCTTGATGTCACTGCTCCAGGACCATCTGAGGGTTGACAGTATGCTCCTGTTCCAAGTGTCACCCAGCACCTGTCACTGTCTGTCTCTGTGTCACAGCATAGTGCTCCCCTCACAGGACCTGGGGCTCTGGCCACCACACTGACTGATCTCCATTAGGGAACATTTAAGCAACATGACTTAAAAATGTGAAAGCACATTGCTTGCTTCCGTCAGGTCAGGCCACTTCCTCTGGGGCCAGGAAGGACTGACAAGCTGGAAAGGACTGGATGCCCAGGGGATGAAAACACCTAGGTCTGAGCAGGAGGAAGGGGAGAAGTGATGTCCCCTGGTCTCAACCCTGCGACTGCAGGAGCAGTAACAGCTCTGTTCCTCCATACAGCTCCAAGCTGCCACTGGGACTATCAAGTGCCACTGGATACCTATCTATTATACCAGGGGTTGGAAGGGCAGGGCAAGCAGCTGGGGGCTCAGCACCTCTTTTGCTCTCAATCCAAGGTGTCCAAGACTTCCAAGGTTCTGCTGAGTCCAGTCCACCCAAAGTGCTTGGCACCCAAGGTGGCACTGTGCCCATGAATGTTCCTGCAGACAGGCAGGCAACACACAGCTGACTGGAGGAGGAACATATCCTTGGAAGGGTTTTATCATTTTAAAGGGAACAAATTCCAATTGATTGCCCTTGTAAGAGCCTGCATGGTACTTGCACTTTTAGCCTAATCAATAGAAATTTTAATTGCTCTGGTAATTACACTTTCAGCAATGCTGCAGTCCTTTGTTCTCCAAGTGGGAGACCAATATCCGCTGTTCTCCGGTGGCCCCATCTGGCTGCAGCCTGGAACAGCATTTGCCACTTGCAGGGGAGGGGACATTCCATCAGTGACCAGGGTGACACCAAGCCTTGACACACACAGCCTGGCTGATGCAGATCTCTGGGGCACAGGGTGCACTCCCCAGGTCAGAATGTGATTCTGCCAGCCAGAACCACCTCAGCTTTCTCCTGTTAAAGCTGCTGCTCAAGAGCTTCACACATCTCCATGCCTGCCATAAGTTTTTCCCTGGAGCAGGTCCCAGTTCTGATGCTTTGCTGAGGGCACTGGCCTCTAGGGTGCACATTTCCAGTCCCTCCCATGCATGAGCTTGCAGTGTGTCACCAGTATTTCTTCTCTGGGCTGTAAATGGGTCCAAAATACAATGTAGATACCAAGGTTATGTTACTTTAGCTTCTGGCTGCATCTTCAGGAGGCAGAAGAGCTGTTACCCCCTAAGTCCTGATGGGTACTGTTAATGCCTTACTGCACTTGGGAGAACACAGGCCCTACAAGTTACCCTTGAAAATTACTATAATGAAGAATCATCGTGACAAGCGCCATGTTACTGTATGGACATCAGATTAACCCTATGGCAGGCCCAGTGCTTGAGAAGAACAGTCTCTGCCTGGCTGAGCAGGAGCCACATCTGGTGCTTCCCAACACTATTCAAATTTAAAGGTTCCAGAACCAAGCACATGTTCAGCTCAAGGGTGTTTTACCTGCAAGAACACGTCAGCTGTAGCACAGACCTTCATGCTTCAGCTCCCCAGCCCAGGACTGCCAGAGCACTGCGCTGCACACAGGGTTTAGGGGGGCTAAGTGTGTGTGCAAACCTAGCAAGGCTCTCCCTGGGAAATGGGATCCTGCTCCCCACAACTTGGTCAAGCAAGCTATGAAATACAGAGTACTGCATGAAGGTGTAATTGCAGTGTGGATCTGTCAGGCACACACAAAGTCTGGATTTACTTGCAATTGCACTCATCCTGCCCACAATGTATTTTTTCAAGCCATGATGCTGGCTGGCATGGCCCAGGGTGGCTCAGCTCCCATGCCTGCCAGAATCGCAGGACACAGCCATACATCTCTCAATCAACAGCTGTTAATGTGACACAGCTACTTTGTCACACACTGGGCCTCTCACAGCTAACAGCAAGGTTTCCAAGAAGAATTGCTACTGGCCTTAGCACTTAAACAAAACAGTTCTACTCATGTCCCTGGAGTTTGCTCAAACAATAGCAGAAAACACCCACTGGAGCCTGAGGAGAGGAGGGTCCGTGGCAGAAAAACCACAGCTGCTGATTTTTGAGATATACACCACACAGTTAGAAACACTGGTCTATAAACATCCTCAACAAAGCCTAGCAGGTCTGGGGGGGTTTCTTTTCCTCACTGTCCATTGTGTGCCACTGCCTTTAAAACCCGCAAAAACAGAGGCTCCTCCCTTGGTGATTTTATGCTTTGGTGCTGAACTGCACGTTGCCCTGTGAGCTTGGTGGTGCTGGAGGCACCAACTCTGCCCACACAAGGCTCTGGGCCTGGGATACTTGGGATGGGACCATGTACCATGGGTGCTAATCACCCACCCACAGGCAGGAAGGAGTCTGCCACAAATGACCTCCCTTCCTGTTTAAATATTAAGATTTCTCAGCTAAGACCCTGCTCTGTGCATTTGCAGATGTCCCTCTTCCTTGCTGGGACTGCTCTTGTTGGCCTTTCTGAGAAGATCTAATTACAGGCTGTTCTGTTCATTGACAATTTCATATACTCTCGTTTTTTAGGTTAACTTGAATAACTGGCAAGAAGCAGAACTCCATGGGTGGAGTAACAGGCCATGGATTTATGACATGCTGGTATTCAGGGCAAACACAGAAATATCCTGAACTCTGCTGCTGCTGTCAATTTGATAATGAGAATGTGATTTGAAATAAAAACATCTTGGGTGCCAATTCACTACAGCAGCTAGTAAAAATAGGCAGAATACCTAGAAATAGAGGACTCTGTGCTCTAAACACATCCAAAGCTTGAATATCATATAGTATCTTACAAAAACAGAGCACGTGGCTGCACTGGGGCTATGGTACCTCCCAGGCCATTCAGTGAACCCCTGCATGAGCCCCAGCAGAGAGAACAGGATGCTCTGTGAGTCCAGCTAAGCACAGGTGAGGGCTCTGCTTTCAAGTGCTCTCAGCCTTTGGGTGCTTTCCCCCAGGCCATGCTCCCAGAGCCACCCCAACAGTGTAGAGTGTGAGTCACAAACACCCTTGGGCAAAGCCTGGGTGAGCTCTGTCAGAGCTCGAGGTACCCAAGAGCAGGCCTTTTAGACAAATAAAAGCAGCTTTTAAAAGCTAGAGAAAAAAAAAACACCCAAGGGGCTGCAGGGCCTCGCGCATTTTAAAGAATCTGGCCTTTACAGGAGTGTTCCTAGTTTCAGGTCAAGCCTGGGGTCTTCTTTAATCTACTTTTAAGTAGTACAAGCAGTTGAAGCAGTTGTGATCCCTTTTCCAGGAGGCAGGGCAGTCTCCTTTCACTGCACCTTCCCGTGTTTGCTGTGTGTAATCTTCCACAGGACTTACCTGTTGCTGTCCCGGTACTGATAGATATAACAGCCCTGAGGCATCCCACTCTCCTGGTCCAAGGCAAACGAGAGCTTCATCTGCACACAGGAGAAGGGGTGTGGGACAATGAAAAGAGAGAGAGAAAAAAAAAAGGCAACATTTTAGGCTCTTGATAATTACAGCAACTTCAGGCAAGGCTTGTGGGAGAAAGCTTAACTCACCAAGGCTGACACGCAAACACCGTGGCCTGGAACATACTGTGGGGTTCCAAACCTCAGGGAAAAGTCACATGCATTGCAGAAACCTCTTGCTTTTTCCACCCTTTGTTACTATAAAGTGTTCGTGGTTCCTCTGAAATGCACGGGTTGTAACAGCTGAGCCCTCCAAACCCACCCACACACAGCACCCTCAGCAGCGCGGCTGCGGTTCCCCTCAGACACTGCGCAAACGACTTTCTCCAGCGGCAGCTGCAGTTCCCACGAGCCTTTCTCTGAAAACCTTCCCGGCTCCATCTCGTTCCTCCAGTGCATTAGAACAGAGGAGAAACCACAGAGGGAAAGGTGACAGATTTTTCCTTCTGTGCAGAGTTATTAAAGAGCTGTTAGAAGGGTTTGCAGTTTGGATCCGCCTCCGGCAGCAGGCTATAATGGGACCTGGAAGCTGCTTTGGTTGCAGCTCCAAGAAGGCATTCAGCAAGGGTTTTTGGATTTCAAACACAGCTTGTTTTATTAAGGGGGAAAAATTAATCCTCTTTCAACAAGCAACAGAATGGTTCTGTGGGGAGACTTTTTTTCTGAAAATGTCTTCAGTGATTTTGTACACTGAGCTGCCTAGAAAACAGCATGGAACTGAGTTCTGCAACAGCCCTGTACATCCAAGCAGGTCCTCATTACCCTGGGGAAGGCTGCTGGCCCCCAGGTCAATGTCCCACCACTCTCACAGCCATGACCCCTGGGCTCAGCTAAAGAGCTGCAGACCTTGACCAGGAGCCAGCAGGGAGGGTAAGAGGGGCAGCATCCTTTAGAGAAGGTAGCTGCCAGTCTTCATGCATGTTTTTGGGGTCACAGAGATTACTATCAGCAGGGCTGTTGCCAGTGCTGGATTGTGCAGGACTCCTGAAATGGTCTGGGAAGATCACCACAAGGGCTAGAAGTCAAAGGAGGTTTGTTATGATGAGCCTGACCTTTTTAAGCAAAGAAAGGAGGAGAGCAGTGTTGAGCCACTGCATTTGATCCCAGACTCCTCTCCTCTGGGCTCCAAGAAAATTGCTAACTCAAATTAATGGCTTATTCAGGAATGAACACAGAATTAAAACATCTTTCTCCTCTAGGCTGTAAAGAAACCCTGTGTGCTGAATCACTAGATGATGCACTGATTTTCCCTTCCCTAAAGAGTAGCAAAGTCACACACTGTGCTCTCACTGACCCAAATAAAACTGCATGCCAAGAAATCATTGAAAAATTCACCACCTTGAATACTGAGTTAAGAACCAAGTACTAGGCTGAGGCCAAATTCAGCTGAGCTGCCTTGACATCCACAGCCCTACCAGTGTAAGGCACTCTGAAACAAGCTCGTGAACACCACAGAACATGAGTGCCCATGGTACACACGTCACATTTATAGCACTGTCAAGACAGCTCTTAACACTCTCCACAGCTCCCCCTCTTGCAAGCCCTGATCTTGCACCAAGCAAGGTCACTCAGAGCCACTCTGGAGAGCAATGTTCATGGCAGGACAGCAGGGCTGGCTGGGGATGCTGCTTCTGGCCAAGACCCGTGAAGCCTGGCTGTGGATACAGCCTCTCCAGATGCTAGGATGGCTCATGGCAGCTACCACATGGGAGCAGGAGGTCAGCAAGAAACAAAGGAACCTCCCCAAGACAGACAAGCAATCACCTTGCTGGCCATATGTGCTCCATAAGCAGAGTCCCTGGTGCGGGGAACTGAAGGAGAAACTGGGAACTGCTTAAAGCCATTTTTTCTGGGCCAGGTTTTTCCAAAGCTTTCATGCTAGGATATTAGGAAGCATCTCTGAGTCCAAAGGGACAGCAATTATTGCCGACACAGATCCACCAGACCCTTTTCTCTGTGGAAAAGGTGCTGCACCAGAGAATCAGTGGAGACGAAGCACAAAAGGAGTGCAAAATTTGGCAAAATTGTGGCTTTGGCAACTTCCAACAATAATTTGATCAGGACAAACTCAGGAGTGCCTGAACCTCTTGCAGCTCTCAACTAAGTGGGCTGTGGGGTTACACTGACTGAGCATCTCAGAGCTCACCTGGGCTCTGGGTGCCCAGCACAGCTCAAGGGTGGAACCACCTCTGTGCAAGGACACAAATCCAGGGGGAGGGAAGAAAGGAAGGAAGGAAAAAGGCTGGGAAGGAAAACAGCCTTGTTTTGACAGGCTGCTAGGGAAAGCCTTGGGGCAATCAGGTATGGGAAGGTGACCTTTCCACTATCTGGGGGGGATGCGATCCCGTGGAACCTGCCTACCCCAAAAGGAAAGATCACAGTTCCCAAAGATAACGGGTTTTCAACTTTCTGTTATTTCAATCCTTCTTTGTCTGCTCATGATATTCCAGACAAATAAAACACACCCTGCTTGGCAGGCTCAGCCATCTCTGCATCATCTACCAGTGCCAGCAAGGCCTGGATAGTGGGGACTACACATGGCTTGACCATCTGGGTCAAAGCTGTCAGGCAAGAGGATGTTGCCATCACCCACAGTGACAAGAGGACCACACTCAGAGAAAGGTCAGGGTCAGGCTGTCACACAGAGAGGTGTGCAACTAAAGGTCTGTCCCAGCAACCAAAGCTCAAGGCAGATGTCACTGACTCACAACCCATGCTTTTCTGTCGATCTGCCCTGCTCATGCACTGTCATGGTCAGCCAGGAGGGGGAAGAGGGGACCTATGCTTGTCACCAGGAGTTCTTACAGACCCCAAATGAACAGTCAAGCTCTGACTGTGCAGCCACCAGCAATGGTCTGGCTGCCTTTGCTCCTTTGGTGGTATTTGGCCTCTGCAGAGAGCACAAAGCCCTCAGGTAAAACTCATCACAGCAGGTAGGCAGCTAGGGAAGGACTAGCTGTGCAGGGAGCACACTGGGAATGCAGAAACTATAAGCTTCCTGCTAAGCTTAACAAGGTTGTTCACACCTACTCAACATCTTGCAGTTGGGTCCTCTCTGGCACTGGAGCCTCGGGAGAGCTCCACTGGCCAGACTCTGTCACTTCTGCACTGCCCTGCTCACTGTAAAGGCACGCATGCTTCCCAGCACATCAGTGCTTTGGAAGGCCAGCACAGATTTTTCCTCTCATGCTAATGCTAATCTATGAATCTAATCTGTGGCCTGCTGCCATAGACTTCTGAAAACAGAACTCAAGTGTCTTTTCCCAGCTCTCTGCACTCCTACAGCGCTGCTTCTCTCTGGTCCTATCTTCTCCAGAAGATGCCCTTTCCTTGCGCCTTCACTCACAACACACAAAACCTCTGGTTACTTCTGAATCACAGAAGGCTGCAGGGCAAGGCCTGATGTCAAGAGCTGATTGACCACTTCATCATTCTTCTGACTTTTGCTGCAGCAAGGTCACGAGACATCGAGAACCTCCTGCATACACAAGGCCCTACAAATCCAGCAGCCTTTTGCAATTACCCCTCTGGCACAGCTTTAACTCTTAACCAATTTGACAGCATTGCTCCAACACCACATTGCTGCTTTGAAGCTCCTTTTTGTGTGTGTCACTGTTCCTTGTCAGAAGGGGCTTGCTTTAAAGCCAGCAAACAAGCCAATACCACAGCACAGGGAAAGGCACTGCTCCCAAAAATATTGCATTTTATACCTGCAGGGGCAATGGGGGACTGAAGTATCTTAGAGAAATGCAAGTGCAGGGTGACCCCCATCACAAGGGAGGTTCATCAGATCAAGGAATCTTCACCATTAGACATATGAAATAATTTCATTTTACAAGACTCTGCTGTGCTTCCCTGGGAGAGGAGGGGGAGAGCAAATTTCCGGTGCTGAACTGTGGTGTGATTTGGCTTGCACTGCCCCCTTTGGTAGTGCAGCCCTGGAGCTCACATGCTAATAAAGATCCCTTTCCACTCCAGTGGCTCTGCGCATAAAGGAGCGTTCGGCAGGGTGTGTGCATGAACTCAGTGGGAAGGGGAGCTGGAAGGCAGCCATGCTGAGAACAGAGTGCTGCCTACCAGGAGAGCCCCATCAATAATTGAGACGTCAGAGGCACAGGGAGGTGTGTGAATAAGAGCTGTCAAAAGGAGTAATTTGAGTCTCTTTGGATACAGTGATGGATAGGCTCACTCGTCACCAGACACAACTGCAATACAACCGAACAGAAGAGCAGCAGAGCACTGAAATTCAAAGGGGCTGGGGCAGGATGCTGCTGACTCCATGGATGGGAGTATCTCTTTTAAGGCACCAAGCAGGTGTGAGCACACTATCCTGTGACTGGTCAATGGAGTAAGAGAATGTACTCACAGCACACAGAAGGCCTCACAAATCCTTGGTGTGGTTTGGTGGCACGGCATGTACAGCAAACTCAAGGTGAAGGCAATGCCACCTCCTTGAGGAAAGCCACCTTAAGGAAAGGCATCTCCTGAGCTCACATAACACTTGTGAGCACATAACACTTGTTTGTACAATTACTCCACTCTTTGGATCAGTAACATACTCCCACTCTCTATCCCTACATCCTTAAGCCAAGGATGCAGCTGGCTGACAGCAGGATGCTCCTTGTTTCCCCATGTGCAGACACTGATGCGCTTCATCTGCACCCAAAGAGCTCATCCCACCCTCAGCATAGGTGAGCAGACACTAAACCAGTGCACAGATATGAGGCACCAGTGAAGCAGAGAAGCAGCTGCCCCTCAGTGCACTCTGTGCTGCCTGAGCCCCGAGGGGATCCCATGCCCTGCTCAGGCAGACAGGCCTTGGTGAGAGTGTCAGGGAAGCTCCCCACATCTTGTGGCTTCTTCCACCAAGGCTAAGAAGAGATTTTTAGAGAGAGTGAACAGTGCTTCGCATCATCACGGACCTCCAGATTTGCCTCCAGATTTGGTGCAGCCAGCAGCCATCCTCATTTTAAAGAATGCTTTAGACCTGCAGCAGCTGGGGGCTTGGCCATGCAACAAAGCCTGGTGTAGCTCAAGAAGAAAAGAGCATGAGGAGCACTCCTGGCTGCTGAAACACTGCCAGTCTCTATATTGACCTGACTGGGCAAATTCTGCATGCCCCCCTTGAGTAAATGGCTTGGCTTGGATCCTCTGTTCCCAGCCTTGGCTCTGAGCACCAAACCTTTGTCATGAGATGAAAAGTTTTCCCTACACATGCACTGTGTCAGAGAGGTATTATCGGTTCAGCTGGGGAACCAGGTCAGACCTGAGCTGTCCCAGTCACAGGGCGATGTAAGGGCAGCCTCAGTTGGAACTGGTCAAGGTAATTCCACTGATGTAGGGGGAATTCAAGCAGAAAGAGTTCACCCAGGGCAAGGAGGCGAGGCAGAATATGAGCCTCTGAGACAAAAAACAGGGAACTGATCTAAAGATCACACTGAAAACAGTTTCCTGAAAGGCAGGGCTTCTTTTTCACCCCGGGCATTTAACCAGTTTTAACCCCATTTGCATGGAAGTCCAGAAAGACTGGTATCTGCTCTGAGTTGGAATAAGGCTCCCCTCTCCAGCAAGCTCTAGAAAGCTTTTTAAGAATAAACTTAGTCATCAAGCAGGTTTTTATGCCCTGCCCAAACTTTGGTTTTGACCCGAAAAAGAAATAGTCCTGAAGTCCTGACACTCACTTTTAAAACCACAAAAAACGAGCCATGCTCCAGTAACGTAATCACAGAGTTTTCTGGCACCTCATCCCTTAAAAATACATCCATCTGCCTCCACGCAGGCCATCAAACTCAATCTTGTTCACAATGGATTTCCCAATTCCTGCGTGCTGGAAGCACTGCAGCGGTGCTGGCTGCGCCGGCTGGATGAGCCCTTACAGCAGCACAGGCTGCAAACCTCACAGCTGTGTTTTCACTTAAAGAGGCTGCTCTGGAGACCAAAGCACTTCTTCCATGAGCTTTTCTATTTGTGCTGCAGCTCAAAATTGCTGGAGAAAGACCCTGGGTAGTGGATGAAGAACATGTGGTAAGGACAGGATGGGGGTAATAAAGGACAAACCAAAAGTCCTACAGTGGAAAAAAGAGGAAAGACAAGGAAACTTGCTACCAGCTCAGTGAGTTACCTCTCACACTGGGCTGGAGCAGTCCTTTCCTTTTGGCTTTGTAGACAGCAAATCTCAGCACCTGATTATGGGACTGCTGCTGCTACTGGTTGAAAGTCATTAATTGGTCCTAAGCTGGTACATCACACCTACACTACCTCCTCAGTGAGGCTTCTTCTCTCCATCCCTACAAGCACAATTTCCAGGTGAAGGTTTAAATTCTCTAAAAGGTCCCTGAAGCTGTCCCTGCTGCCCCATTTCCTCAGCACATTAGCCAGCAAAGTGCCTTTGTTAACAGGCTACAAGGTCCATGCGTGTGGCTAAGGACAACGTCAAATCAAATCTCAAAACAGTCTAGGAGAAGGAGATGAAAGACATTTGGGGTATTACTCTGGTCTGAATCCCACTGCTTACTTTTATTTTAAAATTCTATCATTTACTTTTACTTAGCTGCTGTCTGCATTACAGCTGCATAAAACATAGGAAAAGCCAGTGAATTCCTGACATGGCAGATGGAAGACAGAAGACAGCTCTCCCCTCTTAAATTAATCTGGAAACCCAAAGGTTCCCAGCCTGGGACCCAAAGCCACAATAAGCTATTACTAAATCATCCCACAAGCTGCAACAGCTCTTTCTCTGCCAACATCAGCCCTGGGATGCAGTGAGGGGTCTCCCTGTCACAGAAGTGAAGTCACCAGCACATATTCCCTGGCACACAGGAGGACTGCCCTATTGATGGCTAGTGGCCCCCAAAACCTCTGCTATGGGTGGCTGGGCAGCACAGCAAAAGCAGGAAGATCTGTCACTGGATCCTTTGCAAAGACAGGCAGATGCTGTCACCAAAATGACAAGCTGGCATCACACCTTTGACTTTTACATCACAGCTGCAAGCCAAAGCTGAAGAGCCTTTCTAGAAACACGGGGCACAAGAAAACTTTCACCACTTGGCAAAAATATAAACTGCAAATGAGTTTATTTTTAAGCATTCACACTTGCCTGCATCGGAGGTTTCGGATGCAATCCACAAAGAAATGGATCCAGATTTATTTAGAAAGAAGAGCTGGATACTTCCGTTCATTTTATAAACCGGATGAGCTCATTCTCTACATGCACGATTAGGAAACCACAAAACTAAAATACAGATTATACAATTGTGAAGGGTTTGAATTTGTGGATTAAAAATACCTTCTTCAAAAGCTAACAAACTATGACACTGTACTGCATGCCCTAGACCACTAGGGAACTGTCAATGAAGTTAAAAGTATTTTCTACACATATACCAATTTGAAAATAGAAGCAAAACATCCCTAGGAAATGCCACATTAAAACAATGTGACACTAACAAGACATATGCCAAGTTTCACTGCTTGGCTGTTTCATTTTCTGTTATTCTGAGAGCTGCCTCATGCCAGGAACAGAGCAGAGAGCAGTGGTTACCTGGAGGAGGAGGTGACACTGTGCTGTCTTCAAATTGCTCCAGGCACAGGGAAGGCAGGGTAAGAGCCGTGGGGGCAGATGTGTCTGGGTATGTGGCAGGAGGAGGAAAAGTTTGGTGTCTTTTACTGCACCTGACTATAGCACAACTTTCCCTCACCCCAGGAGCCCTGGAGGATGCTGATATATGTTTTACAAATCAGCCTGTTTTGTGTCTTCCCCATGACTACTTTGAGCCTTCCCATAATGTGCCCAGTCTTTGTCATGGCTACTGGGAGGATACAAGGAACCGAGGGCAGATCAAACAAAGCAAATCCTATTTTCTTAAGTTTGTTAATGGAAACTGCTTCCCCTGCTAAGCCACTAATGGAGCTGTGAGAATCCAGAAGCACAGATTAATTCAGCACCCAGGTACTGCCTCATGCCTGGAGGGATTTCCATAGAGTCTCACTGGAAGACAGATAAAGCTTGTAATACCCTCCATACAAGAGATAAATCCATTAAAAAATGAACAGCCCCTGTGCTGACATGGGAAGAGCTCTACCAGGTAACAAGAGCAATCACAACAGTATTTCTAGGTTCAGTTATATCTGCAACCCCTTAACTGGGACTGTGAAGAGCAGAATACCCTGATTACACCACACTGATCTCAGTTTGACAGACACACCATTCTCCCCCATCCCTTGGGGTGCTGCTGTGAAATACCTGGCAGTCCTGAAATCCAGACCTAGTGCTGCTGACTCAATTTTTGCTCAGTCTCTGGGGACAACCTGGACTTCCCTGCAGGCAGCTGTACCATGTCCTTGGCCTAAACCTTTTCCCCCTGACACTGTTACAGCATGGGGATGGGAAGACATCTCCTGGCATACACACAGAGCTGCAGAGCATCTTCTCCTAAGGCTGCATGCCACAGAACACCCTCCTCCATGGGCACAGGTCAGCTGTGTGCCATGACCTCCTTTCCCTGACTTCACCAAAATCCCGTGGTATGTCTAAGCACAGTTTCTCAGTGCATGAGTAGGGGATCCAAAGCTTTCCACAGACATCCCTCTCCATTCCCATGGACAGCACAAGCTGCTGCTGTGAGCACAACTGCCGGGTTCCCCTGGGAAGAGACTGCTTGTGGCGTGGTTGAATTCTTCTGGCAGCAACCTGCTCCTGCCCACATTTTCCTAGAGGCTCCAGGCTCCTCTGTCACAGCAAAAGAAGGAAGCAGAAGTGGACAGTGGCCAGGAGACTTGTCCCAGCAAGCCCAGACCCCCTGGCAGTGGGACAGGCACCTGGCCCTCCAGCTCCAACACGGCTGTGCTTCAGCAGAGAAGCAATTTCTGCATGCAGGCACTTCAGAAAGGGCTCTGGCAAGGTTCACACTGAAAAGGTGTAAATTCTATAGCATTTTTGTAGGGCCAAATTAATTTCAGAGCCTGTGATGGTGCTGTGGATCTCTGGGTTAGAATGTAGGGGGTAGGATCAGGGAATCCTCTTCCAGTGCTAATGCACAGCAGGCTGTTACAACCCTCCGTTCCACACTGTGACTAAACATATGTAAGGGGCTCACCATGGTTTATGTTCAGTAGCTGTGGTTTCCAAGCAGTATTGCATTTCTTTAAAATGAAGATACATCATATTTTAAAACTATTTTTAAAACCAGCCACAAATCTGCAACCTTTTACATCATTCCTCCTTCTTCCCACCAAACCTAAAACACAGCACACAGTCAGAGAAGATCAGCAAGCTCATGTGTGAGAATTTGGCTGCAGGGATCTCATGTGTGCCCATGCACACTCATACACAGAGGGAAACTCAAAGCTGTAATTCAGGTACAATCTATGTTTAGGGTTACCCAGGATGTATTCCATTATTTACAGGTGTGAGTACCAGCATGCTGTACACAGGGTAGGAGAATCCAAGAGCTAAACCAAAGCATGAGGTCGTTTATTTAACAATCTGCCTCAGCAAGAGTAAGGTTTCCTACCTCTAGTTCAGCATACAAGCAACCTGATTGTGCATCACCCTAAAATCTCATCACAGCCTTCCCTTGCCAGGACTGCTCCCATCCACACCTAAAGCAAGTCACAACACAACTGAATCTCAAATTTCCATTTTTAACATAGCCCTCCACAGGGCAGCATCAGCTGGAGCAGGGAAATCTTACCAAAATCCTTAGAAATTATCCTTAAAAGACATTCTGCAAAGGCTGCTCCCTAGAAATGCCTGTCTGCTGTGAAGTACAGCAGCTCTTGCAGAGCTCTCTGAGTTTTGCAGTAGTCTTGCATAAATCAGGCTTTTCAGTTACCCAGCTTGATGGACTTGGGTATTTGTTGGGTTAATTTTGTCCAGTAAATCCTGGAATAGGAGTTGTCCATACCAAAGCAGTAAGTTTTAAAGGCAAAAACCAACACCGTATTTTACAGACAGATTCAAGTTCTTAAAATTAGCTATTTATTCCAACAATATTAAAAGGAGACACACCACTTTCTCAGTCATTTTTCCATTCGTAGTATTTTTATTTTTTTTAAACCCATAAGCCTAATCCCTAATTTTTCTATGGAAAAGCTGGAAGGAAAAGATCACAGGGAAGAAGGATCAGCCTGCTAGAGCATCCAGTATGCTTGTTCTCCCTTTGGAGAGGTTGTCGGGCTTATGGTTGAGATTATATTTTTAAATACTGTCTGAAAGTAAATAAATAAATAAAAATCTCTCCAGGCATCAGTATTATCTTGTGAAGGAGACCCAAACAATGCATGGGAGGCTAGAAAGGAGCCAGTAAATTCTAAGGGTGTAGAACAGGAGAGGGGATTAAGCCTGGTGATTAAATTAGGCGACGCATGAATACATTCCAATGCACAACATCACTCAAGCACTGGACAAAACATATGGCAACAATGGAGAGCGCTGCCCACGAGGTCACCTTTAATATGATTAGCCATGGACGCCTGAAAGGAGATCTCCCGAGTACCAGCGTGGTAACCCTGCTTTGTGCAGCCTGGAGGAGCTCCCTGTGAAAGCCTTTGAGGCTCCCTGAACCCACACAAACGCTGCTGTGTGCTCAGGGATGTGCCCAAGTCCACTGAAAGCAGGACACAGACAAAAAAAGAGCCTTGAGGCCGGGCGAGCTTTTTGTTCCCCACTCCCAGGGCAGCGTTGGGCCCGGTCCCCAGGGTGTCCTGCCTGACAGCTGGGTCACCACACGGGCTCCCCTGTCCCACTTGGACTTTTCAACTCTGCCGTGCCGCATTCACCGGCACCGCTCCTCTCTTTGAAGGGGGAGAAAGCGCCTCATCCATCACTGACACGAAGGCAGTTAATTCACTTCTTTACAACTGGAAAGGCTTTTGCTGTGAGCAGGAGGGAGTGCAGGAAGAGTAATGAAATCCAAAAGGGAGCCAAATGATGCTTTCCTCTGCTAGATGCCAGCGCTGGCAGTGCTTGCTGCTGGCACTGTGCGTGGTGGGTGAAAGGAGACTCTTTTGTGGTATGCCATTAGCTACATCCAAGGCCCCAGTTCATGTTTACCACAGCCACTGCCTTACTTCACTTGGTATTTTTTTCCAGTCCTGTTGATCATACTGCAGAACTGACCGAGTCCGTTTGGAAGCCTTGCTCACAGAAAGCAGAAACAAATTGCTTTTTGAAATGATTATTTTTTTTTCTTTTGTAAACCAAACCTCATGCTGCTTTCCATAAACCTAACCTAAAGCTGAAATCCTCACTTAGAACTGAAGAGCAAAGGTCTGTGCTAGACTTTGCCCACACTGGTGGGCTCAGCCATGCCACTCGCCCATGGAGATGCCACAACCCATGGGAGCATCCAGCTATGCTGCCCAGACTGCACAAGAGGGCATCTCACACTCTGGCACTACTCTGCAGCCCCAGCAAGTAAAACTCCATCACAGCTGCAGCCAGCAGGTTGTCACAGGACCACAGAATATTCCAAGTTGGAAGGGACCCACAAGGATCACCAAGTCCAGCTCTTAAGTGAATGGCCCCTAGGGGCATCAAACCCACATTATTACCATGCTCTGACCAACTGTCCTGTCAACTGTAATGGGAAGAAACACTCCATGACATCAAAGATAATCTCGTGTGAGTCACTCTGCATGACAACCTTGCTGTAATCAGGTGAGCCCTTCAGACTGCTGAACTCTACCCCAGAGGACCTTGGCACACTCAGCTGAGTTCCCCACAAGATTTCTCCAGGCCTTTGGCATTTCAGATTCCAGGCAATGACTAACTGGGGACACATGAGGGACAGGTCCAACGGCAACTTCTTTCACACACTTTGTATCTGCATGGCTGGAGGGTGAAAGTCATGGAGACAACCCCAGGAGCAATTTGTTCTGGCTCACAGGTCCCAGCAGCTACAAAGGCTCAGTGACAGAGCAGCAACAAACACAGCACAGGACTGCTACCAGCTGAGCTCCTGCTACTGCCAGGAAAAGGATCATCTCCTAAAGCCCTTTCCAGTTTTACATTTCCAGCATGCCATAACTGCAGAGCCTTGACACAACACACGCCAGGCACTGCACTGTCACAGCCGACATTCAATAAGCTGGGAGATTCCTACCCTCTCATACCATAGAGTCACCTTTGATCCTTCTAATAGACCTCTTAGACTCTCATGGAATCTGCCAAGACTGAAGATCAAGCCAGTTTCTAATGAGACAAGGCAGACCGTGCAGCTGCACACTAGGTCTAAAAACATTTAGGGCAACAGGTACATTAAAGGTTTGGGGTTTTTTTTAATTTCAGACAAACAAAAAACCCTTCTACAAACCCTTCCCTCTTCCACAATGAAAATTAATGAGGGCTGGGACAAAAGCCTGGGTAGCTCCTATTTCTTGGCCATTCAAGCTCTTTTCAGTAAATCTTCCTCCTCTGAACTGTGTTTTGTACCCATTGCTGTGCTACCACTATGACAAAGGCTACTTGAGGCAAAACTACTGATCCTCAATGTTGGGTCTAAAGTAAGTTAGAGACAATTCTCCTGAAGGGATGATGCCCAGGTGATGTTACTTTGTCCAGCTGCTTGGGGTTGGGGCAAGTCCTCTGTCCCCTGCAGAGCTTGGCTGCAGGTGGCAGCTGTGAACTCTGAAGAAAGAAGGTCATCCAGTTCACTCCTGAGGAGTATCCATGTCTCCCTATGAAGTGGGCACACAAGGACAGGTTTGACACATCTCTGTCTGCTGAATTTCTTCATGCCAAGAAAAATGAACAACATCTTGTTGGTCCCAGCATGTGGAGACCAACTGGCTCCTGTGCTGGGCCTAGCCTGTGGAAACTCCATTCAGATATTCCATATTTCTATCTGGCATCTCCCAGTGCCAACTGTGTGCTCTAGTCTTTATCTCACAGCTCCTGGGATTCTCAGCAATAGCATTCTTCCAGCGTGGAGAACCTCAGAGTAGTCTCTTGCACTCTTTAAGGAAAGACACACCTGTTTACTATCTCAGCTGGTTGCAACAGCACCATATGCATGGTCTTTAAACTGATTTCAAGGAACCTCTACAAATGCTTGAGAATCTGAAAACAGATGACCACACTGCCAAAGGATTTCAAGGTTGGACCCCCTGGGTAAAGGATATTTGTCAGCAGCTCCCCCTGGAACAATGTTATGGATCTATCAATATATCTGCCTTTTACTCCTACCTAAACATGAGAATTCAATAACTACCCAGCTCATTTAACCACCTGCATGTTGCCCATTGTCTTATTTAAAAAAAAAAACAAGCAAAACACCTAAACAGCAAGGCAATGTGAGCACAGAATTCACTTTCAGTAATGCTTGAAAATAATAAAAAACAGAGAGCTGAAGTGAGAATTCAAAACCTCAAAGTAATTTCAACCATACATACACGAGTAGGGAAAAGTTTATACATGATGCAACAGAAAAAATTACTCACTTTCTGAAATGCCAAAGCCTGTTTTAGTTCATTTTGTCTTCTATACCTGCTAAACACATCAATGACTGAGAAATAATTTAATAAATTGCATTTTTTCAAATCCCATTTTAGCTATTTAAGCATTTTATTTCCCAGTATTGTAGGTCAGGTTCTACCTCTAACATGCTAATCAGAAATAGAGTGCAAGCTGGATCAAGGGGTTTGCTCCTCAGAAAAGCAAGGATAGTCTTGAGATTAAAACAGAGACCTTGAAATTGAGGTGAAACTACAACCCTAAAGTTAATGCAAAATCTCCTGCTGACTCATGGGACTGTGAATTTTTCAGCATTGCCATGAGACACCCAATAAGCAACAGCTCTGAAGCTCCCCAGTTCTGCAGGATCACACAGATCAAACCCATGACAGGGCAGGTTTACTTCAACTGTCAAGGATGGTACAAATTAAATTTTGTTGCATTCAGGCTAGGCTGGTTTTTTACAAAAAAGGCCAAGCAAGAGTAACTGCTTGGTTAGTTTGTATTTCTGTGACAGAAACAAGTTTTTCAAGCCCAGTTAAAGGAATTGCCCACAAGAACTCCTCCACAGTGATTTTGCATGGCTGGTTTCTTCCAGATGTCTCAAGTCCCTCATGTCACTCAAGTCCAACAAACTCTTGAGGCTACTTTCTCACTGCCTCTTGCTTAGTTTTCAAGTGACCACCAATTTAATGGCAGCCCATCACAGATCGTGGGCAATGGACTGTGGCCAGCTTGGTTGGTAACTAATTAGCACAAATGCAAGATATTAGCTGCCAGATGAGATCCAAAATAGAAATATGCTTCCTTCAGAGGGCAAAGTTTAGCAGTGTTGGCAGGTTTAAGGTGTGACAATGCAGTAACTTGTGAATACATATCATGGGCACTCACATGATGTGTACTCACAAGCTGATGGGAGCGATGGGTGTTTGTGCCTCAAGATGGAAGCAGGAAATAACAGGGAATGTGTCCCCCAGCAGTGAGACACAGAGCTGCACAAAGAAGGAGCACACTCAGGGAGAAGGTCTTCCTCAAATCCCAACTAAGGAAATAAGTGCAATGTGGACCAACAACCTTATCTGAGATGTCATGCCTCATGCTCCCATTTTACGCAATTTCATATTGAGGAGAAATCCATACTCTGAATTATGTTAGTTTGCTTAAACAATTTCCCTGTTACCACATGAAGATGCAGAGAAGGGCAAGATAAATGATCCAGACTACCCAAGACAGATTCAAAGCCACTTGCTTTCAAAACAAACCCAAGAGGTTGCTCAACAAAATGCACTCCAAATGAATCACTGCAAACTTTAACAGGACATATAACTTCAGAAGATGTGAGCCTGCACTTGGAACATTTAAAGATAAACCCAAAATTGGACTTCGGCAGGCACTGGTTTCCTCAGATGGGGCAAGATCAGCTCTGTCCTCACCTGCTGGGATCTTGGCTAAAATCTGTAGTCTCATTTCAGAGGGCTATGAAAACCACAGGTGCTTTCTGAGCTTCTTTGTACTTCAGCACCCATATGCTATGAATGACAAAAGATAAAATACCCCAGGACTCAGAAGGAGTGATCATGCCCAGAAACACCTGATAAAATGAGTTGTGGCCATGAATATTTTCCCTTCTCACTTTGGAATTGAAATGAGAAATCACAGAACTGTAATGTCAGAATCTTTCATCTCCTTCCAAACGTTGTCTTTTGTTATTATACAATTACCCTTTCTTCTATATACTGTTGGGTGAAACTGAAATGGCTCTGACAAAGAGCTGCTACATCTTCACCTATGGCAGATTGATCACATTTGCAGCTATATCAGTCAACACCCAGTGACTCCATCTAAAGAGGATGATGGATTAGCCTTGCAGTCAACTATAATTAATATCTGAAAAAAAACCCCTTGTCAAGTCTTTGTTCAAATACGTGATAAACAGAATCTGGAACAACAAGAGACTTTCTGATGACGTCTGTTCATCACCAGGGAAGAAAAACACCATTAAGTGGAGGGCAGGAGTCTCAGAGCAAGGATTGTTCCCTCAGCAGAAGATGTAAAATAAGAATTTCCTCCCAGCACTCACCCCACATGCACCTCTACACAAACGTGCTTTCCTGGGTTTTATTTGTCTTGCTATCAGAGACACTGAAGAACCAGTTTGTTTCTGCTTCATCAAGAACCAGTTTTTCCATCTGAACCTTTTTCAATTTAGCCAGCAGAAGCCACTACTCTCCCTATCAACCTCAAAAATACCAGAGAGCAGCTTTCTCAGCTGGATCAAGCACTGAATCCTCTGTCCACCTGAGCTATCAGCATCACATTTGGGACACATTCCACCACACTAAGCCAACACAGATGCCCTCTATTTCCCCTAGACATGCTATTTGGCACTGTCTGAGCAGATGACACCAGGCTGTCTGTCACAAGGCAAGGGCAAGACCCATCTGTGAGCAGTTAATCCACAGAATCAAGAGATGTGTACTTCCTGTGTGAATTTGGAGGGCTTGCAAACACCTTCAACCTTGCTTGCAGGTCAGCATGCAATGACTGCCAGCTCATCCCCCTTCTACAATGGCTGATCACCAACTGGATTCAAGCAACAGAAAAAGCCAAGCAATTTGGAAGGTCTAAGGATGTACTGCCCACTGCAACTCCATCCCAGGCAAGCAGGAGGGACTTCTATAGCATAGCAGCCCACTGGCTTGGTCCTGGCACACATAGGCAAAGCCCAAGAACTGAAAAGAATGGGGAGAGAGGCTACTTGTGAAACACACCAATTGCTTCTGCACTGCTGAGATGTACTGGCCACAGTTCAGCCCTCATGTTTCTCTGCTCTGAATTGTGAGATGTATCTGCTGGGGAAGCAGGATAAAAACCCCTGTCCTTACCTGGGCCAGCAATACACAGCAGAAACAAAGAAGCACCAGTTCTTATTCAACAGGTGTCAGTAATAAACATGAGATGAAGAGAATGGTCAGCATTGGCCCAAGGCACTGGATTGGCAGGGAAATCAGATAAAGTCCTGTCAGCTCTGCCAGCAACACACCATGTGAGCTTGGGCAACTGTTTCACCTCTTCATACCATTCCCATTGTCTGGAAGGATGGAGCCAGCCTCCCCTCTGATACTTGCTCTGAGGCTAGCAGGTGAAAGAACAACTAACACTTCTGCTGTGTCACACAACATCTCAAAATTAAAGCAAAAGACCTGGTTTTTACAGGGAAGTTTCTCAGCGTGCACGTCTGCAATAAATTTATTAAAACTCAAGGGTTAAGCTGTGTTTGTTTAGAAGAAAACGACTCGTACACCATCAGAGGTCTTGAATATCTGAACAAGTGGCTGGAATACTTTCTCCAGGAAGAATAAAGTCATAACCCACTCTTGCATTACTGATGGTAAATTAATGCCAGAGCACCACTGTGTGGGGAGCTCCTTCCTGGCTGTGTTTGCCCAGACATCTGGCTGCGGTGGCTCCCAGCACAACGCTGCACAGCCGAGCCCTGTGCTCCAGCGCCCGACTCCCCGCGCGTGCCGGAGCCGGCTCGGCCACTGCCCAGCTGCTCCTGCTGGGACACAGCTGCTCAGCCCCACCGCGGAACGGCGGGACGCGCGCGAGGACATCAATCCTACTCACACCCCTGGGAAGACTTCATTAAAACCCCAGGGCAAAAGACTAGATTCGGAGAGCTTTCCACTCAAAATCCTAATTTAATCAAATTATTTTAAAACCTCCTGGCAACGCAAACATCTCTATGCAAACAGAGAGATGCTCAGCCAACACACATCCCCTCTACAACACGATCCCAGAACTCCTCCATCCCATGCGGATCCTCGGTGTGTGTGCAAACTTCCCGACCTAAGCTGTAGCTGCTCCTGACCACAGTGGTGACATCTCATATTCTCCTGCCAAGCACCATGTTCCTCTGTGGTATGGCAAGGAAGACATGCTGAAAATCCTCCCTATTTTTCTGACACACCTTTGTACAGCTTTGTACATTTTGGGTACTCCTGCAGGAGAGTACCATTCCCCAGGAGGAAGCTGTGGCCTCAGATGCTCGTTTTGATGTATTAACTGGGGCTACACAAAAGACACAAAATCCCCAAAGGAAATTAATCTCCAAGTACATCCAACATTCCCCCAGCTGCCTTATGTATCACACAGTATAAGCAACTATCCATAATGATCATATAGCACCTGCTGTCCCCATTCTGGGTTTCAGTGATGTCTCTTTAACCAGACATCAAAGAGCAGGAGCAGACAATGCTGGAATTGTGATAGGAAGTGAATAGTGAAAGCTCCTTGTCAGTCTGAGTTTCCATTTATCTCACAGCCCCGTACATACTGCCCACTCTGCCTCTGCTGGTATGTTCATGCACTTTTGCTGTAACAGCCTCTTTAGGAAGGTAAAGAGGCAGTTTTCAGGCTTTTATAGATGGGTCTTTTGGATTTTCTCTTGCACCAAAGCCAAGTGCCCAGCCAGGTACCTACACCTCAACCTACCCTGATGGAACCAAATCCGAGATGAATTTGGTACTGTCACATGCCATGCAATGAGCACCACGACTTTCTTTTTGAGACTGACCAAGAGATGCAGCCCCTGCTCCACTCAGGGGCTGCAGAAAAGCCATTAACTCCTCCCTTGAACAGTCCACACACTCAGTGTGCCAGGGAAGCACATACAGCAGCCTTGGACAGAAAACTTAAGGATCACTCCAGAGAGTAGCCAAGCCAGGATGAACCTTTCTGCCCCAACTGCATTTTGAGACATAAATTCAGAATATGCTATTAAAGAAAACACATCAGATTGAAGTCAGTGCAACATTATAGCCCTTTTCTGTCCCATCTAAACACTTCTTCCAACCCTAAGTCTTCCATTCATATACTAATTAACTGTATTTTGCACACAATGACTGTTTTACCAGGGTAGAAATATTTATTACTTTCACAAAGCAAGAATAAAAGACTGTGAATGCTTACTATACAGATATGAGGCAGGAAATATGACAAAACAATTTTCCATAATTATTTCCAGCAGTTGCTCATATTGGAAAATGTTAATAATGAGAGTAATTCATTTGTGGTTCTTGAGATTTACAATTAAACAGCATTAGCAAGGACAGTTGTCTAAAAATACATGTTTCTGCTCTATCCCATTAGCTACAACCAAAACCGAAATTTCCCAACATACAGTTCCCCAGGCAGCGTCCTTCCTCCTCCTCACTTTCCATGTGTGAGTGGCTTGAGTCAACTTCTCAAAGCCATTTGCACCAAGCAGGCAGACTAGGTTCTGAGGGCTTCCAAACCTATATAGAGCTGGCTACTAAATCCCAGATGTCACATACCTGGGTGGTTTGGAGCTGGCACTCTGCACACATCTTGGTGTTTGGGACCTTTGTGCTTGTTTCCCTATGTTTCCTGAAGCTCTATTAAATGCTCTCTTACTTCAGCAGTACCACCAGTCTTAAATAAACAAAGCTATTCTCAAAGATCACTGATTTCCTTATCCTCAGCAGCCATGGTACAAGACCATAGGTCTCCAGCGTTCTACAGAGCTACAACAACACAATTTTTACTACCTCTAAGTTACTCAAAACAATACAGACCCACAGGGAACAGCAACCCTTGCTCACATGACAAGACAATGGCATCCTACACAAGCCGGGAACAAGCACAAGTGAGACCATTTCAATACCAATTCAACACTTAAATTCGTGTAACACTCTCATCTTTGTCATTTTTGCCCTTTTTTCCCTTCCCTTTTCCCACACACCTGCAAAGCTAAATGTCTGTTTTGCAGAAAACAAGGAGAGAAGCTATTCTAGCAAACAATTCAGTGCCCTTAACTGGTACAATGCAAATGCACTTTGGGTTGCTCTCACAAGAACTTTGGTCAATGCTGATGTTTTGAGCGCCCAGGTGTAAATGTGCTGGTAAAGGTAGAATCACTGGCACAACAAAAGGAAATGCTTAGCTCACAGAGAGTTGTCATAGAGACAGATCAGCATCCCGGGGTATTCTCATTTTAAAAAGGCACAGAAATCCTTTTTAACCTGTCTTCCCGTAGGCATCTGTCCTCGTGATTCATTTCTAAACTGCTGAGGCCAAAAGAGAACCATTTATCAGCACGTCTCCTCTAGGCAGGCTGGAGCTAAGAAGCTTTTCTGCAAACTTGATGGTTTTTGTTGAAAGTAAGTTTCTATCTGATTCTCTGGCTAGTGTTTCTAAAAGCTGTGGGCTGGGGAAGTGATCCAGCTTCAAAGTAACCTGGCCAGGAAAAAAAAAAAAAAAAAAAGAAAGCTGTGGGTTGTGCTCACTTTGCTTTTTAAACCAGGTCAGATCTCTGCTCCAATTTATAGACGGGCTACACCAGGAGCTGTGAGAGGACAGCACAGAGGGGGCATTTCATGGTCCTGTGCGGGAGGGAGGTGTGAGGGGGAAGACAATATCGTAAATACCTGAACATTTTTTCTTAGTCACATACAAGACTTCTTGCCTTTGCACCTAAAAGCTGCATCTCTGAATGAGAAGGAAAAGAAATACATTAATCTCTGTCTGTGTGGACAAAGTTTCATAAGCTTCTTAGCTGTTGAAGGTGCAAAATCTTTAAACCTTTAAAACTCAGCTCAACTGCTTTTTGGAACTAGGAAGCTGGCGGGCAGCACAGGAAACCATATTCTAGGGAAAAAACCCCAGAAGGGGCCTATGGGGACAGCTGGATCCCCACGGAATGACAGATGCGTGGCTCTGGTTGCAAACATGGTCCTCAGACCCAAGGTCCAATGCAGCAGGATTCTCTGCAATCCCAGCAGGATTCCCAGAGCTCAGCAGAGGCATGACAGGAACTGGAGAGTGGGGGGAAAGAGGGGTCACAGGCATGTGGGTTAAAGTCATGGCCAGGATTAAACTAAAGCAGGAATTCAAAATTGCACACCCCCAAGAGGCACACACATACTGACACTGAACCCACAAACTCTGAGCTTTCCAGACTGTGTACTATCTCTGTAATGTCTCATGGTCTTTTGTGTGACACAGATATGTAATTCCTAAGTTATTAAAACATATATATATATCTGTATATTCTTCATACGTTGAGCTATGGAGATTCTGCTTCTAAAATTGCTGCTAAAGGATAAAACTATGGGCAAGCAGATGCTGCTCTCATATTAGGTCATAAAAATTCAGCAGTGACATTCAAAGAGGAAACATTCTTCTCATCCCAGCAGGACCAGCCTGACACTGCTGCATCCTACTGGAGCCATTCTGTGTCATGTCCAAGGAGCTCCCTGGCCAGGCAATACTTCTGCTGTTATAAAGATATGCCCATGAATTGCTTCATCTGAGAAATGTTCTTAGTTTTGGGGAATAAATCCTAAACTGCATGGATACTATGGGACACATCAGTATCAGTCCACAGAGAAAACTGAGGCAGACAGGGAGAGCACTGGCCGCCCAAAGCCACCACAGCCAGTGGCAAAGGAGAACGGGAGATTCTTTCTCCCAGGATTTTCTTAATACCAACAGGAAGCACATGAACACTTCACACTGAAAAATGGCAGGGTGGAAGTAAACAAAAAAAGTTATCATTGTTCAATCAGGAGTTACCCCATGGCAGAACTCTCAAACATAACACAATGTATAGGAAGAGGGCTCACATCCCTTGGAAAAAAAAGCACAGAAGTCATCCATGCTCAGCCACCCCCTCCCTTAAGACTGTGAGATGATCATTTCCTTCACTCACATATTTATTTGGAATCCGATAATTCATTGCCCCAAGCTTCCTGCTGGAGTTTGTCTGCCATTGTTCAGGATTTACATTACTCAACAGGAAATCAGTGAGAGGTCCAGTGATTAGAAAGGTGTGTTTCCCATTTGGGCCCACCCTTGCTTGCTCATTTGGGGCTGGAAGTGGGACATGGCACACAACTGTGCCCATGGGAACTCAGGGAACTGGGGAAGCAGGAGTAGAGGAGTTTGTCCCCTTCTATTAAAGGACACAGATTGCTTTGTCCTGCCATATGCCACTGGCCACGTCCTCAAACCTGTCCCTCACACACTGTTCATATTCAGGCCTTGGAGCAACCACTTCCTCCATGGGCTGGGGAGGGTGTAGTTTATCAAAATAAAGCTATCAGGGCAGTACTTGACTCCACTAAGTGTGGTGAAAGTGTCCCTTGATCTAAAATATGCTTCCTTCTCAAAGACCATTACTTTGACATTCTTGCCAGGGGAGAGAGATTCTGCACAGTATAAAGTGGCATTTGTGACACATAACTCAGTTTATCATGATGGCTGGGAATAGGCTGAGCAGGAATCAACGGCCTCTGGTGCCCTTAGCTGTGGCTTTTAATCCCAATCTCACAAATGATGCTCCAATATGTTCTCTTTAATGGCTCCTCTGCAGGAGCACAGAGCAAAACAAAACACAGCTAATCTTTTATGGGCTATCACTGGAACAGGATGCTTCCCTGGCCAAATCCTCCCATTGAAAATGTCACAGCTGGTTTAAAACATATTTCCCCTGAGGTTAGCTTGATAACAGGTAACTCAACTCAGGGGCACACAGCTAGCAGTCAGCACTACACTGTAACAGTGACTTGTGGAAAGCAGCTGGTGACCTTTCTGGGCCACAGCTTCCAGTCACCATGGACTCTTTTTCCAAGCCAGATACCTCCAAGGCTTCCCAGGCAGCTGATCTCGTGCAAAAGCTGTGATTTTTATGTTTCTCTAGCATTCAGGGTGTGCTTGGGAACAAAGGCCCAGTTTATTAGCCATTGTGCACTAAGCCTCAAAGAAGGAAGTCTCTGTTCCAGAAGAGGTTTAAGAAAACTTCAAAGTGGAATTTGATTTCCAAAAATAGTTTTCAAATTAATTTAGGGAGACCTTAAGCAAATGACCTTGCTCCAGGCTCACTTATGTGTGCTGAACCAGTCCTCTGAGACCTCCTACAACAGACGTAGGCAAGACAGCCCCAGACACTTCACTGCCTACAGCAGAAGGTTTATCCTAAAATAAAAACTCCTCTGCTGAAACTCAAGATAGAAATTTGTCATTCTGTCCATCTTAGACATGGGGGAAAGCACATTGCCTCTTCTTCACAGCAGCTCCACCAGAATGTTGAGGAAGGTCACAGATTAGGGACACCTCTTGCTCCTGTTGCTCTGCAATGATTTCTCTAAAATGAGACTTTCCTGCAACTGGAGACAACACTACAATGCTGAGTAAAATGGAAGGGTTACAATATATATCTTACATACAATAGCCCTATTTACACCACTCCTAGCTTCTTTCTCAGCAATATCCTTATGTTGACTCACACTCATTTTGCAAAATGAAACAATAGAGCTTCCTTATATTAAAAGATTATTTTATCTCCTGCTCAGGAAGACCACTGGGTTCTACAAATTACTGGAACCTCCTATCCAAAAAAACTATCAGAAGCCACCTCAGAGCAGCTGAACATCACGCAAAAGTATTTTTTGCTGTAATAGCCTAATATATCTGGATCTCCTTGTAAAACAGAAATGACACATACCACTACTGATACAAGATTATTTAAATCACCCCAGACAGAAAACCTCCTCACTAGCATTTTTTCCTCTGAAACACACCCAACACTTACAAGTATTAGCTTAGATAACATTTAGTCATTTTCCCAGCATAGAGAACTGCTGTGAAAGCTGTGGAAAACAAGAATATTGCAAGCACAGAAAGAAATGTGGAGGATGAGCCTTTCCCAGTGAAATGTGCATTAATATCTGAACTGCACGATAATGAATGACATTGTCATGATTTGTTTCACTGCATGAATTACTTACCCAGTCCAACAGGGTTTTAGGATTTTGAAAAATGTTGGAAAATGGATCACTCCTTAAAAACCAGGGATTTTTTTCTTTTCATCCTACTTACTGCTTAGGGTACATAATTTGATGCCGCTCTTAAGACAACACTGGCACTCAAACCTGCCTTTCTATTCCAGCCTTGATTTTACCCTTCAAGTCTTTAGACTGGTCAGAAAATCCTTAGAGAGCACAAGGTGAAACTGCTGTGGTGGAGCCTGAAGGGGCTGGACTCACTCACCTGGTCTAAGTGCAGGGCGCCCTCGGTGAAGCGCTGCTTGCGCAGGCGCTGCGCCACGCGATGCAGGTTCAGCACAGCCTCCTGGATCTCAGCTATCGAGTGCTGGGGTGAGACAGGGGGGAGCTCTTCAGGTGCCAACACCTTCCCAGGGCTGTCAATCATGCTCTGGGCATGGTCATAGCTGAGCTTCACGCAGGAGCAGATGACCGTCCTTCCAAACCACTCATCAAGGATCTGCAAAATTGCCAAGTGGAAATGGATCTGAGGACTCATTCTTCTGGTGCACAAAAGCTTGGGGAGTTCCACAAACACTGGGAGGAATGACAGCAGACTTCCCCACTACCTGTGATCTCTGGGTGAAGATCTTGTCCTACTGAGACCTTCAGGCCTTTTGCCCATGCAGATTCTCTGGCATCTAGTAAGGTGTATATGCAAGCAACAAGTAACAATGCACTGTGCACATACATAGGAGACTGCCTGGATCTCCCTCCTCTACCTGACTTCCCTCCTCCACAGAGCTCCAAGAACTACAGACCATCTGGGAGCTGAACCCAGTCTGTTGACTCACAGGTTACCAGGTGCAGGAGTGACAACAGGCAGATACACACATGTCAGAGAGGTTCTCCTGCCTAAAACACAGGAGAATGGCTTAAAGTCTGGCCACCAGAGCACAAGAGACTGGCCTTAAAATCCTGTTTTCAGGAGTACTGCAGGAACCCCAACATCTGACTAGCACTTGTGAAAGTGCCTGAGTAGGACTTCAGTGGGTCTGGAGGAGAGATGGGACAGCCACTGACCCCTTGCTTCTCTGATCATGTCCATGGTTCTAGGTCCAAACTCAAGCCAGGAACATTTCTGGGCTTCCAAACTACTTTGGAATTGAGAGGAAAATATTCAATAAACTGCTTAAAAATTAATTTATTTTAAACCAGAAGCCACTCTCATTTAGAATTCCCTAAAAGAATACTGGTGTAAAAGTAGGAATTCAGAATCATTTCTAAAGCAGACAGGAAAACCTATTTTCAGCTGACATATATAAGAGAATCAATCCAACAGCTCATCAAGACAGTTATAAAGTGCCAAGGGACATGGGCAGAAGGATTTTCACAAAAGTAAAGAGCATTGGCATGAGGGCTCTGGAGACAGATGCAGTTTGTGATAAACCATTCAAAGCACAAATGGTCAGAGAATGACTGAAGAATTGTAATTCTGCCTTAGCTGCCAGTGCCACCTTACTCCTCCATCAGCCCAACAGGACAAGGTAAATTCTGCAAGTGACAGAGTCCAGGGAGAAGGGCGAGCTCTCTATGACAGCCTTATCAAGGACACTGCTTCAGAGACAAACCTTCCTCTTAATAGGAAGGGACTGATTCCCAAAATACCTTTGCTGCCTCCTTCCCTAATGCATCACAGATGTGCTGTATAACTCAGCAACCCAGAGCTCTGAAAGTCACAGGGCTTTTAAGGTTATTTCTACTTCGAGAGTGCTTTAATAGCAGAGATGCAGAGAGTAGCATCTTGCAATGTAAAGTGCAGCTCATGGTTATTCCCTGTATCTCTTCTTCTGTGCTGTGGAGAAAGAAAGGAAGAGAAAGAAAAAAACAAAAAAAAACCCAAACAAAACAAAACAAAAACAAACAAACAAAAAAAACCAAACTGGAGATGTTGTGACAGTGGTGAGTGGTGGCAGCACCTGCTCTGTGGTCTGCTGCATCTGTGCAATGCAGCTCAGCTTCTTGTGGTGATGGGGGATGCATGTCCAGTAGGTCAGCAGCCCCTGCTGCTTTGGAAACCCCCCCAGAGGAATGGGCAAGCTCCCATGGGCTGGCCCATGTACCATGGCTGAGGGATGGGCAAGGCACAGTGGAGGAGCAACATTTGGGGGTTGTGAGCTGGGACCTAGAGATTACAATGACCAGCCCACAAGATGAGTCTGCAAAGTTTCCCCCATCACAGCAAACCTGGTGCACCCAGAGTCCACAAAGAGCACCAGCATCTAAAGGATTTCTAAAGTTATGATAAGGTTTCCCCAGTTCTGCCTGCTTTTGAGCAAAACCCATAGTCCTGAGCAGCATCCTGTCCTCACTGTCAGTGCTCTCAGGGCTCTCCACCAACAGCTGAGGTTCAAGGGCTGTGTTGGGGCCTTTGACTCACCCCCCTTTCACCCAGCAGAGTGTCAGGGAGCATGTGATCCTGCTTGCACTGAGAAACAGGTATACTAACACCTAGAAATACCAGCTTTCAGAAGAATGCCCTCCTGGGCAAAAGCCCTACAACCATTCTTCCTCTTGGAAAGAATAAATTCCTCTCCAGCCTTCACCTGACATCCACATCAAGTGACCTCAAGTAAGACTGTAACCCTGAAAGGCCTTGTAGGAGAAACCAGTTTGCTGAGATGGCCACGGGCAGTCTGCTCTCCCAGGGACAGCATGGCCACAGCCCAGACCACTCCAGAGTCTGCTCTCTGAGCTGAATGCTACAGCTCCTCTATTTTCTCACTGGTCGGACAGGGTTGGACTGAGCAGTGCTTGAAACACAACTGATATATTGCATGGAACAAGAGACAAGATGTAATTAAAAGCTTATTTTAATTAAGACTTGACTTTTAGCTGTTCAAAGACAACTCAGAGTCAATAAAAGGTCTACCTAGTAGAGTCTGCTCTTAGAAGGTCTCATGAGCAATCATGCTGTTGCTACAGGAAGGTGAACACTTTTCACAGCAGACAAATACAACCCACTTCAATGCCAGAGCAGGGATTCACTGCAGAAATACAGAATCAGGACGGCAACTGTATTTTGCTAAGGCACAAAGATAGATTCAGCATCCTTTAGAGCAGCTGGGACAATAATAAGGAGGTGAATCTTTGTGGAGAATTACCACATTGGCACAAGAAATACTGTCTACAGAAAGATTTGTAAATATAATGACAATGGTTAAAAAAAATCTCTGAGTACAAAAGGTGTATTTTGCATAGACTAAAGTGTGCTCTGGTAGTGCCAGTCTTTAGCCCTCCCTGATTAGTAAGGGGAGATTACTAAGGGAACCCTGTGATCACCAAAGAGAAGATTTTAGGGTAACAAAGAGTGTGGGAGATGAATAGGGAGAGAAATGAAGACCTGGGGAGTGGTGGAAGGCAGCTGCAGGCAGCTCAGTGCACCAACAGACAGCCTCCACTACTGCTCCCTGGAAATAACACATGCAGAGAGGATGGAGCCATGCCTTTGCTGAAGGGCTATCATGCTTTATTTGGACTGATGTAATTTGCAGCTCTGAAGAGGAATTAAACAGCCTGTTTAGCAGAGAGGCCACGGAGGCGCAGTGCCGCATCTGCCGCACTGCACAACTGCCTGTGAGCTCCAAGAAGGCCTGGAGTCAGGGGCACAGCTCATCCACCCAAAGCATCAGCTCTGAATTGCTGCTGGAGGTAAGACATTACATGGCTGGGTGACCTGGCAAGGAGCAGGACATTCTCCATTCCTCAGATTCATACAAATGTTCATCCTCTCCCAGCCATACTGAGAGATGATTTCAGTTAGAAATTCCACACTATGTCTTCAGCAAGACAAGACATAGGGACAGTCTACATCCTCCAGTATTGTTCACCTTTGCTATCCACCTGAGTGTTGAGGGATGACATTTTTACCATTACAAGAGAAGGGGCTGGCCATGAGGAAGGATTGATTAGCAGGATGATTGCCTGCTGCCTAAGGTACCTTGCCTTCCGGAGTCAATTTCCAAATCACAGAGAACGTCAGTCTGTCTTGCATGGGATTGAGACTGCAGAGCTCCTCACAGAGCAGCCTGGGAAGCATTGGGATCACCTGTAAGAGAAGAGAGCCTTGGTGAGACACAAGCTTTTAGTGGGGACAAGCTTCCCTGAGCAGCTGGTGAAGAGAAAATATGTTAAGCTGTCAGCATCACATTCTCTGTGGCAGGAGTGGCCACGTCACAGCTCTGGGATGCATCACCCATGCCAGAGCTGTATCACATGGCAGAGAGTGTGCTGGCATGGAATGAGGAAGAAAACCAAATCCTCTGAAATGAGAGGATTTCAGACATGGCTAAGACCACCAATATCCACACCAGCCCCATCCCTCTATGAGACCAGAGGCAGTTTTAAGTCTCCAACCTGGGAATCATTCCCAGTGCTCCTCTCTGAAGAATGGAGTAAGCATCCTGGAGTGATCTGCATCCTTGGTTATGCAAACACTTACACTGCAACTTTTAAGGTCACAAAGTTTGCTCTTTTCCACTTCTTTGCCACTGGGAAGAATGAGGAAAGGCACATCAGGAAATTTAATGTTGAAGAAACATGGTCCTGGCAGTCAGGAGCTGGAGAGGTTGGATTGGGGAACTGTGTTTCTTGCTTTCCCACTGAAAACCATGTAACCAAGAAGTAAATCCAAGTCCGCTCTCTGCAGAGCATAAATGAAACTTCTCCTATGCAACACAGGAGCCTTGCTTGGCTTCAAGATTGGATCATGCTTTACAGCACAGACAGGAACTTGTAGATGCAGGTGAGTAAAGTAAAACAAAAGTACCTGTGTTATGACTATTGACCATGCTGTTTGCAAATGGAGAACAATTACTTTATCATACTCAAAATTTGAACAAAATGTCAGCCAGCATAAATTTCTGCAGGATTTTTTAACCCATGTCCTAATTCCTTACAACTAATCAACATTTCTGCTGCTGAATGTTGAATTACCAAATTCCAAATTACTCACCTGACTACATCAACAAAGCTAAAAGCTTTTGAGCATATTTATGCTAGAGCAAACCTGAGTAGCTCCGTTTCCACCATCCCTGAGTTATTTCCTAAGTGAAGTCTGTATTAAAGATAATCTTCAGCAGCTGCTTAATGAAGCAAAACTCATTATTTGAGTTTCACTTCTGACTTCCCTTCTCATTATTTACCTTTGTGAAGAAGCAATAATTGCCCTCAAAAAACCACTACACTACTCCTCTAGTTTATTTTGAATGGCAACATGGAATGGCGCTTTTCAGAAAAACAGAGAGAAATGCTCTACTTGTGTGCCATAAAGTAATTTAGCTATTTAATTTAGTTTCCGTTTTGACTGCTCTGTGTGCCAGCCTGTAAATATAGGACCAGCAGGAAGCTGACTGGCATACAAATCCCAGCTCTTCCAAACTCTGACACCTATTTAGTGATTTCACAGATAACTTTCCTACCTGGAGGCAGGAGAACCACTGTTCTTCAAAACAGTATGAAAAAACAGTCTCAGGTGCCCATTTTCTCCTCAGGTGCCCACAGTTTACACTTACCTTTTGCTCTGAAGGAAAGACTTAAAATGTTTAATCACATTTGTGGTTTGGCACCAGAAAATGACTATAAATCTCTTCTAACTGCGGTGCACACTAGTGCCAAAAGGTTAACTGCATGGTCTGGGGCTCTCAGGGAGTCACACCATGAATCAGCAGCCCTGGTTCTCCTGGCAGGTCACAAGGGCACAGCCTATGATAAGCTGTTTCCCACAACACAAAGCCGCCAACTCTGTTATTGCAGTTGCGAGCAGAACGTTAACAATGCTGCTACATTCATAACTCACTGCCCTGGTACGTGAGCCTGCCCATGCTGCCTGCAGGGACCCACAGGGGTATAAATTCAGTGTAAGTGATGCCAACCCATAGCAGAAAAGAGAGAAAATAGCTTTATAGACTCTCGGAAATCCCTGCCTGCTCAAGATCACCCATGGCCACCCTAAGACCCCAAAGTTCAGGTCACAGTGTACAAAGTGCTAGCAATTTAATAAAAGCTCCCATGCCCTTTCCCACCCAAATGAAAAGCTGCTTTTCTCTCTCTCCCCAGCTTTGATAATCTGATAATGGTCTGTACTTACTGAATATTTGTGTGCTTTTGCACATCCTCTTTCCCTTCCCATCTCCTGGAGCAATATCAGTTTGCTAGAAAAATGCCTGCGTGGAACATGAAGGCCCATGCTCGCTTTAAGTGTACTTGAGCAGGATTAATATCCAATTCAAATGGCTGTAATTCAGTGGAAGGGCTTTCAATGATGTGAAACACAAGCAAAGCTTTAACTCAGATCATAATTACAGCACGAAACACTCACCAAGCAATTAGCTGTAACAAATCTACTGTTAGGGAAGCATCAGCCTGTTACCTTTGTTTTACAGGAGAGAAACTTTAGGCAAAGTAACTTAACCTAAGCCATGGAGGAAGTCTCACGGGAGAATAAGAATGCTATCAACCTTTTCCTGGGCTCAGCAAACACATACATAACATAACCTGACCTTGCACTGAAGGTATCTCAATTTATTCTACCTTACTGAATTAAAAGAAACCTGTTTCCAACACCACAACAGTCTTGCCTGATTGCCTCCTGCCTTAACATCACAATTCCTCTTCACCCTCTACATGGAATAAAAACCCACTGTCACAAGGCACAGGAGTTAAAGTTATAAATGCACATTTCTTTTTTCCCTAACGTGATACAGTCACAGCCTGAAAGGATTCCCAGGAATTGCAAGCCCAGCATTTAACATACAAAGATGTCACAATTGTATCACACTCAGAGAGCGAGATGTTCCAGGAGTGATCCCAGGGGCTGCCCAGAGGAACTCTGGCCAACAGGATTATCTCCATCTCTTTCTGACAGAGACACGGAGTGAGAGATTTCCCTAGGCACATCTTTAATGTCCAGATTTGCAAAATACCAGAGTTGTGTAGAATTGCCTTGAATAATCCAGAGGTTGCCCAGCACCTTTTTAATGCTCTGCCCTTCCCGTGACTGTCTGCCAAGAGCAGCAGTGGCTGCCAGCTGTCCTGTGGAGTGCCAGGGCACACAGGAATCCAGCCAGTGAAATCCTGCTGAGGGATAGCACCTCCAGTGGGAAGTGGTTTTCTTGGCAAATTGCTACGGATGTGCCTATGTTGGGGATCACACCATTCAGGCTGATTTTACTGCAGATGGAAATCAAGTCACCTGGGCTTATACAGGGGTCATAAACCTGGAATTAAGGGTTTATAAATGTAGCTGAATCTAGAAATGCAGTTGGAGAGGCCCAGCAAGGCTAGGCAAAAAAATTTCACAATGTAAAAAAGGAGCTACACTCCCCAGGAAATCCTTTCTAATGAATATGTCATAGAAACCAGGGCTTGGGTGGTGAGAGCTTGTCTGGTTTTAATCCCCCTCTATTACTCAGGCTAATAAAAGACATCATCTCTCCCCACAAGCCTAGCAGTGCCCAAGAGATACCGGAAAGGGCACTTCTTTGAGTGGAAGGTTGATATCAATGCTGGCAGCTGCAGGTCTCTGCATTTCAAATCAAACCACAGACAGAGGATTTCTCTCTCCCTATTTCCAAGTCTTAAATGCAAAATCTTCAGCACTACCCTTGAGACTCAGTTGTCCAGCACTGCCTGACAGCCTGCTCCATGCCACTGGTTCTCCCTGCAGGCAGCCCCACATCCCAGAAAGCCAAAGCAATGGCACCACTGGAAAACCACAGTGAGAGGGGGCACTTCTGGGGCTGGGGAGGTCCTACACACCATCATGCTGGAATTATACAACAGATGGACCTGTGGCCATGGCTGGTCACACTGCTCAGCAACTGGCTCCTCTGCAGGGGAAGATCCAAACCCCTGCTTGTGAGAGCCCAGGGGTTTGTTTTGTTTTGTCTCTTCAACTAATAAAGTGCTTCCAGAAACCAAATGTGAGTTTCCAGTCTCAGACTCGTTCCTGAGGAGTTGGGCAGGGGAGGGAGGAAGCACATGCATGCTGAGATGACAAAAGTTCTTGCTCCCTATAAAATCAGAAACATCTGCTGCAGCCAGGACTAACTCACTGGCCAGGTTCAGAGCAGGTTAGCCCAGAGCAGCTCTGATCAGTGAACTCACTATAGCAGCTTTTCAAGGAATAGAAGGGGAAAACTGGTCAGCCAGTCAAGGGGAAAAAGGAACAAACCCTGGTCAAGCATAATCCTCTATCTTCACCACAGAGTTACATGAGCAGTTTTGCTCCCTTCAAAATTTATTCTGCTGGCATCCTGCTTTGGCTGCCCCTTAATTCTTGGTTGGTTATGACCACCACTGACCCCCAAGGTGATCCTTCTCCCACAATCAGTCCAATGGGGAGGCATTGTATTAACCAAGAGTTTCCACTAGAGCTGGTAGGAGAACCCTGAAGTTCAACAGTGGAGTGGGCTCAGCAAATCTCTTGCTTGTACACTGAAAGTCACTCAAAGGAAATAGGCAATTTATTTATGAGCCAAGATTTCTCCTCAGGAGTTGTATCAACACTTCCATGAATTCAGAGTTCGAGCAACTCTTTGTTACTCAGCCTGAAATTACCAAAATATCAACACCCTGACAACCTGCTGGTGTCAAAAGTGAATGTCTTGAAGTCCTTGGACTCAACATGAAGACAGGCTTACAGTTCTGATCTTTGATCTCCAGTGTAAAATAGGACCAGTAAAATATTATAGGGATTTATGGCTGAACTCTCACTCAAGCTGCTTCACACCTAAAATAACACTGTGAGATGTGCCAAAAAAGAGGAAACTGTTTAGGTTTTCTTGCTTCTTAAAACCTGATACATTCTTATTTCAAAAACTTTTGACTTGTATTAAATAGACCACTAGCAATTACACAATAACTCCCCTTCTGATTCAGGAAAATTAAATATGTGGCTTTATTTAACTTCTTTTGGAGGATTAGCATGGTGCTAACCTCTTGCAGAATCACAGCTGTCTTAGGAAACAGTTTCATCAAAGGAAAGCATATTTTCTACAAGAATCATGCTACCATCTTGTTTCAGACAGCCTGGCTGTGTTCCTTTGCCCATCCCCTTGTTTCTTTTCATCTCTTGTAATTAAAATATTGAAAATTTCATCATCTAACCTAGTTTTGTTATTTTTAAAATGTGTTTTCTGCAGGGCAGAAGTGTGGCTAAAACACCAATCCTGACTGCTGGGCCATGGTGGGTGAAGATGAATTGAAGATTAGGAGCAGCAGGTAACTTATGCTGGCATTGCACAGGACTGGCAGTGCTGTAGGGAAAAGGCACTTTGAAAGAAAATTCAATTTGCTTTGCATCCAACTAGATTTTCATGAAAAATGTCTCCTTTCTTTATAAAAATCTTCCTTCTTCCTTGACTAAAAGAATCACATGGCCGCAAACCACCAAATTTTGACTTGGAAATGCTGCCACAGGATCCTCCTGGAGGACAGCAGTGACATCCCCTCTAGGCCAGCCCACACCTCCCACCATCGAGTCATCCATCAGAGGGGGAAGCCAAGGCCTTATCACTGGAGAGACTGCAGGATTGGGAAGACTGGTGCCAGAACTGCTGTTTCCAGGAGATACACTATGTAATATTCCATTGCCTCCCACTTGTGGAGAACAGCAAGCACAGGAACTGAGCTCTCTCAGCACAGAGCAACTCTGTGCTTTTGGTGTCACTGCCACTGACCTGGAAGAGACACTCTGGCATTGCTTTCACAGTGGTTCCACAGGGAGCTGAAACCCACCAGACTCCCTGGGACCCCCAAAGCCGTGCCTTGCTGCTCCTACCCAAAGAATGCTATGGAACAGCTGCTAAAGGTAACAGCTTGATATCAAACCATTAGTCTGATTCCACTAGTGCAACATAAATCATTTTATCATCCAGAAAGCGAAGAGAGGACACAGGAAGCTACTGAAACAAGCATCATTACAAAAACCTCCCCAGATAACAACCCTGAAAACATCCAGGAAGGGAAGGGACAGGAAGAATCACTCCTAATCCTGAGTACCAAGTAGGACATGCTTATTTATTATAGAAAAGACATCCTGTCGTTCCAGAAGAGGCTGTGGAGACAAGGACTTCAGCCTGACTGAATGGGAGTGTGGGGATAGGTAGATAATTCTGCTCCATGAAACTGCTTCAACACTCCTCTTCATGCAGCTCATGCCCCAAGCACAGACACTGACAGCCAGGTTTTCCAGCTTCCCTACATGCACAGTGCCAGTGGTATCTGATGGGCCACAAAGTGTTTCTTCACATTCAACTGAAAATGAGACAGACACAGACAAAGCCTACATATTTCCTTTCCAACAATGAACCTGCTCATTTGTAAAGCTTAGAAGTCAACTTCAAACTTGAGATTAACATTTGATTCTGATAAGCTAAAATCAGTATAATTTCAAGCATCCTTTCATTGCATGATGAAGGAACACCATTCCTCCATCATTTGGGATATCCAGATAAAGTAAGAGTGTGAACCTTTTGTTTTACCTCAAGATGCATGTTTGTTTGTTTGAGTGTTTACACCCTATTCTGACACAAAACCATTTCTCTGAGGCATTAGTTGGACTCTTGGACCAAAGGCAAGACAAAATCCTCCACATCTGCCAATCTGAAGCCCCCAAAAGCAAAGCAGAGGATCCAGCTTGGGTGGGTAAGGCTTGGCTCAGGTCAGCACTGACCAAAGTTAGAGGGTTACAAGCTGCTGCTCCACACCAGCCTCTCTCCATAAGCTCCAAGGTAGTGAGCAGCTATACCAGCTTCTGTGTTTCCATCAACTTACTAATTTTTGTACATGGCCTGCAATAACAGCCAGATTTTGATTGTGAGCTTCTGAAAACTAACCTTGAAAATGAATTTATGGTAAATGGAAATCACAGTCATCAGACAGACAAAGGAAAAGCTGTCTTACCTTCTGCACCAGATAGACACTGGTGGCCCTTTCACTTGCTACTTTATCCAGGGCTGTCTCTTCCAGTACGAAGTAGCTCACATCTGCAATGTGGACTCCCACTTCCAAGTTCCCTGGAATTGCACAAGGAAGTCAGTAGGCTGTGAGCAGAAATGAACTGATTACATATTTAACCCTGACTCCTCTCCCCCTCCCCCAACCTTTTTGCTTTATGCCAAAATCTCACAAAATCAATACTTCTTTCCACTTCTTCCACCTGGGATGAAAACCATGGTCTCTCAGGACACTCTCAAATTCACCACCATGGTGGCTACAACATGTAAGTGAATGTACACAGAAGTGAATCCTCAAGTACAGAGGAAATGTGAAAGCCCTTCAAAATCATGTGGATAAATCTTTCCAGTTAGGAGCTTGTCATAGTGAGCCCTGTCCCCATCCCTTTGCTGCCAGACAATATATGAAAGAAAGATGGAACCCCACCTCAGAAGCACACAGGCAGTGCAGGATCCCATTTCCCTGGTATGGAGCAGTCAGTCCCACACACTTTTGGGTTACCAGAACTGCACCAACCTGGTTGAGCCCAGTTTGCTGCTGGGGACATGGGAAGTCTCCAATTACTTTGGATCAGGCTATGCAGAAGTGCAGCTTTCCACTAGAAGAATATTTCCACCATTACCCTGCCTTTCCTTCAGATTTGGCCTTTTATCCTTTAATTAGAGTCCAGTTTAAAAGCATCTTAAGTCAAAGTTAGGCTGGAGAGGAGTACTACTGAGGTTTATCATGAGGTTTTGGCAGTAATTCGGATTTGGAAGTAGTGATCATCCTCAGCTTTGGAAGTAATTAGTACCTGGGTCCAAGAAATTCGGGTTTGCTAATCCTCAAAGCAGCCTATTGACCTTTGTTTTCTCTGGAAGGACTAGGCTGGATTTGAGGTGCTTATTTGTAGAATAGTTCTAAGTGCAGTGGGTTCCTAATTATAACACTTGGTTCTTTAGAGGAATTCACTAACCTCTTGGTATCTATAAATATTTTTTCTTTCCTTAATTTTTTTTAAGAGACAAAGTAATAAGATCCCACACTGGTGACAATCCTGTTTATTTATATACCTTGCAAAGAACATTATCAAAGGCCTTCTCTCGAGTGTCACGTTTTTGAAGGATAAATGGTTCATAGCTGTTGTCATTAAGCAGTCCATGTGCCCGTGTGCCCTTCTGATGGATACCAGAACAGGATTTCAGCAGAGTAGGAGTGGAAACAGATGAAGAGGAAGCACGAGAGGGTTCAGCCTCCTATTAGTGGGAGACACCCAGCCCACTGTGGCCCAGCTGGGAACTCGGGGAAATGAGTAGCAGCCCACCCTGCAGAGCTGCCTGACTTCATAACGATTTAACTTCATTAAGCCATGTTTGCACAGCACTGTGAGCACGTAAAGCATAACCTTGCCTTTTGAGCAGCCTTTGTGCATCAACAGTGCACAGATGTAAAGGCAGCAGAAACACACACAGAAGGCAGGAGGGATGGGGTTTAGATGTGCCCACATAGCCTCCAGCCACTGGAAGGGCCTGCAGAGACTAAATATGATGGCAGCAGGGAGAGAGGGCAATAATCCCATCGCACACCAAGGGACAAATTCCACCACTTGTCAGGAAGCTGGGAGCAAAGACTGCAGATTAAATGGTTCACCTCAGAAAGCTGCCTACAGCTGTGTTGTGATATTATCACATGCCTTGAAAGCTGCTCTACATGGATTAGGCATGCAAGCCTGAAACTACTTAGACAGTAAGTCTTAGACCAACAGTTCAACCAACAAGTTTAATATTACACACACTCGAAGCCAACACACTCAGAAGGTAAAAAGATATTGAATACTTTGAAGTCAATATTGTAACGTACTCACCCTGCAGGCAAATATTGACTAAAGGAAAAGGAGAGGGGGTCATTACATCATGCCTTTAATCGCACTTTAATTCAATATGTGCACTGTTACATACATGAACTTTTTGTCCTCGATAGAAAAATCGACAAACCAAGAAAGATCTCATTGCATGAGATAATAAAACATGGAGTCAGCCAAGGAAAACACACTGAGCAGAGTTAAAATTCATTCAGGTTTCCCACCAGAGCTTCTAAAAGCTGGGGTCAGAGTGAGCCCCTTGCTTTTGAACTTTTAATGGAAATTCTATCTAAATATTTTCTTACATACATTGACATAATGCAAACTGGCAGCTCTTGGGTTTGTCTTGCTCATGTATGAATCACCCTATCTCCCTCACCCCCAAAATATTCAGACCAAGAGAACTTGAAGGTACAGCACAGTGATCAACCAATCTGATTTCTCTCAAATCATTGCTTTTGAATGTGCTAGACAAAATACCTTTTTGCCTAAGCCTGCACAGTTTATTTGCTAATTAAAGTGAAAGAGCATTGTGGATAGAGAAATACTATTCACAGAATTCTCTTCCAGGTCCACAAATTGTTTTTCTAGTCTCATTAATTTTTATGACAAAGTCACAAAAGGAACATTTCACACGGTAAGTCTCATGTTATTTCCCAAGGAAAAAAAAAAGTGGCCTGAAAGGGAAAGTGAATTTAACCAGGAGTCATGGAGTAAAAAAGTCTTGTCAAAGAGATCAGAGGAAAGGAGTAGAGGGCCAACACCACATGGTCCACACACCATAGGCCACTACACATGGTCTACTTGACCTCCATTTTGTTGAAAAAAATACACTTTTCCAGCAAAGAGAGGCTACAAACCTCTCCGCAATGTAGTTCTCCATTGTGACAGACTTTTTATATCCTAAATTTCTTAGAAATACAAGTACATTTACAAACTACAGATTTTTTTCATCCCAAATTCTCTAACAGGGAACTTAAAGCTGCACAACAACTCCTTATGCTAGGTATACACTACCAGTATAAGGTTAGGGGTTTTTAAAAGGAATTTACATAAAAATGTACAGAAGATTAAGCCAGACACTTCACATGCTGCTATTAATGCAATAGCTGCAGGGAGCATCTATTGCAATGAAAAATGCTGAAGGCACTTGGATGGTTTCTTTAACTCAGGATCTCTGGGACTCTTTCATTTAAAATCATTTCATCTGAAAGTGGATGCAAAACTGTCATGCCATTCAAATTCTACCACTGCAAAGCTGCTCTTGGGAGATGTTTAGCAACAGGGAATGCAGTTTAGAATCAAGCAAGGCATGTTTTATTAACCAGCTGAGCCCTGTAAGCTCCTCTCTGCAGCCACAGAGATGGAGACAGGAGCATTGTCTGAAATCACACCCCAGTGAAGAGGCCCTTGGCAATGAGGAGCTCTCCTGAGATCTGCAAGCAGAAAGGGAAAGGGATGGGCACTCAGCCACCCAAACCCCCCTTGGGCCAATGCTCTGTGCCACAGGGACAGGACTTGTCACCCTACTGCAAACAACACAGCTGTGAGCCACAAGCAGAGAGGACGATTTCCCTTTCATTTACCATCTCGGGGCTGTGAGAATGGCAGAACAGGATGGACCTGTGTCTCACCAGCTCTCTGGAAGCCTGGAGCCCCTTCCTGGAGCTCACCAAGTGACAGAGCCATGAAAGGCAGGTCTCCCCCAGCACAACGGGCACACAGTGGTTTTGGAGAAGGTTCAGCCCCTTGAGCTGAGGATCTGGCTTGCTTGAACCCACCCCAAAATCTCCTGTGCGTCAGTATGATGCTAGTATCAAAGGAGAGCAGTGGCACCTTGCAGAAGAACAAAGAACAGGCTGTTTCTTTTTTTTTTCTGCTGATGATCTCATTCTCTATGACAAAACAGCTCAGAAAACTTATTTCCTTCTTTATTGAAAAAATTATAAACAAAAAGGGATTAGTAAGAAGGAGCTGGAAGAGAAGGAAAAGGCATTTTCAGCCTGTAAATGCTTCATAAGAACTGTCAACCCAGCAGGGCACGTCAAGCACTTGCCCCTGGAATTAGAAAGTTGAGTTGAATGCATTTGAACACTATGTGAGGGAACACAGTGGAAGTAAATCCCTCCTCTCTCTCTTCAGCAACCCTACTCACTCATAGCACAAATCCAGAGACAAAGCAATTTCACTTCAAACCCTAGCATATGTGAATTTTAGGGCCATATAACTGAAAAACACAGCTCTTCAACGATAAAACACCAGAAAGTATTTCTCTACCATGCAGACACTCCCCCATTTATTTCCATCTCACCTTCAAGCATCATCATTCTCAGGAGGGAACTCAAACATGAGCAAATGTGTGAAGTCAACTTAAAATCAAATGCCAGGGTTTTTGGTATATCACTGCTTCCCACACGGTCTTCACCTTTCAGTGAGACAGAGAAGAGTTCAAAGCAAATTGCAAAGTGTTTGCTGTATCCAGAAAACAGCCAACTCCCCACCTGCTGCCAGCAGTTCAAGGCAGTTCCAAGCTGTTCCCTGGTTAGACCAAACTCTTGCAGCAAATAATTACAGCTCATCCCATTCCACAAGCCCTGGGGGTTTGATGCGGCTGCTCTTATCTGCTATGCAATACTTAGCACCTTGCAAAAGTATGAAAAGCTTGCATAAAGAGAGAGAAATGAGGCCTTTAACCTACATGCACATTTTGGTGCTGTTGGCAGTGCTGCAGAAGATCAAGAGTCTTCATCAAGGGGAAGGACAGTGTCTGCCACAGAGGGTCACAGCTACAAAGGGGACAGCCAGAGGGGCTGCACACCATAAAGGGGTGGTCATAAACCCAGTGTAAGCTGCACTGAAGCAGAAATTGGCACCAGGACTTGGGGAAGCTGCTGGAAGCAGGAAGGGCCCATCACAGACCTTCAACACACACACCTTTAAATGAATGACATGACCCAAATATTTCTGCTTCTTTTTGGCATATGTATGAACACATAGAGCTCAAGGGCTATAGAAGTGAACATCTTGGGATAGAGAGAGAAGAAATGAGAGAAAAAAGAATGACTGATAAGGAGAGAAGAGCACGAGGGAAAGCCAAGAAAGTGCAAGACAGAGAAGTGGAGGAGAAGAGTTTAATAAAAAATAAAAGTGGAACCGTGGAAAGAGCAAGTTTTTTGTCTGCTCTGGAGTCTGAAGACAAAGGTGGGTGGTTTTAATTCTCAGTTGAGGTTACTTTTCCACCAAAGGAAGCCAAGTTGGTGTTCAAGAAAGCAGACTGTGTGTTTTACTTATTTTGAAATAACAAGGAAAGTGCTTAAATTTTACTTGCGTGCCCTAGGGCCATTTTGCTTTTTGAAGACACAGTGCAACTGAGCATAAGAAATCAAGAAACCTAATTTTTAAAATTATCACATGATGGCCCTTTAGCCAACTGAAAGGCAACCAATTGCACCCTTTTTTGGGCAAGCAACAGCTTTTTCCTTCTCTAAAGGTCTCTTCCTTGACATAACCTCACAAGAAGACTCTGGCAAAAGGATCAGATCCTGTATCTTGAGAGCAGGACAGGTCCCCAGAGCACAGAGCAGCAACTCCATCCAAACATTTCCATCCACTTTGTAAATGTTGCAACAATTTCAAAACTGAAAAACTGTCTGCCCAAACAAACAACAAATATCTCTAAAGGGTAACAATCAAAAAAATGCTGCATGCTATCAAACCCCTCTGCCACTGGTTTGTGTGAAAAATGTCCCTCAGAAATAACCAAATTCACCTACCAGTGACAGAGAGACTTAGACCATCAGGAACAGCCTGGCCAAGGTTTCAAGAAATTTCAACTCTTCTTTGAACTACGCTTGGTCACTTTTTTGGGGTCTGTAGCACCTGGAGAGGTGGCCAAGGTCAGATCCTTGACATTCACATGGCACACTGTGGGACATGCACTGTGCCAGCATCAGGCTGCAGAGCCCTGGCTGGGTCTGGACTTTTGCTTTGCTTCTTAAATCACAATTAAAACCTTCAACCTTCATCCTCTCCTTGAGGAGCTAGGCTGATGTAGAGATAATAAAACCTGTGACTTTTCTTATTTAACTGCTCAAACTCAGGAGCTGGGAGACGGATCAAATCTCCAACATGAGCAGAACTGAGAATGGCCCCAGTTACTCCAAACTGAGAAACAGCACGAGATCAGAAGAGAAGAGAGGAAAAAACCCAAAAACATCTTTACATGTTAACTCTCCCCATAATGAAAGTCTAGGCACTTCCTCAACTCCCACAAGCATCTGAGAAACTACTGACAGGAATGGCGACGTTGCAAAGTGATGCTTTTAGCAGTTCTAAGAGAATAAAAAAATACTTGTTTTTCTCAAAAACAAACCATAACAGGGTATTTGTTACTTTCTTTTTTTCTTCAAGTTAAAAGGTCAATGTTGGACATAATTGAAACTAAAATCCAGAATAACATGATTCTTAAGGTACTATTTTATTCTGACCTTTGGCCACATTGTCCCTTGCATCAACTGAATGTAACAGAGACAACTACAATTGTACAAACCAATTTCTGACTGGCTCTAGGTGAGGTCCAAAACAAAACTCATCTGTTCATTAAGTGCAGCAAAGGACAAGTGCAATAAAGGAAGATGAAAAGCAGAAATATTTTCTAGAGTTCTCCATGAGCCATCAGCAATCCTTCAAACAGTTTCAGAATTATGAGACTATATCTATTACTAAATTAAATTCTGGAAGCAGGTCTTTCATGTGAATTGCATAAAATTTTTGTCTGCAGCAGCTAATAAATTCAGCAATGTCCTAAAACAACTTTATATAATTTTAAAGCCACATTTTATACCTCAAAACAAAGCCAGGACACCTTCACAGGGTGGCATTTCATGCACTATGCACTACAGAGCCCTGAGTTTTACACACAGACCAGCACAAGCCCCCGCAGGAAAGGTGACTCTCCACATCTGAAGGGGATGCTCAGAGATGGCTCTTGGTCAGCATGAGGCTCTCTCAGGAGAGTAGGAAGGTCAATCCTCCCATGGGAACACAGGGCAGATCTTTGTGCTGGTGGTGTTCCCCAACTTCCAACCTCCCATGAGCTGGAGACGCCAACCAGCTCCAGACCTCACGGATGGTATCACCCCACCAGGCAGAGTAACACAACAAGCTGCTTGGTCAGCAAACCCACATCAGCTCTTCCTCACCTTGTGACAGAAGATGCTGCCACCCAGAAGGCACCTACTACCTACACCTGCCCTGAAAACTACTTTAAAAACTGATGCAATAACTCTGGAGAAGAATGAAAGAGCCCTTCTGTGCAAGCACTACTACTGCACCATTAAGTTGGATACTTACACAAGGAGGGAATTCTCCTGAGGGAAAAACACTAAATTCTCAGGACAGAATTCACACAGCATGTACAAGATAAAACATTTAATTGCCGACTGAAGGACACAGGCAATGATATCTAACAGAATAAGCACACTGAATAAGGATTTTTTTCACGCTGCTGAGTAAGATACGAGCAGGAAAATACAGATACAAATGCGGCACAAGTATTGCAACAGTAAAAAATCAGGAAAGAGCACAGAACAATTGGGGACAAACAGTATAATGATGGAAAACAAAGGGAACGTGACATTCCTTTGATGTATCAAATGTGTCCATTGGAAGACTGAGACCAGACACAGTGGTTCCAGCAGTGCCTGTGTCCCACCTTCTGGCCATGCAGCTTTTGTTCCCATTCCTGTGCTGGCACCTGCTTACACTGCAGAGGTTCACAGCAGAGCTGATTTCCTCTGTGCCTGCATGAGTGCTAAACAGACCGTGTGAGGTGCCAAAGACAAAAGTTCCACCATGGTAAACTGTATCAACTTCTTTGCAAGACTCAAGGAATTAGCAACTTAAGAGAAGCTACAAATCCCAAACACATCAGATTTATCCACTGAATGCCGTCACTAATTATACGGTCACATTTGGGAGAACCTCTAGTTGACTACTTAAAACTTAGACCCAGCATGAATCTTTGTCATGCAGACTCAAATTCAACATTTGGAGGATGGATCTTCCACCCTTCATCAAGACAAGATGTCAAGACATCAGCACACACAGGCCACGGCTGTGCTGCTGTGACTCAGGCTCCTGGCTCAGAAAACAATCTCTGCTGGTGGGGAAGAGTGACCAAGGCAGACTGTCCTGAGCTCTCTCAGCAGCCTCTCAGCAGTGAGGTTTGCAGCCAACATGATGAAGGTAAAAGGACAATTTCTGGCATTCACATCATCAATTGTTTGTATTCCAAGACTGATTTAAGAGGCTCTATCAGGAAATCAGCAGTCTTTGAATTTAAAGAGATGGGAAGTGACACTCAGCAGCTTTGAGATGTATTTTTGGGTGTAGGATATCATCCTGTTTGTGAAATTAAGGTTTAGAGTGGGGAGGGACCAGCCTCTCTGTACTGCTAGGCCAGTCCCTTCTGTGATATCTCTACTGTACTCAGTAATCCAAGGCTGAGTGAGCATTCCAGGCATTCAAAGAGACCTTGGGATGCAGTGCTAGGCCAAACACATACAATGTACTTCCACAGAACAGCCTTGACATTTCTTCAACTTCTTTGGAGATAGAATTAAGCCACTGAGATTTCAATTTTAGCCATCTAACTGTTTTGTTTATTTTTGGAAAGATTTCCAAAACATTTCCATCTGCACTTGGTTTTACATCTTTCTGTGTATGCAGCATAATAGTCGACTATCAAGAAATACCGTAATGAATTACAGTGTAAGATGTTTTTTCTGTTCCTCTGGGTTCTGAAACCCTGCACTGGAATACATAACAAGTTAAAACAATATCCCAGTGATTCTGAGGGATCCTGCCATTTCATAAAGTTGATAATGAAGATAATATTCAGCAGTAACTCCTTTGCTGCCTACATGTAACAGAACATGTCACTGAAGATAACCATGTGGGATGTACTGCCAGCTATTTGTACTGTTCTAAAGTTTATCTGCCTCACACAGCTTCTGTCTTTCTTTTGATACATTCACTGAAAAGTCCTGTTCTCTCTACATCTGTCTGGTCATCCCCTATCATTTGTGGTTCTTCTCCAAAGACTCTCCTGGTCCTTGGAGTTCTTTGTTCTGAATGGAAATCGTAGGCAAAATGCTTTTAGATCTGTTTGTGCTAAAATTTCTGGATCTTCTTTCCATTATCTATCTACTTAAAGGCATTCTCTTTTTTTTTCTCTTCAATATACAGTCAGACACTCTCTTTTTTTAAGTTTTTATCCACAAATACCAATGAGATCCACCAGGACACAAAATCCTGCGCCTCTAAATCTTTGGGGAATTGTCCCAGGTCCTGAATTCATGAACTGAAAAGATCCGGAAGGCGGCTTTGCCCAGAGCATCTCTCCTCCCTGCAGAAAAGTAAATTCACTTTTATGAGTAATTCTACTGGTATTTGCACATCTGTTTGCATGTTCTGCAGCCACAGTCTTTGTTACCTTAGTCCTTCTCACACAATATATCTTTTATTTTGTTTTAATCCCATGTCTCTTTGCTACATGGCTTTCTTTGCATACCGTAAAAAAAAAAAAAAAAACCCAAAAGCCACAAACAACTTTTGGGATAAGGATGAAATATTTATAAAATATTTATATATGGATTACTAATCACAAACCCTGCCCAAATTTTGCTTAACCAAGCTTTTAATCAACCTCCTCACAAGCAGCTTTCAAATACATACAAAAAAAAAAAGTTTTAGCAAATTATGTTCTAGCAATCAATGCTCTAACTAAATCCAAACTTCCTTAATCACCCCAGTATCTTAACACCCAGTTTAATGCACTTGTCTGGGGATTTGGCTCAGTCTATTTCCCTTTCAGCCACCAGCAGTTTGGAGCAACCTGCCCTATTCCCAGGGGGAACTGAGGGGAGCCCCACGTCATTAAGTTGTCCCACCAACTTCAAGAGAGATATTTGATGGAGAAAAGCTGACTCAATTCAGCCCTGATTCCATTCAACCCTGCACTTGGAAATTGGAAGTGATGTGTGTTTCCTCACACAACCCCATGTTACCTCACAAAAAGAGACAGAATATACTGCACACACTGCAGCTCCCAGCATTACACACGAGCCTGCTGTGGGGCACAGCAGGGATCTGCATTTGGCAGAGAGCTCAGAGCATTCTGCATATTTCAATGAATCTGCAACCACAAGCCCTCAATAGGAAGAAAGAATATGTACCTCTTTCTAATCACTGCAATATGTCTTTTTCACTCTCCTGGTGACACAACAAAACATCCCCAGATTAACCAGCAGGTAACAGCAGAGATGAGCTAATTACGTCTGATACTAAAGTAAAATTTGACCAAATGTTACACACAATCCCACTCCTGGCAGATCTTATTTTACCCATATTTGACTCCTGCAGTAAGCCTAAGTAATTTGCAGTTTATGATCATTTAACATTTGAATCATACATCAATGTGTTTCTGTCATTTTCTCTGCAGGTCTGGTGTCTGTTCAGCTTAAATAGCTTACAAAGAAGGAAGCATAGTAATTTCATCAATTATTTTTGGTAAATAAATCCATACTCATTTCAAAAGTAATTTTTGATCCAACACTAGTTTGTTCTTCGGTGTTTATCTTAAGCAAAGATTTACAAACTTACAAAAATATTTACTCCATTTACAAACTCTCCTGAAACTCTGTCCTGCAGGGACCAAAGGGATTTGCTGAAGGGTCCTGTACCACATTTTGCTAGAGCAAATACCACCCTGCAGTCCTTAAGTGGCCAGGGAGACAAAGCTGAATAGAGGAGGGAATATTTACATCTTAAAAATAAAATATAAGTGCACAGAACTTTGCAAAATTAAAACATCCTAAGTGTTTGCAAACTATACCAAGAAAGAATGAAGGTCAAAGGAGAGGAAGAGCAGATGGTCTCCTGAAATGGTAGAGAATATCTTGGGGCTACCAGGGCTCTACAGGTATTTTTCAAGTGCAAGATTCTGGAGCTCACACACCAGGAGATGTCTACTAAGCTGTCCAGGTCTAAGAAAGGCAGCCCCAGAGCCTGGAGGCCTGCAGTGGACAAGGGAGAATTTTAACAATATTTGGCAAAACATTAGTTGGCTTTACCAAAACATGTGAAATAGGCTCCTTGAACAGAGATCTAAGTCTCAATCTCTGCAGATCTGTTCCCAAAAACCACAGCTCACAAGGAACTTTGTGCTAAGCAGAAAGGTCATGCTGCTCTCTTCCCAGGTTTGGGTCACAAAGAGAAGTTCTCTTCTTTGCTTATACTCCATTATGACACCTACAGAAACATAATGTGTTTGCTGTTTCTATCCCATTTCCCTGAGGTACATCAGATCAAAATTCACCAACAGATTGAATGGATTTAAGGAAAACAGAAAGAAAGAGGGGGCTGCAAACTGCAGAAGCCTCATTTGTTTAGGTCATCAGGCAAACACTGGGAAGAGTCAATGATTGTATCTATTTATGGCCTCACTCCAAAATGCAGACAGCCAGGGTCACTAAGGACATGGAAACCAGGGCAAAGAGTCTGCAGAATATATTTCTATTCTGCAGCACAACAACTCCTCCCAAAAATTATGTAAATTACTTTAACTTAAATTACTTTGTAAAACACTGTGAGAATACAGAAATGAAAGAAAAAGCACAAGTGAGAACCATGTTAGTTATTAATATACAAATAGAAGATGTACAGAGCTCTGTCAGTACAGCCCAAAGCACTGCTTTGAGATCAGCAGCAAAAGACAAGCCCTCAGAAATACCTCCCCATAATTTCTGCTGCATCTTTTCCCATCATTGCCTGACCTTTCACTACAAGGAATGCCTTGAAATGTGCCAAATTCCATTTCTACTCCTACCGGTAAGCAGCCTTCAATCATGACTGCATCAGTAGTGTACATTACCAGAAATAAAAGCACCACTGGCAGAGAATGCCCAGAAGAGGTTTGGAAAGTGTGAGAAACATGCCTGGCATCACTGGGACTCACAGGTCACCTGCCATGCTGAGATCAGAATAAATCTTTAAACCTCTGCACCGTGGGTGAAAACATTCAGGCTTGAAAATAGTACAGCTGTTTTCTGCAACATCCATACAACCTGAGAATGGTTCTGCTGTGCCTTCCTGGCTGCAGCAATTTGCTAGAAGACGTGCAGAAAGGATCACAAAAGAGCATTGACTCAAATGAACTTGTTTAAAACCTCAAAGCTCTACAAAGGCTGTAGAAACTAGGTGCAGGCCAGAGCCATCTTTTACTCCAAAGTTATGCTGAATCATCTAAATGGAGCACAGTTTGTTCATATTTCTGCAGCTGTTACATAAATAACCCTATTTTCCTTCTTTATTGGAGCTGATCTCTTTTAAAATATACACTCACAAATGTGAGCAGCAAGCTCACCTCCCTACTGCTATCATTAAACAATAACGAGGAGCACGGCTGTTAATCAGAAACAGACTCCAATATAAAATCCTCTCAAAACCAGACTGGCCCACTTAAAACATATATCCCTGGAAAAGTTTCCAACTGCTGCAATATCCTACTGCAAGCTCCATTAAAAATACAGCTCTTCCCAAAGCCATCCCATGCTTCCTCTGCTAGTGACACCCTGCTACTGGGTAGTGCTTCATGATAGATTTGTGAACTATTTCAGCAAAAAAATTACTTTCCACCTTTTACTGAGGATGTAGCACGGGTGAAACCTCCATCCATTGATCAGATCTGATAGGAGGAGGCTGGAAACTCCACAAAGGTGCAAAGACAGTGGCTTATCTCTCTGCTTTTGCCTAAGATCCTTCAAAGCAAAGAAACTGTCACAGTCTTGAATAAATTAGCAATGAATGCTCAAAGACAATTTAATTCCCCCAAATCTTCTGAAATGCCCTGATTTAGCTGTCTGATAGAGGAAGTGTGGGCAATTAATGTGTTTTTTTGTAGAAATTCAGTGTGCTATACACCAACAGAGAATTCTGAATTAGGTTCTGCATTTTCTGTTGATTTTTGGAGATCTCCTGACATCATGAGGATGCCAAGATATGTGGTTTGCTCATGTAGGGATTTTTTGGTGAGGTTTTTTAAAGTGTTTTACATATGGGCAAAAGGGATGGAAAAAATAACAATTTCTTGTAACCACGTTTACATTTGGAATAAAAGCTGCGTTAACTCTTAACACAACTTTGCCCTCATGAGAGATTCAGCCTTGCCAGACCTGGACACGCTCTTAACTTCTAAAACAGCTCTTTGTCATAATAATTGCAGCCATCATAGCAACTTTTAGAGCCAAAAGTTCACAGGGTACCTCCAAAACATGTCAAAAGGCTCTACAAGCACAAGATTGAGGTTCCCAGAGGGGCTCTCCTAAACACTGAAGAGCTGCAAACAGCCACAGCTTTTCAAGCAAGTAAACACAAAGAAGTGACCCCAAAGGACTCCCAGCACTGGTTTTGGACCTGTCTAAGTCTGGAAACTGCTGAAAAAATTTTAAGTCAAAGGACAGAAACCTTAGAAAATTTCACTAATGCTGATGGACTTATTGCCCCTGCTTTCTCCAGCCACATTTCATGGGCTTATAATAGTACCCTACACAGTGCCACAGAGGCCAGTGGACCACAGACTGAAAATCACTGAGCAAGAAGTTAAATTCACACCAGGACAAAAACGTAACAAGTGCAGAGAGATTCATTTTGCATGCAAGAAAATGTCCCAGGAACTTGTGATAGGAGATAGATCTGGGTGTCTTCTGCCAGCTGCAGGTCTGTGGGCTGTAGTTCCCTGTGCCAGAAACTGAAGAGAAGCATGTCCCCAGCTAGACAGAGCCCAGTCCCAGCCAGGAACAGGCTGATGGAATGAACATTTCCAAATTCCCCATCAGCATGCAAATTAAGGACTGTGGCCACATCCCTCATCATCACTACCTATACCCACAATCCCCAAGCCCAGTGACAGGGCTGCCATGGCTTTGCAGGTTTTCTGGCAGAAAGAATTCTGAATAATTCTTGTTCACACTGATACTTTCTTTGAACACTTTCTCCAAATGGCTTATGGGTAAGAGAACAATGCAGATGTGTGCACCACAAAGCAGCTCACTGAGTGGTTCCTGCAGCATCTAAAACCCACATGTATGTGAACAGTAAATGGTCAGAAGGCAGAGTTTCAACACTTTAGATCTGAGGACCTGTGGGATCACAATGCTGTCATAAACCTCCAGTGATTCAGATGGCAAAGTGACAGAGCTCAGCTTAGGATCTCTCAAGAAGACTCTCAATTTTCTGTGAAACAGAATGGCATTTTTTCCTTAATCTTGCCTCAAAACGGCTATTGCAAAGTACAAGTAATTTTATTAGCTTAAAATTGTCTTTCACCTCTGTTTTTTTATCCATTTTATATCACTGTTATAGTACTCTGTACTTGGGTCTAAATGACATTACAATTCATTGGCCACATTACACAGTATGAAATCAACTTTAAAAAATGGAAATTATGTCTTGGATGTCATCATATTGTGATGATAAGCAAGAGCAAGAAACCCTAAATCCACACCAAAAAACCCCACCAACCTTTATCTTCATTATTAGGGGTGGATAGGTTAATATAATCACGCAATATTTCTAACCCAGCCTGTTACTGGATCTTATCAAACTAAATGAACTGAGCTTGGATGGCAAAGTAAGATTACAGGAGAAAAGTTCCTTTGGTCATAATCATCAAGATTTGGCTTCTGGAGCTTTACTTTCTGTTCTGTTGGCTTATGGCATAGTAAAAGTACAAATAAGGCAGAAGAGAAAGCTCAAAAGGCGATGAGAAGAAAAACACAACTTATAAGGCACACTGTGCTCATCTGACAATTCCCAGCATCCCATAAACACCAAAAAACAATTCAGGCAGTGACCTTCAAAAGACTGGATTCCTTTACCCACGGACTGTGTACACAAGGTCAAAGTTCCACTCGACTTCAGCCTGCAGAAGTGGTGTCTTAGCTATTCAGCTGTAACTCCCATAATGACAGGAGACAGCTGAGATCTGCTCAAATCAAATTACAGCTCTGATTATGCAAAACACCGTGGCTCTGCATTTTCTAACACCAAGTCTGAGTGCAATTTGAAGATGTCTGCTCCAAGATTTCTAAAAACAAGCAATTAAAACAACTGGAGAATAACTAGTTTATTACTCTACTTATATTTGGCAAAGAATACTTCAGGACAAATTATAGATACAAGTGTGTCAACAGCTGAATACAAACACTAGAAGTATTTTGTAAAATATATCTCATACCGTCAGGGAGTTGTTTACAGGACAAAGCATCATCAAGATCTCTGGCAGTTGATGGGTCGATGGTGAAAATGCATTCTTTCCTATCCAAAGAAAAAAAAGAAAAGAAAAATTTATCTCCCAGTCATGAAGAAGGTATCAAAACACAGGGTCCATCAGAGACATCCAGACAACAACAACCATGTTTTCAGAAGACTCTGCTGAAACATATTCCAATCTAATCTGAATTCTAAATCTAATCTATTTTTTAAAAAACAGTTTAGACAAGTGAATCTCCTTGGGTATTTTTTCATTTTACTTTGTGGTTTAACTGCTTGGTCTTAGTAGCTTTCATTTCATTACAGATATTCCCTCACAAAACCTAAACAATTTAGCCCATCAAGTTCACTCCAAAGAAACAAGCAAGAAAAAGTCTAGATGCCTTGCAGCTAGAGTAAAAATAGATTGTTCCTAATTGCTAAGTTAAATGGAACACAAATAACCCTCATGCCCATGCCAAAGAGTGGATGTCACAGCATCTGACACTCCATGAGCACAGCTAGCACAGAGCAGAGGCACTGAAACACGTACAAACTGAGCTGCATGTGACAAAACTGAGTGAGAGTTTTAGTCCCAGTAAAGACACCCAGGAGATGCAGGACTTTATAAAACCTACACTGACAATTATAGACCAAAGGGAAAAGCAGGTTCAGTAGGAAAAAAATATGAAAGTTATATGAAGGGCAAGCTCCAAATCAGCTTATTAGGTCTTACAAATCAACTTGGTGCTCAGGAAAAGCTGAGCATCCTTTTACATGTGCTGTACCAGGTGGCACCTGGAATTTGCAGCCCTGCCCTGGAAGGCTCACATGTGTATGTCCTGTAGCAGTGGGTGGCAGAACACTGGGAACACACCAAGCAGGATCACAGATATGGTCTGTGGCCACACAGATGGGACAAATAAAGCATCTGACTCAGGAACCATCACCTTTAATAGAGCAGAGCCTGGCATCAGTGAGACACAAAACCTGAAGCATTCAACAAATAAAACTTCCTGAACTCCTCCTTCAGGGCCTCCCTTCATCCCAGGGAGGGTCCTACAGCAACTTCTTTCCCAGACCTCTGGACTACAGCAGAGTTTTCCCAAGCACTGTGAGGAATGTGAGACCAGAGCTGAAGAGCAATGAGGTCAGTACAGTAATGGGTTTGCTGGCTTATTTTACTTTTATCTTAACTTCTAGAGCAAGTTCAGCCCCTCCCTAGTTAAAAGATCCCCAAGCACAATGGCATAGGCTGAGACTGCCATGGAAGAGATCAGGCTACTGCTTTTCTTTTTTTCTTTTTGCCACAGAAAGACTCATATCATGATGGCAACTCCCTTCTAGAGATGTATAATGCAAACACGCAATATTTTTCTTACAGCATAACCACTGGTATTACTCCCGGGGGAGGAGAGATGGGAGGAGAAAATTACAGTGAATTCTTAAAGGAGCAAGTGTACATGCAATTAGAAAGTGTTTTTGTATGGGTGCTATCTCAGTGAGAGCACTGTTCCCAACTTTGCAGACCTATCACTTCCATACTGAAATGCTCTGGGTGGTATTTGCTGGTGTCAGACAGCTGGCAGCATCTATCTATGTAATTCCACCAGGCACACTAAATAGAGATTTTCAAACACATAAAAATCAGTAAAGCACTTCACTGCCTTCTGAGACTTTGAAAATCTTTTGGAATATGCTGGCTTTCAGATTGGATAGCAAAGCTGCCTTAATCCCCAGATGCACATTAGTTTCTGATCCTTTGCATGCATCTAAACAAATTAAGAGACTGTGACACTGAAAGATATAAAATCTTTCAACTACACCGGGACTTTGATCTGTTGGTGCCAGCACTAAAAATCAACCAATTTTTAAAGGTTTGCAAACAACCTTAATTCCATAAATATCTATTCCTTAAAATTCCACCTAAGGATGGAATTTCAGGATACCACCACTCCAAGGCACCATGCAATTCACTTTAGGGAGCTGTCCATATGCAGACAGACACTCCTATACTACAAACAGAATGGGGACACACACATGTGCCAGCCTGCATGTATTTACACCAAGTCCCATTAATGCACAGGGTACAAAGTGCCCTCCCCAGCCACATCCAATAAATCTTTAAGTTATTTCATTTAAAAGACTCAACTGAATGAACACAATTGGCTTGCTTTATCTAGCAAGTGAGCAAGAAAAAAGTTAAGACCTGCTTCAAAGAGAATGAAGGTTCCTGTGTCAGGGGAATACAGAGCTTATCCCAGATGTTCAGGGCCTGCTACCACAAGCATCTGCCACCCATTGTGAATTGTAGCTCCAGGCAGTTAAAAAATTAGCACATTTGTTTCATCAAAGTGCATATTTGCAGCCTGCCCTAAATAAAAGTGAGCAGAAAAACAGGGTGCCAAATATTTTGCCACATTTATACAGTGGTAGCAACTAATGGGCTGTTTTGCTGAGATGTATTTGGCCAGTCAAGTCCACTGCAGAGGCCAATGGTGCTCCTAGTTCAGAGCATTCAAACCTGTAAGTCTGGGGGGCAGCCCCAGCCTCCCTTTGTGCTCAGCCCTTGGGGACATGTGGCTGGCTCTGAGCTGTCTCTCAGCCCAGGCATGGCCAGCACAGGCACAGCTCACAGCTGTCTGAGAGCCATGAACTCACAGAAGCAAAGCTGAAGAGGTCCAAATTCTGATCTAGCATTTCTCACCAGCTCAGATATGTTTAAGCACCAGGCTCAGATCTGTTTCTCCTTTAGAACTATTCAAAGGACTTGGACCTGTAGCTTGTCACAGGCCCTTTATTCTGGGCACAGACTGCAAGGTGAGGTAAGAAAGTCACTGAGCAAGTAAAACAGAGCCAATGGCCAGGTAGTCAATGGGACAAGAGAAGCCAACCTCAAAGCAGAGCTCCAAGCCCACAGCAGTCAGATAGTCCTGGCACACAGGCCTACACCTAGATGAAATTTTCTGAGTGAATTCAGCTCACCAGTAACAACATTATTAAGTGTGACAACGTTATGAAGTATTCTGGTTTTCAGTTTTTGTTACTGAAGAAGTTTCAGATAGCCATAGGAACAAGGGCTGGCATGTGGGATCCATGGAATGATGGGACTGTAGCTCTGAGGGCTCCAGGCCCAGTGGAATCACTTTTATCTCCAGGATGCTGCAGAGAGCTGTCTCTCATCCTGGAGAACCAGGCAATGCAGTGGAAGCAAGGGTAGGAAAGGCTGGGTGTGGGCAGCACAGCCTGCCCTGCAAATTGTCACCTCCCTTGGCACCTACACCAGCCACTCCTGCACAGCTGAAAAAACCACCTGGGTGAAGAAACAACACTGCTCTCAGCTATGTGGCAAGTATGCCCTGTGAAGGGAAAGGGGATGACCAAATTCCTGCCCTGACCATGCTGTCAGGCTGTGCAATACCCCAAAGGCTGTGGCAGGAGGGATCTCAGAGACATCAAACCACATTTCTGACTGTAACCAGTAACAAGACCAGCCTGCAGCGAGTTGATTCATTAAACCACAAGGGACAGAATGTTTCATGCACCTGCTGAGGAAGATGTTACTTAAATCCACAGCTACATGCACACACATTTGCACTGATTGACTACAGGTATATACAAACTGGCAGCGTTTCCAGCTTCTGAAGGGCCACCAAGGTGACCCTGTGGTTTAAGAAGTTTGATCATCTCCCTCTGTCCCTTCTCTCAGGGCCTCAAAGGAAGCATCTCTCATTGTCATCAGACCTAATAAAAACCTGGTTTATTCATTTCAAATTGTCAAAACATACTTTGTAAAAGTAATGAGACAATCTAAGTCTCCACTTGTTCCAACATACACACAATTTGGTTAAAAGAAAATGGTTTAAGAGATAGAGACACACAGAGTGAAGGGATTTTCTGGTCCTCATGCTGGAAAGGACTGGAGATACATATGTGTCTTTAAGGACTCCTCAGCACTGGTCAAAAACAAAACCCCCAAATTTTTTCAGTATGGAAACTTCCACTTTTTACAGGACCATCTTCAAGTAAAACAGAATGTTTGTAGGTCTGCAGAAGTGAACTTGCTCTGGCGTGGAGTTTCTGTCAATGGAAGAACAAAACCTTTCCTCCCTTCTTGTTTCAGAGTTTCAAGCACCAGAGCAAGGCAATGTCTGCAAGACTTGGGGAGGATCAGGGGAACTTCTCACAACTGACCATGGTGAACCTGCAAGCAAGAGTCAGGAAAGCAGGAGCCACCCAGACCCTGCCAGCCCCCAGCAGCACTGGCCAAGCCACCTCCAGCCCCATGCCAGTGACAAGGGCCCTGCTGAAGCTGGCTCTGCGTGGCATCTTGCAAATCAACCACCTGGGGAAAAAGAATTATAGAATAGAGCACTTAGTTTATTACACAGTAATGACAGTGTCAACCTATACAGGCTGGTATATCAATCCTAATTTAAGGAAAGCTAATTAAGTGCAGTGCTCTTTGCACAGCTTCAGGAAGACTAATTAAAGCAGACAAGCATGTCTGCAGAGCAGTTAGTCTTTTTACCTTTAACAGGACCTAAAATAAATGGCTGGTGCAGCAGTAGAGGTAAGATAAGTAGTCTGTTGGTGAGCTGGAATTACCGTCATGGTAATTAAAATGTTCACAGATCACAGGATTGCAACAGCAGTTTGTTTTACTTTGTGCAAATACATACATCTAAGTATACATCTATGCTAAGGTATTCACAGGCATCAGCAGAGAAAACACTGCACAGTTGGTGCCTCAAAGATTGGTACAATATATTCATTTTTGCCAGTTAAACTGTTCAGAATTAAATATACCACTTAGTTTAACCATAAAATATGAACACCTACGACATCAGGAGATTACAAATTCCAGTGGTCAGGGCTCACTCTTTGCTCAAGACAGAGGCTACCTGCATCGGGATGAAGCATTGCAATTGCAAGCCAGGCTGTATTAGAGGCAAGGTTTTTGACATGAGCACCCAGCTGGGCAAAGCTTGGGTGTTAACAGTGCCATTTTCTTGCTGCTTGGAGAAAAGTCACAGTTTTGTACACAGTAACAAAGCAGCACCCTACAGATCTTCCTGTATAACTCAAAGATCTTCCCAAGCAGCAGCACACAGATGAGTCAACTCCCCGGTGGAGACATGGAGCCCAGATTTTCACCACTAATAAATGCCAACATGAAATACCAGTCCAGAGAACTGCATGTACCCACTAGAGCATCAGAAAACCCTTCATGAAGCAAGACATTGTCCTTACCAGCTGGGGTAACCTCTCATGGCAGGCAGAGGCCTTAAGCAGCAAAGGATGACCCAGCTATTCAGGAACCAGGCAAAGCAGAGGATGGAGGAATTTCACCCCAAGCAACACAAGCACAAGTCAGCTGGCAGCCAAACCATGTCCATGCTGCTGTGTGACACAGATCACCACTCCTCCTAGTCCTGCAGCAGCCACCACCATCTCAATGCAGTTGGGCTGAAGCCCCAGCTTTGGCATTTGTCTGAACTTGGACTGCTCAGGAATGAGGCTGTGGGCAGAGTTTAGACTGCCAAGTCTCATGAGAGAAAAAGAGAGATGCTTTGCAAGAAAATCAAAGCACCTAAGAAAGGTGCTGAGCAGGGAATCTCTGGAAGTCTTCCAACAGGAAACCCAGACACAGGCACTGGAGTAGAAGGGAATGGAAGGGAAGTGAATGAAGTGGAACAGAACAGAACTGTTTCAGTCGGAAGTGACCAACAACAATCATCTGGTCCAACTGCTTGACCAATTTAGGGCTGACCAAATTAAAGCATGTTGTAGTTAAGGGCTTTGTCCAGATGCCTCTTAAACATTGACAGGGTTGGAGCATTGACCACCTCTCTAGGAGACCTGTTACAGTGTTTGACCACCTTCTTGGTACAGAAAGGCTTCCTAATATCCAGTCTAAACTTCCCTGGTGCAGCTTTGAACCATTCCCACATGTCCTGTCACCGAGGAGAAGAGATCACTACCTCCCTCTCCACTTGCCTGTGTTAGGAAGCTGACAGAATTAAGGCACCTGAACTTAATTATTTAACTTAATTACCTTATTTATCCCCCACCATTCTGACTCCCCTCCCATGGGCAACTTTCACACCAAAGCAGTCTCCAGTGATGCTCACTGGACATTTACAAAGACCAACACACCAAAACAACTACAAAAGAGAACAAAGAACACACCAGAAGCCTGAAGGTGTTTGTGAATTCCAATATTCAAGACTCAACCAGCTCATTGTCACCCTGCCCCACTCCAGGCTCAGCTGTCACGGCCCACAGTCCCTCCAGTCATCCAAAGGCTCCTGAAGCACCAAGCTGAATCTTTTGCAGAAGCATCAGCCCATTTCCAAAGTCCAGACAGCTTCAGCCGGAGGTGAGACAGGAATGACCATCGTTTATTAAAGCTTCAGCAGCGCAAGTCTTCTTTAAACTTGAGTAGGTCAGTGCTAAGACACTCACAGTACGACTGACTGCATGTCTAGACACTTGCGGTGCATTTACATTCTTCCAGGGACTCCTTAGAGTGTCCTGTTCTCTCCACTTTGTGAATACATACAATAGCCTGGTGGGAGTGAAAGCTCAGCCTCCTGGTTTACCCTTATTAACTCCAGCTCAAAGCTGGCATTTTAAAATTAAGCATAGCAAAGGCACTTTTAGAATCTTAAAGCTCTTCAGGTCATTTCTAAGACCCTGCTGAGCACCATCTTGCAAAAGCTAAGTAGACACCATTTCTCAGAGCTGGAAACAGTTGTTTTAATTTGAGAACAGGCATCCTAGAGCTGTCAACTCACTCCAGTGAATGCTACTAACATTTTTTCACACAACAACCCCATTGTTATGGCAACCACAGAAAACAATCTCATTCTTCAATCACAAGTAAACCCAGCTTGACCACAGTGTCAGTGCAGGTTTGTTACAAAGTGCCAATAAGCAAAGGATCAATCTGCCAATATTCATCACTCAAATCAGGACAAAGTACCCTTTCTCCAAGAGAAATTTCAGAGACCAATCAGTGCCTGAGCATTTGAGACTTCAACATCTCACTCCTAAAAGCACTTATTACTTGTAGTGTCTACCACATTTGTCACACTTGATGCTGGCAGATTTTAGTTAAAACCCAAGAGTGGCTGCTTCCAAGACAGCCTCTTAAAAGGAATATATTTTAAAAATATGCCTGCAAGAGAAGTACCCTGACAAATCTCTGATGGCACTCTGAATGCCTTGTAACAGACTGACAAAGATACTTGACACATCACAAAACTCTTTTGGCATGGTGCATAAATTTAAAAATGAACTATAATTATAAAATAATTGGAAGCAAAAACTAATCTCTCCAAACACTGAGCATTATAAACCCCCCAAAAATCCAGCAGAGCACAAAATGCATTGAAAGCCCAACTTCAACCCAGCACTACTCTTTTTAATTTCTCTGTGTTTATGTTTTAGCTAATGTCCTGTCCTGGTTCAGAAAACAGACCTCGGTCCAACAGAGCAGCTGACAATGACTCCTGGTGTATTACACATCTACAACAATAAACTTTTACATTTTCACCAGGGACTGCTCACTGAATTGCTGAACCAGAACCAATTATTCCTTCTATTTATCCTTCTATTCTTTCCTCCATATTTATGGCCTCCAAGTAAGAGGGAAGACAGAAAAAGAAAAAAGCACTGCAGTCTTATATCTATATAGCTTGAAAAGCCAAAATATATTTATAAAGGAGATGAGAGTCTCTGGGAGGCCAAGCACCAGCAGTATTTCCTACAAGTCATCTGTAATTGTGCCACAAGTATAATGAGTTCTGTGCACCACCACCATCCCACGCAAGAAAGCAAAGTGTAATTGAAAATGCATTATATAAACTGTTTGAATCACAGATGCACAGTGCAAGAGACACCAGGTCATCCAGCCCCCACAGGTCAGAGCCAGGCTGCTCAGGACAATACATCTGCAAGGACTTTCTCCCGTATGGCATGAAGCATCTTTAGTGATGGAGTTTCCAGCCCTTTAGCAATCTCCACTACAGTCTATTTTGGGCTGCACAGGAAAGGCTTCCTCTTTGTTTTACCTTACTTGTCCTTATAACACCCCTTTCTACCCTCCCATCATCGTAAATGATTCTCATTTTTTCATTTTGGTCCACATATTTTTAACTATCAACTACTATATCTTCCACAAACTTCTAGTTTCAGTGTTGGCAGATACACATTGAACAGTTAATCCTTCCTTGTAAATCAATCTCTTATCTCCCAGAATATTTTTGCTAGTCTTTTCCAGACTGTCCCACTTCTAATCCATGCTGTGATATCTCCAGGACAGCTCTGCCTCATACACTTGCATTTGGGCCATCTATGTTACAATTTATGGGCTGGTTGGTATTTTATGGAGAATAATCTGGTAACAAAGATCCAATCACCCAAAAAGTGAGACAGACGGACAGGTTAAAGCATGTTTCAGATCGCACCATCAGAGTGGAACCCAAGGAAAATACTGTTCCTTGTAATGACCAGCCAGTCCTTGTGATCAGCTCTGAAATACCACAGCAGGGATGCACCACCTCCCCAGCTGGAGTGGTGCTGGGTCTCTTCAGCTACAGCACCAGAGACAGAAACTTGGGTTGACACCAGGACCTGGACACTTCATCTCTTGTCCACCCTGTGCTATCTGACCTACAGGGAGAGCAGGGCACCAGCAAAGCACTGTGATATCAAGTAAAGGGGCAGTACTTGGCACACCTGAACTGCCCCACTTAACATACATAAACATGAGAGGCTATGGCACTTTCCTCTGCTCATCAAACCCCTACCTTCTGATCCAGTGGCATCCAGTAAGAAACACAGACACTGTCAGACTTATTTAAGATTTTATCTTCATCTCCTTCTGTTATTCCCTCCACTTCTCTCCATAAAATAAATATCCAGGCAAGAACAACACTGTATGTATAACAATCGAGGTGCAAAAATTACTGTTTTCCCCAGCTGAACAGATTTCTAACAAAGCAAGATTAGGTGTGATGGCCTACAAGATCAGAAAGCAAAAATTCTATCCAACCACACACCACCAATTCTGTTTGAAGCAGCACTTCCAGTGATCACATGCACCTTCCTATAAAGAAAAAGGTGAAGTTGCCCTGTGTCTCTCTACACCAGGCACTGGTAACAGCATCTGAGAGCACAGAACATGCATCATTTTATTCAAAACAGGGCCACCATAACTGCTGTAGCTATACTGTAGTAGAAAATATTATGAAAACAGAGAGGAGGACCAAAAGAAGCCAACCAGAAGCAAGGAGCTGAATCACATCACTGGCAACAGCACCTTGAGCATATTTACTCCAGAGCTTTACTTACTCAGCTAATGGCAGAGAAAGGAGCTAACATGAGCTCTCCTCATCAGTCCAAGAATGGTACAGTCCCTCAGACTGCCTGGAAAGCAGAAGTAGCCAGAGCAGGTACAGTCACCATCACCAGGTTCTGGAATCAATCCTATTACAGAGGAACTGGATCTGATATGCTTAAACACCACTGAATAATCCTTTGTAAATCACCTATGTATCTAATCCAATGTATCTCTCTATGGAGAACATTTAATCAGTCACAGAACAGCTCAGTGAGAGCAGAGATCACAATCTGGCCCTTTTTGTGTCTCCACTCCAAGATAACAGTCAGTTCTGAAGCAATGTTGCTTATACATTTGCTAAACAAGTCATTTCTCAGTTTCCATCAGAAACCAGAGCATATTTACATATCCTATTATAGCTGAGTAAGACTTGCTTTACTTAACACTAGCTTTTTGTAGTGGAAAATCTCCAGGAAACAAGCTGTTTAACAATGTTTTATCTGCCCTGCACTCATTCCTAACTGAAGTTGTCCACCTGCCTTGGAAAGACATCTGTTTCAGAGGCTGACTGCTTTCCTCCAACACCCCTTGCACAGCTCAAGGCTGCCATTTTTACCATCACCTCTAATTTTAGCAGCCAATAATCTCCTTGGGCATCTACAGCAAAGACCATGCTGTCAAACCCTTACTGTACACAGTGCTAATCCCTGTTACCAGTTGTAACACTCCTTGAGAAAGAAATAGAAGCAAAATAGAGCTGCAGTGCAGGTACCAACAGTGCTGCAGAGCCTCCCTCCCCAGTGGGCAGAGGGACACAGCAGAGCACCTCTGCTCTTCTTCCCAAAGGAAGGATGCCACACTTCTGAAGGGGCAGCCAAAATTACAAATTTGACCTTCAACAACTTGGATCGGTTGCAGTTGAGGTCCTGTGCTGAAATAGCAAGATGCAAATTGTAACTGAAAGCTTCACTTGCCTGCAAGAGCAAAGTTCAGCAACTCTGCCCTGCCAGGGAAGCAAGTGAGCTCTAATTGTCTCCTGCCAATGCAGGGGATCCTGCTGACCTCCTCTGCTGCCCTTTCAGCATTGTGGGAGGAACAGCCCTTCAGAGGGACCTCAGCAAAGAAAGGCTCTGATGGGAATCTCATGAAGCTCAAAGGGAAAAACAGAGTCCTGCACACAGGGAGGAACTGCCCCATGCACCAGCACAGACTGGGGAAGGACCAGCTAGAAAGCAGCTTGGCAGAAAAGGATGTCCTGATGGACAAGTTAAACATGAACCAACAAAATGTCACTGCAGCAAAGGTGGCCAAGAGCCTCCTGGGCTGCACCAGGAGGAGTGTTGCCAGAAGGCCAAAGGATGCATTCCTTCAATCCTTCCCCTCTGCCTGGCACTGGTGAGATCACAACTGGAGTGTTGTGTCCAGTTCTGGGCTCCCCAGTACCAGGGAGATGTCAACAAAGGGCTGCAAGTTTGCTGAAGGGCCTTGATGATGATTAAGGAATCAGAGCATCCAACCTACAAGGAGAGGCTGAGAGAGCTGGGACTGTTCAGCTTTGAGAAGAGAAGGCTCAGGCAGGGAGATCTTTTCAATGTGAAAACACTATCAATGTGATAAAGGTGTATTTTCACCTTTAGGGAGTAAAGACAGAAAGACCATTTCCAGTGGTATCAACAGGACAAGAGACAATGGGCACAAAACACAGGAGAATCTACTTGAAGGAAAAAACACACATTTTTCTGAGGAACATGTTCCTCAGAGGGGCTGTGGAATCCTCATCTTTGGAGCTATCCAAACCCCAAATGGGCACAGCCCTGAGCAGCCTGCTCCAGCTAACCCTGCTTTGAACAATGGGGTTGGAGTAGATGATCTCTAGATCTGCCTTCCAAGCTGAACAATCTGATGATTCTTCAGAGTTTAGCCCTGCTCAGCTGAAGTCAGTTTCTGCCCCTCAGAACACATCCATCTTGTAGATATTTCAGAGTTCCCTGCCACAACACCCTTTCTCTGCTCAGTATTTTTAGCTCATTGTTTTGTATTTTGCCAGCTGAGAAACTGCAGTTTGTAATTTTACCTTCAGCTTCATATTTCTTCTTAAAAGTGAATACAATGTCCTGTTTATAATAATAAAATCACTAGTTGGCAGGATGACATCAAATGGAAAAAGAGAAAGCAACTGGAAAATTTAGAGCAAGCAATTTTGAGTGCCAAGTTTCACATTTGTAATAGTCCAGCGGAGGTCAACGGGCTCACTTATTATTAGGCAAATGGTAAAGAAATAGATATCCTCTAGTTCTTCCATGTTGGACTATATAAACCATCTCTACTTGAACAGGTTCTAACACTTTCCAAAAAAGTGATGTTATACATTTTCCACAGTAACACCAACAATGGGAGACAAGCAAAAGGCAGAATTGCTTTGCAAAGAAAGACCTTTTTTCTCTCTCCAATATTTAGGTTTTTGTTTCCCACTATGATTGGACTTTCCTGGCTTAACTTTCTTGTCCCAGTTAAGCAGTAAAGGAAACAAAAAGATATGAATGAAATTAGAAACATTTGGAATGAGTCTTAGAAATAGCTTTTGGGTTTCTTAGATTCCTGGCTAGACCTCTTCAAATGGCCTCCTCCTCCTCCCTCTGCCTCCAGCTCCTGTACCCATCTCTGAAATTTGTATTTCCTTCTTTGCCCTCACCCCTCTTTTCTTCAGGGGCTACATTTTGTCCCAAAGCAAACACGGAAATGAAAATTACATGTTGTAACACTGGAAAAGACCGGAAAGTGGTTGAAACTTTGCACCCATCAACATTTGTCTCTATGACATTAATCCTCCAAAGTTTTCCTAAAAGCAGAAACCAAACACTTCTCAAACTTCTAATGAAACAAATACCATCTCCAGTCAACCTGAATAATAAAATGATCACTCCAGTCCTATCTGTATTATCATACTTTAAGTCTCTGGAAGGGAAGTTTCCTCAACCACACATTCTGATACTTCATGAACCTTCCTGTTCTCTCTAAAATTCAACTGCAGGATGCAATGCCAACACCTAATACTTGCCCAGTGCTTTTCATTACAAGTTTTGGGTGCTCTTTAGAAACAAGTAAGTTGGGAATGCCTGTGAAATACTTGTCTAATTTTACAAATAAACCCATGCAGGTGAGAAACAGATGTCCATGGCAAAACTGTGTAAAAATGGCAGAGCAGAGTGCTAAGCCAGTCAAATCATGTCAAAGCCATCCACAAGGTTTGGATCTTTTCTACCTTAAGTAATATTGAAATATTATGTAAACCTTTCTTTGTGAGCTATTACTGGAGAAGTGAAGGAAAAAAATGATCTCTTGGAAGCAATTCTACACAGGCTGTGTAGGTGAGATCACACTTGCTATCCAAATAGAATATGCATGGCAAGAACAGGATTCCTGTAAAACAGGAAGACTTGCAGGAAGATCAAGGAACATATTTACAAGACAGCATGGTTAAAATGCCTTTCCCTCTTGCCCAGCCTCAGCAGCTTGGTGAAAACACATTGTCTCAGCTCCATCTATAACCACACTGACAAACACCTCTGGTGCAGGGCGCTCTCTGCACGCTCCAAACTCCCAGACCACACCTCGGACACTGCTCAGCAGAACACACAAACTGCCTTTTGAGGAGGAAAGGAAACAAGGAAAAGTTATCTCAGGAAGAGGAAACACACAAAAACACAAGACATTTTTTGGGCCTCAGTTCCAAATCCAACTTTTGTACATGACACTAGAAAATTTACAGCCCTATGTTACAGAACTGCAGAGGATTTACTAGAGGTGGAAGTATTTTAAGCTAAACTCTAACATGTGCTTACTCTAGTCAAGCAAGCAATGTGTAAACTGAATTAGATGAGGTATTTACAAGTGTTAACATGTTTTAGGAGAAAAGATGAGTTTTTATTTCACTGTAATGAATTTACATCATACTTTCAGACTACTGTACAGTAATCTGGGAAGCCTGACAGACCACCATGCACAAAGTACAGCAAAGATGGGCACTCACAGAGGCAGGTGTGAGAGATCCCCTGGGAAAAAAGGCATAACTCAGATGTGCACCCAGAACAGACACTCAAGTTCAGGTGTGTTCCTCTGGATGCCATCCTGGCCTGTGTGTACTGGCCCTTTGTAGGACAGTGCAGACCACAGCACACCTACTGCTGACAATATGAAAGTTGATATCTAATAACAAGTTAAGGCCAAGCTACCTTGGGACTTGTCAAAAATAGTCTCAAGGTCTTCTGGCCTCACTCATCAGAGATGCCAGCCAGATCTCCAACTACCTGACACCACCTCCCTACAATTCACACTGCATTTACTAATAAAATTCATCTTCTTCCTGGATAGACAAACCCCTTTCTGTGAGGAAACAACAAGGAAAACTCATCTGTATTTTATTTTCCATAACTAGAAGTCTCATGTTATCTCCATATGTGTTTAGACCACAGACTGGTTAGTCAGCAGTGTGGCAGTTGACATTAAAAGGATTAGCAAATTAAGCTCAAATAATTGTCTTAAAAATTTTGACTGTTAAATGTTTATATTTGAGAGGATCAAAAGGAAATCTACTTTGTAGTGTGCACTGCGGTCAGGAAGGGGCAGAGAGGGATTTAAATGGCTTAACCGCAGAACTGTTATCACCTTGATAAGTCCCAGTGTAATAATTCAGCAATAAAAGCAAGAAATGCACTTGGAATTTGTTTCCAAAACTGACTGTCTGACTGGAGACAAGTCAAGCTCTTTATTTGCTTAAAAGAACTCGGTCAGAAGAAACAGAGAAGGCTACTGAACTGTAGTCAAGAATATAAAAATAAGCACTTTCAAGTGACATCTGAACAGCAGCGTTCAGTGTCTACTTTTTTTTTTTTTTTAATGCTACCTGAAGCCTGCAGTCTGAATCTGGTATCTGAGTGTTAGCATTAGTCAGTCAGGAGTGTGATTCTCTGCTGAATTATTCCACTGTATGGCAGTGGAAATCCAGAAAGCTGAAACAGTAAGGAGGCTGCAGGCTCCAGAGCAGAATTAGGTCCAAAGTAACACCTGGAGTACAGGCACAGATACAAATATATTTTCAGCCTTGAAATAAAAATGGCTGCAGTTTATCAGTTTATCTGCTCAGATTGCTGATGTCCATACCACAGATAACACAGATAAATGAAGAGGAGCTTACTGTTTCTCCTCCAATAAATACAGGTGTTTGTACCAGTGCAGTGTCCAGAGGCATCAGCCTCCTAGGGCTGCTTCACCTCAGCATTACACAAGACAGCAATGAATCTGCCAACTGAATCAGGATGCTCCAACATAAGCAAGGCTGGAAGCAGAACACACTGTGTCTTCTTAATAATGTGTTTATTGTTTGCCTGCATCATCCTTTATGGCAAAGTAAGGTTCTAAACAAATAATTTTTCTTTGGTCTTCAAATCTTTTCTAGTAAGGATGTCTCTAAAATCTGACACTTAGAAGCGTAGCAAATCCACTAGTTTTGGGTAGTCTAGCATTGTCAAGGTCTGCCACTCAACAGGCTGTGAAGTTCCTGAAAGCTGGCTGGGAGCACCACTGAATTGCAGGGTTGGCTGATGTGAGGTAGGTGGACAGTCTTTATCTGTCTCAAATCTCAGAGCAACAGCATTCAGAAAATCTCTGCTATAAAACTACCACTAAAATGCATAATACATTCCAGACAAAATCATAAAACTTTCAGATTAAGTGCCGAGCACCAAATTTTCAAATTTTCAATAGTTCTTTTGAGAAAAAGCCTCTCTGTCTCACAAAATACTTCTCCAAGTAACTGATCTTCTGGGTTTGTCAGTACTTTCAAAAGTAGTTTCTTTCTACACTTTCTAGCACAGCTAAGGTATAACATGATACATGTTATAGTCAGTGCCTTTACAAAATGTGATGAAAGCAAAACAAAATAGCACAACTCTGCACCAACCCAAGGAGTGTTAGACCATGCTTTTTGCTGTTACCTTAAATCTCTTCTTTTGGCCAGTTCTTCTAGTGAGATAACCCAGGGCAGGTTCTGGGGCAGACATTCCAGGACTTCAGGGGAAAAGTCAGAGAAATCCACACCGTACTCCGTCAGGATCCCTTCTGATTCCGGCTCGATCTCTCCAGCCTGTCCAAGACTTTTGCACAACTGCCTGCAGAAAGAAAGGGATGCTTTTTTAAAGTGTATAACTACTACTGTCATGTTGTTATTGTCCCTGCAGAGAGGCTGCTGAGCCCTCAAATACACTCTTTCACCCATTCACTTCTCCCTGAGTTTTGGCAGAGGACTTAGCAGGAATTCAAGCCATACCATGCATTGTATCTACTGGGGATACAAAACACTCACCAGGAACTACCTTGGGCTATTTTTGCGTATCTCATTTGAAACAGATGTGTTAAACTCTTAGGTTTTTGTGAAGGTAAAAAGTTTCCAATTTTAAAGAAAAATGCATCCAACAGGGATAAGAAAAGCACAGCCATCACACAGGCAGCTCTAGCGTTACACATGGCTGCCTTGAGACCTTCGCTCCTCTCCTCACCCTCCTCACCACTGAAAAAGGTGACTCACTTCTACTACCAAAAATGAATAGATTCACACCAGATACCAGAGAGCTCCACAGGGAGCTCAGTACACTGCTCTCCATCCCAAAGGATACACAGCTCTGCCAGGCAAACACATGCCCTGTGAAGACAGAGGTGTGAAGAACCCACACTGCCTCCCTGACAGGAGTCACACAACACACCCACAGATCATCTTTCCAACCATTTTCCGGGCTCCTTAGAGAACCTCAGCATTCCCAATCATTTGTTCCTGCTCTCATGGCTAAGCAGAAGCCTCTGAACCCAGAGCTGACTGGAGAGGAGCCAATGATCTAGAAACAAGTCCCAGACAGGGGAAATTGTCCCCCTCCATGCTAACAGTGCTTGATGAAGTACTCTGCACACATAGATGAAGTTGCTGCTCTATTGTACTTGGAGAAAGTTTCCATCTGCTCCAGTGCAGACTCCAGCATGGATCTGTCCAACAGCTCTGGTGTCACACAAGGCTCAGCTCTAGATACTGTGCAAAGCAGGACTCCAAAGGAGCGAAACATTTGTTCCCCCTCCAGCTAATTACAAATATCCCATGAGAACCCATGTCATACGGTGGCTCCCCCTGTCCCCTTTCTCACCTTTAGATTGCTCTACAGTACACAGAGTTAAATTACTTTTTATTTTTTTAATATACTGCCATTAGGCCAATGCACATTACAGTCAATAGAGATAATGTTCCTGACCCAAGAAGATTACAACTGAAATTAAGGTGAATCCATCAAAATATGACACAAAAGAGAGGGGTAATAACACAGCACAAAAACAGCCACTCTAATAAGTGTTTTTCCACTGCATAAAATACACAATCATTATATTGATCCTTCTGCTTTAATTCCAATGAGTGAGAACAGACACTAATTACTTTCCTAAATTAGGGCCAAAACAGTGCACTTGTTATTTGGACAAGCAAGACGGTCTCAAGGCTTCAAATGTGCCATAAACCCACAGAACAAACCCCAAACTCTCAGCACAAGCGAGCCCATCTTCTTTATGGGAGCAAAGCTCTTTCTTCACAACGGGAAGAGCTGTGTAATAAACCTGTCACATTGTGTAATATGCTGGAAAGGATTGCTCGCTTCATGGTGTGGTAAATTGTAGAGTTCACATCGTCTAGCTTTAAAATAAAAATGAAAACAAGGATAAAAGATATTTCCCTTTATTGTTTCAATTTTATGTACAAACTGTATGGCAGAAATACGTGCACATTTGGCATCGTGGCTGAATTCTCTGTTCCTGCAGCTGGGTCCCAGTCTAATCCTTATTTTAATGTAAATAAATGAGGCATCAGTTTTATCTCCCTCTCTCTCAGCAGTAACAATAAAACAGAGAAATCACCACTTCATTTCCAACGTCTGGTGCAGAGCTGGGACTGAGCAAGGATGAGCCTGTGGGTCTACAGACCCACCAGCGCTGCCAAGGATGGAAAAAACAAAACAGGAAAAGAGAGGACACATTGCCCTATCCAGCAGAAATGTCAAGGCCTTGAATCTTAGGTGTCCCTTCTCTTGGCAGGGCAGATCAGGGAAGTGCACTGGGAGGGCAGCTGGACATCTACAGGACAAGCCATGGAAAGCACCTCTGAGTGCCAGAGTGCTTTCCAGCTCACTCCTCAAACCCATGCTCCTCTTGATCCGTTTACTGAAATTAGATTACAAACCATAAGGGGTTTACCCAGAGGTTTGATATAGGACTAATATTTTTTTAATAGTAATTAACATTTGATTTACAGTGTTCCAGGGAACATTTCCCAAGTACCTTGAAATAAAAAGTGTATAACTGACTTTAATTGGGGCCATGTTACAGTCACCAAGGCATGATGACTTGCATCAGAGCAGAATCTGACAGGACTGCATGTGATCAAAGGTAATGCATATAGGATCACCGATGGCCCCAGAGTAACAGCCAGGCTGCAAAATCATTCCTGGGGCTCCACGGCCACCAAGGGTAACAAGAATAGTTCAAGAGGCTTATAAACAGCCAGGGGCACTGGGCCCAGCAGCGCTCAGACGTTCACTCCCAGGAGTCACAGTGTCTGTGACACCCTGGGCTTGCGTGCATCTCCTTTCTTTTTAAATGTCAAAAGGCAAAAAAGAGTTACAATGGTTACAGACGTAAACATTTCTCTTCTGTGACGCTGATGGCAGAACATTACCTTGAATTCCTTGAATACCCTTGGATTGATGTCAGACATGGTGCAGCGTGCACTGACTGGAGCATGCCATGGTTGGGGCAAAACAGGCTATTTCTCCAAATCAGCCATAGCTGCGAGATTGCTGAACTGCTCCAAGGTGCCCACTCACCAGAGTCTAACCTGCCAGGATGTGCACCAGGGGCAGAGCATCCCCCAAGCTGCCATCTTCCCCCTCATCATTCCCCCATCCATTTCTAGGAACATTTGAGCTCACTCCACGGAGCTGAAACTGGCCTGTGCATTCAAAGGTTACATGATAAAAACTCTCCAAAAAGACAAAGCAGGATTACATAAGGCTTGTTTCCTTTGAAAAGCCAGGCAGGCTCCCACAATGAGTGAATAACTTCCATTGGGAACTCGCTCAGTTTCTCCTGGAGCAGATTTGTCCACACTCATCCTACATGGAGGGTTTCTTTCAGCAGCAGAACACTCCCCACATAAGCCACCAGTCCTTAAGGAAGAAGCCCCACCGGGATGCTCCCACTGCCCAGAGCTCAGACAGAGCTGCACAGGCTTGAGGAAGGCCACAGGTGCCAGTGGAGATGGTGAGAGGGCTGCAGGGCTGAGCATCAGAGGGACAGAGAGCTGTGCCATGGGAAGCCCAGTGCCCGAGAGCACAGTCCAGCCCTGCTCCACATCATGGAGCTGCCTTCCTGCAGCTGCCATTACATTTCATTTTATTGCCATGTCCCATCGTAGCCCAGGAGCAGCGTGGTGCTCCCAACACACATGGAGCCGTCCCACAAGGTGGTTATTTGTGCCAAGGGAACAAAGCTTTACTGAGGGACACTCCCATCTGCAAGAAGGTGTTTTTTCAATAGAGCCACACTGCTCTGTTGAGAGGATTGGACCTTCCCTTGAGCCTTACACTGAACTACCCAAGGTATCTCATTATTACCCCTCACACAAAATACACTTTTGAATTAAAAAAAAAAAAAACTGAATAAAATGCCAGAGATGAAAAAATTCCAGCCACTCAAGTGGCTTTGGAGACAGCAGCAAATGAAGTAACATCCTGCAACATTTCATTTTATTGCAAAAGCTGGAACAAATCATGTCACCTTGACAGACCAATATCTAAGACCCTGAGCTAGAATGGTCACAAGCCCAATGTGACACAGAGGAAGCCAGTGATTCCATGCTTTTCTATTAGCTGGTTTTTTTATATCGTCTCATCCATCATCACATGTGGGGACAAAAAAATTCCACCTTAACCATCTGCATAAGTGCAGAGACATCTGGACTAATACTCCAAATAACCCTGGACTCCAACACTGAAATCAGTCCCCAGAAAATAACAGTACATGGCAGTACTTGCAATATTTCTCTGGAAAAGGAGAATGTCTTGGAGCTAATTTGCTTTACCTGTTACCTGAAGCAGGTACAGTTATACAGCATTTCACTGCCAAGGTAAAGTCACTTCACATGCAGGAGGGAGCACAGCAGCTCAACTCAGGGCATGGCCAGCATGACCTGGAGCCATGAGTTCCTCCTCACTCCTTCCCAGCACAGTTGGGGTGACAGGGTGACCTTTGGAGGGGACAGTGTCACGCTGGTGACCACCAGGTGGCAATCATGACACAGAAACGCACCCCCTCCTCAAGGGACCTCCAGGGACTCTCAGGTTGCCCCTGTGCAGGTTAACACTCTGGGCAGCAAATGCCACCATCAAACTCTTGGCAGGGGCATCTCACTTCTCCACCCACACATGGTCACTGTGAAGGCAAATCTGGGTCATTAACTGTGCTTGGAAACCTGGCACTGAATTTCCCAAGGGAAAAGGAAAGCTGAGGAAGGTGCATGACCAGTCTGGGAGAGTTCAGCTGCAGGATGGAGAGTACCTAGGAACACCCAAGGCATCCAGGGGACACGATTACCAACTCTGGAGGGAGTTTCCCTTGTCCCACTTCCAGCAGACAGTGCAGGGCAATGACCAACAGGCCCTCTGTCCAGACACCTTCAAAACCATGGTGGTGGTGCCAAAGGCATATCAGGAACTTTGTGAGCAGAAGTAAGGGGTGCATAAAACAGTTCACAAAACAAATCTGCAGATCACCTGCTCTTCTCCCCTTCAGGGGGCCATGACCAGGAACACAACTCATTATAAACAAGGCAACATGGTTTATAAATGAGCTTAAAAATGAGCCCAAAAGCAAACAGAATCCTTTGGGACATTCAAGAGGTTTCCTTGTCTTTCAGTGTTTAAACAAGAGTTACTTATGGTTAAAAACAAAAGGGGTCACCAAGGTTTTATGCTCCCATCTCCACAAGGCACTTACTGAAGTGCAACCAACTCCCAGAGGAAACGATTATGTATGAACACAATCATGGACATTTTCTTTCCTGACAACACCCTTTACATCTTGGAAACCATCAAACCAGACAGATGAGAATATCCAATATTGTCAGAAGTACAGACTAAAGACACACACATTAGCCAATAAAAAATATATTAGCCCATCCTCCTAATTTCCCGTTTCTGCTGAAAGGGGGGTTGTTCATGACCAGAAGCCAAGCACTACAATCACCCTCCAGTCTTTTCTCAGTTGGAGTCAAAGAAGACAAAGCAAATCTCTGCCAGTAAGAAACTTATTCTCAGTGAAGTTCACATCACAGCCAGACCCAAGTTAAGTGGGGCTCAAAGGGAGGCCACTGCAGTTCATGCACTGCAGTTTATCTAGGAAACACTGAGTGATTTCATGGCTCACGTGGCTCTCAAGGAGCACACATGAAACTTGCTATTACTGGGCACACAAATCAGCTGCAACTGATAAACTCTGTGAAATGGGGACTTGAGCTTAGTTTACTCTTAGTTCTAGGGCTGATAGATTTGTGGCATCATACTTACTCTGAAAAAAGTTTTCTCTAAGTTTCAAGCTTTACCAGCAATTTGAGCTGAGGACTCCCAAACCTGCAGTGCTGATACTGTACATCAGCTGTGCTACCCCATCAGAACTGCTTTGCAAGGGGAAGAGAAAACTGGACTTTATGGACAACTCCCACTATTGCACATGCTCCAGATTACATCCAGATGCACCTGTAAAATCTGACCACAGTATGGCCACAGAGTTATCCACTCTGGACTACCAACTAAACCAGGACTACTAAGTATTCCCAAGAAAACTGAACAGATTGACCAACATCCTCCATTTCTTATTGAGACCTATTCAATAGAAACAGCATGGCCACTCCAGGTGGGAGTTTGTCACCCTACAGCAGTTCCAAAGAAAAAAGTGAAAATGCTGAAAACCACTGTCTTCTTCATGGAGAGGCAAAATAAACTTGCAGTCTGGATCCAGCCCAGCATAGACCATTTGTGTAGCACTGGCTTAAAATTTCCTTCTTCACAGCACTGCCAGCAATTTGAACTCTGGACAGTGATGACTTTACACTGCCTGATGAAACACACAGAGTACAACACCCTTCTCACATGCTTCAGGAGGGAATGAATCTTCTCTTGATTCCTCCTTGAACCAATGCAACTTCAAAACCACAAAAATCTGTGACTTCCTTCTAATTCTTACCAGCAAAGGCGTAAAAACTAAAGATGAGCCTCATAGCCACTGATCTTCCCCTGGCAGAAAGGAAATGTCTGCACACTGTGTACTACTCTTCCACATAGGGAGGAAAGACAGGAAGGCTGCCAGCACCCCATGGTGCTTGTGCTGGTCGGGCTGAGCACGTGTGCTCCCCCTGGACCATGCACTCATCAATGCTGTGAAGCAAGCACTCGAGGAACTTAGCATTTACGAGATTAACTAATGATGAGCTGCCCTTCATCCCAAAAGAATTTATCCACCAGAGGGACACAAGATAAGCAGTTTGTTAAGAGATTTTTGCCTCTCCAGTTTGTAACTAATTAAGTGAAAACAAAAATTCCAACTAGAAACATCAGTCATCTCTAGTTCTGATGGCAGCCACATACCCTGATGCAAAGTTGCTGTCTTCTTTCCAGTCCACGATGCGACAGATGAAGAGCATCTGGGAATAGGCCTCAGGCTTGCTCACAAAGTCTGCAGGGCAATCAGCCAAGGGCACATAGACCCTGGGCACCCTGTGGTCCACAGGTGAGAACATGGCACACCTCTTGAAGAGTTCACTGTTCCTGTCAGCTAGAAGTTTGATGAAACCTGTAGCTGCTCGAGAATGCTTCTTTTCCAAAATATACACCACCTGGGAGAGGCAAGTTTCTACAATTAATACCTTCAAAGAAACTTACTTTATTTAGCAGAATGAGAATACCCAAAGGCTCAGCAGAGTAACTGGAAAAGTCACAAGGCCTATATCTTGTTTTCCCTGTATGTGTGTGTGTGTGTGCATTTTTTAACTGAGTACCTATTTACAATGTATTTTCCTTGCCATCTTGCTCATGGCTATAGAAGAACTAAGTGCTTTCCAAGTGCTAGTTCTCTACAGCAATTTTCTTGATTACAGAACAAAACCAGACAAGAAGCAGATGCTTCCAAATGCAGGGAATTAGCCACAAAATACAAGCAACTCCTGTAAAATGTTTCATTTGTATTCTCGGCCTGTGATTTCAACAGTCAGCACAGACCAGGCCAGTCCAAAAACGGTGCCGCTGGCAGATCCAATGCTAACCACAGGAAAGGATGTGCTGTTGGGAATTTGGCAGTTCTCTCCTTCTCTCTGTGCTTTCTGAAGTTAGGGGTTATTTTACCTTTATACAAGATGGCTTTGAAAAGAATAATAAATTACAATATCACTAAATAATTGTTCCAGAGAGGTGTTCATCCAGGCTATATTTTTGTAGACCATAATAAATCACTGGATAACAGAAACATTATAGCCGATTTCCTAAGCTTATACAGAGGAGTCCTTCCAGAAGGTTTCAGGAGCTGCACCTCTGCACAATTCTGAGTGCTGGAATTGCCACACTGGATGAGACCAGAGCAGCCCAGCCAACAACAGGACCAGAATCAGAGGCTGCAAGGGAAAGCAAAAGACGTGGATGAGACCTGACCCAGTCTGACCCAGCAGCCCTTTTCTGGTCTCTTAAAATTCAGAGATTGACTCAAATCTTGAATCAACAGCACTAGCAGCCTTTCCAAAGTCTGTAAGAATTAATTCTGACAACTTTGGATATCCTGACACTCATATTAATATCCAATCTTTTTCCTGAATCTTGCTAAGTAATTTTGCATGACAAACAAAGGGAATTTAACCTAGGAAAATTGGTAAAAATAACAAGTCACTTGATTTTTATCAGATCAGACAATTACTCTCTCTGAAATGGAGAATGAGACTCAAAGATCAACAGATAGAGTCTGTTGAGGGAGGCCAGGCCTGGTCTCCTTCAGCCTTTGGGAGCACACACGTGCTTACTTGTCACTCTCCATGGATTTACCTTGGCTGTCCTTTGAAGAAACTCATCTGGGAGGAGCCTGGGATCATTGGCCTTGGGTCCATCATCTTGCTTTGTTCTCTGCACACCAGAGACCCCAGCAGCCTTCCCTGCATCAAAAACACAGGACAGTTATTGCAACACATTTCCATGGCAAATCTGTCTCAGGCATTTGCTCTGAAGTACAATACAATATGCACGTAGTAGACTTATTTGAAAGGAAAAATCAGGTGTTAGAATTGCCAAGCATGAAGTAATTATTTCTCTGGACTACAACAGACAGCAGATACATGTTCACTTACCGTAGAGATGTGCTGAAAAACAACAAAAATCAAAATAAATCCCAACTTTGAAAGGAGGACTATATTAACAGACAAAGTGATAGAAACAAGTTCTGTTTATTAAATACTAAGGGCTAAGAATTTTGTGGCATTTCTTAGTCGGAGTCATTAACATTACATAAAGAGTCCTTTCCTACATACATTCATTTAATATTTAATTTCCTTTAAAAACATTATGCAGGGTTATAAAATGTGTGCTTATCGTATCTACTAAGCTGACCCTCTTAAACTGTGGACCAGGCTTATGAAAGGCCTTATAGAAGTAATCACTACAACCAAGTAGAAGTAATCACTATGACCAAGAGCTTCCTTCCCCTGAGATCTCTGGACCAGATGCTGATAATATTAAAATCAAGTGTCAACTAACTTCTAGTTTGAAATTTTCAAATATTCAGGTATGTGAGTTTGGGAGCATCTGCTCCAGATGGCTGGCATTTAATGTTTACAAACATCCACAGTGATCTTTGCCATGGAGAAGGCTGGGACTGGGCTGTTGTTGAGCTGCATCCCTGCTGAGAGCCTCTGGTAACTGCTCTGCCAGAATTTTTGGGATGGAAGCATCCATGTGCTCTTGTCTGCTCAAGAGAGATGGCTGGCTTTTTCCATTTGTATGGTAATCACACCCATCTTGAGCACATGTGCTAAAATCAGGCCTAGAGTGTTCAAAAGAAATCTTGCTTTCCTAAAGAGAGACCGTGGCACCGAGTGCAAGTTCCAAGGGACGTAGCTGTCACTGCTTCCCTTAGAAGACACGAGATAAAGCAATGCTTTGCTGAAGCCTGTGCTGCAGGAGGCCAGCAGCATTCACCCGTGTGACAGAGGCTGCAGAAGCTCTGTGGTGACACGCAGACCCTGCTCCCCAGATGGGGGCTGTCTGTCCCACAGAGCCCCAGGCTGGCTGCTGGTGACATGAGGGATGGAGGGTGGCAGGACCAGAGCTCAGGAAGGGGGGCAGTGGGACAGCAGCTTCCCCAAGGCTTTGGCTGTGCCCCACCACCACCAGGGCACGTTCACAGATGGCTGTGTCCCCACAGAGGGACACTGCACTGCCTCCAGGCAATGCTACCCCAGCTTGACAATGAGGCTTTGCTCTAATGACACACTCTGGTTCTCATATGCTGCTAATTATCCTCAGCTTTGCCTTCTGATATGCTCTCCTCTCCCCAGAGATCTAAGTGACTTTATTTTTTTTTATCTTCATTGACTTGCTAGCAATGCTGAGAGAAGAATGAACAGGTATTCAGGGGTTTAAAAAAAAACCTACTTTTCTTACAAAAGCCCCAATAATAGAAGCAGCAAAACCATTTCTGATTTACTTCTACTGAAATGAACTCAGACTTGCCAAAACCAGCATTACTACAGGATAAAACCACCCAGAGTTTCATGGTGACAAACAAGGTAGGGGAAAAAATTGCTTGTAAAATTGTAAGCAGTTAAAAAGTGGGGAATACCAAGGTTACCTGATTTGCTTGCCTCCTCTAAGGTTTCTGCCAGCTAAAGGTCATACCAGGCAATCATTTAGCAAAGAATGAAAGCCAGGAGCCATTTTGTTTTCTTATAAATTTTCAAGCGATCAGTTTATGGTGTGTCAATCATAAAGACAGCCTGGGCAAAGAACAAAATGATCTGGAACAGAGGAAAACTGGACAGGGCAGAGGACACAGGGAAGTTGGGAGCCTTCCAAAGGCCATGCCTCCAGGCACACCTGCCACAAGCCCAGGGCTTAACTGCAGTGAACCCTCCCCAAGGAACAGCACATACTGGTGGGAAGAGAAACCAGAACTAAACGTGTTTTGGAAAAAGCAAGAGCTGCATTCACTGCTCTCCCAGCGTAGCAGAACAGCAGCAGTGACTCAAGGTTCAGCAGGCAAGAAGGAAAAAAGCACCCAGAGTCATGTGAGGAACGTGTCCTTGTTAGCACTGCCTTTTTTCCACTTATCCTTCCAACGCCCATCTCCCCAGAAAGTCACTTAGACATTTCCACTGAAGCACTTTTCTCTGGTGAAAAGAAGCCAGCAGGGGTGTCCTGGGGAAGTCACACATGCACACATGCAAAAGCACAGGAGCACCAGGATGCAGCTGTCACAAGAGAACAGCAAATGTGTGGCCAGGCTTTCCTGGGCCTGGGCCGAGGCACTGCCCCCCTTCCTGCTGATGACAAGCCTCATGTGAACCCAGTACAGGTATCAGAAAGCACCCAAATTCCCACCATGGCAGATGATAGGACTTGCCTTTTCCTTCATGGCCAGCATCAACCAGGGCCCTCTGGCTGGCTGGAAAGTGTCTCCTTCAGTGGTCTCTCCAATTTCAGCATCCCTCCCAAAAAATCCTGGGATTATGAGACTCCAGCAGGCAGAGTCTGGGGTCTACAATTACTTCATCAACAGCAAGAAAAAAGGGAGTAATCCCAGCCATCTACTTCTTCTTACCCCTCTTTTTTAACCAACTTCAGTATCTTAAATACCACTGCACACATTTACTAAGGGCAAATGCTCCTGAAACAAAGGACAGGGAAGAAGAGACATGAGGAACTCTCTATTCCTGGAGCTAAGAGATGTAGACTTCCCTATAGCTTGTAGCTGCTCCTTTTGAAGTCAAAATTCTGTTGATATCAGGGCTACATCTACTGCTCAAGGGTGTACAGCAGCAAAGCATCAGCCATGAGGAATCCCCGTGACAAAACCTTCAGCTCAGAAGAGACAACAACCCAGACCCAATGCCCACCTGGCTCAATTGTCAAAGTGCTGCCCAGGAATCTCAGCCACAGCAGCAATAATCTGCCACCAGAGTATGAAACCTGAATACATCTCTGACAGTCCCTCTCCCTCATTACACATCCTCCTCCCCTTCAGTGGGGCTGAGCACAGAGGGGCTCTGACAGGGCCCCACTAGAGACTGATGGTCTAGAAAAACAGCTGGGAGATACAAACATCTCCCACAACAGGGCAGAGGCATGGAGGCAATCCTAAAGGAGGGATAACTTGTGAGAGGAGCAGGATTTTGTGCTGGGAAGGTGGGAAGAAACTCCTTGCAATATGCCAAGCTAAAAATGAATTATTCTGACCCCTTTACTGCAGTGGTTATCCAATGACCATTCAATATTTCCACCCTAGGCAAAGACATGTTTTCTGAGAAAGATTTACTATGTTAGCTTGGGCAGTACTTCATAAGCTTATCTTACAGAGAAAACACACTTCAGCAACTAGGATCCAGTGAAACTGCATTATAATCTCAGTGTTTTCCTTTCAGCAATTATCTGACAAACCAAAACTGTAATAGCCTTACTTAAAAAAAAATTAGGCACTAGACACAAAAAGCAACTCAAATTAGTTATGTTATTACCAATGAACAGATCCAGGACACTTGGAATTTGCCTCCCTCTGTAAGAGATCCATTTAGGCAGCTTCAATACACACTTAGATTTGCCTGACAGGCATTCCTAGGTCAAACATTACTTTTTTTTAAAGCCCCCCAAATTTCCTTCTACAAATCACTTACCATCACATTAAAAGGTGGCCAAAGTGGACCAAAAATCATCAGACTAGAATTCTAATTCCTTATGACAGATCCAAAATTATTTTCACTAGGTTTGCATTGGTCACTGTGGAAATTTGCAATTCTGTCCAAAAAGAATACAATTAAAGATGCAATATCCACTTGCAAATGAAAATATATCATAGTTTCAGATCTCAAACACAACTTACTGAAAAAAAAAATCTCCCTCCCTGAATGGAAAAAGCCAAGCTTTTTAAGAAAATACTTCAATGTTTGCTACTTCAACTAGAAAAAAAAAATGTACTTGAGAAGCAGGGTTACTCTACATGGGAGTATTTAAGAATCCCATCAGAAAATACTGCTCTTCAGCTCAGTGCTCAGATACCAGCAGAGCTGTAAACCTTCCAGTGGCAAAGCCAACTACTTACTAATGAAGCAACAGCACTCAGGTTCTCTGATCTCTGCTTCAAGGAGCAGCTTTCAGGATATTGTGTTTTGGTACCAAATACCTGAGTGGTGTAAAACAGACTGATTTATTATAAATATCTCCTGACACTGTGTGTCACAGGCACAAATGATGTGTTTTTGCAATTCTGTCTATATCAGCACACAACAGGCACTAGGAAATGATACTCCCTTCAATCCAAAAGTGATACATGCATACCCAGAGATTTGCTCTGGGCTACACTATTCTGCTACAATCTTAATTTTTAGGGATAACAAGAAGGAAATGTTGCTGTTTACAAGAAAGTACAAGGACTCTTCATATTCTGCAATTGATGGTTTCTTGGCACAGAACAGTTTTTTTCTTCAGAACACAAACCTACCAAAAGGTAGGGAAGAAGAAAAGTGCAGTTTTACTTGGTACCAGGTACAATCCAAAACTGGTATCTATTTTAAACACCCTGTAAATAGGATCATCTAGCAAAGCATCACAGAAAAAGCAGTACTTTGTACTTATACCTCCCCACCCAGAGCCTTCCACCTGTGATGGAGGAAAGACAGATATTTCACTGCAACAAGACTTAAGCCAACAGCCTTGGAATTTAACACATGCTGCCTGTCCAAAATCAGCCTAACAGCTCCCATGAGCAATGGAAGAGGGCTCTGCAGTAAGAAGGAAAGCAGCTCCAAACCATGCAGCACTCCTGAGCTGTCTCACTGTGTCTAGTGAACAGGACTAACCTCCTCAGAGATGTTTATTTTTGAATACTCATTTAAGCAAACTCACCCTGCCACAGCTGTTCATGTCTTAACACCTGAGCACGCACACCTGCCTGCCCAAGGGCACACTGAAGGGAGGACTGGGAGACTCAGACGATTAGCATCAAGATTTTTGGAGATGCACAGGCAGGAAGAGACCCTCAGAGAGGGAGAGGGAAGGCTTAATAACAGATGTGTAGAGCACAGACAAGGATCTGCAATAGCAGAGCAAAGGCAATGTGAAGAGGTGAGTACAGCTGGCTTCCTCAGACATGCAAGGCAGCCAAGCATGTAATTATTTACTTATATTTAGCCACCTCCACAAGGAGGGATGGAGGAGATGGCAGAAAAACGAGACAAGAGTGTCACTTTTTCTTAGAACCCTCCAAGTCTGATGCACAGCAAAGACCAACATAATTTTGGGAAGCTGCCTTCTAGCCCAGCAGATAGATCACAGAAACATTGCTACAACCACAGCATGGCTGCACAGACCTCCTGGCCCTCCCATGTGCTTGAGAAGCACTCAGTCAGCAGAGGGGTTGGAAGCCTTATGGCAACAGAATTAAACCTATAAAAATTCAGGTGGTGCTGCAGCCTACAGAAATGCAGTTCTATTACATTGATAACAAGCAAAATTAAAACGTTACAAAAAGAATTCCATTGAGTATTTTGCCTATTTACTTAATGTTCTTCCTTCCTGCAGGTGCATTTGTTCTGTGTATCCAATATTACTAGTTCATGGAAAATATGTTAGCTGAATGAATCCTAATCTGCTTCATCCTGGAAATCTTGCTGTAACAATGACTATACTCTGTTTATTTCCACACCCACCATTCACTCTCAGTATCATGCCCTCTCATTCACTTGACCTAAACATGTAACTCAAAGGAGAAACATAGGTGAACTCAGGAACATATGGTAATATGCTGAACTTAATCTAATTCCTGTTACCTAATTGCCTAAGTAATTTATTTTTTCCAGTACTTAAGAAGTTATTTAGGGGTCAAGATAACTTGCTAGGGAAGAACAGTGTAAGGAACTTTCCCAACATTAACTTCCATTGCAAGGCTTCAGCTTTACAACAGAAGAATAACTGGAGCTTTTTCAGCCCATAGCATTTAATCAATGCAACCATAAAGCCCAATTTGTTCAATACCAGTAGAACACTTCTCCTCAGCACTATACTGTTTATTCTGCTAGAAATGTATGCTGTCATTTAAGAAAAGTTATAGCAACAACCAGAAGAGCTACATCCAGAGAGCCATAAACATGAACTTAGGATAAGCTAATACAGAGCTGTCTCGAGCAGCTGAAACTGCTCCAGCTTCTCTGCAGGCTTTCCAGGCTTCAGCAGAGTGAAACTGATCCGATTTTTGACAGTTCCACCTCAAGGATTTCTATTAAAAGCCATGTAACTGAGAAGATTTCCTGGTGAGCTTTCGCTCTGCTGTGGCCTAGAAATTTTAAGAGCTATGCAGTGGAGATGATCCATCTCCAGAAGGCTGCAGGCTAGGAAAGAACAGTGAAGCTCCTTAAAAGCACTCAGAGTGAACAGAGCCTCTGCAGAGGAGGGAGAAGAACACTTGTTCCGTCCAGCAGCCAGTGAGGTTGGTGGACTCCAAATATGCCAGACTTCATGGCTGCTAAACTGAAAGGGTGAGCCTGAGCAGAGCAGAGCTTCAGCACGTAATCCAGATTTTTGTCACCATAATTTCATCTACCAGACCTGGCCAAGGAGAGGAACAGTAACTCTCTGAACTCTGCCTGGGCCAATAGGAGACATTGGTAACTGCAGGACCCCAGATGCCAGAAGAAGGCACGAAAGGCAAGTAGGCACCTTGTCAGGGTTAAAAGGAGAGAGAGAGGACACAAAAGCATGAGAGGGAACATGGAAGTGCATGAGAAGTGCAGAAGTGCAAAACAAAGACTAAACTCTGCATTATAAATACGTTTTTCTATTTTGCTAGAAAGATCCAAAAACCCTTCTAAGCACTGACCCTAGAACATCATCTGGAGAAAAGAAAGGCTTGATGCCATCATTACACAACCATACAGTGAACTTACCAAACACCACCATTTCAGTTAAGTCAAGCAATACTGAAATACTCAAAATACAGCCTCCAGTCAGCAGCAGTGTGGACACCAAGCAATTTTAGGTTATCATTTCTGATCTTATCAGGACTACTAGAGACTGACAGTCATATTTGACTTGATAAAGATTGACCTCTCCACCTGGTGAATGCTGGACAGGGCGACATGAGCAAATTCTGCAGCAGCTTCCAAATTCTGTTGACCCTACCCATTATCCATTGGTTATTCACTTCATGTGAGCCTACTCTGCCTGTAAATGAGCTATTTCTGTTCAAACTTCATTACGTCAAGGCAATGAGCAAGCTTCAGACATTCACATATCCAAGCTCTGATTTGCAGTAGGGTAGGTGTAAGTGGAAATCCTGAACAAACACAACTCTATGATTGCTGCCAGGGCAGCCAGTCTACCAGCTTGATGACTTCCACCCCCGTGGGAAGCAGGATATTTTGTGTATCTGGTGGAGTAAGATCTCCCGTGAGAAGAGTTGAAAAAAGCTGAGCAAACGAGTTTGACAAGGATAGCTTCTGGCATAGTGACACTGCTTTACAAACTTTTATTTGAATATCATTTTGCTAAAGAAGGGCTGAGGCACTTTTATGAGAACAGCCGCCATTCTCATGAGTGCAAGTAGCTGCTACTGTTCAATTTCTGATGTTTCTTTATCAGAGAAATCTGATTCCAATATTTAACAAGAGACAGCTCATATTTGTAGGAAACTCAAATGACTCACAGTCTGTGTAGGGATACAGTACCATAAACTATTCTGTACAGAACATTTTGCACTTTTCCCAGGTTGAGAGATACAGAGTTTCCATTTTTTATCACATATTGAAATGGAATATAAAGAAAATCCTTTTACTGCAGTGAAAAGTCACAGAAGTAATATATTCTAGGTCAGCAGTAAGTGATAAAAGTTACATGACCTCCTTTGCAGTGGTCAATGTGAATGAGGATTAAGAATTACAGACCTGGCAAAGGTCATTTTGACTGGTGAATGAGTTCTGTGGACAGTAGTAACACAGGGTAACCTGAGGTCTCAGGGTACAACACAGAGGACTTGCATGTCAGTACCAAGCACTACAGGGAATTAATTTTTTTCTGTGTACACACTGGTGATTCAGACTACTGCCAGGATGCTACTGCCTTGTTCTCTTGCCACATTTCAGTAGGGAACAGAAATCCCAAAGAGGGCTTGAAGGACACTACTAAGGAAGCTGAGAAACTTTATTCTGGGTGCCCATTCTTACTGTCTTTTTAAGGAAAAAAAAGCAAAAAGTTTGTTCAGCACATAGATATCTACACTTTGGAAATACATCTGAAAATGCAAGACAAAAAGATATTTTCAACTTTGCAAGACCAAATACCAACATTAACATTGAGACAATTTAACTGTGGAACAGGACAGTATTGGTCTTTGTGTAGAACCAGGTGCTGGAGAGGAGGAATGGCTGTCACTTCCTCAACTAAGGACTTTTTGAAGATGATCTTTAACCCCAACTCTTTGCAAGAAAAGTCCAGATAAGCAGAGCAAACTCATTTGACTGGGACATCTTCTGGCAGAGTGAAACCAATTATGAATTTCTATTTAAATATCCTTGAGCAAAGCAAGACTGACTCACTTTTATGAGCACAAGAAAGTACATGGGCTGAGAATGAGGCTGAATGCAATGGTCTCTTCACTTCCATGGACTTCCCTCTTGCTTATCCCATCCCTTCTGGGGACTCAGGAATAGAAAGGCAGGAAGCACAGCTCTCATAACAGCAGCACTTAGTGAAGACAGATCCAACATGTGAGTCTAAGGCTGCAGACTTGTGCACAATAACAATTTCTACCAGCTTGCCCTAAGCCCCACAGAGGCACAGGAAATCCAAGGTACAATGACTTCAGGGAAATTCAGTCCCTCAAATCTAGGCCATAATCAGTGTACACAATGTTTCATGCTTCAGAGCTTCTGACAGCGAGGGCCAACCCCAAAATTCTTTGCCCCAGCGTGTAACTGGAGATGGAGAGGGTGACTGTGCTCTGAAGAGGAACAGAGCCGTGAGAAGGGATGGGACACAGGCCAAGGAAGAAAAGACATCAAAACAGTCTGTGCTCCCAGAGTGCTCTTATTCGAATGACACGTCTACTTTTATTCTTCATGGTTCATTCTGACCATGGGCATCAGAACAAATGAGCCAGCAGAGATATTGTGCAATGCTACTCCTACATCAGGAAGGACAAAAGACATCTTGCAATTGAGAACAGAAAACTGCAGGGCTTGTGTTCGTGAACAAAGATTTGAGCACAGTGTCAACCTGGCTCTGGGTTTTTTGCCCAGAAAAGTAAAATGTCTTTTTGATTCCATTACAGTAGTTATGAATATTTTTCACCTCCAAAAATCTTTTGGGTTTTTTATTTAGTTTGAATTTTGGGTAGGTCTTATATATATGGATCTTTTTATAAATATACACATACACACACATGTATGTAAGCAAATACATACCATTAGTGCACATGAGAACATGACAGACTGTTTCTTGATTTTGTTTCATTAATACATTATCTTTGATAGAATCTTTGGCCAGTTTGAAACCTTCCAAAAACCCTTCCAAAAAAGGAAGAAAGCCCATCACAAGTGTTCATTTAAGACTTGTGCTGGCCACAGAAAATTCCTCCTGCTGCCTTCCATGCACAAGGCCATGCAATGGGACTGTGTGATAAGCCCTGCAAAGCAATGCTCTCAGGGAAGAAGGAAGTAAAGCACTGAGTTTGGTGGGCCAGGAAGAAATCCCCCTGTGAATCCCAACTTCCATCCTGCCTTACTGCAGTAGGTGTTTCCAGCAGAAGGGCTGTAACACGAAAGAAAAGGCTCACATGCAGGAAGTTCAGCAGCAGCAGCAGCCAAGCAGCTCTCCCAGGAGAGGCCCAAGGGCACCTGCACCCACCACAGCCCAACCCTGCAGTGCTCTCCACCTCCAACACCAGCACCACCTTCCAGTGCATGGCCTTAGCAAGTCCAACTGATTTTACCCTCTGGGGTTCAGTTCTACCTTGAAAAAGTGTATGTTTCATGCTTTTTAAAAAGCTTTTTGAGCCACACCTGTGAAGGCTGAATTTGCCAGGACTGTTTTCTTCTTTTCATGACAGTTATCAGTGATGCTAGAATAACTATAGCTGTTTTCCAGGCAAGATTGAAAATCTGGATAAGTGATGATATGAGAAATTATATGAAGGACAGGAAACAAGCCAAAGCAATCATCAACTGCTCAAAAACACCTTCAGAAAAATCAGCATCGTAAACTTTATATGTATAAAAAAGGGATGGTATTAAAATGCAGAGAAAGAAGAAAGTAGGGAAAACTCCATATGGGTTACATGGCCAAAGAAGCTGAAGCAAATATTAAAGGAGGCGATAGCAAAACACAAACTCAGCAGAAATCTAACTGGCACATCCACACCAGCCACAAAGCTTGTTAAAGATCAACATGGAAAGACCTTGAAAACAAAAGAAAACAGTTGGCTTAGGCAACTGCAGTGGAAAAGTTGGATTTCAACTGTGAGACAATAAGCTGATCTCACAAATATTCTCCAAAGACAAAATCAAAGGCAAAACCCTCTCAGATGGCACAGATTTTGAGAGATGACTTGATAACTTCCAACACAGGTCACTCTAGAGCATCTTGAGGAACTATGATGCACCAAAAAAAAAACCTCTAATCAACTCTTTAAACTAAAGAACAGTCACACAACTGAAGTAAAATACTGGCTCAAGCCTGTATTTATTTTAGATGCTGGTATCAAGCTAGAATGTACTTCTACAATGTTTAACTTGGCACTGCTATCAGAAGCAAAAAAGATGCAACAGACACAACATGTGACTCAGGAGAATTGTTGAGTCAAAGCTGCCCAGTGGTGTGCAGCTGCAATAGACTGCAAAACAGCTGGTGTTAAAAACCACCTGTGTACAACATCCACAGACAAGATGAGTAACTCCCAAATCAACTTGTATCCTGGAAAGGAATGGAACAAGACATGAGTTGGTTCATGTGCCTTGGCAGGAACTCAACAGTGGAGATACCCAGAAGGAAACAGCATCACAAACTGGTAAAGTGGCAGGTCCATTCATGAGGTGAAACCAACGCTTTGTCATAAAAACTACAACACTTCCATTCAAATATTATTTCCTGTTTTATTAACAGATGGGCGTGAAAAATGGAAGTCTACCAATAGTACAGGCAGGGGTCTGTGCATCTTCAAATATCTCAGGAAAACACGAGTTATTAAATGGGACACCTTTATAACCACCACCAAGATGTGTCAGAGTCCAACAACTTACTTGGTTCTGAGTTACTACCACCTCTTCTGGACAACTGGGGCAAGCAACAGGAACACACCAGAATATCTGCCATGTCAAACCTTTCATGGCAGGTTAAATGTGCCAATTGTCAGAATCCTTTCAACACACAGCTCTTCAGGAAGGGATTTAATACTAGAAAGGACATGCAAAGCGCTGCATAAGCGTTAGTTTTGGGACAGGGGAGCCTATTTTATTTTGCCCTAAGCAACACTTGATGGCTTGGACGGAATTCAGATTCAGAATAAAATAGGTTTGCCTTCAAAATAGATCGCATAATTGGCTTTAGGTTTTAGCGCAATTTCTTTTTAAACAGACCAAATCTTTAAGTTGCTCATAACTCAACTGTTTGAAAACAGCAACAAACTTAACTGCCCCCAAGGAAATATATTCTTATCCCCAGACTGAGACACAGAGATTGGCCAGCCAAGCTGCAAGGAAGGAAACCGCTACAGCAGCATCTTGAATTGAACAGCTACCAGCAGTCCCCAGACAGCCCCAAGAATTGCAAATCTAAAGGTGTGACTTCTGTTTCGCAGATTTACTTTGCATCAATCAAAGCTACATAAACTCCAGCCATTAATATCCATTCAAAACCATGAAGACAGTTTAGCAGAAAGGGATAGAAGTGATAAGGCATTAAGCTTTTATGCCTGTATTTTATATCTCGCAGCAAAGTGAGGCAACCAAGTAACACTTCAATGGTTTGCTCAAATAAAGGCCTAAAATCAGCAACCTGATCTACTCACCCTTTTCACCAGTATCCAGGGAAAGTTTCTTAATGTCATCAGTCAACATATCCTGCAAGTGGTCTTGTCCATGCTCTGCATCATTATCATCAAATTGAGCTTCTATAATGACATCCGGACTCTGAGCATCGCCTTTCGCTGTCTCTTGCGGAACGCAAGTCCCCAGCATGTCCTCAGGGACGTCTGATTCATGTGTGACTTCTGCTTCTTTGTCACTACCATCTGGCTTTATTACCTGAAGGAACAGGGGATTAAAAAAACAGAGGCAAGCTAAATCACTGGACTGAAGAAAGAAAACATTATCTTTCCTTTTCATTTGCATCCCCAAGGAGCTGACAATGAATTGTGGGTGGCTGGTGGCACACTGCAATTGCCGTGTAATTAGCCACAGATATTGCACAATCAAAAGAGGTACCTCAGTAGGATAAAGACTGGAACGGCAGAGCTTTTGCAATACCTCAACTGTGACAATAATGTATCCAAAGTGTATCTAGAGCATAACCATACAGTTCCTGCCAAGCCTCTAATCAGCTCAGCAGAAGTTAGGAGTAAACACAGGCAGGGAGGAGGATACACTACAATTTAATAGGTTGCTTAGACCATTGTTCACCAAGATACACTCATCATCCTGGGATGTCCCAAAACTTAAGCAGTTCCAGTGAATGCTGGGATCATGTCAAAGCTCCTCCACACAATTAGGAACAGACTGAAAAAGCAGAGATTAGAGAACATGGTGCCCTGTGACCTGTGGAAGAAGTGGACTGTGGCAGCTTGGTAATGCACCAAGTTTTACATTTATTTTAGGCTGTGTGTTTATTGTTAAAGGCACTCAGTTATTGCCATTACTTATACAAATTTCCAAATCAAATTACTGAAGAAGAGCCCAACTACCAGTGAAGCAGACACCAGGCCTTGATGGCATCCCTCACTGCATGTGACAGGGGCAGAAACTGTTCCAGCTCAGAACACAATGACCAAAGTGGTTGATACCTTGGACACACAAGGCTTTACCAGCATCCTTCATGCAACCAACAGTGAGCTGCAAACACCTATGCAGCTGGAGAACCTAGATCCAGGTTTCAGTTTCCGAAATGTTTATGTTTCACTCAAGCTATGGTACTTCAGAGTGAGATGAAAATCAGTACAGAATGAGAAATAACCTGCTAAATATTAAAATCACAAAGATACTGAATAACTCCATAACAGTGCCCTCGCGGTGACTGAGCTCCCCTCCAGCGGGTGTTGGTGTTTGCCAGGCAGATAATTCCCCAGAGCTCCTCCAAGGTCCCCAGTCCTCAGCATCAAACCCAGTACATGACAGCAGCAACTCATGCCGCCAGCAAGGCAAGTGAAGGCCCTTTAAATGCAATAAAACAAGAGAAACAACTTTTTGGTAACACACTTTATATGATCTATATATTTGCTAGAAATAAGCATAAATAACTTCAACAGGTGCTACCTGAAGGCAACTGTTCCAAGTAAGAAAATAGAAGTCAAAAAAACTCCACAGATTATTCTTTAGTAACTAAAAAGCAAGTAAATCAAAATCAGAACTGTACAGGGAATACTTTTACAGCTTTACATACAAAGAATGTATGCAGTCATGCTTTCAAGCAGTATCCATTTCTTTGTAAGCTTTTCACAATACATAACAGAAATAAAATCAATTTTAAAATGGGGCTGAATTCAAGTCTTTAAAAATAAAAAACTCAAATGACATTGCTTTGAACTGTTGTTACCTTTTGTGACTCTTCTTTCCATCTTTATTTTCAGTTTTTAACATGTCTATAATTTGTTACCATAGCAGATTTTGACTCAAACATTAAATTGTGACAAAAAAAGGGAAAAAGTTTGGCAGAAGGTGGGAAAATGGCTGATTATTAAAGCTGGCTACATTTGGTACATAAAATACTGACACACAATGGTCTGGGCAAGAACAGTCTATTAGATTAGAGAGCTGACAAGGCTCCACACGCTATGACTCTGCCAGTGTACCTATCCAAAAAGAAAACCAGTGTCAACAGTAATGTTTGGACCCTACCATGGTCAGATGTGGATCTCTTCAGCTCTTAAATTTCAATTGCACCAGATGTGTGCAAGTGTGCAACTGCAGCAGGAGTTCATTTCCTTCAACCCCTTCAAGTTTAGCCTGCATTTTTTTCTCTCCTAGTCTCTCTTTGGAGAGTGTGAGATCTGCTTTGGGTCCTAAATTAGTATGTTTTCTATATGTAAAGCAGCAAATAACATCAAACAGATCTTAGGAAAGGAAACACTTCTCTAAAATGTGGCACTGGAGGGGCTACGCTTGAAGAGTTTATGTGGTTATTAAAGAAGGCAGCAGATACAGATTTCATTTTAAATGCTCTGCGCTAAAAAATTGCTGTGCTTCCCCCAAGCTAGAGGACACACACTGCTGCCACCAGCAGCACCATGATACCCCAGCTGTGACTGCCTAAATCCCCAGTCACACATTTCCTTATGGATTTTCAAAAGTATTTTTCAGTAAAAAAATAGAGTCCACAAAACCATAACCTCCACATACGGTAGATCAGCAAAATGTCCAGATGCTGGCAAGCCTGGGTGATAGGATTTGTTTTCTTTTTATGGCCAAGACAGATCATTAAGGCTGACCTCATACATAACAGAGCAGGGAACTTCACCCAAAATTTCTCATATCACACCGAAAATTTAGAGAAGCTGTACATCAGAAGACTGGAAAGCTGCATAAGACTCTACAAAATCAGGATATCAGTGGATACAATTACTCCTTTAAGATGATCAGAGCTGTTGGCCAGCATGAGCTCATCACACAAATTCCGAAGAGCAGCTCTTCTGTCTATGAGCAGCAGAAAATCCAACCATGGCATATTAAGCATTTCTTACAAGTGACATCTCAGATTCAAGAATCTGATGATATTGCATTCTCCTGTTTCCTTTAACATTATTGCAGCTTATCCATGGCATAATGCCCACAGCTAGAACAGGTCAGTTCTGACCATAGACACAGAGTAAAGCAAATACACAATTGGCTCAGTCTATCCTGTGGTCATATGTGCAGTACAGAGTCCAATTCCCTGGCAATGCAGCTGACCCTGCATGGACCTAGAAAAATGGGATTCCCCCTTGTTACATATGCATGATATGTATGACACAAAAACATCATTAAAGCCCTTTAAAGGACCTTAACTTCCTGATCTGCGAAGTAAAATGTCAACCTTAGTTGTTATTTTTACAGGCTCTTCAACAATAATTTAAAACAAGTTTTAATAAACATTTTGAAGAAAGCCAATTGTTTGTTTGGATGCCTGATCCTGAAGACAGTGTCCAAGTATGTTTTCTTCCAGCTTAAAACAAACATCACTGAACAAGCGTCAAGTAGAAACTTGATGCCCCACTGGTGACTGGTTTAGATTGCAAAGCCACAGCTGACAGAACACAAGATATTTGAATCAAAGTTCCATTTCAACCATAAGTACAATAAAAACCAGCTAGGGGGCAAAACCACCCTGGCATGGACCTGTACAATCTGGACAGCAGAGCACCCAACCCAGTCTTGAAGTAGCAATTGAATGACCAATTGTCCTTACTCAGGAGGAATTTGTTCCAACAGAAAACTGAACTGGGAATCTGTGCATCTGAAAGCATAGGAGTTACCTCCTGTGCTACAGAAGAAAAGGCCTCTTCTGCCCGAACCAATCTCATCTCTGTCCTGTTAGATCCCAGCTTTTCACAGACTTCCTACCTAAACCTCTACACAACGACAAAGTCCAGGCCTGGTTAATCTCAGATCAGGAGCAGAGTTTTTGCTGCTGCCTCCTCAATGTCTGTAAACTGAAACAGCTGAACATGCCCAGTGATTTTCAATAATCTTTGAGCTATTAACCCCAGGCTCCTTCCAATAAATGTACCAAGCCTCCAAAGTGTTTAAGCTTGACACTAATAAGTTTGAATTTTGTTTTTATTCACCTCTGATCCTTACAAGCAATCCATGAATCCTCATAGATCTGAAGAAATGACATGACTGCTGGACTAGACACAGCTGGATGAATGCACCTTGCATGGCTAAAAACTGCTAAAAACTTTCCATGTAAGGTCACTGCTTTCAATGGACCCTTGTGCAAAGAGACCTCCTTTGCTGAAAGCACCTGGCAGGTAAGGAAGCAGAATTATCTTCACTACAGACAGTTTGGACACAGATTCAATAAAAATCAAATTCTTCATCTCGCTCAAAAAGCTGGTATTAAAAGGAGTATTTCCAGAAGGATACTGAGGCAGAATGGAGATTGTATTTCTACATAAATCAGTCAAAACCCTGTAAAGTGACTTCTAATGAGTACTCAAACTCAGAATGTGTAACTTGCCCAAAAGATTTTAGAATGACAAAGTATTAACGGTAACTCTCTTCACTAGGGAAGACAGACAAAGAGACTCCTCATGCTTATACAGAAAGGTGCAGTCAATTCATCAGCAAGTGGGAGCTGAAGAAGGTTCACAGCACACAAAGAACTCACATTAGACAGAGAGGACTGAATAGGGCAACAGTTAAAGAGAAATTAAGGTGTTAGCCCAAGTCCACCTTGGCTTGCAAACCAAGGTAAAATGTCTTTCTTCTGAAAAATACTTTGATAAAACACAAGTTCTTCTTTACTCAAATGAAGTCAGTATGCTCAGCTGCTGATCCTCTCTGCAGTTGAGTCTTAGTTAAGCAACAAGTCTCAGAACCAGGTTAAAAGCAGTTATTTCAAAAGGAGGACAGCTGAAAACAGGGGCTTTGGACCAAATTACCATCCCCTCGTTAAAAGGGCCGTTGCTACCACAACACTGATACAAACACCACATTTCATACCAGGGCTGTGAACACCTGCACCTATTCCTCTCCCAGTTTCTGCCATATGAAACAGGCTCCACTTAAAAGCTGGTTCCCTAATGTTCCCTCACGAGGAGTGGGAACAGAGCCTGGCTAACACAAGGATGCTGTCACAGCTCCTACATAGATACCAGAGCCAAGCTACCATAAATACTGTGAGGAAGAGCTTTGATTTTCTGAAAAGAATAACCAAACAAAGGCTGCCTCACTCTAGCTCCTTCTTGGACAAAGAAAGGATGGCACTTACAAGAAAAGAAACACCTGTCCCAAGCACCCTTCCTTCTTTTCATAATCCCACATACACCGAACAGTACTGGGAAGACAACAACTCAGTAAAAGTGACTAGTCTCAGTAGGAGCAATTATAGCATTACTTTTAAAATAACAATAATGTTATACTGAGGAGGTTTGTTGAGGTTTGAGATTGGATTTTTTTCATTACAATCATTTAATTCTAAATCACTGGAAACACTTGCTAACAGCCCCCAGGATAGCTATTTTATATTAACAGCACATTATGGTTTACATTTCAGACATCACATTGGATGCAATAATCATACAAACATCCATATTAAAATCTCTCCCTCTTGCATAGGAAAATACTACTTGTTCCTCCCCGATGGACTCTGTTGTTACCAGATGTCACACACAGTTTTGTCACAGCAGTCATTACAACATCATCCTGCTTGAGTATTCAAAGGGTAAATGACCTGAGTACACAAAGGCTTCTTGGAAACAGTGACTTTTCAGAATCTGCTCTGACTTGTACCCACTGCAGCAGATGAGAAGTGGAAAGGAAACAAATTAAATCTAAGGCTTGTGTTTTGAAAACAAAATATTGAGACAGATCTTCAGTATGGCCATCAAACCTGCTGAGACCCCAAAGCCATCCTGCCTGTCCTTCCCAGAATTCTGCAACTTCTCTGCTCAGACTAACCTGCAAAGTGAGCTTTTACTGTAGTGTTAATTCAAATAATCAAACTGAACATCCATGTTTAGTCCAACCTGAGCAGATAGCCCTACATCCAGGCTTGTCAGGCAGCTGCATGAAAAACAGATTTAACTGTAGAAAAAACCCTCATACCTCAAAACAGCCACCTCAACTCACCACTTCTTTCTGATTCTACCAATAAACTTCATTCCTGAGCTGTTCACTTATCTCTCTGTGCTTCAGGCTGTACCAAAGCAATCCAGGTTACAGCGTGTTCCCTCCAAGTCCACCTGAAATCCTTCCCCAACCATCTTGCACAAATAACCAGAAAAACAAGTGGAAAAGCATCAACAAGGAAAATTCTCAAGACTGACCTTTCTGAATCCTAAAGCCAAAACAAGAACTGTCTCCTCACCATGTATTTCCACTCCCTATCTGGTCTCTGACCTGTCATTTGCCTCTGAAAGCTCCCCATTCCCATTCCCTGGCCCTCATCCCACACCTACACTCTGCCTCCACACATGTTTATCTACACCTCATTATCACTGACCAGGAGACAGCTGCCTCTGCCCCTGTCTCTCCTCAGGTCTACTCCTGCCTTCACTCCCTTCCTGCCACTTCTCTGTGGTCTCCCTGGACCCACCTCTCCCAAGCCTGGCTCTTGCCCTGGGATCAGGACCGTGTTGCCTCAGGTCCATTTCATCTGGTTCTCCTAACAGATAAACAGCTCCATCTGTACACTCCTGCCTTTTGTACTCTGTAACAACTGCTGAGAAGCAGGAAAAAGCTGTCAGAAGTAGCTGTCCCTGCTCAGCACAGGTATCCCACATTTCATGGACCAACCACTGCTGAGGGTAGCAGTGTCAGAGGTATGGGGAAGGACAATGTCCTTGATTCCCTCGCAGGGAACACTCTGCCACGTCCTTTGTAGGCAAGCCAGCCCTGTTGGGAGTTGCTACCAAAGAGCTGTGTATTTCTACAGCCAGATCAACAAACTTGTTCCACACTTTCCACTCCTGTTGCCACCCCCGGGATTTGATTTGGTGCAAAAAAACCCAGCCTCTATTTTCAGAATACCTCCCTACATTGCACTGACCTTCCCACACACATTTCCCAAGGTGCAGAAGTCCCTGGAGCAGAAGTGATCCAGCAAACACCTCTTCTCCCAGCTTCCCAGCCCACATGGTATTCTGTACAGCAAGATGTCACACTGATGAATCCTTAGCCATAGCCCATCTCTCAAATGAGAAAAGTTTGACCCCAGAGGAGCACAAAAAGTTCACTTCAGCACCCAGCCTTTAACAACACCCAGGAATCAACCTCCCCCTGCACACTCACAAAATTCAAAGAAGCACAAACAGCTTCTTCATCTCCTACCAGCAAATTATTTTCATAAAAGAGGCCCTTAAAACTGGCAGCCTCCCTGCTGGACCCCAGTGAAATGTTCTTTGTACCTTGGGTCTTTGTAATGCCTGCTCCTCACAAGACCTCCCACTTTGGTGCATCTCATGAGCTGAGTGTTGCACTCCAGGCCACAGCGAACTGGAAACAAGAGTGCAATGCACAGGGCCCAGCTCTGAGGCTGCCAGAACATATTGGTTTGAAACATCACAGAAAATATTCAGCTCCATATTTTCAACAGTAGCCAGGAAGAAAATGCATGGAACAGTTTTGAGAACTGTTTTTCAAAAGTCATTTAAATCAAATTATGCCCCATCCACACCGGCAAGCAAAACCCTCTCTACTAACTGGAACTGCTTTTCTTTTCTTGTGTGTGTGTTCTTTTCTTTTCGGTTTAACTTTTTTTTTTTTTTTTTCAAAAACTGTCTCCAAGCCATCTTTTTTCTGGTAATGTGCACAGGCACTGCAACACTACAAGAATGGGTGCCAGGACAAAACCTATGATGCACAGACCCTAGAATAAATCACTCAAGAGGGAGGAATTAGAAGAAGAGAGTAACATAAGGCTACATCTTCAAAAGTACAATTCTCTGAAATCCCTGCATTGTCAGCAAATTACTGCAAAAAGATACCCAGTTTTCATCTGATGTAAAGAAGCAGACAGGCTTTTGGATCATTTGCAACTTCAAGACAATACCATGAATCAATACATATTTTAAAAGATGCAATAATTACACAGAGCTTGCATGTAATCAGAAAAGAATCTACTTGTGCTGAGCGTGTATAATTTGAAAGCTGCAATGCCAAGCAAATCCACACCGTTGGCTTGCACAAACCAAAGTATTATCCATTACTGCCTTTTTTTAAAAAACAATACAAGCATGTATGAAAAACATATTTCCTGGAAACAATGATACTCTTTGAAGAGTTTTTCAAGATTTCACAAACCAAACAAGCCTGTACCTGCACGTGCCCGTAAGAAGAAAGCGGGCTGACAATGCAAACTAATCAAAAAGTACTGGAAGGACTATCCAAGATATTTGCATACCTATACTTCCCAAGGCTTGGAAGTTTTCTTCAGAACTGTATAAAAATTATTTCCCATGTGTCTAAAAAAAAATCTCCTACTGATCAACACTTTAACTCACCAAGGCAGGAAACAAATCAAGCAAAGATCTACATGTTGGGGCTGACACCCTCAGCCCCTCACTTGCAGCTTTTGTTCCTTTTCATTGGGCTCTTAAGTGCCAGCTCCCAGGGGTCTCAGCCCCAGGCATGTTGGGACACACTTTCAAAGCCCAGAATGGGACACCTGGGACAAAGCACATACTGTTCAGGAAATCCACAAGGGCCAAGAAAAGCAATAGAAATTTCCACAGTTAGCTTGCATTACTAGTTGCCAGTAAGCCTCTTATTATGAAAACCCATAATTGGAAACTGTCATATTATAGAACAATTTATGGAAGTTTTAGGACTATGTATGCCCCAATGGGAACTTCCTTTGACTGGTGTGTTCCATCAGCCCAGGTCTGCTTATTTATTCACACAGTTGGATAAAAGCACCAGGAACCTAAACACGTCATCTCTGAAGCGTCACTGAGACTCCCACTCTTAGAAGTGCTTCAAATAGTTCATTTCTTAGCCTTTCCAGTCATCCATCTTCAGGCTGCATTCAGTCAACTGCTGGACTGTCCTGTCTTTATTTCTTTTCATCTTCTACAGGAACATTCTTGCACTTGTTTTGTGTTCCTCTGCTCCTCTGAAAATATGGAAGGCAAAACACAGCTGCTCTGGGCTGAGTGCATCCCACTATGCCCATCTCAACCCCATCAAAAGGGCTTGCCAAAATCAGTTCCTACTCCTATGGTCTCTACCTTGTCACACCAGGGAAACTGGCATCTACATTAATTTCTAAATCAGATTTGAAATGCATTAAAATATGGCTCCAGCCAAGAACAACAGCCTCCCCCACTGCCAGCACGATACTGTTAAAGTCACCCACACAAAACCACCCAGTGCTTCCTTTGCTAATAGTCACAGTTTGGTGTGAAGGTAAGGAGATCTGGTAACAGGTGATGGAGACACATTCCAGGAAACTTGTAGCACAGAAGACTGTAAATCCACTTTAACACTGTATTTTCCATGCAGGAGCCAGCAGGTACCATCTGACAGAGTGGTTCTAACCATGAGCAGCTCCATCCTCTAGAAATGGGCTGAGCCATAACTCCGCCTGTGCCCTGCCATGCTGTTCTGCTGCCACTTCCAGCCATGCACGCCAAGACCTCGATGAATCCAGCACCTTCCCCATCACCCCAGGACAGGCTGGAAAAGATTTGTGCTCAGGGGAAGCTGTGGCAGAACAGGGGCAGCCAGGCTGAAGAGGACCACCCACAGATGAAAGGAACTGGAGGAGATAATCCCTGCAAGCATGGTAGGTGAAGGAAAAGAAAAACAGATGATTCACTGAGGATTGAAAGAGAACAGCTTCCTCAAATGTTGAGACCTTTCTGTGTCCCTTTAAAGTTGTTTCTGAAGAGAAGACAAGCTGTGAGGTTAATGTACTGTTTCACTTGACTTGGTATCAGCAAATTCTGTCCCTGGACAGAATCTCACTGCAACATAGAGTACCAAGGGACTGTGGAAGAGAAGAGAGAGATGGCAGTAGCACAGTTTTGCTCCAAGATTCCTGCAAATACAGGAAATACAAGCTGGGTTATCAAACTGGGAAGCTTCACCTGTGAGCTAAAACTGCTACAAGTCCATTTATTTGGACAAGGAGTCTTTGAATGCCAGTTAGAACGTGCAGGTGGGACTGATTTCATATTAAATCACTATTACTGGCAGGAAATCCCAAGCTTCCATATCCATCTTAGACTTTCAACAAGTTCCTTACAAAGTACATAAGGAAAGTAATTCTGTTCAAGGAAAATAATCCTGCTCTCAGCTGCCCATGAATTTGGAAACTCACTCAAGCCAAGCTGCCCAGTTTGCAGCACTTGACACTGTGCTAGGCAGACCTGCACACTCTGTCCTGAAGATGTCACACCTGAATTTCACACAGCTGGCAAGGCAAAGTCCAAGTGTGAAAAGAAAGCTAAAAATATCAAAGCATGCACATGTGGTAAGGCAACAAACACAAATATCCAAACAATTTTCATATATCAAGTATTTTAGGTCACTCTGCTCCATAGGTACTAAAGAACAACAGACCAAAAAAAAAAAACACATTAGGCAGTTGGAGGAGGCAGGTGTTCCAGGAAAAATGAGGGTGCATTTCCCCACTCAGAAAATGGGGATGATATTTGGTTTACATGCACATGTGAGGATTAATGTTTTCAAACACTTCAAAGCATAACTTCACTCATGAGGCCTTATCAGAGACAATAACACATCAGTGAGGTTTCTACAAACAGAAGAAGGCTTTCCCTCTTCTTCTCACCCAGAGACCAAGGCTTAATCACAGATCCTGATCAGGGTTTCAGAACCCCAGATTTCACAGCAGGACTCACAAAATTAAAGACCTGCATTAGTTTACTTACAGCTGCTGCTTGAAATCAAAACAGAATAGAAAGAAATGTCACACAGTTCTAAAAACAAAACACCAATTATATTTTATGTTGGAATAAAAAAATATTCTTATTTCCACACAAAGCTAACAGGCTTATCACTAAACAAAATAATTATTGAATTCCTATTTAAAGATGACCTGAGACATCATTCAGTTGTATCACACCTAGAAATTAGAATAGCAAAACAGAAGCAAAATCATGAATGACTCCACACTTATAACCATAGCATAGCTATCTCTTCATAATCTTCAGGCACTTACTAATAAGAATTTTTGACAGTTTGATTATCGACATCTTTCCAAAATTAGTTCATACCTTGGACAAAACATTTCAAACCAAAATTTTAGAACCAAATTATCTGGTTCCAAAATGTTTAGACAATTGTCTGTTACAATAAAAAAATCCCTTGCAGTTTTCATTAAAATTTATTCACTGAACTTGCCTCCAGCAGCAAAACTAGTTCACCAAGGTGTTCTCCAGAACCTTTCTGTGTGATTTTTTCTTATTATGCAGCTTCATCAATAACACACAATAGCAATGGTACCAAAAAAACTGATCTCGTTTTAAAAATGAGCACAAAACCTGCCACAACAGAAGACATTCTAGAAGGAAAGGCACAAGAGCACCATCATTGGTCTGTCTCCAGGGAAGTGGTATGTCTGCCTATTCCTGCTGGAAGGCACAGGTTCTACACACCCCTACCTCTGATAAAATGCACCCTTCCCAGGGTTATTTGTTTTTCAGTTGTGCTCAGCTGCCCCAGTCAGAACCAGGCACACACACCATGCTGCACCAAACCATACACTACATTGTGGATGCTCAACAGAACTTTTAGGAAGCTTCTGTTAACAACAAAGCACATTAACAGAGGAGAACAGAGGAGCACAAGGTGACACAAAGATTGCATCTGAAGGGAGCCCATCTTAGTGGAAGTTAAAGCTAACTAGGACCTCAAGGCACAGTAAAGATGAGTGATGCTCAACATTTTGCTGAGAACTTATTTTGCTGCAGTGTTTCTTCTCCTTCCAGTGAAAAGAATCAGTATCACCAGGTGTCCTCCTGAAATAGGGCAGGGAACGACTGCTGGCATTTGCGTCACCAGGATCTGCTCACATTACTCGGTGACGAATCTCATTAACCAGCAGCACCTCAAGCAAAGAGTCTACAGCTCAGTTTGTTTGCATTTACCTTTAGCAACATGGCACACTTCATTAAATTTTGAAGCAGTGTTTATTAGAAGAGTAAAATGCATCAGCATCCACCGCCAGGCTTCTCAGCATATTTTCATGACGTCAATAGTCAGGTTTATTTAATCCAGTGAAAATATACATTGATTGAACATGGTCTCGGAGCATCTTCTGCAGCACTGAAAAATGGACTCAATAGGAATGGCATATTTTTATTGCTTTCCCTCAGAAATAGATTTGCCATCACCATAAAAAGCCTTTTCCAGTGGTGGGAAGGGCTGGCCACTACAGAGTTCCCTGCTTCTTAATGCCAGGTACCTTCTGGTCTGTTTTTCCTGCCCGGCAACGAATGCTGTTCTGTCAAAAGCTTTTCCACAGAATGAATCAAAAGTTACACTCAATTGTTATAACTCAATTTAAAATGTAATGCAGGACATGGGACTAACACTGGGGGTTTCTGTTGTGCTACTTCCTTACAAGCTGAGTTTTGTTAACAAGAGATTTCAGGGTATACTTCACCTGTGTAACCTCAACTTACAAAGCAGTTCAGGTTTTCCTTCCCTCTCTCAAAATTCATTAAAAAGTCTTACTTGAGCTGAGATGTTGTACACAAGTTCTCTGCCAAGAACAAATTTTTACAGCTTAGTTTTAAGCTCCTTTAAAAAAATCCAGAAATTTATAATGGAAACACTGACAGTGCCCATAATCACAAGTACAGAAACTTTATTGCAATAGGTAGTTCGCATTCCATCCAAAAAGAAAAGTTGGTCTCTCAATCAAATTCCACATGCATTCTGTAACAATGGCCAATTATGAGATCAGTAAAAACAGGTGCAAATAAAAAAATACTGGGGATTTAACCAGTGACTATGGCAGCATAAAGCCATCACCTTGGTCATTAAACTCTGATTGCGCAAGAGGCTTTTTTTTTTATAAAGTCTTGAATTACTTTATAACTCACTTCTCCTGGGCAAACTCTTCTCCTAGTGATCATCAAAGGCTAACTTGGCAAACCTTTGAATCATGCTTCCAAGTCCTAACAGCCTGGCCATTCCCAGATATTAGTAATACAGGATTTATATCCAGTTTTGTCAGTTATGCCTCCTGGTTCAGCCTGATGGAGCCCACCACTACACATGTGCAGCTCAGTCACACAACAGCCAGATATTCCCACTGACAGACTCTACCCTACAACTTATCCTGAGTGCCTCAGGAGACCTTCTGAGTGCCAGTAGGAAATGGATGGCTGCACACTGCAGCAAACTGCATCTCACAGGCTATGCAAAAGCAGTGATGAGCTTCCTACATGCCCAGAAGAGTTAGTTGTACTCCAAGCAGAAAGCATAAGGATTCACCATTAGCAATACATTCCTCTCCATATTCTGAACACACTTCCAAGTCTCTTAAACATGCAGCAAAGACTGAAACACAAAATGCAGAAATACAAGAAAAATTATGCACTTGGTTACATTAAAAAGGTACAAAGCCAAGGTGCTAATGGGCCACGTGGGGAAGCAGAACAGCAACAAGTTTTAAGCCCATTTAACACGTTTGCAAAATAAATCTGAGAATCACAAAATTCAGAAACACGGCTCAAAAACATGTGACTGTGAACTAGCCTTGACACCTGCTTATGTCATTAATAAAATATTTAATATATGAAAAACAGTGGGTTTTCAAAAGTGCCTTAACCAGCGCCGAAATGCGTTAGTCATCCAAGAAGAACTCTCACTTGAGCACTGGAAATTACAGAACAAGGAAATCAAACCTTCACAAGAAAGCCAGCTCAAATGCTAAATCTGGACTGTGCTTACCTGCAAACATTCATTACCAACAATGACAGATTGCTAATCCTTTTAACCAGAAAGGAAAAGACTATCCCTCCCCTGCAATACATTGTGTACAATTATTGGATCTGAGACAGGCAGCTACACTGGACTTTCAGTACCTTCATTAAACAAGCCCAGGAAATTCAAAGCTGCTTCATACAGATCAAATGAACTCAAAGCAATCTTCACTTCTTCAGTCTTTCCCTCTGGGTAAAAGTAAGTATGGGATGGCATTTAATAATCTTCCTTACCTAGAAGTTGTTATTTGAATAATACTTAGAAGTTAAACTGCAATACAGTAAATGTGTTAATGATAAATTGTTTAAGCAATTTGACAAAAGGAAAAAAGCACCCAGCAAAAAAGTCAGACTGTTCCAAGAAATTAGGAAAGGAAATTTATGTTCATTACAGCTATTTAAATATAAATTAAATAAGCTGATTCCATAACAACTTCTCCCATGTAACTTAAAAGGTCTTCAAAAGTATATTCTTGAAACTCCACAAGTGACAGCACTAAATCTCAGTTTCACTTCATCTCAGGGAAGTTTGGAAAGCAGCCTCTGGAAACAGTACTGCTGCTCTGCAACTCACCAATGAGTTTATGTTTATCTTGTTAAGAAAGAAAAAATTAGCCCTTTCATATACACATACTTTTAAGATAATAGGATTTTCTTCACAGCTTCAAGTTAGGCACTGAAGTACTTTGTTATGATTAGTTTTATCACATTGAATCCAAATGCTTTGGATTATTAACCAACTCTTCTGACAGGTCTCCAATAATGAAACACACCATACAGCTTACACTGACTCACCATTCATCTTAGCTGATAAAACAGGAAAGGAAGATGGCCAAAATCTCAGAGCCTACCCAGGGCAGTCCACAGCTTTAGGAACCCCCTTTCATTTGCTTTCTCACCAGCAAAAGCAGTTTATTTTTTGGCTTTAACATGTCAAACTTCACACTTGCCTGCTCCCATTCCACCCATCGATGGCACGTACCACATCTAAGACTATCAGTACCCAACGCACCTACATCGTCTTAAGAGCTAAGGACATGTGAAAAGCAAGTTAATGCCCTCTCAAGTAAAACATTAGGTCCACCACTTCCTTGTTGCTAAAAACCTCCTTAAATTCCCTTGTTTCGAAATACCTGTTGACCCTTGAAGCTAATTTGCTGGTTAAACATGTACCCTGCCACAACTGTGCCATAACACCATCAGGAAAACACTTCACACAACAGTTTGTCCTCAGGCTGCTGAGGATCCAAACTGAAATCCCACTGCTCCATTTGGGACCCAAGTTACCACTTCCACCTCCACAGTTTGGCCATGCTGGGCCCTGGCACTGAGGGATGGAGGACGTGCAGAGTCAAAATAAGTGAAGGAAGTCACAGAGGGATGGAGATTGGCAATGCGAAGGCTGAAACATGCACTCCCACCTCAGTCTACCCATCGTCACCCACAGGCTGTGGAATAAAGCACTTCATAAACCCTACTGCAATTCCACAGCACTGGGTGAAATCCAATGACACGAGGAAGTTGCATGTAAGCCACTGGGAGCAACTGCATTTCTTGTGATTGAGCAACTCTAACAAGCTGGGGAATACTTGCTCCATCCCTGCAACACCCCCCTCCAGACACCAGTTTTTACACTCCCTGATCCAAAGCAAATTCAGAGGGACACAAGGTACACAAAATCATCCGGTGATAAGCATTTGTTCACAGCGAAACAATTGAGCGGAAGGATTTGTCTCGTTAAACACACAAAAGGTTATCGAGGACCCACCAGTTCACACCACCTCTTCCAGCTCCAGGGAGGGACAGGATCCCACCCCACAACAATCACCTGTGCTGCCAGCCATCAGCAGACACGGCCAGGCACCTCCACCAAAGGCATCCTTCCCCTAAGGATTCACACATTCAAACCCTCCCAGAGAGGCTTCTGCAGAACAAAGGCTATTGGCAAACTTCACATCAAGTGCATGATCAAACCTGATTCCTTGTAAAATGCTAACAGCACTCCACCAAAATAAAACTAAGCAAGTTCTCAGTTCTTAACTAATAATTTTCCTTCTAATTTGACCACACTGTAAAGTTGCCTTTAAAACCTCCCACAAGTTATTTCATTGCACCTTGCAAAGTCCTTGGAGTATAATTAAAATCTTCTACCCAAGCTCTGGGTTTGAATGGGTTTCATAATTTCTTAACAGAATATTACTTGATTTGCCTAACACAATCCATACAGCCCCAATTTATCAAACCTTTAGTCTAGACTTCTTAAAAATAAAGCAAATACTTCATAAACTGGATGAAAACCAGTTTGACTTCTCACACTATTCAACTGTGTGCCTCTTGTTTTCTTCTCTCATCATGGCTTTATGAGCTGCTTCCCCCAAATTACACTGCAAATGACACTGAAGAAAGTTACAGATCTGTAATTGAAAGATGCAACTCAGACATTTAACAGCTTCAAAACTACCAACAGTATTCAACAATGAGCCAGGATCCATCAGCCCTAGAAGCACTGAGACCTGACCTAAAGAAAAACAGAAAGCTGCTATGGTGCTTTAGAGGTTAAGGTAAATTAATACATAGAACAGTCTCACTATAGAAACTTTCTCACCTGTATATTTGCAACAAGTCATATAAAATATATGGATATTGCAACTGAGGTACCATGAAACAAGTATGCTGCAATCCTCCCAGTACAAAAAGCAGTCTTTGTTTAATGGTAAAACACTGGATTTTTAGTACTGCAAGTTAGTACAGCATACGAGCTCAAAAACTTGCAAGCTTCAGTTCATCTAATTATGCATTGTTTAGGAATTTAAACCACTATTGTTTTCTTGGAGCAGTCACAAATTGCCACACAAACACCAGTGTACTCTTGACCTCCACAGGGAGTGGCTCATTCCCATCTGACATGCCAACAAACCGCTCAGGATGAAGTTTCCCCATCACTGGCCTAACACGTTCATCTCTCATATCAACACTGTCACGTGCATTTGTATGATTTACTACATCCTAAAGGTATCCACCTCTAATGAACATTAACTTTTCCAAAGTAACCTCCAAAAGTTTAAATATCTTCTAAAGACTACGACTATTTCCTTCTCTTCTCTTCCTCCCATAGCCATGTGCAAGTACATGTGTTAAAATTCCACCCTGCAGTCACCAGCTGCAATCTCGTAAGAGAAAATTCTTCAGGTAAGTCCCTCAACAGGTACAACAGGATGAAATGAAACATTTCAACACACAGCATTTTACTTTAATTTGAGAAAAATCACAGAGTGGACTTAACAAACTTTGTCCATAGAACATTGACTTCAAAACAAACCTCTGAGCTCAGTTTTCTGCCCCAAACAAGCTTTACTGTAGACCTGCACTCACCTCTCTAATCTTGTAACACAAAAGGTTGACTAACCTCAGCTTTAACTATAGTGTTAACACAAGCATAAATATCCTGCAATGTGTAATGCTGTAAGGTACGATTTAAACATTCCTCAGCAAAAATTTAAAAAATAATTTCTGTCTATATTAGTTTTGAATTATGAATGATGCATGAACAGCTCACTCATTTATTTTGTATTTATTTCTGCACAGCGAGAATATCAGAGCAACGGTGCTTGGAAAAAATCTGACAATTTTGGGGTAGAACTTTTTTCACAGCCATGGATGAAAAACAATTAATGCTTGGGAGAGTGTATTTTTATTGTGAAGAAAATGTTATGTATTCCCAGTAAAGAAATAAAGCAACTTCCTCTGGCATATCTTAGGGAAGAGCAGCGATTTTGCTAACATATTACTTTTCATTTCAGAGATGAGGGGACGCAACACAGACAGGACAATACTTACCCCAATGCTGTTCTGACTAACTCTGAAAAAAAGACCTGAAAAAATTTAAGAGGTGGCAGCAACTAATAAAGAAACACCTATGGCAAATTTTAAATATAATGTTGATGCTTTTTTTCATAATTTGTTTTTTAGTCATGTAACCCTATAATGTACAGTACATCCAGCTGTACATTCAGCTGGAAAAACATTTTACACTAGAAATAGTCAACAGAGTTGACCATAGAGCATTTCCTGGGGTGTCTTGCTAGCCAGGACATAGGAACCATGCTACACCCTCCTCCCATCTGCAAAGGGGAAGAGGTTTTTTCTTTAATAGAGTCAAGGACACAGAGCTGCTTATTAGAGGCAAGTACTTCCTCTCATCCTGGTCCCTCTCCTCACCCAAGCAACATGGACCAACCTGTGCAACCAGCTACTTCTATGCAAGAATTTTAGACTGAGGCACAGTGCAGAACATGGCACTGGGGCCAGGAGGAGGGGTAGGAGGGAGCACAGCCAGCCTGCTGAGAAGCAGAGGTGTTGAGGCAAGTCATGAAGACAAAAGGATCCGGATGTCAAGTATCCCAAGGAAGAGTATTTGACAAATACTTAGTGCTTTCTAAAGTAATCAACCCTAAGCTGGTGAAATCACAGCGTTTAATCAGAGGCTGATGTGCCAGTGTTGGGAGCTGTATTTCCTAATACCTCAAAGCCCTGCACAAAGAGTTATGTCTATTTTGCTGTCTGTCATTTTGTACGACGCCCTTCCCTCAAGCACCGGTCCTCAGAACGCATTAGACATTGTTAGAGGAGATTAATTTAACTGCAGATTATTTTTTGATTATTTTTTCCTTTCTTTCACAAAGCACTTAACAGAAATCAGTGCTTGGGAACTGAAGCTGTGAAGCATAGTCTATCCGTTTATTTGTGATCATAGCAACTAATTGCTCAAAGAGGAGCCTCGGGCCCCAGGACCATTCCCACGTCCCTGAAGCTGGCTGCTGCAATGAAGTGCCACTCATCCCCAAAAAAACAGTGTTGTTAAAGTGCTTGAGTGGCTTTGCAGGTCCAGAGGGCAGACAGCTGGATAACTGACCACTGGATAATGCTGACTCCTTCAATGGCAAAAAGACAATGGCGGGAAAAATAAAAAAATCAATTCTGACATGTGGTAGTGCTTTTTTGTTAGCAAAAAGTTTGTCCAAGGTCTCAATCAGCTCATAGGAAATTCCTGTGTAGCTGGAGACACTGCCCTGACAAGGCCAGCCTTCCCCTCCCAGTTCTTCCTTGATTTGACAGCCACAGCTGCCACCACACCTAGTCTTTGGACTCCGTTATATCTCAGCACTGATAGGAGTCACCCCATGGGAAAGTAGGATAGTGGGACTGATGTCAGGTACTATGAAGAGCATTTTCCTTTTCAGCTTCAAAAATTTTGAACCTTACAGGAGCCACCCGCTCCTATGCTATTTTTTGAGTTCCTACAAATGAATTTTAACAATGCATATCCTGCCAGGAAACGTTACCATGCATTAGTGATAAACCATTAGATAAAAAGGTAAATTAAGTTTCCAAGACACGAATCTCAGCTGATACACATATTACATCCACAGCTTAACAATTGTGCAGAGAAGAAAAGGAAGAAAGCATTTTTAGAGAAAGTTTCAGGAATGGGGGGGGACAGAAGAAAGAGTAGATAAAGTAATGCCATCCTGTCAAAATACTGCTCAGACTATGCATGAAGCACAGCTATGAAATTAAACCAGATTAAACTAATGGCCATCCACTAACCTTGGGTATGTCCACATGGTACAACACAGACCTGAAGAGCAGCTCAGGCACCACATGTCTTGCCAACACAGCACTCTCTCATGGCACCAGCTCCCTGCTCAGCTGGATAAATAAACTAGAGCCAGACAAGCATTCATTCTCCTTCAGTGGTGATGCTGCACAGCTCTGCAGTCCAGGAGGCAGCAGCTCTGCTCCCAGCCAGGTGACACAGCCAGGCACAGTCACCAGAAAGGAGCGCTGGGACATTCCCCCTGGATGCTGCTCTAATATGAAGATAGTGCAAGGAAGCTGCCTCTCTAATACCAGCAAGGCAGCTGTACATTTAAGGGCCACCTGCAAGACACAGGCTGAGGGGAAAAGCATTGCAAAGCTTTGCAGCTGCCAGACTGCTCTGCCCAGAGCACGAGCCTAAAGGTCAGGGCAAGAAAGAGACTCTTGAAATGGGCAGAGAGCTGTTCCCAAGGCAGTCGAGCTGTGCAGGACATGGGTCCCACAGGATTGTCAGACACAGCTGGGCTATGCCCAGATCTGTTGTTCACAGACCCTTTAGAAAGGATGTTTGTCAAGGGATAAGCTCTCAGACTTGCACCAAAGGGAGAAGAGCTACAAGTCCAAACCTAAGCCAGACCAGCACAGCAGTTGTAATTACTGCAAGAGGCTACAGCTGCAAACCTGATCTTAACAGAAGAAAAAAAACAACCTAACCAATCTGACATCAAAAGGAGTGATAAAACCCGGCGGAAATTTACTTTACTGCAAAAAAATTCAAGGAGGGCACAGAGGTGAGCGACCTAGCTACCGTCCTTGAGACTTTTACCAGAACTCCCCACGCCCTGAACAGTCATTAGGTCAGGAAGAAAGAAAAGCTGCTGAAATATTCCTTCCACTTCACACAAGTCCTTTGGACTTTCCCCAGACAGCACCAACCTGGCAAACATTACACCATGAGGGATTGAAAGAGATCACAAGAGAGATGCCAGTTTCTATAGAGCTTGCCAGCAAAAGTAGCCAATGTTCATTCCAACAAACAAGCCAAAAGCAAGGAGACTGAGGAGAAAAGGACGTCCTGGCAGCTAATTAGTGAAAGCATAACAGTCAGAACTTCCAAGCACCAACAAGAACTAAGCAGGATATACAACTTTATGCAGGATTATTTTCACACAGAACAGAGAACGTGTCTGGGGAATTCTTCACCAGTCACTTTTTGCGACCAAAATACACAAGCACTAATTAGATCATGCCAAGGCTTCATTTTCACACTTCCAAAGCTGCTCAATTAAAAGTATGTGTTTTGGCACTGCTCTCTGTTTCAAAACAATTTAGACAAAGCTAAAAACAAAGAAATGCTTCAACCCCAGGAGGTGACACAGCTGAAGATGGATGAATCAATAGCATACTGGAAACCTAAAAGGCTCATAAGCAACACAGACAGACCTACTTTCATGAAGCAGATATTGCCTGATATGACAGAACACAGAAAACAAAAATAAACCAACAATTAAAAAGAAATAAAAATAGTGAGAAAGTAAGGAAATTGCTTTTTTCAGCAAAGTTGGTAGATCAGCTCTGCCTTGCAGTATTTTCTTAGATCATTACCAACATTTTTAAAGAGCCTCCAGGTAGTTAAGGCTAGGGTAAAAACTGGAAAGGGCAGGTAGAACCAGGGACCTTCAAAAACCCACACCAGATGTCTTACCAGCGAGCACATGCTGGGGAATGATGTCATGTCCACAGCTAATGAAGCTGTGAGGAATTTGTGGGAAAAGATAATCAGGAGGAATTTTAATTTCCCTTTCAGTGTTCTGAGTGGCACTTTTTAAATAGGAAACTTGATTCACAGTATCAGTTGCAATTCTTCAAGATACTACAGAAACAGAGACTGTCACAGCTACAGGTTCCAGGACATTGATTTGTATATTGAAGGATAATCCCAAATAGCAAGCAAGAAAGACTTCCTGTGTTAGCAGTGTTAAGAAAACTGCTATTGATGCACATAAATCACTGACCACCTTGCACTGCATGATAGTGCACCAAGACCAGACTCATTCCCAGTTCTTGTGATGTGCACAGCAGTTAGGACATAAGCTTCAGAAATCTGGGGAGAAGGGATCCCCCTCAAAGCAAGTAACATCACAAAGCCAGGCCAGGAGAAAGTGGGAGGCCAGGAGATCTCCTCAACCTGGCTGCACTTCGCCTCATCTGGAGGATGACACAGGAACAGTGTCTGGGAGAAGGCAAAACTGTTCCAGCTCTCTGAAGGAGCAGCATGCTGACTCAAAACCTGCCTATTAGGCTGCAGATACCTTTATCTAAGATGGTTACAAATTACCAACAACAAATCTAATGCATCCCATCCCTGATGACAAATATCCTTCTTATCTCTGAGAACCACGTGGTTACAAATGAGGTTCCACATCCTACCCCAAAGAACCTGTTGTAGAAAAATCCCTGTCACTCCTCCAGCAGCTGCAATTCTTCATTTACATAAATCACCCCTATTTTAGATTCCTTGTCCCTCTGATTTATGGCCTTAAGAAAAATAAACATGAGTTAAGGAAACAAGGGAAAAGAGTTAATGAGCCAAACTCAGTAGTTTTGACCACATGTAAATATTGCAAGCCAACTGCTGTTTCTCTGACAGCCAATAACAAGAGCAAACATGCAAATAGATATGTAGAAGTTTTCCTATTCCTAAGAACTTAGGGATACAGTCCAAAACCACATCACCTCAGGACTTAAAGATCATCAGGTTTTTAGTGTCACAGCAGCTCATTTCACCAGCTATCAAGCTAAATTAGGAATATAGTCTACTTTAAAAAAACAGAGTATGACATTCACTGTACCAAGTTTAGGCCAGATGAAACTTTTAGTATCAGTACAGTTGATTTAAATTTATTCCTAATTATGCAGATCAGAAAGAAACCCAGACTACAGAAAATCTGGATAGTATCTCAAGAAAGCATTTATAAAAAGTTAAGTGAGTTTAATGTGCATGACTTTCTAAAAACCAATCCCATCACAACAGGTATCCTGACTCTTATAAGGTGCAGACTCCAAACAGTCATGTGATATCACCAAATAAGTCTCCAAACTGGCAAAAAACAAACAGTTCTAAGAAATACTAATTCCACAGGAACCAAGAACTAAGAAAAGTCCAAAATGATAGTGGTTATATAAGAGATTGGATTAAGAATAATCTACTGTGATGTGTGCATATTTACAGAAGACTTGGAAGAACAAAGTTTAAAACAATCACTTGAAGAAAAGTTAGTTGTTAAAGGAAACAATTTGCTGTACTAGATTATATTTATGTGACCAAGAAAAAAGTAGTGAGCAGGAGCAGACACCAGGTATTAAATGCTGGCTTGACTCCTCTTCTAAAGTAAGATCAGATGCTCCAAGAGCATTTCCCTCAATGCAAGATGAAGCTCTTTGAGCAACACACACTGAAATTTAGCAGTATCTCACACAGCCTAAACTCACTCCCATCTGCTATTATTACACTGGGGATGTAACAACTGACCACATGTCATGAATGATTATTTAATGTTTAATTGTTCACCTAAGAGAAACGTTTTTATCTTATTCTGTGCCTGTGCAGCCAAACCACAGCTGCAACGTGACTCTGTCTGCACTGGTAGGACAGGATGCAGACAGTCAGTAAAAAGAAGTTTGTCTTCCTACCTAACCAAACAATTTGCCTTTTAATATCACTCTTTCTCAGCACAGAATGAGGAAGAATAAAAAGAATATTAGACTCTTCAAAACCTCCGCCCTGTACCTTTCTTGTGATTTTATTATTCAGAATCCTGGTTTTGGCTTTACCATCTGAGAGAGAGGCAGGAAAGGCCCTTCTCAGGAAGGCAAGGTTGCTTGCAACATCCAAAAGGCTGATGTTTCTGCCTCCTTGTTTTGCACATGCAGGGGGAACAAGGGCTGAATGCAGCACTGGGTCATGGCAATCTCACAGAATCCAGATCATTACAGTAATTATATCATTATATACCATAAAGAGCATGCCAGTGCTTGCTATTAAAACTGGCTGTGTTAAGATGTCAGTTGATTCACTTCAAGTGATATTTGATTAACAAAATGTCATAATGACATCTGTGAGAAAGCAAATGCAATGCCACATGTCTCAGTGAGCAGCACCTCCTATTCTCTCAGCTTTTCTGCCACCAATCTACTGCATTGCTGCTCCAAACCCAGTGAGTTTGCAGCTCAGCAAAGCCTGGGAAGAGCCATGCCAGCTCACAGCAAAGGCCCAGCAGTGTGGAACAACATGTGGCCGTCCAAAGAATGGCACAATTAGAAAGTTAGCATGTAATTAAGCTTTTCCAGATTCCACCAATTTGTGGTTTGGGGATTTGCCAAGATGGGGAGGGATATGCACACACTTGTGTGTGACCATCAACTTACAGCCCTCACTGTAAAGCCTACAGCAAAACAAATTAAAAAACCAAAACAACTGCCCTTCCTCCCTGAGGGCATCCATCAACCTTTCAGATTTGCTAGAGCTCTGCTTTTCTGGACATCTTCCTAGCTGGCTTCTTAGGCTTCCCGCTTGACTCCTGAATATCATGAATTACACTTGAATGCTTTTTGTGTGCCAGAACACTTACTATTTCAATAATGACTTCTCCAGAACTTTTTTTTATTATTATGAATGTAATGTTTCCAAACAACATTCTTGATTGTTAGACTCAAACAGCCTTGCTGTGATAACCCTCTAAGAACCTCATCTCCTCCTGAGTTACTGTTATCTTTACATTAGCTGCAAGATTTTGAGAAGAAACTGAGTCTCAGAAGAATTTGGTTGAAATGAATTATTATTCAGCAGGGCAAATCCAAAGCTAGCATCCCCTCTGGACAATTAATGCTTCATAGGTTTTCACCAACAGTGGGAGGCAGTGACTTGCCAGGATACGTAGCTCTGTTCAAACTATACGTGGTGATATTTGTGATGACTGCTTAAATCAAATTGTTCCTTCTTCACATTTGTTTGTAATTATGCCAATAGTAGTCACAGCTGGGAAAAGTGAATTGTACTTCATGTCTTCTGTACAGAAAGTGTTTAAATATTTATCTGTGATGTATGGCTCAGAAGAGGGAGCTTGAAGATCTCCTGCTGCACTGCATTGCATCTGACAGCTCAGTGTTGAACAGAACAAGTGCTTTCATGAGCTATGAAGCATTACTATTTCTATCATTGTTGGACACTTTATGACTAAAATGTTGGACCCATTATCCTATTATCCAGCAACACACACTGTACATAATGAACAGCTCTATATCCTTGGCCTTAGAGACCTTCTGTCAAGATCAAAGGAACTGGAAACTGTGCAAAGAAATACTGCAAACTGATAAGGAAATTATTCATAAAACAACAACAACAGAGGCACTGATTTGCACTAATTTCTGAGAAACTGTAGGTTAATCAGGAATTATTTTATCTGCATATACAGTATATTTATGCAAAACTGGAGACCCCACTGGCATATTGTAGCAAGCAACAGGGAGTTAGACCCCAAAATTCTTTTTTGTAAGTTTTGGGCATCGCCAAGGCCTTGTCTGGGTACTATTTTCAGACTAAGACTAAAATTTCAGCTGTAGCGTGCAATACACGAGACGGTTGTCATGAAAAACATTCCACGTTATAAACTACTACTCTAAAAGCACCAGGGATTGGGCCAGGAATCCAAGCCCCAAGTGATATCAAATGACTTATTATGCTATTTCCTTCCACAAAAGAAATTACATCTTGCAAGAAAAACCAAAACAGATACCTGAAATTAAACAAATTCTGTCTGGCAATTAAGCAGGCGGCAAAAGAGCAAAAAGAGGCTGTAAGGAAAAAACAGGTTAAGTTTATCCTCTATAGTGACACATTGCTTCCCTCCTTAATGAGCCTACAAAATATTGCTGTAATCATAATATCAACATTTTCTTTGACTTCAGTAATTATACACAGTATAATTGAAGCTTCTGAAATTGATGTATGCACAACTCCATAAAATATCCTAAGAACCCAGGGGTAGAAGTTAAAGCAGTAAAAACCAGTCAAGAAATAAAGCACCATTTTTCTTCTTTATCAGAGTAATTAACAAGGACTGAGGCAAATCCTGTCACTGACTATCTTTTATTGTGATGTTCTTCCAGGAGATAAAGTCACAGACTCAGGGAAACCCTACAGCTTGAAGTCAGGAGACAGTCTTGCAAACTGCAGCGATACTCTGACTTCATTCGCTAAGAGTAGGTTAAGTACCTGGAAAAACAGCCTAAGTCAAATACCTTGCTTTGCAAAAGCTAAATATTTGAAAGTTACCATAGCACCTCAATATTCCCAAGATGTAACACAAGAGGACAGGAGAGGAACTTCTGAAAGGCGGCCTCCAAATGCGGTGACCGCAACGCAGACCGCTCAAGCCTGGCAGGAAGCTGATGGCCACCTCCTCCAGGAGAGCAAGATAACAAGTTCCAGGGACAAAAAGTCTCTCCGTCAAGTCTGTGGTGCCACACTGAAATTGTTGGCCCTTGATCAGAACTAATAGTAAGCAGAGAATTATGAACTGACAAACTGATCATTGCTGAACAGTGCGCAGCTCTCAGAGTGGATGTGTGAACAAACAGAGCTTTAAGAGCAGACAGAAAAAGCACAGGGAGGACAGGACCACAGTAGCTCATCCAAGCAATTGATGCACATGCTGGGAAGGACACAATGTTGAGAAATTCAAGCCTGATAAATTTCCCACCACTGAGCCAAGAAGTAGAAGGCTGGAGAGAGAAAATATTGCTGTCTCTCTCAAGAAGATATTACATAAATTATAACCACACATCCAGAGTATTTCACCATCCCCTTACATTTCACTGTGGCATTTATACTTGTGTGTAGGGTATCACCATTACTGCTCAGTGGGACACTGAAGTCCCTAAAGAAAATGTTCTCCAACTGGTGTCTCTTCCCTCACAGGCACTTCACCTGCAATGAACAACTCACCAGGGACAGGGCAGCTCCTAATTTTCTCAGCAATTCAAGCAAACACAGGTTTTTCTGTCCAAAATCCAGAGCTTGTTACCAGTCACAGGTTTTCCCTTTTCCTCCCATTTACACATATAAATTGAACTGAGGTGCCAGCTAAGTCCTGCCTTTACTGGAACACAGCAATACACTGTGACTGCAGCAGGAGAAGGTGCATGAAACCACCTGCTCTAGCAACAGGAAGATCTTCCCTCAGAGCATCCAGAGGCCATCCAGGGTGTTGGAGACCCAGAAGACACAGACTGAACACACTGCTGAAATAACAGCCTTATCTTGTGCAGGAAGCTGGTACAGCAGCAAAAAACCCAGCTCAGTTCTCAGTGGAGCACTGGGTAAAGTATTGGGAATAGAGAACCATAAAAATAATCAGCACACACATCTCAATCCTAACAAACCAATATGTACAGAGCCTGTAAAGCCTCCTCTGAGAGCATCAGTTATACCATATATCTGATTTACATTTTTCAGAGAAACAACTGAAGCTCTTCAGCTTGTTACAAAGGCCCAATGGGAAGGAGAAAACCCTCAATACACCTAAGTGGCAGCTTTGCAGCAGCATGAGACTAAACAAATGGAAAAACCTAAAATAGCTTCTGACAGTTTATCATTAATCAGTATGAATTACTTGGCAGAAGGCAGTATCTTTCAGTGCAATTTATGGCACCTTTCCCAAAGAACTAATACAAACATGAGCACATAGCAAGAGATTTGGGGAGCAGGGGAAAAGGAATGTCATCGCTGATTGAGTTGTTGATGGCAAGAAACAAAAAATGAGACTACACAGGGCAGCACCTGTGTGGCTGAAAAACATGACTGGCATGTTCCAGCTACTTCATTTGGCAAGGGTAAATTCACCACAGAAGAATCATAATCATATTACAAAACACTGAAGTCTTTTGAATAGCTTCCTTGCAGTCAGATACCACTTCTCTAACAGTTCTATTTATTCATGCATTTTGCCAGAACAGAGATAACATTCTGAATGCTTCCTCTTGTATTCATAAAAGATCATTACTATTGAACATATGAAGGTATGAGAATAGAAAAGAGAGGGAGAGGCATTATCTTTGTTTAGAAATGGATATAAATGGAAAACTGCAGACAAAGCTTCCAGCTCAGGCAATCTCCATCAAGCCTACGAAGAAGCCCTTGTGCTGGCAGGTCCTAGCAAAGGATCCAAGCATCCAAACTATTCCATTTTTCCATCTATATGAAATGGTTTAATACAAAAGATAATTTGCCTATATGGAATTGATGACTAAAACACATAGTTATCAACATAGTTTTAATGAACTTGAAGTCTTGAACAGCTATCGAAGAAATTTTGCTTTGACCCTCAAAACTAGTTCTCAGAGATTACTGAGATAGCAACAGACCTCTTTCTTTTATTTGTATATGGATATAACTGTAATACCTTAGAAACCACTTATGATTGCCTTTTGTATTAGGTTTAGTTTTGTACTTAGGTGTGTCAATAAACACTCAGGTAATTCACTTATTTTATGCATACTTACTTAAAAGGAAGAGACAAATTCTAATATGTCTCAAACCATCATTTCAATTGTTATTAGATTTAACAGTACAGGTAGATGGTTCAGCAAATGACCAGACTTGGCAAGAAGTCTTGCATTTGCAAGTCTAAAGTCACATAACTTCAAGCAAAGACAGGCAGAGAAGGTAGCTACACTAAGTAAAAGCACCAGGCCAAAGTAGTTCAGACCAGGCCCCATTCTGCTGGAAATATCCTTTTGTCCAAAAGATCTATGACAGTCTCTAAACTCTTTAGAAGAGTTCAAAAACCATGTTTGGAAAACAATTTGTGGTGATTCTGTTATGCTTACATGTAAAAAGCCATGATAAAATTGCTAACTGTAGCTTCATCTCCCATCAACTTGAGAAAGGGAGCAAAAACTGCCCTGGCATAGTAGTGTTTAAAGATAAACCTGCAAACAAGATAAAATTATCCAGATATTTGAAAGGACAAAGTTTGATTGGGGAATGAAGTTTTAGCAGCGGGGAAAAAAAATCCCAGACAGTGATCTTACTGAAATCCTCAGACATGAAAATGAAAGCAATTGTCCCATATTTGTATTGCTTCAGTCATTTCACACATGCTTCATTCATATTAAGAAGGGTATTACCGCAAAATCTGGAGCTGTGACAAGATAAGCTTTTCATGGACTGAGGAACCAAAAATTAGAAAGAATTAATCATAACTAAAGCTTTGTGAACAACACTTGTCAAATACATAAGCAATTGCAAACACCTACACAGTGCTATCCAAAACACCACAGCATGAAGACAGCCAAATAGCAAATACCAAAAGTCACCTCTGACAAATGTGCTTGGAATCAGCCTCATCATCAGACTTTCCCATACAGTGATAATGAAGGCCATTCCATGCAAAGGATGAGGTGTCAACGCCTCAGGTTATCACTTCTTCCAAACATTGTAATGGATAAAGTATTTTAATCAACAGCAGCATAAACTCAATTTAGCTAATGTGATTTGTAGGAAATTCTCTGTTCTCTGTCTCAGGCCTTACAAGTTTAGTCATGAAAATTGTAATAAACTCTTTCTATCAAATCACAGCAAAAATATACTGAACTGACCTTCCACTGATCTCTGGGAAGCAGCTTCACCACCACGATGTCACTGTTCAGGGCTCTGTTGCGAGCAACCACTCCGTCAATAAAGATATCACGGCTCCCATCCTGGTCAAAGAGGAAGAAGAGTAAGTGCCAGACCAAAACATATGAAATCATGGTTGTTATGAGGTTTAAAACACTGTCATCAAGAAAGACACACACTCTGGTAAGGCAAACATCCTGCACTTGTGTACAGGAACAAAACAGATTCACCATATGCCCTTTAACATAGAGGATCTTCTAGCAAATGAGCACCTTTGTATGGATGTGCCAGTACAGTAGTTCCACACTATGTACACAAGACAGAGCCAAGCCCTCAAGATGTGCTTTCTCAGTTTCTCTACACAGTTACTCCTGGGAACAGGTAGAGAATTTTCTGCTGTCACAGCTCTTGACAAATTAATTTCCCACCTCAAACATTCAAAGCCAGCACTGAGAACAGACAAGTGTTCAGAACTGTTCACAAGGCAATCTCTGCAAAGTGCTCCATGCAGAGCTCCTGCTGCTCTCCTGGTGAGCTGGGAAAACAGGGACATGCAGCTCCTGGATCAGCAGGGCACTCTGTGAAGGTGGTCTGGATTGTGGTTAGGGATGCAATCTCTTCTTTTTCAAATCAGTTAATACCATATATTCTGCATTTGGTACGATTTATGTTAGAAGGTATCCCAAATAATGACAACCACAGATGCCAATTGCAAGCCAGGAGATCTTTTACTGTAACAGACATGTCAGGACACCTTCTCTGAATATTCTGGATTAGCATCCTTGCACTGCACAAGAACCTCTACTAATTGCACACATCATGATTATCCACCCCAGACATGTTCGGCATTTGGTTACTCTAGATTTAGTTTGGGAGATTTTCTTCATGGGGTGAACAAAGTTTCCTGAAGATGCCAAAACAGAGATTTTTGTTTTTAAAAGACTCCGAGTTTTGTCTTTTTTTTTTTCTTTTGATAATTATTGACCGTGCTCTTGCTGCTTTCATTTCTGCTTGCCCATAATTCAGTATACAAAAAATTCCATGTGTCTGTTTACAGTGCAATGAACATGTCAAGCAATGTGAGCATTTGGTATCAATATGACCAGTTTAAACAGTTTTTCTGAGGAGAGTTATCTTTGCATGGTTTTGAGGTACAAAAAAGGAGGTTGAGTTTCTTCAGATTAGTACTTCATTGTCTTTCAAAGAAAAAAACAGCCTCACAAGATTTAAAGTTTTAATCGCAACTTCAGCTATTTCTCAGACACTCCTGAGTTTCATATGCATGAATAAATCCAATCAGAACTACCAGCATGCTCAGTGTCCAAGAAAAACTTCTTTTATAACCTGAAAACATGAAGCCCAAATATCACATAAGTATCTTACTCTGCTTAGATACCAAAACAATAAAAGGAAGAATCCTGCCATGATGTGAAACTAAGGCTGTCCTCCAAGAGACCAAATTACTCTTAGAAAGAAAAGCAGCAGCAGCAGCAGCTCAACAGCTGTGTGAAAGCTGCCTCCCATGACAAGATGCAGAAAAATTGCAAAGCCTCTTGGACCAACATAATTCAAATTGGAAACCATTCTCTTCAAAAAGCCAGATTTTTTACACATGGTCTTATTCCTTATTTCTCCCCACCCTTTCCCTTCAGCTCTAACTCTTTACCGAAATCCATCATATACATAAAAATGAAATGTTCAAAGTCACTTTCTAAGGCAAATTCTTGGTTTGGGTTAGGGTTTTTTTTTGGTCTGTATCTGTAGCTGCTCTGTGCTTCAGGACACAGGCTGGCACTCACAATAATTTGCTCTACACTTTTTCTCCTCTTTTCATGTGTCCGTGAAAATACAAGACATTTTCTTCCAGTCCCTGTAAAGGTGCCTAATGTATCACACCATCTGGTTAAAGCTTCATCTCCACACTCTGCAAGAGTCTTGCCTTTAACTGCACCCACACCCTCTCTTTACAAACAATACATGTATATATACATATACACAAATCTAGATATGCCTGTGTACACCTATTTTACAGCAGTTAATTTCAACATCTGCAACAAAGCTGTAATCAGAAAATTGCCATCAGTTTTGGCTTTCCTTCCAAAAAGAAACACCTTTATATCTCGAGCTCCAGGCTCTCAACTATTGGGTGAACTTACGCACTTCCAAGAAAATTTGTGCACTTTTTCCTCTGCACAGCTGACACTTCAGATTACTAATGCAATTAAAATAGCACTGAATGACAACAGAACACAATCACTTGCAAAGTCTCAGCTGTCCCTGGGGTGCATCTACTCTAACAGCCACAATGGCCTCAAGACTTCCCAGCCCCCTCCAGGGAGCACAGGGCTTTCTCTCTGCAAATATCTCCAGCGGTACTCCCTATCCTCCTCACAAGAGATCTGCAGTACTTCCATCTGCTCTGGAAGTGTCTCCCACAAGCACAGCACAGCTCCAGCCACTGTCACTCATGCTCAGCAGCACCATCCTTCACGCTGACACCTCAAACCACACCACCCTGCACAGGGAACACATGAGATGCGAGGCAGAGATTTCAATTCTTGGAGTGTGTTCTCTGGGTAGCTTCAAGAAAAAAGCCCTGGGCCTTCCCCTCAACAATTCATGCAACAATGAGATGAGCAGACAGAGCACATGTGCAGCAAGAAACATGCAGGGACTTCTGGTGTCAGAAGGTGAACAGCTGTTGCATTGAACTCCATGAAGGCATGGCCAAGTCATAGCTGAAGTGAAAAGAGTATAATGCCCTCATCAACAGCAGAAAATAAAGGGTGATTTTTCACAGCTGCAGCTCTTGCAGCATCTGGCAATGATGGGAAGTGCTGCAGAACACCAAGGCTGCAACCCCCCCATTATGGTAAATCATGTTATACAAAGGATAAGCTTCCCAAAGCATCTGCCTTAAAGGACTGTGCCTACCTAAACCAGAGTCATCTTCACCCAGGTGTTGATGCTACTGGTTCTGGTATTCATCTCCACAAAGGGCAGAATAGTAGAAAGATAGTAGAGAAAACCACCTCTGCTAGCCCTCCTTAATGTATGCATTCCTGCACACAGAACAGGCACAAGGCAACAGCTGGACACCAGAGGGGCGATTAGGGGTAAAACCTCACATCCAAATTACTCATGAGAGTAGCTGAGCTTCTCTTTTAACCTTGCATTTTGTAAATGCAGAGAATATATTTAACAGCTTACACTTACCACACCTACAAGGACACCTGGCAGAGGAAGGATCAAAGTTCCTTTCACTTACACACTTCCTTCCTGATGTAGCAGACAGCTGCTCTGTACTTCTTCCTCTAGTTAATGCTAGTGTACTCTCTGCAGCCCCAAACTTTCCCCATGCCTGTAATGCCAACCTTCTCTACCAAAGCTCCAAAACATCGCCCCAAATCAACAACATAAACTAAACAACACCATGAATTTCAAGGCTTTCCCAAGCCCCAAAACAATAGCACTGTCAGTAGTAGGGAGAACAACATAATCAGCGTTTGTCTCACTGTCTCAGGGCAGGCTCTGCCTTCTCATCCCCACACCAGCAAAACATTTCAATATAAAACTCTCTCATTAACAGCAACACTTTGAGCAAGTCAGTTCCAGATAAAAAGCATTGGCTGTGCCAGCTGTGAGGTCACCTTCCCAACTGGAAGGCCCTGAAATTGCAAGAGTCCTTTTCTGTCAAAACAAGGAAAGAAGAGAGAAGAGGTGCAAGGCAGTCCCATGTGGCAGAAGCACATCCCAAGCCAAGCAAGATCCAGCCCGTGCCAAAGCGGGCACATGAAAAGGAATCACGCATATTATTTCTGGAATGACTTTTCAAATTAGCTCATGCAGCAGATCGAAAATGGAGAGCATATTTGTTTAGGGAAGATTAACTTAAATCAGTGGAAAATCTATAAAACCTCTGCAGCCATAAACCAAGGGTTTCTGATTACACTATCTGGTGGTCCTCAAACCTGACTTCAGCTGGCCTCTGTGGGACCCTGCAGTATCCCCAACTTCAGCACAAGCAAAGCATTTCTTTGAGGTATGAGAAAGTGGGATTCGGTTGGGAATATCTGGTATAAAAGAAAATCCAGAATGTGTTCATTTATTCCAACTCATTCACCTCTGAGTGACCTTCTGTGCACAGCATAACTCCTATCTTAATGCACCTTTACTTATGAACTTTAAAGCATTATAAAATTACACTTACTGGAGATGGAATGAAGGCTTCATGGTACTTCTTGGGATTTATTCTCAAGGGTCCCTTAAAAAAAAAGGAAAGAAGGAGAAAGATTATGCCAGAATCTTATTAATTTTATTTAACACCAGTTAAATTAGAGAGCTGTGGGTAATAGATCTGCAGTGAAACATGAGAGATACATCTAAATTTCCATTATACATTTCAAGTCTTGACAACTTAGCATCCAAGCAATTTCAAGCCAAAAGGCAGTTTCATGATAGGCTTAAGCTGATCTATTGCAGTCTGTCATCAAAGAGATGTTGAATCATTAGTTGTTGCTGCTACTGGGTGAACTGAGGATCCAAGCTCTCCTGTTCCTTTCACACATTTTCTGCTGAGCATCCACCAGCTTCGTTAACAACTGGATAATAGAAACAATTTGGCTTGCTCTGTTTTGGAAAAGGAGAATGTTGGGTTTGCTTATTTTGGAGGATGCAAGGAAAGAGGAAAAGAAAAGCTGAGCTTGCATGGCAGCAGGTATCATTCTTATGGGGCTCTGGCTGCTTAGGCTGTTCCTGCAAACAGACAGCAGCAGTAGCTGTGATAATAAAGTACATTTCCAAAAAAGAATTTAAAGGATTTTCCAAAAATAAACATTTAAAGTCTACAGGATTAAATTCTGTTTAAACATACTTAAAGGCAAGCTATCTTAAATACATTTGAAAATTCCATGGTCTATCTATTTCTGCATTGTTATCTGCCAACTTAAAGGCCAAGTCACCTGCAACAAATTCATATCAACCTTCCAAAGTAAACCAACCAGTTTTGCTGCTTGCACTCATGTCCATCCAAGAGAAAGGCAGAGCCAACCAAAGCCTTATAGGCTACACATGTGCATCCCAAAAGTATCCTGGAAATTGGGATTCAGGTGACTGCAGCTCAAACTGACAGCATTTGAATCTTATGGGAATACAACTTAGCTATCTGCCTTCCAACAGGCTTCTGCTCCGGGAAGTAACTTTAGAAATTTCTCCACTTGTGTATTTGAAGTAATTTTAGCCAATTTATTATATGAACAGATTCCATCTGTTTGCACTTCTGTGTTAAGCAATCATAGGAGCATCTCACAGGAATTGCTTCATTAAAGCTTTACTGCAGCAAATAATTTTTTATGTATTCTGAGAAACACTCAGACAATAAGGAAATCGAGCTGATTACATGTGAAAGTTTTGCTGCCTTGAAGAACTCACAGATTTACAAAGATTTTCCATTGCACTTATTTGCTAAAGTTTACCAGCAAATACAGAATACCAGATTACCAGCAGCATGTATTCCATACTCTTTAGATACTATTTGAGTACTTTGCTGCACTAATTTTATGTCTCACATAACTTGTACTAACAAGGACACTTGCCCCCATGGCAGGCATAACCCAGGACAACAGCATGGAAACAAAGATGACCCACTGAGAGAAACCCTGGGGTATTTTATCCTTAAGCAAAGTGAGAGCTGACTTGCTGTCATCAGTTTCTATTAGCAGGTACCCACTGATGCAAAACTCTCAAAGGTTGTCCCTCATTTATTTCCCAGAATAAGTCATCAGAAGCTGCTACAGAGAAAGGAAAAACTGGAGAGGGATTGCTGCTCTGTTTGACAATAAGTCAATTCCTCTATGTGGCTCTACCTACCAGCACTAAGCAGATATGGGGATATCCTGTTTTCCTCTGCACAGTCCCCTTCAATAGTGTGGGACAGCTGTCAATCAGTCAGGTGTAAATGCCAATCATGTACATGAAAAATCAGGGTTTGTGTCCATGGCCCAGAAGGCACCAGAGCAGCAATGTGACCATGGATGCCCAGCTCCAGCAAACACACAGAGGAGCACAGTGTTACCACATTTACGGTGCAGCCTGTTTATCTGCATTTTATATGCACTACCTAATTATGATCAGCATTAGAATTCTTACGTCAAGTAATATTAAAAAAATTCAGCTCTTCCTTTAAGCAAGAAACTCACAAAATTTATCTTAGAAAGCAGATGGGCCCTATTATCTGTGCCCATGAAAATCCTATTTACAATGTTGTACATTTCACGCTGTGATATCATATCTGGAACCAGTCACTCTCCCCATCTGCAATGAACAACTGTTCTCATATGTGTATTAGGGGGTGAGGATCTGGCTGCAGAGTCTCATGATGTCACACTAATGTTGTATTATTTTACAATAGCTTGCAAATAATAGCTGCTATATTTATCAGTGTTTTTCTGTCATTAGGGCTTTTGTTATGAAAGGGAAGAACAAGGTCTGCAGGAAGGTTTCTAAAACATTTTCTGATGATTCAAGGCAGCTTCACAAGCTCTTGCCAATAAAGTTTCTAACCTTACTGAACTTTCCCAGTGAAACATAAAAGGGTCACGATTTCTCAAGCTGCTTTGCTAAATGCAGGGCAGGCAGTACTCAGACTAAACTTGAAGCATCCTAAACCAAGCAGTTTATAACAACTATTTTAACACATGTGCCTATGTTCATTTGTATGTACAAAACACCAAAAAGAGGTCAGGGTTCACAACTATCTGATTGCCACCAAGGCTTCCTTAAAAAAAAAAACAATTCATGAAAACCTGGGAAACCCCAGCTTTCACATCCACAAAAGCACAGCTTTCCAAGGAAAAACACCCTTTTCACAACAAAGCAGGCTCTGCATCTCTGTTCGCTCCACCTGACCCCAGCAGCCCTGCAGGGAGGGTGTGGGAGACGCTGGAGGCGTGGAGCAGACATGAGTTCCTGGCTGATGCTTCAGAGGATGATTGGAGTCCTTTGGGTCCATGCTCCTCCATACACAGCCTGATTTCATCTGTTGTGTATAACCACCAGTGTGTGCTCACGGCAGGATGCAGGAGTTGTTCAATCTTGTTTGCCTTCAGGCTGCCCGGTGTGATTCCAACCAACCTGACACCCCTGGGATTTGCTCCCTGCAGTCTGAAGGGCAGGGAAGGGGGAATTCTGTGCACTCATAAACACCTGAGCTCAGATCCCTTTTTTTGCAAATGACACTTCCGGACACGTCACACGACAAAATGAATCCAGGAACCTGCAGGTCACACTTCTGCTACTCATCAAACATGACTTATGTCAGCTACAGCACCAGAAGCCATTAAGATCACTGTTACTGACACACGTCAGCACCCATAAAGACAACCTTTCACTTTTCCTGATCTAGGGCTGCCTAATCATGGCACTTGTGTCATCTGAGCAATCTTCAGGTCTGTCAGGAGTTTCTGTGGGTTGGACTTTCAGGAACACTTCATTGCACAGCTGCCTTGCCAAGGTCCAAGAATCTCAGTGTTATGGTAGGCTCTTTTCTCCCTGACAGAGCACTCAAATTCTCATCCAAATATTTCCAGGATGCTCCAGGAGACAGCCCATGTTCAGAGAGTCATGCTGCTTGGGAGTACTCCAGTTTCCTCAGGACCATCAGATTCAGACCAATAGGTTTGTCTTCCCATTCCATGGGCTCCTGTGGAGCCTTTTTGCAGATCACCATGCTAGAACATAATGCCCTCCTTTTGGGGATTAACACAACAGACACATGTTCATTCTGTCTCGTGCCATTGTAGCAAAAACCACCGAATACTCCTCCATTCACTAAATGGAGGATTTGCTCTCAGGATCTGACCTATCCTGGTTGAGACTGCAGTGATGAATGGTCTTGATGAAATCATAAGGATGAATGAACTGAAGATGAGAAATACTGAGCTGGAAAGCCCATGATCTAACACTCAGCTCTGAATTATTAAATCTAGCTTCTACAGTCTCCATTGTTTCCCTGAGATGTGGAACTGGATGAAAGAAAAATAGACAGAGCCTAAGAAAGCACATATGACTCTTCCAGTTACGCAGCACATGACCTGGAGTAGACACACACATTTACAAGAATTAGGGATTCTTTTGCCAGGGATCATGCAATCACAGGTCCGTGGGGACTCAGCATTTCAGTGGGATTCTCAGGTAGTAATCACAGCCTGATGTGCCTCATCTGCAGCTGCACTTGACCTCATAGACAGTCTACACACACTGCACTTAACACTATCAGGCTGTGTTACCAAAAATGGTGCCAAAAACACCCCTGAAGGTAAGGCAGAAGCTTTAGTTGATGCCATATGCCAGCGCAGCCATGAGAGAAGTCACAGCCTAAGGCTCCCACTTCCTCCCTCACCATTTGCTTCCCACTGCAGACATCTGTGATGGTCTTTAAAAATGCACTGGCCTAAGGTCCTAGTAGCCCAGTGGACCACACAGATCATCAGCAGGGATATGATTTCCTCAAAGCTAAGAGTGCATGAGATTGGTCTTCAGGATGGAATGAGACAGTCTTTTATGTAAAATCCTCATCACACCTACAGAGATTATGCCATTATAATGATATACAAGAATTATTATAAAATGATAACAAAAAATCAGACAAAAATTGAGGTGATGTCATTTGAGACTCTAGTCTATTGATGAAAGTTAAGTATCACAACCTCACCAGTACTACTAATTAAATGGCAATGGACCTGTGTGTGTTTGGGTAAACAAAGCCTCAGTGTGGATGTCATGCCTTCATTGACTTCCACCTGCCCCTTTTCTCCAGCCAGACTGATCTCACTGGGATGCCAGGTGTGTCCTGAAGAACATTACACCATGTTGAGGACTACTACGAACATGGTGCATGGATGTTTTCTTCTTCTCCATCTCAGCCCTGCCAACCTCCATGTAAATCTTCTCTATCCAGCAGATAGGACAGCAGGTCCATACCCACATTCTTTAGAAAAGAATTGCTGCCTACTGATGGCTGCAGTTTTGCTGCTCCAAAACCAAGCACAAACATTTTTGTGAGAAATTTCAGCAAGAGGTATCTTGCTAAGGGCATTTGTTTTTGCTTATACTGACACAGACAGAGGCTGCCAGCAACTGCTGTTGTTTTGAGCATCATTTGTAAAAAGAAGTGTCTCCCCAGTAATGACCATCGTGGCCAGGAGACTATTCCATAAGAAATCTGCAATTTATCACTAGAGTGGATCAGGAATTTTACAGAACATTCAATCAAACAAAGAACTACTTCAGAGGAATGTAGGAGATTCCATCCCACTTGTAGAACACCCAGAGAAAGGGAAAATATCTTCCTCTGGCATCTACAAGTGCTACGTCAATTCCCTGTCATCAACTGCTGCTGATTTCCAACAACTGCCTGTGGTTTCCACACTTATCACAAGAGCATGGACAGTGTACATTTCAGGCACCTGAATTAGCTCTCCCCTTTTCAGTCCTGCTGAAACATCTTCCTTTGATGCGTAGGCTTCAAATATACTCTTCTTCCTCCCTCGAGTGGGTTTATTTAGATTCTTTCTGTCACCTGATGTTGGGACAGTGGCAAAGGATCCTCCTGCAAACAAAAATTCGTAAGTGTTACCTTGCCCACCAAACTTGTCTGTGTATCTTAACAAAATCTGTACAGAAGTTTTATGTTCAAAGTTGAACTTCTGAGAACAGTTTGCCTAGAAATACTGGCACCCGACTTGAGAACACTGAAAAGCCTGTAATAATCATATTTTACAAATAATCAACAATCTTTTACAGCTCATTTTAAAGTCAGTAGCATTCATCCCAGCCCATCTTTTAAAGCACAGGCTTCAAGGCAGCTTATTCCTGAAGCGTGTACACACACTGCTTTAATACCTCTGGGAGTTCCCAGTTGTCTGGGATTTATTCTGCTGTCTGAATTGTTCATTGTTTCTGTCTGCGATTCAGAGAGTTGCCTCTTCCTATCGAAGTTCTGGGGAGTTCTTGCGGATTCAGAGTTGTTTCTGGTCCTTGCAAACCCTCTTTTTTCTGCACCTGAAATCAAATACAGGTTTGAAATGACAAGGAAGGGAAGAGGAACCCCACTGCCAGCTTGTGGTCCTGGTGAAGCTCACGGTCTCTAGTTCTTCAGAACAAGTTACAACCATGAGTCACAGCCTTTATCCAAGAGAAACAATGTCTTCATTAGTTCATTTGTAATCTGTTGGCTCTTTGGGCCTCATAACACAGCACTAACTTATTTTAGCATAAATAAAACGCTGGAAATTACGATGCTGAAGTTGGATACAACCCTTCCAAAATCCTGGGAAATTCATTAGAGCATATAAAATGTGAAATTGTTAAACTGTTTCCAAAGTCTCCACCCCATTAAGCCCCCAAGTAGTGAGAAAATATAACCTCCCTACAACTTAATTAAGCAGGTCAGGAATCAAGGAGGCAGAAAAAAAATTAACAACCCACAGTGGAGTTATTAACATTGGAGCTACCAGAGGCAGCACGGTACACAGGGACACCAGAAAGAAGTGCCAAAGCTCCAAATGTCCAGCCTGCTCAGAATAGTCCACAATCATATGAAAATATTCTGCAGAGACTCACCCCTTACTTCCCTGCCATCACCTCAGCCCCTTCCCTACAGCCAGGAGAGCAAGCAGCAGCTTCCAAAGCGTATGCCAACGCTGTTCCACGGATCAGCACATTGGAATGCAACCCAGCGCCGCGCAGCTGCCCTCTTGGCCCTCCACCTGGATACTGAACATGTCATCACAGCTTTGCCTTCCAGCCCCTCCTGGCTACGCTCCCTGGGTCCAAGCTTGTACCTGCAAGTCAGAAAACGTGCAACGCCAACTTATTTGCTACGGTGCTATCCAAGTTACAAGGCAAATTTTTTACCTATGGTATCCTTCTCAAATGAAATAGCAGATTGCTTCACAGCAGCGAGGAAAAAATGTTTTAAAGGCTCTCTTAAGCAGAGAGCTTTAAAAAAATATGGTGCAACAAGAGAAAACTGCTACTTTGCCCAATCACAGAGAAAAAGTAATTTTCATATATATAAAAAGAGGCAAATCAGCAGGAGGGAGGGATCCTCCTGTTTCAGGAGGGAAGACATCAAGACAGGCAGAGGGACAACTGAAGGTGCCAGCTTAGACCAGTCTAGGAAGAGATTACATACCACAGCAGTGTCTGCAAAGGGGAAGCTGAAACAAAGGGGAGGCTTCTGTTTTCAGTCACAATAACACAACATAGTTGGGCCTTTTTCTACACAATCAAGCTTTTCACACTCTGAGGGTGCTTCCAGGGCAAAGTCTGTTTGAGGAGGCTGCAGCTGTAACATGGCAAATTTAGCACAGCAGCAAATTCAGTTTTCAGAGGAGGCGACTGAGGCAACGCAACCTGTATGACTCACATAATGAGATGGAACTAAAATTAACTGATTTGCAACTGCCTAATGAATTGATTTACAAATGTCCTAAGGGTCAAGTTAAGTTTAAAAACAGACACCAAAAGTAAAAGTACAGACTAGAGAATTGGCAACACAATTTGCTCCTGGATATGTTTTCAGAGACATTTTGGTAAAGGAATCTGACTTCAACTGCAACAGGCAGGGTTTTAGGCTGCTCACAGAGAGGTCATGCAATCTGCTTCGTTGGAGGTTCTTAAAAATAGGTGAGACAGACGTCTGCCAGAGTTGGTCTAAGAAGAGTAGTTTTTTCCTTGAGGTAGTGAAATGGATTACACGAGCTCGTAAGGTCCCCTAAAGCCCTCGTTTCTATGACAGCAAGTCACAGAAAATACTACTATGAATTAAAGAGCCCAGGATAAAAAGGAGGCTAAATCTTAACATATAATTAAGAAGGAGCTGAAAAAAAAAATAAGAGAGCATAAAACTAAAATGCAGAGGGGGAAAGCAAAAAAATATCTCATGAACTGGGCAGCAAGCTAAGAGCCAGAATTAGGCACTGCAGAGGAAAGTTGTCCAGCACTTGGCTTGTTCAATGGTTCCAAAAATCTGGGGCCCCTACAGTCAAAAATAATGTACAGCAACAGCAAAGGGTGGAGAAGCATCTCTGTGTGATAAAAGGTAGACATGCAGAAAGGCATCTGCACATTTTCAGCACTTTAACCTTGGGCTTGCTCCATGGTGGGATTTTTCATTTGCTCAAACTCAAAAACAAAACTCAAAGACAAAATTCACTCAAAACTACAGACTCTGCTTCAACATGGCTGGCCTGCATGGCAGTTTACACACAGCCACTCTGGATAGTATTTGACCCCCTTGGCCATGACATTTATGGCTAAACAAAGCCACCCCTGTTACAAAGCCACAGGCAACTGTCACAATTAGCATTCAACTGGAACACATCAAATTCTGCATGACTGTAATCTCTTGTATTTCTTCTTTTAAAAGAAAGAGACCTAACTACAGGTCACCATCTGTTTCAACTAGAGTCGGTATTTGTTTCTGCCATGCACCTGTCCCCTAAAACTGGAAGTTAAAAATACCTCTCAAGATGGGCTTTCCTGCTGCCCCCACTGCCCAGCATTAATATTCTGATGCATAAACAGACATCATCCCATAAAGCAAAAAGTAACTTGACTACTCTACAGCATAGGATATATTGAGACTATTCTTTCTAAAAAATCTATCACAACTATGGTTAAACCCTATTCCAGCACCACATGTGTCAGTCTTACTTTTTCCTTGGTGTCACAGTTGAGTGATTTGTAAGATAGAACAAAATCTCTCATGGTAGGATGTCACACAAAGTACTAACATATTCTAAGCATTAAAATAACCAAATACTAAATAAATTATTAAGCAATGAATACAAGAAAAAAATTAAAATTATTTCAGTGGATGGAAGACTAAAGCGCAGAGCTGAGGTTGGCTGATCCATCCTAACAGGAGACTGGAAGCAACCACAGAGCACCAAACATCTGCTGTGCAGAACCACTCAGGCCTGAACACAGAGCAATTCTAGTGCACAAGATGTAAATATTCACAACATGCAGCAAATGCCACATGTTTGGGTGTTTATCTGGCTGCAGAGATGTTCCCTGTGGATGCAGCCAACACTTGCCTGGGATTTCTAGATATTCTGCCATTTTCTTGGGATATGACAAAGGACTAATAATTTGAGGAAAAGTGGTTGACTGTTCCATACTTAAAGTCCTCTGGAGGAAGATTTGGGTTGAAAAAATCCCAACACCTGCACCAGGCATGGAGGCTCCCTACAAGGGCAACAGAGGGACACCTAAATGGGACCAGCAGTGCCCCCCAGGGAGCAGGGAAACCCTTCAAACCAGCCAAAGGGAAGCACCTGTGGGAAGCAGAAACACACAATTCCCACCTCCACAGCAGTGAGTGCATTCATGGGCTTTCAGGACTGTTCACAATCAGTCATTCACATTTATTCTCATCAGGAAAAGAAGATGAAAGGATGCAGGGGCTGGTTGAGCTCTGCTGGAAGGACAGCACTGGAGCTTCATCTGAAATCCAAACCACCTCACTTCATCACAACAATGACATCACACAATGGCACATTTTAGTCTTTAAACCTAAGTACCTATTAATCTTTTCTTATTTGGGGTGAAAAAATGCATGCAAGCAGCTTCCCAGAATAATTGATCTGGCTTACAGTAAGAGAGGAGGCGAGATGTTTTAAATCAGCTTATTTGGACATAATTTATACAAAATCACTCTAGAGTTTAGCTTTTGAAAAGTACAGCATTTAATTAAATTTACATCTATTAGTCAGTTGATCAACTAGATGGTCAACTAAATCAACTAAAATGCTCAACTAAACATGAAGTTAGCAAGGCCAGAAAGTCTTTAATTTTATATTAAAATTTGCATATTGCTTTACATAAGAAAGAATCAAGACCCTCAATTTTATTTCCCAAAAATAAAACATTCTAACTGCCCTCTCACACCTGACAATCTCTTTGATTACTGCCAGCAGAGCAGGAAAGTGTTGCTGAATCTTCATCAGCACATCCGTGACAACTCCCATCCAGAACCCAGCAAGAACCAGTTTTACTTGAGAGATCCAAGTGAATTTCAAGATAAGGAGATCTTGGTTTAGTTTCTCCCATTCCTACCAAAGGGCATCTACACTTTCACCAGACATTTTCACCTCCAAACTTCCAGCTTTCCATCTGCATCATTTATGTAGACACTACAATAGTTAAGCAGCTCCCTGGGGAGGGCAGGACTGTGAAAGCATCACAGTGGTGCTGGGAACAACTCTGCAGTGTCTGAATCCCCCAGACACTATCTCAACATGTAATGGTTCCTTTTACATTAAAAAAAAAAAAAGGAATTTATGTTGAAAGCATTGGACAGAACAATTTTGTTACAAACTTTTCCAATACAAAATTCTTGCATCTGCTATTTACTTTTATCAGTCCATGACTGGACACCAACATGTACACTAACTCTGCTATTGCTAAAAGGATTTTCCACTGCTTCCCAGCTTTAGATCATGGTCTAGATATGGCAAGGAATCTTTGGAAAACCCTGTTTTCCAGTTAGCATAAGCATGAGAAGAAACAGAAGCATACCCCCAAACTGGTAACATGCAATAGAACAATTTGTTATCAGTTAATGAGACACTCTTAACACAAAGTTCCTAAATATTTGTCCATATTTCTGCAATGTTCCATTTCATTGCTGACTCATTTCAATGACTTAAACCAATTTCCTTCAAAACTTCCAAGTAATTCTTCAAGACATCCCAGATGAGCACTTAGTAAGACAAGATAAGGATACACCCATGATCTTGAAGATATGGCAGCTACCAAAAGAAGGATCACCCAACACTGCTCTAGCCCCAAAAGCAGAAATTAACCAACCAAAGACAACAAGAACTACCCTGATACCAGCCTGTGGTTAGTCCCACACTCCCATTTAAGTCAGACTAGGTTAAACACAGCAAGAAAGTTGAAGAAAGCACGTTCCTGCTCATCTTTACTAGAGATTTAATGAATTAAGTGCCCAACCACAAGGCAGCCCAAGGCATCACCTCACAGATCCGTCAATTCAAGTTGGCCCTTGACTCCTGGCACAGCTGACAAAGCAAATTTTAGAAACCATCAAATTTGGTCTTTTAGCAAAGGAATACTCTCCAAGAGCTGCTAGGAAGTTCTATCTGCAACTTTATGAGGCACTGTGGATGCTGATGTGTAACAGGGTGTATTAATAGTCTCAATACCAAAGTTCAGCCAACACAAACTCTGCCTTGTTTTGGAAAGACATCTGGGACATTAAAAAATCCACAAACCTACATGGCCCCTGAACAACTCATCTCAGGTACTTTTGTGAATCTGTCTCTGCACAGCTTTGATGAGCTGGGGGGATGCAGATCCTGGCTGGGAGCTCTGGACAGGCACAGACCTACTGCTGGCACTGCTGCACCAGGCAACTGCCCCTCTCATTCTCCAAAGGCAAATCAGCTCTGCCAGCAGAAGATGCTGTACCAGTACAAACTGCATTAACATCAGGGTGGTTTTGCTAGGATCCCTGTGTCTGTCCCTTTCATATACTTAAGCAGGCAATTTCAAAGCTATTTGGTATTTTCTGCAGCTCAAAGAAGTCTCTAGAATAATTCCCCCTCAAAATTCAAAAGCCAAAATGTGTTTGCTAGATTGTTTTGAATTTCTGATGCACCAGTGACATCCAGTAGATGCCATATTATAGAAGTGATGAAGCCAAAAATCTCCAAGCACTTAAATGAGTACTACAATATCCAGGATCAAATTACCACACACAAGCAAAAACAACAGGCAAGACCAACAAACACCATTGAAGTGATCTCAAATGTGAGTTATGTCAACAAAAACACTGGTCACAGGCAGGCCAGAAGTAACAAGCTATTTATGTTTTGCAAAATATTTTGCGGATTTAAGAGATTAAATGCCCAACTAATGGTAACAGCCAAATCCTTTTTTGTTCTATTTAGTTTTAAAAGGAAAAACACAAAGACAGCTGTTGGTGTAGTTGCTCAGGGAAGGAGTTCTGTACCAGCAATTAAAAAGACACTCATTGGAATCAATCTCTGTGCTAGAGCCCCAATAATACACATACAGGACCAAACCCCATCCACCACACTCACTAAAAACACAGCTCTGCTTCAACCTATGTTAGGAACAGTCAACCTTCCAAATTTCTCTAAAGATGAAGTAAAAGAGTTCAGAATTCTTAGACAGCCTTGGAACAGAACCACCTCCATGCATTTTACAGTATCTTGAAGCCAAGAGCTTAAATAAAGTAGATGGCTCAAGATTAAAGACAAACCAATAAGACAAATGAGGATGTCACGGGAAGGAATTCATTAGGGATGTAGGAGTGGAAAGGCAAGACTTGGTGATATCAGTTCAGTGATGTTTCATTGCAACAGAGACCTGCAGGAGATAAACATGGTAGGCAATATTTCAGATGCTCAATCTGGAGTCCAAGAGAAAATCTGAGAGTGCATTCTCCTTATCACAAGCAACTAAAAGAAGATCCTTCTTGTCTCATGAAATGTAAATTCAAAGAATCTTAAACTGGAGGTTCTGCAGCACATTCCTCTGCTTGGTCCAAGCCAGACCATGAGCAGCAGCAGCTTGATCATGATTAAAGCTGAGAGTTCCTACAGTGTTGCTCTGAGTCCTCCTCAAAAGTAGCCAAGGAAGTGAACAATTTGAAATTCTCTTAATAATTGAAAAGGAAGGAAAACTTCCAGGAAAGGGAATATCTTGGTGGAACTGGAAAAGAATAGTAATACAACAGCACTGTAGGGATTTAGGCAGATGGCAGATTGCATAATTAAGTTTAAAGTTAATTAAACAGTCATTCAAAGAAGAGAGACAATGCAAACCTACATTTACATGCACGGGCTCAGCCAAAATGCAAATTCTATGCAAATGTCCTGAACTGAGTGGATGCTGTCTTGAAATCCAGCTGTCAGAAGTAGCTCCCAGGCCCCCCAGCCTCACTAATTGACCCATTATGATAGGCCACCAGGGTCCAGCCACAGCATAAATCTAAATGTAACTTTCCACCATGAAGACAAATCAAAATAAAATGAGAAGACATCCTGTCCACACAGCTCTAAAACGAGTTCAGCAGTAATTCAAAGGACTGGAAAAGCCCAACTGGTTACCAGCAACTCTCTACAACCCAACACAGCTCTGCCTGAGCCAGCCAGCAGGATGTCTATGGGCATGGCTGTGTTTGTGCACCAGGACCCTGTGAGCCATGGGTGCAGCCATCCAGGAACCAACCCAGAGAGCTCTCTCACCTGCCTCTTTGGAGAAGGTGATTCTCCAAACAGCTCTGGCAGAAAGTCTGCCAAAATCTGCACAGAAGAGCTGAACGTCCAACAAAAAATGAACAAAGGGAATTCTTACAACACGGGGAACAAGCTGGCCACAGACAGGCAGCCTATCCCCCAGCCAGTGACTCCAGGTGGGGAAACACAGGATGTCATGGTTTGTCAGGGAGTTCTTAGGGCCATGAGCTGTCTTTGGAAGTGATTGTGCCACTGCAGCCAATCATAAAAGATTCAGATATCCAACATTCTTAAAAGGAAATACTGAGGAAGAAGCACTCTGACTTAGGAATGAAGGTAGCAAAAAAGTGGCATGTCCATGGATATTAAGGAAAGCGAGGAGTAGAGACAGATGCTCATTTCCAGACTCATGAAAACGAGGTAGGAAGGACACATATGGTGGAAGGCACATGTTGCCACTGCTCTTTTGCTTTAAGCTGCACATACTTATTAAAAACTCTTGTGCTGCATGTCCCCAGACTTCAATATGGAACTAGGGAAAATGTTCATGCTGACTTTGGCTTTCAGAAAGGGCCTAGGCTTTGAAAAACTAAAATGAAGAAAAACGCACAATGGATTCTTTCTGCTGCTGAAAACAATGCTGTGGAAACTGCTCCTGATGGCCAAGATCATGTGCTCACAACACCATGCTTCCACTTCCAAAACACTTCCAAGCATCCTCATGCTTGCAGGCTTTTGACTTCAGTAACTCTGACAGTAATTGCAGTTTTATTCAATTCCTCAGCAGGGTTTGTGTTGTAGGAGTACTACAGGAGTGCAGGAGCCAAGGATACCATTCCAGGCTCTGAACGAAGGGCTGGTGACGAAACCCATTTAGTAGCAATAGACTAAAAGTTTATCAAAATAGTTCCTGTGCTCCAGCTGTGTGCAGCAGCACAGTGGTGTTGTCAGGGAGGGGGAACATCTCTTCTGGTTTTCAGGACTCTCTGTGAACCTGCTCCACCCTGCTCCTGACCTCCTCACTACCTACTCCGCCTGATGACTGCACCCCTCCAGGCTTCCACTCCTGCCTTGGGATGTGGGTCAGGGCTGCTTCCACCCCCCTCATCCTTCCATCTTCCCTAAACATACTCCAAAATGCCTTTTGCTCTTTGTTTTATCCAGCACCTATGCTGTGAAAAGGCTTCTTCAAGACTTCAAGGAAAACACTTTAAAAACATAATATTGTGGAAGTTCTGGCTTTGATTTTTCTGGGCTTCAGTAGTTTGAGAGAAGCAAGTTGCTCAAAGATCAGAAGCAGCTAAGAGGCTTTGAAAAGCAAAATACCTGACAGGAGGTGCTAACATACTAGAAAACATTAACAGCTGAAGAAATCAAATAACTGCCTTCAGATTCCTACATATCCTGAGGTAACCCAAGGTGCTGCTGAATGTGTTCTGCTGATGAACCATTCCCCATACTATCCATTCAGCACAGTAAGTACATAAATCACAATCCCTAGCAGTGGGGGAAAATGCCTAAAAACTTACAAACTGAACAAAACCACATTTTGGCCGCTGGCTTTTATTTGCAGAGAGCCTGGAATATTCTCCAAGGCAGGACATGCCCCATACATACATCTGTGGGCTGCAGCTGCTAGCGTTGACATTTTCCTTCAGCACCCTGGGATTTTTTTTCCCTTTTTTTTTTGTCACAGAAGACATTATTTTATGCAATAGATCACAACATTTTGTTTTCCACCCTGCCCCAGCCAAGTCTCAATTCTCTGTAGCTTGGCTTTCCCCACAAGAGGGAGTTCGGGACATGCAGCTCACAGCATTTCATGGTGCCAGTGAGCAGGGGATTGGCCAGGGAGGGCAAGAGATGGGCAACAGCATTTGGGACAGGAGAGGTAGGAGCAGAGCTGGAGAGGAAGGCAGCAGAGAAAGTCCACAGCAGCCACAGGCTAGAGAGGAAGCACAAGAGCCACTGAATTCAGCTGCAGAGAACCTGGCAAATCTACCTGGATATCCATGGTAAAGGAGACACTTGGACAGTACCTGAATAACAGGCCAGACCTGACTGGGGTGCATGGCCTGACTGACTTCATGGATAGCAGAGCACAGAGGGCTTTTGCAAATTAATTCCTGTTCGAATGACAGCATTTTTCAAGGGTGGAAATTGTTATCAGGGCTTCTAAACATGCTGGTGACAGTCCACATACCACAAGCCTTGGTAAAACTGTTCCAATGGTCGTTCACCCTCACTGCTAAATTGTGCTGTATTTCAAGCCTGGATTTGTTTAGTCTCAAATGCATTATATCATAATCTGCTCAACTGAGTAGCCTATTATTGAACATCTGTTCCCCATGTAGGCAATTTACTGCAAACTCCCCTCCCCCAAGCATCTCTGTGATAACTAAAGCAGGGTTCCTCCAATCACTCACTCACGATCCCAGCATTTCATCTTCCCTATGGCTGTCCTCTGAGAATTCATCAATTCATCACCATCCACCTCAAACTGAGGGCATCACCACAGGATACAACACTCCAGAAGCTGCTACCGCCGTGCCAAAGTCACACAGAGTCCATACTCCATCTTCCAATTCCCATGCTCATCCATTACCCTTTTGGCCACATTTCACAGGAGGAGGACATTCAGCTGATTAATCCATCAAGAGCTCAGAACTTTTTTCCAAGCTGTTGCTTCCCACACCAGGTTCCTCGCACTGCTATCATGGCTCTGTGCTGGCAATCCAATAAATGGATTTTGTTTTGCCTGCTCCCAGTCCACCAAGTGATCCAGATGGCTGCCAGTAACTACCCCCATTATTCAAAACACTGCAAGTCATCAAAAAAAACCCTTTTCAATCCTACTTATATATTTTCTTCCTGATGACTGACAGACATTAAATAGCACAGGGTCAGGACATGACACTGCAAGAACCAGACACACCTGTTGGTAACAATTCTAAATTTACTGCAGCATTTAATTAGTTAGACTAAACAGGTTTTAAACCATTGCACATGTGCTGTGATTTAATTAAGTTCACACACTAACATCCATATTCACACCTTTGGCATCAAAACCCTAATCTCATAAGAAACTGACACTGAAGAGCTCAACAAGACCTTTATTAAATAAAATGATGACAAGTCAAAGATGACACAAAAGAAAATATTTAAAATTAATTAAAAATCAATTCAATTCTTCTATGAGCCTATTATTTCCCTAGGACCAACACCACACTGACAGGCATAGTTACCTGCACTACATAATGGGGGCTAGTGAGTAGAAAAAATAAGTTAAAATAGCAGGTGAACAGCAAGAAGTATTTCCACTGAGGAACATTTTCACCTAAGCACTAGTAGGTGAAGGAAGCTCCTTCATTCACAGGAGTGAGAGCTTTGCTGCCAAATGCAAGGTCCTGCTGCAGCATGGTGTGCTCAGAGCTCTGGTAAATGGCATGGAAGACAGTTATTAGATCACATATAAAAAACACAGTCCCTGCAAGGGCAAGATCTCATCTCCCCAAGAGAGGATACATCAGATATTAACTCACATACTATAGCTGATGTTTGCCAAAAACATTAGTTGCACAAGATTCAGGAATGCAACGTTTTTTTCTATCAAAAGCAAGAGAAATTTATGTCTGCGATGACGTTGCTAAACCATTAGAGAAAGGAGCATTCTACTTTTCATGTATTTTTCATATTTTTCATTTCTCAGATGGGGCCATACAGTAAATCCAGTTTTCCCTTCTCTCCTGTATCTTATTACTATGATTAACGTCATCTAAGGAACGTTACATTGAACCTGGCAAGATTAGCTACATTTTAAAGATTTCCACAGCAACCAACATTCTCCATTTACTGAGCTGATTCCATGGCCTTCAGTAGATTGCTGGCTCATGTTTACTGGTGCCAGATAGGGAGATAACAGCATTCTTGAGAACTGAACTTCACCACACAAGAACTGGACCACTAAAAAGTATCATTATCCCAGATTAGCATTACAAGAAAGGAAAAGCAGAAGCTGTGGTTCTTCCTCCAAAGTCCCTCCAGAGAAACAAAGGCAAACACACAATTACACTGCAGCTTACCATGGGAAGACAAAATACCTGAGATTTTGCCATCTTATTATGGCTGATATTCTTGAGCAGCTGTGCCCATCAAATACATAGGAAAGCCACTCCAGGATATTTCCTTTACCTATCCTGAACCTTTTAAATGTCAGGACTGCAGCCACAAGCACAACACTACCATCCAACAGCAACAATTGTTTTTAAAGCTCTGATGCTAAACACCAGCCTGCTTGCCAGCACCACTCCTCCGTGGAAGCTGCCCAAGTTGGTTAAGTACCACAGGCTGGGCAAATAAGTGCCAAGTGTCAGACAGAAGATAAATCAGAAAGGGCTGTGGAAATCTTCCACTGTTTCATGTTGTTACCCAGGAATTGTCTGCTTCTACTGAGGGGGCATGTTGACCCTAATAGATGGGCAAGATACCTCCATCACATCATAATCCTATAAAGTTTTTAGTGAGAGGAGCCTCAGGAGGATACCTAGGGAAGCTGACAGTGTTCTTCCCCAGGAAGCTGTCTGCAGATACCGACTGAGACAGTAAATCTGAACCTATTTCACAGCAATCAGCCTTGACCAGCATCCTGCTCCACCCAAGTTTCAACATCATCAAAGCCACCTCATTCCCAGGTACTCCAGCTCCCAAGATCCTCTGAAATCAAGCATGGCTGGGAGATGGTATTCCACATTTGGAGGACAGTCCTTTTCTGAAGATGTCTGGTTTCTAGGCTTTCCAGCAGACCTGGGAATGTGCTATCAAACAGCAATTCTCCCTCAAAAAATGGGCTAGCAAGTGGATGTCCTCAAAATGCAACTGAAATCTTGCTGTTCCAAATAAAACACAGCACTTGTTCTAAACTTCTTATTGACAAAGCAAAGCATCACAAATATTGAAGTTCCACATAGCAGCCATGCAAATCTCAACTCCCAGCATGTGACAGACAGATGCTGCAGAAGGAGTCAGCACTTCTGTCCTCAAGAAAAACGAGGTTTTAAGCCCTTTTATAACAACAATTTCAGTCAGCCTGAAAGAAGATTTTGATTACTAACTATGGATTGAAATGGAAAAACCTTAAGAGCCTTTGATCAAAGTCAGAAAACAACCCAAGGGACTTGATAATTTTCTGTTAAGAAAGTTTAAACCAAATTTTAGCACCCAAAGAATCTAGAGCATTGGAGATCTGAGGGAAAATACCAGGAGGAAAATTGTATTAGATTAAAAACTTTAAGCATCACAATTTAAAGTGATATTTTAGGATTATTTTCTGGTTTACTGGCTTTTGTTTGGGAAGAAACCTGAGAGCAGGAGGTTTTACAGTGATTCTCCTTGCAGAGGTTAAAACTGCACAGAAGGGAGCAACTGTGGGATTCCTCTATTTGCAGCTTTGCTTTCCCAAATCCAGGAGTGCTGATGCCACAGAGGGAATCCAACCTGCAGTCTCCTGACTATGTCATGCAAACCTTCACCCCAATAGACATTATGAATTCAAAAAGCATGGCTATTAGCTGATTTAAACGAACACAGAGTAATAGCAACCAAAATGCAGTCAAAACAGGGTTTTTCCACTCTCTCTCTCGCCCCACGTTGGGCGCCAATATTTTGTCCTGGTTTAGGGCAAATTTGTTAAAGAATCTGCAAAGGAGGGCCCCTCCAGAAAGCAAAACCCACACGGCCCCTCCTCCCAACCAGTTCAGGAAAAAATTCCTTGGAGAGAGGTGGAAAGAACCTGTTTATTTCAGGCACAGCACCCCCCAGCACACAAAATGAACAATACCCGATGACACCGCTCTGAGAAAGATGACAAAATCAGAAAGTCTCTTTCGGGGGTGGTTGCTCTGTTCTCAGTCCCTCCGGCGCTCCCGGGTCCCAGTCCGGAGCAGGTTCGAGATGGTCACAGAAACAGGAGAGGAGAAACAGTCCAGGAAGGAATGTGGACTGTTTAGCTAGAACTAGCTAATAAGCAGAAGCAAGAGCAGAAAAGGGAGCAAGCAAAGCAGCAAGCTGAAAGCAAGAGGCCAAAACAGCCCTATGTACTGTTCGTCTCTGTGTCCCTGATAAGAGAAACCCAAACAAAACTTCCACTCTTCAGAGCCGGTCTTAAAGGCACAGAACAGATGAATGGGGATACAAGCATCATAACGTCACCCCAGGACACACAGGGACAACAAAGTTCTGTTCACACTCAGCTCTCTCAACTGCAAAGCCTCCAAGAGTTAGGAAAAGCAGTTTCATTATGGAACTCCAGACAGGAACATATCAGCAGAACTGAGCTCCAGGGCTCAGAGATACCTGCCTGGGGCTCCATAAATCACTCTGCCACTGAAAGGACACTCACAGGGAGCAACCCTTGCTGCCTGCAGCCTGCCCCAGGGCACCCAAAGGGTTTTCACTGATCACATATCTGCCTTCACTATTAGCTCTGTCATTGCCAACCATGGCTAAGCCTGAGCTGAAGAGCTGTTAAGAAGAGGACAATGAAATGAAATGGTATAAAGAGAGATGCTTGCCTTTGAGATTAGCTCAAAGAGCCTTTTGGAAAGCCTACAACAGTCTGAAGAGAGCTAATTTGCGAGGAAATGTCACTCCTGAAAAGATGATACGCCTTGCTCTCATGGCAGAAGCAATTCTTGCCATCACAGCTTCACAAGGCTTGATTTAAACTGATCAAACCAGACACCTGCCTATGCAAAATAATATGACTTATATCAGCATCAAGAGAGAAATACAAGCTTTGAAGTGAGCAAATATAATCTGATACTGTGATGTGTGAGTTCTTATACCTAAGCACTTGCCTACTGCAAAATCTTCATTTCACTTAAACAAGAGTCCTAAAATACACTCAGACTGAACAGCAGAAAAGACATTTCTCTGAAACAAGTGACATATTTATTTTTTCCCATTTCTTTCCCCCCCAAGAAACTGTTTTCACATCCCTGCAAGCTTTCTGGAGGGTAACCAGCTGCAGCTACACAGGAGCGTGGCTGGGGAGGCATGCAGGGGGAAGAAGAGGAAAGGTGTCACTGCTGAGCAAATAACTTTCCAATAATCTTTCCCACAGTGTGAGTTTTCCACCTGGGAAGTCAAACACAAGGGTCAACATTTTCTGCTTTAGGTGTTTATACTAAACAAACATCCAGTTTTTAAAGGGGTTGTGCAACCCCACTTCCAACCAAAGCAGGAGGTCACTGGGGGTGTTTGCTTTTAAAAGCCAGGCTATTTTTACTTTATCCATGTGGGCACCTGCAATTTTCCTGGATATAAACTCTGTGCCTTTGAGACTCTTCATCTGTCATCTGCTCTTCCTACGCTTTAAAAGCTGAAGGAAATGAAGTCTATTATGACAGGCTAGCACAACAAATAGTGTTACAATGAACCATGTCAAAAAAAATCCCTTCCAAAAATCAAGCTCATCAACAAATTTTACCATAATCTGCATCAAATCTCTATCTGTGATCAGTCTTGCAAGCACTCATGGAAGTTTACCAACTTTAGCACATTATGTATTGCCACATCTCAAAAATAACCCAGAAAAAGCATATTACCTCCCCCTCTTGAGACTTAGGGCTTAGTTTTTAAGACTGATTTAGCTAAACAGTTATTTAATTTTCAATTTAAGAGTTGTGATAGGCCTCAGGCTGATCTTACCCAGCTGAGAAATCCATCTCTCTTGTACTTGTTACAGAGAATTTAACATGGTGACATTTATGTGTTCCTTCAGTAGTAGTGCATAAGATCAGGCTACCAAAGTATTTCAGCATAAATAACACGCAGAGAAAGTTTTAAACCATTACACTGAGAAATGAAATTTAAAGTGTCTGGTTTTGGTTCCTTGTTCATGCTGTGTTCTGAGGTTCTTTTAATAAAAATTTTACTTATGCCCCTAAGTAGGCTTTTTGCCTTAAACATCACATTTAAGAGGTACATTCACTTCAGTACTGCAAAATGTGGCCTCTTTGTTACTAACAGCAAAATTTCCTGGAATCAACACTTTCTATCAGGAACTGGCTATTATACAGACATCTTAGCCCCTGAGTATTGGATTTACCTGGACCAAAAGCAAACCAGCACTCCAGATTCAAAGAACCAATGCAAAGAAAAGCATGATTGTGCCCTGAGTCAGCTCAGATCCAGTGGTCTTATTAATTTGGACTCTACACCACAGAAATTGGGCTCTTCTAGACCTGAGCTGATCCTGGAAGCAGCACAGCCACAGTCACAGAGTTTAGGCCAAGGAATTAGGTCCTGCCAGCACTGAGTTGGCTCCACATGAAGGCATTTGCACATGCCACATGGCTTACTTGTAAACCAGGACAAAGCCACCCACAGGTAACCAAGGGCTGACTAACTTGGACAGAGCAGGACTGGCTCCTGTTAACTCATTCATGACTAACACACTGCATTCAATTCCACAGTAATTGTAGCAAATGGACCAAACAATTCATCAGAGTGAACTCACCTTGGGCTCGACCTGGAGACAAGTGACTGTTTTTTCTGGCATTCACTGCCAGCACATCCTCACCAAACTGTTCAGTCAACAAGTGTCCAGCTGCTGCATCAGTGTTGGCAGGATATCTGCCTCGTTTCTTGTGTTTCTTCCTCCACAGGTCCTCCTCCTCCCTCTCATCAGAACCAGAAGATTTCTGCAGAGCCCCTCGGTGTCTCAGGCTGTTTGATGCTCTCCCACCAAGGCTGTCACTCACATTTGACAGGCCAGATGCAGCTCCACGCTGATACACATAATAGTCTTCCTCCACCTCCAAGTCTCCCCCTGGACTAACAATGGCATTTCTTTTAAGAGAACATCTGTTCAGAGCACTCTGGGGTTTATCGTTCTCAAACCCAGGCAGGGGCTGCTCCAGGTGAGATGTTCTGACCGGTGAATAGCTGTGCATGTTTATCCCATTCCTGACTGGATTATCCTTCACCAGGCCTCTCCTCAGAGGCAGGTCCAGATCCAGGCTGGGGTCATTGGAGAAGCCTTCCTCCAGCTGCATCTTCTGTGCAATGTGGTTCAGGTAGGACTGGAAGCGGCCGCTGTGGTGCTTTTGCACCAGCCTGGCGTAGGCGCTCTTCTGGGAGGCAGCAGCAGCCTTGCTCAGCCCCTCCTTGGCACCCTGGGCAGGAGCTGCACTTCTCACGTGCCCCAGCTGATCCATAGCACAGTGAAAGGCCCGAACTTCTGAGAGTTATAAACAGATACAGAGGAAAAAAGGTTTATTTTCGTGAAACAGAGAGTCAAATAATTGATTACACCAAATGACACAAAAGTATAACGTTTTTGCTGAAAAGGAATTCTGGGTTTATAAATTATTCCAGTGTGGGGAAGGGTTTTCACAATGTACTCAACATCTGCCCTGCACCAAACCCCTGTCCATAACCTGTGAGTGACCACAGCCCATAAGCTGTACCTGCTCACACACCACATAAATACACAGGATTCCTTTAATCTGCTCTTCCTTGCCTTTGAAAAAGCCAGGAAAATTAAAGCAGCAACTGACAGACTGACCAGAAGCATCAGTTTAGAGGTTATCAGAAACAAAATCTTGTCATGTCCAGCCTGGGGTCCTCAAAAATAACTGCATCCTTACTGAAGCTCTTCACTGCTGCTGTCAAAAGCAAACGCTACCTGTCACCTCCCTCCCACAGTGACTGACACTTCTCCACAGCACAGGACAGTTCCTTCAAACACCAGGACTACCCATTTCAGTTTGTCTTTTTAGCCATGAACTCCCTCTTAGTGCAATAGAAGTAAAATAATAATTGTCTTGCAAGAGCTCCTAATTCTTACAGGCTGAGACACACTGCCTGCAGCTCCATCCAGCACCATTCTGTAGATGGTGTCACATCTCCACCTTTGCTGCACAAGTGTGAAACTTAAATAGATCAAGCGTTTTCCAATCCTTTTTCAGGTGCTTTAGCTTTTAAGCTTTTGAAGCAAAACAACCTACTAAATTATGCTCAGCTACTTGGAGGTAAATTACAGGTATACACAGGACATAGCAATGATTTTTGCTGTATGTAAAATCAAAGAAGAATGTAGGAATTTCTCGATAATGGGGCCCAGTGCAACTGCTGGCTTATGCATGTTTTCATAAAAATGCCTCTTTTCATTTCAGGACAAGTTTGAAGCTGAACAGCTGAATTTCACCCCAGCTGGTACATGAAGAAATTCAGGGCTCACTGTCATCTCTGCTATCCCAGAAACATGGGGCACTGGACTCTAAGTTTAAATAAAGGATACTGCCCCCCATTACACCTCTCCCTTCCTTTCTCTAAGCACAGGGATGTTGGCAGGATGGAATACAGAGATCAGCAAAAGTGAAATTTATATTCACTTCCGTACTCCCACCACGCTTGGAATTGTTCTTTGCCCTTCTCAGCCCTCTTCTCCCTTTCACTGTTGTTGCACAGAGGATGAGCACCCAGGCATTCTCCTCCATGCCCACCCTGCCTGGGAATGGGGCATTGCCCAGCAGGGCCAGCTCCTCCTTGGCATGCCCACTGCAGCCCTTTGGGAGAAACAATGCACACTGCACCGGGATGTACTTTAACTGGGCGCGGATGTGAGCAGGCTTCACAAAGCAAAGCAAAAATTAAAAATCCCTGAACAAATAGGAAAAATTCTTTCTGTGGTTTGTGATTCTTTTTCCTAAGATTTTCCATTGGTGCTGGCCAATTGCTAAACTCTTCTAATAGACTGACCTGCCACCGAGCTGTTACCAAACACACAGGTAGGCCTACACCAGCTTGCTTCGGACGTCACCTTCTCCTGTTGCCAATGCAACAGAAGCAGATAACATTTATAAAAGCCAGTGAGACTACTCTTCAAACAATGGTTTGGTTCCAGGAGACAGGAATTTGTCATTTTCCAGTAAAGAACAAACATTGACAGCTTGCCTTCACTGTATTTTCTACAGTTTTAACCACGTGAGCAGCCAACAACTGCAGCACTGAAATATACAAGCCCTTGTACATTTCAGTTTCATTGTTGTCTTCTGCGGGCAGCCAGGAACTGAAATGCTCCCAAAGGCAGAGGTGGGTACAGGTACAGCAGAGGGAAGGCAAAGGTGGATACAGGTACAGCAGAGATGGGTACAGGTATATCCGCCCTGCCTGGGCACGGAGATGAGGGCGAGTGAAACGCCACGATGGACGCGCAGAGGGAGGACACGGACACTCTCAGGGCCGGGCCCGGCATGAAAGCCGCCCCTGTTATTGTCACCCGGCTGGCTCTGGGGATCGCCGCTGGCCTCCGTCACACCACCCCGGGGTGTCCAACTCCCCAGGCAATGCTCCAGCTCCAGCAGCACAGAACCCCCGGCACCCTCTCCCACCACGCGTCCCCGGTCCCTCGGGAGCGCGGCCCGGGCCCGGACCGGCCGGACGGGACAGCGAACCGCGGGGCCCGGCTGCGGCGGCGCTGCCACCGGGCTGACCGGGGTTGGGCGCCGCCGGGCCGGGCCCCGCTGTCCCCCCTCCCCTGCCCGGGGCCGGTCCCGGGGCCGGTCCCGGTCCCAGCCCCGCTGCCGCCCCCCGCCCCGCTCACCGGCACCGAGGCCGCTCCGCTCCGTTTGAATGTCCCAGCGCCCCGTCCGCTTCCGGGGCAGCGGCGCCTACGGGCCGCGGCAGGGCCCAGAAGGGCTCAGCGCGAAGCGCTCGCTCTGCGCCCGGCGCGACAGGGCGGGCGGGGGAGCCCCGCTGAGGGCTCGGGTGTCCCAGCGCCGCTGAGGGCTCGGGTATCCTAGCCCCGCTCCCGCTCTGAGAGAGATCCCCGGGGCAACGGGAGCCTCCGGCAGCCTTGGCTCCTCTCGGCCAGGCACAGCCCGTGAGGCGGGCGGCCCACCGCGGGCTGAGCTGGGGCATGGCGGGGCCGCGGGAGGTGCTGCCGCCCGGCCCGGAGTGTCCCCCACCTGCCGGGTTTGCACCACCGGGATCCCGGGGGGTTTGGCAGCCAGCCACCCGCTCCTAGCCGGGGCCAGCGGAGCCTCCTGGGGTGGGTCGCTCCAGCTTCAGGCCAAGGCTCCAGCTTCATCCAAATTTGTGCCCAGATCAGTGGAAAAAGCATAGATTAGCTGATCTGATATTGTAAAGATCTGAGTCTGGTGTTGTTCCCGAGGAAACTCAGCTTTGCAAGCACCTGTACCTCCAAAAGCCCATGGGGAAATCTCCTTCAGCACCTACATGGGCTCACCTGCACTGCAGAGAAGAGCAGGCTCCAGGATCCCCTTCCCTGAGCTCTTTGGGATCCCATTCATGAGCTCTTTGGGATCCCCTTCCCTGAGCTCTTCGGGATCCCATTCCCTGAGCTCTTTAGGATATTCTTCCCTGAGCTCTTTAGGATATTCTTCCCTGAGCTCTTTGGGATCCCCTTCCCTGAGCTCTTCAGGATCCCATTCCCTGAGCTCTTTAGGATATTCTTCCCTGAGCTCTTTAGGATATTCTTCCCTGAGCTCTTTGGGATCCCCTTCCCTGAACTCTCCAGCTCCCCTGGCACTGGAAGTTGGGCAGAGCCAAACCTGCTGATCCCCTGCTGCCCCACACCACAGCACCCAAGGAGTGACCGAGCCCTTGGTGCTGAGCAGCAGTCCTGACCTCCTCCAGGATAAGTCGGAGCCTGTGGATCAGAGGGTGTCATTAAAGCATGAGACCAGAGTCAAGCGCTGGCACTTTTATTACCTCCTCTTTTTGTGACCACAGACCTCTCACAAGGCTTTATAGCAGAGTCAGAGCCAGGCTCTGACTGACTGAGAATATGTAGTTTGCTCACCCTGGTGTTACCTGCAACTCAGGCTGTGTTTGCCAAAGAATTTCAACCAGAAGAAAATCTGGAGATCAATAAACTGTCCTCATGGCACCCCCAGTCCCATTTGAGCTGTCTGCCTGGAGAATGCCCTCACTAGATGGAGGAAGGATCCAAAGGGACCTGAACTGGTGTCTCCAGGCAGGGCTCTGATGGAGAAAGGCTCTGTTTAGTCTTCATTTTGGCAGGAACATCTGAGCAGGCATCCATGCTGCTCCTTCACTCAGGGTGGGGAATACACCAGCCCCACAGTCCTTATTCTTCATCCTGCAGATCAGGGCACATTGCCTGGTGTCAGCCACCTCTAAAGGCCATGAGGCCACATCTGCTCAGGGTGCAGCATCACCTGTGGCTCCCAAACACCAATGGCCCCTCAGCATTCCCACAGCCAGCACTGCTGAGCCTCCATGAGGCCGGGGCAAGCCCAGAGCCCTCCAGCTCCAGCGCTCGGCTGGGTCGAGGGAGCTGCCCTGAGAAAGCACCAGGCTCTTGTGGGGACCAAGGGCAGCAAGCACAGACCTGCCTGACAAGGACAGTCACATCCTCCCCAGGGCCAGGATGCCACCAGCACAGGCAGTGTCTCATTTGCAGGAACCATGCAGAGCCAGCAGCCTCTGCCCACGACCTGCTGGCACTGATGCCAGCTCATCAGCTGCCCCACCCTGGCAGCTCTGGCCACCTCAAGGAGGAGAGTGAGCACTCTGCTCTGCTCTGCCATGGCTGAGAGGCCCCACGCTGGCCAAGAGGCAGCGAGCAGCTATCTTCTGTTTGAACAGAGCCACCAGTCACACAGCAGCTGCTCCCAAGGGACACAAAGACAGAGCAGCGAGACCATTTCTGCTGGAGCTGGCCCCATGGGTAGCATGGCCACACAGGATCACCCTGTCAGGGGGAGGATGTGTGCTGCCCTTCTTCCCCCTGCTCTCCGGGCTGCTGATAAAGCAAGGAGGTTGGCACTGGGAGGGTGGGTGCTCTGAAGGCAGGGTGGTGGCACAGCCCCAGTGCTCAGGGCTGCCCCATGCCACCCATTCAGGCTGCCCTTGCTGCATGGAGGAGAGCAGGGATGGGGTGGGGGCACCCAGGACCTCCAGCCCCACTGTCCCCCTCCCTGACCAGCCAGGTGGGAGCAGCAGCTCCTCTCCATGTTGCTGAGTCACTCTGTGTCTCTGCTCCTCTTCACTCCAGTGGGGATGAAGCCAAGCTGGGAGTTTGGCCAGGCTGCCCCCTGCACCAGGTGGTGCCACCAGCAGCAGTAGCTTCAGCACGCCTTGGTCCTTCCACAGACAGGAGAGGAAGAGGGGAGGATTCTGTGCTTGGTGGTGCCACTGCCAGCACTGGGCCTGGGGCTTGCAGGGATATCAGGTGTGGTGAGAAGGATGTGGCTCCGTGGCTGGATGCCTCTGTCACTCTCACCTCCTGTCTCCAGCTGGGCCCTGCTGCACAAGGGGCCACTGTCTCCAGGAGGTCAGCAGAGCACTGCTCAGCCCTGCTCTCCTGGTACCAGCTAGGAATATGGGAATCTTGTCTGCTCCATGGCACAGGGCCTGTGTCTGTGCCCTCTTTTGCTCTACCCCATCCCTGACCCAGATGAATGGGAATTACAGCAAATCTGTGTCTCCCTCCCAGTGCCCCGTGGGCACACAGAGGATTCTGAGTGGCTGGGACCAGCTGCATGCCCATCCTTCACACACTTTGGAAGAGGTCACAGCAAGTTGGTGCCTTATGCAGGATCTCAAACACAATCCACCAGGGAAGGGCTGCACTGCTTCAGTCTCACCTTTGGCTCCATCTTCCATCCACACCATCCTCGTGGCTGCTGAACAGAAGGGAGCCATTGCCTCACTGCTGCTTCCCTGACCCCCCATGGCATCTCATGGGCTTTCCAAAAGGGAAAGGTCCCTGAGCAGATTTTTCCCCTGCACTCTCATTTCCTGGGGTCCTGTAGCAGCAGGCCCAGCCCGGTGCCCTGGCTTGCTTTCCCACAGCACAGGATTATCTCACCATCTTCCCCCAGGCAGTAACTGGGAGCTGCTTCCCGGCTGGGAGGCTGGAACGTGTTGTGGCACCTCGGCCGAGGTGAGAGCAGCGCTCGGCTGTGGCTGCTTGGCCGGGAGCTCCCCCGCTTACGGAGCCTTTGGCTGCTCTGCCCCGGTTCCAGCAGGGCCCGCCCGGCCCTCGTTTACATCAGCGTTAATCAGCAGTGACTGGCCAAGGGGCTGGAGCCACCCCGGGCTGACTCAACAGGGGAACCCTGCATGGGAGCAGAGCAGCTCCTCTGACGCTCCCAGGTGCTTCCTGCAGCCCACCCGGCTGAGCAGAGGCTGCACTTGGAAATGCCCCCTGCAAACCCAAAGGTCGCCTCTCACAGTATTTCGGGGTGCAGAGGGTGCCCTGCCTCTGCCTCCCTGCTGTTGTCTGCAGGAGAAACCCACATGGCACAAGAATGTGCTCAAAGGCAAAGCAGGGCTGTGAGTTTGTTCTGGAGCCTCTGAGCGTCCTTGGAAATGTCTTGATTGCAGCAGCACCACCCAGCATGAAGCCTGAGTCTGTGTCCTTTTGACATCTCTCAGGCACTGGGAGTCATCTGGGCACTTGGCCGGGGGACATAAGCCATGCTCAGGGAGGATAAAGGGGAATGCGACAGATTTATTACCATAAATAAGCTAAAAACCATCTCTGTCCACAGTAGATACCATCTGCTGTGTCACAACACTTGTGGTCTTGTCCCACCCGTCCTTCAGCTTGTCCAGTCTTCTCCTGAGCCCTCCGTACCTCTGGTTGGGAAACATGCCACCCAGGATCAGGACTGATGGGTTCCCATCGCCTTCATTGCCTGGAGGAACATCTGCAACTCACCCCAGGCGGGGGGCAAGGTCTGCCTTGCCTTTGTTTGTCCAGTCCGGGAAGGGAGAACTGGACCCCAGCAAAGAGGGACAGGCGGAGCAGAAGCAGGTGAAGGAGGCAGTGGAGGAAGGAGGTAAGAAGCCAGGGTAGGAGCAGGGTTAGCGCCTTGCAACTTTAATATAGGTCACCTAGATTTGTCTTTTGGATATCTTTAAGTCTCTTCTGCTTGTTGTAATGGTCAAATCTCTTTTATAATATATCCCTCAGTTTTCAGTGTGGAGGGCCTTCCAGTGGCAGGACTGAGCCTCCCAAAGGTGCTCAGAGTGGCTATGGATGACACCAAAGCTCCACAGGTCACATCAGGGACAGGAGCTGCCCTGCACTTACTGAGCTTGTGGGCAGCAGGGCTGGGGGACAGAGTGGGTCAGAGCACATGGGGCAAGGGATGTGCAGTGACTTCAAACCCCTTCTGATGCTCCCAGGGAGGTGGAAAAGGTACTTTCCAGAAGGGCAGGAGCTAAGGAACCACACTGCTTTGCGGTGCCAGGGGTAGGGACTCCCCCCACCAGCCCGGATCTCCATCCTGCATCTCCCACTCCACTCACCAGGATGGGACTGAACCAGCCCCACGGGGACCGGGGTGGGGATGGGTGATGAGTGGGGACAGCACACCGAGGGCACGGGGGATGCTGCGGTGGGGACCGCGGGCTGAAGGGTCGGTGGGCACGTCCCAGCCCCAGCAGCCCGGGAAGGCAGGAGGGGCTGCTGCGTCGGGCAGGCGGGGCACCGAGTGAGAGCGACTTATCAGTATTAGCTCATGTGAAAGCTCGGTGCCTTTGTATCTCAAGCAAACACCGGCCATTATGCCCCAGCAGGCCGGCATTGTTATTCTGTCTGGTCGCTAGAGGTTAGGGCTGTGGAGCCCTGCACGTCCACAGCGGCTGCCTGGGGTGGCAGCGGGGCCACCGTGACCCCCTGCAGCCGGCAGAGCTCCCCGGGCACGGGAGCTGCCGCCTCTGCTGCTCCCAGGCATGGCCAGAACCCAGCCAGACCCTCATCGTGTCCACAAGGCTGCCCCACCACTCGTGGTGCTGAAAGCTTCCTCTTGCAGTGCCAGCCCCCTGCCCCAGCCAGGCTCATGCAGGGCTCCTCAGCTGGCACCTGCACAAACTCCTTCCCAAAAAGAAAAATAAAAATATGCAAAAAGCCCAAACTTGGCTTTAGTGGGATCTCAGTGGGATCACTCCCTTTTAGGAGGCCAAAGGCTTGACCACCAGCACTGCCGAGGACAGCACGTTTGGCTCTCTGCCTCCCAACACTCCCCTGGGGTTTCCCACACCAGGGGCTCCAGGGTGACTCTCCAGAAGCCCAGAAGTTTTGCCCTGAAGAACCGATGCCAAAGGGACTTCCTGGGAACCTGGAGTGGGTTCCCAGGAATCAGTTCAGAGGAGCTGGAGGATGTTTGTGTCTGGCAGGGGGGCTGCAAGGGAGCTGCTGCTGATGCCTTTTTTGGGGGTGACAGGGGTTTGCACAGCCAAACCAGGTGGAAGAGGCTGCTGCCAAGCCAGGATGTGCTGCCACCAGAGCTGTGGGGCTGGTGAGGACCTGCTCTCCAGTCCTGGGGTGCACATAGCACAGGAGGGCACAGACATCCTTCCCCTGAGGCACTGGTGGCATCTGGCTCCACCACTGGGATGGAGATTCCCTGGATGCAGGCTGGGGGTCCATCCCCACAGGCCTGTTGGATCTCTTCTCAGGATCTGCACACAGCATGGCTCCCTGCAGGGATGAATGTGATATCCATAACTCATTCTGGGGCTTTTCTGGGCCATCACCCCTTTGGGCAGTTCCTATTCCCAAAGGGATGCTCAGTGCCAAAATCAACAAGCCTGGGATGATGTTGGGACCCCGAAGCTGTGGGTGAAACACTGCCAGACCCCCATTTCTGGAGGGAAGGCATCTGCAAAAAGGAGGAAAGAGACAACTGTGGCATTTAGCTTGGAAAATCCCAGCAACCTGCCCCTAGATCAGCTGCAGACCTGAGGCTGCCAGGAGCTGGAGGCAGTGCAATTCTTATCCTCTGAGGACTGATGCAGAGGGAGGCTCGTGGTGTGGAGTCACCCGTGCGTTAGAATTGCTTCATTTTATTGACATTCAACAAAACCCTGAGACATTGTGTTCCTGCTCCCACCAGGGCAGTGAGGCATCCCAGCTCCAGAGCACAGATATCCCATTGTAGCCCTGGGAAAAACACCCAGAATGTCAGGAGGAGACTGTAGCATCCTAGGAAGCCCAGGAGGAATGGCAAATCCCAAAAGGCAAAGCCCTGGGAGAAAAACACACTGTGCCTGTGAGGATATCAGCATTTCTCTAGCAAAGACCTGTGAGTCTCTGCCTGGGGCTTGTCCTTTTCTCCTCAGCTTTGCCACTCTGGGGAGTTTTGGGAGGGGTCAGAGAAGCCCTCTTGGTCTCTAACCCTTGCAGCACGCACAGCCCCATTCTTGCCTGCCCCATCAGGGCAGCCCTGTGGGCTGTCTCCCCATCACCATCCCAGTTTGGGGAGAGGGGATATTGGCCATGCCTGTACCCTCCGCCAGAGCCCTCTCCCAGACCCAAAGGAAACGGGGGAAATGCAAAATCCCGTAGTGTTTCCTGTAATGCCTCATTCAGCAGCAGCAGCAGCATCCAAAACAAACACCAGGGATGTCAAACAGGCCAAAATCTCCATCAGTGTTTCAGACCCCAGTGTGTGGAGCCACCCCATCCCCAAGACAGCCTGGTGGCTGCTGGGACTGGGGGCTATAATGGCCAGGTCTGAGCTGCCAGGCAGTGCTCCTGCCTCAGGGGCTACAGAGTTATTCCCCAGAAAACCTTTCTTTAAAGCATCCTCAGGAGGCACATCACCACAGAGGTGGGACCAGATAGTCCCCTGCATGCACCAGAGGCTGCTCATCCATCCCAATAATGAAAATTGAAATCTCTCTTCAAATTGCTTCTCACTGAGCTGGCTACCATCAGACCCCTAGAGAGGTACTCTAAAACCTGAAAAAAGAAAACCAACTGTGAAGAGCTCCTGTTTTGGCACATCAAACCCTTGGTGACATTCTCTTGGTGAACACAGCACACATCATATTCCTGAGGGCTGGTGGTTGGTGGCTGTGCTGGAGGGCAAGCAGCTCCTGATCCTAATGGCTGCTTCATCTTTGGACCTCCTCCATCCCACCGCCTGGGATGGTTCTTGACCAAAGCTCCTTGGGTTGGCCACTGGTTATGGGAAAACATCAGGCCCTCTGGCATCACCATCACATGCTCTCAGCCTCCTGATGTCTCTTTTTGCTAAGGGATGATTGGCTTTCACATGGCATCAGCTGAAAATCCTCATCCTAGGCTTATCCATCTCTTGGGCAGGAAATGCTCTCCTGGCCCAAGGCAGAAGAAGAGACATAAATCTGGTCAGTGATTTCCCAAATCAATAAGGAACATGCTCCCTAAGGAGAAGTGAATTGAATAAGGAGATCAATCGCTGGCTGTTACTGCTACAGTAGCAGCTTGCTTCAGACTTGAGTCCACATTTCTATCCTGTGAACCTTCTTGACATGATCCTCTGGACAGTGCCTGGAACCTGGCTCCTGATTTCAGCCAGGAGAGCCAGGGCCCCACTGCTGCCCAGCAGGGTGCAGCCTCAGCCCTTCCTTGTGATGGGGCCAGAACACCCCATGCTGCTGTCACACAGATCCCCATGACCCATCTCCTCCCACTCTCCACATCATGCTGGCACTGGTCACACTTGGATGAATCCCTCTCCATCCTCAGACAGGGACGTGTGTCCTCTCTCACACACAGCACAGTCTCTGCCCCTTCCCCACTCCCTACACACACCAAAAGTCTCCATATTCAGGGCTCACCCCACTTCACCAAGATTCACCAGCATCCCCACAGCAGCCCATTCCCCATAATCCAGGTTTGACACTGGTATTCTCAGGGACAGGCCAGCCCTGGTGCCCCTCTCTCCTCCTGGCTCTCTTTGTAGCCCTGGTGCAATAGGGAAGGGTGTCACCCCCTCCATCCCACCCCACAGGTGTCCATCCGTCCTTGTGCAGCTGTGCAGGATCCTATTTGCTCTCCAGTGCCTGGAGAAGACCCCTGTGAGCCCAGCCCTATCTCTCCACTTCTCATTTTCCACACATGCCTTGAGTCTGCCAGTTCTCATCCTGGGTGATCATCCCACAGGGCTGTGCGCTAATGAAGGTCCATCCCTTTAAGGGTTAAAAGCTTTCAGGCCCGCACCCCACCAAGCAAAAGGGTTTCACACTCTTAACCCCTTCCTGCACACCTCTGCTCCAGCTCTGAGCTTTTGCCACCCCAGCGGATCCGATCTGGTTTGAGTTAAGTCTTTGTGTGCGCCGGGCTCTGACTTCGGCAGAGTAATTTGAATAACAAGACTAATTGGATTTATAAAGCACAGCCCTCCCTCTCCCCCCCCAAACCCGAGGCTCTGCACAGTGTGACAAAGAAAACACACTAATGAAAACCACGCTAGTGAGAGCCCAGGGCAGGGACAGCCTCCTGCGGGCGGGCACTGGCTGGGACCTGACCGCCCTGTGGCGTTTGTGGGATGCTCTGATCCCGCGGCCGAGGGCAGCTGGAGCAGCTCCGGGAGCGACCCCGACCGGCAGCGTGCGAGGGGGGCTGGTGGTAAGCGAGGTGGCCCTTCCTGCCCACACTGTGGCATTTCCCTGCAGCCTCGGCCCGTCTCCTTCCCCGCCCCGGCTCCACCGGGAGAAGCCAGGGGACAGGCTGCCCACAGCAGCAGGGCAGGAGCCAGCGCAGCCAGAACGCTGATGGCAGGGTTCTGTGGGGGTTGCTGAGCTGCTGGTGGCCTCGGGCACCCCGACATCCCTGGAGAGATGTCATCTCTCCTCCTGTGGAGACCCAGGCTCAGCTGCTGCTCGCCTTTCCCCTTGCTGATGGGGGTGGTGGTGCAGAGCCCCCATTCCTTGCACCCTGGTGAGGCTGGCTGCAGCATTCCAGCCACACTTTGTGTGGGACAAGGACTGAGCCCCGAGAGAAGGGGCCTCTCTCTGCTCCTTGCCTGCACCCACGGCTCTCTGGCACCCGGGGTCGGCTCTAATCCCGGCTCCATCACTTCGCTCTGCCTGCACGCAGACAAATGCCCAAGCACAGCTTCACACTCAGAAAGTCCAAGTTGTCTCCACCTGGCAGGCACAATGGAAAAAACACCGAGACCTTCTCCTTCCAGCTCCCGTTCACATGGAGCTGAAAAGCTGATCTCGTTTGAAGTGTCCCGTGCCCAGTAGCCTGGGCTGTGGAGGAGGAAACATCTCCCTGCTCCTGAGCAGGGATCCTACAGACCCCCAAAGAGCCATGGTCCCCCAGCAGGGGCAGCTTCCCAGAGATTTGTGGAGCAGCAGAGCCCAGAAAGACCAGGATACACAGCTGGAGGAAAGGACCAGACTGAAGCAGACTCCAGGGACAGGGGAAAGAGCAGAGAATGTTTCCCTGGTGTCGGGGAAGGGATTTGGGGTGCAAATCCAGCTTAATGCAGTTCAGCCCTGGATGCTCCTGCAAAGAAAGGGGTGTCTTTCCTCATACCAATAAGAGCATTCCTCCTGGACAGAGGGCCAGGGACAATGCTCAGCTCCATCTCCAGCAGAGCTCCAGAGCCGCCCATCGCCAGCCCCAGCAGCAGCAGAGGCACAAATCCTGCCCTGCCAGCCAGGGAAGGGGAAGGCTGAGAGCAAGGGGCCTCCTCAGAGGCCCAGGGATCCACTGGGGTTAATCCCAGGATCACACCTTTCTCCTGTACCCTCTAGCTCCGGGAGCAGGGCAGAGGGAGGCCGGGCTGCACAGGGGTCAGCCAGTGAGGTCCTGTCCCCATAAGGGACCCTGTGACACTGACTGTGCCCTGCAGAGGACATCCCCAGGGTGCTGGAAAAGCCCCCATCTCCAGGGCCAGGAACACCCTCAAGGTCCTCCCAGAAGCAGAGGGAGCAGGTCAGTGCCCTGATCCGAGAGATCCACTCAGGTGCCCTCAGGAAGCACCGCTGCCCCCTCCATCCCTTTGTGTCCCCCATGTCCCTGTCATGGAGGGCAGTGGCCCTGCTCCTGCCTAGCAGGGATCTGGGAGGCACAATTTCTGATTTAATCCTGGATGTGGGGGAAAAAAAGAAAAAAAAAAAAAAAAGAAAGGTGCTTTTTGCGCTTATTGCTGCCTTTTGGGATGAATCCCGCACCGGGACCACCCCCCGCCTGGCCCGTGTCCTTCCGCGGGAGGTGAGCGGGGCAGTGCGGGAGCCGAGGGGCCGCGGGCAGCCGGCCAGGGAGGGCACGCAGCTCCAGGGGGGCCAGGGGCGTTTGGGGGAGGCGGGGGCATCAAGCCAAATGCCCCCCGCTTTCCCTTTCGGTTCTCCGGCTCCCGGAGCTGCTTGTCTGGTGTCATTTGTTACTGCCAGGGGAGAGGGGATACCACCACCCCCCCTTTAAATTCCTGCTATTGTGGAGTGCAGGCCGGGTTGGACCTGGGTATTTAGATGACATCACCGAGCAGGTTGGGTTATAAAATGAATGAAGCAGAAAGCAGCCCAAGTTCACTAGCTCGGCACTTCGCAGGCGGCAGGAGGGACCTCGGGGCTCCGCTCTGAACTTTGCCTGCCGCCGGTGCCGTCCTCTCCCCGGGGCTGCGCTCGGCTCCCCGCTGCCCCCCGGCCCCCCTGCCGCTCGGCCCCGCAGGATGCAGATCTCACCCTTGCTGGCTGGTGGACTTTTACTCGCGCTGCTCTCCGTCAGGCTGGAGGCGAAGCCGGCGTCTCAGCTCCCACAGAAGGTACGGCTGGAGCTTTCTCTTTTCTCCGGCTCTTCCTCCTCTCCCGGTCCCGCTCAGAGCTCTAAGGGTGCAGGGGGAATCTGGGGTGCCTGTGGGGTGGCAGACTCATTGCAAAGAGGAGTTTTTCTCTCCGCATGGGCTGTTTGTCTGCAAGGGGGACTCCCTGCTTCTCCAGGCTGTCCCGAACGTCCGGAGGCTGGAGTGGGACGCGGTGCAGCCCGCGGGATCGGGGCAGGGGAGGCGGCAGTGCGCTCCCCGCAGTCACCCTGGGACCCCTCCGTGCCGGGCACCGGGAGGGGAGCAGAGCCGGAGCGGGGCAGCAGCAGGTGCACGGGGGACAGGGTGCGGGAGCAGAGCCCTCCGGGCAGTCCCGGCCAAACAGGCCGGGCAGGGACACACAGGTGGCTGTCCCGTCCCCGCGTGCCCCATGGAGAAGGGGCGCCCCAAATGAGAGTGTCCCAAGGACCTGGTTGTCCCGAGATGCTGAGGACGAGGGATGTGCCCGAGGCCACCGACACTGGGTGGTGCTGCCCTGAGCTCTGGGCACAGAGATGGGGACCCGGTCTGACGAGTGCCCCAGGGCAGCAGTGGGATGGGAGTGGCGGTGTCCCTAAGGCACCGGGGTGCAGGCTGAAGAAAGTGTTGATACAGGGGGATTTTGGGAAAATTAATGAGGATGAACATTTCCAGGGCTTGGTGGGCAGCAGCTCTGAGCAGGGAGAGAGATGGAAGGCCTGGGAGATGGGGGAACAGTAAGGAAGGAGGTGTGTCCCTCTAATTGTGGGTCAGAATTCGAGGATTGGGAGGACACAGAGAGCATTAACTGGGGGAGGGAGCAGCAGGGAGGAGGATCCCTGACCTCCCCGCCATTGCTGGGGACAGTCTGCAAGGCAGTGCACGGGGAGCTGTGGGGTAGGACCCCTGCCCGTAATCTGAAGAGGTCTGTAAACTGGTGAGGGATGCAGTGACCGAAGTGATCTGAAATGAAAGGACCTGCCAGCTTTCAGACCCCTTCAGATTATGGCTGGGGGGAGGACGGGATGGAAGGGGACGACTGGTTAGTGACAGCAGCACAGTTGAGGTGTGCAGCACCACCAGCCCTTTGGTGGATATGCAGTGACCGGGACAGGAAGACACCGCTATGGTGTGGGTCGGGGGGATGCTCTGACCCCAGGGTAGGGAGCACGGATTTCGGGAGGGGAGAAGATGCCGTGGGCACAGCCGCGGGGTGATGGACTGCCCTGCCGGGCACAGACCCAGTCGAGAGTTTGCATCGCAGGGGGGCTACACCGACCCCTCTGCGCCTCCCTTACGGGAGGTCCCCAACACTGATGGGGATGGCTGGGGACGGCGGCGCTCTGACCCTCTCCTCCCCACAGGCCTCCCGCGGGTCGGCGGCAGCGGCGGCAGCGGCGGGTCCGCCCGAGGCGGCGGAGCGGGAGAAGGAGCGGGAGAAGGAGCGGAGCGGCGGCGGCGGCGGCTCGGGCCCGCGGGAGGCGCGGGAGGCGCGGGCCGAGGCGCGGCCGCGGGCGGGCTGGGCGCGGCTGCTGCAGGACCCGCCGGGCCGCCGCCACAAGGGCCTCCACAAGAAGGGCCTGGGCAAGGGCTGCTTCGGGCTCAAGCTGGATCGCATCGGCGCCATGAGCGGCCTCGGATGCTGAGGGACCCCTGGCGGTGAGTGCGCGGCCGGGCCGGGCCTGGACCGGGGCCGGGATGGGGCCGGGGGGCTGCGCTCCGGTACCGCGGGGGATGCGCAAGATGCGCTGCCCTGCGAACGCGGGATGTCACCGGGCGGGACTGCAGGTGCTCAGCCCGCTGAGCCTCGCAACCCCCGGCTTTGCTGGCGGGCAAAGGGGAGGACGCCAAAGGTGGCCTTATTCCATTCCCGTCCGGAATCCTCCTTGCCCTGCAGAAGGGTCAGAGACCCCAGCTGCTCCTGCAGCAGCTCACGCTGGATTCCCCCTAATTTGAGCTAGACCCGGGCAGGATGCAGGAGCAGCTCTGGTGCAGCCACATGTTCCTAGTTGCCCCCTCTGCTCGACGCACTTAGCTGACCTACAGATAGGCGTTGGGAGGGCAGGGTACCCCTGTGCGCCTGCAGCTGGAGTGTCAGGGAGGCTCCTATCCCAGCCATGCTCCAATGCTTTTAATTTAAGGAAAAACAACACATAAGTTCCCCAGGTGTCTTCTAGGTGTGGTGACAGCCACGAGTAGCACTTTCCGAACTGCAGCTTTGTATCTGAGCAAGTTATGGGAAGCTGGGAGGAGTTCCTCCCACGGTGCTTCACAGCCACTGTGCAGCAGCCAATGGGTGAAGGAGTGCCGCTTCTCCAAAGTGATGGGTTTGGGAAAAACAAGGCAGTGCCTCCCCTGCCAGGTCTCCCTGTGGGTACTGGGGACAGTGAGGCACGGTTGTGGCCTGGCCCTGCCAGCAGGACACACACAGATGAACTCACATTTTGGGAAGCACTTACCGCTGCTGCCCAGGCCACTTGTTCTTCTTCCCATGGCACAGCACTGCAGTAACACAACTGGGCACAGAGGGGACTGGATCCAGCATCCTGCTGCTCTGCAGGGCAATGGGAACAGCACAACCCAAAGGTGCCTACAGGATGGCAGTGCTGGTCTATGACCTGTCCTGGAGGGATGGGTGCTGTTTCTCTGCTCCCTCATTTAGAGACTCCTCAGTATTACCAAGTATTGCTAGCTTGGGGCTCCAAGAGGAACACACACACCCCATGTAGGCAGGGCACATCCCTTCTCTCTCACTAAACCCATCAGAACAAGAAAAAAAACTCCAACAGACACAAGGCCAGGAGGAGTAGCAGCTTCCCTCAGCTTCTCCCCTGAACACCAGCCAGAAAGCAAAGGGTGAATTTCCTTCTTAGCTTTAGCACAAGCAAAAAGCTCAGGGATGGCTTCTGCTGAGTCCAGCATCCCCCAGCCCCAGGCCACAGATACTTTGGCAGGGGTTTTGTCTGGGGATGGGTAAGGGGTGCTGCATGGCAAGTACTAAAGGGCACTTTGTTCTTGTTCCTTGCAGGGCTTTGAATCCGTAGTCCACTTTTTCCTACCACGCACGGCCAGACACGGCCATCCCCCAGGCAACACCTAGAGAAGCAGAGACCCCCTTGGAATGGACAAAAGATGTGGTTGTGTTTTTCTTTTTGGTACGAGGAGTCATGGCACCAACTGTTTTGGTTTTGTTATTTTTTTAACAAGTGCTCTCTATCTTATATATATTATATATACAAACACTCACCGAGACAAGGGACAGTGCTTTTCCAAGAGACTGATGAAGCCAGCTGTATAACATTGCTGTTTGTAAATTCATGTCATGCATAAATGTATTTATGTTGTAAAGCTATTTATATATTGTTTATAAAGAGATATTTATAAGAAAATTATTTATGTAACTAAATGAAAAGTCAAGCATTGTAACATTTTTTTGTCCTAAGTAGTTGAAAAACTTTAAAAAAAAAAATCATTCCGTGTGGCATTTTGTAACCTGTCTTTATTTATCAAATTCACATACAATTTAAATGTCAGATTGATTGATTTTAACAGAGCTAAAGAAGAAATTGTTCAGATGTTTTAGAAAAGTCAGGAGTGAGAGAAAGGCCAGCTGATATTTTAAGCTTTGATCCCATATGCAAAAGTAAACTTGTGCCCAATCCTGTGATGCTGTGAGGGACTGAATCCTGCCTGGCACTGCAGGACTCTGCAGACCCCAGCTGAGCTCCCTGCGAGAGCACACAGCCTCGGGCAGCACATCCATGCCCAGATCCCAAATGGCACCCGTGGAAATGAGCCCAGCACAGTTAACAGCCGAGCCCTGGATCCACAGCAGCGTGACAAGGGCAGCATCTGTCCCAGACGTGCTTTAACTGCTCCCAGCCCAAGCTCCAGCCCAAAGCTGCAGCTCTGTCACTGCTGCTGGATGGAGACGCCGTCCCTGCTGACAGCAACAAAGGGCCCGCGCTGGACCTGCCCCCGGCTGTGCTGCTGGGAGCAGCTTTGTGCCAGAGGCACTGCTATCCCAGGATCCAGTGGCCCACTAAGTGTCTTGTTGATATTCCCATCCGCCAGCCCTTTGCCACTAAGCTGTAAAGTCCCTTCCTCCAGCAGAGATTTATTTAACTGAGCCAGGGACAATACACAGACCAAAATATACCGAGGGCTGCCTGGTAAGGATTCATGGACACAGCTGTTGCTACAGCTTCTTGCTACGTAAAGTGCATGAAATAAATTGTTAAAATGACTTGGAGCTCTAAAGGAAACAGCAAGTGAGGGGGCGGGGAGTGCAGTAAACACACAAACTCCTGCTTGAAGGCTCTTTGGTCTCATTCTTCAAAGAGGCCTTAGAAAAAAAAAGAGTGGCAGGCGCCCAGCCCAGCCGTGACAGGAGTCACAAATTATGCCCTGGCCATTGTAGTGGGCTGGGAAACAACGAGCATTATGTTCTGCTGGGCTCCGGTGCCTAGGACAGGGCAAAGAGAAAGTCACCGAGACCCAGAGGCTGAGCGAGCCTTTTCCTTAGCAACCAGCAGGAAACCATAGAAACCTCCAGCCAGACTCACCCCAGCTCTGACAGAACACTGGGTGAACAGAACAAGAGGATTCATCCAGACACCCACAGCTCAATCATCAGGTTAGGAGTGCATAGGGGACATTTCTGACCTCGCATGAGCACGGGTACCCACCTCGCAGTGCCCACAGGATTTTGCTGGACAGGGAGCAGCAGCTGATGGACCACATAAGATGTTGCCTATGGGGAACAAAATCAACACCCTGGCAGGGAGGGAGGCAGGATGGCCAAGTGGCAGCTCCCATAGGGAATGGCAACCCACTGTCAGGGCTCTGTAAGGCAAATACACCTCTGAAGGTCACCCTTCCAGCTCCACACATCTTTAGAGGGAAGGAGGGGCTGTATCAGGAGCTCCTAAAGGGATGCCCAATAGAGGGGACTGTCCACAGTCACTCAGGAAACCTAAAGGACAACAAGGAATTGCTTACTATAGACCTTGCACAGCCAGGTCCGAACAGAGATGTAAGAAGGTGGTGCTGCAGGTGCTGTTCAGGGTCCTGGTCCTTGAGCATGAAGCCAGAGTAGTGACCATGATAGAGTGACTGGCTGGGAGCAAGGTGGGGACAATTCCCCTTCCAGTTTTGGCTTTTTGCTGCAAGCCAGAGCTGAAATAAAACCACCTGCCTAGTGACAGAGGTCCTCAACACAGCAGCAGAGACTCAGCCTCAGGAATTTAATCCACACAATTTTACCACATAAGTGAGGCAGAACCTGAGATAAGGTTGGGAGATTGAAGATCACAGCCTGGGGTCATGTACAGTCTGGATTCCTGTTTCTCCTTGGCACCATTGTCCAAGAATAAAAGCACAGCCCACAGCATGGGTCCCTTCCATCCACTGGGCTTCCTGGGAAAAAGCAAGCCCAAGGAAAAGGGCAAAGCTGTATAGCAAAAGGCCATTAGCTTGGCAGAGAAAAGCAATCAGAGCTAGAGCTCCTGGTGCAGAGGGAGAGGATAACAGCTTGTTTCCTCACTTTCCTGCCTCTGGTCTGACCAGAGAGCCACCTGTCCCTTAGGATGTGGATTCCCACCAGCAGGACAGGAATATGTGCCCATGTGTGGTGATGATGTGCAAGAGAGAAGGCAGCACTCACTTGGGAAAGCTCAGATCCACCCAAGCTCAGCCCCTCTGTGGCACAGCCAGACCAGTGGGTCTGACAGGCAGAGTGGCACTGCCAGCAGAGGTCAGTTCTCAGAGCACTGATGAGCACTTTCCTGCTTCACTGGACAAGCAAGAATGGGAATCAGAAGTGGCTCATTAGAACACAGCAATCACCCAAAATGGCCACAACTGGGTCTCCCTGACAGGGGCTCAGTAGAAAACAAGGACAGCAAGAAAGAGGGGCCACAGGAATGTAATTAAGAGGCAAGGAGGCATCTTGTGCAGCAAAAACAAATTCATCTTGCATCACTGCCTCCCCTGATGGCCAGCTAGGTCAGATCCTCACAACATCCCATTAAAGGATCCATGGCCAGCCCTGGAAAACTGCCCTGCTACATCCCAGCCCAGACAGCACAAGTGAACAACAGCTGTCCTGGATGCAAGGTGCAGCCTCAGGAGGTGGCATCTGATATCTCAACCACAGTGTCAGAGAATGGCCTTTAGCAGAGGTGTGTGCACACACCTGGAAGTGAGGGGAGAAGGAGTTCCAGGGTCTCCTGTCCATACTCAGGTCAAATTAGCACTCATGGGACCTACACATTTCCTGCACCACCAGCTGGATGAGCAGTACCCAATTCAGCTTTCAAATGGGAACACTTGTGATGTGATGTAGGAACAGCCTTGATTTCTCCTCTCCAGGAGCAATTCCTAGCAGGAGTTGAGCCATCAGCCCCCAGCCTGAAAAGGCACACAGCTCTCTAGTGGAAAAGGAAAAAGAGCTTTCTCCAGTGCTGCAGTACAAGTGCCTGGCAAAGCCCAAACAGGCTGGAGCAGACCTTGGAGCACTCACAACAGGGACACTGTTGCCTTCTCATGTGTGGGAAACCTGTTCTGTTCCCCCAGCCCATGTTCCACGCTTTTCCCTGGTACCATTCATGCAATTCTTCCCAGGTACTTATTGCTGAAGGGCTACAAAGCCCAGCTCTGGTGAGAGCAAATCCCAAAGCAATGAAGAAAAAGAGAAGCCCAGAGTCCCAGAGCAGGAGAGCAAAGGAATTTTCCATCTGGAAAGGGACTTGAGGCATGGAGCAGGGACTGCCAGGGGCAGCAACAAACATGCCCCTGCCACTTGCTCCAGGACTTCTCCAAGCATGGGCTGCTTCCCTCAGAATGCAGAAAAACAAAAGAGAAGGGATCACAGGGCGACTTCCAGAGGGAGCCTGCACCTGACACAAGCGTGAGTTAAAAACGAGAAGGGAATTGGATCCAGGCCCCTTCCTGTCAGTCAGCAACTAACCTTGTCAGGAGGGATGGCAGCACTAACTGAATCAGGCAATTCATTAGGTTGGGGCACACAGCAAAAGCCCACGCTCCCTGGAGCAGAACTACAGTGAAAATCCAGGGTAATGAGTTGCAAACTGCCTTTGTAAATGACACTTCTGCAGTGACTCTGGCAGGATGGGAAAAGAGCTAATAGGAAAATCATTAGGTGGCATCCCTTTGATATTGTTGAAAACTGCACAGGCTATTTTTCCTGCCCCCTCCATAATTAACCTGGTACATTACCCATAATACTCCAGGCTGAGAGTCCCACAATGGACCACCTTATCTGCATCAGGGGAAAAGAAAGGTATGCTACTTAAAAGGAAGACGACTCCTGGAAAAGCTTAAAAGGTGTTTAGATTTCCCCCCTACTGCACACACTCATCTTCTTCAACTCCATCAGCAACCAACCTCTGCCCAGCCAGACCAAAACCCTGTCACAGTCAGCAGGAAGGAGCAAGGCTGTCCTGGGAAATGCAGCTGCAGAGGAACTCATCTGCCCAAGGCTGCTCTCTGCAGCTGCAGCAGGAAGAGGACACAGTTCTGTGCTTTGCCCCTTATTTACAACACTGTCCTTGTCCTTGATTTCCGTTGTGCTAAAGCAGGCTACAGCCTGTGCCTCCTGAGATGCAGAACAGCTCTGAGGAGCAATGCCTACCCACCTGGCCTGTCTGCCAGCAAGGAGAGGTGTCATCTCAGAGTCGTGATGTAAAAGGTACAGCACCACAGCTGGCAGGTGATCCTGAAGGAACTGGTGCTCTCTAACAGCTGTGAAGGTGACAATGAAACACCAAGACGTTACTGACTGCATCAGCACAGAGCAGCCTTAGGACTGTGCTAATCATGAGACACTGAGTGAACCACGAGGGCTGGCGAGATAAACAGCATCTTTGGGAAGAATCTGAAGGGCAAGAGAACACTACTTCCAAACCTCATACCCATGAAAATACAGCCTATGGTCAGACAAGCTCCAAATACCACAAAGAGGCTGACCCCTGATGGAGCAAGGCTCTGCTTACCCACCCCAATCAGCTCTTCTGGAAACACAGAGCCTTCATGTGTGACTAGGGCATTTCAAAAACACCCTAATGATACAGATCCCAAAGGCTCTTTGGAGATCTGGAGATGTGGAAGTGTGTGCATCTTCTACTAGAATTAGAGCAAGCAAGGACTACTGGCACAAATTATTTTGTGCTTTGCGGGGAAGCATGTATTTCAGGATTGTTAAATGATCTTATGGCATCCCATTATTGCCTGGAATTTCCAGTGTGTATGTATGCACATTCACTAGAGCAAGGACATCTCTTCTTATCAACAAGAAAAAACTGTGGTCAAGCTACCACACTCAGGCAGTGGGGCATGTCATGAGATGTGCACACTGTACAAAGGAGCCTCCGTGCCTGTGGATTCACTGCCAGGGAGCAAAGTGCTGCTCTGCCCATTCCTTTGCCTGGCTGACCCACTGGAGAGGGGAGTAGCACTCCGGGGATGCTGAGAGGCAGGGTCAGCCCAGCCTGGGGGTAAACACACACTCTCTTTACAGTCACTTACCTCTGGGAGCTCTGAGGGAGGGCCAAACTTGAGGAACTATCAGCAAAATGTCAACAGTCCCTGAGAGACACGGACCTTGGTCATGGAGCAGAATGAAACAATGACATATTCCTAAAAACTCTGCTAGAAATTCAATCACACTGTCAGGCTAAAATTCCAAATTAACAATACAAGCTTGAGGTTACAAGGAGGAACTGAGATCTCTCTAAACTTTAATTTACCTTTCTTGATGCCCCTGGGTTACTCTCTTTCAGATTACACAAAAATATGCCATGCAGACTCAGGTTTTGGTTCCCTTGCATTAGGTCAGGTGTTATAGAGGACTTAGTGGGGTGGAAAAAAAACAACAGGAAACTTTGTGACCAGGTGCCTGAGATAGGGCTATCTGGGTCTATTGTGTTTGTTGGGCAGGTTCTTAATTTCCCCATTATTTAGAATAATAAAGAGCAAGGCTGTTTTTCTGCATTGCAGTTTGCAACAGGCTCAGACCAAAAATAGTAATCCCCAGCACCAACAGCCCCATGAATGCACAAGTTTGGGCTGCTTTATTGTGCAGGGGTGGGCTGTGTGTGGTTTCTAGCTTAGCTGAACTCATATAACCCTGTACAGAACTGAAAGTTTAGGAAAAGTCTGGTTTGCCCATGCAATTTATGTTCTAATACAGCTATCAGAGATAAGGGCACTCTTTCTTCTGTCTTCCCTGCAGTGAGTAAGCACAAGTCTGCTTGGCACACAGGGACCAATGCATTTTGCCCTCATAGGATAAGAACACTAAAACAAAAAACACCCTCTGGGGTCTGCATCCTTTTACATTCTTTCAGGAACTAAAAGATGTTCAGCAAAATTCACTTTGCAGGGCTGGTGGGAAAATTGCCACTTCTTTTGACCACTGTCTTCTGTAAGGAACAAAAGCTTCACTTTCTGCCCAAAAGCTTCACTCTGGAGAGCAGCTCTGCAGGTCCTACTCCTTTACATGATCCACGGAGAGAGACCTGCAAGCCTGAGAACAGCTCCACAAGCATCCACAAGATTTCTTAGGGCTGCACAAGATTGCAGATCAAGTCTCAAATCTGAAGACAGAAGGATCTGTCAGCATCACTGATTTTCCCTCCTGCTCTCAACACAAGAGTAAGCTGGCATTCAACTTAGCTAAGAAGGTGAGGAGGGAAGTAAAAGAAGAAGAGATTTTAATCCAAAACTTTTTTTTTTTTTCTTCTTTTAGAGACTGACATCAGCACTGCTTTATTGTGTTCCAGAACTGTCTGATGTTAGCTGGTATCAAGCGAGCCTCGGCAGGAGTGCCAGGGACATTTGTTAGCATGAGGCACAGCTTTAGGGCCAGGGCAGCCTACCAGCACTGCAATCAGCTGAGATCCTCTCTTCCATTTTCCAGCTCACTGCTCAATTCCATATTAAACAAGCACTAGTACAAGTGGAGCTGCAGAACACAAAGCTAGACAATAAAGCCCTGAAGAGCAGAGGGAAGGCAGTTTCCATCCACTTTCTTTCCCTCTGGGTGGAAAAGGCAAACAGAAGTTCAATAGCTCAAAGTCTGTCCTGCTGCAATCTCTGCAGCTGGAGCATCCCATTGCTGCCATAAACCAAAGCAGGGCAGGATGCTCACCCTGCACCAGGGAGCAGCTCCAGCAGGGCTCAGACAAGCTGTGTTGGCTGCCTCCAGCAGGCACAGGCAATCCATGGGAGTTTGCATCAAATCTGCCTCTGCTTCCCCCTCCCTCTCGTCCCCATAGCAGATCAGCTCCCTGGGCACTCCCCACATTCAGCCCCTAATTCACACAACTCTGCTCTGAGTTGCTGCCTTTCCTGTAGTCAACAGGACTCAACAGAGTCTTTGTCTGTTGTTGTTCTCAAAGAGCACAGCACCTCCTGCATCCTTTCCCATTAACAACTCTGCCTTCTGCTTCATTTCTGGAATAGCTTCTAACTCTTTCCTTCAAGCCAGATTCATTAACCAGCTGCTGCAGAGCTGTTTGCCTCCCCCAGGTACTCTGTGCATGTCATTTGTTAATGACTCATCTCAGCCTGGGCTCATTGCAGACATTCCCCTCCTTTTGCAGCACCAAGCCCTTTGCTGGCACACCAGGAAAGTCAAGCATGCAAACAGCTCCATCCCCTCCAACACACCAGTCCCTTCCCTGTCCTCTGTCACCAAAAGACATGGGACAGCTCTTTATTCAAAGTGCTATTTCCTCTCTTGCTGCTTTGCTGATCAAAGGCAATGTGAACCAAAGTGTAAATAAGATCCTCACCCCCAGCCAGGCTTTGAAAACAGCAAAAACACAAGAACAAACTCAAAAACTTCCAACCACAAAAGAAGCTTCAGTAAACTAATGTGACTCCTGAAATTGGCAGGGAATAAACATCAAGGGCACCAAACTCACATCTACCTCCCCAGCAGACTGTGGCTTGATGAGGAGCTAAAATGATTCCCAAAGGCATTTGTATTCCCCCTGCCACTTTGCAGGACTGATATTAAAAATGGAAAGAGGACCATAGAGCCTCACTACTCAAATCCAGTGAGGAAATGGATGACCAGCACATGGCAGCTGTCCACACAGCAGGCTAGAAACAGACACAGTCCATCTCCATCACAGACCTGGGAACACAAGCTCCACCTGCACCTCCTGAGATGATGTCAGCTGAACACTGTGAGAAGATGAGACAGGAGCTAATCCTGCCACTGCTTGGGAAACAGTTCCATTGAGTTACTGGTGAAAGCTTCGTGCTCTGGGCTTATCCACTTAACATCCTTGTTGCATTTCTAGGGGGAGAGAGAGCTGGTAAAGAATCAGAAGCCTGACCAGAATCAGAAGTGTCTGGGATTTGACTCAGAGGAAGCTGGAGGGAGAGTATTTTGATCCTCCTCTCCAGACTGAAAGCTGGTGTGCCTGCCCTGCAGGAGAAGAAAAGGAAAAGGATTTACTTTCACAAGTAAGCAAGTCCTGTGACTGAGGACTGCAAACACACAGATGGCAGAGAGTCCTGGTAGCAATAAGAGGAAGGCACATGCATTGCACGAGCAAATGCAGGTGACAGCTGGCTGCAGGACTGGAGCATTGTCACACTCCTCTGCTTAAACAGCTCCCCTGCCTGCCCAGGAAAAGAGCTTCTCTTTACACAAGTGAAATGCAGGAGCCAAATTTCAAAGCAGCACTCTGCTAGATGCAAAGGAAGGAACTGACTGGCCTAAGAGCACAACTCTGAACCTTCCACAACCAGGCATCAAAGCTGTTTAGGCTCAGGACACAGGTCTCAGCTACCAGCTTTGCCACACATCCTTCTGCACAAACCTGACAAAGATGAACGACTGACAAAACGTGAAGAGGCTTCCCTGTCTCCCAGATGCATCAGAGAGATCAGTCAGACTTCAGTCAACATACACCAAGAATCAAATATGCTCAAGTGAACAAGTGCCATTGGACAACAAGCCTAAAACAGCCTCCAAGTCAAGACTCCAGACTCTGACATTAAATCACCATTTTTAATTTTTTTTCTAAAATGTACTTTTTTATGAATTGCTGTTCCAATGCTTCCCCCTTAAAAAAAACCCTACACCGTGCCAAACTAGGTGCAAATCACCTGAAGTTAGTTTGTAACAAATAAAAAAAAACCCCACAAAACAAAGGCTGAAATGCTTTAGAATCACAACAATGTACAAAAAAAAAAAAAAAAAACCAAACAAAAAAAAAGGAGGAAAATACAACCTGAAAGTGTTCAAAATTCAGAAAGACTCATCAAGTCCATTGCTTCAGCAAGGGGATGCTGCTGCGACCCCTGCCAGTGGGTCCTGGGCCACCAGCCTGCCTCCATGCCAAACAGGCTCCTCTCCCACTGCCAGCATCCAAGGAAGAGAGAATGCATTACCCTTTGAAGGTATCAATGGGGGAAACAACTCACAAGCAGCTCTGGGAGGTCACATCACATTCAGGAGGAATAGTTTCTAGCATGCCCCTAACCACCTGCAAGGTCTGTGTGAAAGGGCAGCCTGCTTCCTCCTTATTGTACTGATGCCTCAGAGATGCAGAACAGTGCTTTAAATCTGTGAGAGATTAAAGGGCTTAGTAAGGGCAGTAAACAGACAGTTAAGTAAACAGCCCAGCACTGGAACTCATCTTCACAGAGCGAGGTAGTGTGAATTTCACCCCAGTTTAAAATAGACAGGGGTAGTGGAAAGGCTGAAGGCTTCCATGTAAAGCAGTTCCTGGCCTAGAAACCTTCCTGTGCTCCCTTTGGGAATGAAAAGATCTGTGCTGATGGCTTCCTCACTCCCAGCCTGGCTTTGGTAGCCACACTTCAATGGGATTCACATGCTTGCTAGAGAAGCTCTCCCATGATCTGATTCAGTAGAGCAGCTTCCTCAAGGTTAAGCAGCAATGAACTGGCTGGGAGGGAGCAAAACGGCCCACAGATATTTTGGTTTTTTCCTGCCCCTTTTGGTTAGTCCCTCTCTTTAAAAGTCCTTCTTGACAGGACCACAGCAGGGACACCCTGAAAACTCATAGGAGCTGCACAGTGTAACTTAGCCAGGTGCTGCTAACTGGGAGCTGTTCAAACAGGGCTTTTACTTGCCAGCTGGGAAGGGACTGGCCCAGAACCCACTGAAAAAGGAGACGCAGGCCCTTTTTGCTCCTCCTGTTGTCATTCCTGACTGAATGACATTAGATGGCATGTTCTAGTGACGGCTGGAGACCAGCCCTTTGACTTTGGACATCTTCTTTGTGGGCTGCCTTTGTTCTGTGTGTGGAGGGCACTCTCGCTCTACCAGCTGCTGTTCCATCTCCTGTGCCGACGACGAGGCTGTAGCTTTTAATGTTTTCTTTATGTTTGTGACCTGGCCAAGAAGAGACAGTGAATCAGCACCTGCTTCTTCCTCCCCTCACAGCAGACACTCTGTTTGTTCATAAACATATTGAAAAACCCCTGGAGTATAAGAGTGGAGATTATAAAAGAGACTCTCCCAGCAGTAACATGCTCTCCATTTGAGTTTAATAAAGGTAATGTTTCATCCTCATTTACAGACACAGCTGATAGTATTTCCAGGCTGGAATAACTAGGGATTACTTTTTTCCTAAGACACGGTGGCACAATATTGTACCACCCTTCTATCTGGCTGGAGAGACCTACTACTGCCTTGGTGGAGAAGGAGCTACCCTACCATTCTGTCAGCCAGAAGCAGGAAGGGGAAAGGAGACCATGAAGGAAAAATTTACTCTCAGGACAGAACTCAAAAAGCAAAAATGCCATTTGGCCTACCTGACTACCTGAGACACAGGTATTTGCTCAGGAGCAGGAAAAGAAATGGGTTTTGTGGGAAGTGGCAGTAATGTTTCTGCTACTCTGGCTGAAAAGGAGAGATACAGCACTAAGCACCATCCTTGATTCCCTGGAACTCTGCAGGACTCACCACAAATACAGTGAGCAAACCTTCAAAAAACCCCCAAGGTTCGGGAGTCAGGTGTGCCAACTCCAAGCCAAAGGCATGCGGCAAACCAAAAGTGCTATGGATACGGATAAGGCCTCCAAGCAGGTGCAAACATAAACCCGCAGGGATGATAACCTCTGATGCAGCGCCGTGGGAGCCCATGCCCGCCTCCCCAGGGCCGGGGCCCAGGGTCAGGGCCGGAGCGCGGGCTCGTGCTGCCACCTAGCGGCGGGAGCGCGCAGGGCCGGCCAGACGCGGGGGAGCCGCCGCGGGCACCTCCTCCCAGAGCAATTCAGACTCCGGAGATTTTTAACTACACTTGCACGTTTTACAGAGAAGTGGCTTTTACCCCCTGCCTGCCTTGTACGAAGGGAATAGAGTTGCAATAAAGATTTGTGGTAAAATCACAGTTTTCCTAATGAATCAATACAGGAAACCACAATTAGTGCAGTCACCTAGCCTAAATTTATAAAAATTTATCAATAAAAGGTCCACCCTGCTGGATGCCTGATGTTTGTGGTCATACTAGCACTCAGAAGCAGATGTGTTTTCCTTCTAGCCCGTGCCTGATTTGCATGATAGTCAGCCTGCTTCTGAGAGCAGTGACCATCAACCAGGTGTTTATTATAGAGATTATTTCCTTCAGCAAACAAACATTTATCCAACAGCATAGAGGCCTGAGATGACTCTGTACCCACCTCCATCTCTACCTGCTGCTGAGTTCGGTGGTGGTTCTCTTTGTACTGGTTGGCTCTAAGTACTTGCTGCTCAATTCCTAAAAGAACTGCTTCACAGCCATCACACCTGCAAGATACAAATGATGCCAAACAGTGTTTACAAATTCTCCCTGGAGCAGCTCAATCAGGCAATCTGAAAAGTCACGCTCATCTAAAAGTTTAAGAGATTATTAAATTTATACTTCCTGCTTAGAGTTGCAAAAAGCTGGCAAGAAAAAGCTTTGCTGTGTACTTGATGCATTTCTCAGCACTCTCTAGAGAGTCTGTGTTACCCTTACCATCAGAGAGTACCTGCAGGTTCAATGCACTTTCATTTTCCTTTTCAGAGAGAATTACAGCTTAAACAACACAGTATTCAAACACAAAATTTAAATTATAGAAAAAAGTAATATTGATATAATCCTCCTGGCCTGTTAAGTGTTCAAATGACAAGAGCACTCAGCATGGAACTCAGAACTGGAAAAGACAAAAAGGGAATTGGCAGTGGGTTCACTGTTACCTTCCAAACAATGCTGCAAGGTCCTGGAAGCTGTCAGAGCCCTCCCACCGTGATGGGACTGAGGGAGTTGGAGCAGAGAAGCAAAAAACCTGCCCCCACCACAGGACAGCATATTTGCCCAGCAGTTTAATTACTTTTTATGCACTCATTACCATAGCAACTAGGAAGCAATTCCCAGTCAGCTCAGGACCTGCAATGGGCTCCACAGTCTATGCAGGAATGTCTTTAGGTGGGAAGGGAATCCTACACAAAGATGAGAAACAGCTTCCTGGCAAAGGTACAGAGAGATAATGCCACAGTCCCACTACAGCTGCAGACAGGCTGCATTTGCAGGAGCAAAGAGAAGACAAAGCCACCTGAAACTTCAAACTTGAAGAAACATCCCATCCAAAGAGCTGTGATTCTTGAGAATTTGCCCACATAGTTCTCAAAAGAGTGAAAAAGGCTGAAAAGTAACAGCTCTGCCCTCATTATTAAGTGCTGCAGCTCCCACCACAGAACCATGAGTCCAGTTTGGCACCTCGTTCTGCAGAGTCCTTGACTCATCACTGGGGCTCTGCCATGTAAAAGCTACAGTGAGAGCAGAAGCTCACAGTGTGGTAGAGTTTGGCTTGATACAAAATACAAACTGAATCCCAGATGGGATCTTGGAAAACTTGCCCAACAGACTCCTCCTCCAGGTGCCTACTTATAGCATAAGACTCCTGATTAATGGAACATGGTGAAATTGAGCCAGCACTTGAAACTGTGAGGGGGAAAACAGGACAAGCTATGTACAAGGAATAAGGAGGGTGGAGAGACTGCCTCACCATTCCTGGAGTGTTTTGACAATGTTACTGATGTCCTTCTTCTGAATGTCTCTGCCAATACAAAAATCCACCTCTAACACCTGGTTTCGCTGATCCAACTTCCCCTGGATAATATCTGTGTAAACTGCTTCAATAATGAGATCTTCCAGCTCCCTCAGATTCCTCATATCCAGGTCCTTCAGCAACACAGAATAGGGAATGCACTAAAAACAGCAAGATCAAGAGTAAGTTAACAGTCCTAGAGCAAAATTAATGGCTAAGTCTCAAAAGGTTGAGACTCAAATGTTTATTGTATCCTACACTTTGACCTACAGGTGCAGCAGTGACTGATCATGGCAGAACAAATGCTTGCCAGCCTGTGAAATATTCTGACACAACTTTGGTAATTCCTGAAGCTTTGGTATAGTATAGCACATTCTAGAAGAAAAAAGGTAAATGGGATTGTAGAAGAAATTAAGAGTGTTGCATAATTTTCTCCAGAACAAAAAGTCAGTGTTTTAAAGAATCATTCTCCATCTCCAGCAGTGAAAAAAGCCATACAAAGTTCCCAGACTTTCCTAACCAATCTGCATGTCAGTTCAGACACCCCCACACTTCACCCATGGAAGTCCACTAAGTCAATATCCCAAATGCACAAGGAGAGAACACTGTACCCTACATGTGCCTTCACAGTACAGGATTTTTTTGTGAGTACCCATGCAGTCTGATACAACTTCAGTGCTCTGGAATGGATGCCATTTTCTAAAACAAAACCAAGAGACAACAGCTGTCAAACCCCACACGCTTTACCTTCATTCGGGAAGCCAGGCTCACGATCGTCAAGTGCTTCAGCTTGTTTTTCTGAGTCACTGTTAATTCAGGCAGGTTATCTTTGTTTGCTGTTAATGTCAAAAAGACAAGATTCAGGACTCCACTTTGAAAATTGCATAATCCAGGCTGCAGAACTCCAGGCTAGTCATGCTACACTACACCCTGAAATACTGAACACCTCCAGCTAATGTGGGTGCTGGCTGGTGAGCAGAACGTGCTGCTGCAGAAAAACTGGCACAAACAGGGAGAGAAGGGGAAAAGTTAAGAACAACTTGGCAATTCCATTCTTATCTGCTTCTTTAGTAATTCTGGTTCTGGAATTATAAGGTAATTCATAACTGGTGCCCTGCTGAAACAGTTGGTCAATGGCTTTGTTGCTACCAAGTAATTTTTGTTTCATTAACAAGCTGACAGAAAAAAATCTTCCCCCTTTGCTGATGTGGTTGCAAATACAGCTGGTTTTATTTCTCTGAAGAGCTGCAGAATTTAAACTGCAAAGTACCAAGCTGAGGAAGAGAGCAGAAATCATTAATCTAGATGGCCACACTGTCACTGTATTATATCCATGTGCCTCATGAATATTTAAAAAGAGAAAGGAAACTGGCAGCCCTCCAAAGCCAAGAAACTCTTTAAAACATCTACTTTAATGGAAATTAGTGTTTCAGGGCCACTCAAGTTCTCCCATCCATCCCACCTCATCCAATGCTCTTCATTTTGACTGCTTTTCCCCCTTCCTCTTTCTTCACTAGAAAAGGAAGAATGAACTGTGCTGTCACACTGACACAAGAGCATGGACAGCAAGCACATCCTCTAATCAGTCACAGACTTCATGAGGCTCATGTTGCTCCACAGACACTGGAATTTCCAGTCCTTGCACTTACAGATGCCACTGCTCCTTACAGGAACTAGATAGCTCATCCACCACCCTGAGAAACAGCACTATGACAGAATTATTTGTCACACTCTGTAATGGTCTGGATGAGGCTGCTACCCACAAATGAAGCATTAAATTGTAGCAGAATGGAAGCATAAGCATTAGAGATAAAAGCACATTTCAACAGATACAAAGATGATTCACACATAGTCTTTCTAAAGCTGTATAAAAGTCATTATTTCAACTTGTATTCTAGCTAAGAAATTATTCACTTTGTTTCAGCAATGCCGTCACAGAATAAAAGGTTATCTCACAAAGCATATAGGTTTTTATAAATAATGCAGAACAATTTTGTCTAAGTTTTCTGCGGTTTCCATAAGTGGTGTTATCTAAATTTCCATAGAGATGTCTGAAATTTCCCTCTTCAGAGGTAAGTGGCCTGTGAACATCACTGAATTCTGCTGCAGATGAATTCAACCCAGCACTGCAGTCCCATCCAAAGCAGCAGCACCCGGAGTCTCTAACCCTTCCTTTCATTTTTAGCAAGGAAAAAGCACACATGACCCAGACCCCCTACAGACAATTCTCCTCCTAAGCAACTCCTGTTCCTGGATGCTTTCACCCAGCCACACTACACCAGGCATGTAAGGAAGCCAAGAATTGCCTCTGACAGTCCTGAAGGGCAGCCCAGTCCCAGCCTCAGCAAAGGGGCAGCAGTCTCTTACCCACATAGTCCCGGTAGGTTCCGTATGCAAACAGGTTCAGCAGCTGGAAATAAGCAGCATTAGAGCCCTCAGCAAGCTGGATGGGGAGAAAAGAAACATCACATAAAATGGGCAACACAACCCTGAAAGGCACCTTCTCCAGAGAATGGCTGAAGTCTGCACAGGACTGAAGCAGAAAAGCAATTATAATCCCAAGCTGGACCCTTCCCTCTTAAGGCCTCTAGAGCAGCAAATTTCAGGAGTTTTAGAGTCAAGGTGATCCAGGCATTTCTATGTACTGGAACTTAACTCCAGTTTGGACTGTCAATGCTTTTTGGGAGGTAAAAGAAAAAAGCAAATCTTAACCCAGCTGACAACCTACAGGGCCACTCCTCTTATCAGGTGATAAGCAAGCAGGTGATGGTGATGGCTGGTGAGGATCCTGTGAAAGCTGGGACAGTTTACCTGCAGAGCCACCACAGCTTCAAGCAAAGCAAGCTGGGACACTGCACTGGAGTGCACTTGGAGGTAACAGCTCCTCTCTTGCTGCAAACACTTCACTGGAATAATGGCAGCACCAAGCAGTGATTTTTATTGATTGGGTTTTTAATACCATTACCTGCACACAAACCCAGGAAAAAGCCAGCATTTGTCATTTGATACTGAATAACCATTGAGGTGCTTTTGTGCATATTTAAGGGCCTGTTTGGAAAGCCAAACTTGCTGTGCACTGTGTTACTCCAGCTGCACAGACATTCAGCTTAGATTCCTTCATTGTAGAAGAGGCAGGGGCTGGCAAAGCACTCTCAGCAAGAGCTCTGGAACTTGCTTTCCACCTTGGTTTGCAATGGTTTGGATTTGGTTACCACCCAGGCCTGATACACTAGACATCTGTTCACAAAGACTTTTGGAGAGCACTGAAGTTCTGCTTTCCAGGACAGTAAAGAAGTAGAAAGGGATTTTTTCCTTGTTGGCTGCCAAAGTGCCTTCTTAAAACTCCTACTGTGCTGCTGCCAGGTTTTTGCTGTGCTAGCAATTGCCTTAAGGTAGCAAAGCTTTCTATAGGTGTTCTTTAACACCTAACATATACAGGCAAAAGCAAGGTCAGTCTCTTATTCAAAAACATCTCTCAACCCAGGTAAATTGCAACAGGCCTTCCTGGCACAGAAATTTCACCCACAGGCTGCCTGTGGAAACTTCTGGAGATCCCTTATGCCAGTAGTGCAGAAGGGGAAATAGAATAAAAACTCAACTCTTACCTCTTTCACATTTGTTAACTCCAACAGCTCTCCAAAGACATAAACCCCAGGAGCTTCCAGCACTTGATTTATAAGAGCAGTCAGAGCTGAGCCACTTGTTCCTTTGGCTAGTAAAATGAACTGCTCTAGAAGATTGCAGGATGGCTTCTGTTCTCCTGCCATTCTAGGTTTTCAATCTGTCAGTAAAAGAACATAATATTAACACATCCTTTCTCCTCTGCTGGGCTCTGCCTGCCAGGGGATCAGGAGGAGCTCAGCACAGCAACACTTCAGCTGCCAGCCTTTTCTTCAGCATTCAGGGGGCAGGCCAAAACCCAGCAGGTTCAACTGCTGATTTAGCTGGGGAGCAAGGATGAGTCCTACAATTTCTAAGCAAAATTTCTGTCTGAGCAGTTCCCTAAAACTTATAACACAAGAGTTTAGATTTCATGCTGCTTTCAGACTTTTCCTTCTAGTGATGCTGCCAAACAATGCCAACTGTAAAGATGCTTATTGATACACTTGACTGACTTCCTCCTTCCTCATCCTCCAAAGCAGCAACGACCAGAACTCCCTGTGAGGGACTGATGCACTCTGCATGCCCACACACCCACCTTTTCCCTTGACTCTGCCTATTGATACAGTGTGAATTGCACAGAATTCCCATTGCTTCCTGAGCCCAAAAGGCAAAAACAACTGTGAGGGGCCTGTAAGCAGCTCCCCTGTCTGCACTGGGCAGTTCAAGTGTTTGGGGTTAACTGGGAAGCTTCAGTGACAAAAATTTCCTTTCTACAAAGGCTTTATTTAAGTCCCTGTAAAGAGAATCTTTGTCTTCTGCTGCTGCCTGACATTTCTGGTGTGCATGCTGTCTCCCAGCACCAACATGATGCTTTTGAAATGTAAACCACTATTTATTAACAAGTTCCACAAAATGAGCTGTTTGTTTACAAACAACCAAGACAAAACTTCCCAAGCATGTTATTCAGAGACCAAACAAAGGACTGAGCAGATAAGGCAGGTTTTGTGTTCTGTTTGTATGGGATAATTATCAAGCAGAGGGCACAACCTTGATGAAACCCAAACAGCAGAGAACCTGTCTGGCTCTGTGTGACCCACACCCACCCTTGTGGGGGCAGCACAGTCACACGGGGGCTTTGCTGCTCCACCAGGCCTAACCAAATTAAGGCTTGTGAAGGCATCACAGCTTCCTGTGTTAGTCAACTTCTAAAAATACACTTCACTTTGTTCTATTGCACCTGCAGGTACACACGGTCTGAGCTTTAGAGGGCAGCCTTTAACACTCTCCACACTGAGACATCTCAGCCCCCCACGTCTCTCTGGGGTTCTCTCCACCAGGGGCACACGTGCAGCCTGGCTGAACAGCACCTCAGCTCTGCCAGAAATCCCTGCACTACACAACAGTCAGTGTGCCTGCCTGACACATCAGCGTGCTCCCTCTGCTCACAGAGAGGACAATTTCCTCACGAGACAATATGGATTGACTGTGCTGGGAATGAGATTCAGATTTCACAGTTCTTTTGTCCTCCCTCATAGGCGATCAAACCACACGCTGGTGTGTGAGGTTACAAAAGACCGCCTGGCTGTATCCATGCCCTAGTAGGGAAGAAATGCCAATTCTCTGCCCCTTTCCAAATAAATGTTCAAACAACTGCGGTGCTATTGCAAGCTGTGTGCACACCCGTGTCACAGGGAACACCTCGCTGCTTCCAAAGCCCGTTCACCCCGGGGAGAAGTGACTGAAATACAGCACACCCTCCAACGTAACCTGTCCAAAGGCTATAACAACCCAAGCAGAGGGACAAGCCGGGCTTCTCTCGCGGCCAGGCCTTTCTCAGGTAGCTCAAGGAGTTTCAGGGCGGGAAGCGGCCCGCAGACTCTGCAGCAGGAGGGCGGGGGTTTCCCGGCCCTGCCGTTCTCCAGACCCCTGGCAGAGCCCTCGGGCCCCACCGGGCCCCGCCGCAGGGTGTAATTTACCGGGGCTCCCCCACGGCCGCCCCTATTCCCGGGAGGCCTCTCCCAGCCCCGGCATTACCTCTCCGCTCCCGGCCTCCCGTCCCGCCGCTCCCGGCGCCGAACCCGCCGCGCCTCAAGCCGCCATGATGGCGGCGCCGGTGTCCGCGCGCGGCTCCTTCCCCCCGGAACGCGCGGGCCGCGCCGAACGTTCCGGCCCATCCCGGCGGCCGCGAGCAGCGGGGACCGCGGCCCGGCATCCCCGGGGGACCGGGATGGGGACCGGGATGGCGGTGCTGGCACCGACACGGCCGTGCTCCAGCAGCCACGGAGCAAACTGCATGAGCTTATGCTGCAACAGCTGCTCCGCTGCGTCCCAGCAGCTGTTCCAGCATAAGCATTAAAATTCCTGCATCTCTTTTAGGGGACGCGAGGTCCTGTGGCAGCATCACAGGGGTTTGCACCCCAAAATAACCCGTGCAAAGGGCTGCTGTTGTAAGGCCACTTCGCCATTAGAAGTGGGGCCATTATTAGATTGGATGGAACAGACTCCCCAGGGAAGTGATCACAGCCCAAGGAGTGTTTGGACAGCACCCTCAGGCACAACGTGGGATTCCTGGGGCTGTCCTGGGCAAGGACAGGAGTTGGGCTCGATGACCCTTGTGAGTCCCTTCCCACTCAGGATATTCTATGATTCTACCAGCTGAGCCTCTCAGGCCAGTCCTCCTGGGAAATGGCAAGAGATGGAGTGAAGATAGAACTGATTTTGAACTCCATAGAAAAATGGTCCATACAAATATAAACCAAAGGGCAGAGCTCTGGCTGTGACACGGGGGTGCAGGGAGGGAACTGGAAGGGTTAAGATCCTCCCCAGGGCATAAATCAGGAGCCAAAAGATGCTTGAAAGGGTATCACAATAAGGGTGAAAACAAAAGGGAACTGGGGATTGTTAACCTCCCCAAGGTTTGTAGGCTCATCCATGCCGTGTTGTGAACAAAATGTTAAAAATCCTTCAGCTGAGAGCAAAGTGCTTCTGGCTTTCAGTCAGCAAGTCCCTGAAGATCATCAAATCATGGACCAGCATGGTCAGGAGGGGGGAACTTTCAAGGAATGAACATCAGAAACTATTAGGGAAACTGATGGGGCTTAGCCTGTGTCTCAGAGCCATCTCCAGCAGGTCCCTGGGGTCCCATCACCCAGCAGAGAAGGGGTGTCAGACAAGGGCAGAGATGCAGGTGTTGGAATGCTGTTGTGACACTCTGGGCTTCAGAGCAAATTGGATGTGAAAAACCAAGCCCTGCACAACAAGGGAACTCAGCCAGGGCTATAACAAGCCAGCCAGTAATTTACTTAAGCCACACTTAGCCCTCATCTGCACAGGGAGGGAGAATTACCTCTTTAATCACATCCTAACCAGGCCCATGGTTCATCCTGCAGACAGGCTGGGACAGTTGCCTTGGACAAGCAATGTGTGGCCTCCTTTTTCCCAACACTCACCACAGCTCGAATTCCAGGCTGAAACAGAAATGGAAATATATGATTGTGAGCTATTTTCCTTGGATTCTGCAACCTTTTGCCAGAGCCTGAGGGTAAAAATCATCTGTTAGCCCCATGTAGGTCAGCCAGGAGTCCCTGTCCTGGTACCTCCCAACTGCTGCCAGCCAGCCTGGCTGACCTGGACTTTGGAGGACAGCATCAGCTAAGCTCAGCTTTTGGGGTGGATTTTTGTTTTTAAGAGGAAAAATATGTGGATGTCCAGCTGCCTCAGTCCCTTTTAAACAGCTATTGCAACCTCTTGCTCCACCCACGCAGCTCTGTGTGTGCCAGGAGATGTTAATCCATTTTATCTTTTAATGTTGGCATTATCTCTTGACTCACCCCACCTCTTCCCCTTGTGATTCTGCAGTCCAGGTCCCCTTTAGGCAGCACACAATTCATTATTTCCCTGCACTGCCACAGTAATGTCCCCAAACAGTGGGGTCCTGGACCCCCAGAGTCTGAGGACACCTGAGCTCCCCAAGGAGAGGGCCAACAGTGAAAACACTTCTGTGTTTCTTGTATTTTCCCTTGTATTTCATTGCTCACCTTGTGGGCTTCCACGACCCTTCATTCATTCATCCCCATTCCCTGCAGCTGCCAGCACCCAACTCCAGAGCATGGTGAGGGGGAGCTCCCAGGCCCTGCTGAAAAGTTTCCAACCTCTCTTTATTTCCCAGGATGCAGGGACTGAGCTGCTTGCAGGACTCTCAGCCAGGCAAGGAGTGATGTCTGGGTGGCTGCAGATGTGAAGTTGTACAACCTCTCCCAACAGGTGTGGGGAGGGATGAAGCCCCAGCTGGGGCTCTCTGAACTATCTCCCAGTTACTCTGCTCTGCAGAAACACCAAAGGAACTCCTTTACCTGCACCTTGAGAACAGCTGCTGCAGAAGCAGAGAGCAGGCTGGAGGCATCTTCTCACCTGCAGTGGTGGCTCAGAAGCTGCCACACCTGCCAGAGATGTGAAGGAAAGGTTTTCAGTTCCAAGTGGCACCAAAAGACAGAGGGATTTGCAGCAACTTTCTTGCAAGGAGGTTTTTAAGATGATGTGCTCAAGAGTGCTGTTTGTGTTAATGCAGCCCAAGGACTGTGAGAGATCCCAGGGTTTTGTCACCCTGAGTTGTGCTGCCACGTGTTCCACAGCTGCCTGGCCCTGCACTAGTGACAGGAGCCTCACACTTCAGCTGTGAGCTCTTCTGTGATGTTCAGGAGCTCCTGAATGAGAGGCCTGTGCCTCCCAGCACAGCAAGGTGACCTTGGGAATTCTGAGACTTGGCCAGGAAATGCAAAGGCTCCAACTTGAAACTCCACAAACATCCCTATCCCTGTGCTAGAGAAGCCCTTCAAAGCTGCAAGAGTTCCCTTCTATGAGATCCACTTGGTCTCTGGCTCCATCTCTGAGGAACCTGAACAAAGGACAGGATGGAGTTTCTTATGACTTCTGTAAACCAGCATGTCCCACTTCCACCTGGCAGGCTCATTTCCTACATACAACCAATTGTTTCTGCCTTTTCCAGGTCTGCTTTTGTCTTGCTTGCCTTTTCTCCTTGTCACTCTTTTCTCCTCAGTGATCTTTAGTCCCTCCTCTTTAGAAAGCATGCAATTCCACAGCCTAGCTAAAACCCAGGATGGACTCTTAACAAAATATAGACATATATTGGCACAGCTCACCCCTGGCACTCTGCCCAGACTCAAAATGACCCCTCCATACACTTAAACTGATAGTGGGAAATTGAGCATGGATCACATACATCAGGAAAAGAAATGCTGCCTATTTTTATTATTAAGATCTCTTGTCAGTGATGCTGGCAGTGGCCTTGCCCTTATGCATTAAATGGAGCCTTTATTAACACTCACAGTCTCCACTTTTGCACAGTGGGTGATTTGGAGGCAAGTGGAGCCGTGAGTGAGTGCATTGATGGCACCCTGACTGTTCACTGGTCCTCATTTGAGGACTGGGTTACAACTGCTGGCTTTATTTTATCCATGACTTAATGCTTTTATCAGTTGCACTCAGATTGTTAAGAGAGGGGTTAATTAGTTCAAGTTAAAGAGCAGACTGGCTCCTGAAATGTGCTAACAAATCTGAGACTCCCCCCTCCACAATCAACTCTGCTACACAAACATAAAGGCTATAAAGATTATTAGAGGGCTGGAGCACCTCTCTGATGAGGAAAGGCTGAAAGAATTTGCATTGTTCAGCCTGGAGAAGGTTCCAGGGTGACATCATTCAGGCCTTTCTGTACCTGAAGGGGTCCTACAAGAAAGCTGGAGAGGGACTTTTAACAAGGCAATAGAGTTCTAGTGATAGAACAAGGGGCATGGCTTCAAAATGACAGAAGGCAGATATAGGTTAGATATTCGGATGGAATTCTTTCCTGTGAGGATGCTGAGGCACTGACAGGTTGCCTGGCAAAGCTGTGGATGGCCCATCCCTGGATGTGTTCAAGGCCAGTCTGGATGGTCTTTAGTCCCTTTCAACTCCAACTGATCTGTGATTCAAATTTCTGCAGCACAAAGAAGGCTGCCTTTGTTCCAGGAGTAGCACACTATTTATCTTTAACCTGCTCCACAATGCTGGTGCTGTTGGCTCCGGCCTCGGGACACGCAGAACCTCAGAACGGCGAGGTCTGGGAGGGAGCTCTGGCGATCAGCCAGTCCAACCCCTGCCAAGGCAGGGTCACCTGGAGCAGATGACACACAACTGGTCCAGGTGGGCTCTGAAGGTCTCCGGCAGAAGCCGCTCCGGGGCTGAGCACCCGGGTCCCCACATCACCCGAGCTCACGGGCGGAGCTCCGCGAGCAGCCCAGAGACGGAACCTCGGGACCCCCACTGCCCGGGAGAAGCGCCAGCCCAGCTCCAGCGGCTCGGGGCCGCTCGGCCGCCCCTGACGAGGCCCGGGGCGGCTTCTCACCCCCTCGACTGCTCCCCGCTGAGGCCTCCCGGCCCGGGGACAGCCCGCTCCCCCTGCCCGGTCATCCTGCGGCGCCTCCATCGCCGCCACGTCAGGCCCAACCGAAGAGTCTCAGCAACCGCTGCGCACCCACCCTTGAATGAGGGAGAGCGCTGTCTGATTGGTCAGTAGCGCTGTCATTCCTGCGCCAGAAGGCGGGGCGAGGAGGGGACGGCAGCGGCTGATTGGTCGGCGCGGCGGCGGGCGGCCGCTGGCGGCCGCTGGGGTTGGTTGCGCCGGGCAGTGGCGGGTGCGCGGGAGGGAGGGGCGGGGGGTCCTGAGGCTCCGCTGTCACCGCCGCGCTCCCGCCAGGCCCGGCCCAGCCCCGTCCGCCCGCCCGCGGCGCGGCAGGACCATGTCGGCCACGGACGAGCGGGCCAAGGAGATCCTCCGCGGCTTCAAGCTGTATCCTCCGTGCGGGGGCCGTGAGGCGGCGCGGGGGGCGCGGGGATCGCCGCCCCGCTGTGGCGAGGCCCCTGGGGCGGGAGGGGGGTTGCCATGGCGACGCGGGTCTCCGTGGCGTCCTTACCCCGGCGGTGGCGGGAGGGTCCCCCGGGGCTGGCACCGGCCCTGCGCCGGCCGGGGCGGGGGCACGGGGAGGGAGGCCCGTGACGCCGGGCCGGGGGTGAGGGGTCCCCGCGGGCAAAGCCCTCAGCCGGGTGGCGGCGACCACCGCCCCTGCGGCCCCTGCGCGGCGCTGGGAGCGGCTGGGCCGGGGGCGGCGGCCCGGGCAGCAGGAGCCCCCCGCCCGCAGCGAGGACAGCTTACAGAGGGCAGGTGAAGTAGCTCTGCGCCAGGAGGATCTGATCCCCTTCCCTCCGGCCTGCGCTTAAGCACCTCTGCTTGGAAAGGAAATACCTGGTGCTCAGGTCCAGGAGCTGCTAAACACCTTGTTCCTTGTCATACCGTGAGGTACTGGCACATGTCTTGGTCGTGCAGTGTCTTTTCTTGCTGACGTATTCTGCGTGTAAATGCCTTTCTGTGCAGCTCGTTTAAAAACTTTTCATGTTGTGGCTTTCCAAAAGCATTCTGATTTTATGCCTGTGGTACCTGGACGTGAAGTTAAAGCTGATGAAATGAGATAGATCTGAGCTCGGAAGAGAGGCGAGAGCCTTTGTGCACCAATTCCAACCCAGCATTTCAGCAAAGTAGAGAAAGACTCGACCTAAAGGCCCACGTTCAAACTAAGAGTGTGAGAAATAGTGTAGCTTTATTTTACATGTGGAATATTTTACTGAAGTAAATTCTTCTAAGCTTAGAAGGCAATTGCAAGCTTGCTGTCTTGCCCTTTAGACATCAGAATATTGTGAGTTGGTTTATATTTCTCTTTTTATAATAAAAAGGACAGAAGTGAAGGAAATATCCTCTTGATCAAAACCTATTATTTCTAAACAGGGTGGTGGGGCTTTTTGTTCTGTGAGATGTTCATAATCTCTATGCCAGCTGTAGCAGGATCTGATTTTCTAGGTTGGATTTAGACAGATAGCTTTTATCAAACTATAAGCAGATGTTTTTCTTAACTTTTTTATAGAATCATTGCAGTCTCCCCCAGCTGTTAGTACTGCATCTGGTTCCTTTGCCTCTGTGCTGGCACTATTGACAGTTCTTTGTATCTGTGAAGATGTAGAATTTTAGCTGTCAAAACATAAATTAAAAACCTTTTGTGCTGGCAATTAGAAGAATAAGCTTCTGACAAGACCAGACTAAAGTGTTGGTAGAAGTGAGGAGTGCCTTGAAAGTTAAGCCTAGGGAGCAAACTCTTGAGTGCTTTTTGCATGTGTTTGTACATAGTCTTTATTGGATAGCAGAATTTCCATAAAGGTCTTTGTCCAACTCTGAATGAAATAATACTTTTTGTTTTTTGCTGTCCTAAAGAGAAAATGCTTTTTGCTCTTTGAGAGGAAGGATGTCAGACAACAAACTATGATCTCAAGCAGCCATAGCATGGACAGAAATTTTATTAGAAGCACTCTGCAGTCTGTGTTGAAGTTCTCAAGTCTAGTCTTCCTTTTTTGTCCTTGCAAAAAAAAAAAAAAAATTAGTTTACTTCTGGCAGGACAGCTTAAGTCAAAATCTGGACCACACTTCTCCAAAAACATGCTAGAGTACCTTGATAGTTGCCACAGGGGCTGTGTAGTGCAAAGTCTGACAAACAGGAAAGTCTGGAGAAGCATTTCATAACTGAAACTCTTAGCAAGTTGAAATAGTTGAGAAACATCCCTGTTGCCTTTAGTAAACCAGGAGAGAGGCTGAGCAGACATTCCTCATTTGTGAGGAAGCCTTGAGACACCACACCATCCCCACAGGAAACTGCTCATGCCCAGCTGTGACCACGCTCCCTGCAAGGGAGACATCAGCTCCATTTCCCTTCCCTGTCCAAGGGCAGGGTCTGTGCCAGGGACAGTTGCAGTTTAGAGATGCTTTATCTCCCAGCCACCCTATTGTACTCATTTCATTAGCAGAAAGGAAGAGAGAAATGTGTTCTGAAAAACTGCTCAGTTTATACTTTAAGCACCTGAAAACTTTCTCCTCTGCTCCCACACGGGAGGGAGTTGAGCTCCACCACCTTAAGCACATCTGCAACCCTGGCACTTCAAACTGAACTTGCTTTTAGCACAAGAGAGGAGCCTGGCATTGCCCCCAGGGGCAGTGTGCAAGGGATTCCTTGGGAGGCAGGAACAGTTGCTATGGCCAGAAGCATCACTGAGGAAGCAGGCTTCCAAAATAATCCCTGATTTTAACACAACAGCAGACACTCTAGCTGGAAGTCCAGTTCACATTGAGTAATCAGAGTTTCCTCCAACAATTGTGTTTACTTGTGGTTCCTGAAAAGGAGTTAATTACAAGCTTTCCAACTCATTTGGGCATGCTGGATGATTGGGGCATGTGGAAATTAAATTATAGCCTCAATCCACCCTCTAATTTCAATTGAAAGATAGGTTTTCCTTCCTCTATGACACCAGTGCAGAAACATGTTGTGACTAATGTCCCAAAATCCAAGCCAGGAACATTTATTCCGTCTTCTCATGGATTTTACTATTTTAAAAATATTAAAACCAAGGGAAATATATTTGATGCTTGCAGGAAAATGAGAATATTATACGTTATTGGACTTATCCTAAGAATTTTTGTGGCACCAGTGAATATTGAACATTAACAGTCCAATAAATATGCAGCAGAAAAATTTTGAAAGCAGACAACAAACAGAGCTCATCACTTGTTCAGGGACAATATTTGCTAACAGAGCTTGTAAGTGTATTTATCAACAAACTGCTCTGAAGGCACTGCTGTTCTGAACAGCAGTTGTTACACCCAACACAATAGCTACAGGTAGTTTAGTGCTGTGAAAATGCACTTGTTTGGCTACAAGCAGCATCAGTCCAGTTGGTGACTGAAGATCCATTTGTGAGAAGTATTAGCCAAGTCTTATTTCTGCAAGTATTTATGCCCCTCTGGTCCTGTGATCTCAAATGTATGAAATTCAATTATGCCTTTTATTTTTTTTCCCTGGAAGATGGGAGAGTTACTCTGTCAAGCTATAGAAGGGCATTTTACTTGGCCCTCACTCAGCCTTTCAACACATTCTTCAGATCTTGTTCTGTCATTTTATCTTCAGTGTGTACTATTAAATGCATGCATTTAGCATCCTTTATCAAAAGAAAGTAACACCAGTGATGTACTTCCCCAGCAGTTAAAGTTCAGGATTGTTTTATTTTGATGGCTCCCCTTTAACCATTTGTGGGTTGCCTCTTTACCTTTGTTCTGAGATCAACTAGCACAGAATTATTTTTTCAAAATGTGCTAGAATAAGGACCCTGTAGATAGTTAGTTACCCTGTTTAGTTTGGTTTGGTTTGCCAGCATTTGGAAAGCATCCATGCTGTAATTAGAAATGTCCAGTCATGGTTTGCAGCAGCAGATTCACATCCAGCTCTTGAGGGACCTCAGTCCAACTTCTTGAAGCAGTTCTTTCTGTGAGGTTTCAGTCAGAGCAGAAAGGAAGAGAAAACCCCAATGAGTTGGTTGATTCTCACAGGATGGTTAAAGTGCCATGTCTTGCCTCTCCACACAGGAGTAAGGACATCTTTCTATCTTAAATCTTACAAGTCAAACAAGATATCACCTTTTATTTGCTTCTGTACAGAGAAGTCTTATCAAAATCTCTGTAGGATTAATTGTCCTGTAGCTGTTTATCAGTTTAGGATATGTTTTTCCATGAACTTCATTTTAAGGCTGTGTAGTGGCCTGTTCTTCAGAAGTCTCCTGAAACAAGGCAATACAGTGAACATAAGCAAGAAGAGAACATTAACTGACAGTATTAACTCCAGAACAATTACAGAGTTATGAAACTGAGTTTGTGGTCAGTGTAAATATACACCTGTAGCTCAAGCACTCCCAACTTGCAGGCAAAACTCTCATGTCAAAGCCTGGCCTACTTTCCTACAGTCCTCAAGTTCCCTGTGCAGCATCTTCCCAGCTCCCAGAGCTTTTTCCAGCTTTATTCTCACCATTGTTTTTCTGCCTAGGAAGTCTTTCTCTTTGAAAGATGGGTAGAGCTGTAGTGAAAATACAGTTACACCAGAATCACTAGGAATATCTATGAGCTTTTATATTACTCTGCAGACAGGGAAACTTCCAACTTCATCCTGGTCTGCTGTACACACAGGAACTGAAGTTAATGACAGTCTTGTCCATCAATTCCTAGAATAGTCACTGTTCACTGAATAGTTTGATGCAGCATTCCAAAGTTGAGCAATCTAATTAGAAGCAACATTGAAATAAGTTTCCAGTTTCATTGTTGGGCTGGTAGGTGTTAGGCAGGTTATTCATTTGAAATTCTTACCTGCTGCTGTGTTTACAAAACTAACAAGGGAGCAGCTTTAATTGGCTTAAAGATCCCCTTTGGTTTTGAGGTTTCCTTTGTGCTTCCTCAATTCTCACTCTGTATAAATTCCTTACATTGGAATAGAAAGACAAACCATCAATTTCATGGGTTAAAAGGAGACACTGGCTAGCCAGAGATGGAGCAGGAGTTGCCAGAAGCTGGGACATGTACTCTGTGGAGACCCAAAGCAGAACTCACATGTAGCTTGCTCTAATGCAATTTTAAAACACCCTGGAAACCATGAGTTTGTTCCCTCTCATCCATATTTCTGGTTTTTTGAACCCTCTTACTTTCTACAGAACTTAAAGTACTTTACAAGCAAGAGTTGTCCACATTCCCAGTTAGTCTGATTGGAACAAATTCCCACCCTGGCAGCATTGAGAGATCTTTGTTTCAGAGACCAGAGTTTCACCCAGAAGCTTTAGGCTGGTTGTAGTTGGTAGTTGAATGTCATGGTAGCCAAGGTACCTTTATCATATCAGAATTATTTCCAGCATTTGCAGAAGTTCTGCACTATGCAATGATCTCTAATTCTGGCATGCTAGACACAGAGTCATCATGTTTCTTATGACTGAGTCATGAGGCACATCTGCAAATAAAGCAAGAGCAATTTTACCAGGTTTGGTTTTGCCTGATTCCTGAGTGAACACCAAAAACTTCATGTCCTCCTCTTGTTAACTCTCATTGAAAAAAGTGTAAATATTTAACTGTGCCTAACCTGTGATTTGCATTAACTTGATATCTGAGCTACAGTCAGTTGTCTACTTGTCACATTTGATGCAGTCTCTGTGTAGTGTTGGAAGTGGGGGTTTGTGCCCATGACAGTGGGAGGGACATCACAGGATGCAAATGAGTTGCCAGGTGCCACAGAGAACACGTCTGGCATCAGCTTCAAAGTGGAGGTTGACACTGGAGTTCAGGTTTTTCTTTTTAATCTGCAATATTGCTTTAGCACTTTGTAGTTACAAATTTATATCTAAGATTTATCCTTTGATCTCTCCAAAGCCTACCCATCCAGCATTTTACTGGAATTATGGTTTCAGTATTTTTAATTGCTTGCTTAGTGCCAACCTAATGAAGTACTTAAAATAATGCAGGTGTCATTAGCAAAATTATTTTCCCTTGTTTCCTTTGTATCATATTAAGATATCAGTTACTCTTTGCATCCTTGGGAGTCATTGGTGCCTTATTCTTCAGCTGTTGTTACAGTATTTGAATTTCCACAGAGCAGAAGATAGTAATTTAATCCATCAAGTGAGACCTGGTAGAGCTTCTTTCCCCCCACCCCCTGCATTTTCACAGCCAACATACAGGATAAAAGCCAAGCTTACACACATACAGAGAAGTAGGGGAGATATCCAAAAATCCTCAAATTAAACAGATAATGTTCAGAGGAGGGTTTTTAATATAGATATCTGATGTGGTTCTTGTGTCTCTGGCAAAAAGAGTTTTCTGTTACCTAAAGCAGCCTTAGTGTGGAAGCTGATTTGACTTGTTCTAAGGTGTTTATCTCTGAATTTAGGCTGATCCCAGAAATAAAGTTGAGTCAAAATTTTACTTGAAATTTGTAAGATAGAGGCTACTATATATCTTACATTTATGTAAAAAAGCCTCTTCTATTTCTCTAAGCTGGGAAGTTAAGGCAACTTCAAATTTGAGCTCAGAGTCTGTTAAAGATACCAGTGCTTTGCTTACATCCAACAGTCAATGTTTGTGTAGAAATAGGAGGTTGCTGCATTCCCAGGTACAGGGAGCAAGCAGAAAGCATCATGATCTATTAAGGTCCACATGGCAACATTGAATTTTGTCCTTTTTTCCCTGCATATTAGTATCACAGAGTTTATAAAATTTAGTTATTTAAAAGGTGATTTTTGCACATCTGTTGCTCTCACATCTTAAGGAGCACATCATATGTTTATTCTAGATATGCAATAAACTGCAGTAGCCAGCACAAAATGTGTAAAGCTTTTCTCAAGTGCTGCCTTTTTGTGCTGAGAATAATCATAATCAGGAGCCCTCACAGAAGCAGGTTTGTCATCTGTGTAGCCTCACTCCCTGAGCAGTTTGAGGGAGTATCCCCATGCACTCACTGGGCATTGCTGTGAGGTTCCAAAGCCATTCAGCCTCATGCCCAAGCAGACACTGCAGGACTATTGGGAGGCTCTGTCCAGAAGACACCTGACAGCAACCAGGGGTTCTCTTAGGAACCAGATCTCAACTGCACATTGCTAAATTCTAGTTGGCAGCCAGGATTTTCAGCTGTGATTATGAACTCAAGATTCCATTGTCATATTTCTCCTGAGCAGAGTTCTCATTGTGACAGAAATGTTATGTGTAGAGGAGACTTAAGGGAAACAGTATCAGATTAATTCAGTCATGAGTGAGTCTTTGAGTTGATTGTGTTCATGACTAGAATTTCAGGCAACATTCTTCTGGAAGAATGGCAGGCTTAGGTAAAAGGAGGAAGGAAAATACATTGGTTTTTTATTTCAGTCAGCATTTGGGATAGCAGTGCACATAAGAATATTACTAAATTTATCCTGTATTGAAAGAATTGTCTAATAGGAGCAATAGTTTTCCATTAGAGATTGAGAGTGCAGGGCCTTATACTCAGTAATTCTACAGAGGACTGTTTATATGGGTTGGTCTGTATGCTACACTGTACCTAACCTTCAGCTACTCTGTAGCAAGTCAGAAGCTTATTTGGTCCTTGGGACAGCTAATTATATCCATCTTTTCTTATTTATCAGGAAAGCAGGGAAGATCATACACTTTACTCACCAGTGAAAGCAGATTGCCTGCAGGCCTCTTTCCTCGTCTTCACATGACCTAATTTAAGCCTTTTGAGAAGGAAGGCTACACATTCTGGGAATCAAGAGTTCATCTGATGTTTTAAGTGTCAGAAACTTCTGATCAGGGACAGCCTGCTGAGGAAGCAGAGAGTTAATGTCAGGTCACTTTGGTTTGGAAGGTCAAAGGAAATTGTATTTCAGGAGGCAGTGGAAAAGCTGGCTATTTGCATGACTTTAAATAAAAATTTATGTTTGGGAAAATTCTTAGAGAAACCCTCACTAAGGGGGACCCAGTTTTGATTCAAGTATTGGCATGAACTGTTGCTAACTCTGCTTAAGGGAGTTCTGCAACACCCTCAACTGCTCTTGAAGGAAGTTTTGCAGAGAGAGAAGGTAGAGGAACAACCATTGTGCCCATTAATGTACTGCCATGTGGTGAAATGCCAACCCATCTGGAAACTGGACACCAAGAAATACCTACCAGCTTTAGCACAGGTGTACCTTCTGAAGGTACTTTAGACATTTCACTTCCAGTTTAACTCTTTAAAGTAGATTTGAGTGCGTTAGAATATTGGCCTGTCAGTTTGAGTCCAGCTTAAGATTTCACTGTTTCTCTAGTAAAGTTACTTTCTTTCCCAGAAGCTGAAATAAAGAGGGGAAAAGTCCTTCTGTTTGTTACTTTGCTTGAACCTTAGTTCAAGCCTTAAAGTGAAATTTAAAAACAGCTCAGTCCAGGAAGTGGCATCCTGCTTCTGAGCAAAGAGACATCCAAAAATACCTGCTCTTGCATTCTTCCTGCCCCATGCTTCTGTCACAGCAGCTGTACAGAGCCTGAATTGCCATCCCCAGCCACTTGTTGCCTCATTTTCAGAGTCACCAGCCAGGCTGCTCAGATGAGCCCTGCAGCCTCCTGCATGGAGGCTTTAAACAACCTCAGCAACAGGCTGAGGAGCAGGAGCTGTGCTGATGGCAGTTCTACCAGCTGCTCAGCTGTTCAGCTTGAGGGAGAAATGAAGCAGCAGCTGGGGAGGGCTGTAAGCAGAGCCCTCTCCAGGCACTGCTGCTGCTGGGTGTTATCCCCACAGGCTCAGATCAGATCACTCAGTGCAGCCTCGTGCTGGGTTCTCCAGCTCTCAGCACCACCTTACCTGAGGAGGCTTCTCACACACCATTTTAGTTATCCAGCACCAATTCTAAAAACCTAGCTTACCATTATTTTAGTTTTAATATAGTAAGTCTGTGGTCTTATAATTTCATTTAAGAGAAATGCATTTGAGGTGACCTCAGTAAGGTAGCTATTTTCTCTTTGCCCTTGACCTGTGCAAGAAATACTTAGCATTACTGTGCTGTGTGAGCAGTTCCTGCCTGGTCACCAGGCAAAGTCACAAACAGGGTCTGGAACCATGCAGCAAGTGCCATTAGAGGCTCTATTCTGTGCAGCTCTCAATGGACCAGACAGAGGAAAACATTGGCTAAAAACCCCATGCAGCCTTGGAGAGCAAATGCTTGTTGTTTTTAAATGCTCTTTCCAGGAAGAGACAGAGAAGCCAGTACATTTCTCAATCCCATTTGGGCTGCTCATTTATGGAACTCTCATTAATCCACAAGGCATTGTTACAGTTGTATTGTTGCCATTAAAACACAGTATTTAAACAGCTCCAGAAAGGAATTCTTCTTTGTGTTTTCCCCCATAATTCCTTCAAAGGGAACTGCATTATTCTACTGCCACATTGACCTGAAGGGTTGGCTTCACAAGAAGGAAAAAACACTGGTTCCCTGGTTTTCCAAGCATCTTCCATTCTACCACTAGAATGTTTCTTTCCTCTCACCACTGGCAATCCCTCCATGACCACCTTCTCCCCATTCACACAAATGACAGGGGAGGCATTAACCAGCTGTAGCACAAACCTCTGCTGATCCCCCAGCCATGCTTTAAGGTTTTCTTTAAGGTTCTCTTTCTCATATAACTACAGCCCTGCCCGTGGCCAGCTGAAAAAGTTTCACAGTTCATGATGGTCTCTTGCATTTGTTTGCACTGATAAAACAGTACCTTGTTTTCCTGCTTAGTAACATTGTCTACATAATCCCTAGTGTTGCCAGTTCTGAAATAGTAAATGCAGTGAATGAGGCAGTAGAATGAATGGAAAGGTGCAAATTCAAATAAAAAAGGACTATATTTTAATGTAGGCACACCTGTAAAGGGTGCAGATAATGGCAGTTCTCCAGCTTTTTGTGTCTAACTTCTCCATATTTGCATTCACCTTAACATGAATGCTAATGAATGAATGCTTATGAAGTCCACACTTTGAAACACCAAAATAATATTTCATAAACATGACATTTGTATTCTCTGTAAGTCTAGCTTTCCAATAAGTAAATTTTTATTTTCTTGTTATTAATACCTATATTGAAAGAATCAGCTTGTGAATTACAGCTGATTGTATTTATACATTCTGTCCTTTTTCACAGCAGAAATAAGATATTCCATTGCTTTAGCTGAAAAATATATTAATATATTTTTACTGAAATGGCAAAAATCTGATTTAATGTATTCTCAAAATTTAACATACAGCAACAAGCATGTTAAAATAATAAAATTTAAACCTTAGTATAAACATGACTGTAGATTTTACTGACAGTGAAAGCTGTAAGAGCTGCTTGGAAGCAGAATAGAGTAATAGAGGTCGTTACCTTTTTTGTTGTTTCAGTGGAAGTTTCATTACTCTGTCTCCACAATAATGTTGTTTTTTCCTTTTTTCTGAATTCCAATGCATGCTAAAATAGAGATGCTGGTTTGGGCACAGACCCTCCATCTTCCTGATCATGGTGGTCCTGGTGACATGCTCTGAGGTTCACATCAGTGCAGGTCATGTTACTGCAGCTGTAGAAGTTGATCAAAGTACAGCATTCAGAACAAAATAATTTTGGAGAGGAGGTATTTTACCTCCTCTCAGCTGATTTGAAGCTGAATTGTTTCCTTGTACTTTCCCTGTTTTGCTGTAGTGCTTTTCCAAACAACTCTCTCTCTCTTCAGACTGCCATACTGTTGAACACTGTAAAATGTTGGGATGGTTAAATTGTCAAATCACTAGTCCACACTGCCAATTGAAGCTCTCCTCATATTCTGGACATTCCTAAAAAAACACAGTGGTTCTGATATGAAGTCCTTGTTTTTTGGAAAGTTCTGCTTCAATCTGTATAAATCCCCATTTATTCTTCCTCTTTGCATCCACTTTGAGCAGCCTCTGGTCCATTTACAAGATTAGTTTCCTCCTGCAACTGCCAATCATTCCCTCCTGACTATATTTTCATTTTGCTTTCATTCTCCACATGGTCTGTACACTCTTTAGTTTTCCTCCCTTCCTCAGAAGAGACAAGATAATGAACTTGTTTTCCTTGAATAATCATAGTCCTGTCAGTTTTAAGTGGAAAACCAAAAATTGTTTGAGCTGTATTTGCAGCATGGGATCCTGCCACATAGTACTCCAGAGGTAAAACCACTTTAGTGTTTCAGATCCATGACTTTTCTTTCTCTTACACATTAAATAATTATATCTGATTCTCACTTTGGTCTTGTCCTCTGAGTCTAGAGGGCCACTGACATCCACCTAAGTATTCACATCCTTACTGACTCCCTCAGCTTGGCATTGAGGTGTTCATAATCATTTGCTGCCCATTTGTGCCTGGAAAAACAGGGTAACTGGCAGTGAGGGTGCTGTTTTGTTTAGTCAACTCTTCTGGCTGTGTGGGTTGTACAGTTTGCAAGGCCAAAGCATGCCCACTTTTCATGCAGACACAGTCCAAGTTAAAAAAACAACAATCAAAACTGAAGTATTTGTAGCTCCAGTGACATTCAGGCCAATACTCTCCACAGGGACTGTATATCCAAGGAACCATTTGAGCTAATGCCAGGAAAAGTGTGGCTTGTTCCTCTGCTGTGCTGTGTCAGCAAATAGGAGATTGGCATTTGTCATTGTGGACTTCATGAAAGTGCTTGTTGTAGCTGTTTCTCTGGCTGATTTGAATTTTTATTTTGTTTATTAGATGTGGAGTGTGAGTGCCAGGGCTAAATGCTGTTTTATATAAAATCTCAATAAGATTAAATCCTCTTGCCATTCTGTAATTAATTTCAAGGATATTGTGTTGTTTTCCCAGAGAACTTGTGGTGGTCTCTAGATGCATTCCTGGTTACAGAACAATTCTGGAGTGAAACAGTGAGGGATGTGCTCTGTGTGACATACTGTGGGGCAGTTAAAGGTTGCAGAGGTTCAAAAAAAGCATGAAGTGCTTTGAGTAAACCACCTTTAGGAGAACTGAGTGACTTCTGCTCTGCCAGCTCCAGCATCACATTTCTGCCTGCACAGGTTCCACTGGGCACAGCTGGGAGACTGAACAAAGCAGCAGTTCTGTGCTCAGCCAGTATTGCTTCTGCTGCAATAGTTAGTTTTCACTCCTGTCATAAACAGAAACCCTTCCAGACTAATTACCAGATGTACTGCAGCAGTAGCACTTGTCCCCTGAAGGCTGCAATTGGCATTTGCTTTCAAAGCTGTGTAAAGAGGATCTTTTTGGGATATCGTTCATTTTTGTCTTTTTCCAGCATTGCTTGTGAGAAAGGGCAAATGAGCCCACCTGGAAAAGGAAGTTCAGTTGTCTAGCCTATTTTTGAGTAGCACACAGAGCTGTAATCTCACCTTGAGGGAATACACACCATCTTTATGCCAACTGGCTTGGGCAATATGGAATTTGCTGGTGCCAGGAGTTCTTGAACAGATGTAGCTCCACAGTGTAAATGTACTGCACTGGATAAAGCACTGTCTGTACTTTTCTTCCCAGTGTCGAAGAAGAGGTGCCAGTGTTGGAAAAAGCTCTACTCTAGGCAAAACCATATTGTTCACATGCTTAAAATTTACCCCAGTTTAACCATTTCTGCTTGATTTCCCCACTGTAGATACCTTTATCCCAGTTCCAAGTCACTTCAAAGCTTTGGAATTGGTTTCTCTTGGTGGAGAATAAAAACATTCAGGCAAAAGTTAAATAAGGGATGGTCAGCTCAACTCTAAATTCACTTTGTGCATTAATCTGGATTGACTCGACTGGAGTGACAAATTCCCTGTTAATTTAACTGCCAGAGAAAGGTACTGTTTAAAAATTAACATTGTGTTCAAAAGGTGTTCAGTAAGGGGAGTTCAGACAGAATCAGTGTGGGAATGTGAGAGAAATCCAGTGCTTGACCTTCTGTTCCTGCTTTCTCCTGAGAGTGCCAGCAAGAATCTCTTTAAGTGCTCCCTTTACAGCTGATTTTGGTGGTGTGAACACCTGCCTTTTAACAATTAGGATAACACTCACAGGCTCATTTCCTGGAAGGCAGGAGCTATCAGACCTAATGACTGCAGGCTTTATTGATCTGGTGGGGAGGATTTGGAGCGCTGACACACAGCCTGAAGTTTCCATGGCCCAATAAAAATCTCTGGGTCCCTGAAGTCCTTTGCACAAATGAATTCTTCCTCTTTTACAGACCTCTCTGAAATTGAGACCTGTCTGTCTGAAGACTGAGCTACAGATTTTCCCTAAATGTTTTTACAAAGTCTTTTTCAATAGTGATTTTTTTGCTTTGTTCTGTATAGGTGGAAACACTACTTGACAGAAACACTGAAATCTCCCCTGACCTAGTTTCTGTCCTCAGCAGCACAACTTAAAGCACACTCTCAAACACAGTTTTATTTCTGCTCTTTCCTGATTCCCTGGAAGACCAAACAAAAGCAACTTTATATCAGAAATGTAAAAAGTCAAGGGCAGAACTCTCTCTGTAGGGACAACTCTCTGTCCTTCCTATGAAAGACACCATTGAACACCTCTTGATAGGAAGATGCCTCCTTTCATGTACCAGATATTCACCAGTTATTAAGATTGCTGGAGAACAGCAGAGTGTCATTTGAATCCCTTAAAATGATGGCTCTTGAGGACTTCTGTGGTAGCTGCAGTTGCTGATATATCCTGTGCATGGAGGGGTGTTCTAAGGACAGCTCAGAACAGGATCTCTCCCCAGTAACAGTGCAGTGTTCTTGTAGCCTCTTCCAGCCTTTGAGCAGTTAACCAGAAGTAAGAAGTCTTTTAAATGTACAAAATCCTTGATTCTGCCCTGGCCAGTCTTTTGCTGAATAATATTTTTAAAAATCACAATTCCTCCTGGTTGCTAAATTTGATGTTCAAGGACCTCTGTCAGAGTCCTTGCCAATGCAGCTCTAACTGTTGAATTGTCATGTCTTACACACTAAATCTGGGGGATTGTTTGCTTGGGTTTTGTTTCATGAAGACTGAGAAAAAGAATTCCATTAAAAGATGGAATATGTATTTGTTCTTTGTGGAATATTTTTGCCAACAGAAATTACAATCAAATTCTTGAGTAAACAGTATCCACCTGAGAGGTAACCAAGCTAGCAGGGCTGTTGACTGCTGACACACTAATCACCTACTTAATGTTAATATGCAGCAGTACAGGAATGATTAATAGGAGGCTTTACAAGCATAGGTGTCTGGGTAGTGCATGCATCCTGTGTGTGTGCAGGACGTGCTGCTGATCTCTGACATGGGCTGCAGGCCAGAGGAGCAGCAGGAAGAGCCTGATGCTGCTGACCTGCTGGACATGCAGTGCTGCTGCTGTACTGTGCCATTCTTATCCTTGGAAATGGAACAAATAAAGGCTCTTTACAAAGAGGAAGCCTGGTTGAGTTGCTTGGAATTCAGGCACAAAGAATCCAGAAGAATTTTTGCACTATTGAGAATGGCAGCCTGGTAAAATAGTGGGTTTTGAAATAGAACTCTTTTGGATTAATAAGGGAAGCCTTTATGCAAAGTATTACTGTAATTGTAGCTCATGTTCTGATTGCCTTATCAGGGGAGATGCATCCTCAATGGCATCTTTGTTTGTCATACAATGAAAAGAGATAGAAAATAAGCAATTAAAGCAGACTTATTGAAATACCATAAATCTGAGCATTCAGCTATGCACTTCTAGCTAAGATTGTTGGTTAGTTTTTGTATTAAAAAAAAATAATAAATTATTGCTGTGGTCTGTACTTGCTTTGTAGTATGGCCAGACTACTGACAAAGAAAAATTTTCTTTTTTTGTTTCAGCTGTGATCTTTTCTCTCTTCCTGCTTCTCACCCTAAAGCAGTCTTTATAAATGTGCACATAGAAATTTGAGGTTAATTAACTCTGTTGTATATTTGGGATCCTTGTTACTGCAATGAACCTTGTAAAGAAATACTACAAAATCTGACAGTGGTAATTTTGAAAATAGATGGACTTTGCTCTGATTGTGTATCAGCTGATATTTGAGTAATAAATAGTGTATTTTTATTGCACTTTATGAAAATGAACAACAAACCCCTTGCTCGCTGTTTTGGGGTCTAGTGCCACCTAGACATGGGCAAGTCCAACATTAAATTTGTTTCTTCCAGGAACAGAAGATTCCCGGGGAAAATTCAGCAGACATCTTTTATATAGTGATAAACAAATATATTTTCAGAAAAAAATGGCCTGGGTTTATCCTGTAATACCTCATAAGAGCAGTCTAATATTAGCAGAAGATTAATATTGTTCAGTCATTTAAATGTGAAATCTTTATGGCATAGATTTTGAGTTAAATCTCAAAGACTCTTGCTTTCTAGCTGTGTGTGTGTGTCTGTGTGTTGCTTAATCTCCCTGGCCAGTGCAGGGGATGTTGTGATCTCCTCGTTAAAGACGTCACACTGAGAAGATTGGAGTAGAGGAATAAATAGAACAAGTGCTAGAAAGCCAAGCAGCTCATCCTGGTTGAACTAAAATGCACCCCACACAAACCACCTTCCCCATAGATTTGTTTCTCCTAACTAAAACTCAGTTCCCATTTTGTACAGTATGAAACCAGCTCATTTGAGGCTCTGCTAAGTATGTTGCATGGGTTTCTGAAATGTTGTTTCACCTAATTGTGCTACTCAGTAGCCAGTATTTTTTACAGGTTACTCCTCTGGTGGAGAAAGCAGACAAGGGCAATAGCTCCCAGAGGGCAGAGAGGCTCAGAATTGGGCTGGTGAGGTTCAGTACAGAGCTTGAGCACTTAAAGGTCTGCTGTATCTGGGCTGGCTGTGTGCAGCCCCATCTCATTATCATTAGCCTGTTTTCCTGACCTGTGCACCAAAATTAATCTGGGCAGGGGCTGCCAGATCTGTCCAGGCTGACTCTGTCTCTCCAGGTGCCAGGGGTGCAGTCACAGTGTGTGTCCCTGAGACAGGTCTGCTGCTTCTCCTTGGAGCTGGCCTGTGTGGAGCAGCAGGGCTCTCAGATGTTCAGACGCCCTTCAAAAGTGACAGGTAGATAGCTAAGAATTGAAGGATGTCCCACTGAAATATTTTAGTGTTTGTGATAATAAATTGCATTAAAAGAATTGTGCATTGCACAAGAATAAGTGGAAAATGAATCCTTGCCCATGCTCAGCAGGATCTGGTGAGGCTGGAACTACTGGGAAGTTTTTCAAGCAAAGTTAGGTTAGGAAAAGCTTGCTGCTGGAAATTACTGCTTTTTTCCAGAAGTTTTTTTATTCCAGCACTGTGCTTAGTCTTTGTCCTCCTCTGATCCCAATAGATTCTGAAAGAATATAATGAAAAAAGGAAACAAGGCAGGATGCAACAGCATGGACATTTCCACACAGTCACTGCTTGCAATCCAGCTCTGGGAAACTTTGGTGGATGTGGAAACAACAAATCCCAAAGTGTATTTCCCTTACAGTGCAAGGGATATCTCAGTGTCACAGGGCCATCTGTGGATCCTTGTAGAGCTGCTTGGGTGTTTGTTCTGAAAGCACAACTGCCTAGCACGGAGTTTATTTTTAGTATTTTAACCAAACAGCTTCAAGAGTTGGAAATTTCTCTAAAATTTAATTACTCAGCCACTGTCATCCTGTGTTCAAGGAGTCTGATTTGAGGCTGACAATGGAGTAACACTGTTTGGACTTACTTAACCAAAATGTGTTTACATTGGTTCCTCTCTAGGAGTTCTTTAGACTCATAGTCCTCTCTGAATGTCATTCTGTGCAAAATTGATGATCTCTTTGTACAAAATGGAGCCTGCCTGTCCCTGCCAGCAGTGAACAGCCACAGAATTTGTCCCAAGACTTTGTCCTTTCAGATTTACTGCTGGCTGCCTTTTGCAAAATTGTGCTGCAGTTCCTGGAGCTGGCATTTGTGAGGACAATTTGAATACAGGGAAAAGTGCTGTGTTTGTACCCATTCACTGGGCCCTCTTTTACACCTAATGAGCTGTGGAAGGAAACCTTGTCTGTTAAAGCACGTTAGAAACTTTGTATCAGGGGCATCACTAGTTTTTAGAGTAGTGATTTTTAAGCTTATGGGGCTGCTTGCCTTAAATCAGCAAAAAGAACTTGTGGTGCTGAGCGTGACGTATACGCTGCATTCATTGGAGCACTTTGAGTTCAAAATGTACTGGAGTGTCCAGACTTAGAAAAGAAAAAGGAAAGAAAATTTTCATAGGAGCTCTAGTTGAATTAATATGAACTAAGGCAGGAACAAATGCTATATTTTCCCCCGTGACTTTCCTGTTTTGTATTTCTGGTGTTTATTTAAGTTGTCTTAAAAAATATATTATTGATAATATTATTGATAAGTTTCAAAGGTTTACACATGTTTCTAATTTAGAACCATTTTGCTTCTGTTGGTCAGAGGCAATACAGCCATTTTGCCGTCCTGCTTTAATATGGCATTTTAGACACTTAAAAATCCTTCTAATTCTGCAAGCAGTCTTCTTTATTTCCTTCCTTCTCCCCACTTCCATTAGTAATCCTTGGCAGTGATTCAGAACCACCCTGCATTTGAGATAAGGGTGACTGAGAAACCAACAAAAGCAAGAGAAACAGAGTGAAGGAAACCACTGGCACCCACCCCACAGCATGATGGCAGCAATCTGTGCTCCTGCAGCACTCCAAGGTACAAGAAGAGTTTCCATCAGCCAGCAGGCACAGTTCCTGGCTGCCTAAAGAGAGAGGCAGTATTGTCTGTTGAAGCACAAGTCTTGAAGCCAAACACCTCCTGAGATGCCTTTGCTCCTCTCTTACTGATTCCTTGTGTGGCTGTGGGCAAGTCTCCATGCTCATTTCCCAGTCTCTGCAGCAGGCAGTTATTAAAAAGCTACTTTGAGAACATGAGTTGAAGTTTTTGAAGGACAGTGTAGTACTAGGTAAGGTTGAAGTTATTGATCAGTGAGCTGTGCTGTATTACCTGTTCAGTGGGGTGTCCTGTCTCTCCTGTTAATTGCTGAGGTTTGCCTCTTGTCTGGGGTGGCACTTGCTAGATGACAGTGACAATGACAATGTGAAGCTGTGCACACTGATAGCACAGCTCACGCCAAAGCCAAATCTCTCACCAATTTCCAATCTGCATATCTGTTCTTAGGAGTACATGATATATTGGTGTCTCCAGTAAATTACATATTCATTTCAAATATGTGGAACTGATAAATCTGGACTATCAGAAGCAGTCTTTGGAGCTCAATAGGCTGGTGTGCTGGAGAGCTCTGTATGAAGAGATGAAGGAGAAAAATGAAGGTGAAATGAAGGAGAGAAAAAAGAAATTAAAGACCAATGAGGGGAAAAAAAAAGCACATAGTCCCTACATAAGCACAGGCAGTTGGAAGTCATGGAGGCTTTTTGTGTTGTCAGTTGCTTATTTTACCAGGGGACACTTTCAGCCCAGGATGCTGCTTGGAGTTGGATGGATGAAGGGAGCAGCAGGGGGACCTGCTGATGCTCAGCTTTGCCATTCTCAATAAACATCACTTTGCTCAATAGAGAAGTTATTGCAGAGGCCTTCAAGGAACAAAGGCATTGACTGGCCACAAGCAGTGCTGATAAAACTGCCTCTTTAGAGCCTTTTAGGTTTGCTTTTTCTCCACTTTTCACACAAGGCTACAGGTCATTCAAGTGAAACTGTATGAAAATGCCAGCTAAGCAGCCATGTTTATCCCTTTTAAAAATTTGGTCAAAGAAGTCATTGTTCCTCTGCTCAGGTCTGTGCCCTTTCAATATGAAGAAGTGTGAAGATCCTTTTAGACATAAAAAATCCAATCCTCCAGTGTTGCAAAAATGACATGAAATCAATCCAAGCTTTCTTTTATAAGCTAGCCAATATATTGCATATTTTAAAACAGCTGAATAATTGTATAAAATAAAGAGGCATATTGAAGTTTAAAATGCCTCATTCCATTAAAGCTGATTTTGTTGCATGACTGTCGTGACATTGGCTCTGCAAAGAACAATAGTCCATAACAATTTGCAGGGAGATAAATTCCTGTGAGGGTGTCTAGCTGCAACCTTATCTATGAAAATGAAGTTAAGCACCAGAACCCCTTGATAGATTGTTTCCATGAAACTCCCTCTCATTCACTTATTGCTGAGAACCTTGAAATGTTACCATAATAGTTTAGCTGGGAAGAAATTTTTGTTTTGAAGTAGTTAAGACAAAATAAAATTATTTCAATTGCTGAATCACTTTCAGTGTTCACTTGCAGAGAGGAAAATTGTTTGATGTGCTAAAATTAAAAAGTGGACAAACAGATTCCAATTTTTGGGGGGTTTAAAGAATTTAACATAATTTTAAGCATTCTGGATGTGGCTCCTCAGTCTGTTCTGTAACCTGTCTTACCTTTTGATGTAGGCCAGGCATCTTCTCTAAGAAGTCCCAGTGTTTTAATTGTATTTTTAGTTTCTCTTGTATACATGGTGTCTCTGTTAGCTTTCTCTGTACTTACATTCAGTTTTGTTCTGAGCTACAAGGAACCCACTTTAAAATTATGTTCTGATAAAGCCCTATGGATTTTAAAGGTCACATTCTTTTCTTGGATGAATACATCATTCCCATTGACTCACCTGCTGTTCCTACAAACTCAGAGTATTACTGATGACATTAATTATGTTAATATTCAAAGGGTTCTTAGCACAAGCTCAGGCTTTTCTAACATGCTAATTTGTGAGATGCATTTAAAATGCAGGGAAGATGGGAGGAGTTGGGTGTTGCTGCACTGGAAAAGAGAAAATAATTTTCTTTGTGCAGTTCCTGGTCCTGCAAGGAATGATGAGTTTTTCCAAGTTATTGATTGTTTTACTATCTAGACTGTAAAGCAATCTCCAAATGTGATCACATGTTGTTTTTCCTGCTGAGGCATTGGTAAAGGAATTCTGTCAAGGCTATTGAGATAAGCCAAAGAAAAGCTTAAAAAACACAGGCAGCAGAAAACAGCAGAAAGCCTCTACATTGCTTCAGCTGCTTTTGTTTTGGCACTGTTTTCTGGTTCTAGGAACCATTTTAACTTCTGTCTCTAGAGGAAACAAAGCACATTTTTAATAGTAGCAAACAGATCAGGCACAGAAGGCAGCTTGCTTGCTCTGACATGGGAATCTGCCCCCCAAAACAGTGATGTGTGTGTAGATTTAATTTGGAGCTTTCCCCCACTTTGAACAACATTATATTCATTGTACCACAAGTATATTTTGGGTTTTACTTAAATTTTTTTGTTAGGGATATCAAATCTTAGGGTATGGGGTTTGGGTTGGGATTAGAAGTGGTTTGGTCTCCCTGGATTGAGCTTAGTTCCCAGAGAAGTGCCTGGCACGCTCTCCAAGAGCCTTTTCTTGCAGGCTTTGCTGGTGTGCCAGGGTAACAGGGCAGTCCCTCCACCTGCCGCAGGCAGGAGCTGTTCAGGAGTGTCACACGTTGTTGCTTTTGTCTGAAGAAATCAAAAGTTACTTGCAAATGCCTAAATCAGTTTCTGTTGCTCAGCAGTGACAAAAATTGCTGGAGTTTCTAAGAGTTAAGCTTCTTCAAACTAGACTCATCTGAACTTCATCTGACTCATCCTGAAGCAATAGTGTCTACATCCCTGATCAGCTGCTTGCAAACCACTATAATTTATTCCTTTTTCCCTTTTTCCCTCCTGATGACCCTTAGCTTCATCTTCAGTAGGTCTGTAACTCTTTCCTTTATATTGTACATCCATTTTTTTCTTGCTCCTTTGGTTTTAGAGAGAGAGGCAGAATAAGTGAAATGGAAGTTTGGCTTGGTTGGCAATTCTTGTGGGTATTACCAAAGAAACAAAACATTCTCTCACTCTGCCTGCCCATGCTGGACACTTCTCCTCCCAGAGTCTAGCAGCTCTCCATCTTCATTGTTTTATTACATGTACCTGCTTTTGTTAAGACAACTATAAGTGTCACTAATTCTGATTTAAATATTTAAGATTTGGAGAGATTTCACTGAATATTTTCAGACAGTTAATTGCCAACAGTGAAAATTAAACATTAATTTAAATTTCAACTCTGCCTTTTTTTGCTACCTGATGTCACTAGGATGCTGTGGTGTAGAGATGAATGTTAGTTGTTAATTTTGATGAAAGTGTTGAATAATATTTTTGTCTTTCAACCTAAACTGTTTGAAAACACAGACTTTTAACTGGATAAAATTTTTATTAGCAAATGCTGGAAGTAGGTTTACTTCATTTCCAGTGTTTGTAGAGGTAAACAGGTTCTGTACTTGTCTATTGGCATCCCATTGCAGCTGATCTGGTTGTGAACAGACCTAGGCTGCATTTTTGTTGCAGACTTCTGCAGTGTGCCTCAACATGAGCCCTGCTACATTGAAATGAATTCAGAGATTCAAGCAGGAAATCCTTGGTGTGGACATAGCTCAGCTTCAAGATGGTCACCCAAGGTGCAGGGAGGATGTGACACAAAGCAGGGAGCACTGGAGCTCCACTGCCCCGTGGGAATGGTCAGAGCTCTGTCTGCTTTACACAACAGAAGGGAGCAATAATAATTTCTACTCTCTTAGCATGATCTGTTGCAGCCAAGGTAAGGTTGGCATGGTGTGCAGTAACTTGTGTAACTGTCTTTCAAATATGGGCCAAGAGCAGCTTAATCCAGAGCTGTCTGATGGATGTTAGATGGAAATTCATGGTGTGATACCAGATCTGTGCACAGACACACAAAGATGTAAGGCAGAAAGTTTAAAGGGAAGTACAAAGTATACAAGTATATGATATTGTGTTGATCTTTTCACTGTGATGCTGTAGCTGTTAAATATATCCCTCTGATTACATAATTTGCTGTGAAATTACTTTGTTGGTTGCTGAGGATTTTTGCTGCATTTTGTCATGTGGTTCACATTAATCTGTGGATCTCCCTGGCTTCTGTTGTACAGCAATTTGTTTTGTACAGGAGACTTTAAAAGCAGGCTCTTTTACAGCAAGTGAAGGAGTGCCAGGAGTGCTTTGAAGGGATAATTGGCTTCCTTCCATTTAAGGATTTAATAGAGCACCTTTCCAGCACCTCCCATCATTTTGTGAGCACAGTAAACCCATATCTTGTGCATCACTCTAGGAAAGTTGGTTTATAATAGATGAGTTTTTTTAAAGTTCTGCCCCTGTAAGAACTGTCACAGCACGTTTTCTGTCTAATCAGGAACTCAGCAAAGTGTGCTGCTTTCTGAAAGCAGAAGTTGACAGTACTGTACCCCAAGGCTCCAGTAATGTTTGAGGAATAACTTCCAGTTTTTGTGTTTTGGTATTCCTGCACACAGAATGGATGGATGCTCATTCAGTAGATAGGATATTGCTCTGAGTTTCATCCTTAGGCTGGGAGGAACACTGCCAGCCTGTGTTCTTGTGGCTTATTAAACAGCAGACAGCAGCATTTCTCATGAGTGTGAACAGAGTGAATTCAAGGACCTGAATCAGCAGAACATCTGTGCATATGCTTAAATTGAAGCACACAATTAGGAGTTCTGTGGAAGAGTGATTTGGGAATTGTAATAAAAAGTGGGAGTAGAGATGGCATAAATTACAGCATGAATGGCATCAGTGGAGGAGAAGCGAGTGTAAGGCCATTTAGGTGATCTGCTTTGTAGTCCTGTGGTTTGGTAGTTACTTTGCATAATTTATATTGGTCCTTATTCCTCAAACTGGATTGAAACAAGTGAGATGAAAATGTACTTCTGGGAAAATATATCTGATATAAATATAATCCCTAAAGTCTGATCTTTACTTCCCTGTAAGGTAACCTGCTTTCCCATGCCATGGCTGCCTGGTTGTGTCTGCTGTTCACAACAGACCATGTAAAATCAGGAGTGAAGGTTGGTGAGTCCTGATCAGAAGCTTTCCTGGGTCTGCAGCAGAGATTGTTGTCTGAATTGTTCAGGGCTTTCAGCTCCACCTTCTCCCAGAGGACAGGTCTCATTAACAGCTATTGTTGAGATGTTGTTTGCACCTGGCAGGTAGGGAACTGTTTTAATGTTGCATTTCATGTGGAAAAGAAAAAAAAAGCTGGCAGGGATGATGAAAGACCTTCCTTCTAGGAGTGGTTATGAACATTAGCCTTGTTTTTATTATGAAATGTAAGAGTACAGCAGTTCCTGAGGTTTTAGAATGGTGTAGACATAGACAGCAAGGAATAAAATGAAAAATTGATCATTTTAACAAGAGAAACAATATATACTGTTTGGCACTGCCTTTGAGATACTCAAGAAGTGCTAAAAATTACAACATACAAATAATAGTCAGGGAGATGGAGGCAGAACTTCTTTTAACTCCATACTACTTTAATGAGAAATTTTGTTTGTACTCATTCTCTTCCTCAAGGCTACTCTTAATTACAAGTGTGGTAATGCAAGGCAATCTTTTGCAATGCTAATACACTGAAAGATAAAGGATGTACATTCTGATTTGTTTGAACCAAGTGATCTCTCTGACAGATATAAAAAAGAAAGAACTCCTGACATCAGAGGTATTAAAGAAAGCAAAATTTGAATTTAGAAATGCACAAACCATTTCCCTTCATCAGGCTAAGCAAAACAGGTCTGTGAGGGAGCTGCTTCATGTAATGTATATAAAGCAAGTCAAGTTCCAGCTACTACAAAGCTTTTATGTAAGGCTTTGCTGACCCAATAGGTGGTGGAATATAAATAGATCAACATACACTCTTCCTTCTGCTGTTCTACCTAATCCTTTCTTGCCTTCAGGATTGAAGAGTATTTGATCTATTGAGTCTTAAATCAGACATCATTTCCAAAAAAACCCCACCCCAAGCCTCCAAAATACAAATGAATGAAAATGTAATGGTGTAAGATGAGAAACTGTATTACGAATACACTGATGTTTTTCCTTCCCCCCCATATAAACTTCACACAGCTGGAACTGCCTGGATTCCTACTTGCTGTTAGCCCTGTTAAATGGCTTTGCATGAACCTCTTCAAAAAGAGTAATTGTATCAGACCAATATGAATTTTCCTTCTTTTCAATAATGCTTAAAATGCCCTGCTCATTCTGCCTGCAGGTCTCCACGGCTGCTCAGGAGGTGGAGCACTCTTTATTTTTAGTAACAATGTCTCTCCTGCTGGGGTGGAAGAATCTTAAACCAATTAAACACATTAGAAGATAATAGTGTGTAGGGGTTTGGTTCAAGATCTCCATTTTCTTCACTCTGGGGTATGTGTGTTACTAGCCTTCCTATCCAAGCTGACAGAAATAGTGTTGATAAGCTGCTAACTAGGTAAGCAGTGCAGCTGCTGCTTTGTCAGGTATTCCTGTGTCAAGAAATCACTTGTGATGGGGTTTGCCTCTTTTTTTTTTTTTAATTTCATTAGAGTTTTATACTTTATCTCAGTTTTGACTAAAACTTTTTTCAGATGCCTGCTTCTTTTTAAACATTTATTATTTTTAAAATAACTAACCTCTTGTCCCTGAAGTGTTTTGTTTTTTTCCAATAGAAAGAGATTGTGTGTGTGTCTGTGCTTTTAAGATCTGATTATTTGTTCTTCCCTTTTAATAATGTTTAGTTACTGGGAAAAAACTTGTAAACTGGCTAGTGTATTCTGAACCCTTCAAATATGTCTGGGTTCACAAATTTTTCCTCTTTGTATACACTCTGACTAGCAGGTTGATTTTGTTTCTTCATTTGCAGAAGTTGGAGAAGCATGTCCTGAACCAGCACATGGACTTGTCAAGATCAGAAAGCCTTTGACTACACTGACATTAAACCTTTATTTATTTGATAAGGAATTTACACAGGCTAGCAATGTTCAAGTTGTTTAAATACAAGATATTTTCTAGGAACTGTGGCATGCATTGCTGATGCATGGTCTCATCAGCAGGGGTAAAGCCTTGAGCTTTTTATTTATTCTTCCTCTTGAATTTGACAGTCGTAATACAAAGCATGGGACAGGCTGTCCTGCATGGATTTCCTTTTACAGTGGAACATCCATAAACAAAATAAAGCCAGATAGCACTTTAGAGATGTCCAACACCCCAAATGTTAATATACATTTTAAATGTTAACATTGTTCAGCTCAGCAGCATAATTTGTATCACCTTTCTTGGACTGGACTGAGACAATCCTGATAGGGAGAAGTTACAGAGGTCAGTAGTGTACAGTGGTGTTTTCTCTCACCAGAAATAGCAGGTCACTAACACTATAACTGTGTATTTCAAGTAAGGATCATAATTAAGTTTCAGGCTACTTCTCACTGAAGGGCATTTCTAATACTTTTGAAACTGGTGAATGTGATTTTAGAGTGCTCCAAAAATTGACAAGGGAAGAGGGATGGGAAGGCAAGGCGAGTCATGGCAAGGAAAAGGAATGGTCCATTAGTTAGAGTACTGAGAGGCTGGATCAGTTCCTTTACAGTGCTGGCTTTGCTGTCCTGGTCAGTGTTTCATTTCCAGTTCAGAGGAACTCAGCTGGTGCTCAGTTTGGCACCACAAAGCCTGTGGCCAAACCTGGGAGCTCATAACTCTGACTGATATTGATAGTGAACAAACAGCAAATAAATACTTGTGAGAGGACCATTTTTTAAAGGTAGTACAAGTTTTTGATAATCAAGTGCCCAATTTATTAAATTACTGTTCAGCTAATAGTTAAGAGTGTTTGTGTGGCAGAATGTTGGGAAGATAAATGAGTGTGTCAGTGAGATGCTCAGATTGTCCCATTTGTTATTTTCCCCTCATACATGGCGTTTGATAGATGGCACACTGCTTTCTATGCAAATAGCCTCACCCTGGCTAATTTGTATGTCTGTGTGGGGGAAGATGTATGGAAAAATGGTGGATTTTTTTGGCATTTGAAATTACTCTTGGGGCAGTTCCATCCTGCATGTTGTGTTGGCTGAGGACTTGGAGTTTTTCAGCCAGCACCACATGAAATGCCCAGCTCTGCTGCACGTTCTTCTTGCCATTCTGCTGTTCATTTTCTCTCTCTGACTTCCCTGCCAGTCCCTGTCTCCCTTGGGTTGCTGGCTGGGGAGAGCTGCACTTTGCAGCTTCCTGCTAGGATATGGAGGTGCCAAATGGAGCCCTCAGAGGATGCTTTTCATCTTCTGCCCCTTTCTCATTTGCCTTAATCCCAGAACAAGTGGTGGATACATTGTGTTTGGAACAAGCCTAGAAGGACATGAGTAGGCTGCCCTGTGTTCCCTCTTTCCATTCTCTAAGCTTTATGTGAACAGACCCTGTGCACACATTCTCTTTGTCTTTTCAGTGGGGCGTGGAAAGTCTGACCAGCCTTCAGCAAGGGAAAGAATCCTCACATCTCTGCTGAAGCAGCCATCTTCCCTTCCCCTCCTCCACACACAGAATTTTAAAACAAATGTTCGTCTGTGATGCAAAATTTGCTAAAGCATCTGTTTCTTCCTGGGAGCTCTGGAAAAATGTGATCAGTGTGATGAGTTTGTGTGAGTCTGCCTGGAAACTGTGTGTGTTAGAGGATGAGTTCAATATGCAAATCTCCAACAGCTCCTATTTATACCCATGTCAGGGCCCATATTGTCCCTCTTGTGTCTGCAGCTCCCCAGGCAGTTCCCTGAGCAGTTGTTGTAGGCAGTCCTGACTGAGAAGGGTGTGCTGCCATAAAGCAGCCAAAGGCAGCTCCTGGAAAGGCTCTGGTTTGTGTGGGCTCACCCCACAGATCCTGCTCTGTTCAGCCTCTGGTGCTGACACTGGTGAATCCTCAGAGCCACCCTGAGGAGCTGCAGAGCAGGAGGGCCTGAGGCCTGTGGATGGCTGTGTCCCTGTTCAGGATGGCATCATGCAGGTGTGCAGGCTCCTTGTTCTGAGCTGTCAGTGGCTGAGTTACCCTGGGAGAGAGATTTTGCAAAGGTGTAGTAAGGTACAAAATCATGATGCCCAGAAAGCTTGATATTTTCCTTAGAAAATCCTTGCTTTTACCTCACCAGGACTTTTTTCTCAGTAAGGTCATTGAAATGATCACTAGAAACTGGAGAGATCATTATTAACTGTCCCTTTGGAAATATGAATATTTCCTCCTTGCCTATAGATTTATTGACTGATTCACTGATCAGGCTGGCACAGCCTCACTTGCTGAGAGTGAAAAGAGAAGATCTCTCTTTGCTTAGCACTCAGCAGCTGAAGAATTCCCATGAGTGGCAGTTACGAGGTCAACAGCAATAGAACTACCCTTGATACTAATATTTTGTAAGCTAAGAAAACAAGCTGGATTGGATGTTATTCTTTTTCTCATATTGTGTAGAAAGGACTCCTTTTCCTAGCCATTTTCAAATACTAGAGAAGAGCAATTGTTTGTGTAACAATCTGTTATTGTTAGCAATGTTCTTGTTTCTCTACAGCACAGTGACACTGCCTTTATACTTTAGAAGCAGTGGAAAATGATAAATGAGGTCAACAAGCTCCAGTCTAAAGTGAAAACGAAATCTGTGGCTATATAACTCTTGTTGCATTCATTCTGGTCAGGGGTTGGTTTGTTTATTTATTCTCAAGGAAAAAGCATCTCTTTTCCTTGGCCTCTTGAGAATGAGAAACCATGACTGAAACTCAGCTGGAGTAGCCTATTTCAGAGCTCAGCAAAGAACACTACCCACAGCATTTAGGGATAGAGATAGCTTGTTTTCCTTATTTGCTTCCCAATCAGAAATTGGATGAACCTTCGGGATGCAGAAACAGGGAAAATCCTCTGGCAAGGAACAGAAGATCTGTCTGTCCCTGGAGTGGAGCATGAAGGTACTGTGTGACTGCATTGTGCATTTGGGCTGGGTGGTGCTGCATGTCTGGGTCACCTGAGTTGCAAACATAGCCCTGCTTTGAAGGACAGATGTCACTTTTGTCACTTGGGCAAATCATATCACCCCACTGTGCCTCAGATTTTCATTGCAAATAAAACAAGAACTGTCATCTCCATCAGAGGAACTTGGGGAATTAATTAAAACATCCTCTGGCCTGAGATTAATGCCCATTGTACAAGGAATAGTTAAGATCCTATCTGGTGCACAGTTCACTCATCCATCTAGAAGATGGATGCCTGCAAACTGGCAGATGCAGAGGAGAGCTATTAGGAGAAGCCACTGAAAAGATTACTGATGGGAGGTTGCTCTTCCTTGGGAGAAGAGGCAAAAAAAGCAATTCTTGTATGTCTTAGCTAGAAAAGAAATCTGAGGTAGATGGGTCATGCTTAATAAATAGGCTGAGAAGGGGGGAGACATCCAACAAAGCAGGGTGATCTGATGGTGAATTAAAAGGTGTGGGGAAATGCAGTTCTGCTACAGTCCTGCAGCAGAAGCAGTGAGGACAAACAGAATAATTGCTCTAAAATTAAATCCATATGTGTCCTAAAATCATTCTATAGTACTTGTGTGTGTGTGTATGTTCTGTGGCCATTCAGGGCAAATCACAGTCTAGACACAGCAAACGAAGAACCAAATACATAGCAGAGTGAATAAAATACATTTGCTTTAAACAGGACTTCTATTTGCTTTTTAAACATGACTTCTATTTTATTTAAGTACAAGTTTCTTTATAAAATGAACGCTTAAGTTTCAAATCATGGTACTGTATTACTACCTTAATTTACTATCACCACTCAGATGAAATAAAAACAATATTAATGTGGTATTGGATTGCTGCCAAAGTCTTAGCATTAAACTGCCTTAAGTAGTAAAAACCACAGCCTGAGCACCTGAAACTAGAATTAATCATCTAAACCAGCATCTGACAGCAGGAGCTTTTCCTGTCATCTCTGTTCAGTGACAGGGCATTTGAAACTGGGAGGCAATTTGGAAGATGCAAATCTGTAAAGTTTGGTTTCTTCCAATATACAAGCAAATCTTGGGCTAAGCAGCTGAGGTGTAGCTCTTACAGAATCCCCACAGCCAGCTTTCATTCAAGACATACAAATTGTCCTTTCATTATCTAAGAAAAGGTGTAGTTTAAAATGTAAAATCAGTTTGGCTAAGATAACTTGCTTTCTTCAATGTCCCAAATATTTAAGGTAGCTTTATTTAAATGAAATGAAAACATAATTATATGAATGTTTTAATTGAATTTCAGTTTCTAACTAAATGGTTGGACCCAAAATTACCTGTAAGTAAATAAGATATGTGTCATTCAACACTTCCTAATCTAATCAGCATTAAGCATCTGACTAAATGTATGTTAACCATGGAAGTGCCTAAATAAATGTGCAGGTATAGTACATCCTCAAGTTAACAAAAAGCACTAGTAAATTTAGGATTAAGTCTATGCTTATCTGCATCCCAGTATGTTTTAAAATGGATTTAACTGATGAGAATCAAACTCCCGTCTTTTCTATTTTAATAGAAAAAAGAGAGAAATAAAAGTAAAATGATCTTAAAATAAATAATTACAATTAAAATTTTTGCTTGATGGTATAAATGTAAATTAAAATGTCTTAAATCAGATGTTTAAAGACAACAAAGTCCTACTTTTATTAAGAGTAACTATTTATTGGTAGTTTTACAATGTTAAAGCAAACATTCTCAGACTCTGTCTTGGGGATGAAAGAAATGAAATTACTAAATTGCAGAAGAGTTTTAACGAGTCATTTTACACTTAACTGCAAAGGGATGTTTATCCACAATGGTGTAGTCTGTACTGGTGAGGGCAGTAAAGGATGGTGCCATGCAGGTTTCCATGGTGCAAAAAATCCCATTAAAATAATTAGAGCTCTTTTACATTTAAAACTCTTGCCTTACACTTCTAATTTTCTTTTTAATATTTTTTTTAATTTTAGGGGTTTTTTTAATCAGGCAGTGTACTTCTCCTTGGGGTAGGATGCTGGCTTACATTCCCTAAGCCTCCAGCTCTGGAGATTGATGTTGTATCAAGGTCTTACTCCACAGAACTGTTCTACATTAGATAGATTTGCCTGGGGTTTGGGAGACTCCTGCATTTATTAAACACCAGCCTGCTCCCTGCTCATGGATGTCTTGATGTGCCCTCCATTTTGGAAGAGTTTGGCTCATAAAGCACATGCCAGCTGTCTTCCCTCCCCTCTTTATTTCTAAAAAATTCACATGAAACATTCTCTAATATGCAGGAAGGAATTATACACAATCACACCACTGAAGTGTGACGGGCTTGGGAGATTTTTACTGATTTGCCTTCCCCCTCATGCTCTCCTGATCAGGACCCTAAATCAGTGCTCTCTAACTGTCCCTTCTCTTACTCCTCCACCTCTAAAAAAAAAATTAATCCTGTGAAATATCTACCAGCTACAGTTTGCCACTTGCTGTTGGTGTCTCAGCCATTGCAAGAGCCCAGAAACCTGGACTGTCAAATTGCTCTCTTGAACCTTCCAGTGTGGTTCTGGCTTTACAGCCTGGGCAGGTTCCAGCATTAAGGGAATGGCATTTACTTCCCAGAGCTCTGAGATGGCTCAGGAAGTGCTGCTGGGCTGAGAAACACACATTTGTGGTTTGCTCTGGGGATGCACAGTCTGAAAGGGAAGGAAAAGTGAGAAGGGCTAAGGAGCTTGGTGTGCTAAGCAGCCCTTTGGCTGCCAGTCATCTTCAGCACAATTCTTAAAGTAAAAATTAAAGTTGCATCATATATTTTCAACTTGAAAAATTACTAGTAACAAACAACTAAGAACCAGGAGTCTGGTTCTGAGAGATCAGTTTTGTATCCCTGGTTCTGTCATAAATTTCATTCTTGGTTGTGGGCAGGGTACTTAAGGTATTTGCATCTTGGATTTCACTCTTGCAAATGTAAAAACAAAGTCCTTTGTGTTTGTATTTTTCCTGCTGCTATGATCTTGTATTAGTCCTAATCATTATTTCCAAGTAGAGAATAATAGTACTTGCAGAAGCTGGATTTTATTGTGTCCAAATAATGCTTCTTTATCTGTTTCACAGCTCGAGTTCCTAAAAAAATCCTGAAATGTAAAGCAGTATCCCGGGAGTTAAACTTTTCCTCAGCAGAACAAATGGAAAAATTCCGTCTGGAACAGAAAGTTTATTTCAAAGGGCAGTGTCTAGAAGGTATGGATGTGCTCTGTGTGCTGCAGCACAGGGACTGACCCCCAGCAGGGCAGGGATTAGAGAGACTAAAATGGGTTGAATGTGGTGATTTTAATTTTTCAGAGTAGCTCTGAAGCACTCATCTTGTCAGGACTAATGGGCCACAGTATTAAGGATGGCATTTCATAAGTGTATTAACACTTTGTTATGTAAGCAAAAAAGCTGGGTAATCATGCCTGAGGGCATAAATCCACCCCAGGCTGCCTGAGGCAAGGAAACAGGCTATTTCAGAGTCAGCTACTACAGGAATTCCTGGGTCTTCCTCAGAGTGCCAGGCTGGAGCCTCTGGTTTGCCTGGTTTCAGCAGTGCCAGTGACCCCACAACTGCACCTCTGGCCCCCCTCAGTGCAGTGCTGCTCTTAGTCTGGGCAGGAGGGGCAGATAAAACACTGAGCTCCGTGTCTTTTGGGCAACCAGCTGCAACTTAACCTCAGCTGGATCCCAGGATGTCAGCAGGAGGAGGAGGGTGGTTTCCTGTTCCCAGTTAGGTGTGTCAGAAATTTTCACCCAATGCCACGGAAGTGGTGTGACCTTATCAGTGCCATCAGCTATTTTAGAAAGGGAGGATCTGCTCTGAGAGGAGGGCAGGGTTCAGTGCAGTTTAAGCTGTACAAAGTAATTTAAATGTAAAATGTTGGCAGCCCAACAGGACAGTTTAGGGAGTTCCCCAGCCTGTCAGGTGAAAAGCAAAAGGACCATTTATGAATTTTCTTCTTTCAAATGCCTCTGGATCTCTTTTTTTTCTTTTACTTTGCAGAATGGTTCTTTGAATTTGGTTTTGTGATTCCTAACTCCACAAACACTTGGCAGTCCTTGATAGAGGCAGCACCTGAATCACAGATGATGCCAGCTAACGTTTTAACGTGAGTGCCTTGGGCTTGCAGAGGCTGAGAGCAGGCAGAGCAAAAGCAGTGCATGGCATTTCCTTGGTGGGCAGGAGAAGAGGGAGCTGCTACCAACTCTGAAACACCTCACTACTCTTAGTCGTTGAGAGATAAAAGGGGTTAAGCCAACCTCATTACCTTCCTTCCCACAGGTCCAATTTGCATTAATATAGCAATAAAGGTTTGCAGAAAGTGAAACTGATTCTTTAATAAAGTTGCTTAATTTTTTGGAAGGTGAATCGTGAAAGGATTTTAAAATGTTTTACAACTTAATACCTGTTATATCCAGGGAAGAAAAAACCCAGCAGATTTGTGGGCCATTTTAAAATCAGCTATTGATCATTGATTCTTGCCCAAAGTAGTTCAGTTGATGCAATATATCACCTGTAGCAGCTGCTCTGGTGTTTGTTTCATCACTGTAATACTTTGCTGAGCTTTGGGTCTTTAACATTGGCCTGTACACATTTAGTGTATATGCATTCATACACATTTATGTACACTGTGCACAGAGTTGTATCTGGGGCTAAAGTACTTTAACAGGTAGGAGTCAGTCATTTTACAGTCACCTGCAGGAAGATTCACACAGCCTCCCCACAAAGTCTGCTCCTGGCTCTGTGTGCACAAGGGCTCCTGAGCAGGGCAGGGATGCCTCAGATGTGTCACAGTGGTGTGGGCTGCAGCTTGGGGGGATAATGGAAAAGGCTCCTGGAGGGAGGCCTTGGGAAGGGTAACCATCCTCCCTGCAGTGCTGGATGGGTGCTGGCAAGCACACAAGGAGAGCAGTGCCAGGCACAGAAGGGTTTGGGAGCCCTGCTGCCAGCAGGAGGCAAGCAGGGAGCAGCAAGGTCACTGTGTCCTCTGGAAGATCTCCCTCTCCAGCATTTTCCCTCTCATTCCCTGTCTGGAGCAAAGCCAGTCACACAGAGAAGGCACTGGGATGGGAGCTACCATCACTGATTGCCATTCACAGCATGTTTCAAAGAGAGTGGGCTTGGAGGAGAGCACCAGTGTTCCAGCAGTGCTCCTGGCACAGCCTGCTCAGAACCTTGGAGGTGCTGCACACACCTCAGCTCCCAGAACTGGGCACTGTCAGTACAGGAGGAGCCAGATTTGGGAACCAGAATAAAGAAACAAAGACACCTGACAAGTTGCTTTTGATCATCTCCGGAGTTCAAGATGTTTTCAGGACTGGGAATCAAGAGAAGTTAGTTTTCAAATGACCTTGAGTATTTTCCAATGTCCCATTTGTTCCCTGCAGTGGGGAGCCCAGATCTCTCTCTCCTATTTATAGAGGTATCCTAAAGTCATTCTTGAGGCTTTTCAGTAGAATGCCCCAGCCCAAAGAAATCCAAAGGGAAATTTGTGGCCCAAAGAAGTCATCATTTTACAGCTGCCAAGATTTGGAGACCCCCTCATTTTTTAATATTCCCAAAGACCTCAGGTTTGTCTTGGTGTTTCCAAACCAGGAGAGAATGGAGATGTGATCCTTGGTGCTAACCAAGGCACTGTGCATGAAGAGTTCCCAAGATGAGCAAGTATCAGATTGAGGACATTACCTGACATTTTCAGTTCAAGCATTGTCCACACCACAACAAAACCTTACACTCTTAGCAGGTCCAGTGTTACATACACCAAGAGCCACAGTGGAGGTAGAACTGCTGCTTTGCTTTTCAAGGTCCAGGTTGTTTAGATAAGGTCAGATCACACTGCTTAGGTGTCCAGGTGTTATAATGGTCCCAGAGTTCTAAATTTATGTACCAAAATCTCAGAAGTCAGCAAGTTAAATCTCCAGAGCTTCTTTCACACCCAAATCCACATTTCCATTGCTGTTTGTATAAAATATGCTTGTGCCTTTGCATTTAAGCACTTCTTCAGGGAAATGACATGTTGGTTGATGTAGCTTGCTCAGCACTAGAGGACAGAGAAGGAGAATAAAAAAATAATTCCCATTGGTTTTCACAATTCCTGCAGGAGACAGGGCCCTAAAGGTGCTGGGACTGCTGGTTTATTTTTAGCAGTGGGAGTGAGCAGGAGTTTGCTGTCTGAGCACTCTGCAGGGTGAGCAGTACCTGAGTACTCAGAGTGCTCAGACAGGGGAGGGATGGGGGGAACATTCCACACAGGAATGTGTTTGGGAGATCCCTGAGTCCTGACCGACCCTGACCACTGCTCCAAACCAGAGAAATGAGGTTGTGGAGTGGTCAGGGTGTGAGCCCAGGCTTGTGAGAGCGTGGAGAGGAGCAATCACTGTCCATGCCTCCTTCTAACACCTTTCTCCTCCTTTCCTCCTGCAGTGGTAATGTTATTATAGAAACCAAATTCTATGATGACGATCTTCTCGTAAGCACTTCCAGAGTGAGACTTTTCTACGTTTGAGATGGGGCTTTTTGGAGCTGTTTTAGTTTTCCTCCATACAGTTCTTGGTGCAGAACCCCCCCGACTATCCAGTGGAAGACACTCCTGTAGGCAGTGACCCTGGGGACCAGCTCAGCGTGGGTTGTGACCTTTGCCCATCAGTTCTTTTGCTTTCTTCTCTGACAAGACCAGACCAAATCCTCAGAGACGGGGCCAGCTGCATAGCGATGCCCTCAGGAAGAGAGGCTGTCTCTGAACACAGGCAAACGGTGGTCATGCAGAACAATACTGTAAATTTGTGTTAGTCTCATCCTTTCTACTTCTCTGGACCCTGGTATAATCTCCCATTTCCACTCACACCAAACTCTCGATGCTTTTATTTTGGGGTTAAGTTAACCTTTTCATTTTTCTCATGTTGTAGATTTTTATCCTTTCGCTGGATTTCTGTGTAACTGGTCCACACATCCTCTTACCCCAAACTTGTAAAATAGACTGTGATATCACCTAATGTAATTAAAACAAATTTCTCAATTAAAACATTCCTACCGTCCAAAGAAGGGAAGAAATGTCAGTTTTGTGTGTTTTCCTTTCTGTTACAAAAATGTACCTCAGCAGGCACAAACTCCCATCACTCAAGCCAGCAGCAGAACAGAGCTTTCCACTGCTCTGCCCCTTCCACAACCCCCCTCTCTGTGCTCTTCCTCCAGCTGGCTTCATCAGAAAGGTGTCCTGACTTCTCTGACCAAGGCTTCTCCTTGGCCTCCCCTCTGTTAATCCCTTGGGGCCAATTGTCCCCTTGTCACCAGTTTCTCAAGCAGCACTGCACACTATTGTGCTTTTCCAAGTGCCTGGGGACACTCAAGCCCTTCTGGAAAACTCAGGTTCCCCTGAGCCCACAGCACCACTCCCGTGCTGGGCTGGGCTCCCTGGAGCTCCACTGACACCAACACTCCCCACGAGGGGAGGCTTCAGTGACAGCAGCACTTTTTCTGTCACACATTTCTCCAGCTGCTGCTCCTGAACATCACAGGCAGCTGTGTAATCACTCAGTGCCTTGGTCAGCCTGTCCTGTTGCTGGGCTGGAGATCCTCAGAGCCACAGGGAAATGAAAGGCATCATTTCACATCCTGGATTCAGCCACTGGGTGTGTGTGGGAGGGATACAGAGTAAATATTGTTTAGGGGGTTTGAAGTTGGACCATTAATCCCCATTAGCCATGAGAGCAACTCTCACCAGACCTCAGTGATGGATCCCAGCCTGGAGCACCTGCAGGGCAGTGTCTTGTCAGCACTGTGACCATCCCAGGCCAGCCTTCAAACAGACACCAACCAAAACTGCACCCAGCACAGACCACAGCCACTGAGGGTGGGACTCTGTCCAAGGGGAGACACAGAGGTATCCAAAAAGGAAAAGTGAAAAAGGTTGAGGGTCTTGAGAGCAGCTGTCTGTGTTGTAGGGCAGACACCCTGCTAGACCCACAGAGGAGGGGTCCAGCAGAGACAGGGAGCAGGCACCACCTCTGCCAAGCTCAGCTACAACCAAGGACTGACCCAGAGCACAGGGACAGATGCTCCCAGTGGGTCTGAGTCTACCCTGCTGCCTTTTCCTTCTAATGGCCAGTCGTATCCTGGGCTGCATCCAAGGCAGCACAGCCAGCAGGTCAAGGGAGATGATTTTCCCCCTCTACCCCACTCTTGTGAGATCCCACCTGGAGTGTTGCATCCAGCCCTGAGGTGTCAGTACAGGAAAGACATGGACCTGATGGAGGAGGTCCAAAGAAGGCCCCAAAAATGATCAGAGGGAAGGGTGGGCTTTCTAGTGAAGATAGGCTGAGACAGCTGTGGTTGTTCAGCCTGGAGAAGGCTCCAGAGAGACCTTTCTGCAGCCTTCCAGTATTTGTAGGGGACTGTAAGAGACAGGAACAGACTCTTTAGTAGGGCCCGTAGCTATAGGACAAGGGGTGATGGCTTTAAAGGAGGGTCAGTTTAGAATAGATATAAGGAAGGAATTTTTTAGGGTGAGAGTGGTAAAACACGGGAACAGGTTGCCCCATTTCAGGTCAAGTCCGTGCATCAGCACCTGACCCGGTTCTGATCAGGTGCTGATCCACTGATCCTGACCTGGTTCAGATGTCCCTGCTCCTGGCAGGGGGGTTGGACTAGGTGACCTTTAAAAGTCCTTTCCAACCCACATCATTCTGTGAGACAAACTGGGAATTCCCACACCCGCTTATCCTCCCCGGCTCCCTGCAGGGCTGCTCACGCTGGAGGCTCCGCGGGGCTCCAAGCAGCCACCGACCCGCGTGGCTGAGGCTCCCGCCGGGCGAGCAGCGCTGGAAGAGGGTCCAGGAGGGACGCGGGGCCTGAGCCGGCCCGGGGGGGCCTCCGGAGCCCCTTCCCCCCGCGCCCGCCCTGCCCGGTCTGCCCGGTCTGCCCAGCCCGCCCGGCCGCAGCCGGCGGGCCCCGCCATGGTGGGTCACTGCCGCCCTCCAGTGGCTCCGTGCGGAACAGCCGGAGCAGCTCACCGGCTCCTGGTCCCGAACCGCCTCTCCCGGGCCGGGCCGGGCCGGGCCGCAGGGCAGGGTGACACTGGGGAACGAGCAGCCACCACCCGAAACCCAGGCAAAGGGCCCCAGGGTGTCCCGAGCAGGAGCCCGTTCTTGGCCCAGGCACCCTGCCCTGTGGGGCTGATGGGATTTGGCAGTCGTGGGAGAAGGGGCAAGAGACACGGGCATGTTCCGTGCCCAGGGCCCAAGCATGGCACAGTCAGATCTTGGCTCCCTTGCGTGGGACAGCAAAGGTGCCAGTGAAGGGAAAAGCGGGGCTGGAAAGCGAGAGAGGGGAGCAGGAAGTCAGGGATGCATATGTCACCACTGCCACCAACCACTCATGTCCCTGTGGCAGCTCTGACTGCAACCTGAGGGCATCCTCATGCCACCCTCTGCAAAGTCTGGGGGTCACAAGTGAGTGCGAGGACCAACACAGTGATTCCCTCTCTTACTTACCAAATCAGTTCCCATCTGGAAGTTCACAGACTCGGCAGGCAGCTCTGGGCCACAAAGCACCCCCATGCCAGCTACACAAGCAGGGCTCTGCATGAGGGAAAAGCTCCGTGGTGGAAGAGAGGCAACTTTGGCAAGGACAGGACCTGGCTAAGGCCCCTGAGGAGCCTCTCACTAGGCAGGGCCTTGCCCAAAGCTCAGGCCACTCACAGAGCCCTGGCTCGCTTGGAGCTGCTGCCTCAGGTGCCTGCTGGAGCCTTTGGCACGGCCCGGCTGGGTGTGGCAGCCACTGCTGCTGTGGTGACTCGCGGCCGGCAGCCGCGGCCTTCCCGGGGTGTTCAGCCTCGATGGCTCCCACAGCGGGCACTGGTGCCTCCCAGCCGGGGCATTTCTTCCTGGAGCCTCGGGGAGAGAACGTGCTCCTGCCAACTGGAAATCGCCGCAGGGGTCTCGTCCCTCACCTCGAGAGGGCCGTGAGCCGCCCTGGCAGCCTTGGAAACCCAGCGGTGAGAGCAGAGCCCGGCATGCAGCCAGGGCCCACGGAGGCACATCAGGAACTGGAGAGAGCTGAGCACAGCTCGGGGGACTGGCACACAGACATTGGGGTGAAGCTCCATCCTCACCACCCTCCAGCCATGGCTTGGCCTGGGAGCACTCCAAGCTGGGCTGTTGCACAGCAGCGAGGGAGGAGGGTGATGCACAACAGCCTTTTGGCTTCATGGGAGTTCCCTGCATAGTTCTGGGGTCCATCACACCATAAGGGTCCCTGAGGCACGGCTGATGGCAATGGGACCACCCCACGATAGGCTGCAGGGCTGGCTGTGGAGCAGGGCCCTGCACTGGGTGTGAGTGACCCTTCCCTGTGTGCTGCCATCAAGGTGAGGAGAACTGGGCCGGCTCCCGCTCTCCACAGCACTCACCACGCTCTCACACCCTCAGCACCCATGGCCAGCAGCTCTCCAGGCTGTCACTCACCCTGAGGGCTGCTCTGGGAGCCCTCAGCTGCCTGCCCGCCCGGCAAAGCCACCGGGCCTCCTGGCCCGTGCCCCAAATCTGCCCCGCGCCCCAAATCTGCCCCGCCCAAACAAGGCTCAGGCGGAGAGGCAGAGCCACCCTAATGCGCTTAATGAGCTGATTCATGAAAGCTGCTGCCGAACAAAAGGCGCACAAACAGCCCAGGGCCACGTTATGTTCGGTGTCTGCTTTGCTACTCTTACCTTCCCGCAGGTGCCGGCGGCGCGGGCAGGGCAAGGGGACAGCGGGCACAGAGCGGTGACAACGGGCAGGACAAGGGGACAGCCGGCACAGAGCGGTGACAACGGGCAGGACAAGGGGACAGCGGGCACAGAGCGGTGACAACGGGCAGGGCAAGGGGACAGCGGGCACAGAGCGGTGACAACGGGCTCAGCAACATCTCGTCCCGTCACATCCACTGCCATCCAGTTCAGCAGCACTGGGAGGAGACAGGAGGCCTAGGAAGGTTGAGTCCTTTGCTCCTCTTTGTGAGTCTGAGTCCTCTGCTCCTCTTTGTGAGCACAGATCCCACCCCTGAGCTGCCAAATCAGAGTAGGCAGAGCCCCAGGCAGGCACTCATCCACTCAGACACAGGGATTTCACTGCCAGGTGACCTGAGCACAGTTCCATCTCTCTCCAACGACAGGAGGAGGGCAGCTGGAGCAAATACAGGATTCAAAGCACCCTTTTTTTCAGTGCAAGGTGGCAATTCCTCCTGCCCTAGGGAGCCTCTGCCCACCAGCCCTCAGTGCTACAGGACCTGGCTGCAATCCCTGTTGGGCTCAGCAGCTGCCTCACCCCGCTGCAGGTCAGGTCTGACAGCCACATCTGCAGTGCTCCAAGAGAGGGGCCAACCATCACCACAGCCCCTTTGGAAGAGCATTCCATTCTTATGGCATCCAGCTCTGAGCCAAAATCCTTCTTGCACCACCCCCCCACGCCAGAATCCTGCCTGCTCCCCCAGCACCTCAGTGCCAGGCAGGGTGTGGAGAGTGGCAGGCACCCAGAAGGAGTGACAGGCTGAGACAAGCAGGGGACACAGAGCAAGGGGATGAGAGGACCCTGTAATGGTGCTGGGATCCTGGCGTCCCCAAAGCCAGGCTGGAAAGGTCTGACATTGCCCTGCATGTGGGAAAGGGGAACAGTGACAAGCTGTGGAAAGGAATCACACTCTCACCAGGTATGGAAGATGGGCCCCAAGAAACTGCAGGGGATGCAGGAGTGACGTGAAGGCCCCGAGGGTGAGGCACTGACAGAGCTGGAGCCACCTGGCTGATAGAGAAGCAAGTGTTCCAAGGAGAGGGCAGAGGCCCAATTTCCATGGGAGGAGGTGGCAAACCCGGCAGCTGAGCCCAGATACATTTGGCTCAGGAACTGGGAACGTCTGCGCCCCTCGACGTTTCCCGGAATCCTTGCAGGAAATTCCCTGGCACAGAGCAGGAGCTCAGGGGAGGCAGTTCCGGCTGCCCCGGGCCAGCAGCCACGCTGTGCCGCCTGTTCATCCCCGTCACCACCAGCCTGGCCGGCTCTCCTGGCAGGTTGGCCTTGGCAGCGCCACCCAGGGCGGGGGACAGCCACGGCGGCTGCGGGGGCAGCGGGGCCGTGCCCATCCCGCAGCGCTAGATGGAGCTGCGAGACAGCGCTGATGCTGCCGCTGCTGCCGGACCGGGAGAGCGGTCACCGCCTCGCCCGGAGCCGGGAGAGCCCCCGAGGTGCTGGCGGGACACCCGGGATGGGACGTGCCACCAGCCGTGCCCCACGAGAGGAGCGACCCCACCTCTGGGCTGGACACGGAGTTCCCGCGGCCAGCCCGGAGCTGGGATGAGGTGTCCCAGCATCTCCACAGGCACCGACACCTCCGTGCCTCACGCCTGCCCTCATCCTCCTTCGACCACGTTCCTGCCAAGCTGGGGATGTACAAGTCCCCAGACAGGCCGGTGGGGCTCCCCGAGGCCACACACAGTCCCCTGCCTTTGCTGGGAACCGGCCAGCTCTGAGGGGTGCCCACGGCCATCCCACGGAGCTGCACAGAGTGCAGGGAGCACCTGCTCCAGTCCCTGCTTGGTGTCCCATGCTCATCTCTTCCCATGGCAGAGTCCCACAGTCCTGCCCTGCCTGCTGCTCACTTCCCCAGACGCTGCTCCAGAGCTGCAGCCTTGTTCCACAGCCCATCCCGGGGATGGAGCTTTGGGCTGGGGGTGTCCCCAGGGAAGCAGCACATCCTCACCCTGGGAGTGGGGATAAGGGGGATTTGCCCCAAACCAGCCAGCCCCTGTAATTGCTGCAGTTTGGTTCAACCAGAATTAGCTCTGCAGCCTGCACTGCTCCATCCCTGCAGGGGCTGCACCCCACAGCAGCTGCTCTGAGCCCTTGTGAGCCCTTAGGGCCTTGCTTGGTGTCCAGCCCCGTGCAGGACCACACTCCCTGCCACTCCAGCCAGGGTATTTAGAGCCACATCCCTCCTCTGCCTGTAGATCCTGTGCCTGGAGGACCCACATCCCACCCAACAGCCAGGCAGAGCCCCTCATCTTCAGGCCTCTCCCTGAATGGGAAAGGACACATGTAAAGGTTCATCCCTGTGGGTTCTCCAAGAGCAAATCAGCCTGTGCTTTCTCAACCCCCAGCTGTTCCACTTGCACTGTGCTTTCTTAGAAAAGGAATGCAGGATCCTCTCCAGGTCCACATCTGCTCTGAAGGACAGCACTGGACGCTTACTCCAAGGTCTCCTCCTGGCCCACACCCAGCACAGCATTGTGGAGTGGGTCTGAGCCCACCAACCCCTGCCTGTCCACCACCCCTCCCTCTGGGGCTCCCCAGCCAGCCCTGAACAGGAGCCACAGCCCTCAGCAGGGTTTGCAAAGCTGAGGGGCTGTCTCAGCCCTTTGGAGAGGACCAGCTCAGCCAGAGAAGGTGGAGCAGCCATGGGCACAAGGATGGAGGATTCACAGGATCTGCACAGGAGGAGCTCCAGGCAGCCCAGCTCTGCTCCCTCTCCAAGGCTCCCACCCCCAGAGGGGGAAAGGATTGAGTTGGTGGCCCCAAGAAGATCTGGCAGTGGGGGCCAACATCCAGCTGGGTTTCAGAGCTCAAGGACCTCTACTGGGCTGGGGACAGCCAGGTCCTTCCAACAGCCACCTCAGGGCCCAGGGACAGAACTGCCCTGGCTCACTGAGGGGGACAGGCTGTGGGGACACAGCAGCCAGGGATGAGACAGCAATGAGATGTCTCACTTCTGCTCTCCAGCCTGGGCTGGTCTTTCCTGCCCACACCAGGCAGCTCTTGAGGCAACTGCACAAACATTCCTGAGCCATTGAGGAGGCACATACAGTCATACCAGGCATGACTGGCCAAGGCCCTGGCCTTCCACAGCCCACTCCTGAGGGGTCTATTCCAATGGGACACCTCACATCCTGAGCCAGGTGGCAATTGCTCCACCACAGGAACAGCTCTTTGTGCCTATTCTCAACAGCAACCACTCAAAATTGCTTCTGTGTTTGTGAGCTTGAGGAATCACACCTGGGAGGCAGTTTCACTCATCAGTCTCTTAAGCTGATGCCAATTATTTGCCCAGACACAAACTGCAGCAGTAACCAACCCCAGCCTGTGTCTTGCCCGCAGTCCAAGCCCTGCATCCTCCACAGGCAGGTTCTCCACCGAGCCCCCAAGGTGCTACAAATTTCATGAGGGTTGTCAAGATGGAACAAGAAGTTTTGGATGAGGCTAACCAAAAGCTACAGCTGGTGCAGGACAACAAACCCCCCATGGGCAGGTCAGGATGGAGGCAGCTGTGCCAGGCCAGGCTCAGTCCAGCTGTCCACAGGGCATGGGCTCAGCTCCAGTGGTTCTGCTGGCCGTGACCCATGGCAGGACACCTCCTCTGGAGTGATGTGCATCAGGCCAACCACGTGGGAGCTGCTCTCAGTCCACCTGGTTGTTGAGCCACACAAAATGGCTTCAGCTGAGGTCTGGACACAGCAGAATCCTCAGAAGGCCTGCCCTTGGTTTCAGTGGCCACTGGAGCACATGGGCACAGCCTGGGTCCCTCCTGGTGCATACGAGGCTCTCCTGATGCTCCCTCCTGCAGCTCTCCCGATAGTTCCTGTGGGAGCCACCTCACCCATCTTCAGAGGTAAGCATCCACCTGAGGACAGCTCCATCCACTTGCCTCCACAGTCTCCAGGAGCAGCGTGATCAGCAGCTCAGCAGGGTTCGGATCCCTCACAACCAACACGAGGTGTCTGCAGGTGACGGGCGGCACTGGCACTTGTGCCCTGCAGGTCCCAGCTGAACATGTGACCTGTGACACCTCTGGGTGAGGGCCCCAGCACTGCTCCCGCCTGAAGGCACACCATGGCTGCGGGCTCTTCACCTTCTGCCCTGCGTCATCAGCCCCCACAGAGCCCAGCTCAGGCCTCCAGGCAGAGCTGGGATCATCTCCTGAACATTAAGGCAGGTGGGACTCTCCAGCTCCCAGTGGGCAGACCTTGGCACAAGGCTGACTCCTCAGGAAAACATCTCCAAGTTCTTCACAAGCACCTTCAGCTGGCACAACTCCTGCAAGCCTTCTCCTGCTGGGGGGACCTGCTGCTCCTGGCCCCTGTCCCAAGACATTACCCAGGTGGGCAGTCCCTCGAGCGTTTTGGATTCACTCAGCCCCCGTGGCATTGGGCACCACAAAACCACCGTGTTCCACCGACATCCTCCCAGGACCCTGCAGGTGGGAGCCTTTTCCAAAAGGACCACAGGTCCTCCATCCTGGAATGACCCCGACTGCTGGGACAGGCCCGGAGCTGAAGGGCTTTTATAGCTCCTGGCAGGGTGTGGCTGCCCCTGATTAGCCAGGCCAGAGGCAGGCAGCAGCTTCTGATTGGCTCAATGCAGCCCCCCTCGCACTGTGATTGGTGGGCGGCTGCTGCAGGGGTGAGACAGCAGCCGAGACAAGTGGCAGCACGTGGTTGGCTGTGGCATAGTGCCAGGTGGCAGCACATGATTGGTCAGAGCAGAATGTTGCTTGGTTGTGATTGGTGGAGGCAGCATGAGGGAGGAAGGGCCAGGTGGCAGCACGGGATTGGCTAGTGAGCTGAGCTGCCACGTGGGGATTGGCTGGGGCTGGGATCCCTGCGAGGATCCGTGCACGGAGCTGTGCCTCAGCTCAGCCCTGCCCTGGCACTGCCAGAGCGCCCCCAGGCCATGGGGCAGCAGGGGCAGCCAGAGCCACTGGGGCTGAGCCGCGAGGGGTGGAGATGGGGTGCAGAAACACCAGGGCACGTGGGGCGAGGAACTGGGGTTTGCCCTCTCCATCCCGCTGGCTGCAGGGCTCACAGCTGCCGGGTATAGGGCAGGGGCTGTGGGGCTGGGAGTCACTCTGACCTGCCCCCACACCCCTGGCTGCTCCATGCGCTACCCAACATTAGTGTGCCCACCTGGGAGGCTGGGGCAGTCTCCAGTTTCACCCCACACCAAAATGGACCCTATGACCCAAGACCACCAGGGTTTTGTGGGGCTGCAGAGCAGACAAGTCCTTCTGTGCAATGGGGACTGTAAGGCCACTGCTCCCCCACTGTTCCCCCTCTCCAGCCCTGGGCCCTCACACCAGTTTTGTGTGTGCAGAGTCCCCACATTGCAGGGACATCTGGAGCCAGCTCTTCTCTACGCAGCTGCAGAAGCTTATTTGAATAATTTGCCTTGCAAATCTACAAGTACCAGCTTGAGTCTTGCACCGAGAGCACTCATCCCCTCACGATGCAGGAGCCACGCATGGGGCAGCCGTGGTGAGGACCCGAGGATGTGGACGCGACTCCCAGCACTGCACACCAAAGCCCCACCCAGCAGCACGGTGGCACTGAGCAGCACCGTTTGCCACTCCCAGAATGTCCCATCCCATGGGAGGACTGGAATACCAAACCTAGTGCTGCCTCCAGCCCTGCCACAGCTCCCCTCACCCCGCAGGGCTGGAAGGGGCCTGTGCCTGGAGGCAGTAAATCTGATAAGCAATCAGGCAGCACCACCATTCACTGGATAATTAAGGTGTAAGTGCAGAGGAAATGACCTGGCTGCTCCTGGGCATCAGGAGAGGCTGTGACCCTTGCAGCCAGTGCATTAAATGCACACTGGTTCCTCTTCTTAAAAAAAAAAATAAAAAAGAAACTAAAAGATGAATCATGCCCCAGCATCTGAACACTGACTGCTGGGCTTGCAGCGTGAGAGGAGGAAACGAGACCATCTGGTGAGGCTCTGGCACAGCCTGGATCAGCAGGGAAAGGGGACTCCCTGGAGCCAGGGCGAGGGTTTGGGAGCAGATACAGAGCAGGTTCTTGCAAACGAACTCCACACACCTGGCAGAGCAGGCTGAGCTTTTCCAAGCTCCAACACCCTGGAGGAGGGAGGAAAAATGAGTTGGAGGAAGGTTAGGAGCAAAGCAGCAGAGGCTAAGGCTAAGTTAAGGCCATTTTGGTATGTTAGAGCACAGACAACCCTGACCTATCTACCCCGAGTCCCACTACCAAAACCTTGAACTTGGCACCCCAGAAATTGCTGGGTGACCAGTGCAGGCTGGAGCATCTCCCAGGACCAGCTCTATCTGAATCCAATCCCTGCTGACACTGACTCCTGCCCCACTGCCAGCAATACTCAAGCCCCAAGGGAGGGAAGGCATTTTCGTGGCCTGAGCTCTCCCCACCCCACAACCAGGGGTCCATCACCTGCAGCAGACACTGCAAGGAAGCATTTTGGGGATGGGTTTCTCATCCCCACTACACAAGGCAAACAATCCCCAACAAATTTGGCTGCAGACAGAATTGCTGAGCAAACCATACCCAGGCCCCCACACTCCCTGTCCATGTTTCCCAATCTAACCCATCCCTACCTCTTGCCAAGGGCAGCCAGAGCATGCAGGATCATGCAGAGGCCATGCTGGGGACACCGGTGCAGCTCTCCACAGGAATACAGCCATGGAAAGACCCTGCCTCCCCTACCACCACAGCCACAGGGGGACAGCACAGCCCCCAGACCTCCCCATCAACACTCTGCAGCCCTCTCTCTCTTCCCAGCCCACATCCAAAGCAAAGAAAGAAAGGAGATAAAGAAGGGAAGAAAGAAATAAAAAACTAAAACAAATAAAAACTAAAACAAAAAGCAGCAGTTGGGAGGCAGCCTTGTTAGGACAACTCAGCAAAATAAAATTCCGGTTTATTGTTGGACAACATTGTTTCACACATACATCAAACAGGCCAAAAAAAAAGAAAAAATAAAAATAAACAGCAACTTCATAGACAGAAAAAAAAAAAGAAAACCTTTTTATCTTTGGCCTTGCCACCTCATACAAACCACGATCTATGGTACAGCTAAAGTACATACACAAAAAAAGTTACTGGAATGCTCAGAATAAGATTGTAATTTCTTTTTTTTTTTGCATTTTTGTCTTTTTTAATTTTTTTTTTACAAGGTTTTGCTTTATTCTCCTTTGAGATAATGGTTTGGGCCTGGTCACACCACAAGTAAAGTCAGAGATAGGTAACAAGAGAGATATACACTTCAAAGCCCCCCTTTTGGTCAATCCGAGATCACTTAAAAATGGCGGACCTCCTAACAATATGTACAAAAATATAAAATGTAAATAAAAAATACAAACAAATTCTCCTTTAAAGTACTTTTAAGAAAGAAAGCAGGGCCTTGAAGTTTTGGTGCTCGGGGGGGAGAGGGTTTGTGGGGAAGGGGGGTTTTCTCTCCCCGCTAACGGGCGAATCATTTCCATGTTCGTTGAGTGGCAGCGCCGCGCCGGGGGGCGGGGACGGGGTTCACTCTACTTGGTGAGGATGACCACGGCGGAGGGGGGAGGAAGGGCTGTGTGAGGGAAAGGGGGCTGCAACGGGGGTCCCCAGGGGAGACCCAAGGGTGAAGAGGACGCGCTGGCCTTTTTTGTTGGTTTGTTTTCCTCCTTATTTAAAAAAAAAAAAAAAAAAAAAAAAAAAAAATTGCTGCCTAGTCATCTTCATCGGTTTTCTGCTTCTTGGGATCGACGTCGTCATCCTAGGGGGAAAGCAAAGCTGTCAGGAGAGGGGATGGGGACTGGGGCTGCTGGTGGCAGGCAGGAGTCACCCCCAGGCAGGGAGTGAGGCTGGGGAGTTTGGGGTCCCTCTCCTGCCTCAGGGACAAGGTCTGAGCACCACAGGTGTTTCCCTCCCTCAGGCAAAATCCTCTCTTCTCAGGGAGCCCCTGAGTTCTCCCACCCAGGCCTGCCATGAGCATTCCAGGTCTCCCCAGCCCAGGGCCAGGGCTCGGCTGGGCAGGAACAGACACCCCCCTAACCAGGCCAGTGTATAAACAGAACTGGGCTGTGTCCCTGGAGAGACATGGGGAGCACACAGGCAAAGCATTCCAGCCCCAGAGTTAAGCCCAGCCCCTCTAGCCCCACTGACACTCTCCCCCATCACAAGCCCTCTGGGGACATGTGTGGCTCTAAGGGGCTGCCTTCTCTTCCCACCTCATCATCCTCAGCTGCCCGTTTGCCTGTGGCTCCCTCAGCTTCGTCATCGTCATCACCATCCTCTTCCTCACCTGCATGGAGTACAAAGGGAGGAAATGTGAGACCCTCTGGGAGAGCTCCAGTACCACCTCAAATACCTCCCCTCTGGGTTTAGTCCTGGCACACCCCCACACTGTGATGGCATGTCCCCATCTACCCAGGTGGCACAGACTCTGCTCAGGAGAAGAGGTGACAGAGGACACTGTGGCTTTCTGGTAGGTCAGGTCATTTGGGGGATGCCCAAAGGGAAAGTAAGGATTGGCAGCCTCAAGTTTGATTCACACTGCATTTGTAACACAGACAGTGAGATGGCAAAACCACCGCCTACCATAAGTGCCGAAATCACGGCAAAATGGGGAAAAAAAGAGCAGGGAAAAAACTCTTTCTAGTGGCTGCTCTGCCTAACCACTCCAGATTACTTCTGCTTCCCTTCGCAGCTATTAGTCCATCTTTAATGAGTTAAGAGAGCCAGAACGCATTAGTTCTGAGTCAGAACACTTTCTAATTATCAGAACAGCAAACAAATGCTTCCAACTTATCTTACAGCCAGCCAGGAGGATGAGCAGCGAGCTCTGGGCTTTGACCCACTTTGAGCTCAAATAGGCCAGTGGATCAGAACAACGGAGTCAATCACCTTTGGCCAGTTTTGGGGGCTCAGGGGCAAGCCCAGAGGCAGAACAGCTTCTCAGCTGCTGAGACAAGTCTCTTGTGTAACAGGAGACCCTACTATAACTTAGAGAGTTAAGGCCAGTAAGCTGGCTTTAAACCACCGCCATGAGCCACACGTATGGCCAGCCTGGACAGCCGTGGGGATTAAGGTCAGCCCATCCTCCCCTCTCCTCTCCTGACGTGTGCCCAGCTGCGGTGTGGCCCATGCAGCAGGAAGGGCCAAGATTAGCTCCCAGCGATGGATCAACACCCCAGCAGCCATCACATGCACTGGGCTGGCCGGCAGGTCAGGTGACAGTGCCAAGCTGATTGGGAGCATTTTTAGTTCTTTGAGCTGCTTTAAGCAAAGCAAATAATGAGATGGGATGGAGAGATGCGAGAGGAAAATATACCCTCAAGCTCTCCTCTGCTGTCAAACCCCAGGAGTCTGGCTGCAAGTCTTGGCTAAAAAAGCTGATGCAAGCTGGACTTGCTGCCTTTAAATCTCTCTCCTGCAGTGCTCAGGTGCAGCTCTCAGGCAGGGATCGCCCAAGGGCAGCAAGCATGGACAGAGCCCGTGCCAGCAGTCAGAGCCTGTGCCGGATCCCCGCGAGGCACCGGGTGCCAAATCGTGCCTGCGCTCGGTGAGCTGGGAAAGCAGGGCTGGCACTGCGGGACCAAAGCTCCCCGGGTTTGTCACAGCAGTATCCAAGCAACACTTCCACCCCACACACGCGCCTGCAGCACACGCATCCTCCTCCCTGCTCCTGCCCGAGAGAACGGAGAGCCAAGTGTGCCCCATCTCACCCACCCTAAAGTAATGCTGGGGTTAAATGGGCTCAGGACAGCACACAGCTGTGCTGCATCTGTCCTCAGGGGTTAAAGCCACAAGGTAAAGAGGATCATAATTCCCAGTTGTTCCTAGTGAGCCAATTCCTACTGAAGGGCACAGCAGGCTGCTCAGACGAGTGCTACCCCAAAGGAGGTGGCTTTCCCAGCTCACACTTTCAGAATGAGCACTGGTTTAATGGTCATTAAATTTTCAGCCCTGTCCCTATCCCCCAAAACAAGCCAGCAGGTTAGTAGGTCAGCACGTAAACCAAAAATTCACAGGGGATTAACCTAGTAACAGATAATCAGGGGCCCTGAGTTCATCTCAGCATAACAAGAAAGGTTTTCTCCCAGCCTTAACAAGTGATAAAAATAAACAATGTTATTCATCCAAGCAGATCTTGGGAAAAAAATAATAGCAGGGAGGGTGAGAAGTGATTCGGCAAGTGACTGCTGCCAGAACCCATTTCTAGGCTGGGTCAGGTCAGGAAGACACAGGACACTGCAGCCACAGAAAATTCAAAGCAAGGCTATCTACTCCAGATGGAGGATCAGGTAAGAGCCACAGGTTCCTCTGCTCATTTCCACATGGCATCCAGCCTGGGAAAGAGGGCTGCTCCATGAACAAGCAGGGTGACACGCCCTCTGTGCCTGGGCCAAGGCAAGGCCACCCAGGGCTGTCCCTGTCCCAGTGGCCAGTGCTGGTGTGTGCAGCAGTGACTGCGCTCCCAGGAGTCAAGGGCAGACTTTACTACTCGCACGGAAGGCTAATGCGCTTACTGAGCGCCGCGGTAAGGTGCCGTCTGGCCCGAGGGAGGGAGGAAGGAATCTGCCCTCAACCTGCTGGAAGGGATTCAAGGCTGACTTCACTCCCAGCAGCGGCGGCTCAGGCAAGCAAGGAAGGAGCGAGCCTGGCTGGCGGGAGCGCTCTGCCCACAGCCACGAGGGGGAGATGCTGCTCTCTGCTCGCCTTCGCCTGCCGGGAGCCTGCTGTCCAGAGCAGGACACCGCCGTGGGATGGGGCTGGGGAACAAACAAAGTTACCATCACCCTCTTCCTCCTCGTCCTCTTCTTCACCGCCTTCCTCCTCCTCTTCGTCTACTTCGTTGTCGGCCTCCTGCTCTCCGTTTTCTTCGTTCTCCTTGGCAAGACAAAACATCACTTAAAAAAAATGCACCGGGAAAGGGAGAAGGTGGAAGTGACATTCAGCACAATGGGTGTTCCCACCTTTCCTGCCGACAGCAAAGCACCAGCCCACCCGAGCCCTGGGCGCACATCCCACCCTCTGTCTGCCTCCACACAACCCAGACTGCCCAGGCACAAAGGATCAAGCCCAACTTGGGCCTGGCTGCAGCTTTGAGACAAAGCCTGTAATGGCTCTCATGACACATTGAAATGTGGCACAGTGATTTCCCCCCAGCACCTCAAAAGAGGAAACCAACCAGTTTACTTGTACATGATGTATTTCCCAGTTGAACTGGTTGTAACATTGTAAATCCTAGTGGGTTTTAAGATTTTTTTCCTCTTTATCCTTGCCTAGGGAAGGGTTGGTACTGGACAGCCTCACACAGCTGTCAGGGAGGGAATCCAAGCCCAGCCCTTCTCTTCTGCACACACATGAACAGCCCACAGGCTGGGAGTGTCCACATAACGTGAAGCACCAAAGGCTGAAGGGCTTTGCAGGGCTCAGGGCTGCCGTTTACAGGGATCCCCTCTCAACAGTGCTAGGGACAAACTTGGAGCAAAAGCAAGAAGAGAAGAAAAAAGCCATTAGTGTACAGACTGCCTCTCCCAGCAGATTGCAGCCATACTCACAGCATTGCCGTTGGCTGGTGCATCTCTGCCATTTTCCGTTTCTTCAACAACTTCCTTCTTCTCTTTTAGATCCTGGAAGGAGCAGAAAAGCAGAGAAGTCACTCCGATTCCAGGTGTCTGGGTCAGAGAAGCTGCAGATCAGGTGTGAAAAACACAGTCTGAGAGCGAGAGCAGGCGCTGGTTTCTCTTCATACAGATTTGTTCTGTGATTTGGTCGCCACGTTCTGGCTCCTCCTTGGGAACGGGAAAACATGGGGGCGAATCTCAATCCAAGTCAGCCTTGCCAGAGCAGCCCTCTAAAAAAGAGACTGCTCTGTTTCACCTCTGAGCTCCCAAACAGACAGAGCTGGCTGCCTGCATATATGCTCAACAGCAGCAGAGCTGGCCGATTGCCCATCTTAGCACAGTCCACGCAAGCTCCTGCAATGCCACGGAGAGCCGGCAGCCCTGTCCAGAGGATGGGCACCCACGGCTGCTCAGAGCCTCCCCAGCAGGAACAGATCCCTGGCACTCATCAGCAGAGGCTGTGCTCCCTGCCCTGCCTAGCGAAAATCATACGGCAAACATTACACGCCTGGTCTTTCTCACAGCAGCAGAGAGGAGGCTCCAGCATCCAGCTCACAGCCTGAAGTGTAACAGGATGGGGTGGGGGAAGAAGTCTATTTTTACACTGCTCCAAGAGCCGTGCCTGGCTAGTTTGGTTCAAGCCTCCACCGCGAGCAGAGCGGGAGCTTGTGTGTTTTTGCTATTGATCACTGTCAAAATGTCATGCCAAGTCGCTCAGCAAACAGGCTGAAAGGATCCAACTTTATGTTCCCGCATTAAGAACACTTGGATTTAACACTGGCATCTCTGCTTGCATCCTCCTCCCCTTCTGTTCCTCCATCAGCTGGAGCGAGATCCTTCAGCACAGTGAGCGCTACCCCAGCCAAGGAAAGCAGGGAGGCCCTTCCCCAGGGATAGCAGCACAGCCACAGCGGCTTCAGCAGCGACCACGAGGTGTTTAAAAGTTGCTGGAAGCTCCTGCTCCACTGCGGTGGCTTCTCCCCCTCCTGCCTGGCGGTGCCACGGCACTGTCACCTCCGGCAGGGAGCCACTGCCTCGCGGGAACACAGAGGGAAGAGCACGGCCCTGGCCCTGCTAGGGCGACCACTGCTCCCTTCTGGGAGGGTTCTACCGCCCTGCAGACTGCGCTGGGGAGGCAGCACAGGCATTTTAGACCACCAGGTTACTTAAATAGATGCCATTTCCAGAGGCACCCACAGACTGCCAGTGCACGGAGGAAAGATTTTTCCTGGAAGAAAGCTTTAGGGGGGACATCACCTGTTGATTGAACCTCACCTAAACAAACCAACCCAGGAGTCTGGAGTAAATCATACATGCAAGATCCCTCCTCCTTTCACTGCTTACACACAAATCCCAGGCCACCTCCTCCACACTGCCCAGTTCCACTACAGTTTTACACTGTCAGTGGCTTCCACTGCCCTGTTCCCTGGAGACTGATCACAACCATTTGGCCTCTTATGCATCACTGGGCTACAGCTGCTGCATCACACCAGGCACATGGGCACGAGGGCAACAAAGCAGTACCCAAGTTAAACACAGAACAAGTCAAGCAGTCAGAATTTCCACCTCTCAATGTGCCCAACAGCTCCTTTTAAAACAAGTTGTTCACAAACTGCAAGCAATTCTCCCAGTGAAGGAACAACTCATTCTTGGGCATTTCAGCTGGACAGACTACAGCCCTGACCTTTCCTGCATCACTGAAAATGCTCTCAGTTTAACCACCATCACGATGCCAGGTCATGAAATTTGTGCTAGCAACAGGGTTGCAGAGAGCATCAGATTCTCCCTCTTCCCTTCCCAGTCCAACACAAACAGATATGTGCAGGAGCGTCCAGACCAAGGGCCGGTGCAGGCAGCAGGGCTGCTCCGGCGCCAAGACTGAGACACAGCCTCTAATTATAGGTGTGTCAGGGCTGTTTGTCTATGGAATGAATAGCAGCGGTGCAGAGCCACATACCAGCGGCCCGGAAAGCTCTACCTTGTCCCCGGCCCTGCCCTGGGCAGGATCCCTGTGGGAAGCGGGGGACATCAGGGCCGCAGCCCGCGCCTCCCGCCGCCAGGGGGCTCCCCCGCGCCGCCACGCGCGCGGCCGCCATTCAAACCGCGCGCCACTCTCCGCGTCCCGCTGATTGGCCGGCGGCCAGCGCGGCGCCCCGCGGGCTGCCGGGAGCTGTAGTCCCGGCGGGGGCGGCGCGGCGGACTCCGGCTCTCAGGCCCGCACGTGGTGGGCGCCCCGCGGCACCGGCCGGGGGCGGCGCCGAGGCGGGGCGGGAACCCCCTCCCCCTCCATCCCCGCCTCCCGGGAGCGTTCCGGACGGCGAGGCGGGACGAGAGCGAGCGGCCCCGGTGCCTCCGCGCTCCTCTGAGGTGTGGGGGGGTCACCTTGCCGCCGTGCGCGCCTCCCCCCGCCCTGCAGCGAGGACCCTTGTCCGCTCCCAGGAGAGTGAGCCAGAGACGAGGCCCCTTCCCGCACGCGGTAAAAAGGGCAGGGGAAGGTTAACGGCAAACTTGGCCCCGTTCCCCCGGGGAAGGATGGGGATCGACCCGCCTCGCCGCTTCCCGGCAGCGGGAGAGCCGGAGGCGGCGGGGACCAAGCCGCGGCCCCGGAACGGAGGCTGGGCAGGCGGGATGGGGGCATGGCTGCGGGAGCGGGAAACAGAAGTGAAATCGAAATCTGCCAGAAACGGCGTTTTGTTGGTTGTTTTTTTATAAACCCTCCTCCCGGTCGGATTTTTTTTTTTCCCCTCCAGTCGCGCTTCCCCCGGGAGCGGCGCGACCCCGGGCCAGCCGGGGCGCAGGGTGAGGAGGTTACCGGGCACGTCCCCCGCCACCTTCCCACGCACTGGCCCGGCTCGGTCCCCTCGCAACTTTTCCGGCCGTGGCCCCGGGCTCAACGGGGCGCACCGCGGCCGCTCGGGGAGCGCAGTCCCCCCGGGGGACGCTCCGCCGCGGCTCGCAGACAAAGGCGTGCGCCGGGAGCCGCAGCGGGGACTCCCGGGAGAGCCTCTCCCGGCTGGTACTGGCGCTCCCCAGCCGCTTCCCATCGCCTCCAGCAGCGTCTCGCAAACTTATCCTGGTTGCGAGGAGCTCGGGCCAGGGCCGGCACCCTCAGCCCCGCCGCCCTAGCGCATCGGGGCATCTCCTTCTGTGGAGGTGCCCCCATCGGGGTAACTCCAAAAATAACAAAAGCCCCCCCGGGACAACGCCGGATCACCCCCTACTCCCCCTCACCTCCGAAATAGTAACTCCCAATACGGGGCACTACCTAAACCGCAAATCCCCCCCCCCCCCGTCCTTCCGGGGGGTAACGCCAAAAAAACAACTGTCCCCCCCCTACACTCCAGGGGTAACACCGCCACAGCAGACGCCCCTCCCGCATCAACCGGGCGCAACTCCGAAATAGCAACCACCCGCCCACCCCGCTTTTCGGCAGCAACTCCACAACAGACACTGCCCCCCCCACCCGTGCATGTTCCGGAGCGCTTCCCTCCACATCCCCCCGCAGGGACGGGGCCGAGCGGAACACAAGTTTGACGGGGCTGTCAAGCTCCCGCACCGCGGATTGAATGAGCGAGCGCTGCCGGGTGCCGAGGCACCGCCGTGCGTGTACCCCCCCCCGGCTCCTCGAGCCCCTCCGCAGCGGGATGACCAGCTACTGTCCCAAGGAAAGGCGGGAGGGCGCGGGACGTGGAGCGGCGGGGCTCGGCAGCACCGGCAAAGGCGGCGAGCACGTTTCCCGCACACTGTAGACAAAGGAACGGCGCTGGCAGCCCCGCACGGCGAGCGCGGCGGCACCGGCTCCGCACCGCGCCGCCAACTTCAACGCGAAGGACGGAGGGGGAAGGGGGAGAAACGAGGGGGCGGGACGGGCAGGGGGGGGGGAAAATATTCCGATGAAAAAAACACAAAAAGGAAAAAAAAAGCCAGAAATCGCACGGAAAAAAAAATTAAATGAGGGGGAGGGGGGGGGAAAGCCGTGGAGCAGAGCGCGAGGCGGCGGGTCCCTCACCTTGGCGGAGATTTCAGCGCTGGTGTCCACGGCCGCGTCGGACATGGCGGGGGCGTGCGGGGCTGTGTCGCGCGGGGCTGCGGCGGCGCGGGCGGGCGGGCAGAACAATGCCAAGATGGCTTTGCGCGAGCCAGTGGGAACTCACGCGGCGCCGTCGGCCCTCTTATAGAGCCGGGGGGCGGCGCGCGCGCTGCCCCGCGCCGCGCCCCATTGGCCGCGCGCGCCGCGGCCGCCGGGCGCCCATTGGCCGCGGTGCAAACAATGGGGCACGGCCGCTTAAAGGAGCCGGCGAGCGCCGCCACTGCGGCGATGAGTTGTGCTCGGTCTCAGCGCGGCGGGCGCAGAGGGGAGCAGAGCCACGCCCCCCCCCGCGCTACCTCCGCCCCCGCCGCCTCCGCCCCGCCCCTCCCGCCGTGTGAGGCGGCGGGCGGGAGTGAGGGGGGGGGGGAAGCTCCCGCCGCGCCTGCGGAGGGGCGGAGGGGAAATAATAAGAGTTAAAAATAAGAATAATAAGAGTAATGCGGGAGAGCCGGCGCTGCCCTCCCCCAGCCGCGCTCCTACGGGGCCGGCGGTGGTCCCGGGGCAGGCCCGTCCCTTCGGTACCCCGCTAGCCCCCCTCGTTCCCTGTGTTTTCGGCGCCCCGCGGAAACTTTGGCCACAACAACCGCGGCCGCCCCTGGGGGGAGCGGGGAGGGGCGGCCCGCCCAGCCTGCCGCGCAGAAATGCGGGATTCCCACCCGTTTGCTTATTCTACAGTAAAAAAACGTACCCAAGCTGTTGCTACTCCCCCCCCCCCCCCCAACCTTCTGCGAGTTCACGGTTTAAAGCGCACCAGGAGCTTCCCTACGCTCCCCATCCGCAGCTCCCCGTTATATACGGCCGTGCCCCTCGCGCCGCGCCCGCGGGCACCGCGACCGCATCGGTCCCCCCTTACACCGCGGGGTAACAGGGCACCGACGCAACGAGCGAGGGGGCTCAGCCACACTCAAGATGGCGCCGAGAGCCCTTCGTGGGGCAACCACACGGTGTTACCATCCCCTGGGAGCCGCTCCGCCGCCCACGACGGCCCCGGGGGTGAGACAGAGCCGCGCGTAAATGGTCCCCGGTGTGGAAAGCGCGAATCAAGGGGTGAAGGAGTGGGAAAAACGCCCCTCCATATGGAGCATAGCGGGGCTGCCACACTCAACATGGCCGCCAGACCGAGGCAGAACTTGTCCTCGGAGGGCGGGATATAGGCATCGAACGGTGTGGATTGGTCAGCAGCGCCAGGCGAACGCTGTACTGACGCTTTGCGGCTTCCTATTAGCTGAGCTGCCTGTCTGTCTACGGCCAAGTGGTTTTGAAAACCCGGAGGCGGCTCGGGGCGGAGCTGTGGAGCGGAGTTGACGCCGGCCGGCTGGGGGCCCGGAGTAGGGGCTCCCGCGGGCGGTGGCCGCTGATCCTGGCTACTAGGGGCCGCGCTGACTCGGGGTTCTTCTCTCTACGGCTTCAGGAGAGCTGTGGAGAAGCCATGGTAGTCCCCACACCGCCTGGCACCAGGCGTCGCGGCACGAGGCGTCATGGCGCCGGGGTCCGCTGCCCCATCCCCACACGCGCCCGGCGGCTGGACACAGACACGGGGCCCCGTTTCCAGGACAAAATGTCCCTCCCACTCAGCGCGGTAGCACCGCAAACAGGCTGGTGTGTGCCTGGGCGCACCATGCAGCCCTTTTCTCCTCAGCCTCTACGGCCTGCCCCTCGTGGGAGCAGCACTGAGGAGATGGTGGCGTGGGGACCGGGATCAGGGCCGCGGGGCGGGAGCGGGAAGCACCGGCTCGGCCGAGCCCTCACGGCGGCCGCTGACCCTCGGAGTGTCCTCGTACCGGGGCCAGCCACCCCCTGCCCTGGCCGTCCCCCGGCACAGGGGCTGTGACCCCACCAGCAACTCTCACGTTGGATCACGGGCGCTGTCGACACAGCAGTGCCCCGCTCACGAAGGTCGGGCGCTGCTGGCGTTTTGTCAGCAGGGACCTTTTGGGACGATGGATTTCTCGCGTTGGGACCTTTTGGGGATGATGGATTCTTCACGTCGGATGTCCCGCTCTGACCTGGCGGCAGGACTGGGCGTGAGCAGGGCGAGAGCTTCTCCATGCACTCAGGGGAAGGAGAGGGCTGTGGAAACCGGGATTTCTGGTTGCTTCTGGCTACGCCTCTCGCTTGGAGTGTTCGAGACAAGGGCAGCTGCTATTCCCGGAGACAGGACTCAGTGGGTTTGGGGCAGGTTGCTCGCAGTGCTGGAGGCTGGAGCGCCCTCTGCCACAGCCCAGCCGGGAGCTGCCGGCGAGTCTCGAAATGTGTCCGAAAGAGGAAAGAAAAAAAAAAAGCCCACCCAAGCTCAGATCCCTCAAAAAATCACTTTTGCTATAACTTGTCTTTCATGCGTGCCTTCTGCTCAAACTAGGGATGTTCCTTCGGCCTTGGGGTTCCCACGTTTCAGGAAGAGTTAAAAAAAGAAAATGAGATGTGGGATATTTCAGGAAGAAAATTCGGAATTTAGGAATCCTCAAGGGATGGTCACACCAGGATCTCACAGAGGACAGGGGGCGGGGGGGTGGTGGTGGGAGGGCTGGAGATAAAAAAAACCACCCAAGCCTGCAGTGGAAGCAAAACTGCCTTAAACCACTCCGCGTCGGAAATCCATGTATAGCCCTTGGTGCCGTCCCTCTGTGCAGCGGGATAACCGGCTGGCGAGTGCCTGTGAGCGTAAGGCAGGGAGAAGCAGGCTCAGCTCGGCGCTTTATGCCTCAGCAGTCCAAAAAGAAACAACAGGAACTGTAGCCTGTAAAAGGCAGCTGCTGCTTTACCTCTTCTCCACCCCTCCGGACTGCCGGAGGAGCGGCTCCTCAGGGAGCAGAGACAGGAGGAGGAGGAGGGTGGAAAGGGACTTTGCAAAAGTGCCCGAGCATCGGGGACAGAAGTTTCCAGGGCTGAGCTCTCTGCCTGGGACCTCGCTCCGTCTGCGGCAGGCGATTGCTCTGGCAAAGGAGCCGAGGTGCCGGAGGAGGAGGTAGGACTTTTCCCTCCTCACCGGCCGTTTCCCTAGCTCAGCAAGTAGCAGCCTCTCTAATCCCCGGCGAAGATCATGCTGCTCGGGCGATTATTTCATCGCGGCAAGCTGCTCCTCGGAGGAAATTCTCATTACGCTCTTCGGAGAGGCAAGGGAGGGGCGACTGTCACTCAGCTGCTCTGGAAAAAACAGAGGGATGAGCCTGCAGCATCCCCGGGCTCCGGCGCACGAGACGTGGTAGTGTTTCTAGGTCAGGCTGGTGATGCGGGACGTGAAGCCGGCAGAGATGACATCCTGGCTGTGTCACCTTCTGTTCCTCGATGGGCAGGGGCTGCACACGGGGGCCAGGTTTTCTCTGGAACAGCAGTGCTGGGGGGTGGGGAGGAGTGGGGGTGTGAAGGGCGATGGGGAGGTGGGAAGGAGCTTCATGTGCACTCACAGGAGGGAGGGGAGGTGTGTAGAGAACTGGAATCAGCTCATGGTTCCAAAAAGTGTCTTTGAGAGACCGTGGGGTCAAGGCTGAGACCTGGCTGCTGGAGCCAGAGACTGTTCGAGAGCACCGGCTGCCCCAGCCCAGGGAAGGGCTGATGAGGCCGCCCTGCTCCCCGTGTCCCGGGCTGCTGCTCCTCTGTCCATCCCCAGGAACCACGTAAACAGGCAGGAGCAGGGCCCTGTGGCACACTTTAATTAAGGGATGGAGACACTGACTTTGCCTTTCCCCAGAGGATTGCAAAAGGCCCAGGCGGGCCCCACACTGCAGCTCACGGCCATCCCTGCTCCAACACGCGCTCTGCCCCCCACGTTACAACACAGGGCTCTGACTCACCCCTGCTCCCAGCCCGCTGCTTCCAGGCCTGTAGACATCGCAGGGATCCCTCAGATGGATGTAGGGAGTCGGTCTCCTCTGCACTCCACTGGATGGAGCTGGATGTGGGAGGCAGGACATGGCACAGTCCTTGGGCCTCTGCATAGAGCCCCAGAGTGAGGACAGTGTTCTGGAGGAGCCATCCCCTGTTACTGGAGGGTGTGGGAAAGGGAGTGTGACCTCTCCAGATCCTCTGACCCCAGCAGGCAGTGACACCATGGTCCCTTGATGCTCACTGGCTTCTCTGTGGCTCTGGGAAGCCACTGCCCTATTTGGCTGAGATGTGGGGCCAAAGCAGTCCCTTTTCTGCTGCACATGGGTGCTGTCAGGAGCCAGGGCCAGGTGGAGTGGGGCAATACACCTCAGCACTGCTGCTAATCCTGCACCTGGCTACAGGAAGAGTGGGGACATGGTGGGGGGACCAGGGAAGCCTCCAGGTTGGGATGCTGGCTGTTCCAGGGAGCCCACAACATCAGGAATGGATCCAGCATCTCCTCCTGGCTGCCAAGGGCCAGCACTGCTGATGTCATGACCCAGGCACCAGTACTCACATCCCTGTCTTTCCTTGGCTGTGTTTGGAACAACCTCAACTCATCCCTGACAGACAGCCAGAGCCCCATGGCAAGGTTTAAAGGCAGGAAAGCTAATTATTGCCTTTCTCTCAAGGGACGGGTGAGCAGGCCATTGGGGCAACATGCTCCTTGGGCCAGGGGAATAGACCTGTGTTCCAGGGTGTGGGCTCTGTGAAGCTGGAAATCAGTTGCTTCTCTCTCATTAATGTTTTCTGGTTTTCCCCTGGTTTGAAGGCTGGTTGTGGCTACGAGCTGTGGATCAGACCCAGAGAAGGGCCTATGGCATGGAGTTTACACACCCACATCCTGCCCCAGGCCTGGGCCTTCGGCCAGAGACGAGGTTTCGCTCCTCAGGGCTCCCATCCCACTGCTCACATAATGCATGGAAGAGATTTAAAAGGAGAGAGGAAGGTGGGAGGAAGGAGGCGAGTCAAGATTCTCTTCCCTCCCTCCCTCTTCTCAGCACTTTACAAACACGGGATCTTTGCAATGTCTGCTGGAGGAGGGACAACACCTCCTGCACGTGCCCAAGGCTGGGTATGTGTTTGGGCAGGGATTGCCCCATGGTGTAACCAGCCCCAGGCACGTGACCCTGCTCGTGCCCTACTCTCTGTCCCCCTTCCTCATGCTGTCCCCAGCAGGACACCACCCAGAGCCACCCCACAGAAGTCCCCACCCAATCAGGGCCACCTGTCTGCCCCAAGCTGGCCCTGAAGTGTCAATGGCTACCATCCTGCAGGGACAGCTGTGGAGAGCCAGCACTCCCTCGTCTCATCCCTCCTTGGTGCCTTAGCACACCTGGGAGAAGACGGACACCAAACGCGCACGCACACTCAAAAACCAACCCCAAATCTGGATCAGTATCAGAGAGAATTAATTACTGGCTCATGCATATTCAGATTAGAAACTCAGCTGAACCTGGCGGCGCCTTGGGCGGCCCTGCAAAGGAGAATTCCTCTGGAGAGATATAAATCACCGCTCCCTTCTATTGCGTTCCCCATGGAGCGCTACCTCCTGGGGAAGAACTGAACCTTGATTTCCTTTTTTCCCCTCCTTCTTCTTCGTTTTCAATCTGCGCGGGGCCCCTGTAATTACAATGGGCTGCTTTAGGGCTTGAGTTATTTATTGGGTAACAGGGACACACCTACCCGGCTCCAGCCGCCCGCCTGCCCGCGTGTCACAGCTTGTCCTGCCTACCCAGCTGTGCCTGCCGTGCCGTGCTGTGCTGTGCTGTACCGTGCTGTGCCATGCCGTGCCATGCTGCTTTAGCTTGACACAGCAGCAGCAAATGGGGACCACCAGCCTTATGTGATCCACTAAAGGCACATTGGTGGTGTAGCCCCTGCGAGCAGGATGAGAGTCACACTCTTGCTTATTGCAAAACGCTGTCTTGCATGCACGTTTGGGATGCCACTGGAGCTCACATCATTTGTGAAATCCTCGGCCCTATTTTATAGGTGGGTAAAGTGAGGCATGGAGCAGGGAGGTGCTTTCCTCTGGGTCATCCCCAGGGATCAGAAAAAGAACCCATCCCTCTTACCAGTGGGTTGATGGGAAAGAAGGTCCAGCTCAAGACTGGCTGGTGGGACCTGTCCCCTGTGGCTTTGCTTTGCTTCCCAGTGGGAATCCTCTGCCCAGCCCCTGCTCTGCATCCCCCTGCCCAAGCCCTTTCCCCCCGTAAGCAGGCCTGTGCGCTCAGAGACAACGAGCACTCGGGGCTAGAGACCACATGGCTGGAGGGAATTAAATAATTGATGGACCAGAAGTCTCAAGCAGATACCGAATCTCCAGGGGCAGCATTCGAGAGGCAAAGCAGAGCCCCGGACAAGACCCTTCTCTCTGATGTCATGCCAACATATCTCATTCCTGCCTGGGGCTCCTGGTGGGCTGAAGATGTGGGGTGCTGGGGATAGGAGTGATCCCTCACTCATCTCCCAGCTTGCCCTGGTGCTGCTGGAGCTCTGGAGGGACTGGCCACCTTCCAGCCCAGCAGGGAGGAGCCAGGGGAAGGAGGCTGCTGCTTCCAGGCTGAAACCCTCCTGCTTGGGGTGGTTCCCATTGAACAACACCTTTGGAAAGAGTGGGCTGAGCAGGGAAGAGGAAAGAAGTCTGCCAAATCAAGGTGGGTGCTTGGCTCTTCCCTGTACAAGAACGTGGGGCCAGATAGCAGCAAGCTCCACTCCAGTGAAAGGGAGAGCTCTCCTGTCACAGCTGAGCTGTGGCCTCCTTGCTGTGGGAACATGGAAAATGGCTTTAAAAATTACAGGCACAAAGCAACTGGATAAGTTCAGCAGAGAAATTGGAAGAAGTTAAATCCAGTGGTCCCATTTTCTGTTTTGGAGGTCCCTCACTGCCAAAGCCCCAGTGTCTGGGAGAGGGTCACTGCCCAACAGTCCCTCTCCTGCTTCCTGCCCTCAGCCTCATGGCAGAGGTGCTGGTGACCCACTGCTGACCCAGCCACGATGGACATCAGTGGGTCACAAGGTGAAAGGACTCCCCATGCAATAGCCATGGATCCCAGGCATCAGCCCTGCAGGGTGCAGTGGCAAGAGGAACAGGTTTTCCCACCCAAAGCACTGATCAGGAGCTGCAATGGGATTTGCCAGCTGCAGCATGAAGCATCTCTCTGCATTAGACGTATTTGTCGATATTTTATCCACCAATAAAAGCAGTGCATGACCAAATTGAATATTTAATTTAATATACGCTAACCAGGAGCTGGTTGGCATTGCACCCAATGGAAAATATTTGCCTGCCCTCTCATTTTTAGCAGATTTTTCATAAAAAGTTGTTGCTTTTTTTGCTTGCAATTTATTCTTTTTTTCCTTTAGGTAATAACAATATGATCTGAAAATAATAATTTTCATTTACCAGCTCAGGATTTTAATGAACAAGCTGTTTCAATAACCATTTGGACAACTATTGGAAAAAAAAAAAAGGGGGGAGAGAAGAATGCATTTGAAATCCTCAAAATAGCTCCCCCCTCCACCAACTTCAGTAATTTGCAGAAGAGCAGTTCCTTAATTTTTTTTCCCCCAGCATACTAGATGAAACATTTGAGAGTGTTTGAAGCTGGCAAGAACTGCATTTCTAGCTACTGATGTCATGAAAATATAAATTGGCAGATTTTCCACGCTGGGTCAATGTGTAGTGATAAGCACAATGCCATACCTTTAGGAGCAGTGTTTGTTGGTAAACAGAGGGGAGCAGCCCGTAATGTCCATAGTCAATAACACACAGCCAGTGTGCAGTGCCAGGGTGGCTGTCAGAGCCATAAATTGATGATCTTCCTGGTAGAGCCTGGGCCATCCTGGGCTGTCACTGTCGAGCCTGTTGTGAGGAAAATACACAATGTGGAGAATCACAATGAATAATTTAAGAGAATGTCCTTGTTCGACGTTCTTCAACTGCCCATTGACTCATTTCTGCTGCTCCCGTTTCAAGCAACTGGAGGAATCCTTCCTATTTTCCATGCCAAATATAGCAGTTTTTCCAGAAATGCTCAAACACACAAGCCAGGAAGTTTCCCTTCTCTGGGTGAGTCACTGGAAGTTCAGGCTGCATTTTCATGATTGCTTCAAGCCGATCGAAATCTGTGCTGCTGCCAAAGGAGCCGTCCAGCCCTGCCGGTGTGCGGCCTCCCTCACTGCTTGTGCAACAAGAGGAAATCAGGGGATGGACTCTGCCTTTCTTCCTTTTTTTTTTTTTTATTTTATTTTCAGCCAGTTTATTTGGCCCACTTGTCTCATGGCTGTGCAGGCTTTAGGGGAGCTTGTCTGGTCTGGGAGATGTAAGAATGCTTCTTAAACCAGTGGCTAAAAGCAAAGGGGATATGGGGGAAAAGCCATGCCCATGGGGTCACAGTGTCACTCAGCTCAGCTGCAGAGCTTATGGGGTCTGTGTTCACGCTCCTAGCCCCAGGATGGGAACAGGGATGATCCCTGCCAAGAGATTTTCTTAGGTGGCATTTCTGGGATTCTAGACAAGGACTGGGGACATGGTGACAAATCTGTATCTCAGGACTGTCCCCCACTTGTTAAGGATGCTCAGGAATCCTACTTCAGTGGAGACACCTGTGACAGGCAGGATTTTGGAGAGAAGAGATATTTTAGAAGGATCATTCTCTTCCTACTTCTTTCCTTTACACCTTCCTGCATCCCTTAGCATTTATTTTAGCGACCGTCCACATTGGTTTCCAAAGAAAAGGAGCCTTTCTCCCATTTTTGCTGCTCATTCCTTTCAAATTGCTGTAAACCCATGGGACCAATTTTAAACAAATTTGGTGGTGATGTGAGGTGGAGATTCTAGATGTTCTTGCAATGCCCTGGAAACAAGTGGCTCAGCAGATGGGGGACACTCACTAGAACCCACTCCAAGGGACCTGCCAGGGCAGATGCACTGTGTTCTATTAGTCAGCAGAGAATCCTCACCCAACACCATGTCTGAAGCATGGCTTTGAAACTGCAATGTCCCCAGTGCTGCCCAGGGGTGCACCTCAGCTTCACTGGGTCCCCTCCTGCTCACTCCTTAGTGGGTGTGGGACAAGCATCGATCTTGCAACACCGTGCCCTGGGCTTTTGGGTCTACAGTTCAATTTCTTGGGGCTCCCATGAGGGTAAACAAGCCTGGTTTGTGTTTCCAGTGCTCTTGGGAGCTGCAGCTTTTGTGGCTGGGGGATCCCCATGGCTCCGTGGCTGCTTTTAAGGAAGAGTAACTGAGGCCAGGAAGTGTCTTGCCAGGTGGTGTGGGTTTGCTACAAAGGAACTCGCATCTCTGGTGGGATATTTTTGGAGATCAGCAAAGCAGAACAGGTTGCAAATCCCTGCTCTAGAAACCAGCATTGTTTTTTTCTTCCTCACAATGTTTGTGCTGTTGTTTTTTAGAGATGGTGCTCACCTCTTTGCAGAGAAGCCTTGCTAACAGGCAATTCCTCTTCCTGCTTTGGAAAGGCATCTCTGCTTGCCTCTGGTTTCTCCCTCCCTCCCTCCTCTGATGGAGCCTCATGGCCAGAGTTTGCTGTCACTGGCCCTGATCCAGGCAGGCACTTACACAGGTCACTGCTGCAACTCGAAAGCCAGTGGATCACTCCAAGGCTGCCCTGGGGACTGACAGGTTTTCCTGCTCTATCTCCTGAAGAAGCTGGGGAAGGAAGGGAGTGTCCAAGCTAGGCCAGAGCTGGCTCTGGTGTGTGTCTCTGGGTGAGCTGTTGGAAGTGCTGGGGTAGTTACTGGCTACCCTATGTGGCACTGCTGTCCCCAGGCACTGGCACTGCAGGGTAGCAAAGCCACCAGCATGGGACACGGCAGCTCCTGGCCAGTCCAGGCTGGGAGGGTGCCCACAGACAGCAGCAGACAACTGGGCAGCACCAGGGTTGGATGTCACATCTCCATCATGGACTGCTGGCTGCTACTGAGGAAAATTCTTCCTTCTAATGGCTTTGCTTCCTATCTCCCTTATTTCTGCCAGGGAAGACTGGAGCCAGGACTCCTTGCTATGAAAGCCTCCAGGCAGGACCCACATCCAGGCAGGTGCCACCATCCCTGCCTGCCCTCCTCCTCCCCAGGGTCCCGAGGGGATATGATGAAGGACAGCTACCATTAAACTGTGACTCCCTTGGGTCCCTACAGCTTCTGCCCCACCTTGTGTGTACCTCCCCATGCAGAGCCTGGCAGGCTTTGGGACACTGATAGTCCCTCCCCATATCCAGGTGACTCAGGGGATCAGGGGATGGGGACAGAGTTTGAGGAGGACAGTGCTCACCTGCAGCAGCTCAGCCCAAGCACTTTGGCCGCCCTGGTGCAATGGGGATCCTGGCTTCTTCTGTCCCACAGTGGGGGCCTGGCTGAGATGCATGAAGCACTCAGGCTGGACACCCAAAATCCACAGCTGAGAGCTGCCACAGGCTGGGCCGTGGGTGCTGCAAGGTGCAGCAGACATGAGGCAGCCAAGCCCCTGTGGATCTGCTGTTTATCTCCACTCACACACCCTTGGTCAGGCTCTGGAAGTGTAAATCATCCTGGCTCTCCCCAGAGATGCCATGTCCACTCTGGCTGGGACAATGGGGTCCCCACCAGTGCTTTCTGCACCCCACACATCCTGCAGCAAGCATGCCCTAACTGAGGTCTGCTCCTTCAGCACAGCCAGGACTCTGCTCCCATTCCCCACTGAACTGCACAGGCTTTGCCCCAGGATGTGAGTTTGGGTGCTGGAATTTATCCGCGGCTGTTTTGGCTGTGGCTGAACTCCACCTCCGGGCAATGACATGTTGTTTCCATAGTAGCTAATGGACTGGAGATGGAAGGGGGAAACACATAGCTGCGCTAAAAAGGGACTCGTGAGTAATGTGGTTTCTCCCAGCGCAGAGTAGGAACAACTTTCTAGCACTCGAGGAGCCCCTCCTTCGCCGGCGCCTGTGAAGTGTCAAGAGGAGAGAGGGTGTGTGTGTCTGTGTGTGTGTGTGTCTGTGTGTGTGTGTGTCTGTGTGTGTGTGTGTCTGTGTGTCTGTGTCTGTGTGTGTGTGTCTGTGTGTGTCTGTGTCTGTGTCTGTGTCTGTGTGTGTCTGTGTGTGTGTCTGTGTGTGTGTGTCTGTGTGTGTGTGTGTGTGTCTGTGTGTCTGTGTGTGTCTGTGTGTGTGTCTGTGTGTGTGTGTCTGTGTGTGTGTGTCTGTGTGTGTGTGTCTGTGTCTGTGTGTGTCTGTGTGTGTGTCTGTGTGTGTGTGTCTGTCTGTCTGTCTGTCTGTGTGTGCAGAGCCGTGCATGGGCAGGAGGACAAGGGAGTTCTTGTGGGTGCCTCTGGGGCTTGGGGGCCACATGGCGGCTGTGCAGGAGCAGCCTGTGCGAGGAGAGGGGACACATGGCAAGCGTGAGAGCCTGTGGGGAGGGTGCAGCACAAATGCTGGGGACACATAAGGAAAGCACGTGTCTGTGAGGGTGTCCACACCCTGTTGTGTGCAGAGGGCAGTTCCTGGAGGAAGGCAGGAGCAGCCTGGGGCAGCCTGGCATGGTGGTGATCTGCTGGAGCTGAGGCTGTCACAGGCAGCAGTGTGGCTGTGGTGAGCCAGACCGTGGGTGTGTGAGGGCCCTGCTCACCCATGGGATAATAAAGAGTGACAAGGACAAAATCTGGAAGATGCAAAGTGGCAGTGGGAGAGATCAGGACTCTTTGTCTCTGCTGCACCCGTTTTGCAGGCACTGGTGGGTCTTGGTGTAGAGCAGGGGGTCAATCCTGCCTCTGCTGCCAACCCACTGACAGCCTTCCACCATCCCTGAGTCCAATACCTCTCCAGGAGCAGGGAGAACTGGATTTTCCTCTGTGCCACAGCCCTGGGCTTCCCCCTGGCCAGTGGGGCACAGAACCGTGGGGCCTCCACCCTTTGACATTTCCATGGACCAGATCTACCCTTGGCAGGAACACCTCCACGTGCAAACAGAGGGCAGGTCCTGGGGACATCCTTGTGCCCATCTGTGGCTGGCAGCCCTGCCAGATCCCTGCACCCTGGCTGCTGTTCCAGCATTTTTCTTCCCCTTGCACGTTCCCCAGCTTGTTCGGTTGTGTAGCTCCCGCCGTGTCCGGCTCTTTGTGTTGTTTGCTGTTAAGTAAATCACTGGCAGCTCCCCAGAGCGCTGGGTAATGGCAGGATAATTCCCAGCAAGACCCTGGTAATTCACTTGAAGGAAAGCAGAGCAGAGGAAAACAGCACTATTAGCCATTATCCTGGCCTCTCAAAGGCCTCCTCGCCTGCAGAAACGCCGCATGGTGCAGCAGGCATGCCTGCCACAGCTCCCAGACACTGTGGGCCGTGGGAGGGCCAGCAGCAGCAGAGAATGCCAGGATTCAGCTTTCCTTTGCCATCCTGGATGAGCAGATGAAATGTAGTTGAGTGCCTCCACCTGCCATGGATACAAGGAGGCTGATGTCAGTCCTGGGAGAAGCACCGCAAGGACAGGAGTCAGGCGATGCAGAAGTGCCCATCAGATGGTGCAGACCACGGGATGCTCCAGCTTTGGGTCTCCCACCAAGAGCACAGGATGCATGGCTGAAGTTGCAGGAGTGACCCTTCAGCCAGGAGTCACCAGGCACCTGCCTTGCTGCTGGCCGGGGCCCGGTAGCCAGAATATGGGGGAAGACAGTCACAGTACTCTGGCTTCCATAGCCCCTGGCAGCTTCTCTGGAGCTGGGGGGGCTTTGCCACCTGCATCAGCAAAGAGCATGTCCCTTCCAGATAGCCCCAGCACCATTCACACCTCCCTGTTGTTGGAAACCCCCGATCCTGGCTGGGGTTCAGTGGAAACCAAGAGCATGGTTTCTGCTGGGGCCTTGCCAGTGGTAGCTCAAGCACCAACCCTGCCCCACTCTGCACCCACAGGCTCCGCATCCACGTGCACATGTTCACCAGGGCTCTCCAAAAAGCTCCAGCAGTGTTTCTGAGTTGCACAGGCAGGTGTGTGGCACAGTGGGGGCAGACCCTCCAAAGAGCCTGGAGGAGGCCTCGAGGTGACAGGCTCCCTGCAGAAGCCACTTGCTTCCTTCCAGCTCTGCAAAGGGGCACTGAGCTCCTCTGCAGACCTGCCCCTGAAGTGGCTGTCGGCATTTCTGTGAGAGGCCTCTGTTTGCAGAACTGCTGAACTTCCCCCCTGAGCCTCCCAGCAGCGGGAGGGAGCCTGGAGCCGCTGGCTGCCCCTGCCTGGCTCCCCCAGCAGCAGCGGGAGGGCGAGGTGAGCTCCCGCCCCACCCAAACCCACGCTCGGAGCCCTTGGCATGCGCACACAGCCAGGCACCCACACACCGAGGAATGCACACAAAGGTGCACCGGGCTGATCTGCGTGCATGCAGGTTTTCCCATTGGCTGGCTCGAGAGCAAAGTCCTGGCTTTGCCGGCAGCAATAAAGGCTTCCAGGCCAGGCTAGTAGTAAAAGTAGTAAACTTTAAGGGGAAAGGCTTTTCTGGCTGTTTCCGCAGTGCTGCTTGCCGCTGTTGCCTGACAAAGGCTTTCCCTCTGTTCACTTTATGCACATTTGGTGCTCATTAAGCGTGTGGGGCTGCAGCTCCAAGCGCATGGGGCAGCTCTGCTCCCAAGCACTACAGACTGACCCACCCCCACCCTGCACTCCTGCTCCCATCCAGGTTCCTCTGCCTGGCAGCCAAGTGGGATCTGAGAGACCTTCCCCAATGTGCTATGGCTTTGGTTTAATTCCCATGTGCTCGCCAGGAGTGGCAAGTCCATGGAGTCATGTTTGATAGTCCACATCTGCCCATGTTTCCCAGCAATGCCCCTTGCTCTGTGCATGTACGGCAGGAAATGAATGACCACAGAAACAGAGACAGTTTCAGGGAGATTGGGAGCAGCCTGTCCCTCTTGGAGAAGTTGGTTGCAGCATTTGGACTGTCTCCCAAAGAGGTCCCAGAAGAGGCATAATGGTTGTCCTCAAATGTTGACTATACACACATCATGGAGCACCCAAAGACAAGGAGAGCTTGAACTCACTTCTGTAAAGATATCAGAAGTATATCCTGTCAAGTCAAGAGCTTGCATCCATTTCAAAGATTCAACAATCATTTCCAGATCAGCATTGAGGGCAAAGCATTGACCCTTATCAGCCTCTGTGACCTCCAACCCAGAGATGCTGTATGGAAAGCATAGGACATACTGGAGATAAATATGGCAAAGCTGTGTGCTCTCTCCTGTCTCCTCAGGGCAAAACTCCCTATGCCCAGAGTGCTGTGCTTTGAGGGCAGCCAGAAATGGTGGTGGGAAATGAAGGAGATGCCAGAGATGTGGCCATGTCCAGAAGGGCAAGATGAAGTCTGCCAGCTGGAGCAAAGCTTTATGAGGTATGGATCAAGGTGACAACAGAAGATGAGATTTTACTACTCCTCAGACACCCATCCATTACTGGGATGCCTGCTATCATCAAGCAGGAGGGAGAACCACCATCAGTGCACAGTTCATCCTCCCACCTTTTACCCATCTCATCGGGTTAGTGACGTTCCACCAAGTAACAAGGAAAATGAGGCTCTCTGTGTCCAGAGGTACCTCTCAGTTGGTGAGATATCTCAAGACAACCTTTTGGGTTGCATCTGAGAGGACAATGCTGGCATAGCTGCCGTAAGGCACAGAACAGCACATTCTAATGGAATTTCCCTTCAGGACCATGATCAGCCTCGGGCTGAGGTTGAGGATTTGATTGGGAGCAAGTTCTCCAAGTTGTGACCTCCAAGGAAGGCTCTGTTTGGTCTTTTGGGTTGGTGACAGTTCCAGACACGTGTCAAAGATTTATGTTATCAGAGAGCCTCCCAGGCCTTTGGTGACTCTGGGCTGGGGTTAGCCACACTTTGGCTCTCTGCCCTTCACTGCTTTACACACATATCAAGGGATCCCTTGAAGGCAGAGAGGAGGGCAGGCTGGATGAGCTGTCTCCCCAACCCTGATATCAGGGAGCCAATTTGTTCACCTCAGGGTCTTGGTGAAGCAGGTGGAGTGCATTGCTTTTGGGAGGATCAGACCAGAAAAAATGGCCACCCCTCCCATGTGGCTTCCTTTACACCGCAGGCCCTTGTATTTTGCCCACTTACTGCTGCAATGGATGCCAAAGCAAATACCTCTTCCAGGAGGGAACCAAGTCTTGATCTGAAGATAAACCCATAGAGTCTCATTAGCTGGTTGGTTCTGGTGATTAATCATGCATCTTGTGGAGGAAGCCTGATAATTTCTCATGTGAGTTTACCCTGGCTTTAGAATTTGGCCTTTGGTTTGTTGCCTATATGAAAGCATTTAGCATTGAAATGGAGGTAATTAGGTTCCTGAGGGAATTTTAATTTAAAAAACTTTAACTCCTAGTTAAGGGTTTTGTCAGCATAAAGAAAAGGGTCAAAGGACCCCAGATGAGGAAGACGGTGCACAATTTTGTTAATGGAGCAATAAAATGATAAATCTCTCGATGTGTAAAGGTGCTAGATTAAAATGGGCGTAGAAGGAGCAATAAGGATATTTTAGCATTGCCTGTTCTCATAAGACGTTAACAAAGTCAGGCTGTACGAACATCACCTTCCTTAAGACACTTGTGAGATCAAGCACCGATAACGATACGCAAAGTGGCCCTAATGCTTCGGCTAACGAGGAACTGATAGGAGTGTGAAGTTAGCCAGCAGAGCGAGGTATCCGAGGTATGTGCTGTGGGATACCTGCTCGGAGTAGGCTGAGATGAATATGTACGTTTGGATTGCTGTAGGGGATCAAAGGGCGTGTCTGAGGGTTTTGTTTCCCAGGGTGAGGTCTCCAAAACCTGTGGTGGATCTTTTCTCTGCCAAGCCAGAGAGATTGGGAACATGATGAGAAAAGGCTGGAGGTTTAACTTTGATAGAACGCACCCCTCATGTCGGCAGCAGGCTGAGGAGTTTGTCTTGTCGGTTTCTCCTCTGTAAATGTTTGGTGTTGTCTACAACAACTGAAATTAGCTTTCCCGTGGCCTTAGGAAAGCACTCATACACCTCTTAATCTCTGTTTCATTTAGATAACCAGACTAGGCATGTGTGCTCTCGCTCTCTCCCATGCTCAGGCTCCCTTGCAGTGATTCTTTTCTGCTTCTTCTCCCATGTTTCATCTCCATTAAAAACAAAACAAAACAAAATTGAACTGAACTGAAAACCATAGACATGACTTGCATCAGCCATGTCATTACTCTCCATTCAAACACCCAAAACAAACCTGTGCTACTCCTTGCACTCCCATATCACAGCAGGAGCTCTGCTTGAGTTGTTTGCTCTGACCATCTCCATCCATCTCCATTTCCATCCTCCCACTTGGTAACTCAAGTCCACAGTTTGCTGTTTCCTCCTTGCATTTGACTTGCTAAGATGTTTTGTTTGAACGGGTTGAGTTCACCAAAGCAACAAACCACTGAGCAGGACTGTGATGTCCTTATCTCACCACCCATCCTTCCGCCATGCGCCAGCCGTGAGAAGGTTCAGGAGCATCCTCCTATCTGTGGGGAAGATTCCCATGTATCAACAGAGGTCATCTCTTCCTGAGGCTCACCTGTAGCTAACTCTTGCAGGAAATACTTTATCCTATTGCATCTCAGAGTTCTCAGTCAAAATGTTCACGAGAACAATGTTGTGGTCACGCAGTGACCTTCACACACCGAACCCAAACATCGTTGCCACAAAACTTGGGCAATTCATTATTTCTATTCTGTTAGCTCTGTGTTGGCTATTGCTCAGATTTTCTTCCACTCTTTTGCATGATGCCAGGTTAACAGGTCTGATTTATCCAGTGATCTCATTTGCCTTTTTTAGAAATTCTGGCAAAACATTAGCATTTCTCTGATCTTCTTGCAAATAAGGATTAGTAGGGCAGGACACCTCTGCCAGCTCTCCAAGGACTCATCTGGGCTTGTGAGTTTACTCCTGTATGTGTTCTAATATCTCTTAAACTCTAAGAATTCCAGTGGTCTGTATGATATCTCATCTGATACAAGTATATCCCCTCCTGGAATTACTTACTGAGCACATCAGCTTTTATGTATCACTGTCAGTTTTACCATCTCCATGATGTTAGGTGGAGACTGTATCAATGCTGTTGCTTCTTTTCTTCTCCGTCTACCTGCTCTTCTCTTCTGCTGTCCTCACTGTGGCCCTGTATGGACTTTTTTGCTTGTTTTATTTTAGCATTTGTAATCAACATCTTGAATTTCCATTTTATTGACTGATTTTTAGTCAGTCCTTCTTCCCTTCCACTTGTCATCTGTAGCTCTTTGGTTTCCAATGTGCCACTGAATCAGAATGGGCCTGTAGCCAGACCCATTTCCTCTCTGTTTGCACTGTGACATGCCACATATGAAAAACTCTTTCTGAAGAGCTCACAATATTTTCTCACATTTTTTCTAAATTATTCTTCCCAGTCTGAATTCCTCTTCTCCTTTCATCTTTGGAAAAATTAACCCTATGGAGCATCACACTTAAATGAGCCAGAACAGCTTTTTTTTTTTTTTTTTTTTTTTTTTTTTTTTTTTTTTTTTTTTTTGCCCAGAACAAGCAGAATCAGGTCAACCAATCAGGACAACCCCTGCCTTCCAGCCCAGCAATTAATTCAACTGTATCTGTCATAACGAGGTCCAAAGTCACTTTATTTTGTGTCCTGTGTGGTTCCTTTCATGTCAGATTATTACCTATAGTTTCATTCTTTGTTTTTTCAACTAGTGGATGTGCCAGACCTTCAGGATGGTCTTCACCCTGGTGTAATTTCTCTGAACAATCCACTAGATTGTTCACCATTCTGCTGTGTGTTAACATGAACAAAGACTTGCCAGACAACTTCAAATTTCCACCTGGCCTCACAACTACATCCCCAGCAGCATGTCCTATAGCTCCTGGGCTATTTAAGCATCTCTGTTCAGTTTTTAGCTCTCAGCCCCAGACTTTAATTCTCCCTCTATAAAGTATAATCTTTCTTCTCCAAGTGCCTGTGGCACCATTTGTCCGAGTGCCCAGAGGGTCCCAAATCCATGAGGTCCCCAGGGTGTCTCAGTGCTGGATATGATGCCCTGGGCATCATGTGGCACAGGGAGCAGGAAATGTGTGTGGTGTTTAACATCCAGCAGGCAGGACTGTGGGGCAAGAAAAGGGACAAGAAAAAAGTGTAATTTCCAGGAGAAATCACTCAGCTGGCAAAGGATGTGTGGGAACCTCATAGCCCTGCAGCCAAGAGGCCAAGGTGATGGGCTGTCAGCCCGAGGGATAAAGGCTAGGGAGAGGAAAAGCCCAGGGAGGCCAGGGGAGCACAGAGAGGAGAGAAGCAGCATCCTCCCCTCCTCCCTTGTGTGCAGGCAGTCAGGAAGCTGTTGTGATTTAGGTCCCAGCCTGGCTAGGCTCAGTGTGCCATGGCTTGTCAGGAAGGCTGGCAGCCCAGGGCTGAGGGTTGTCTTCTGCAAACAGAGATGGCAGTTTGGGGCTCTAGAGTCCACATGTGGGACAGTCTGCTTGTCCTTCTATGGGATCCTTCTGCTTTGGGGTCTGACAGCCCTCCCTACCCCCTCCAGTGTGTCCCCAAGGACTTTTGCAAAGTTTCCTGTACAGAAAAATTTTCTGACAGCAGTAGTGTAAGGAAAACCACAACAAATATTTCCTGTGTCCCAGCCCTGGGAGGGGGACAGGAGGATGAAGAGGGTCACAGAGGTGAGAGGGCTCTTGTCTGGGGAGACACACAACCTGCATTCGAGTGTGCCATTCCCTCACTGTGACTGTGACACCAGTCCTTGTCCTCCCAAGCGCTGCCTTCTGCAAAGTGGCTTTTCCCATGGTGTCCTCTGTCACCTCAGTGCTGTCCCCAGGAGACCTTTCTCATTCCTGAGCAATGCTGGTAAGTCCTGGCCATCAGGCTGCCAGCCAAAGGCTTGCCAGGCTGCCTGGGCACTCAGGTGAGGGTGGTTTAGCATGATGCTTTCTCTCTCCCTGCACTATGCACTTCATTGCTGGGGAAGGTGAGAAACACAATGCAGAGCCAGCAAAGCCAGGCTGGAAACAACTGCATCCATAAAAGCTGGCAGCCAGGTGTACCAGCCCCCCCCCAGGCAGCCCTGCACGGGCACCAGGCTGCACTGTGGCATTAGAGGAGAGATCAAGCTGCTGGTAATCAGCTCAGGGCTCAGGCCATCAGGATCAGGACAGAGTCTGAGGGCACAGTGCCAGCTCCTCATCCTCTTGTTTTGGTTCCTTCCCCAGTGTTTCCTCCCCGTAGGCAGCAGGGACTGGTGGCATCAGACACGGCAGGAGCAGCTCTGAGGGGCTGCTGGAGGGTACCATGCCATGATGCCAATCCATCTCTCTACAATCTGCAGCTAATTCTTAGTCTGGCCCTGAGCTTTGGGGATTTCCCAGCGCTGACACACTCTACAATTGCAGGAGCATCTGAATTACAGCACGGATCATTCCTCTGCACGAGCACAGCCTCTGTCCCTGCAGCAGAAGGAGGCAGTTTATAGCCTAGATCCTATGTCACAGGCCGCCCCTAAATCCACCTCCTTTGTGTATCCCAGCTTCCCAGAGAGCTTCAGCTGGAGGCAGTTATTTTTATGGTCTATTTCTTGGTCCTTTGCTCATGCAATGAAAATGAGCAACTTGGAAGCCAGATGGGACAGGTATTCCTGGGTAGGGGCAACTGCTTTCTTTTAGGAACAAAAAAAAAAAAAAAGAAAAAAAAAAAAAAAAAAAAAAAAAAAAAGAAACATCAAACCAAACAAACAAACAAAAAAAAATCCCAAAAAATCATATTAGCTTCTAATATTTCTTGCTCCAGACTGAGCAAGAAGGGAAGCAGTACAGCCCAGATATCTGTCTCCATCACTGCCCCATGGTTGCCAGCCTGGATGTCTCTCAGATGTGCAGGGAGCAGTGCAGGAGCAGGAACCACAGGATGGACCATGGCCCTCTCATCTCTGACACCTCTCAGCACAGGGGTGTCTGAGCTTTTGTATCTAACAGACTTCCATGGATTCTGTGGGGAATCCTGTAGGGAGTCCTTGAGTGACCTACACATTTTGCTTCTCCACCTTTAGTCTTCATTTGCTGCCCCAATGGCTTTTCTGTTGGAGGCAGCAGGAACTGTCACCCCTCCTCACCTTTTCCCTGACACTTGGGATAGTAGCTTAACCTTCTATCATCTCCCCTTGGTGTCTCTTCATCCACGTGGACATCACAGCTGTTCCCTCCACAGAACATCCTTAAGTGCCACTCTGAGCCTCATCCAGCTCTGGAGGATCCTTAGGAAATCTGAAGGCTGGAGTGGCAGGGGCAGGACCGGCCAAGGGCAGGGATGCAAGCTGCAAACTACCTTGTCCTTCATGGGGCAGGGATGCAGGGAAGCAGGGATGCAGGAATGCACACCACCTCACCCTCTGCGGGGCAGTGGCAGGGCTTCTGTCTCGGGAGGCTGTGGGGTTTGCTGTGGGCTTTGGGAACCGGCCCCCTGTCCCTGTCCCTGTCCCTGTCCCTGTCCCTGTCCCTGTCCCTGTCCCTGTCCCTGTCCCTGTCCCCTGTCCCCTGTCCCTGTCCCCTGTCCCCTGCCCCTGTCCCTGTCCCCTGTCCCTGTCCCTGCCCCTGTCCCTGTCCCTGTCCCTGTCCCCTGTCCCCTGTCCCTGTCCCCTGTCCCCTGCCCCTGTCCCTGTCCCCTGTCCCTGTCCCTGCCCCTGTCCCTGTCCCTGTCCCTGTCCCCTGTCCCTGTCCCCTGTCCCTGTCCCTGTCCCTGTCCCTGTCCCCTGTCCCCTGTCCCCTGTCCCCTGTCCCTGTCCCTGTCCCTGTCCCCTGTCCCTGTCCCTGTCCCCTGTCCCTGTCCCTGTCCCCCCGCCCCGTGCCGCCGCTCTGAAGCGTGGAGCGGGGCGCCCTCTGCCGCGAGAGAGCGGCACTGCGGGCAGCGGGGCGGGGGCGATGCGGCCACCCCCGAGCCTCTCACCCCGCTCTCGGCAGCCCCGTCACGACAGCAGGGTAGGCAGCAAGGCAGAATCTCCCATTCCCTGCACTTGGAAAGTCTGGATCTCACTTCTCCTGCTCACCCCCAGCCTCCCATTCCCAGCCGAGGATGCTGTGACAAGCCCCCCAGTTAGCGTCCTCCTCCATGCAGGGCGCAGCACCCTGCTGTGGAGCGGGAGCTTTCCCTCCAGGGCAAGGAGGAGAAACGTGTTTGTGCTCCCCAGCTTTTCCTCAAAGGCTCTTTTCAAGCAGCGGCTCCCAAGTGAGAGGTGCTTTGCGGCGTGTCTGGGCTCGTGGGTTTGGCTGCCGAGGACTTTTCCAAGTGCTTTTTGTCTTTGTGGCTCCTTCCCCTGCACCCCGCTGCCTCCCGACTCTCCTGCAGTCCCAGTCTCTTTCTGGTCCTTTCTCAGAGGAAGTCGTGCCTCCTTCCAAGCATTCCCAAGCTGCTTTAGGCACCCTGTTTTGGCAAAGTGGCCCCAGCAAAGCTGGCAGTGGTGAGCTGAAACATCACAGCATCCAGCTGGCTGTTCTCCTCTGCTGCCGGAAGGCCCTGCCTGTCCCTTGTGTGTCCCTGGTCTCTTTTTTGAACCTGAACGTGGCCGTGGATTTGTACTCAAGCCCCAAGCTCCAAACCTGGCCTTGAAGAAACATCCCCTGCGGCTGCCTCTGCTTCCCCAGGGGAGCGTCTGGCAGAGCCGGCACCAGCCAGGGGCTGATTTATGCCGCCGCCTGAAATAAAGCGTTGCCCGTCCTGCTCTTCACGCTGGGTGAGCCAAGCCCGTTCAAAAACCAGTTTCAGGACGAAACTTCTGTGATCCCTTGGTGTGAACCAGGCCTAGGCAGACAGGTGCGGGGGAATGCTGCACCCCTGGGCAGGGCATGGGAGAGGTGTTCACAGCGCGGGCACCACAGGGATGGGGGCAGCTGTGGGGGCACATGCCCTGATTCTGCAAGGGACCATGGCCAGGGGCTCCCTGGGACTGGCTTAGAAGAAGGGGAGCAAAGGGGTTTTTAGTAAATCCTCACTATCTGGGCAGATGTGGGGTCACCACTCCAGCGGTGCAGCACCCCATGGCACCCTGTGGGAAGTGGCACAGGACAGTAGCTCCCCTGTTCATGCCACACGCTGGGTGCTTGGAGCAGGGACCCATCTGCCGCAAATCACAGCCAGGACTTGGTGTCTGTCCCCTTTGTGCTCACAGCCCCAGAGTGATGTCCACTGCCCCCGCAGCCATCTCCTGCCCTTTCCCCGCCCCAGCTCCAACATGCCCTTTGGGGAAGGAGGCGGTGGTCTTTGTGTCCCTTTAAGACGCGGCGATGCTTTGCCAACGCCAGCTGCTCCCCAGCCACACACGCTCCCCTACAATGCCCTTTTCATGCGCAGCGGCCGTCTGAGCAGTGAAATGCCCCTTCAGAGCCGCGCCGTGCCCGTGCCAGCTGTGACTCTCGCAATGCGGGCGCTCTCTCAGCATGGCACAGCGTCCTTGCCAGCTCCGGCGAGAGCGATGCCAGCGAGTGCCCCCGGCCCGCGGCAGCTCCCTCGGGGCAAACACGGCTCCGGCAGAAGCCGCTGGGCAGCGCAGCTGTCCCGGCCCTCCCGGCATCCCCGGGGATGCGGGTGCTGCTCTCTCTTCCCCGGCACTGAATGCCCGATTCTACTCCAGGTCACCCGGCAGCACTGCAGTCATAAATCCTGGCCACCTGCCCTCAAGGGCCAGCACAAATGCTGCCTCGTTAGGTTTAGCTAATAAAGCAATAACAACAGGAGAAACAAGCGAGCTAATCCCCGAGTGCTGGCGCTGGGCTTTGAGGTGCCATATTGCACCAGGGAGAAGCAGCGAGGCAGCCGGGCAGCGGGGAGCCCACAGCCATATGGAACCGGCCTCGGGTCTGCTGGGAACTACAGCAGGGATATTTCCAGGGAGAAAGGCGGTGTCCCAGGCCTGGCTGGCTTATTTGCAGAATAAAACCTCCAGAGAGGCAAGGCAGCACATCCCCAAGTGCAGGGAAGAGGAAGGAATGGGTTCAGGAAGAGAAGCAGCATCACAGGAGATGCCCATGGGGTTGGAGGGGTGGGTGTGAGCCCCCCTGCCTCATGGGCCTGCTGCTGTGGGAAGAAGGGTGTAAAACCAAGAGCAGGGCATCTCTAAGGGCACCTCTCAAAATGTAGAGTGTGCCCGTCCTTGATGCCTCACAACCTAATTTTTCCCCATTAGAATCCCTCCCTAACCCAAATGCCAGAGCACTTCCAGCCTGACACACCCCAGCCCAGCTCTCCTCCCAGCCACAGTCCCTCTGCAGTGTGGTGGCATCATGCCAAGTGCCACAGTGAGTGGATTGTCCCATGGAGCATGCAACTGCCTTGCTTCCCAAGGGGTTCCTGCAGTGGTGGGGAGCAGGTCCCACGGTAATCCTGCTGTCACACCACTGTGCCTTGCTGCCCTGACCATGGCTCCCCCAGACAGCTGGGCTGAAGTCCATGTGAGTGTTGCACCCCACTGGAACAGGATCAGTTCCCAGAGAAACCCCAGCTGGCCAGGGATGGGTTCTCCAGGCGCACTGGCTGCTTGGACATTTCAGGAGGAAGGTCCCTTCCTTAGTATCCTCTCCAAAGTCTTCCAGATGTGATCAGCCCTGGGACTGCACCCATCCAGGCTGGGACTTCTACACTGAATGTCACCCAACGTGAAGCCATGTCCTGATCGTATGCCCCTGCCATCCTCTCTGTCACCATTACGTCACCCTGGGCAAGCATGATGGGGCCCACACCCCTTGCTGCCGAGTGCTGTGCTCATGTCCAGGCTAGGAAGCAGAACATCCTTAACTTGTTGGTCAAGGTGGAGTCACAGATGTTTGTGAAAAGGACTGGGGTGTCCCAGCAAAGAAAAGCCCTTAGAGAGACCAGTTCTGGACAGAAACACTCCCTGGTACAATGTGACAGTGGCTGCTGGGACTCCCGGGCCAGTCTTTGGTGCCCTGAGAACCAGTGGATGTGGGCACAAAAAGCCAGAGGGAGGCTGGTATGTTGTGAGTGCCTAGCAGGGTGTTTGGTGGTGTGTGCTCACCACTTTCTCCTGAGCAGCAGCCCAGGCTGGGCATGAATAATGTATCACATAACAGGCGATCGATGTGTCTCACCCGGATGGACTCCTCTCCCCCAGCCCTCCCCCAGAGCCTCTCTCATTCTGCATGGCTGGACCTGTGCCCCTTGTCACTCCTCTGCTGGTGGCTGGACCTGTGCCCCTTGTCACTCTGCTGGTGGCATCACGCACGGACAGTTGGGACCCAGCCTAGCAGAGGAGTGTGGTCAGAGGCACCAGCAGTGATAGCCAGGCACAGGACCAGTTCATATCACATTTCCAGGGAAAAATTTGGCAGGTACAGGATCTTCCTCCCCACCAGGGATTTCCCTGTGAGGCAGAGCCCAACAGCAGCAATCAGTAACTCTCCCCTCCACAGCAGCAGAGCAGGGATGGGAATCTCATATCCAGTGACCTCAGCTGGAGGGAATATGGACCTGGGGATGCACGACCAGTTCCTGAGAAAGAGAAGGTAGAGTCAGCCCATGAGGAGCTGCATGTATTTTGTGGATGGAAGAGCAGTTTCTTGCCACTGCCAGGCCATTTGCTATGGGCACAAAGGAGTGATTTTTATTGCATGCACTCCTTGAATGCTGTGTCACTTGCCAGAGCTCCCCAGTTGGTGGGAATGGGGCACAACCCTTCTCAAAAGCCTCCTGAGAGGATGCTGCTGAAGCCTAATGAAATTTGAAGCTAAGGCAGTTGAGCCAGGAGTAGGAGTAAGGGCTGAGACAACCTTGAGCAAAGGGGGATTGGCAGAGGTGGATGCAGATAAGGAATGGCTGCTCTTGGTGGGGTGTGTCTGAGCACACATGCCTGGTATTTGCAAATCCAGACTGATTTATCCTGCCTCCAGGACTTTGGCCAAATCACATCTTGGCAGGAATTTCTTGGTAAGATGTAGAGACAGCTCTGGCCTTGGCAAGGCCAACAGTGAACTTTTCAGAGAAACCAGGACCAAGAAAGTCTCTGATCACTTAAACTTCCAGTGGGGTGCAGGCACCAGGGCTCCAAGCATCCTCCTCCAGTCCTGCAGCAGCAAATTCGTGGGGCTCCCCCAGCACCTCTCAGGTAGCTCCCAGCCAGTGAGAAGAGCAGCTGGATGCTCCTAAACCTTAGACTGCTGCACTTCAGCTGGTTCCCATTGCATTTCCAGGTCACTCTGGGACAGTGTCACCTCTGTCAATCACCCACGTAGCCTTCACTGAATAACAGGTTCACCTGGATGCTGTCAGATCTCCCATCCCCTTTTGTCTTCTCCAGGAGCACAGCATCTGGCTCAGCATCTCAAGTTCTCTGTTCCTGAAATGTTTTGGGATCACACCATTACCAGCAGGGCCAAGACTTGATCTCTTGGCAACACTGGAGATTAGCTCCAAGGCCTTGAATTGGCAGCAGAAAGAGAGGCAGAGGCTGTTTGGAACTGTTTCCAACTGGGCCAGGCACACAGTCGGCAGAGGATGTAATCCCTCCCCAGGGATGCCACTGTGATCACAGAAAAATTATGGATAGAAAACCTCACAAGCTCCAGGGGTGAGAGCCAGTTCTCAGGACATCACAGCCACATAAGCTGACCATGCCAGTGACAAGGCACCATAGAGCCAAGTTTGGGCAGCCACACTGAGCTGTCACTCCTAAACACTTCCTGTTGTTCCCAGGTGCCCAATGACAATCCCATAACCCTACTGATTCAGAGCCAGGATCAAAACCCATTGCCTCACTCCTTCCCAGGGACTCTCCTGCCTCATCCCATTATGCCTGCACAACTTAACCCACTGTCTGCTCTTCCCAGCTGATGCTGCTTTGCTTCATGTTTCTGAGAGCCTTGGCTCCCTCCCTCTCCTTCTTTTCTCTCGGGGGAAAGTTGTTCCCAAGGTGCTCAGAGCAGCGAGGCCAGAAAACCAGGGCACTTCTCCAGCTCACCTAATTGTTGGTTACTGTCCCTCTCCCTCAGTGCCTAATTAAGTGGAGCAGGAGGAAAGCCCAGGAGAAGCCACTGAAGGCACAGGAACACGTGTGCACATTACAGAGAGGCTGGTGAGTGTCCTCATGCACACTGCTTCAAAAACAACAGGAGGAGATGATGCCAGGGATCAAGCAGGAGCAGGGACTGGGCCTTGTGTCTAGACCTGGATGCACACCTGTGATGTGACAAATGCTTCACACATGCTTGTTGCTGAGTGATCTGCAGACAGCTGCCAGGTTTAGAGCAGAGAAGAGAGTTCATCCCAGAGGGCCTGCACTAGGGATGAGCAGGACCAGGGCTGGTGGCCAGGCTCCCTCCTGGGCTCCAGCTCTTGCTTATCTCCCACCCCAAACATCAAACCCCCCCCCCTTTATATTAAATTTTTGTCATGAATTCTTGAACCCAGTCCCTGGAGTGCATGGGACATGAAAGACCACCTTGAAACTGATTTCCTGGCTGCCTCAGCCTTGTAATCCCTTAGAACAGTGGGTGGAGTTGGATGCTGGTCCAGGGTCTGACTGAAAATCTTTGATCAGACCTGACTCTTTCTCCCATAGTTTAGGAAGAATTTCAGAAGAGCTATTTCAGCTTTGAATCCTTGCATCAAATTTATTGCAAGCCAGGGCTGCCTGAACAAGCACCTGGCTGTGGTGTGTTGAAGGGAGGAATCTCACTCCATCAGTGCAACATCTGCCAAGCTGCAGTCCCTGGGACGACGTCACTGCAGGCAGAGGAGGAGCTGAGCTGCTCCTAGAGAGGAGCCTGTCCCAAACTCGATGCCAGCCCTGATCCTTGGTGTGACACCGCATTCCTGTGCTCCAGCAGCTCTGGTTCAGCTCCTGCTCTCAGCTGAGGACAAGCAGCCAGTCTGCTGGATTCGCCTGTGGTGTCCCCATGGAGGCAGGGCACATGTGTGTGGCACTGTGCAGGGGAGCCTTGCCCAACACATGCCCAAGCCCAGGAGGGCACTGCAGGCAGGACCCCGAGCACCAGTGGTGCTGGCATGCTGGAGCCACGTCTGCCCCATGCTTGGCTGTAGCCTTTGGCTCTCCTCCTGCTGCCTGCCCGTGCATTTCTCCCGATGACAAACAGTCCCTCGGTGTCACCAAGGATCATGATGCTTCTTTCTTGCTGAAAGAGGCAAAAAGGGCTGGGGTGGGGTCAGACCTTCCTGGCTCCACATCTCCCTCCTGCAGCGAGCCTGGCCCCGCAGGGCTGCTCAGATGGGCAGTGGAGCAAACTGGCCAGGACCCTGTTTAATAAAATAGGGGGCTAACAGGAAAACTGGAACCAACACTAGCAGGGCGTTTGCTTTGCCAGGATGCTCCAGCCAGCTCCAGGCAAAAAGTTGGAGCAGCCAAACTTTTCCTGCTCAATATTTGTGTTTGTTTTGTCCCCGTTGCCTGGGCGGTAGTGAGAGATTTGTCTCCGAGAGAGAAAAGGCAGCTGGATTTGGTGGCATATGTCTCCTTTGGGATCCAGCCCATTGTGGGCCATGCATGGCTAAGGGTGAACTTAATGTGCATGGCCTGAGCTGAGCGACTTCCAACAGCCTTGGGAGGGTTTAAGCAGAAGGTGAGCCCTGGGGAAGGACAGAGCATCCCAAATCAACATGGCATCCTTCCCTGCCTGCATCCCTACCCAAGCAGAGCCCAGGACCCTTCAAACACCCAGTGCCCACCATGCCTTGTCCCACTTGTGCCAGTGCTGGCAGCCTGGAGACCTGTGTAGCCACAATGAGTTCTCAGGTGCACTTCTGAGCAGTTCTGGTTGCACACATGGGCACTGTGACAGGGCTGTGTGGGTTTAAATACCCAGCAATCTCGTTAAAGTCTGGGTTTTAACAAGTTGTGAGCACAATGCTGTGTCATCATTAGCACTGTCTGTCGAGGAGCCTCGAGCACTGCTAACCCAGACTGTTCAGCTCTGGGGTTAATTCCAAAGCCAGCCAGCCACAATCCCTCTATGGTTTTACCTACCTGCAAAGGAACAGCAGAAATCCAGAGTCAGGTCAGGTTCCATATAAGAAAAGAAAAGACAAATCAAAGAAACCAAGCCTGGATGCAGCCTGTGTCTGATGGAGCCTTATTTTTTTTTCTATATACCCACTGATCTTCAAGATGGACTTGCCACAGCTGGGTCCTCTATGAAGAGCCTCAGGAGCCAGCCTGCCCTTGGTGTGGTCCCTCACAGTGTGCAGATGAGCCCTTTGGAAACCAGTACAGGGGCTGGAGGGCAAGAGCAGTACTGAGGCCTCCTGGATCCTGGCTTTGAATTAGAACTTTTCTTTTGGTAGATCAGCAGTCTTGGCACAGGTGCCAGCCTGACTTCTGTGCCTCAGTTTCCCTCTCCTCCCCTGCCAGAGGATACCAGCAGCCCAGGCAGAGTCAGACAATTCCAGGAGAAGATGTGTGGAGAGGGGAAGAGGCCACAGCATCCAACTCCATATCCATTGGCATTGCCAGGGGAAATTCTTCCTGAGGGCATGAGATGGCAGCCACAGTGCCCGGCTTTGAGAGTGGAGTCACCGAGTTAATTTGGCTTTCCAATTAACAACAAGAAAGGTCATTAGTGAGCTGCTCATGGCTTTCTGTCCTGACACATTGCTGCCCAGGGCCTGGAGTTTGGCAGTGGAGCAAAGAGGACGGGCTGGGGGCCCAGGTGAGGCATTCACCCCCTGCCCTGTGAACAAAGCCCAGAGCAAGAGAAATTCACAGCACACGAGGGGATTGGGATTGGTGTTCCCAGAGGCACTCACCCTCCTGCCTGTGCCAGGACCCCTCACTTCCCCACTGGGTCCTCCCCTCCCTACAGCCATCCCCAGAGCATCCATGCTGTCTGAGCAGGGCCGTGGAGCTGCCCTGCATCTGCACAATTCCCAGCTGCACATGGACACTGCTTGCTGTCCCACCCCTGTAGCTTTGTTCTTGACAGAAGATGTACCCAGCCCTAAGGGGTGATGCTTCACATGCAAACCCCAAAATTTATTACAAGAAAACTGGTCAGGAACACTTTGGACTCAAGCGTAGGACAGCGAAGTGCCAAGGCTGAAGCATGATGAGGCTGGAATTTTTTCCTATCAGGGTGGGATTTAGCAAGGTTTTTCTCTCTGTAGCTGGGTCAATCCCATGCCCAGAGCCTGTGAAGGCATGATAACCCTGGGCCAAACATGCAGCTACCGAAAAGGTGTGACACACTACTGTGAGCATCCCTGTCCTGACATCCTAAACACTAAATGTGCTCCATCAGAGCCACAAGCCCCAGAATATCCCCCTTCTACCAGTGCCCTTTGGAGCAGCTTTGGTGGGGCTGGAAACACCTTCCCACGGGTGGGACAGGTTGAAGAGAATTGTTCCCTCACCCACCACCCTGTGTGGTGCAGCCAACAGCAGCTCCCCACGCCGTGCCAGTGTGGTGTCAGCAAAGGCAGGTGGTCCTCCAGCCTCGGGGGCGGGCAGCTCTCGGGGGCCCGGCCTGTCTGCAACCCCGAGCAGGACGGGATGGGGTGGGATGGGATGGGATGGGGATGGGGATGGGGGCCAGCATCCCGGACAAAAGAGCTGGATTATTCAGTACAAGCATACCCCCTGCCGACGAGCTGGAAAAACACAGCTCTCCGGACAACACACCCTCCCCCCGCAAAAAACCAACCAAACCCAAACCAGCTACAACCATGGGATGGAACCGGGCGGGAGGGGGCTGGGGCAGCCCGGAGGTGAAGCCCGGCGGCTGGAGAAGGGCCGGGCCCCGGCAAGGGGTTGGAGCCGGGAGTCGCCCACAACAGGAGTGAAACACCCGCCCAGCCCGCCTCGCCAGGCCCGGCATTTACAAGTTTTTTCCTCAGGAGGTTTGCGGTTTCCAGCCTTTCCCACCCGGCCCCTCCGCGCAGCACCCGGGACCCCTCTGAGCGCCTCCAGCCCCGCAGGCGGGGCCGTGCCCGGGGCATCCCCGGGGCTGTTTTTTTCCGATGCTTGCGGCTGAATTGCACTTTCCCCTCCGCTGTTTGCTTTTCTTTTTTTTCTTTTTTTTTTTTTTTCTTTTTTTCTTTTTTCTTTTTTTTTTTTTTTTTTTTTTTTTGTTGAATTCTGCTCCCCCCGCTGCGCGGCTCCCCCCGCAGTGCTGCCCGCCCCGCCAATCCGGGCCCTGCGGGGCTGGGGGGCTCCGGCATCGCCTTTAAAAGCGGAGCCCTTTGTGCGCCGGAGCCCCGCACCGGCAGCTGCCGGGCCGGACCGGGATGTGCCGTGCCGGGATGTACCGTGCCGTGCCGGGATGTACCGTGCCGTGCCGGGATGTAGGGTGCCGTGCCGGGATGTACCGTGCCGTGCCGGGATGTACCGTGCCGTGCCGGGATATAGGGTGCCGTGCCGGGATGTACCGTGCCGTGCCGCCGCCGCCGGGAGGAGCCCTGGATCTCGCTGCACCGGCAGCCACGGGACCCGAGCATCCCCCTCGGCAGGTATTTCATCCTCCCCCCCTGCACCCCAATAAACGTGCCTGGCTTGCCCCGCTCGCCGATTTGCCGGGTCTGGCTTGGTCGGCTTTTATTATTTATTTACTTCTTTTTTTTATTTCCATTTTTTTTCCTATACCCGTCTTCCTTCTCCCCTCCCTCGCACCCGCTGGGTTGGGATGGTGGGGCTGAGGGTGCTGCGCCGGTGGCACTGGAGCAGGCTGAGGTGACAGGGCTGCTGGAGCCGGGATGCTGCCCGCTGGTGGATGTGTCGGGGCTCGTTGGGGACAGCTCAGTGTCACTGCTGCTGAGGGTGGGGTGAGCACGGAGCGGCTCCGCGGAGTCTGGCATTGTACGGTCTCTCGAGGGGGTGGGATCAGCACTACGGGTTGCCGCTGCCCCGCACTGGGTGCTCTGTGGGCACCTCCTGACTCTCTTCCCAGTGCCTATGGGCAGACTTTTCCCAAACCCTTTGAAATGTGGCCCTAAACAGGCTTACAGCTCAGCTACCAGCTGTAGGGGGACACCAAACTGGCCTGGGATGTCCCTGCAGCTGCCTCGTCACCAAGTAGTACCACGAGCAGTGGCCGCAGGCAGCGACTGCAGCCGTGCCCTGTCCCCAGGCAGCCCTGCTGAGATGGGACCTGCCTGCATCCCTGCAGCCCCAGCTCAGCCCTGCCCCACCTCTGCACTTTGGTGAAAGCTGTGCTGTGGTCCCAAAGCTGTGGGAGCAGAAAGGTTGGAAGCAGAAAGGCTCCTCCTGGGCTGAGCAGTGGTGGCTGGAGCCGGCTAACAGCACCACAGGCACTGGATCTGGGCTGCCATTTCCTGTCCTTGTCCCTGACTCCCCGGCCCCCGGGTTGGGGGGATACACTGGTGGCTCAGGCCGGAGCTGGGAGACTGGAGAGAGGATTCAGGGATGTGGTGCTGAGCTATCCCCCCTGGGCTTGCTCTTTGCTCCTGGGTTCATCAGGCTTGACTGGGAAGCGCGAGGGGCCCGGACCTTTGCCCCATGGGAAGTCACCCAGCGAACGTTGGTGAACTTGGATGCCATCACAGCACTGCTGTGCCAAATCCACCAGCCCTGCACGAGCACAGGATGGAGAAGACATCGGTCACAGCCACCCACGGAGCCACCGTCCCTCACCCCTGTCATTAGAGGGACGCTGCTGCCCGGATTGCTGCCTGGAGTGTGACCGGGCAGCCGCACAGCGCCAGGCACTCCGGCTGGCCGTGCAGTCCCCCGCGGTGCTTGGGACGGGGACCAGCCCCGAGCCCTGGCTGGGGACCAAGGGCGGGCCTCGGCAGCCCCCACGTGCAGGCAGGAGCCGTTGGTGCAGTTATTTGCATGAGCGGGAGCGAGAGCTGGGGCTGACCGCAGGAACCCGCGGCTGCCGCAGGGGGCCCGGCTGCTGGGGGTCCTGTGGCCCCAGGAACAGCTGAGGGACTGTTATGCAAATTTAGAGGAGCCAGGAAACCAGTCAGGGGGCAGAGGAGTCTGAATTTCTCCTCTCTGCTCTGAGTCACCAGGGCTGACTTCCCTGGCTCCAAGATGCTGTGGTGGTGCCTGATGAGAGCCTTGGCTGGGATACTCCCAACATGGCATTGCTCTGGCACCTGGCACTGGCTGCTCCTTGTCCCCATATCTGGGCAGGGCTGGGCACTGAGTGTGTCCCTGCTCCCAGGCTTGTCCCTCAGGAATGGCACAGCCTCGTGGTCTCCACCCCGGTTCTGCAACCTCTGTCAGCACAGCCACGACCTACGGCTGTTCTGGGAAGGGCTGGGAGCAAAGTGCAATGGTGACTGGGGGGGCTGGTGGTGGGACAGAGCAGGTGCACTTTTGGGGAAGGACCAATACTGGCTGTTCTAAGCTCAGTCTCTGTCCCCAGGGTCCTTCCATGTAAGGCTTCATAACAGCTTCAAGGGACAGTGGGACTGCTGCAGGGCCTGGATGGAGAGAACTCCCCTCTGCCCTGGAAAAGTGGCACTGGCTGCAAGCATGAAATGAGTAAGGATGTGGCACTGCTGTGGTCTCCTGAAAGTCATCCTGGTACCTTCCTTATGGCACATGCCTGGGGGTTAGCAGTGGGTTTGGGATCCCTGCCATCCCCAGGAGGGCAGGGGCTGGTTTGCTCTGCTCTGTCCCCTCTTGCACACTGTCCTTTGTCACAGCCCCTTGGCAGCAGCAGAGGATGATGTCCTAGCCTGCCCAGGAGTGCCAGAGAAGCAGCACAGCCCCACACATCCCCCAGGTACCATCACAGTCACACTCTGCCCTGCTCTTTGCACTCTGGTGACCCAAGCAGTGGGCACAGGCAGTGGCTGTCCCCAGGGAATCAGGTGCTGTGGACCCTCTGATTGCACATACCAGTGGCCAGGCTGGAGCAGCAGCCTCCTGTCAGATGCAATAGGAGGAACGTGTGTGTGTGTGTGTGTGTGTGTGTGTGTGTGTGTGTGTGTGTGTGAGCAAGAGAGGCCAGCACCCCGGGCAAAGCACACCCGAGCTTCTGCCACTGCCTCACTCCACAGGAGGGACATGGGGAGTGACAGCTCTGAGTGACAGCCACCACCAAGCACAGCAGTGTGGCCAGCCCAGCAGCATGTCTCCTTCCTGCAGACCAAGCCACAGGTGAGTGGGATGTCACCTACCCAACACAGGAGCAGAGCCCAGCCCTCAGAGCAGTCTCTGGTATGGTGAGAGGGGACAAACCTGGCCAGAGCCTGGCATGGGGAAGAAAATTGGTCACAGCAGCTGAAGGTCCCCATCACCACACACTCTGCCCCAGTGCCAGCTGGAAATTCCCTGGCAGGCAGATTCCCTCTGGCACAAGCAAAGCATCAGCGGGTAAATGCCCTTGTGCCAGGAAGATGGGAATCCCAGCAGGATGGGATGTGTTCAGGATAAATGGCCTGTAATGATCCTGAAAGCACCTTTGGGTGACAGAGGCCAGGTGCCTGTGACACTGACTGGCAAAACATTGTTCCAGTGGCACACGGTAACTGTTTCTGCTCCTCCAGTATGGTGCAAAGGCTGATCCCCCCTGCCCCTCTCGGGCCCTGGCTCCTGCTGCTGCCATTTGTCCCTGTGCCCTCCTTCCCAGCTGCAGAGCACAGCTGAAAATTCACCTATTGTGTTCCCCTTCCTGCCTGTTTGCTTCTTCCCCTCCTGCCTTTGCCTTTCAGCGCAGCTTCCCAAGAAAATAAAGGTCACAGCCTCACACTTTGCCTATACACACACACACACAAACACACACACGTGTGTGGCTGAGATCCTTCTAATAAACTTTGACCACATTTCCATCCCTGTGGACAGAGGGGCCGCAACCTGCAAACATGCTGAGGTCAATGGGGCTGGCAAAAATGTGCAGCTGGGTGAGGGAGAGAGAGGCTTTCCCTTCCTTTAGCACAGTCAGGCTGCTCCACTGCTCAAGCCCTTAATGGACAGGGGAGAAGCCACACATGGTGCCCCCAGCACATCCCTCCTGCAGGAAGGGCTTTGATCAGGGTTCACACCTGAGCTGTGCTGCTGGGGGAGCTCCCTGGGGACCCAGGGCATGACTGCCAGCCCCCTCACCTGGGGTGGGCCCTGACAGACTCATTGCACAGCCATGGGGCTCCCAGTGCTGTGCCCAAAGCCACAGGCTGGCCCCTGAACCCCTGTCAGCCACAGCCTGCACTCCACACACCCCAGAGAAGCCAAATTCCAGAGGCAGCAAGGTGACACCAAATGTGCTCATCTCACAGCTCCCCCACTCCATTTTCCCTCCAAAACGTCACAACTGCCCAAAACTTCCAGCAGAATCCACCTATCAGAATTTAGGCTGAGAACACAGGGGTTGGAATGATTTATCTGACAGTTTTCCTGAAAGCTCCCTTCCGGCCTTGGTGTTGTCATTGTATTTCTATGTTCTCTCAGCAGTGGGGTGCCTGGGGTGATGGGGGCTCCAGCTAGAGCTGCCCATAGGCTGGGGACAATGAGTGGGTAACTCACAGTGCCTCGTGGGATGCTCTTCCTTCACTTTGTTCAGTCTAAAATGTAGTTTAATTATTAAAATACACTTTGGGAAAAGCTTCAGGTTGAGCAGGCCAAGGACAGAATCCTCCCAGGCTCTATGGCAGTGGGGGACTCAAAGCACCTTCAGTGCTTGGTGAAGATGTGACTCCTGGACACGGCTTGGAACAAGTGTCCCTTTCTGTCCCCAGGCTGCAGGCAGTGCTCTGGGGGGAGCACACAGGCACTCGATGGGGATCAAGCTCACCTTCCTGACATGTAATTCCTCTGGAGCAGTGGCATCTACTTGTGGGCAAGCAAGGGCTGCAGGGATGCTCCCCCAAACTCGCTACTCCACAGGGCAGGCATGGGGCCAGCAGCAGCCACCCAGCACGAGTCAGCCATCCCTCCACCCTTCCTTCCCTGCTGTCTCTCGGGCTCCAAATGGGGTTTATTGTGTCCTGGTTTGCAGGGCTGGGCCGTGGCAGGGCTCTGGGGGCCGTGTCCCCCCAGCCCGGCGGGGCTGAGCCGGGGCAGGGGCAGGCACAGCTCTGCCCGCTCGCAGCTTTGGCCGCCGGCCCTTAACGCTGGCGGTTTCTGCTCCTTATCGCCAGGACGTGGTTTATTCCCAGGAAGGAAGCCAGGCAAAAGCACGCTATTAAAATGCTCCGGTGGCCTTTGCAACGGGAAGCCCTCGGGCTTTGCCAAGCAGATGCCTCAAATTAGGGTAGGGGGATGCACGGATCGGCCTTTGAGCGCCGGGAGGCTGCCCCAGTGCCCCACTTCGCCTCCCTCCCCTCTCAGCCAGCCCGGGGGGGTCCCTGGGCGGAGCAGAGGGGAGCGGGGGGCCCGGTTGTGTGGAGGAGGCAGGAAGGGCAGATTGAGTTATCTCCGTGCCGGGGGCTGAGGGCGGCGCTGCGCTGGCACCCGGCCCGCGGCAATTACTGCAGCGGCATCGCTCCGTGCGCGGCGATGATGCCACGCTGCAGGAATGGCAGGGGTGGCTCGCCTCTGTCCCCGGGGCTCCCGCGAGCCGCCAGGCTGGGGCCGGGCTCAGTCAGCCGTGCCCTGTGTCCGGTTCACCCGGCCCCGGGGGGGGGTCCCGAACCTTCCCGGCGGTGCGCCCCGGGATCGTGCTGGTGCTGCTCGGGATGTTCGCCCTGCCGGCTGCGGACAGGGAGCTTCTGCCTTGGAGTAAGCGTGGGGACATTGCTGTGACCTGGTGTCCTGGTCCCTTGCAGGCTTTGTGCTCGTGAGCAGGATCGAGTTCTCATTTCCACCACACACTACACGTTCCTGGTCTTTGCGGTCACAGAGGGAAGCCTGAAAATGGACCTGAAGGTGAAAACAACTCCCTTGCCTACCCCTCTCCCAGGGGATTGTAGGCAGCTTTAGTGTGGGATGTGGTGTGGCACTTTCCAGCCTCTCCTCAACCAGAATTCACTTCTCTTTCCCCAACTATATTTATTTCTCTTCAAAAATACCACTCCTGCCATTGTCCTGTTCTGTGATACCCAGGCAGCAGAACACAGTCCCTGCCACACTGTGACAGCTATTTCATCCCACTGCCCTCACTCTGTCCTGCCACCCAGTTGCCCTGGGCTCCCAGTTGCCCTGGTGGATACTGAGATTGCAGCTTTTGGTGAGCTTCCCTCCCTCACAGCCCAGGGTGCTGCTCGGACTCCCAAAGCTGGGATGCTCACACATCTCTGTCACCAAGGCTCTTCTCCAGCCTTGCCTCTGGGTCAGGGTTTGCTGTTGCTCTGCTTCACAGAAGGACCCTCAAACCCCAGCACTCAGGGCTGCCCCCTCAATCATATTTCTCTCCTTGCAGACACTCATTAGCTCTGCTGTCTGCTGACCATCCCATGGGATCTCCACAGGGGGACAGCCACCCGCCACCCAGCCTGCTTCTGCTGCAGCTGCAGGGAGCTCCCACTGCCCTCAAGTGACCTTGTTTGGGGCCTGATGGCTATTAATCCATGCTCAACAGGCCACCGGGTGAACAGGCCAGCTGCTGCTTGAGGGGTGGAGAGGCATGAGGATAGTCAAGAGGGAGCTGCTCCTGGACAGATTCAAACCAGGGCTAGAGATGCAGGGACAGCTGAAGCCTGTAGAGCAGCATAGCAGAGCAGCTGGAGAGCGGGGAAGGTGACCCTGGTCCCCAGGGCCAGCACCCGGCCGTGTGCTGGGGATGTGGCTCTCCCCTCCCGTGCTCCCAGGCGCTGCTGCAGGAGGCAGCACGGCCCAGACACATCCCAGCAGCGCAGGGCACGGGCAGGCCAGCGAGATCATTGCCATGCTGAGCTCCTGCGCAGGCAGGGGATCAGAACGGAACTGAATATTTAATGCTGACAAAGTGCCTTGATGCTGGTGGCTGGAAGGCGCCAGGGAGGGCTGGGAGCCGTGATCAGGGTACTGCTCACTGTGCACAGCTCACGCAGGGCAGGGCGGCACCAGCGCAGTCTCTGCCTTGCTGTTTTGTACCCTCAGCTGATGAAGGCGGATTTGTGGGTAGACAGCCCTGACTGGCACCCGGTAAGAGCACCATGGGGTAGAGTAGTGGGGCACAACAGGGGCTGGGGGCTCATGCTGAGGATGGCACCAGGCACTGGTCCCAGCCTGTTTGCAGGTGAGCTGTGCCCTCCACTGCTGCTTGGATTGGTTTCCGCTTGGAAGGATATGGCAGGGAGGGGGGCAATGCAAGCCCTATGCAAGGGGAGATGTTTTGGTTGCACCCAGCTTAAAGAATGAGTGGTGCCCAAAGCCAGGGTGAGCTAGGAATGACTGGTGTGTAGTGGGAAGTGGAAGAGACAGGGTTGTCATTGCTAGGACAAGACAAACCTGAAAGGGGGGACAGAATAAAAACCAGGTGGAACACGAGGGAAGGAGTCAGGAATGCCATGGGCTTCAGAGGACAGGATGAGGCCGTTGCATGGGATCTGTGGCAAGGAGGGCTGGGCAGGGCCAGGGAGCAGCATCTCAACTGCCTCCTGCATTCCCAGCCACACATGCCTTCCAGTGCCACCATTCCCTCCATTTCCCCTCCCTGGGGCACTTGGGGCCATACCCATGGGCACAGGGGACAGGACAGGGCAGTAGGGACCCCAAGCTCTCCCCTCAGCCCTGATGTTGGCTTCAGTGTGACCAGTGATTGGGGCACAGCTGGAACTAAACTACTGGGGAGAGGAAGAGCAGAACCGCTCTGTCTGGGGACCCTACTGCTGGTGCCCATGGGGGTCTGGTCCCACCTGCCTGCAGGATGGGGCTGTGCCCTGTGCTGTGCACCACAGTCCCTTCTGCTTGTCCCCTGATTCACTCTTCTGCCCTCACACTGAGGGAAAAAATGGGGAACACAGCCTGGACGTACAATGTGGGTGCCAGATGTGTGTGCCCCCATATGCACACTGACACCCCCCTGAGCCACACACAGGTCCCACGTACACCCCCTTGGTGCCGATGTGCGCACTTGCACACACTCCTGCTGTCACACCCCCACAGCCATGCCAGCACACACAGCGCCACATGTGCAGAGACACACCTGCACTGTCACACCCGGGCACATGGCCACCTGTGCCGGCTGTCCTGCCACCCCGCACCCACAGCCCTTCACATGTGCCATGTGCTCTCCCATGTGCACAGACTGCGACAGCGGTGCCCCACTCTGTGCACACGTGGGCACACCGGCACACAGCGGTGCACACACAGTCCCTCCCCGAGCCTCCCTTGAAGGTGGCTGAGCCCCGGACACGGGAGGTGCTGCTTCTACCGGGCTGAGACCGCCACAAACTCATCACACGTGGATTCAGGACAGGTCTGAAATGACGCCGCTCGTCAGACACAGCCCGGCATGGCGGGGGTGCCCGCGGTGCGGTGGGACCGAGGAACACGCGTGCCCGGCCGCGGGGCACAGGCGGACGGGGGCTCTTTGTTCCTGCCTCCGCCGGTCCTCCATGATGTGGAGAGGGCGCGGGTGAGGCCGGCGCTGCGAAATGGCGGCCGGGGGGGCGGGATCGGGGAGGAGGAGGAGGAGGGGGAAGGGGAAGGCCGGGCGCCCTCCCCGCGCTCGGCGCCGCGCACACAAAAGGCTGCAGGGAAAACACGGAGGGCAGTGGCGGGTGCGGAGTGGCCTCGCCGGGGACCTCCTGCCCGCCCCGGCCCTCACAGCTCTGTGTGACCCGCTGCCCGCACACGCTCCGCGGGTCCCCGTGCCCCGCAGCCCCGTGTCCCGCATGGTGCCCGCGGGCCCGTCCCAGTTCGGAGGGCAGTCGGGGTGCGCACCAGTGCCGGCGCGTCGGGACGGCTCCGTTGTGCTCAGCACAGCCCAGCTCACGGCACAACCGAGCTCAGCCGTGACAGGATGTCGCCGGTACCGGGACTCCCGGCCGTGCGTGTCCCGGGATTTCCCAGGCAGGGCCGTGCTGCGGCGGGCGGGAGCACGCGGTGAGGCCGGGGATAGGGCGGTGTGTGCCGGGCTCTTTGTGTGAGTGAAGGGGTGACACGGCCGAGCACTGGCACCCACGGCCGGTGCCTCCCGGGCAGCGAGACCCTTTCCCAGCCGCGGGTCAGGAGCACGCGTGACCCCGCTGGGCCTGCTCCCCTGGCCTGTGGGAATGGGGCCGTCCCTGGGGCAGAGGCAGGCGCAGGGGGGGTACCCGCCGAGGCTCCCCAGCCGGTCTGGGCTCCTCGGCCGGTAGAGCCGGTTTGGAGGAGCTGCGGGCCCGGGGAGGCTCCCGATCCTCCCGCCCGGCCTGATGGCAGCTCCCCGGGGCACACAGCACCCACGGGGAGCTGGCGGGGGGAGCCTGGGAGTGACCCATGCACATGGCGCAGACCGGCAGGAGGTGTGGGGACAGAAGCCCACGGAGCTGGGAGAGGGAGGGACCAGAAATTGCGGCTCCCCCTTTTCAATCTTCCCTCTCATCTCTGCCGCGGCTGAGTGTGGTGAGTTTGGTCGGGTCTCAGCCTCTCGAAGTGATGGTGGGGACACGCTGCAGCCCCCACCCCACACCTGCAGGTGTGACTCGAGCATCTCATTCTAGGCAGGTTTATGGTTGCTGCAGGCTGGGGACCACTGACACCCAAAAATGTGCGGACACAACAGGGGAGGGGGGAGCTGCCCACCCACCCAAATCATACACAGACCCTGCAGCTTCTCCAGTCTGTGCCTGCTTCCCTGCCACCAGCCCACCCCCTGCAGCAAAGCTCCCTCCTCCAGTGCCACCAAGGTGCTGATCCACCCCCTTCTCCAAGAAAGCGCTGGCACAGGCAGGTGTCACCATGGCTGTCACTCTCCACTGGCTATGGTGGGGAGCTCTGCCTGGCACAGAGGGAGGTGTCCCCTCATGAACCCCCCCATGTCCTTGCGCAGGGAGCAGGTTTGCGTCCCCAAAAGGTGACACGGAGGCAGGGCACCATCTGCTGGTGCCTGGGCACAGCACACGCCGGCCCACACGAGTGCTGCCCACCCACACTCACTCCCAGTGAGGCCCCATGCGCTGCACACACACGTGTGTGTACCCCAGTGCCCAGAACTCGTGTGTGTGTGTGCACACACGTGCCCAGAGTGCACACACGTACACACCATCCCACGTGTTAACGCACACCTCCGTGTTTGCACATGCGCTCGCCCGCGCAGGCTGCAGACACAGGTGGGTGCCCAGGTGAGCCCACTGGTGCTGGCACAGCCCTGGGGCGAGTGTGAGGCTCGGTGGGCCACCTGTGCCATGTCTGAGCACACACACACAGGCAGGTGACGTGTGTGCGCACAGGTGAGCGGCACTGTGCCCTCTGAGTTTCAGCCGGGCAGACAGCACTGAGAAGGCGAGCACAGGGCATGCCTGCTGGATTCCCTGCTCCTCTGGGGCAGCAGGGCTGGACTGGCTTTTATTGCTCCCACCTTGAGCCTGGGGAATCATTTTCAGCTCTGACCCAGATTCCCTGGCAGGACCTTGGGCCTGTGAATCCTTCCCACCTGCCCAGGGCACAGGCTGAGGTAAGCACAGGTGTGAGACATGGCATGGGGAGCGAGCACAGGGCACAGGTGTGACACATGGCATGAAGAGCGAGCACAGGGCACAGGTGTGACACATGGCATGGGGAGCGAGCACGGGGCACAGGTGTGACACATGGCATGAAGAGCGAGCACAGGGCACAGGTGTGACACATGGCATGGGGAGCGAGCACAGGGCACTTCCTGGGGCTCCGAGCCCGCCGAGGCAGCGGCCGCTCTCCAAGGGGCGTGTTCGGCTGCAGAGGTTTTGGCCGCCAGCCCGGCTCGCACAGCTGGAGAGGGAAGAGCTAAATTTGAAGGTGCTGGAGGGGGCGGGTGAGGCTGCCTGGCGCGGGGCTTCTCCCTGGCCGCCTGCTCGGGAGGCACGGGCATGTTTTCACCGCCGCACCCTTTCTTTCACCAGGGAGGCCTGACGGGGAGCAGCGCTGGTTTCATCAGCGGGAAATGAGGGTGAGGACTGAGCTTGAGCGGTGCCATGTGCCCCAGCAGGGACATCCCTGCCCCAGCACAGCCCTGACCTGTTGCATGCAAGCTCCCCCAGACGCACACACTGTCTGCGTGTACTGCTCACACCCAGCCAGACACACGCACACAGCTGGACACACTGACACCCCCCAGGCTTCTTCACCTGGGGCCTGCCCCTCCCACATGCACCCCACAGCCCTGATCCTTCATCCCCACGCCATTTTTGGGTAATAAAATTACTATTTGAGGGTGTTTACAACTTTTATTTAAAAATCCCTTTCCCAGATAATTTTCAGGGCTGTAAGCCAGGCACGAGGTGTGTGTGTGAGCCTCTTGCAGGCAGGATGGAGATTTAAGGAAACCAGCAGCAGCAAAGTAGGGGCTCCATCAGGCCCTGAAAAGTGCTGTTGACTGCACTGGCCCCCAGGATCAGGGAGAGCACCCAAATTTTGGGGAGCAGGGAGGCATCAAGCCAGTGGGGTGTCTGTGATGCCACCCATCACCTGCAGGAACTTAGGCAGCTACATGGGTGCTCCCACCCCCCAAGCACCAGACTCGAGACCCGGCAGGCGCCAAGCAGACTTGGGAGTTTGCTAAAATGAAAATAGAAAAGAAGCCTGGGACATCATCCAAAACTGCTGAGTGTTAATTAATTCGTCCCTGCGATGTGATCTGCCCTCGGCCCCAGAACATCCTAACATAGTCACAGCCACGGCCACCCACCCCAGCCTCCCTGCTGGCCACGGCTTTATTTTAGGGAAGAGGTGGTGCAGCTGTTCTCCCAGCCCTTGAACACCCGTGGGTGCTGAGGGCCCTGACATGTGGGTCGTGGAAGGAGGGCAGCCATGCCATGTGTGTGGCTTTGACTATGGGGCCACGGCCACATCTGCCCTACAGCAGCCTGCCAGCTCCACAGAAAAACAGCCCAAAATTCCCATGGGAGCTGGGACAGTGCAGCAGTGGGAGACCCCATCACCCCTGGGAGATGGGATGGGGTCCCACTCATCCCTTGTTCACCCCCAAAGTGAAATAAGAGCATCAATATCCTGGGTCTGGCAGGAGTTGGGTGCTGACACGTCCCCTGAGGGTCAGGCAGAGCTGCCTCATTCCCCATGTCCCACCACCACTGACCCCAAAACTCCTCCTGCTCCTACACCCCATTCTCCTTCCTTCCATGGGCCAAGGGGGCCAGGCACAGCACCCCAGCCTGGCCCTTGACACAGAGTGCAAAGCAGCTCCTGCCTCTGCCTGTTCCTGTCTGACTTTTTGTCCCTGAGGTCTGGGGTCATGCTGGGGACTGCTCAGGGTCTGACTCTGCAGTGGGCACATCCGGATGTCATGGGGTTGGGGACAGTGATGCCACCTTGCAGAGTTTTCTCCGCAAATCCCCATCTCTTGAAGTCCTGAGATGGGGGTGCATGAAGCCAACTTGGGAGAGGCAATACCCTGTAAGTGAGAGTGGGGCTGGCTTGGGGGGCACCAGCTCCTGCTTTAGGGGCTGGGGGTGGGCAGGAGGGAGGGGGAGGCAGGGGCGAGGGGAGCAGGCAGTGCCGTGACTCAGCCGGGGGTGGCAGCAGGTGAGCTGTTTGTGTTTAGTTTCTAACGTTACGGTTTCCACAGTGCCGGGAAGCAGCCCTGGGGGGCCATGGGGACCCAGCGACACCGAGGGTGGGATGGGGCAGCAGCTGGACGGGGAGGCTGTTCTGTAGCTAAGGCCACAACAGCTAAAAATACTGCGGGCCATTGTCACCAGCAACAAAGCCACTGGCGTATTTTCAGCATTATCTCAGTTGCCATCAGCTCTGCCGCCCTCCTGGGAAGTGCTGTGCCCACTCCACCCAGGCACTGCTCTCCAAAGAGTTGGACAGGGCCACCTGCCACCGGTGCAGCCACTGTGCCTCAGTTTCCCTCCTGCACACTGTTCTGTGGTGCCACCCCCCATCCCACCGCTGTCATCCACCTTCTTTCACTCCACAAAAAGCCCTGAGCTGCCACACTCGTCCCCTTCACATCCACGGTCTCCCCTGCCCCTGATGACTGCTTGGGGACACATGGCTCACAGGACAGCCATCTCCAGCCAGGCAGCTCCAGCCCAGCCCAGGCAGCTGTAAGGGAACAGCAGAGACGGGAAGCAGTGAGTTGGCCAAGTGTCACCAGGAGATTGGTGACAGCCCCTCCTCCCTGCTGGGCCACCAGCCCTCCTCCTCAGCTCATTCCAGCAGGCAAAGCCAAGAGGCTGCTGGGCTGCCCAGTCCAGCCATGCTCGGCAGGGAGCTGTCAGTGCTCGCCCTGGGTGAAGCGAGTTGGCGCGGTCTCAGCGCAGAGACCGGGTGGCCAGGGAGGGCTGTGCCAGGCACTGCCAGCAGCTAGGCACTGCCCCAGCCCCAAACCACCAGGATAACGCTGGATTTGTGCAGATTTCCCCACTAAAACAGGCAGTGAGGAGGGATTAACTTGCCTTTTCCCTGCCAGAGCAGCTTGGCTTCCCTTCCAGCAAGTCGTTCTCCACCACAGAGAGAGCAGATCAGCATCAGCTCGTCTGCAGCAGCTCGGGGCAGGGACAGGGGGGTGGCAGTGACCCAGAACGGGGCTCAGGAGGTGGGTGGCCAGAGACAGGTTGGATCTGCGGGTGGCCCGTGGCTGCCCATGGGCGCTTTGCTGGGCAGGGGGCACAGCCAAGGCAAGCAAAGAGTCCGTCTGGTGTTGCTCAGATTTCTCAGCACAGCCCTAAGCTGGGACTGCTGTGGCCCTGCTGGGATCCCTCCCCAGCCAGTTGGCTGCGTCCCTCCATCGCTGTATGGGAAGTTTAGGACCAGGGCCAAGCAGGAGGGACTGGTCACTCCTTCCCGGTGCTCCTCAGGTACCTGCTGAACCTGAACCTCCCTGTCCTCATAACAGCCCCAGCATGTCCCATGGTGCACACTGGGAGACCCTTTTGGTTTGCATGGGGGGTGGCTCTGCACCCCTCTCCCCTGCCCCATGCCCCCTTGACATCCTACCTCACTCTCATCTTGGGGTCTTGCTTGTTCCAGCTGCAGATCCTTGAGCAGAGCAACCTCTCCCCACAGCACAGATGGTCCTATGGCAAGGGGAGAGGGAGGTGAGACCAGCTTTGAGAGAGGCAGGGAGCCCCACTTCCCTGGGGGAAAACACACGGCTAGAGCTCAGTCCATGCTGTGACTGAGTGCTGCTGCTGGGGCATCTGTGGCTGGGGGTGGGGGGTGGAGGTCCGTCACCTACACCCCAGAAATGGGAGAGCTGTGGGCCACCCCACCAGCAGCACCCCTGGAAGCAAAGATTGAGGAGTGGGTGGAAGAAAGGGGTCTGCTAAGAGCAGAACTCTGCACGTAGGTGGAGGGGGATGCTGGGGAGCAGAGACCAGGAGCACGGGAGACGAGACGGCATTGTTGTGGGGGGAGCTGTGGGGGCCAGGCAGAGCTTGCAGGAGCAGATATTTGGGGCGGGGAGCGGGGGAGACCTGCAGCGAAGTGGGGTGTGTGAGCCCAGATCCGCCACTGCAGTAGGGATTGAAGGGCGGGGGGAGCCGGGGTCCCTCCTCAGCCTCAGCCCCGGTCCCGGTTCCCCGGCAGCGGGGCGGGGAACGCGCAGCCCCCCCGGCCGGGCCCCGCGGCGGCGGCCCGGGGGAGCGGGAGGCAGCGGCGCGGGGCGGGGAGGAGCGGAGGAGAGCGGCGGCACCGAGACCGGTCCCGGCGGCCAGGGCACCGCGCTGGGTCGGTACCGGCGGGCTCCGGCGGCCCCGGCTCCGCGGCGGCTCCGCGCCCGGGCAGCTCAGCACCTCCCGTACCCGCGGGCGGCTCCGGTACCGCTGGAAGGCTCCGCTGCCCCGTGGTGGCTGCGCACCCCGGCGGCTCCGGTGTCTCGGCTCCGGGCACAGGCGAAGGAGGCAGCGGCCGCAGCCAGGCAAGCGGGCGGGGGCGGCCGGGCCCGAGCTCAGCCCCCCGAGGGCCGGGACCCTCGCCCGCGCCCCCTCCGAGGGCAGGGGGGCACCCAGGGGGGATTGGCTGTGGGGTGAATCCGGGAGGGCAGGGGGATATACAGCCCCCATGCCGAGAGCGGGCCGGATCCGGGATTTGCGCAGAACAAAGGACCATGAAGGGTGTGTATGGAAAAGTACCGGCGGGAGGGGAGCGGTGATCGTCTGCAAACTGGGCTGGGGGCGACCGTGCGTGGTGCGAGGGCTGGGTGTGTCAGGGCAGCATTTCCCCCCTCCCCGGGCTGGGGGCTGCTCAGGGGGCTCTGCAGGGAACAGGGATTGCAGCCATCCCCATATCCGGGGGGTTTCTGCCCCCCCAGTCATCCTGCCGCAGGTTTAATGGTACAGACGGGCTGCAGGATTTGCATCTGGGTCAGGGGGTGCAGAGTGCCCGGAGAGCAGCAGGAAGGGGTGAATGTGTAGGTGGGCATGGGGGTCTCGTGCAGGGCATTTGTGGTCCTGTACGAGGTGGGCTTAGGGGTGTTGTGCTTGTAAAGGATGTTTGGGGGTGGCTGAGGGGCAGAGGGGGATCCGTGGTGCTGGAATTTGTCACTCTCTGTGCTGGTGGCAGAAATGCCGCCTGTGCTTGCCCACATGATCCGCACACTGCCGTGCCAGCCACCTCTGGGCTCTGCACCCCAGTGCCCTGGCCATGAACCAGGACACGGGGGGACTCCAGGGGCTGTGCAGGCACCGAGGCTCCGAGACCTGCAGGAGGGCAGCGCTTCCCCTTACGTGATCTCGGCTGCGTGACCGGGTCTCGCAAGGGGAGATATTTATAGTGCTGCTCCACTAGCCCGGGGTTTGCACGGCCTGGAACGGGGCTGGCAGCTGCTGCCCCCCGCCCAGAAACCTCTGGATGCAGCTGAGCCGTGTGGGTGGGTGGGAGCCCGCGGGGCTGAATGGGCTGCATGGAACATGCTGGGGCTCGCTGCCAGCTTACAGGCTCCTGCGTGTTCTGCTGCCTGCAGTGCTGCCTGCAGTGCTGCCTGCAGTGCTGCCTGCAATGCTGCATGCAGTGCTGTGTGCAGTGCTGCCTGCATGCTGGGTGCTGCGGAGGCCTCAGAGGGAGGGTGCAGGGAGCAGCTTTTGCTTTGGCTTGGGCCAGCCAGGCTCTGGCAAAGGAGTACACCACTGTGCAGGTATGGGCACCAGAGGGAGAGTTCGTGTTTTGACTTTGCCGTGAGAGACAGATTGGCCAGAGCAATTGCGGGGGAAGGTGAGAAGGCAGGTGGAGCTGCACATCCAGGAGTGTTTTCCACATGCTTTGTCCTTGTGATTCCAACCACCACGTGTTCGCAGACCCCGGTAAAGGGAAATGAGAGGTCAGGGAAATGCCCCAAGTCAATGCACGCTGCTCCATACTCTGTGCATGGAGCAGCCTTCTTATGGGTCCTGCTGAAGCCACCAGCACATGGTGACAGCCAGTGCCAGAGCCATGTTCCCTCTTTGTGTCAGATGGTCCCACAGACGTGGTCCTCTCCTGACCAGACATCTGCTCTGCTGATGTCTCCAGGCTCTGCTTCCCTGGCACAAAGCCTCGCAGTGTGTGGGGACGCCTCTGTGCGTGCCCCGTCTCCTCTCCCAGGCTCCTGATCCTCACAGTTCGCACGTGCCATCCAGATGCCATTGCTGTGCTGTTGTCACCACCCCATTCCAGACCCTCTCTCCATCTTTATTACCCCCTCCACCCAGAAATGCCAGCACCAGGCCAGCAGCTGTGTTGTGCCCTCCTGCCGTGCTCACGGGGTGCCTGGCATCTTCTCACTGCTGGGTGGGGGGAAGGAGTAGGGCAGGGAGAGGCAGGAGTGGGAGATCAGGGCGAGGGATAAAGCCAGGCCTATTTTTACACTGCAAAGTAATTACCAGAGCTTTCCAATCCTTAATCTGCTGAGAGCACCCTGGTGTGATTGGATCCTTCCCCAAGCCTGGCAACAATTCCCCCATCACACATCTCCTGCGTCAAAGCCCCGTAAACTCCCACACTTGGGCTCACACTGGGATACATGTGCTGCAGAGCTGCCAGCTCCTCTGCCCCCCACTTCCAGCAGCTCCTGGCCCAGGAACAGGGATGGGGACCCTGGCTGGGACCCTGGTTTACAGCTAGGAGGGTCTCACTGCCGAGCCAGTGGGGGAGGATGCAGCCTTGGCCACCTGGCTCAGCTGCTGGCTAGATTTGGGTCCCAGCACTGTGAACACGCTAAATCCATGTTTTCCCCATCAGCTGCCTTCCAGGGGGTTTGGTCGAGATTAGTGGCCCACACAGCACCCTCCAGCACCCATCCAGCTTGGCTTCCTTCCCCTGGCACAGACGGGGTTTGGGGTGCGTCTTTCCCGATGGCGCGCAGGGCGGTTCTGGGTGGCAGTGCCAAGTCTCGGCTGGCTCCTTTCCCGGCCTCTCCCTGTCCTGTCCCCGTGCCAGGGGGCTGCTGAAGAACCTGTTCCATAGCTGCTGCCATGGAGGAGGAAATGACGGGTGATGTTTGCGGGAACACCTTTCATCCTGGGGCTGGGGGGCTGCTTTGCCTCTGCCTCTGTGCAGCTGGCTCCAGGGTAGAGCGTGGAATCTCAACAGCCCAGGGATGGAGGTGAGGATTCACCTTCCTCCACCTGCCCTGTGCCCACCAGCTCTCCAACGCCTCACCCCAAAGTCTGACTGGGCTCTTCAGCTCTGTTCCATGACGGAAAGAGGCTTTTTTGTGCTACAATTCTTCCGCTGTGGAGTTTGCAACACTCTTGCCAAGTATTTGGGACTAGCCCTCGCTCCATCTGTCTCAGTGCATGGCAGCAGGCGCACTTGGAAGTGTACAGGATGTAGTGCCCCCACAAACGCTGCTGTTCTCCGCAAGGAGCCAGTGCCAGGGATTGCCTGGGTGAGCCGCCTCAGGGCATCCCCAGGTGACCCCACCAGTGTCCCTTCCCCCTGCCTGGCAGGGACCGGCGCCCTGCCTCAGGCAATGGCCATAAAAGGCCCTGAAATGGAGAAGATGGGCGGGGGGGGCGGGCTGCTTCTCCAGCCTGAAAGGGATCTTCCCGTCTGCCCACGCAGGTCAGGCTTGCCGGGAAGTGGGAACGGGAGGCTGGATGGAGGAGAGCAGCTCCAGCAACGTGGAGTGGGTTCAGGAGGCTGGGGCACACCGTGCTCCCCTCCACCTCCCCCTGCTCCCCTGGGGGGCATGCTTGGACCATGGCCCGGGATGCTGGGGATCTGCATCACCTCCCACCAGGGGGATAAAGCTGCCTTTCCATCGGCACCTGAGCTGTGGGGCAGTGGGGGCTGGGGGCGAGGGGCACTCAGCAGGCCCCCACTGCCTCCCCCTGACAATGGCCGCCCTTTGTTGGGGTTTTATGCGTCCAGCCCCCTTCCCCGTGGCCCAGCTGGTGACATTTTACCACCTCCACATTCCCATGGGGATTCAAAGGGCACAGATGCGCCGTGAAACCACAAAGCGCACCTCCCCCAAAGCTCCCCCTCCCCTGTGCCTCAGCATCCCCAGGGAAGCAGAGCCGGGATGCGCAGAGGGGATGCTCCCACTGGGATCCTTCCTTTGGAGCTGTTTCAAGGGTGACCTGCCAGCCCTTGGGAGTTCCCTCCATCTTCCTGCCCTTCCCTTGTCATCAGTTCTCCAGTCCTTTGTGGCTCTTGAGTCACCTCCCTGTCCCAAGAGGGCTTGGCATGCCAGACCCCCACTGATGGGAGATGAAGGGAGGCAGCGTGGGCACCATTTCCAGGCTGGTGACACTTGGCCTTTTGGAGCTGGACCGTGTGGGTGGTACCCACCCAGCTGCCAGGGCCATGCCAGGCAGGGCTGGTGGTGGCAGACCTGGCGTTGCCCTGGGCTCCTGGGTGTAGCCAGTTTGTGGGTGTAGCCAGGCTGTGGGATACACAGTGGCCTCTGTCCCTTGGAGAGAGGTCCCAGCATGTGGGCGTCCAGCCCCTGCCCGTCCCTCCCGCTCCCAGACTTCTGGGGGCTTTCCCTCAAGGATCTGGGCAAATAGCCCAGTTCCTCCCAACCAGTCATTGCCTCCGCAGGGACCTTGGGAAAACAGCCTGTAAACAGGCAGATGGAGAGCGTGAGTCACAGTGACCGGGAGGGAAATGAATGCAGGAGGGGAATTTGCAGCATGCCCTGGGTCATGGGGCTGAATCCAGCCTCTCCCAGGGATGGTGAGCGGCTGGCACGTAGGTGCTCTCCTGTGGAGCCAGCTGTCCCAGGAAGGGGTGTTTATCCCGCTGACGGGAATGTGTCCAGACAACGTGTCCAGACGAGCTGCAAAACAGCTCCGATCCTCTTCCCCCACCAAAAGCATCCCCTTATCCTTGCCACTTTCATCCCGAGGGATGAGCAGTCGCTGCCCTGGAGGCAGCAGCATTTCAGCACGCAGCACCCTGCCCGTAGAGCCGTGCAGATCATTTCCCCGCTCAAAGTCACCCTGCCGTGGTTATTTTTGGCTGCCGGCGGGGCCGGAGGAGCTGGCGCTCTCCCAGCTGCTGCAGCGCGTCCCGTTCGGAATTGCGTCTCGCGTGGTGGGCAGCGCTTGGGTGAGCAGGCTCCTCCAGCATCCCCTCCTGCTGCCAAGGACCTGCAGCTCCCTCGCCCTGCGCAAAGCAAGAGTGCAATCTAGTGGCTAATCCCGCTGGGGACACCGCTGGCGCTGGGGATTAACTTCTGCAAAGGTCTCCGCTGACACCGGGCGCCTCTCTGAGCGTCACCTCACCGTCCCAGCTCGGGGACTGGTAGCCCAGGGGGGCCCGAGGTTTATCGAGGGTCCATAAACGCTGTTCCTTTCCCTGGCCTCGCTTGAGGCTGGACATGCAGGACTGAGAGCCACGGCAGAGTGTGCAGGGCCTGGGGGTGTGTTTGCCGGGGTGAGAGGTGCCCGCGGTGGGGTGGGGGAAGGATGCAGCTCCGGGGATGAGGGACGCCCCTGGGTTTACCTGGGGCAGCAAGCAGCTCACTCCCGGTGCTTCGCCCAGGACGTGCACTCAGCCGCTCCCCCCGGGAGCTCCCAGCCCAAACCTTTCCGTGCTTCTCCATCAGGAGCCGCTATTGCCGTGTCCCCCGCGGTGCATCAGCTCCGGCCCCTGCCCAGCGAGGGGGGGACCCGGGGTTGGTGTTCCCGGGCGGGGTTGAGGTGCTGCTGAGGGACGCTGAGAGTTTCGGGGGTGAGGGATGTGCGTTACCTCTTTTTGACCCCCGAGACCCCCGTGAGGTCCGGCTGGGGCTCATTTCCCGTTCTGCCCCCCCCGCCGTTGGCTGCCCTGGGGGTGACGTCCCTAAGATATGCTGATTTATTCACATTAACCCTTTTCCCGCGGGGCTTGGGGGACCTCGGGGAGGCGGCAGCAATGGGGCGGGGGGACCCCTTCTCTGCCCCGGCCCCTCCAGCCCGGTCCCCCCGCGAACGGCCCCTGCCTCCGTCCCTGCCCCGCGGGTTGCCGTGGGAACCGCGCCGGGCTCTGATGTCACCGGGGCTGTTGCTACGCGACCGCTCCGCTCGCCCATCCCCGCGTGAGGTCACTGTCGCCATGGCGACGGCCGGTGCGGCGGGGGGGGTGCGGGGGGGATGCGGGGCCTCCCCCGGGGCCGGGGGGCGGGAGGCGGGCACGGAGGCGGCGAGGGTGGTGTCCTCCCGGGGGAACGGCGGAAGCTTCGCATTAAAAGAGCGAAAAAAGGAAAATAAAGTGTGGTGTTTTTTGTGGATTTTTTTTTTTTTTTTTTTTTTTTTTTTTTGGCTTGTCCCGAGATTTTATTTTTAGAAATCCTGGCGGAAAAGCTGCCTGTGTCGGGAACGTCCTCTCGTTCCACGGGAAACGCGCCTCCCCGTGGAAACAGCGGTGGGGCTGGGCTCCGTGGGGAGGGGGCACGGGAGGGAAGGGGGGGATCGGGGGGCTCAGCCACCTCCCCGGGCTGCAGCCCATTTTCCTCTCTGCTCCCAGGCCCCGCGGTGACTCGGAGGCCGTGGGGTTTACATCTCCCCAGCTTGCATTCCCGCTAGAGGCGGTTTATTCCTAAACCCTGACATCTGCTCCTTGGAAATCGGTGGGGCTGCTCCTTCCGAGGCACAAATCCCTGCTCCTGTCCTGCCATCGGCTCTGGGACCCGAGCCAGGCCGGGCACCATCACAGCCAGTGGCTTTGCTCATGCTCCTGTGGGCACGTCCCCTCACTGTCCCTTTTCCCTGGGGACCCGCCCCATCCCTCCCCCTGCCACCCCCGGGGCTGCTGCCCTCCCCGGCGATCCCGCTGGCCATGAAGCCGCGGGGATCAGCAGCTTCCTCTGGACGGGGATTTAGCCAAAGCCACTCAGAGCCACAGGGGGCGGGCAGCAGCCAGCTGGGTTGGAGAGAGGGAGCCGGGGAAAGCCGGGACACGCGGCCTGAGCCCTCCTAAGGATGTGAGAAGGGAAGGAGCTTTCCCGGGGTTAACAGCTCAGCAGCTCACGGTGGAACCCTGGGTCTGGCCATGTGTCCTGCGGTGTCTTCCCTTGCCCCGGTGAGCCTCAGCCTCAGCCTTTGTTATTTCCAAAGCTTTGTGGAGACCCGTGAGCCAAAGTCCACCCTGTGCAGGCGGCTGGAGAGGACAGAGGGAGGGAAGGGGCAGGCGCCGCTCACACGGCGCTGCCAGCCCCGATGTGGGACAGGAGCCGGCAGATGGAGGCGGGCGCACAGAGGAGAGTGGGGCTGCACCCCGACGCTCTTTGCTGTGACGGGATCTTGGCCCGCTGCTGGCTCAACAGCTGCTGAGCTTCCCGGGGCCGGGGCTGCGGGACTCCGGAGGGACAGACAGAGCATGGGGAGCTGGGGCGGCTCCCCAGGGAAAGGAGCAGCTGGGGAAAGAGCAGGCAAAGGCTTTCTGCTGGAGCTGGGGAGATGAGGGGTCTGGCTGGAGCTGTGCCTGGGGGATGGAGCCGGGGGAGGGGGCTCGCAGCCCCATCTGGGACACGTTCCTGTCCTGCTGATGGCACGGGGACCTCCATGTGCACTCCTGCTCCGTTGGACCTCCTGGATCACTGCAAAGACCACAAGGAAGGAAAACTCCACACCCAGCCTGTGTAAAACTTTGGAGCGGGTGAAGCTGCCCCCACCCACCCTGCCACAGCACATGGGCAAAGCAGGAGCTCCCTCTGAGGGACCCTGGGCCTGCTCTGGGCTCCTCAAAGTCCCCTCTGGTGGCCTTATCCTCTGCTAACAGGATCCTCTGGTACCTTATGGGGAGAAGCTCAGGGGGAAATCTGGCTGCAATGAGGGGATAGGAAGGATATCCTGTTTCCCTGGGGAAGAGGTCATCAGGTAAAGTAGCCAAGGGAATCCTGTCCTGCAGCAGCCACACCAGAGCAAAGGCTGCCCTGGGGACTGAGGAGAGCCTGACTGGCCACTGGGAGGTTCGGGGTGTGTCCTGCTGGCACTGAGCCTGTGCAGGCCCCTCACAGAGCCTGGGGTTTAACCCAGGGATTTGCAGGGTCACCATTGTCACAGTCCTTGTGCTCCCAGACCCTCTGTGGTGGCTCCAGCCTGGCTCCTGCTCCTCACCCAGACTATTATGGGATAGCACAGGGTGGTCAAAGCCCTCATCTGCCAGACCCCGGGCAAGGGATCCTGGTCCCCCCTGAGCAGCCCCCAGGCACCCTGTCAGCTGCTGGAGGACAAGGCAGGACCCCCAAGCTCCATCTCCCCTGCACCCACCTCTTCCACTCAGTGTCCCCCTCTTTCCCAGGGGAGGGGGCTGTGGTTTGTCCAGAGGGCAGAGAGGTGGGAAGCTCTGTCCCTGTCAGAGAATCCCTGACAGAGACAGGGCAGCTCTGTGCACACCTGAGCTAGGTGAGGCTTTTAGAGAGAAGGCAGAAGATGAAACCGCGGCATGAAGCAGAGAAACACGGATCAAGTTTGAGACATCTCTCCCCTGTTTGACACCTGGAGCAAAAGCAGGAACATCCAAAGCTGGAGGGATGCTGAGAGGAGCTGCTGGCAGGGACCTGCTGCACATCTCCTACCCTCGAGTGGGGCACAGCCAAAACAGCTCCCGGATGAAGGATCACGCAGCTCTAGGGCTCGGGGACAGGGTCCTGCCATGCCACCGTGGCTGGGGACACTGCTCCGGGTCTGGTGCCATCGTGTGGACACACGACACTTGCAGGAACGCTTTGTCCCTTTCCCTGGTGGAGAGACCAGGCTTGGCAGCTCAGCTCCCCCAGGCTGTACCGAGCACCAGAGGGTTTTTGTCCCATTCCCACCGCCCCAAGTCCCCCAAAGTCTTGCCCACTGGATCTGGATCTCCCGCTCAGCCGTCAGTGCTGCACCTTCCCTCTCCAACCCATCAACCCCATGGCTGTACCCCACCTGCTCTGGCCACCCCCAGATTGTGACTACATTGAGGGGTCAGGTACCAGCTGATCTGGGGGGGAATCCCCCAAGCCCCCTGGGCAATGGAAAGGGGGAAAATAAATGACCACAAGTGGCCAGACATGGAAAGATATGATGGGACTGGGGGGAACCTGCTCTGCTCCTCAAGTCTTGAGAGAGGCTCTCTGCCGCATGTAAAGTTTCTCTCCAGATTGAATGCTCCTTCTTGCCCATTTTCCAGGAAATCCCGCACACCTCTCCATGGACAGCCCCCGATGTGCTCCAGGCCCCCTTTTCCCCGGGGGTCACCAGGGCAGCGCATCCCCAGGGTGCTCCATCGCCGCGCCCCGCCCGGGGGATCCCGGCCCGGTGCTGGCCCGGGGCGGCCGGAGCTGCCGGAGCTCCCAGCAGAGGGAGCCCAAAGGACGCGCATGGTGGGCGCGGCCGGGGGCGAGCGGGACTGGCACTGTCACCGGGACTGGCACTGTCACCGGGACTGGCACTGTCACCCCTCCGAGCAGGGACTGTCACTGTAACCCCTCCGTGCGGGGACTGTCACCCCTCCGAGTGGGGACTGTTACCCTTGCAAGCAGGACTGTCACCCTCTGAGTGTCACTGTCACCCCTCCGAGCGGGGACTGTCACCTCTCCAAGTGGAGACTGTCACCCCTCTGAGTGGGGAATGCCACTCCTCCGAGCGGAGACTGTCACTGTCGCCCCTCTGAGCGGTTCGCAAATGCCCCCAAAGCTCCTTCCAGCCCCCACACACCCCGGACAGAAATCCTGTGTGTCTGTCCCTCCGTGGGCCACCCCTGTCGGGGGCTTCATCCCTTGCCAGAGCTCCCCTCCAGCCCAGGCTCCTGTGCAGGGAGTTTGGGGCCGGAATTTGAGGCCGGACACATCAGGAAGCAGCAGCTGTGGCAGCCGAGGGTGTTCCCAGACTCAGGGCAGCCCCAACAATCGCTCTGACAAATGGATTTCCCCCAGTTGAAGCCACCACCCGACACCACGTCCAAACTCAGAGCACGGTGAAGCATCCCTGCTCTGATCCTTTATGGTGGGTGTAGTTGGCCTAAATCAATGCAGAAGCAGAGCAGCAGAAGGGGAGGGTTTGAAATGAAGCTCCTGGTGCTTTTGGAACGTCCTCGGCTCGTGGCACCACACCAGAAGATCTCCCGTTCACACCTCGTCGTTCCACAGGTTTGGGCACTGTTGGACACACTGTTGGTGGGAAAAGGGAGCAGGATGGAAATAACCTGCCAGATGGGGATGGGAGAGGGGTGGAGGGAGAGTCACAGAAGAAATATTGCAGTCAATGCTTCATGATGTCAGAGCAAAGTCCCTCCCACTTGCCCAGCATTTGCTGGTTTATTTAAAGCCCATCATTAGTGGCAGCCATGTGGAAGGGGATTAAAAGCAGGCCTGAGTGAAGTAGGTGCCACATTTTGACCATGTGTCTAATCTACCAAAGTCCTCTCCAAATCCTCCTTTCCACTGAAAACTGCTGCTTTCTGCAGCAGCCAGGAGGCCTGGGGGCTCCAGCCCTTCCCCTGCACAAGGGAAATTTTGGGCACAGGAGAGGCTGGGGCTGAAAGCAGGAGGCTGCCACAGTGTCAACAAGAAGTGGAGAGGCTGCAGGCCAGGGAAAATCATGGAATAAATGGGATCTGGGCCAAATCCAGGCAGACAGTGCCAGGCTGCTACTCAGAACTGCTGCCAGAGCAGTCTGGCACAGACAAGGAAAGGAAATCCCAGCCAGACCTGGAATTTAATCCTGACTTCCTGGAGAAGTGGCTGAAAATGTTCAGCTCTTGGGCACTTCGGGGCACAGGAGCAATGAGAGGCCAAGACACTTGAGGGAGGCCATCAAGCCTGGCTGGAAACCCCAGCATGGCCATCAGGAGGAAAACATTTCTGTGGGTTGGCTTTGTGCGCCAGACTCTTCACAGCAGCCCCAGAGATGCTGGGAGCAGGGTGTGCATGTCCCCAGCCTTGTGGTGAGACTGCTGAGAGGGGGAAAGCTGCCTGTCCATCTGGGGAACACCTCAAGGAGGGAAGAGAGGAGAAAACAGGAATTTCCTTAGAACTGCTGTGGCAGGCAGGAACACAGAGGGAAACTGAGGCATAGGAGAGTGCACTGGTGGGATGGGGTGGGACAGGGCACTTGAAATGTGTGGGTGCAGAGCTGTCCCCAACCCTCTCCTCTAGAGCTGCTGGTGAGGGTGGCATTAGGTGCTGGCAAGGGTAGGGTTAACCCTGCCCAGCCTGGCCCAGGTGGTGCCAGGACTATGAAAGGGCTGGGGGAAGCTGCAGGAAGGGCTGGTGGGGCAGAAGGGAGAGGCTGCTGGCTCCAAAGGTGGTGGCAGCAGAGCTGTGCTGCCCCACCAGGGCCTGTTCCCTGCCCTGGGAGCTGCTGTGCTGCACAGCACTGGGAGCTTTCCTGGGGCATGACTGTGCCAGCCTGGTGGCCTTCACCCACTCACCACCACCCTGCTGGAGAGGGGAACTGGACTGGCTGGACCTGTTGTGCTTGTGAGATGTGGCTTTGGGATTATCCTTAGTGGGTGCAGGTGGGATGGTTAATTTTTCCTTTCAGTTTCCTTCAGAGTGTGAAAATCAGGCTGAGAGTCTCTCCACTTAGAGAATAACTTCATGCTGGAGTTTCCATATTCTTATCTCTGAGAGCTCATGATGTTCTTTGAGCTTTAATTCTCTCTATATGCAGCATAAACTTTTTGATGGACAAAATGAAACTCTGCACCTGCCCCCTTTGGGTTTTTTTTGTTTGTTTTTGGTTTTGGTTTTTTTTGTTTGTTTGTTTGTTTGTTTTTCTTTTTTTAGTGGAATTTCTTTTGGATGCAAAACAAGAGTGGAAAAGTACTGCCTTGAACTTTATTGGTACCTGGAAATTGAGGCTCAGAGTAAAATCCTGTCACAGGACACAGAGCACAGTGTGGTATTCTTGCACAGGAAAGGTCCACCCCAGCCCTTCTTTCTTCCAGTGGAGCAGCAAAAGTTCCAACAACCAGTGTAAGATGCTCCCACCCTCCCCAGCTGCAGCACTGCAGAGAACAGAGCAGTGAGGAAAATTGTGGTGTCATTAATGTGATGGTTAAATTGGCATCTGGAGGTGTCAGCATGAAGAACAAGGCTCTCACATCCTCATCCCTGCCCCTGTCCCATGCCAGACCTGGGAGATGCTTGTTCACAACTCAATTCATAAATAAAGCGCTGCAGGTCCTGTGATGAGTGTCCCTCTCCATCCTGCATCTCTATTCGCTGCCATGCCTGTGCTTCATTGGGATGTTGTTGTGGCTGATTGGGGTTTCTTTATGACTGGAGGTTTTGATCTTGGCTTGCAGAGTGAGTCACTGCATGGCAAATGGGATCCCATCCCAGGGATGTCATTTCTTCACCCGGTGTTCTTTGCAAATGAGGTTTTGCAGGGCTTGAGCAGCTGTTTTTCCTTCCAGCTGAAAGCCTCTTCCCAGGCACACTTACAGACATGAACTGGGTGCTGAGAGCTGTGCATGGGCAGGGAATTAATATCTCCCATGGCCCAGGGGGAGATGTAACAACTTCTGGCAATCAATCCTGGGAGGCCTGGGGGCCACCATAAATCACCCTGTGAGTGCCAAGAGGCTCTGAACCAAGGGCAGGGGAGAGAGGCCATCCCTGTGCTGTGCCATGTCGTTACACAGGTTTGATAACTCAAAAAGGAGGAGACTTGGAAAGTAGCAAATAAAGCCATGAAGTGACTTCTTGGTTCCTGGTAAAATGCTCTAGACCCAGGCTCCATTTAAATGTATTTTGGAGATGGACTTGCTGTAGATGAGGTGGTCCCAAGCTCATTATGTGTTGGCCAGGATGATTTCAGCTGGCAAAATGCTCCTTTGGGTGTCCCCTGGCTTGGCTGTGCTGCTGAGGGACAGCAGGGCAGCTTTGGCCGAGAGTGCCACAGCTCTGACATGAGATCTCAGCCAGGCTGAGGGATTTCCATCACAGCTTGCTGCTGCTCCTGGGGCTGGCAGAGCACTCTGCTGCAGCCCTGGGACCTGCCCTGGGCCACCTCTCATCCTCCCCAAGCTTGGCTTTTTCAGATTAAAGAAAATGTGGTGGTGGCTCTGCCTGTAGTGCGGGACCAAGGCCCACAAGACACCCCCTCCTTGCACTGCATCTGTCACCTCCAGGCACAAAATGCCACCACCACCACTGGTGGCAATCCCAGCCTTGGCTCTGCCACCTCTGATGACCTTGCATGGTGCCATGGAGCAGCATCCAGCAGGAGCCAAAAGAGGGGGAGACAGGAAAACAATGTGTTATAACAGACACATCCACAGCTTGGGGTGAAATAATCTGACCCTGTTTTGATCTTGGGTGATTCATTCTGACCTCGGTAAAGAAACATGGTCCCAGCCTGGTGCTGAATGGAGGGCACAGAGCTGGAAGTGTGCAGATCCTTGGCCTGCAGCCAGCCCCCATCCAATTCCATCAGTGCCCCGGGGCACGGCCAAGGCAGCAGCCCTGGCTAACGCAGCCTAATGGCCAAAGCCCGGTGCTCCTGCCAGGTGAAAAAGCACTTCAAGCCTGTGCCTGCCCTGATTAGCAAACTATGGTTGCCATGGAGCCTGAATACCTGCTAATAGCGTGCCTGCCTCCCCTGTCCCCTCTGCAGACCCAGGGGACATCAGCTGTGGAGCAGAGGCCAATTTTGCCGTTCCTCAGAGGGCTGATTGCTTTCATCCCAGTGAATATTGAAATGGTCTCTATTTTCTTTTTTCTTTCCTTCTTTCAGCCTCGTTAGGGGTAGAGGAGAAACGTCCCTCCCCATCCCTCAGATGATCTGTGGGGCTCTGGGTGCAGACCTTGCAGGGAGAAATGCCAGGCTGTGAGCAGGGCACCAGCCCAGGGCTGCTGTCCCAGGGGAGCAAAGGCTCCCTGCTGTTCCTTTCCCAGATGCCTGCACTCTGGAAAAGGTGCTGGCCAGTTTTTGACCAGCTCAGAAAAAGGGATTTGGAGATCTAGAAAAAGCTGCCACTATTGTGAGAGGTTAAGATGTCACTGCTTAGGCAGTGTGAGAGGGGAAGAGAGGGCAAAAATGCTGAGGTGAGAGTTTTGGGACTGGGCACAGCTGTGACACAGTGAAAAAGGCCTCTGGAGAGTTAGTGAGTGGGCGGGCTCTGATGGGTAAAACAGCAGGGCTGCTTTGAAAAGGCCACCCCATTAACCTGTCTATGCAAAATTACCCATATCTGGGCCTGTTTGATGCTCTGTGGATCTGTGTGGCCCTTCCTGGCCTTGAGGTCTAACAAAAGCTTCCTCCTGCTCTCTGAAGTGCATCCTCTAGGCTTGTCATCTGCAGGTGACCAAAGAGGGGCAGCTTTGATTGGCAGCTGCCAGCAGAGAGAGAAGCCCCTTTTACATCCTCATGGCCAAAAGATTTGCTTTCTCTCCAAGGGGAGGGGGCTCATTCTTGCCCAAAAGCTTCACGACCCTGTTCTGTCTGTGCTGGCTATCCCTGCCCTGGAAATTTTGCTGCAGCCCTTCCCTGGGAAGGGGCTGCTCCTCTGCTTCCTTCTGTGGCTCAGAATGCAACCCAGGGGGCTCTTGCCTGCTGCAGGATGGCATGGAGGGGATGAGGGACTGTCTGTGCCTCAGTTTCCCTCTTGGGTGTAATGTTACTGTGTGGCTTGGTGGCTTTTTGTGTTCAGAGCCAGAGGGTGTTAATTAAATCTGCAAAGTGCAGGAGGAAATGTGGATGGAGCACAGACAGCTCCACAAGGCTGCCCTGCAATCACTGGGTGATGCCCTCTGGAAAGGAGCCACCAGTGGGTGCAGCGGGTTATTAGGGCTGTGCCTCTGGAGCTCTGAAACTGAGGTTTGCTTTCTCTTTTGGCTTCTTGATTCTCCTGGCACAGCTGCAGAGCTGGGCCTTGCTCAGCTCCTGTGTGGCAGCTTTAACCCCCTGGTGCCAGCAGGGGCAGGCTCTGCCCTGGGCTTTCAAAGGGAGCCTCACCGTGCCCTGCTTGTCTTCTCCCAGCCTAACCCAGAGGTGCTCTGGCCATGGACGGGGCTGGGCTGTGGCAGACCATGAGCAGGAGCAGGTTTTGGTGTGCAGCTTTTGGTGGCCATCCTCCCTGCCACCTCCCCGGGCAGGGTTAATATAATAAAATCCCTGATCAGAGGAATAGGCTGAAGGATCAAGCTCCAAAGTGCAGTTTACCCTTTTTTCAGCAGTGGGGGAGAAGTAGAGGAAGAGGGGTTGTCACCTCCTGGTTGTTTTGTTTATCGGAAAATTAAAACAGAGAATGGATCATTCTAAAGGACTGTTAGATTTGTGAGGACTTAGAGGTGGGATGCAGGAAGAAGGAGACCCAAGAGGAAGAAGTGATAAGCAGTCAGTCCCTGAGAGCTGCCAACTCTTCCCAGAGAGACATGACAGCAGGCAGGGTGGGAGCAGCTATTGGGGCCACAGTTGTGTGGGATGCTCCAACAGGCTGATGTGGGTGATGAGGGAAACGAGGAGGCAAAGGGAGAAGGATCCCAATGTCCTGTGGTTCTGGTGTCCCACAAAAACCGGGGCTGCAAATGGGGCAGAGATCTGCCACAACCTGGAATTCTGGATCTGGCAGCCTGGTGGGGATGGAGGGACTCGTGGGTCATTTTGGAGAGAACCAAGCTTTGTCTTGTCCTTGCTCCTTGCAAACCTTCCTTCCCACATCCCTGTTGTCCTCAGGAAGGAAAGGAGGGTTCAGAGAAGCAGATGTTGAAGTTTATCAAGAGCTCAGCAACGTCTCCACTGCTTTGTTCCAATCCAAGCAACCTCCAAACACGCCGGTGCCTGCAGACATCCCCTCATCCTCCTGGGAGTGCAGGACACGTGCAGGGAGTGCAGGACACGTGCAGGGACAGAGAGCAGAGCTCAGGGGGCTCCCCAAGGGCTGCCTTGAGGCAAAGCCTGGACAGAGATGAGGAACAAGAGGGTTGAAGGAATTGTGTCTGTGTGCAGGGAACAGCCTCTGCCCCAAGGATGGGGAGGTGGCTGTGTAACAGTGCCCAGAGCTCGGGGAGCACCTGGGACTGTGCTGGGAGCTGTGTGTGACTGTGCCCAGAGCTGTGTGTGACTGTGCTCAGCACCTGGGACTGTGCTGGGAGCTGTGTGTGACTGTGCCCAGAGCTGTGTGTGACTGTGCTCAGCACCTGGGACTGTGCTGGGAGCTGTGTGTGACTGTGCTCTGGGAGCTGGCTGTGTGTCACTGTCCTCATCAGGGCAGTCAGAAAACAGAGGAGGAATGGAAGGGAGCAGAATGCTTCTTTCCATGCTGTAATCCCTGCAGTGGGCTCATGCTGAGGCTCCTTGTGCCTCTGCACTGGCACAGATCTGTTCCCTGCCTCAGGCATCCCCCAGGGAAAGCAGCCTGTGCACAGTCTGGAGGCAGGGGAAGAAATCCCTGCCTCATCACTTACTGCTTGTAGCTCTGCCACCCAGGGGCTGTGACCTGACATGTGCCACTTCCCTGGCATTGTCACCCATCCTGGCATCTGCAGAAACAGCCCTGCTGAGCCCTTGCCAGCATCATCCTGCTGCTCTCCCTGTGTCCTGTCCCAGCTGTCACCAGCACTGTGCCATAACCCTGTTTTACTGTGTCTCCATCCCCAGAGGGGATGAAGTTTCATTTCCTCACTTCCACAGAAGCAGACAGCAACTCTTCTCCCTCTCCCTCCCAGTTTCAGACACTGTTTCCAGTTTGTTGATTTCTTCCTTTGAGTTATGTCTTGTTTACACTCATTTACCCTCCAGGCCTTTGGCTTCAGCAGTTCCTCTCCTCTGGGGGAAGAGATGGTTTCCTAAGGAAAGTCAAGGCTCAGGGCAGCCACAGACCCTCTGTGCCTTTGGAGTGTTTGCTCTGCCAGCTCCCCTCTGATTGATGCTTTTGTGCTGCAGGGAGCAGAGGTAGGGCCAGCCCAGGGCTTTGCTGGCCTTGTCCTGTGATCCCTCACCTGCTCTGGAATTTCTTTGAGCAAAGTCAGGGGGAGGGAGCGGTGCTGCTCCACCGGCTGTGTGCTCTGCATCAGGAGGAGCACTGGGCCGTGCAGGACCCAGGGGCTGTGTCCTGGTGCTGGAGGCCCCCAGCTCCAGGGAGCTCCTCACATCCTGGCACAAGCACCAGGCAGGGCAGTGCAGCCGCTGTGCAGGGCTCAGCCGTGTGGGGCTGGCAGCAGGGCTCTCCTGGCAGGGCTCTCCAGGTTCCTTCTCCAGATCCCTGGGGGAGAGCCCTGCTGGGGCTCCTTCAGCTCAGCCTCTGAGCAGGTGGGATGTGCTGGGACAGGCAGAAGGAGGCAAGTCCCGAGATGTCCCCCCTGGGGGGGACCGGGTCCACCTGTGCCCTGCCACCCTCGGGGGGATGGAGGGGCCGGTGCATGTCCCTGTGCCCAGGGGCGCCTCCCGGTCCCGCGGGGTGGCAGTGCCACCAGTGGAACGACCCCGCATCCCCCGCATCGCCTCCCCAGCTGCGGGGCTGGGGCTGGAGAGCCGGAGCCGCGGAGCCCCCACCCCGCAGGCGGAGCGGGAGCCCGGGGGCTTCTCGGGGCTCGGACCGGGCCAGCGCGTCCAGCACGTCCCGTGGAGGAGAGAGGAGCCGCGGGCGGAGCGGGGACACGCAGCCTTGACACGGGTCCGTGGGGCTCAGGAACCGTGAGTGGGTCCGTGTGTGCGCGACGTGTCCGAGTGTGCGCGACAGGTCCGTGTGTGTGCGACAGGTCCGTGTGTGCGACGTGTCCGTGTGTGCGCGACAGGTCCGTGTGTGCGCGGGTCTGGAGCTCCCTGGCACGGGGGTGTCCGCACGGAGGGCAGCGGGAGCGGACACACACCGGGCTCAGGGAGGACAGGAGGGAAAGGACAGACACCGGGCACGGGATGGACAGACGGGAGCGGACAGACAGACACCGGGCACGGGGAGGACAGACGGGAGCGGACACATCGGGCACGGGATGGACAGACGGGAGCGGACGGAGAGACACCGGGCTCAGGGAGGACAGACGGGAAGGGACAGACACCGGGCACGGGGAGGACAGGAAGGAAAGGACAGACAGACACCGGGCACGGGGAGGGCAGGAGGGAAAGGACAGACAGACACCGGGCACGGGGAGGGCAGGAGGGAAAGGACAGACAAACACCGGGTACGGGGAGGGCAGGAGGGAAAGGACGGACAGACACCGGGCACGACGAGGACAGGAGAGAAAGGACAGACAGACACCGGGCACGGGGAGGGCAGGAGGGAAAGGACAGACAGACACCGGGCACGGGGAGGACAGGAGGGAAAGGACAGACAGACACTGGGTACGGGGAGGGCGCTGAGCGGAGCACGGGGCGATGCTGCGAGCGCAGCAATTTCCTCGCACCCAAGCGCGCCGGGAGTCGCTGGAGGCACCGGCTCCACGGGGCAGTGATTCGGGTGACCCAGGGATGGCGCATCTGGAAGTCGGAGACCTCGGGAAGCCGCTGGGTCCACCCGCACGTCCCCGGGATGAGCCCGGACAAGCGGGCGCTGCACAGGCTCCCGTGCCGGGGCCGATCGATGCTTCACTCACCAGCGAGGCCACGCCGATGACAAATGCCGGCGTTGTGACGGCTGCCGGAGGGGCAGGAGACGTCTGTGCCGCCCTCCCCTGGGACTCTCAGAGTCGATGGAGTTTATTACCTTAACGTTATTTCCTCTCTCTGAAGGGCAGCTTTTGGGCAGTGCTGCCTTGCAGATAAGGAGCCAGCCCCTGGCAGGGGCAGGGTGTCGGCACCGCGATTTCTTTGGCCAGCGGTGGGAAGGGAACCCCTGGCACAGCCCCCAGGCTCTCAGCTGACAGCGGACCAGAGGCAGAAGGTGGATACGGGCAGGCGGCTTCTCCTAGCTGAGCTCCGAGGGGAAAGCAGCGGCAGGATTTCGTTTGCCTGCCTCTTAAGGCAGTGAAGTCTCCATCCCCTCCCACGTTCCCTCCCCAGCCCTGACCCTGTCCGGCGCAGGGGTGGTGGGACCTCAGCGTTCATCTGGAGTTTCCCAACTAGCCGTAAGTCTTTATCATGTTGGAAAATCAATTTTCCCTCTGGCTGTTTTATTGGTTGCCCTGCCAGCCCTTCTACATATCCGGTAGAATTGCTGCCAGGAGAGATTTTTGGGGCTGTATGCCGCTCTGCTTACAGAGCAGGCAAAGAGTGCCTGCTGGCACAAAGAATGCCCTGCTGGCATTCCCCTGATAGGGCAATGGGGCTGAGTGGACTGGGGAGCTGCCAGGGGTGGTTTTGGATGGGAAATGGGGCAGGAAGCACTTGGGAAGCCTGAGGGAGTTCAGGTGGAGGTTTTGTGTGGTTTTGCAAAGGAAAGGCGGTGTCTGGGGCAGGATGGGTGCGGGAGTGCAGAGCCCTGGTGATCAGCAGAATCCCAGCACCCTGGCACCAGTGGGGAGAGGGACAATGGGAGCAGGGGGAGCAGAGAAGTTGGGAAAGCATCCCACAAACCTCTCCATCTCTCCACAGCCATGAATCCCTATGTCAACTGCTCCAGTTCCGAGTTCCCCCTGCCTCAGCAAGACTTCTCTGTGGAGCCCATCAGCCCTGATCTCAGCAACAGGACTCACCCAGAGACCTTTTTCGACCCTAAGGATGCCAACCTGACAGAGGAGCAGCTGCGGGATAAGTACCTGGGACCTCGACGGTCCAACTTCTTTGTCCCAGTCTGTGTCATTTACCTGCTGATCTTCCTGGTGGGGGCTGTGGGCAACACGCTCACCTGCATCGTCATCCTGCGGCACCGCTTCATGAGGACACCCACCAACTACTACCTGTTCAGCCTGGCCGTGTCTGACCTGCTGGTGCTGCTGCTGGGGATGCCTCTGGAGCTCTATGACATGTGGAGCAATTACCCCTTCCTGCTGGGGGCCAGTGGCTGCTACTTCAAGACGCTGCTCTTCGAGGCCGTCTGCTTCGCCTCCATCCTCAACGTCACGGCCCTGAGCGTGGAGCGCTACATCGCTGTGGTGCACCCGCTCAAAGCCAAGTACGTGGTGACCAGGAACCATGCCAAGAGGGTCATTGTCACCATCTGGGTCTTGTCAGTCATCTGCTCCATCCCCAACACCAGCCTCCATGGGCTGCAGCCTCTCTACGTGCCAGGACGGGGGCGGGTGCCCGATTCAGAGATCTGCACCCTGGTGAAACCACGCTTGACCTACAATCTCATCATCCAGGTCACCACCATCCTCTTCTTCTTCCTGCCCATGGGGACCATCAGTGTCCTCTACCTTCTTATTGGGCTGCAGCTCAAGAAAGAAAAGATGCTGGAAGCCTTGGGAGCCAAGAACGGCAGCAGCCGCAACTGCCACAGCCGCCAGGGGCAGAAGAAGGTCAAGAGGAGGCAGGTCACAAAGATGCTGTGTGAGTCTGGGCAGGGCAGAGCCAGGGACTGCCTCCCAAGGCTGCATTGGGAGGGTGCTGGGGGGAAACTGAGTCATGGGCAGTCCAGAGCACCATGGCTGGGTCATCCCAAAGGAAAGCTGTGGGTTTGGCTTGTGGGGTGCTGGGGCAAAGGCAGATCTGGTGATTCTAGTCCAGCAGTAAGGACTGCCCAGCTCCCTCCAATCTATACTATATCCCCTCCTTGAGGGAAGTGCAGGGTGAGAAAGAGAAAGGAGGTGGGTTGGGATGGGGAAACCCACTCCCCATCCCTCCACCCACACCTCAGATGCTGGTGGCTGTGGTGGGGTTTCCCAGAAGGGCAGCACTTCTGCCCAGCCCCACAGCCTCTGTGACTCTAATGGGACAATGACCCAAGGCTGATTGAAACATCCTCTTTCCCACTGCTCTTCACTCTTGCTCCCTCTCCACCATGGTTCCCAGAGCCCCGGGCCCCTTTCCAGGAGTGGGAGCTGCCTGCCCTTGGGTAGCTCCTCCACACGCTCCCAGTCCCGTGGTGGCACAGCCATGGCAGATTGCCCAGCCCAGTCCAACAGCACGGCCAGGCTGCTTCTCTGCCACCTCCCAGACAAGTGGTGACTCTGCTTTCCAAAGCTCCTGGGCTGAGGACAAAGGGGGACCTGCCCTGCATGCCACAGAGATGCATTGTGGCATGGGTATGGCAGAGGACCCCAGGACTACCTGTACATGTACATACCTACACCCTTTCCTTTCCATCAGCAGAGCTGGGTTACAAAACAAAAAAAAAAGAAAACAAAATCAAAACCAGAGCACAAGGAAAAGTCTCAAATAGCTTGTGCTCCTTGGACTTTGCTGGTGAAGGTGGCAGGTTTCTGGAGGCTGGATGCTAACTGGGGAGTGAGTTCCCCAGCTGGGCTGCATGGCTGTGACAGGCCCAGCTGCCTGCCAGCGGGGAATGGAGAAGTGCAGCACAGAAGCAGCACTGGCAGGAGATGGAGGGAGGAGATCCTGTCCACACCTCCAGCCCTTCCATGACAAGTCCAGAAGGCACTGAGGGGACCTTTCCCCTCTTCTTCTTCTTCTCTCTCGTGCTTCTCTGCTATGGCCAGATCTGAAATGGGGCAGTGCTCGGCCAGGGGCTAGAGATCTCTGTGGGGTTGGCAATCCCCATGCCCCCAGTAACACCAGCTCCTTGTCTCCCCACAGTCGTGCTGGTGGTGGTGTTTGGCATCTGCTGGGCTCCCTTCCACACCGACCGCCTCGTCTGGAGTTCTGTATCCACCTGGACCAGCAGCATGCTCCACATGTTCCAGTACGTCCACATCATCTCGGGCGTCTTCTTCTACCTGAGCTCGGCCGCCAACCCCATCCTGTACAACCTGATGTCCAGCCGCTTCCGGGAGATGTTCCGGGAGGCGCTGTGCCGGCCCGGGCGCCGCCCGCCCTGGGGACACTCGCCCAGCGTCACCCGCACCGCCAGCCGCAGCACCGAGTGCGAGCCCGCGCCCGGCGCGCTGCCCCTCGCCCACGCCGAGGAGCACGAGCTGCAGGACGTGCAGGGCGGCCGGGCCAGCAGGCACGCACTGTCCCTCTGCTGAGGAGTGGGAAGACGGCGACTCTGGGGCCGGCTTTCCTCACTGCTGGCTTCCGTCTGACTGTGGCACTCAGGCTGTGGTGGGGAGCACGGCAGGAGCGAGGGGGGTCCCTGCCTCTCTGTGCTGTCCCACCAGGGACATGCTGGCAGTGACCTCGCTGTGCCCTGGATGCACAGAAATGCATCCTCAGCACCAGGCCTGGGCATCCCTTGTGGTGTGGGGACGCTGACTTCTGTCAGGGATATGTCAGCAGTCCCTAAAAATATTCCATCCCTCCTGGCCCAGTGGGGTGAACCCACAGGTACTGGAGATGGGGGCTTAGGCATTCCAGGCTGTTTTGGGACACAGGGATGGATGGGTGCCCCCGGAGGTGCCTGCACCTGGCCAGAGATCCCAGAGGTCTGCATGGGATTGTGGAAAAACCCCATCAATGGGGGAAAAACGGTATGTGGGTGCCTTCTCCCTTGAGGCTCTTCAGAGCTGTCTGGCACCAGTGTAACCCTGATTTTGTGGCACATCTCCTCAGTGGTGCCAGCTGGTGCCTGGCTGCAGGGTGCTGGTACAGCTCCTTGCTCCCAGCCTTTCCATGCCCTGCATTCCCACCCTTTGAGGGCAAGGGAAGGAGCACGGCTGCTCCCTCCAGAGCTGGAGTCCAGGGGGGACAATATGGGACAAAGGGGTCTCCAGGCTGTCTGTAGTGCCAAGGCAGAGCTCCATAACTGTCTGTGTCACATGAATATGCTCCCCTCTCCCCTCTCTGACCAGCACGTGCTGGGTGCCAATCTCTTCTTCCTCTGCCCACTGTGGTCACCTGAACTTGTGGGGAATGTGGGGAGCCTTCCTCCATCCCTGCCCTGCATGGGCTGAGCCTCACTGAGAATTAAAAAAGCCACTGGCCTGATTTGTGCCCTGCTTGTGTCCCTGAGCACCCAGCTGTGGTCCCAGCATGGGACTGAGCCCAGGCCATGCTCCTGGGCAGGGTGGTGGGTGAGCCATGTGCAGGGTGATGGACACCAGGGCTGCTTCACCCCATCTCCCTGGGGCTCTGCTGGGTCTGCAGGTCCAGGGACACTGAGGGCATGGCAGGGAGGGCACAAATGGGATACCTGCACCCTTCCTGGGCTCTCAGCTGAGCTGGGGCTGGGGCCTGTGCAGAGGGACAGCTGCCTCTGGAGCCGTGGCCATCAGTCCTTGCCCAGACACTCGGATTGGGAAATGTCACGAAAATGCCAGGGAGCGTGGGCTGGCTGGTCATGCTCCCCAGGCTGGAAGGACCCATTGATTTCCTGCCTGAGATCAATGCTGCTGCCTTCCCTGTGCACACCAGCTCCTGCAGGATGAAATATTGAGGATCTGAAATGGGAGCTGAGGGACCACCCAAGCAGTTTGAGCTCTTGTTGTGCACTACCTGCTCAACCCCAACTCCCTCACAGCCAGCTCTGGAGGCTCCCCTGGCTCAACATCACATGGCCATGCCTCTGGTCAGCATGGACTTGCCTGGGGCTTGCTTGAGCAGAAACAGTGGATGGGCAAGCCCAGGCAGAGCAGTGCCAGCTACTGCTCTGCTTCCAGCCCCTCCTAAGCACATTGCATGGGACCACAGCTGAGAAGAGGCAGGGTCTGGGGCTTGCACACTCCCTCCTGCCCCCAGCTACCCAGTGCCTAGTTCAGAGGCAGTGCAGCTGGCTTCCCCTGCTCCCCATCCCACAGCCAGGTCTGCCATGGCAAAGCCCTTCCTTGGCCTTTGAGGGGTCCTGGTGGGTGCTGCAGGGTGAGGGTGGGTGTTGGGCTGCAGTAACTTCATGTTTCAGGGTCCTGCTGACTGCTTGCAGCCTCTGGAGGAGGTCAGTGTGACCGAGGGCACTGAGATCTGTCTGTTTCATCCTCTGTCTCTCTCCTGTTGGTGATGGTCCTGGCAGGGCACAGCACCCTGGCAGCCCTGTGGGGCCCCTGTGGCTGCTGCGTGGGTGGATGTGACTGATGCCTCCTTGATGGCCATTACTGCCCTGTCTCCCTTCACCCAGCTGCTTCCTCAGCCACACATCTCCAGGGAATGGCTTTTTAATAGGCAGTCAATAGTATTTTATAACACAGTGACAGACGCCCGTGTGGAGTTTTGGGTCCCTTGTGCTGCACGAGGGCAAATTTGTCCTGCTGTCCCTGAGCAGGCAGGCTGTGCAGGGATACAGCTGCAGCTCCAGTGCCTTGGCCAGTGTCAGACTGTGTCAGAGTGTGTGTTCCCAGGGCTTTTCTACAGGATCCTTGGTTGTGGCACACCTGGGATGGGGTCCAGAGCAGCCACAAAGGTGAGGCACTGCCTTGGCCTTTACCCAGCCTTGTGTTCCCAGCTGCCAGAACCTGGCACTCCCCACCCTCCTTGGTGACCCCAAATTCAGACATCTCCTGACCTGGGACTCCCCATCCTCCTTGGTGTCCCCAAATTCTCCTCTCTGAGACACACAAGGGGAATACGCAGTCCAAGCCCTGATATATTGGGTGGTGGTGCCCCACCATGCACTCCACGTGCACAGCTGGGCCAGAATCACCCTGCAAAGCATCCCAAACCTTGTCAGACATGTAGCTGCAGCATGGCTGGTGGCAATTCCTGGGTGGAGATGTATTTGCTCCCCTGGCTGGGTTTTGATGACTTCCTGGGTACCAATGCCAGCCGGGCTCTCAAGAGATGCTGGACTCAAAGGCTGCTGGGCAAGTCCTTTAATCCTGTAATTAATGAATGCATGAAACCTAATAAAGAAGGAACTGATCTCCTCAGGGAGGATGGTTTCATGAAGAGCATTTTACACCTCTCCACCACTGGGAAGGCAGTGGTTGAGGACTCCTTCCTGCCTCAGGCTCACTGCAGCCCCCAAGAAGGGAATTATGGAGCTTCAAGAACGATGCTCCCCACTGCCCTGAGCCCTCAGGGCCAGCCTGACCCTGCCACCTTCCCAGTATAAATGAGAGGGATTATCCCTCCCAGGGAGGTGATTTAGAAGCAAAGGGCCCTGTGGGATGGGGAAGGCAAGGATGGGCAAGCTGTTCCCACTGCTCCCACCCCTGTAACTGGCCTGGGGGAGTGACTGGTGCTTCAGGATGGCTGGGCAGAAGGGGCATTCCAAAACACTGCCTGGGAGTCCAGTAAATATTTCAGAGCCCAAGGGACCCCAGATGGACCAGAGTAGAGGTAAATTGAGGGGCCAGGAGATGCAGGGAGTGTGTGCATGCCATTGCTCTGTGTCTTTGCTCAGAGCAGGGAGAAGCATCTCTCTGTCCCTGCAATACGGAGCACGTGGTCAGGTTGGGCTCCATGCCACCATCTCCTCTCCAAACACTTTGCTTCTGAAGAGCTGTTCCCCAAAACTTGTCCATCTGTCCTCCCAGACTTGCAGCAGCTTCTGTCCCACTGCCAGCTGCTGCCCAATCACCTGCTCCTGGAGCAGGAGCCCTCCTGCCCCCCGTGCCAGCTCAGCTCCCAGAGCTGTTCCCCCCATGCTGCTGCATGCCCTGAGTGACACCGTGTCTCCAGAGCTCCCAGGGAAAAGATTTATCACCAGAGCTTTGGGGATTAAAAAGCAATTAATCTATGAGGCTGCCCCAGCCTTGTAAGGCTTTTTTTTCGTGCTGTGATTATTTGCAACAAGCATGGGGTGGGATTTTTTTCCTTTGCAGAGCCAAACTCAAGTTTTACAGCAATTGCCTTGTATATTTGTAGCCGTGATAAATGGCTCCAGAGTGTGCCAGCGGATTTTTTGCTGCCCCTTTTCAAGGGAAAATGGTTTCAAGGGAAGAGTTGTTTTTCCTTTCCTTCACATAGCCATGGGATGGGGAAAACTACTGCAGTGTGAGTTTGGCAAAGCCCTTGTGAGCCTGGGAATGAGCAGTCCTTGTCTAGGGCTGGGCAGGGGGGCAGGTTTGGGCTGCCCAGCCATGGATGAAGCACAGCAGCCTCTCCCAGCAAGATCCCAGCCTTTGTTAGGGGAGGAGGGAAGCAGGAAAATGTAGATGTCAGGAAATTGTGCTGGGTTTGAGCTTAGGCTGTTTTTTGAACCATATTTCATTTGTTCCCCTTATTCCAGGCTGGTGGTGGTGGTGAAAAGCCAACACATAGTGCCTGCAGATGGTGATGGGCAGCACGAGATGGGCAGGGACACAAACAGACAGCAAGAAATCACAGAATCATGGAGTAGTTCAGGTTGGGAGGGACCTCTGAATGTTTTTTAGTTCAGCCCCTGGTGTGTATATATAGAATTTGATTCTGCTCCTCGGGGACACCTTTGGGCTCAGTTTTTAGGCCCAGATCAGAGGCAGCCCCTCTTCCTGGCTGGCTCCTCAGTGGGTTCTCACAGCAATCTCTCAGCTCCCAGGCAGGCCCTGCAGGAGGCTGGGCAGGGCAGGGAGGGGAGCACAGCCCAGCCCAGGGCCCTGCAGGAGCTCAGGTGCAGCTCTGGGAGCTCAGGCTGGCTCCGCAGTGCTGCACTGGGGCTGCCACCTGCACCAGGGACCGTGTCCTCCATGTCACAGCAAACCCAAGAGCCCTGCAGGGGTGAGGCCACGGGCAGGGAGGTGATGGGGCCCTTGCACCCCACCTCTCTTGGGGCACACGGGGTGGGAAACACCAGAGCCAGAGGGACAAAGGGCATCTCTGAGAAGTGAAGGACTGTGTTTGGTCCTGTGTAAGAAACCCCACTGGATTTTCCACCCGCCAGTCCTGCTGGCAGGGCGAGGGGAAGGGCACTGTGCATGGCACCACTGCCCTTCCCACAGGCCAGCAGGGACAATTAAAGCCACTGGGCACCTTCACAGTGGGCAGGGTTAAAACCCCACCTCATTGGGTTAGAAGAGAGAGAGGGATTAGCCCACATCTTCTCCTGTAGCAACTGTGGTTGCTAAAGATGGCAGGATTTATGTCAGAGAAGCCTGTGTGATGCTTAATTTTGTTCATGGGGACACTTTGGTTAAAAAATGAAAGTGAGGAAAGATAATTAGCCTGGCAGTAAGTGGAGTGAAGCCGGCTGGATGGCTGAGCTCTGGGGCAAGGGGCGCTGCTCACAGCTGGCTGGGAGTGCTGGCAGGACTGAGGGATTGGGCTCAGGGCACTGACCCTCAGGACAGCAGTCTGCAAGGGCTTTCCTACAGCCCCACAGGCCGTGCTCAGGGCCCCAGCACACACAGCCCAGGGGCTGCCTGGTGCCCTGGCTGGGATGTGGTGGATGAGGGGGCATCAGCCCTCCAGCTCTCATTGGGGTGCAGCAAATTCCAGAGTGAAGAGGAAGGCTGGGAAGGCCAGACTGGAAAAAGTTAGCTTTTATCTGGTGTTCTGTATATTCAGGACCAGTGAAAGTGGTCCCTGACCAGTCCCTGTTGTCTCTGCCCAGGCTTCTGAGGGCAAGGTTGTATTACCTCAAGGGGAAATGCCTCCTTATGAACCTTGTGCTTTTCTATAAGGTCAGATCCTCTTCAAATATGGTTCTGAGTGTGTTTACTTCTGCAAAGGACTCCTCTGTGTTACAGCCAGGCAGGGAACAGCAGCCCCTCCTGGCTCCTGCACTGCTGCATGCCCAGATGGCATTGCCCTCCCTCCTGGCACTCAGCAGTGCTTGGGCTGAGTCTCTCCAAAGTAAGTTTGAATGAAAACAAGTAAAACCCAAGGTATGGACCCAGGCTCAGGGTAGGCTCCAGCTGTCTCTGCTGCAATGTTATTGCAGTGGCAGACTTTAATTACGTGGGTTTATCACTCTTTGTGCTTATCAGGGCAGCCAGGGCGAGTTTGTCTTCTCAGCTCAGGACTATTTAATGTGGCACATTGGAGAAAGCTGTCTGAGACGACTGGGAGGCCAAACTCATCTTTCTTGTTATCTTTCCTGGGCGGGTGGAGTGACTGTGTCACATTAATGACCATCTCACATTGAGGATGCTGAGACTGAGCCTGAGACATCCCCTCTTGCCCACCCCGGAGCCTGCACCAGGTACAGGATGGCTCCAGCTGGCCCTGGGGCTGCCAGCCAGGTCAAAAGCTGTATTTCACACAGCAATCAGCCTGGGGCTGCAGGATGGGAGCACACAGGTTCCCAGCAGGTATTTGGCAGAGACTGATGGACTGGCTCTCCAAGATTGTCTCCATGCCCTGGCAGTGCCTCAGGGCCAAGAGCTGCCAACAGGTGGCAGAAAATGGAGACACAGACATAGATCTGTTTGTCCTCAGTTCCTGTGCCTGGCCTCTTCCAGGACAGCTGATAAAAAATCCTTGCTGCCTGAGACCTGCTTGTATGAGCTTGCAGAGAAGCTCAGCAGCACTGTCCTCCTTCATCCCCAGGCAGGGAATGTTCCTTGGAGGGGGAATCCCTGAGGGGCTCCCATGTGTCCTCTTGCATGGCAGCAGCCTCAGCACACACAGGGCTGTCCCCTCTCCAGACAGACCTGACTGTGGCAGGCACCTGCTTTTCAGTGTCCTGCTTGCAGGGAGAAGCACGAGCCCTGAGCCCATTTCTCCCTTCCTGGCATTTCCAACCACCCCCATGACCCCATCCCCATCTCCATCCTCATCCCCATCCTATCCCCATCCCCATCCCATCCTATCCCCATTCCCATGACCCCATCCCCATCCCATTCCCCCTCCTTGTCCATCTCTGGCCCAAAGCACCCCCTCCCCTGCACACCAACCCCTCCAGCACTTGGCTCATTTAATTCCTTTTAATTTCTCATCCCTTGCTCAGAGCAGCTGGGGCCAATTTGCTGCTGCTGTCACCAGAAAGAAATCAAGTTAATGACAAGAAAGACATGATAATTTAGGAGACCCATCAAGCCTCAGTGCTGTATTAATAAGGAGCAGGAGGATATTGCTGCTGCCTGCTCTGCTCTTATCTCCCACACCTCCAGCCCCAAGCCATCCTGGGAGCCAGCCAGCAATGCCAGGCTCAGGATGACTTTTTTGCCCCTCTGGTGTTTTCCAGAGATTTCTGCTCTGGCTAAAGGAAGATCCACATCTCTCTACAGCTCTTCACTTCTCCAAACTTATCCTGGCATCAGCTCCAAACCTCTCTGTATTTCAACAACCGCCCTGCACAGATGGAAAAGCAAATGGCTGGAGCTGGGTTTGGTTCCTATTTTTCCGTGGCAATCCCGGCCGACAGGCGGTGAGTCCATCTGGCAGGACCCTGAAACACAGCAGCAAGTGCTGTGCTTCAGCATCATCTGCAAGATGAGGGCTGGGTGAGGACTCCTTCAGCCCTTCCCATGGAGCAAGGGAGATAGATAAGATGCATTTCTACTGATTCAGTCAAGGATGGTTGAATTAGATGTACAGCAGCAAAAAGCTAAAAGAAAGAAAACGCAGTAAGAGGTAATAATAGGGCTGAAAAGCACCCATTTGCACCCAGTGGGGTGGGGTGAGTGTGACAGGAGGATTTAAAGGTTTTTCTCTCTAGTGCGATTTTTGTCTCTGTGCTGATTGTCTCTGGGCAGACATAGCCAGGAGATATAACAGTTTAACCCTATTTCAAAAGCCAGTGGTTGCAGTAGGAAACCACCTACCCTTGGAACTGAGATTGCTTTGGAGGGTGAGCATCTCCTATCTTATCTTATCTGTGAGCATCTCCTCAGTTGCTGGGAGAAATTCTCTGTCTCCTCTTGCTGCCCCTCCCAGTTCCTGGCCTGCTTCCTTGCCCCAGGAGTTCAACATCTCCCCAGCCCAGCAGCTACAGAGCTGAACAGGTCCTCTGGCCAACACTGGTACAATTTTATTCTGCAGGTGTGGGAGAGGCTGGGGTCAGCAGTGAGGCATCCTCTGCATCATCCATGGTTTTCTCTCCAAACCTCCTAGAAACAGGTTTGGGGGTCTTCAGCCCCATTCAGGATGTCCCAACACTCAGCTTTTCTGTCACAGTGATGATTTTGGTCACTGTGCTCAAGCCAGGAATTGGGAGAACAATTTAAAACAACAGGAGAGACCAGGCCAAGCAATCTGGGATCCTTTTGATTTAATAGCCTGAGGGAGCCAGAGCATCTCCAAGCACAGACATGGTCCCACTGCAGTCCTGCTGTGCTCCAGCTGTGTCCCCTCCCCGCTGCTGAGGGCAGGTCCCCTCCTGTGCTGCAGCACCAGAGGGGATGATTCATTCTGACCTGTGGCCTGAGCTCACAGGTCACCCCACAGCAGCTGCCTTTGGTACCTGGGACACTCATGAGTGTGCTGTGGCCAGAGGGCACTGTTGGCATCCTCAGGACCTTCTGCTCTAATTGTCCCCCCTCCAAGAGGCTGCTCTGTGCCCTGCAAAAGCAGGCTTATCCCACAAGAGAAGGATTTAAATTTTTTTTCCCAGAAAACCTTAAGGCATTTTGCTGTGAGCCCCAGGTAGCTGCTGCACCTCTGACACCCCCTGTTCACTGCCTTCACCCCAGACCAGTGGTGGCAGGAGCAGGATCTCCTTTCTGCAGGTGAGAGCAGCAGAGGTCAAAAGATGGATCCTGATTTTGTGCCCCTTTGGTCTGAGGCACTGGGCAAAAGAGAGGTGGCTCAGTATGAGTGAGCAAAGTGTGACTATTCCTGCTCGGTGCATTTCTGCACCCTCCAGTCATTTCTGTGCTAAATGCACCTTTCAGTACCAAGAGGGTTGAAGCTCAGGCTGCACAAACCCTGCAGTCATGACACAGTGTGGTGGGGCCAAAGAAAACCCATTAAAACAGAGAAATCTGGCACCATTGTGGCTGGAAATGTTTGGACTTTCCCTTAAATTTCCCATTTTTCTTCTGGACCTTTCTCCCAGTGAGATCTCCTTTTGCAAACAGGTTTGCTCCCTCCCAGGCTGTGGCTCATCCACTTGGGATCTTTTATCACCTTCAGGGTCTGGAGGAGGCTGGCCCTGCAGCAGGAATCACTTTGTGTGGAGCAGCTCAGTTTCCCTGGGAGTGATACCCAGAGCAGGGTGAGATCAGGCTCAGGATGAGCCCCCAGCCGGTGGCAGGGCCAGTTTGGGCACTCCCCAGCCCAAAGGCACAGGGTGATGCCACCTGCACCAATTTCAGCAGGTTTAGGCACGAGGCTGTGCGGCTCCAGCCCAGAGGGTGCAGGGTTTGGCACCCATAGTGGGGAGGATTCATTCTGCTCCTGAAAATGGGTGCAGAGCAAGCCCTGCTCCACAGCACAGCCCCCAAGCTCTGCCCATCACTGCACAGGCACATCCCAAAGCCTCAGAGCAAAGGACTGTGGAGACAGCAATGTGTTCCCTTGCCCTCACAGCATCCTCAGGAAATGCTTCTTTCCTAATAACCCAGCAACAATCCCTTACTGAGGCTGCTGTACACACTTATGTACCAACATAACTGTGTATTGTCAGTCTCAGAGAGGCTTTTCTAGAGGAAATGCAGCAGCTCAGCCAGCCAGGGCTGCCTCACCTGGGCAGGTGGGACACTGGGAGCACCAGTGCTCCTTCTCCCCAGGCTCAGCTGTATCCAAGCACCAGAGGCACCTTCTTCCTCATCCCTGAGGCTGTAAAAAAGCACCTTCCCTTCTTTCTTTCTTTCTTTCCAGACTTATTTTTCTTAAGACTCTGTAAAGAAATATACTTAGAGAGGTTCAATTTCAAGCCATGAATCAAATGTCTGGGAGAATTGCAACCTCACGAAAATAAATCAAGCTACAAACAGTGCTCAGAGGTTATTTACCCCACTGACAATGACTGTAAAATCCACTTTTTCCAGTCGGCAGTGTACCCAGGGAGCCCGCCCTCCCAGACAAGGCAGGAGGTGCCAACTACTTGTAAATTATATTCCTGGACCTTTTATTGGGCAGATGCTGCATTATTGGACTATGGCACAGGGCAGAGAAAGTAATGAAGGCAAATGGAGCAGAGCCACCAGAAAAACAAATCAAATAAGGATTTGACAGCATGATCTGTACTTGGATTTGCTCAGAGAAAATTGCAAGTGCTTTTGGTTTTCATGCTGCAGGTCAGGAAGGGCTGTGTGGGCTCCCCTTATCCTTGGGCAGGGGGTTGTTGACACGGGTTGGAGAGCTTAGGTGGAAATTTTGCCTCTGGTGGCTTTTTAGGCCATGTCTGTGTCCCTGAGGTGGCTGCAGGTGGGGAAACCCAGCGTGCCATGGCTGGAGGGACAATGCCTCGATCCTGGGGAGGTGGAGAAGAACTCAGCAGAGGATGGTCTTGAGAAGGGTTGCTCTCCTTGTGATGCTGCAGGTCCTTCCTTCCTCCATCCTCTATAAATGGCCCTCGAGCATCCCCCCTGTCCACGGGACATGGGATTCCTGGCCTGTGCTGGGCTCTGAGGTCCCTGCAGGTGGGAGGCAGTGCAGCCTCCATCCTTCACTGGTGACGCCTCCCTGGGGAAGGGCACTGCACCCACCAGCACAGCACGTTCTGAGGGCTGACTCTGCCTCTCCCAGCAAATCAGCCTCTCCAGCTTGGAGCAGTGCTCACTCAGCTCACTTTCATGTGCTTAGTGCCAGGCAATGTGTAGGCTCTGCCCTGTGCTCCACATCATGTGCATAATAAACAGGCTAAAGCAGACGGCCAATTACCGGGACTGGAGAGCCCGGCAGGAGGCGGGCAGACGTTCTCTGCCTTTGCCATGGCTTGTTATCAAAGGCTTGTACTGCTCAGATTCATCTTCCTGATCCCATGGCTGACAACACCCCGGAGCTGTGCTGGGGGCAGCACTGATGCTCAGACTCCCCTCCCACTGCCGTGGCCGGGACATTTCCCTGGGGTAGGGGCTGCCCCCTCCTCCATGGTCCTTCTGGCCCTTCCCTGCTCCCTGGGATGACTCTCACTCCTGAGGCTGGCACGGCACTAATTCAGTCCCTGAGGTTTCTCACTGTTGCTCCCATCCCATGTAACTCTGGTGCTCCTCAGGAGCAGCTCGTGCCCCTTCCCAGCCATGATACAAGTGATTATTAATGCATTAGTGTTGGGCTGCTGAACCATAATGTCTTTATAGTCAATAGCATTAAGCATTTAATTACCCAGCGGGATGAATCGATGGGCTGCTTTCTTTGCTCTACAATTAAAACTGAGCAGGAGAGATGCAGTGCAATTCTCAGTGTAATTTTCAGTCTGCTTTAAACTTCCTCTGCCTTTTTGTACACAGGGAGATGAGCTGATGGCTTGCACAGGATGGGAAGGAGAGGACTTTTCCCCAAGAAACCATGTTCTTGCCTCCCTCCCAGGATGCAGACATCATGATCACAGCTTGCCCAGCTAAATGAGACACCACTGGATCATTCAGGACTAGGTTTTTCAGGTCTGAGGCACCAGCAGTGGGGAAATTATTGCTCTGAGTCTTATTTTTAACTTGGTAATAGGAAGTTTCAAAGCAATGGTTTCATCTCACATCCTGCAAGTGGGAATTTCTGTGGTGAGAGCTGGTAAGTGAAACAGCCCAGTGTGCTGCTGGGATGAGGCACAAACCGTCTCAGAGTGGTCTGGGCTGGAAAAGCACTTTCAGCAATTACTTTTGACCTCCTTTTGATGGAGCTTGCTGCAGGGGGGCAGATGGATGGTGAGATCTGGATGGGCTCAGTCTCCCTGACACCCAAGCTCTGACCTCCCCCAGGCTCATGGGTGCTCTGTACACCTTGACACCTGCCCAGGTCCCTCAGCTCTGCAGGCACAGTCAAGTGCAAAGTAACCCTTCCCAAAAAGCTCAGCCCATGGCTGGACCATGGAACCATGAGAGTCCTTGGGGTGGCTGCTCCCTCCCAGCAGGAAGCTGGGACAGGGCCTTTGCAAATTCCATGGATGAGGCTCAGTGGGCAACTTTAGCTGGGAGAGCACAGGACAGAAGCTCTCAGGGGGAATCATAGAACATTTTCCACTGAGCTTAAGAAGCCAGCCAGCATTTCCCATTGGCACTGATGCCTGTTTCCTAGAGCAGTTTTGGCTCTTGCTCCCTGGCAGAGGCTGGGACATGCTATCCGGGGACATGTGTGTGTTTGTGTGTGGCTCTGCTCTCCCTGATGTTATCTGGCTCTGTTCTGGGGCTAGAGGTGAGCACATGGGGCAGCCCCAGATTCACCATGCCATGCTGCCCACTGCCTTTGCTGAGGATGGCTCCCAAGCAGGGATGAGCTCACCCCCTCACTCAGATACAAACACAAAGATAAACTGATATCACAGAACCTTCTGAGTTGGAAAGGACCCAGAAGAATCATTGAGTTCAATTGTTAAGTGAATGGTCTATATGGGGATCAATCTGGTGCCCTTATATGGGGAGTGAGGAGAGACTCCTGCTTTTCCAGTTTGAACTCAACAAAGATATTCAATTTTTTTCTTTTTTTGATTGAGAAGGGAAGAAAAGGAAAAAAAAATCCCCTGGTTTGGGTTTGTTCCAGGCAGAGCGTCTGCCTTGCACTGGCCTTGTGCCCAGGAGCTGCCGTGAAATGGAAATAGCCCAACACAGGCCTGGGAGCAGAGGGAGCTTCCAGCAGGTAAAATGGGAACAGAGACAAAGCCCCAGGTCACTGCTCCATGGGGCTGTGCCACAGGGCAGATGTGCTGAGCCACAAGAGTGTGCAGATGTTTTACCTGAATGCCTTGACAGCCATCCCTGGAGACCCAGTGCTTGTCTGGATTCTATTCCCTATTGCCCCAGCTTTGGGAGATAAATAGGATGCACAGAAATGCCCATGCAAAGAGGAGCTTCCTCCTCTGGGCTGTCTCCACAGAGGTCCTGGAAAGCCTTTCCAGATGCTGCAGGGCAATGCAGGAAGAGTTGCATGGAAGTGTGATGTGTTCTGGCTGCTGGCCTGGCATTGCTGAACTGGGATCACCTCTAGCTTCCCTCCAGATTGACCTCCCCTGGCTTATAAAGGATTTGCATGCATTGCTTTAAATGCCTGCCCATTCCCATCTCACTGACTTTCTCCACTTGGAGTTTCTCTACTCCAATGGAGAGAGAAAGGTGCTCCCAAGGTCTCCTCTCACCACCCCAATTGCTCCACATTTCCCTGGTTTGTCTTTATCTCACACCTACTGCAAGTCCTCTTCTGGTCCCACTTTTCCCTCACACATCCTTTTTTCCAGGGCTGCACTTGTCGCCTGCTGAGCAGATCCAGAGGGGAGCCCACCTGGCTGGGGGGCTCTGGGTGGCTCTGTGGCCTTGCTGGGGGCTCACAGGGGGACCACACGATCCTGCAGCCAGCTCCAGGCAAGGGGTGTTGGGGAGAGGAACTGCCCTGCCAGAAGGGAAATCTTAGGGGAATTGGCTCCTTCTGGAAATAAACACCTCCTTTTCAGTGTACCAGAAATTATCACTACAGGGAATACTTGGAGGTCATGTGGAGACTAAATCTGCATGGACAAAACTCCCTGTGGGAGTCACCTGTGGGCTTCCTCGTCCATGAACCCCAGGAAATGGCACAGTTATCACCCAGCATCTGCCAGAGTGACAATGGGCATGCTTGGCTCCAGGGCCCATGCCAGTTCCTGCAGCATCCCACCTCAAGAAAGGACACTTCCCAGAGAAGAAATCCCATGCTCTGCCAGGCACTGCTGACTTTCATCTCTGCAGGCCAGCGTGTCCCAAGCTGCTCATTTCAAGGCAGAGGACATGCACTTGTCTGTGACTACTTGAATTAAGTGCCATTTGTCACAGCAAGCCCTGCACCCACTTCATACTCATCATCCTTGAGGACTCTCCTCTTGGCACAGACGGGGATAATTAAGAAAATACTTAATTAGACTGCTACACAGCCCCATCTCATTTTCTGCCCTGCATTAATCAGGGCCTGGGGAACTGTGCAGTTGGGAAGAGAGAGGCCAACCCTGAGTGCTGGTGCTGCTGTGTCACCATCCATCAGCTGTGGTACCTGCTGGCATAGGAGCACCATGGTGGGGTGAGGTGGGCACCAAGAGGAGAAAAGGATCTGCCACTGCAACATGGGGCTGTTCAAGAGGTTTTTGGGAAGCACCCAGACCTGGGATTTGTAAATTTGCTTTTATAGTGGGTTTTGGTGGTTTTTTTGTTTGGTTGGTTTTTTTTGGTTTTTTTTTTTTTTTTTTTGGTTGTTGTTTGGTTTTTAATATTTTTTTTAACCTTTGCCGTGCCAACAGATCAGGGCACTGCTCAGACCACATAGCAGGTGATGTGAGGTTGGGGTGCTCAGGGACAAGTTTCATTGGTTTTCTCGCTGGTTTCCCCTTCTCTGAGCACCCTCTGGGTGTTTGCTGGTGACAATTTTTTGGCAGCAGACGCCTGCACCAGCCACAGGTAAAACTTTTCCCCTCCCGCCTGCCCTTGGCTGCTGCTCGCACCGAACGCACCCCGGGATGTCCCGGCAGGTACGGAGGAGGCAGGGCGGGCTGTCCCGCTCCGCTGCGCCCCGGGATGCGCTGGGGGAGCCGGGTGTCCCCGGGTTCTCACTGGGGACACGCAGCCTTTTGTCACCATCTAGTGGGGACACGCAGCCGCGGCCGGCCACAGGCTGGGCAGGGCGTTTGGGACTCACCTCATCGGTGACTCCTGCGGGGCTCCCCCTCGGGCTGCCCACCCAGCTCTCCTGGCTGTGCCCCGCAGCCCCAGCCCTCGGCAGCAGCAGCAGCCGGGTGAGGCGCTCCCAGCGCTGCAAGGCTCGGGAAAAGCACAGGGTGAGCGTCTGCCATGCCAGAAACTGAGAATCCACGGCAAATCCATCCTGGGGTCTCCACTGAACCAGCTAAATTCGCTTTAACTGTGGAATTTTGTCAACACTCCCAAGCCACTGACATGCAACAACAAGAGACGGCCATGAAAGGACCTGAAGTATATTTACTGTACAAATAGAGCTGGCAAACCTGCTCTTTTGGCCAAATTACCCTTCTCACTGATGCTCCTCTGTGAGACTTCCCTCGGCCTTGAAATTCCCGGAGCTGCCTGCAGAGGAGCTGGGCTGTGCAGTGCAGAGAGCCCTGCAATGTGGTGTGTCCCAGAAAAAGGCTGGCCTTGCTACACTCTGGCATCATCCTGCCCAGTGCTAGGGCTGAAAAATCCTGGCCACACGTGGGATACAGGGAACAGCCCAGTCTAAATCTGGCATCTGCAAAGTCCTGGCTGCTTTCCTCTCTGCAGTATCCTGGGCCCTTTTTGGCCATAACAGCAGCTGGCAGGGCTGGGCCATATCCAGACCTGCTCAATGGTGTGTGGATAACAGTGCATGGATTGACATGGAGCATGGATTGATGCAGTGCATGGATTGATACAGAGTATGGATTGACACAGTGCATGGATTGACATGGAGCATGGATTGATGCAGAGCGTGGATTAATACAGTGCATGGATTCACACAGAACATGGATTGATATGCAGCATGGATTGATATGGAGCATGGATTAATCCAGAGCATGGATTAGCACAGTGCATGGATTGACACAGATTATGGATTGACACAGTGCATGGACTGACACAGATTATGGATTGATCCAGAGCATGGATTAGCACAGCCCCGAGGGCAGTGCTGGTTCTCACTCTGCACAGGGTGCTGTGCTCCTTCTCCCAAACCCTGGGTTCTGCTGCAGCCTCAGAGATGCCAGAGGCAAGGAGAACCTTCCAACACACTGCTGGGGAAAGGCACAGAGCACAGGCCATGCTGAGAAATCCCCTGCCAGGTTTGGGAACCAAGACTGGCCAGCTGCCAGCCCAGCCCTGTGCAGATCCCACTGCTGGCACTGCTACTGGACACATGCAGTGTCCCAGCTGCCAAAACTGCTCCTGGCTAAAGCAAAGCAACAGTTGTACCTTTCTCATGACAAACCAGCCTCCCACAGCACGTGGAGGAACCAAGGCCAGCCCCAGCACAGGCAGCAAAGCTGTTCAGGCAGTCATGGTACAGATTTTGTTGCACTACATGCATGGTGAGGAGAGTGCAATCGGCTCTTGCTTCAGACAGTTAAAAATCACTTTCAGGTCTCTCTGTCTTCCATTCCATCCCTCTGCATTCCCTGGGGCCACACCTGGTCTGTGTCACTGCTTCCCCCATGCAGGGTCCCCACCTGGGGACAGCTCCTGCAGCACACAGTGGGACAGCAGCCAGGCATTGCTGTTTCACAGGCAGGGCCCAGCTGCCCTACACCAGGGGTTTTCCCAGGTGGGATCCCCCTCTCCTGCATGCCTATGACCAGGGCTGGAACAGGGCACTACCCTCCTCCATTCCAGCTCCTCCCTCCCCATACTGGCTGATGGTGGCAGGCTCCCCACAGGCTTGGCTTACTCCTGGAGAGGCTGATTGATCCCATCGCCTCTCAGTGAGGTGCCCTTAGCTCAGCTTGCCTGGAGACTGCCTCTCTTACCCAGCAGAGGAGAAAGAGGCACCAGGACAGCCTAGGGCCAGGGATGTTGCCTCACCCACAGTGTGTCCCTTGCTTCAGGTGGCACTGAACAATCCTGGAGTGTGCCCTCAAGGACAGCATTCATTGAGAGTCTGCATTTTTATTCTAGGGCTCACCAGGACCTCATGTTCCCCAAGTCAGGTGCTTATCTCAAGTAGGCCTTGGAAGAGCAAACTGCTCGAGTCACCCCTGGCTGAGTCAGCAGCCCCCAGGAGCTGGCTGGGTGCCCAGTCTGAAGTGGTGGGGGAGGTAAGGCACTGGGGAAACCCCAGCAATGGAGGTTGCTCTGTGTCAGGCAGGGGCAAGGCGGCACCCAGCCCTGCCAACAGTGACAAGTGAAACAGGGGTACCAGTTCTGCCCTGGGGCCATTTCCACCCCGACTTTATAGGCACTGGGAAAAATTTCACGGGGAGAAAGGTGGTGTCTTGCAGTGACTGAATTCGAAAGCATCCATCAGGCAAGCACAGGCTTATCTTTTTCTACCACTTTGGGCCTTCTCTCCCAGCCTGAAGCAGCGCAGGCTGGCAACTGCAGAGCGCTCCTGTGCCAACTGCAACCTCAGCAGCAGCAGCAGCACACTGACACTGACCGGCTCCTGCGGACGCTTCTTTGAGCAGTCCACGGCTGCTCAGGGCCCAAGGGCCGGGGAGGGGACGCGGGGCCAGGCGGAATGGGTGGCAGGGACAGCACCGGGACAGAGACAGAGACGGGGAGAATCCAGTCCCAAAGCGGAAAGCAAAAGCGTGCCCGGGCACAGTTGCACGTCAGATGCCGAGCTGCCGCAGGGCCGGCCGGGGCAGCCGGGACTGCCGGGGAATGGCAGCGTCTCTGCCGGCGCCGGGACCCGGCAGAACCCCCGGGACCCGTCACACTCCCGGGTCTCTGCCCGGCCCCTGTCCCACCCCCGGTCCCTGCCGGCTCCCGGGACCCGTCCCACCCCCGGTCCCTGCCGGCTCCCGGGACCCGTCCCACCCCCGGTCCGTGCCGGCCCCCGGGACCCGTCCCAACCCCGGTCCCTGCCGGACCCCGTCCCACCCCCGGTCCATGCCGGCCCCCGGGACCCCCGCCCGGCCCCACCACGTGGCCGCCGCCCGCCACGTGCTCGCCCTTGGCCCGGCCACGCCGCCCAATCAGCGCGCAGGCGCCGAGCTGCCTCCGTCCCATTGGCTGCGGCCGAGTCTTCCCGGGCGGGCGCTGCGTCCCCCCGTGCTCGCCCCCCGCCGCACGGCCCCGGGGCTGGAAGGCGCCCTCCGGTTGGCCGATCGCAGGGCGCCGGCCATTGGCGCGGCGGCTCGAGGGGCGGGGGCTGCCATTGGCCGGGCGGCGCGGCGCGCGCGGCGATTGGTCGGGGCGGGGGCGGTGGGGGCGGAGCCTGGCGCGGGGCTAGCAAAGGGGGCGGAAGGGGCGCGCGCTCGTTCTTTCGTGTCAGTGCCCGGCCCGGCCGCCCGCGCGTCCCCGCCGCTCCCGCCGCCCGCCCGCGGCCCGATCCCACCGCGCCACCGCCGCGCCGGACGCGCCCTCCCCGCTCCCGACACAGCTCGGCCGCCGCCCCTGCGCCGCCAGGCACCGCCGCCATCATGGTGAAGATTACCAAGGTGAGGGCGTGGGGTGGGGGGGCGCAGCCGCCGGGCGGACAGCGGGCGGACGCCGCCATGACGAAGCGGGCGGGTGCGGACGGCGGCGGATCGGGGAGGGAGCCGGACCGCCTTCTCGCCGCCGTGCGCTCGGGCCGCGCGGTGGCTCCAGGCCTGCTTTCGCTCGCCGTGAAGATGGCGGCGAGGGGAGGGGCCGCGGGCCCGGAGGCAGCGGATTCAAACACCCCCTTGTCCCGCTGTGATCCGTGCGCCGGCTACGGGCGGGGGCGCGGGACGGGAGGGGAGCGGGCGGCGGGCAATGGGGAGCGGGGTCCGGGGTCCCGGCGTGTGAGGGGCGCGGGTGGGCCCCGCGTGTGAGCGCGCGCGGATGGGGGGGGCGGGGCTACGTCACAGAGCGGCCACGTGGGGCGCGGGGACAGCGAGCACGTGGGAGCGCGCCCTGCTCCCGGGAAAGGCCCCGCGCTCCCGGGAAGGGCCCCGCGCTCCCGGGAAGGGCCCCGCGCTCCCGGGGAAGGCCCCGCGCTCCCGGGAAGGGCCCCGCGCTCCCGGGGAAGGCCCCGCACACTCATCGGCGCCACCCCGCAACCACCGGGCGGCCCCCTGGGCGCCGCGGGGGCCGGAGGGCGGCCACGTGGTGGGGACAATTGCCCGCCGGAGCGAGCGCTCGAAGGTAGCCCGCGTGAGCACGGGAGCTAAACGTGCTGCTCCCGCTCTCTTTCAGACCCCGAAGAATCAGATCAAACAGAAAAAAATGGCTCTTCCCCCGAAAAAGTTCGAGGAAAGTGAGGAAGAGGAGTCCTCTGACCTAGAGGAGAGCAGCGGAGAAGAGGTGATTAATCTAGAGATGCAGTCAAAAGGATGCACGTGTTACAGAAGTGTCGTGGGGGTTGTGGGTTACACTGTAACAGGGTATCAGTAAACTGTCCGTGTTCCTCACTAAACTGTGGCTAAAGAATAAACTGGACTTCTTAAGGCTAAAGCCGCGTGAGGAAAAATAGCTCAACTGCTAAGTCTGTACTTCCAGGCTTTTGGAAGTACTGGTGGGGTCTTAAAACTGTCCTAAAGCAGATAAGCAAGTGGGTACCTAATTACCCTAGTAATGAGCAGTATGATATTTGTCACATGTGGTTAATGTGCAAGTGTAAAAGTTTCAACATGCTGAAGGCTAATATGCACCACTGGTCTTGGTTCAGGACCAGGGAATTTAGAGGTGCTTTGATGTTCCCTAAGTGGGCTCCTGCAAGCATGAAAAAGCTGAGTTTGAGCTTTATTGATTCATCAGCGTGGGCATTTGAGTTAACTTAAACTGGCAAAAGGATATTCTTTAGATTTTACTGGCTGTATGTTTGTCTCATAGTGAAGTAATGGTAGATTAAACAGGCCAGCATGAGTTTTACATTAATGTGTCTTTCAGATGATCCCCCAGAAGAAACCACAGAAAGTTGCTGTTACCCCAGCCAAGAAGGCTGCAACTCCTGCCAAGAAAGTTGCTACTCCTGCAAAAAAGGCAGTTACACCTGCAAAGAAGGCTGTGGCTACTCCACAGCCCAAAAAGGCTGTTACTCCAACTCCTAAAAAGGCTGCTGTCCTAACCAAAGGAGCAAAAAATGGAAAGAATGCCAAGAAGGAGGAGAGTGAAGAAGAAGACGATGAAGATGAGGAGGAGGAGGAGGACGAAGAAGATTCTGGTAAGTTATCTTTGAAATACACATGGACTAAAGATGGTTCAATCAAGTCATTAAATATGAGTACCTTAAAAATTTGTTTGATTTAATACTTGAGGGGGTGTTCAGTGATTAAAGAGGGGTTATGAAGGAGAGGTGGGCAATTGGTGAAGTTTGGAGGAGAGCTTGGGCTGCAGCTGCCTTACACACAGCCTGTAAAACATCTCCTAGTTTCTTGACTGCTCTTTCCTGAACTTTTAGGCAAAATTTGGGGAATCTCTAAGTAGTTTTTACCTGATTCATTGCACCTTAGTAGTAATGACTTGTGGTACTGTAGGTGCAGATGAGGAGGAGGAACCACGGATGCCTGTGAAGCCTGCAGCCAAAAAGCCTGCAGCAGTACCAGCCAAAAAGCCTGCACCTGTGCCAGCAAAGCAGCAGGAGTCTGAGGAGGAGGATGAGGATGAAGAGGATGATGAGGACGATGAAGAAGAAGATGGTATAAGATGTTTATTATTAAACACAGGGACCTGGGGGAGGGAGGGAAGAAGCTCAAAGGATTGTGGGAGTGATGCAGTGTGTGCTCAGCTGGTTTTAGCTGGTTGCTGTTGTCCCTGTTGCTGAATGGGTGTTAATTTCCCTGTTGTCAGTAAAACTTTTTACTATTGGTGAACAGGTTTTGTTTGGATTTTTTAATGCAGTAAAATCCAAGGGAAAGAGACATATTTTGTAAAAATTAAGTGTATTAAACTTTTTTTCCTAAGGACATACAAGTTTCAGGAGGCATGAGAACATTTGGCTCAGCAGCATTTTGTTTTCTTAATTTCAAAAGGCACTTAATGTGGAACTGTCTAAATACTGTGCTCATCTTGTTTCAGAGTCTGAAGATGAAGCCATGGACACAGCCCCTGTTCCAGTGAAGAAAACCACTCCAGCCAAGGCTGCACCAGTGAAAGCCAAGGCAGCAGAATCTGAAGATGACGAAGATGAGGAGGAAGAGGATGATGAGGATGATGATGAAGAGGAGGAGGATGAAGAGGATGCTGAGGAGGAAAGTGAAGATGAAAGTGAGTTAAAGTTTAAAATCTTACAGCTGCTGAGTAACAGGAGGTTTTGTGTATGACTGGTGTAAAGGTTAATGCTCCTGTGTTGATTCAGTTTAGGAAAAGTTCTGTATTTTTCAGTTGTGTTTTGTTTTGTGGCACAGAACCTGTCAAGGAAGCACCTGGGAAGAGGAAGAAAGAAATGACCAATAAAAGTGCACCAGAGCCCAAGAAAAAGAAAACAGATGGTAAGTGGTGTGGGATCATCAAATGATGTGTGTTTAATGGACTGTGATTGGACTCTGTTGCATAGGAATGTAACTGTGAAAGGTCCAGGATGTCAGGGGTGGGGTTTCTCAGCACAAATGATGATTATAAGGGACTTAATACTGAAATATGATGTTACTTCTGAGCAAAAACTGATGTGCTAAAGCTGTCTAGACTCTGGCTCTCAGTTTTAAAAACTGCCTTTAAAAAAATCCCACTTTACTGTCTTTTCATTTAAAGGGCCCACATCAGCTTTCTCTGTATTTGTTGGAAATTTGGTCTGCACCAAGGAGTTTGAGGAGCTGAAGACTGGACTCAGAGAATTCTTTGGGAAGAAGAATATTGAAGTTGTAGATGTCAGAATCGGTTCTTCCAAGTGAGTTCATCAGTAGAATTTTGCTGCTAATTTTCTTTTATTTGGCACTAATTTGTTCATGGGGTCCAAGTGTGCTGGTGCTGGTTCCCCTCAGGATGCTGGGATGGTTGCTTGGTAGTGGTGAGGGTTTAACTTTGCCTGGAACCTGACCAGCCAGGACCTCTCTGGTGTTAGGTTTGTGTTTGTGGTCTGCTGCCAGAGATGGAGCAGACCTCAAGGATGCTGTTCTTTCAGGCGGTTTGGCTATGTGGACTTTTCATCTGCTGAGGATCTGGATAAAGCTCTCCAGTTGAATGGAAAGAAATTTATGGGTTTGGAAGTCAAACTGGAAAAAGCAAAGAGCAGGGAAGCTATGAAAGAAGACAAGAAAGGTATGACCCAATTAAGAGTTTCTAAAACACTTACATACAGATGTCCAAGTTCAGACTGGAATATCTGCAAATGTGATCCCAAGAAATAGTGCATATTGGGAAAGCTGAGGAAGAAATAGGTTTCATTCTGAAACTTTAGGACCTGTTTTTTGAACTTGATGCCCTTAAGAGAACCACAGCAGTTTCATTAACTTTTGTTACAGTTGCTTTTGCAGCTTCTGAAAATGGGAATGCTTGCTCTTAATTTCTGCTGGATCAACTTGCTGAGTCTCACTGATCTGGCAGTGTAGATGAGGAGGGGTTTTTAGCTGATAACCAAAAGTAACTTGCCTTTGCAGTGAGAGATGCCAGAACGCTGTTTTTGAAGAACCTGCCCTACCGCATAACCGAGGATGCCATCAGGGAGGTGTTTGAAAATGCAGTGGAGGTCCGGATAGTGATGAACAAGGACGGGAGCAGCAAAGGGTGTGTAGCTGAGAGGCCTGTTCTGTGTTTGCTGTTCCTCTAGCTCTTGGCATATTCTGATAAGCTTACATGTCCTTTGGCTACCTTAAGGAACCTGCTGCAATAGCTGTCCTACTTTTTGCAGCATTTTTCTTTTACATCTTCCCCCCTCTCATTCGCATACTTTGTTGTTCTTTGAAGGAGGCATTTGCTTACATTCTTTTCTGTGTTGCAGGATGGCCTACATTGAATTTAAAACAGAAGCTGAGGCAAACAAAGCTCTGGAGGAGAAGCAGGGCACAGAAATTGAGGGTCGTGCTGTGATCATTGACTTCACTGGTGAGAAGAGCCAGCAAGAACATCAGAAAGGTACTTTCCATACTGATACCATGCATACAGATGGCATTCAGGATTCATTTCCACTTGCTTCACAAGTTCCTGGGGGTATGCCAACTTAAAACACTGCAAGAAGATTAAGATACCAGATCTTTTGCCTCACTTGTGCTCTGCATCCTATGCACTTCGTCTCTACTGCATGTTTCAGGCAAGGGGGGCAACTGGTCTTGGTGAATAAAACAGGGTTAGATTTTGCTTTGGGCCTCACCTTGAGGTGAGGAAAGGGCAACAAGTATTCTTAATCCCTTGTCAGAATCTAGAGAACAAGAACTCGCTCTCCAAACCTGCACTTAACAGCATTGACTTTTTCCCATAGGAGAGTCGAAGACCCTAATTGTCAACAACCTCTCATATGCTGCTACAGAAATAACTCTCCAAGAAGTGTTTAAGAAAGCTTCTTCCGTCAAGGTGCCACAGAACAACCAGGGCAGGCCTAAAGGGTAGGTTGTGCCTTCCACCTGACCCCCAGGCTGGCATTGTAAGTGACTTGCCTCCAAGGTGTCCCTTGTTGTTCCCAGGCTGACTGGAATCTTCTTCTCCACACAGGTATGCATTTGTAGATTTTGCCACAACTGAGGATGCCAGAGAGGCACTCAATTCCTATAACAACACAGAGATTGAAGGCAGAACAATCAGACTGGAATTCAGTACGCAGAAAGGGAATGCAAACGCACGAGGAGGATTCGGTCGTAAGTGTTTCATGTTTGATCTCCAGCTGTGGCAGCATCCGGGCAAATCTGGGGCTGCTTCAAAAAAAAACATGCCAAACATTGTAAGCAAATGTGCTGGATATGATGACTGATTATCTGAAATGCTGATGAAACTATTGTTAAATTCCTCTAGATAGTCAAGTGCTGATCCAGCAGTGTCTGTACAGTTGGTTGTTGTCATTGCTGATAAGGTCCAAGCATCTATTTTTAAAAAAGTAGTGGGGCAAACTTAATTTGGCAATATCAGGTTGGCTGATGGAAATCCTTTGATGTCAGGCTCTAACTGCAGTCCTGAAAAAGTTTCCATAGACTCCAGGTGCTTGAGCTGTTCCTTGAAAACAGTCCCTTTATCCCTGTGAGCTGTTCTGGGAGCCAGTAATGCAAGTTGGATGTGATGTTATGAAGCTGAAGGCTGCCTTGCTCGGGCTGAATGAATTCTGAATGTGCTCCCTTTTCACAGAGCAAAGCAAAACATTGTTTGTCAGAGGCCTTTCTGAGGACACCACAGAGGAGACGTTAAGAGAATCGTTTGAAGGCTCAATAAGCGCAAGAATAGTCACAGACAGAGACACTGGATCATCTAAAGGGTGGGTTAAACATCACCTGGGCTGGCTGCAGGTGCTATAGAGCACCTCACTTTAGCTGATCTCTGCAATACAGGTGTTTCTCATGCTCATGTGGGTGGTTCTATGGAACTGGTAAATGGGGTGGGAGCAGAGAACACAGCTTGGGGTCCACTGGTGGAGGGCAGCACGTGCTCACTTCTCACCTCTTCTCAATGAGCTCCTCCCTGCCAACAAACCTCTGTGGCAGCTGATGGATTCGCACGAGAAGAAAATTACCTGTACAGTACTGGCAAACTCACAGTGGGGCTCCATCGATTGTGATTAGCCACTGCTGTCCTACAAGTGACACATCTGTGGGATGCAGAAGTGCTGGTGTTTGATTCCAAAAAGATTTCTGTCAGGAACCTGCAGGTGGTGCTGCAGCTCGTGAAATGTGACTGACTTGGTCTTGCAACCTGTTTCCTAGGTTTGGGTTTGTGGACTTCAGCTCTGCAGAAGATGCCAAAGCAGCTAAGGAAGCCATGGAAGATGGAGAGATAGATGGAAACAAAGTGATCCTTGATTTTGCTAAGCCAAAGGGTGACTTCCAGCGTGGCGGTGGATTTGGTGGGCGTGGTGGCAGAGGAGGTGGCCGAGGAGGAAGAGGTGGATTTGGTGGCAGAGGTGGTGGCAGAGGTGGATTTGGAGGTAAGAGGAAGCCAGTGCTGCTGTTTGGAGGGGATGTGCTCCAAAATGAACCCAAAGCCATTCTTGGGGTTATGGTGTAGAGCTACTAGGGAATATTGAATGTGAATTTATTTTCTGTCCTGTGCCAGGATGGTTTTGGAAGGGCAGTGGTATAGATATACCACTGCAATATATTTGTGTGCATTTAATATAAATACTGTAGTGGTAACTCTGCTTTTTGCAATAATTTTCTTTCTAGGTAGAGGAGGAGGTAGCTTCCGAGGAGGCAGAGGAGGAGGTGGAGATCACAAGCCGCAAGGGAAGAAGATCAAGTTTGAATAAACTTCCCCTTTCCTTTCCCCTTTCCTGCTCTCCGAGACTATCTGAAAGGACTCCGGGGGTTTTTATTCTCCTTTGATCTTGGCGGAGCCTTCGGAGGACATTCCAAGAAGCGAAGCAGTACTGTGAGCCACTTGGAAGATAAAATTCTCATTTCAAGGAAGAGAGGGCAAGCCATTTTGACAGCTTGCCTGTTCAAACGAACTTTTTAAAACAAAGAGTGATAGATGTGGGAATTTACTCCTTGTCTGTGAGTTGTCTTGAATTTATAATGTTTTACCCATGTAAAAAAAAATTTTTTTTTCCTATAAACTTCTGTAGCATTTTTGCTGTAAAAATGCAGAATGTTTTATCATTTGTGCTTTAGCACCCTGTCTTGGACAGATTAAAGGACCTAAACTGGTTCGTGTTACTTCTGTGCCACTAAATGAAGCCAGGCTGTGAGAAACAGGCAGTCTGTAGCCTTCCCTCTTTTGGGTTAAGGTCATTGGTGTCACAGCAGCAGCTTCTGTCCTGCTCTGCTCCAGCAGTGTATGCATGCTGTTAGCAGGAAGTAGGGGAAAGGATTATGATGGCCAAGGTAAGCTCTGTAACCACCTTTTTTTTTTTAACTGAAGATGCTGTGATGGTGCTTGCTAGCCAGTTGCTTTTCTACTTTCTTTTTAAACAAAGTAAATCAGATCTTGTACTAAGGCCCTGCAGTTCAGTTGCTCTCTCCTACAAGTATTTTCTCTTGTGCTTCATTTCAAATTGTCTCTTCTTGCCCCTAAGTGTGAGCAGGAGTTTGGGCTGAGTGGCTGCCTTGTAACCAAATTCAGGCCTCCTTTGCTTCCTCATGCCAAGTTCTGCAGTCTGGGGATGAAGGGCCTCAGTCCTGTGGCATGGTCACTGGCTGGTTTTTCTAGCCAGGACAGCGTGCTGCCCTGCAGTGGCAGCTGTTAAGTTTTACATGGTTTTCCCAGAGTGCTGGTTGCAGAAAACAAGCCCAGAAAGCAGGGCTGTGTACCTGAGCCTTCCTGGGCATGAGGTCCCTTGATGTCCTCTACTCCTGCCCTGCTGAAAGATCCTGCCCTGGCATTTGGTCCGTGCCAGCTCCAGACGTGGTCAGCCTGTTCCACCCTCCTGGCACACAGCCACTGCTGTGACCTTCCCTGCCCTGTGCAGCCGCTCATGCTGCTGTGGCCATTTCCCTCTGGCTTCCCAACATCGAGCCGTGCCAAAGGCCATTCCCTGTGGTCAAAACTAACCCAGTGGAGTCTGGGGTCGTTTCAGCTGGAGAGCCGTGCGGTTTGTGTGCCGTGTGTCATCCCCCCGCCCACCCCTTGCCCAGTCTCTCCCGGCCCTTCGCCAGCGGCCATTTTGGAGCCGCACCCGCGCCCCGGCGGCAAATGGTCGGAGGGGCGGGCGCGGCCGCCAGGGGGCAGCACCGGCCCGCGCTCCGCTTCCTTCCCGCCCTGCGTGAGGAGGGGGCAGCTCTGAGGGCGCTGCCGGGGAGCCCCGGCCGGAGCCGCCTCCACACGGCACATGGGCCCTGCTCCCACCGCCGGACACGTGGCACACGGCGGCATGTGACAGCGTGGGGTCCCACTGGAGAGAGAATGGGCAGGAGTGTCCATGAGTGCCTCCACTGAGCACTTGTGTTTTGTCCGTGTGTATTAAATTTTTGGTGCCCTGGGGAAGCCAGGCCCAGTGAGATGGCCCAGCCTGCCAATACAGTGTGTCCTGGTCCCCTTTGCTGACCTCTCTACTCCTCAGCACCGGGAGTGTCCGAGCTGGGTGCCAGCTCTGGAAACAGCCCCTCAGTGCCCAGATACCAGGGTGGCACCCACGAGTTCACCTGTGGCTTTCCTCCTCTTCACCCCAGCCAGGTTTGAGCCTCATGACCAGGGGCTGTGTTACCCCATGGTGCTGCTTGGGCTGTGGAAGTGAGCATGGTCCTGCTGTGGGGAGGGTAGCAGGGACAGGAGTGCCCATCTCCTTCTGCACAAGGAGAGAGTGCTCAACAAAGCCAGTGAGTTCCCAGCCCTGCTGAGGTGGCTTTTGCCACAGAGGTTGACATGAGAAGCTCCTCCCTGCAGGGCACCAGGAGGATCTGAAGTTTAATTTGACATGAAGGTGGAGGAGTACATGAAAGAGAAAAAATACCCACCAGCCTGGTTACCGTGCCTGGCTCCACAAGCAAGCTGTGCCAAAAACTGGAACAGGGCAGCTTCAGTCCCCAGTTGCCCATTCCAAGAAGTCAGGTTTGTCAGTGTAGCACTTTGCCAGATTTTGTTCCCAGCAGAAACTCACTAGTAATGACATGAGGTCAAGGCTTGTAGGATTTTTTTATTCTTCTTTTAACCTTTATTTAGAAACTAGAATATTTACCAAACTCTACAAGGTTTCTCTGTACAGGTCCCACCAGATGAAGAACACTGAGAGATGTCTGCACACAGCCCTGGCTCACCATACACATTGCTACAGAGAGCAAGAGCTGACCCTGCATCCAGGATAAATGTACAGCCTAAAGTACTGTACTTGACATAAATTATGGAGGTATCAATTTGGAAAGTGTTTCTGAACTCACTCCTGTTTGAAGGAGGGAGAGGAGGGGAAAAGGAAAGAGTTGTGTGCCGCCTAAGCCCAGTGGGTACCAAAAATGCCCTCAGGACTCTGCTGAGGGACCTGGTGCATTGTACATCCAGTTTCACAGTATCACCACCAGCTGAGCCCTGGGCAGCACTGGCTCTTTCTCTTCCTTCTCTTCAAATCTGCATCTCATCTAAACAGGACCATTTTAAGAGTGGTGTGGCTTGGCATGTGGGTGCCATTTTTGACTGGTTTATGCTCTTTTAGATTTGTTTTCTGACCTGGGAAATGTACTTGGAGTAAATGAAACAGGCCTGTTTCCAAAACGCATTAGGAAAATAAGAGAAAGGGAAAAAAAAAAGGCACTGCACAGGGGGACCTCTGAGGTAGTAAAATATTTTACCTTTCAATGTCTGGCACCAGAGAGGGAGAGAGAGTAAGGGCGTCTGTGCTCGTGTTTTGCTGTGCGTGGTCAGGGCCATGCATGTGGCTGTGTGTCCAGCCCCTGCAGGGACACCTGGGCATGCCAGCCCTACACACAGGGACATCTGTGCGTGTAGAGCCTGTGCCTGGGAGCACGTGTGTGAGCATGTGTGGCTTTGCACATTCCTGTGGCCTTTGCTCATGCCTGCAGTCAGTGGCTGGAGAGCATCCGTGGTCCTTGTGTGGCCACATGTCTCTGTGTTGGGTAATTTCCACCAAAGCAACCAGCCCAGGGCTCCCCTTGAGAGCTCGTGGCCCTTGCAGCCCGAAGAAAAAAGGCAATGTCTTGTGACCCCATTTCCTGTCATGCTCCAATCTCAGCCTGTAGAATAAATACTGCAACAACCCTGAGAGGAGCAGACTTGTGAAACACCAGCTTTTCTTCACTTTGTCCCTTTGAACCCTGCTTCTCATGTCAGAGCAGAGCCAATTTCTCCAGCCTACCCTGGAGCATCACAGTTGCTGACAAACCAGGGCTGAGCCCAAAGCAGCCACACACAGAGCCTTTGGGGCTATTCTTCCCCTGCAAGGCAAAGCCATGAAAGCAGCTGGGCAGCACGGAGAGGGTCTCCCACAGCACCCCCTGGGATGCCCAGGAAGTTGGGTCCCAGAAGTGACACATGACCCCCTGGGGAACTCCAAGGGGGATCACCGCTTTTCTCCGCCTCTTCCTTGGCCACAGGCAAGGGCAGCTGGCCTAGTCTCTTTCCTGCCAGAAGGAACAAATCCCTGAGGAATTTCAGCTGGGTGCATTCCTCTGAGGACACATGCAGTAAGGCTGCAGAGGGGCTGGGGAGCCAGGCACAGCCCAGGCTGGTGCTGGGAGCCACCATTGCCTGGGACACTCTGACAGGGACAAGGACCCCAGGTCCCCAGCTGCCAGGCTGAAACCCTAACGGGGACTCAGGGCTGTTGAGGGCCAGCCTCGGAGAAGAGCCCCTTTCCCCAGCTGCATATGGGGACACACAGGACTTTGGTGGGGTGAACCCAATGCACACAGGGTCAATGTTACCAAGACCTTACATAGAGGAGAAATTTGAGATAACAAAATCCCATGATTTTTGAGTCCGGGGTGGTTGATGCTCTTGTAATTGGCTGAACTCCCTTGGAGCAGCTTCCCTGGATAGCCAGACCCTGAACATCTCCAAAAAATGCCAGTGCCGCATCCCTCCCTGCCTTCCTCCACTTCTCCACTCATCATGCTGCTGTGGAGGAGGTACCTAAAGCAGAGCACAAACCTCTTTGCCCTCTCTCCATTTTGTGCTAGACTTGTCATGTTTTGTTGGTTTTTTTCTCTTTTTCAGCAACCCCCAACCCAGCTGGAGATACGTGAACCACAATACAGTACAGGAACAAACCCTGCCCGTGAGTGCAGTGTCTCTGCCCCCCTCACCCTGGAGGGCATTGCCCCTGAAGGATTTGTGTGCCCCAGCGGAGGCTCACCCCACCCCAGAGCAGGGATCGGTTGTCCCAGCTCCTGCAGTCCCAGCTCTCCAGAGAGACTGAGCTAAAGGACATTGAGTTTTCTTGAGCATGTCAAGTTACTGTGGACCAAGTCCCACATCTGGAGCAACTCTGGAGGCAGCAGTTTATGAACCACCAACATACTCCGGTAAAAACATGGCTCCTTGTTCATCTTGCTGTTCTTGTTTTTCACAATACCAAAAGTCTTGAAGCCCTCGTGCCCAACAGGTGACACTTTAAGGACCTCCAAGCACATCCCTAGGAAGACATCATCGATGGGGTACAGCTCCAGTGTCTCTGAGGCCTTATGCAGCCTCTTGGCCAGAGCTCCATCCATGATGAAGCCCCCACCCCCTGCGTAGGGTGGGTAGATGTTTTTGTTGTAGAGGGCACTGGGGATGTAGTACTTGTTCTCCTTCTTACGGATTGGCCTGGCCCTGTGGAGGACATCCCCCACAAAGAGGTCCTCTCCCTCCTTCTTATCCTCCAGGAACTCCAGGATATTGCTGGGACTCACAAACACATCGTCGTCGCCTTTGAAGATGAAGTGGACGTTGTCACAGTAGATGTCGACCCACTTCAGGAAATGGACCTCTTTGAGGGTGAGGTTGAAGAAGCTGTCCAGGAAATCCCACTGCAAGATGTCCCCATAGATGTGGTTCTCATAATCTAGCAGTTTCTGGTGGTTGGCTCTCTCCTCCTCCTTGGAGGCGGTGCCCAGCAAGAACAGCGTCCTGATCCTTTTGCCCTCCACCTCCTTCTCTTGGCCCCAGGTCCTGCGGATGGCCTCGCGGCGGTCGTGCTGTGTGATGATGGACTTGACCACGATGAGCAGGTAGACATCCCCGCTGCACTTCTCTGGGTGGTTGATCAGCATGGGGAAGTAGCGGCAGTGCCGATAGAGCAGGAACTGCTTGAAGTTGGGCTCCAGCCCTTTGAACCAATCTACCTTGCTGAAGTTCTGGTTGGCTGAGCAGTTGGTAGTGGTGACATCCCAGGATTTTGTTTGCTTTGCCGTCACGCTCTCCTCCTTCACAGGAGCTTTCTCCTTCTTGGTCTTCCAGAAACTGTTGCTGATGGAGAAGGCGTTGTCTCTCTTCTGTGATTTCAAGGGCTCTGAAGGGGGCAGTTCTTTCTGCTGCTGGCCCTGCATGAACTGGTTCGGGGCCATTCCACGCTGCAGCACCGTTACTGTAATGATCAGCAAGAAGGAGAGGCAAACTGTTTTGTAGATGGTCTTCTTCCTAAAGGGAAGAGACAAGGGTTAAGGAGAAGAATATACAGGCTCAAAGAGGCTTGTCTGCAAAAGCACTTTCTTGAGAAGTCATGGGATGCTCATAATCTGTGTTCCATCACCTTTTGAGGAGTAAAAACCTTGTGGGAAGAGCTGCAGGACACCTCAATGCATACTCTTCCCAGCTGTATCCTGCTTGTGAGGTGGCTTTGGGGCCACACTTAACTGTAGGGACAGGCACAAGGTATGTGGGGTGATTGCAGTGTCCTCTGGTAACCCCAGTACGAAGATCGGGGAGGGTTCACAGAAGAAATGAAAATGGGCTGAGAGAGAGAGAAGTCAGGGTGAGAGTTTCAGCAAGGCAGCTGTTTCAGGAGAAAATCCCAAGAGAAACTGCTGTTTCAGCCATCTGAAAATTGTAGTTTAGGACAAGAGCAGGAGGGAATTATCTTTTCCATAAAAGCCTTAGCTGCAAGACAGACATACTGTCCATGGCCTAGAATGGCATCACAGGTTACACAGCACTGAGAAACCAGAGCTGGGAAGACCATAAGAGTCAACAGGAAACTAGCATTGCTGTTTAATTTCAAAATGGCACATCAGGACGAAAAAAGAAAGCCATTTGAGTAAAATTTCATGGTTCAGTGGGAAAAAGACATCCCTAACCCTACAACCACCTTGGGAACCAGTATTTCTGGGGGCACTCCTGGGCATTTGGGCAGCTCTTGGGTCCCATTGCTTCCTTTGTGGTGATAAGGAGCAGCGGATGGAGGGCAGATTGGGTGGGCAGATTTTCCCAGCCTGTGACAATCCAGGTGTCTGCATGTCCAAGGTGTGCAGGGCATGAGTAGATCAAACCCAGTTCTTCCTGGGGCCATCCTGCTGCTCTCCTCTGCTGCAGACCTATAGCCCTGGGAAGCTGCTGGCTCAGGGACAAACCCTGCATGGAGTTCATGGGGAGCTTAAGCAGGATCCTCCTGAGGTCCTTGGGACTGCAGGAAGGCTGGACTTGGAGATTATTGATGCACAGTTCCTCCCCAGCCAGCTTTTCCATTCAGCTAAAGGTGGGTTTCTCATCCCACTGGCTCAGAGGAGGGGAACTGCTCTCTCTGCTCAGCTGTACAAAGTAGCTCCTGAGCACTCAGCTTCTCTCCACAGCTTGCACACTGCACCAGCTTCCTCCTGCCTCAGCCCTGTGTGTTCCAGCTGCCTTGGGCCATCTCCCTGGGGCAGATGAGCTCCTTGTCTCTACTCCCAAAAGCTTCCCAAGGGCAGCCCCATCTCTGTCTGCTCTGACACAAGGTGCTTGGCAGTCCCTGAACACCCTTTTCCTGCCACTGCATTGTGGAGCTGATGGAGACAGATATGGCACTGGTCTTGGGATGCCCCTGTGCCTGTCCTCTTCATGTCAGAAGCACATCCCAGCCTGAGTGACACCCACTGGGGAGAGCCCTCAGCCCCCTCTCCTGTCAGAGCCAGAAAAATCCAGAATCATCTCTAGCAGGCAGATGGCACCTTCACTTCAGGAGAAGGAGCTTGGGGCTGCAATCTGAAACATTTAACCCAAGTATTTTCCAGATAGACAAAAAAATCCCTAAAAGCCGCAAAACTCTCCTAGACTGGATTGTGATCAGTACCACCATGAAGCTGCTGGAGTTTTCCTCAGGCTGCACCAAAACACCTATGGGACACCCCATAGGTGATCAGACTCCCCAGGACAGGAGACAACACTGTGCTAGGGGATTCCACTCACCCTGAAATGCAGAAATCCCAGAAGGGAACCAGGAGCTTGCAGGACCTCCTGTCTCTGGCTTCGCTCTGAAGCACAAAGAACTTTTGAGCTCGAAGTTGTCGTGGGAAAACTGTGATCACTAGTGTGGACTGTGGGAGCCAGCGTGGAAATAAGTAATTAAGGATAAATGGATAGATATTCCTCATCCGGTTTTGTATGTGGCCACTCATCTGAGACTGATGAGGGAGCAGTTCTGATTAGATCTCACCATTCCCTTAACCCACTCCAGCCCTGCCTGCACAGCTCTGAGCTTATTCTTACAAACCCTTCAGTTCTAATACAACTTTACTCCAAGCACAGCCAAGCAATGCTTAAAACCTCTCATCCATACCCGGCAAGAAAATGCTGCAGAATTTCTGCTGCAGAAATAACCCCTGTCACCCTGTATAGTAATTTTATTTGCATCAATCCCATCCCATCCTGTCCTGTCCCACCACATTCTTACACTCCCCACCATCCAAGGACAACAAGTGATAAAAGACTCAGCCTGAAGGATGGTCAAAAGTTACCCAGAAGCCAAAGGACAAGGAACTACTGATACAAATTTTAACAATTTGCATAGGTAGGGCCGTCACTATCTGACACAGATGGTCCCAGCCTTGGCAGACTCTGCCTGACAGTGTATGGATGCACTGACGCCCATTACTCTCCTTGGACAGAAGGTTCTGACCCAGGGCTGAGGGGACAACTCCAGCTTTTATTAAAAGGTGGAGTGTTAAGTGGCCTGGGTATGTTTATAGGTGAGGTGTTGCACAACAGCACAGAAATTTATTCCTCCTTCCTTCAGTGCACCCTGTTTCCTAGTTCTCACCAGTGCAATTCCTTCTTTGTTACAAGAACCTATTTGGGATTTTTCTTACTGGTCTGACTGCAAACCACAGGGTCCCACCAGGTCCAGCAGGAACCAGGAGACCCACAGCCACCTCTGCCCTGCAGAAACCCTGTCCCTGCACTGCCAGGAACGCGGCGGGGACTGGGAGGACCCTGAGCCACAACCGCAGGCAATTCCCATATCAAACCAAGGATTAGGGGGGGCTGCCATCGGTGCCAGTCAGATCTGTCTGCCCCAGTTGCTGGTGTTGGTGCCATCAAGAGAGCTTTGAAAAGGTCTTAACACGCTCCTTCTCTTCCCTTTTATCCAGCAAGGAAACTTCAAAAGCCTCCCTGTGAGGTGGCTTTGCCACCAGGCAGTTAAATATAAACTCTAAATTAGAGGTGGGCAGTACCCCTTTCAGGTGTTGATGCTCGAGGGCAGATGAGGCCCCGGGAGACAGGGGCTCCCTATCCCTATCCCTATCCCTATCCCTATCCCTATCCCTATCCCTATCCCTATCCCTATCCCTATCCCTATCCCTATCCCATTCACTTCGGATTCGCGTGAAAACCTTTTGGATCCGCCAGCGCTATATATTTATGTGATAGGGACTTTTGCTGGCCCCTCAGTTAGACCCAGTCACTGGAGGCACCGCCAGTACAGAGTCCTGTCTGTTGGCAGCGCCAAGGATTTGGAGAGGGGATCTTATAAAGGGGCAGATGCTGGGCAGGAAGAACCCAAATGTCCCCAGAAGCAGCCTGTGCAATAGCTGGGGGCAAGCACCAAGCGGGGCCGCAGCTCGCCATGCGGGTGCCCGGACATGCGTCCCCTCCTCATAAAAGTCTGGTTTAAATACAAGACCGTAAAACCACGCTTCTGGGGAAGGGGCAAGAGCCGAAACCCCGAGTACTGCCCTGGACGAGGACATCTGCCCCCAGGCTGGCGTTATCGTGGGACGGGACCCCACCGGGCAGGGCTGGAGGCCCTGCTGCCCCCGGCCCCTCCACACAAACCAGCTCTTCTCGGGGAAAAGCTGGGAAAGGCATCCCCAGGGATTGGGGGGCACCAACCGGCCGCCCCTGCCCGTTGCCCCGGTCCTGCCTCCCGCCGGGCCGGAGCTCCGGTGCCCTGGGATGGAGAGAAATTCGCGTCGGGAGCGGACCCGCAGGGAACCTTCTCCGGGGTACCGCGGCCAGCGAGACCCGGCCTGGGAGCCCCGCGGAGCCGCGGCGGTCGCTCCAGGGATGGGGACAGACGGACAGACGGACAAATGACACACTCCGCTCTTAGTCGCTTCCGCATGCCCACCGTCCCCACCAGAGCTGTCCTTCCCCGGCCGGCCACCCCCGGGGCGACGAGAGAGAGGGACCCGGTGGGGAGGGACCCTCGCAGTCCCCCGGCTCCGGGCAGCGCCGGGACGGCAGCGCCGGGCAGCGGGAGCGGAGGGCACGGAACGGCGGAGCCAGGGATACCGGGACTCGGTGCGGGAGCGGCGCAGCAGCGGGGCTCGGGCTCCGCGCTCCCCGGAGATCACTCACCACTGGAACATGCTGGGAGTGGGACGGGGCGGCCGCTCCGCTGCTGGCCGGGCTGCCCGCGGTCCGGGCGCTTCTCTATGCACTCTTCCTCCTCCTCCTCCTCTTCTTTTTTCTTACTTTTTTTTTTTTTTTTCCCCTACTTTTTCTCTTTTCCCTCCCCTCTCTCTCCGAGGTGGAGCCTAGAGATGGATGGCAGAGCAGGTAGGTTAACTCTTGCCCTGCCCCTCTGTCCCGTCGCCCCCGCCCGCCCCCGCAGGCAGACAGACAGACAGACAGACACCTCCCCAGTGCTCCCAGGACAAGGAGTTTAAGGGTGACACCCCACACGTCCCCCTGAGGACCCTCCCCGCTGCTGATGGCACTCTCACCAGGATCTGGGGCGTCCTAGCCCGGCTCCCGGTGTACTGTGCCCTCTCTGGGGTGCATTAGCTCTGCCCCGGAGTCTTTAATGCGCCTCCCGGGACACCCACCTCTCCTGGGACCCACCCTTCCCCATTCGACCCACATCTCACTCTAGGTCCACGCCTTGTCAAGGGCCAATACTCTGTCCAGGACTCCAGTCTCACCCAGGCATCCATGCTCTGCCCAGCCCTCACACATTTCCTAGGAACCACAGCACACCTGGGCGTGTAGGGAGTTGACAGGGAGTTGCTGCAGCAGGAAGATTCCTGCTCAGCATACTGGGACCTCTCATGGGTCAAATTTCCAACAGCATCACAGCCAGGTGAGGGGTCCTTTCAAACTGTTCCTTCAGCCCTTGTTCAGATGCACTTTCACCAGCATTCCTGCTAGAGTCGAATCAGTATGGGACACCCCACTGCCCATTAAGAAGCAGATTAAAGACCTTATTTTCCTTTTAAATGTAACATTTCAGTTGCAGGTGTTTTTCAGCCATAAAAATCAGTCCTTGTGATTTCTGATATCTCCCTTTTTTGTCACCCTCCCAATCCCACCAGCTGCTCATGTTTGCCATGAAGCCAGGCTGGGAAGTCTGCAGGAAATTTGCAATATTTCCTTTCCTGTCCAGCAGAGATATCCCAGCCCCTTTCTGAACAGTTCCTCTGCATTTTTCATGATGAGGGTCAGGGTCTCCTACAGCTCTCACAACCCCCTGGACACACTGAGCTTCTTATGGGAAAGGCTCTTCTTTCAAAGACTGGACATGTAGAGGGACCCACAACCTCTGCTACTGAAACAGCACCAAGAAAAATCCACGTCCAATTCAGTTTTGGGAGGAAGATTGCGCTGCTTTCTCCAGATCTCTTTCTCTCTCCTTATCTCAGCTTATCGCTTTCCCAGGTGCCCTGCAGCTCTGTGTCCTGGGGCCTGTGAAAGCTCCCCAGGAAACATTGCCCAAACAGGCTGCACCAGCTCTACAGCATCCCATGTCCTTATCATCACCAAAAGTCCATACATACCTTTCCTGATTCCTTTTTAGCCTGTTCCCAGTGCCTATAGGAAAAATTGTATTTGTTGCATTCATGGCCCCAAGAAAACCATGGCCATGAGATTCACTGAGCATCAGCTTGACCAGAACAGGCTGTGAGAAGGACCCTCCTCATCCCTGTAGCACAAGGGATGGTTTGGTGCATGCCAGCCCTTGGCTGGGAATTCACCCCGCTCTGCAAGGAGGGGCTCACAGTGGAGGAGGACCCCACTGGAGGATGGCCCTTGCACAAAGAGATGTGAACAGGAAAGCCCTGAGAGCACAACAACCATTTCACCCCTGCAATTTGCCCTGGGACCATGATGTGGACAGGGAGGGCAGCATCCACTCGTGGGGAGCTGCAGGAAATCCCAAACCACAGCCTGGGGTGACTGCTGCCCCCCTGGGCACCCTGTGCTGTGGGTGTGCTGCAGTCTCCCAGGGCGCTGTGGATGCCCCAGCAGCAGCACATCCAGCCCGTGCTGCAGCCTGCAGGCTGTGCTGTGCTGCTCCAGCATGGAAGGGGCACTGCTGCAGGGTGAGGAGGGCTCCTGGCAGCCTGGGGCAGGGAGCGGTGCCAGCCCTGTGTCCCGCCTCTCCAACGGCTGCCTCCGTGCAGGAAAGCTGTAGGGCTGCAAGCACAGCACTTCCCGGATGACTCCATGCTGCTGTGCAGGGTTTTGGTTCAAATAACCCCCTACTTCCCGCTGTGAGGGAAAAAGATGCCCATCCCACTGCATGGGTGTGAGGGCTGCACAAAGCTTTACCTCTGATAAACATTAAAGGCTCAAATCCTGACAGGTCTTGGGCTTCTGATGCCTGGGATAAACACAGAACCGGGCATCCTTGGCACCACCAGCTCCTGTTTCAAGGATGAACCCAAAAATGAAGCAGAATTTTTTATGATTTTTTTCATCATTACATAGAAAAGTTTAGGATGGAACCAAGTTTTCAGCTCTTTAGATTCACCCTGGGAAAGCAGAAAAGCAGCAGGAAGAACAAAATCCAACTAAAAGGATATTTCTTTTAAAAAGTCTTACTCCACACACATTCCCTTCATCTCTTTCCAGCACCCAGCAAGAACAGGTTTCACATGAGCAGCTACAACCACTCTGCTGAGAATGAAACAGGAAAAAGAGAAACCTGAATATTTTTATTCACCCCAGCAGACTCAGCCAGCAGCATTCATGCCCAGCCCTGCCTTCAGCAAAGCAGCTGAACCTGTAGCCTTGCCCCTCCTCTGCAGCACCCATCATCTGTATTTCTTAGGTCTCAGCCATTAGACTGAAATTTGGAGGCACTAGGTGCCTTTTTGGCACAGTGGGCAGAGCTGCAGATTTCTGGATTAGTGCTCTTGGGTGGCAGGTGCTGCTTGAACACGCAAAAGCCGAGTTCCTCTTCCTTGCACAACACCAGTGACATTTGAGGTGTGCCAGGCCACTGCAGCCCTGGGAGAGCTGGCAGGGCACCTGTGAGGAGCAGCACTTGGACACGCTGGGTGCACTGGATGAGGATGTAGAGGGGAAGGCAATGCATGGATCTTCCTGGGTGACACCCGAGTGACAGCCAGGGTGACACCAGCTCCTGCTGGCAGCAGCCATCTCCACATCTGATGGCTCCTGTGACCCATTTGGAGAGAGCCAGCCCCAGTGCTACACACTCACTCCCCACCCAAGCATTATCCCAGCTGGTGGCACTCCAGAGATGGGGAGGGGTGACCTGTAGGGACAACAAGGCTTTGGAGCTGGCATCAAACAGGGCTCCAGGACATTGTCTGGGTTAAGGGAAAGGACAAGGACTGGGGTGATACCCAAGTGGCTTATTTAGATGTTCTCAAAGCTAACCACAATGGGGTTTTTTTTGTTTCAAGAATCCTCTTTCAATTTCAAAGTGGACCTGAACTAAAATGTTTTATTTTAAAAAATAGTACAAAGAAATAACTGAGCTTTTTTTATTAAGTTTATGTAATCCCAGAAGACTGGCTAGTGGCAGATTGACCTAGCCAGTGTTTTCCCACTGATGGTTTGGAATTTGTTTCACTGGGGAAAGCTGCACTGGTTTCTTTGATATGGGTTTTTTTGTGTGTGTGTGTGAGTGTTGTTTTCTGATTTATTTTCATTCCAGCAAATTATACATACACAGAAAAAAACTCTCACTTCTTCTTCCAGGAATTCTCACACCTCCTGACCACTTGTGCCAACACTGTGGTCCCTGGGCTGGGTTTACCACACAAGCCAAGGTCCCGTTGCCCTGTGGAGACACACAGACCAGCCCTCTCTTCCCCAGACCTCTGAGTGCCTGGAGCAGCACCAAGGGCTCAGCCTGACCCGAGAGCAGCTGCACAGAGTGGTCACACTTTTAGGTTTTTCTTTGTTAAACCACTCACCTGTGGTGTACCCTGGAGCAGGGAAGGAGGTCAAGGCTGCAATTTGTTTGGCTGAGCCAGACTCGCACCACATCAAGACTTTGCGCACACTCAGGAGCAAACATCCTGGATGTGATAGGACAGGGAATGTTCCTTTCTCCTTCCATGTTTGTTTTATAAGCACCTTTCATGATGCTGTGGTAAAGAGCAGCCCTGTGAGACTCGCCCATCATTGTGGCTCTCACATGGAGTGCTGGGAGCTGGGAGCGGGACCGGCTCTGCCTCAGTCCCAGGAAGGTTCCCCAGGCAGTTGGGATTAATTATTTACCTGATTTATTGCTGCATCTTGGAAGGTGGAGCAGACGTCACGGGCTGACCAGTCTGACGTGGGACACTGGGAAAGACATCCACCCCCACAGAAAGCTCCCTCTGCTTGCCCATGCTAACAGAGCCATAAACCAGACCCCAGGCAGGGTGAGTTATTTTACTCATTAACCCCAGTGCCCCGTGGCTGTTTCCATCCCAGTGCCTCTGTCAGAGCAGGACCATGCTGGCACCCAGGATGCAGGAGGAGGTTTTATGCCTTCCCACAGCCAACTGCTCCATCCCACTCCATTGGCCTCAGCATCTCACACACTGAAACACTGAGGGCTGCAGAAACACCTTGAGCCACAGATGAAAGCCACACCTTCTGTTCTGCCTGGAATCAAACACTCTGGGATTTGCATGATTTCTTCCAAAAAGAGGGGAAGAGTGTAAGCTGCTTTGCAGGGTGATGGCTGGGCCAGCCCCCGTGCTCTGGGGTCCCCAGGCTGCTGTTGCCCTTTGCAGACCCAACTGTGGGATGCAGCTGGGGCTGGTGGAAGTGCTCTCCTGGTCACTGTGCCAGGAGCCACAGGAGCGGGGCAGAGGGAAGCACTCTGCAAACCTGGGTGAGCAAATCCCAAACCCAGACCCACCCAAGAGTTTCTGCCCTTGGGCTGCCCCTTTCTCATTTTCCCCAGTGAAAAGGCCCCCTCCAGCCTCAGGGCTGCTGCCCAGTGAGGATGCTGCCTTCTCTTCCCACGGGATTTAAACCTCTGGCACACCTGGCTGTCCTGGGAGCCCTGTGTGGCTGTGCTGTTGCTTTAAAGCAGCAGCTGGATCCAGCTGTGACTGCGAGTAACCCTCACCGCAGCCTTGCCCAGGCCCTTTATGCATTTTCCAGTGGTTCCAGAGGCGCTTGGCGGCAGCCGCAGGGGAAACCGGACTCACTGGCTGCTGGCGAGCAGAATGGGAGGGGAAAGGGAAAACATTTCCCTTCCCAGAGGAGCAGGGGGAGCCCAGAGCTGCAGCTTGGGCAGCAGGCACAGAGGGGGCAGGCTCTGGGGCGTGATGCAAACAGCCTGAGGCTGGGCACAGTGAGCCACAGGCCCTGGCTTTGTCTCTCCCAGCTCAGAGTGACCCAGCGAGAGGTGCTGACCCCAGAGTGCCTCAGTTTCCCTTTTGCGGGAAGCCCCAGGGTCTGGGTTTTTCCTGATAACCTGTGGTAGCATGGCATCCAGGCACTGAAAAAAACAAGCCCATGAGGACATAAGATAGAGAAATCTTAGGGGACGTGAATGTGGGGTTTGAGGTGGGAGACACTCTCATGCTGCCCAAACCCAGTAAGGAAGGAGGAGGATGGGGTGCTTGGCCTTGGGAAGGGAAAGACCTGTCCTGGTGCTGAAAGACAGTCATTTCCATCCTGGACCCTCCAAAGAGGTGGAGAAGAGGAAATCAGGAGTGTTAGGAAAGCAGTGTCATGCCAGCAGTGAAATCAGGAGCCCTGCCTGTAGAGATGCTCCTGCCCATCGCAGGGACCATGGGCCAGTCCTGCCCAGCCCTTGCCACCCTGCCTCTTCTGCCACACCAGCTGTGGGCACAGCCTGAAGGTAAAGCCCTGGCTGGGCATCATCTCATGGAGCCGCTCTCCCAGCTCCTGCCTGGGAAGAGCTGGGCTCCAGGTGCCAGCACAGCCCTGGGAAGCTGTGCTGCCTGGGGACTGGCACGGGCCCAGAAGCCATGAGCTGCAGGGAGACAGGAGACGTGTTTTCCGTTGGGCAGCAGAGCACTCGCGACGTCTCTCATGAGTCAGATGGAAAGGACGGCTCGGGAGTCACCTGAGCCCGGCGGCTGCCTGCCCACGGCCCCTCTCCAGTCCAAGTGGAAAAACATACAGCCCCATCCATGCCTGCTGAGACCCTGAGCTCTGGCCGAGCCCCCTCCTAGGCTGGCAGATGCAGAAATGCTCACATTAGCCTTTTTTGGCCAGATTGGTTTAGGAGAGAGGCAGAGACAACTCAGACGTCCCTGGCTCTGTGGCTCTGCTCAGCATTAATCATCACTCTGCTCTGCTCAGCGCCAAAACCTGGGCTCTGCTACAGCCACTGGTGGATCTGTCTCCAGCAAGAGACGGAGAGAGGGAGAAGGAGGGCATGTGGAGTGCAGACTTCCCCTCTTTGGCTGGGGCTACTGGACTGGAGCCATGGCAAAGCTCCCTGCATGCGCACGAAGGGAGGGCAGCGCCCGCGGTGCCACCCCAGGGCAGGCACCCCCTGGGCACAGGGGATGACCCTTGCATGGGCACTGCTCCCCAGCCCAGCTCAGGGAGCTGGTGGGAGAGGTGACAACAGCAATTTGCTAGCCTGGGAGTAGCTGAGACATAAGAGAGCCCTCTGGAGAGGAGAAGAGAGTCGGCACACCCAGACGCATTCCTGAGGTTTGGTTTCCATGGTGGGATGTTCACCCGACGGTGAAGTCATTCTATGCTGTGAGCTGAGATGGCCAGTGAGTTAATGCATGGATCCAGCTCCTTCCCTGATTCACAGCAGGCGCAGCCACAGCCACAGCCCCTGCCATCCCTTGGGCTGACGGCTCTCACGTGGCTCTGGCATTTCCAGTGGCTCGGTGCAGGGAGGCTCCAGACACCGCTGCTGGGTTGATCCCTGCCTCACCATGGGAAAACAGTTCCTGCACAGGGTGGAGGACAAACCGATGGCTCTCCTGGGTCCTTCCAGCCCATTTGTATCATCACCCTGTGCTCCCCATCGTGGTTTACTTTCCCTTCATCCTCCTGCTGTCACTGGTGACTACAGGACAGAAATGTACCACCCTAAGAGGTCATTCCTGCAGGGCCAAAGCTTTGAGGATCTGCCCAACACTAGAGAGAGGTTGGGAAGGATGGACAACTGGGCATCATGGAAGGAGCAGGATGGAAAGCCCATCAGTGCTTGGGGCGAGGAGGCAGGGGCACTCCCTGGCACAAGCAGCTCGTGGTGCCAACACCAAGCACGGGGGTGCAGAGTTCAGCCACGGGGCTCCACAGATCAACAAACCAGAGGTGTGGTGGGTGAACTAGCCCTGAAATGTCAGCCAGCAAGTTGATAGGATTATTCCCAGCCTCTGGGGTGGTTTTCTGCAGGTCTGCAGGCACAGGGATGTGGCCAGGCTGCCCAGAGCCATCAGCTGCCATTTGATCCCTCTGCTTTGGGCCACGGCTATTTGTGCAAAAGGGAAATATCTCTCTGACTTTTCATCAAAGTTCTACTCCCTCACAGTCCAGTCAGCTAAATCCCCTTAAAAAGCATATCCCTTTAGGATGCATCTCCTGATCAACCACCACTGCAAGGGCCTTTTGCACACCCTCTGCACCACTGGTCCCCTTCTGCTCTCCCCAGCAGATGTGGGCTCCAGGACAGGGGAAAGCTGAACCCCAAGGGTTCTTCTTGCTGGTGTCTTACACGAGCACATGATGCCTCTGGAAGACAGCAGGACATGCCTAATCCTGAGATACATGATGGGGGACCTCTCTGGGTGGTAGCACCACCATGTGCAGAGCTGTTTGCATTTGAGATAAAACCAGACGTTCCCATACACGCTTGCATCTAATCTAAACCAGAAATCCCTCCGTGCTTCTCATCTCACATGCAGCCAGGCACAAAGGTCCTAACTGGACCACCAGGAAGCCACTGTCCCTTTGGGGCTGCCCAGAGCTATGAGCAATGTTGCCTGCTCCAGGAAGTGACAAACCTCCTGGCTCTGCCCCTGCAGGTGACATCCCTGGGGCCCAGGGGCTGATGCTGGGTTGTGTAAGGTGCTGGCACAGCCCGGCAGCCGCCTGGGTGTGTGTCAGGCAGAGCGGGAAGTGCACAGCCAAACTGAGCCAAAGCAAACCGGCACTCCAGGGATGTTTTACACCAGCCAGGATGGAGCCCCAGCCCTGCAAGCCAGTGCTCGGGGCACCAAAATGTGACACGAGACAGTTCCATAGCCCAAGGACCCTAAGGATCTTCCAAGGGCTTTCCCAGCCCTTGCCCAGGCTTTGACTCTCAAGGTCACATCAAAGTCCAGTGATGGATGCAGACAGACCCAGCCTCAACTGCCCCTTCCCGTTCTCATCCCTGACCCCTGGCAGACACCCAGGTGTGGTGCAAGGCTCCTCAATCCCTCCTGAGCCACCACCTCAGCCTCCCTCCTTGCTCGGGCCCTTTGCCCGCACTCCGCGCTAATGAGCTCCATTTCTCCTCCTTTCCCGGGCAGCCGGCCCCTCCTGCGGCAGCTCTGCTGCTCCTCCCGGCTCCCAGCTGCCCTCCGGCCGGGCTGACTCACGCTCGGCGCACACTGGGCCCTTTCAGAGCCCTGGGCCCCGAACACTGGCCCAGTCTTCCCGCGCCGCCGGGCCCGGCTCCGGGCCAAGGGGAGCCATCGCTGCCCTCAGAGAGCGCCTTTCACCGCCGGGAGCCTGAGCGCTGCCCCGGGAGATCGGGGCCAGGATGGGGCACAGGCGGGAGCTCCACCGAAAGGGATGGACACACAGACCGGGTCGCTTTGAGCAACGGCCAGCAGTTAAAAAAAATAAACAGATGTGTTTGAGAAGAAAGAGGTTTACAAGCTTCTAATGTGACCATTCTTGGCTTGGACAGATGAAACCTGTCAGGAATCTTTTCCTCCTTTCTGCCTTGCCCAAACTTCCTCTGACCAACAGCGGGGCTCTGTCTGTGCGGGGATGGGGCCGGAGAAGGGGCTTCTCTGTTCCCAGCTCCCAAACCAGCAGGGGCGTGGGCACTGCCATCCAAACCGCCCCTCACCTGAAAACCGTGCAGGATCCTCCATCTGAGGAGCTGCTGGAAAAGCCACTTGCACGTTCTCAGAGCTGAGGCTGTGCAGAGTGGGCTGGAGCCACTCTGTCTGCAGGGCAGCACCAACCCCTGGGCCCTGCTTGTGCAAGGGGACGTGCTGGCCCTCCCCAGAGTCGTGTGTCAGATGGCCAGGGGTGCTCGAACCTGGGAAAGTCCATGCATGGAGTTGTAGGGGAGGGTGGTGCTCAGGTGTACCCCAAAAGGAGCCTTACCAACCTGCCACAGCCTAACACCAGGGCTTTTCAGCTGCCAGGGCCTCTCCAGCAAGGCGGGCATGCCTCAGGGGACACAGAGAGCAAGGTGAACTCTTGTGACCCTGGGTGACACAGCGGGGATGTGCACAGACACAGCAGCAACCTCTGGGCATGAGACTGCACAAGTATCTTCTGCCTCTTTCCTTCCTGCCTCTTGCTGTATTTTCACCTGCCATTTTCTGCTCAGTTTGCCAGAATGCCCAAAATACCTGACAAAACAGATTCCTCTGTCTGTCCAGGGAGATCACCTTTACCACAGCTCTCAGTGCAGATGGGACAAAGGGGACAAAGGTGTGTCACTCACCCTCACACCGTGGGCAGTGTGGCAGGGTCACCAGTGCAGCTGAAGCTGTGCTGATTTACACCTGTAGAGCAGTAGAGCATTTGGACCTGCACCAAGCTCAGCCCTGGGCTTGGGAACCCTGCAACCCTGCCTGTGCTACATGCAAGAGGCAGCTGAACAGGCTCAAGGGGAATCTCCCCCAGGAGTTTGCTACTGACTGCCTGACAAACCTCTGCTCTTGCCTAGGCATTTCTCCTTGGAGGGTTTGTTTGTCCTCTTCCACAAGTAGGGCCAGAGAGGGGAAATCTCAAAATCTGGGTGGGAGGAATGTGGTAGCTGAAGGGCTGAGATGTGCATCAGAGCCACCCTCCCCTCTGGGCACTCGCCAGGTTTCGGTTGCAGTGAAGTCCCTCTTCAGCTCCTGAAATGAAACTGCAAATGAAACCACCACAAAAAACGAGTGAGTTTTATAAGCCTGGAAAGAGGCATGAGGTTTTGCAAGCTGTGCTCAACCTGTGAAAGGTCATCTGGGAGCTGCACTCGTGGCGGTGTGGGGTGAAGCTGTGTGTGTGGACAGCAGCAGCTGCCCAAGGGGAGGGACGTGTCCTGTGCACGATGCTGTGGTGAGACAGCCCACAGGCTCAAACTGCCTTGGAGCAGAGAGAAGTTCTGCTGCATCAGGCTGCAGAAACCTTTTCCTCTCCTTCTCTCCTCAGTTGTCCTTCCAACATTGCCTGGTTTGGTTAAGGAGGAGGGGGATGGATCCTGTGGACTCCTTAGCACAGCCCAAGGACCCAGCTTTCAGGGAATGGTAGCTGTGCCAGATGTTGTGATGCTGAAGGATGGTGATGGCAGCCACGGGGGACAGCTCATGGATGATGTTTGAATATATACAGAGCCCTGGGATTCCTAGAGCCCAGAGGAACCCCATTTCCCAGGCCTAGTGTTGCTGGAATGGAGGAAGGGCCAGTGAGCATTTCCCACGCCCAAGCCCTGCAGGGGCAGGGCATTGTGTGCTGGGGTCAGCAGGGAAGGAGGGGAGCCCTGCCCCTGCAGGCAGCTCTGTTTTGGGCTGCAATCTGCTCACAGGGCTGACACAAATATCTCCCCTGCTCCTGCTGGCCTTGGGATCACCCATCCAGAGGCAGAGCCGTGGGCCAAGCCATAGCTCTGCCAGCAACATTATCTCCACTGCTTGCAAAGGGAGAACCAACACATTGCACACCCAGGAAACACAGAGATTCTTTTCTCAATAATCTGCGAAAGCAATTGATATATGTGTGGAGGAAGGGGAGAGGCAGAATAACGTATTTATGGAGCTTTATTCGTCACTGGTTCCTGCACGGCCAGGCTGGACAGCTCTAACCTGCTCCAACCTGCTCCTTTGTGGCAGAACACATTGTTTGAGTAAAACCCAATACCAGCAAACTCACTGATGCAACAGAAACCTGACCAGATGCTGCCTACGCAAAACAATGCAACAGGAAAATGTAAAATTCAGGCTCAGAGGGAAAGGAACAGTGCATGAGGAGATGTGTAGCACTGGTATTTTGCACCCCATTAACTGGGGTGGCAGAGCAAATGAAAACCTGGGCTGGGCGTGCACAGCCCCAGCCTTTGGCCTTTGGTGGGGTTGCACGTTCAGTGGATGTGGAGAAAAAGTCAGATCCCACATAACAGCTTTTAGCTGATGTGGGCAGAGCATGGGCTAAGTTTAAGCAGAAGCAGGATCAAAACTGTTTCAATTTCACTGTGAAGTTAATAGTATATAGGAGCTTCCCTCCTGAACCACACCAGTGGGGGAGAAATGAGGCTGTCCAGACAAACACCGTCTATTTCTCACCCTCAGGGTCATGCATGTTAGCTTCAAACTGTGCCTGGAAAAGAAAATAAGAAGAAGCCAGTACTGATCATGTTGACATTTTAAGTCTCCAGACAATCTCAGCAGCCCCCATAAACACAACACTGCTGCTGTTCCCCAGCTGCACCCTCCCTATGCACAGAGCAGTTCTTGCATCCTCACCCTGCCCAAATAATTTCACTTTGCTGCAAGAACACAGGAGACAGCACTAAGGGATCATAGGAATCACCCCTACCACCAAGAAATGGGACCCCCAGGTTAAACAATAAGGATTAAAACAGGACCCTTCCTAAAACTCACCCTCTGCCTTTTTGGGCTGCTGGGCCCCGCAGCCTCCCAGCCCTGCTGCCCACACTCCATGGAGGCTCAGGGGGCAGCCCCACATCTCCCCTGCTTTTCTCTATCAATCTCCCATCTCCCCTGCTTTTCTCTATCAATCTCCCATCTCCCCTGCTTTTCTCTCCCAGTCTCCCATCTCCCCTGCAGCAGCTACAAAGCTCTCTCTTGCTTGAAGGAGTTAAAATAAAGAGACACTTTTAAACGATTACATTTGCATTTGAGACAACGACCCACCACAAAGGTTTTCTTCAACTTCTTTGTGATGTGCAAGTTCTGAAAGTCGGTGTGGTGGTGGTGGTAAAGTTTCCATTCCGGAATCTTTACAGGCACAGCTTCAATTTCATAGTGATTCAGCCTTTACTGCACCAAGCCTATTGTATGACCTTCTCCATGGTTAAGCCCAATACAAACTGATTGGTATATCCACACCTGAACGCTGGTCAAACTCCAGGTTTGAGCTGCTGTAAGAGAATCCTGAATTCAAATAGCTCTAAATAATAACCCAGGCTGAAATGCAGCTGGATTGTTGATTTGGTGCTACTTTAGCAAACCAGAGGTTTTAGCTTCTTTTCTCTCCCCTTCCTTTTGCTTCAGAGCCCAGGGCTGCACAGAAAGCCAGGCACAGCAGCAGCTGTTTGGGGCAGTTACAGATTATGCATCAGTTCATGATGAGACACAGAAGAAAAGGTCTTAGTGATTAAAAAACTGATATCCTGATCCATAGGCTGAAAAGGAGCCTGCAACAGCTCTGGCACAGTCAGGCAGTGACAGCCTCACTTGGAAAAGCTGCTGCAGTAGCTTGAACCTTTCCTGCAGTGGTGAAAAGCAGCAGCTCCCAGTTCAGGATTGATTTCTTCCCTGCTGTCCAGCTGGGGGTTTAAAGGTCCCTGCCAGCAACTCCCTGGAGATGGAGCAGATGATCAAGAGTCTCCTTTCAGGGTTGTATGCCACATCTCAAACACTCCCCAAAAGTGTTCAGAAAAACCCACAGTTTCTACTCTCTAACCAGTTTGTGTCCAGTAACTGGGTGCCAGCCCTGCTGCCACCACCCAGTGCCTCTGGTGCCCAGCTGGGCTCAGAGCAGCTTTTGCCTCTCCTGAGCTGTCCTGTGCCTCCACTCCTCACCTGCTGTGGCCAGTCCCATGCAAAGCACAACAAGAAGAGCCCCCTGCCCTGCCTGGGGCCAGGCCAGAGCTCCTTCTCTCTCGAGCAGCTGCTGTGGGGCTGTGTTTTGGATCTGGGAGCAAAGCAGAGCTGATAAGGCAGGGGTGTTTTAGCTGTTGCTTACACAGCACAAGGCCAGCTCTGTTTCCCGCGCTGCCCCAGCACTGAGCAGCCTGGGGGACACAGGACAATAGGGGGGGACAGAGCACAGAGCCCAGCTGGTCAAAGGGACAGCCCAGACCAGGTGCCAAAGTGCTCAGCAATAAAACCTGGGAGAAAGAAGGAGTTATGATGTCTGTATTCCCAAATAAGAGTCATGCAGGATGGAGTGACTGTTCTGGCTTTCCCAGAATGGCTGAACACCTGCCTGCCCTTGGGAAGCAGGCATGAATTCCTTATTTTGCTTTGCTGGTGCACACAGTTTTTGCTGTACCTATTGAACTACCTTTATCTCAATCCACAGATTTTCTCACCTTTGCCCTTCTGTTGCTTTCCCCCATTGCTCTGGCGAGGGGTAAGCAGATGAGGCTGTGTGGGGCTGAGCTGATCCCCAGGGTTAACTCACCACACACCCCAAAGGTTGAGCTGGTAACACCCCCTCCATCATCTCCCACATGCCTAAGCAAGAACATGTTTCCCCAGGAGCTGATTTTCTAGCAAGGACAGGGTATTCGCAGCACAAACCACACTCATAGCCCAGAGAAAATTAATTCAAGGCAGCACGTGGGTCACACCAGAACCTCTGCCAAGCTGCAGGACCAGTCAGCTCTGCAGAAGATAAGGAAGCTTGAGAGTTTACTTCTCTGCCCAGGACAGCTGTCTGTGTTGGGAGAAAGAAGCAAAATATGCCAGCTCATGTGTCCTGACACTGTCCTGTTCCTACTGCCCAGAAATGTTTGAGTGTCTCAGGAAGACCAAGGTCTCACCTCTGGACAGGTGACACTGCAGGGCTGAGTTGTCCTGAACTTTTCTTACTAGGGAATGGCTTTGCATAAAGTCCTGATGTTAGCAGGTAATGAGAGATTTTAATCAGCCCCAGCACAAAAGGAGGGGAACTCCTGCTAATACCAGAGACTCTAATTTGGAATCTTTTTGGATCAGGTCTGTTTGCAGGAAGAGGCTGTGGCACAGATGAAAGGGGCTGCAACCAGCAAGCACCAAACACCCAGCCAGTTCTCACAGAATTCCAGCTTGAGACAAGCATCTTTCAAAGCCTCCTTTGCCTCTGTAGTGCATGAACATGATCCTGCTCCATGGAATAATTCCCATTGCAGGAAAAAATAAGGCAACCCCCACTTCAAACAAAACAAAAAGAGAGAGGGAAGGAAGCAGAGACAGGAAAGTGCAAGGACACTCTTCAGAGAGGCCACTGCTGCAGGATAAAGGGACAGAATTTAATGAATGTACTGAGGTTCCCTCTGAAACTTACTTTAGGCACCTGAACAAAACTTACCAGCTTTGTGCAGGAGTTTAAACAATCCCCTGCTGCCAGCAAGGAGCAAGTGCTTGTACAAAAGTGGCTGCTTCCTCAGAGCTGCCTGGGGGAAGCTGGGCTGGGTTGAAACACAGGAGATGTTTCCATCTCACTAGGAACAAATAATGAAACAATGAGATGCAGAGCAAGGAAATCTCTTTTTCAGATTGGGCTTGCCAGACACAAATGTGTTAGTGCCACCAGAAAGGTGTCAGATCACCTGGGTTGGTTTTGGTTAAGAAGCCTTGGTCTCTGCCCTGTTTATGGACGTGACCCAGGAGCCAAATCACTCGAGATGAAATTGGTTCTCACTGCTTCTCACTTTCTGGGTGACTTGAGCAGTGACACAATTGCTGACACTGCTTTAATTGCTGTAATTGAGGTTTCAGGGAACCTTAGGAGCCCCAGCATGGTCTGAGATTTGTGGAAGTTTACAGTCCTGCAATGCTGGCATGGAGCTTTTGGTACAGTTAGGGTGGAAATTCTGGCTGTTTCAAACAGCCCAGTTTCCACAGGCCTTGAGAGTGGCAGGGGCTTTATCGAAACAGAACTGTTTTCCTCAAGTCCCAGAGCTGCCACATTCCATTGCCCAGCTGCTCACTTGGATGAGGAAGAAATAGAAAGGAGCCAGTTTCATGGAAAATCATGGTAGGCCACGATCTGCAGAATTAACAAAAAAATGTCATCTGCTTACCAGGAGCCAGTCCCCTACAATACTGCAAATTTGATCCTGGGGAAGGCTGCTGGAGAAAAGAGTAAAAATTTCAGGGAGACTGTGCTGCTTGACAAAGAATTCATTTGGTGCTAATGGTTCTGCTTCTTGCGACAACATGAACCACGCTCCCAAAAGGCAGTGCATGAGCAGCCAGGAACAATAAAGTGATTTGTTCTCAGGAAGGATTCAACCTCTGCCAGCAGGCAGCCGGATCCAGGCGCGGGCTCGGACACAGGCCGGCACACGGCAGCCCAAATGAGGAACTCTATCACTTGGCACACAGCTGCTATTTCCAGCTCTTTCATCCCATCCTCACTCCAGCTCGACTTTTTCACTCTTCAGAGGAGGAGAACTAAATCTGGATCTACAAAGGACAGAATTTTTCCTTGAGATCAGTAGAAGGAGATGTCCTTGAACTCCTAAAATCCCTCTGCAGGTGGTCTGATCCTCAAACGGCCTCAGCATTTGTAGCTGTCAGTTACAGCCCAATGTAAAAGGCACCTTAAACATTTACAGAATAAACCTTATTGTTTCAGGTATTCACTGCTTTTATTTGTCCTGTTTATTTGGTTCCTCAGAAGAATTAGCTCTCAGCATTATTAAAGGAAAAACAAATAAAACGAAGTAACACTTTAAAAGTCTTTTAAGATGAAAGCCAGCAAGGCATATTGAATACCATTTTTGAAATTAAAAGCAGTCCTAGGTCACTCACATGCAGAGTGAACAAAATAATTGACACTCCCAAATCTGTTGCCTTAAAATTATATTAGAATAGCATTTCCCATACTTGAAGATAAGAACAAAACATTAAAGTTGTCACCTGGATTTCTTACTGCTTATGTGAAGCATTCTCGCTTTCACTGCCATCAATTACTGCCCTAGTTTTTGGAAACTTGGACCATATGCCAAGGGCTGCTGACAGAACTTGTACCAAAAGGAGGACATGTTCCAGAAAGTTATTAGATGTCCTAGGGTGTGCCACTGAGCCTGCTGCTCAGAGAGCACCAGGTCCTCAAAAAGTGGAAATTTGGATCATGATGCTGTTACTGAATACAATGTCACCGCAGGGCAGAAAGGAACCTGGAGCTGGGAGGAAATCTGCTTTGAAATGTCGGATCCCAACTCCTGACAAGATGTCAGGCTACAGAATGACAGGTCTGATAACAGTAGGACAATGTTCTACCTTCTGCATTCAGAAGTTGGTTTCTTTTTAAAATCCATTAGCAGCAGATTGCCATAGCTTGGCCACAACAGTCTGGTCTTAGCCTCTTGTGTTTGTCTTGATACATCTTGCTATTTTCCACCTGTCAATAAACTCTCAAGAGTCTCCTCCTTTCACAATTTCTATGGATAGGTTGGGAAAGTGCAGCCCAGCCCAGAGAAGTCCACCTGGCTCAGTCACAGAGGTAATTTGGCACAGGGTTCCCACAGGATCAGTGGAGGTTTGCAAGGCTGTATTATAGAGAAATCCTCTATTATAGAGAAATTATATAGATATAATAGATATCCTGTGTGCTTGCCATGCCCACACCCCTCCTCGGGCTCACAGAGCACAGGAGGTGCCCAGGGTGCCTGGCAGGGCTCACACACTCCTTCCTTACATTCAAGCAAGGAGCACTCCCCAAGCTCTCCCACATTTCCTCTCCTGGGAAAGTGCTTGTTCCAATATTCAGTCAGACTGCAAGCAAGTGTGAGGATGGTCCAAACTGCCAGGAGGTTCTGTCTCAAAGATAAACTCAAGCCCCTAGCTAAAAGTAAGTCTGATACACTTAAACACCTGCAAGGAAGGCAGCATGTTTGGTTTTTGGCTACCATCACACCAAGATGTGCATGAACCCCATGCAGAGCTCCTTATCTCAGCACTGCCATCTCCCCCATGATTTATAAAGATTAGTGAAACTTTGTTTAAAGGGACAACTCAAAGCCAAACCAAACCACTGTCCCTTCCCATCACAGCAATATTTTCCCTTCAGAGAACTTCCTTGCTTGTCCTCCCTTACACACTTAAATTGTACAACAAATAATCCTTCTGACAGCAACCCAGTGTGGCTGGTGGCATCCCACATGCCTGGGCTCTCCTCATGAGAGACCACAAACAATGAGTGGTTCATGGCTGCTTTGCAACACTTCTGAGTAAACACCATTACCTGTGCAGAGGCAGGCCAGGCTGAACTGAAGGCAGCTCAGTTTCCCATCAGATGGAGATAAAAACTGCTGGGGACAGAATTTATCAATAATAAACCAGAATGAAATGTAAAGAAATTCATACAAAAAAGATGTATGACCCCCAAACCAAATATATCAGAAAGAGAAAGAAGGGAAAAAAAAAAAACCTTTAGGAGCATTTTTATTTAGTCATGGAAAGATAGTACAGAATGGGCCCTCTCTGCAAACTTCAGTAGCCTTACAGAGACTCAAATAACATTCTGCATAAAGAAAATCACACTGAATATACAGCAGTTACATCCCAAAGGCATGGTAGCATCACTTGGGACTTTGGTCCCAGTAAAACTTTCCTTGCAGATCCGTGTGTCGTTTGCAATAATTTAATTTGCTCTTTGTGAAAGAAATTACAGCCACTCTGAGTGCAATCACACCCCTCCCACAGGGGCAGCAATTTCCACTGCTCCTGTTATGAATTTCCCAGGAAGGTGTTGAATTTTGCAGCTACCTCTTCATGGCACATGCAAAAGACATCCAGCAACTTTTCAGAGTGAGGTGCTGAATTTGCTATGTGTGTGCTACTGACCTCCATTCAGGGACCTTCCCACCCCAAAGAGTGCAGTTCTATGAACAAAGGCAGAATTGACATTTTTTATTAGCTTCAAATCTCCTGACTGCCATCACAGGGGCTTTTTTGTGAAGACAGAGGAAAGGAGGACATGTTACTTCCTCAGCTTCTCAAATTACTGTTCAGCTGATAACTTATTTCTAAGCACATCCATAGTTTTTCTCAGGTATTTGGAAAATCAGGATTCTCATGCATTAATATAAAAGTAGTCTTGGATTTCAAGCTCCATATTCTCACAGCTAAGAGAACATGGGGAAATATAGAGTTCTGCAATGCAGCAGGCCTGGGCAAGAAACACTCAAGCACACACACTTCAGTTGGTTCCTTTCAGTCCAACTCAGCAAGGTGCATTTTGGTTTTCATGAATCTTGATCTGCTGGAGCAGCTGCCACACCTACCAACCACCTAGGGGTGTCTGGCAAGGGGTGGTGAAGTTTTACCTCAACTCATAAAATCAGTGAGGTTTTGGGGTTGCTGTTCCCCACCACCCCAAAAAAATTAGTCTGCTCTCAACCCTTTTCAAAAGCTGCTCTCCATCTTACATGATCAGATCTATCATGAACACAGCACAGATCCAACATGAAACTCAGCATTGCTGTAAATAAAAGGTAAATAAAACTCAGCTGCTGGAGCATTCTGTTATTCGTGTATGCAAATGAACTGCCCAGCATTTCATTCACAACTTGGCTGTTGATGCTACAGTGCTGGAAGAAAAACAATTTCAGAGGAAATTCTGCCTACCCTGGAAAGCCAGAGGTGAACTTTTATGGCTGTTTTCCATTACTGACTTTTTGTGAACCAGAGGACATTTTCCCATTAGCTGTGTTTAGCAGCTCTGAGAGGAGGCAGATGACTCTAAGCAGAGTCAGAGATTTTCTGTGACTCCTTTGTCTGGCAGGGGGATCTGTGTGACAGAGGCTAGCAAGTGTCTGGAGTCACTTCATGTCCTGAGTAGTCTGGGAGCTAAAGCAACACCCATACTCTGCCTGCTTGGTGTTACTGAGTAGTAAATGGTAACTTCTACATGAATTGACTGGATTTCAAGCTACAGGAGGTCTTCTCCTATAAAACACCCCCATTCTGATTTAATGTCTAGCCAAAGGGGTTTCCTGAACCTGTGTGTGGGAAACACAACTTTCTGCAAACATTTGACACAGCTCACTGATCTCAGTGGGTCTGAAGCAATGACATCAGTGGCCTTGGCTCTCCAGTTGCCACCACAGAGCAAGAGGCCCAATTCAATGTCTTGTCAGAAGCACAAAGCTTTCTTCTGGCTCTACAGAAATGGCTTTACAACTCTTTACTTTAGAGGAAGGCACTGTCACTACAGGAGTTGCTTTACCTTTCAGGCTGTGTTCCACCTGTTTGCTCTCCAAAACCAAAGCCTCACCTTCCCCTTTTTCATACTCATTCAAACATTTGTTTCTGAAGTGTGACTATGGCAAATACACTGTCAGCTTTTGCACATCTCTGCCTCAGCAGGAGCCAAGTCCCAGTGTAAACTGCATTTATGTGTCCTAGCAGCTGTGACATGAAGGGGTGTTACTCAAAAGCCAACCCCCAGTGAAGACTTCAGTGTTTCCTGGTCACTGTTACTGTTGAGAGAAAGAACAACAAACAGCACTGGCCTTGTAATTCACTGGCAGAACTAACTGCTGCTTTTTATTTAGTGGAAGGATTCCTGATATCTCTTGTCTAGCCAGCACTTCACATGCACCAAAGACCAGCACAAATTCCATAAAGACATAAACAGTCATTGCTCTGAAGTGAGGAACATAAAAAAGCCAACAAACACCAAAGATGATGGAGCACAGTTACATGTAAAGAGAAAGTTGCTTCTGATCTGTTCACATTCTCATGGTTTCTTCTATGAATGAAGAAGCAAAGCTCTTCATTCCAGGGAAAAAAAGGATATTTTTCATTCCACAGATGTTAAACAAAAAAATGCAGAAAGAAGTAATAGGAGTAATTGCTGCAGATAAAGAGCTCAGAGGTGAGCATGGATGGTGCCTTGGGCACTGTAACAGTGTTTTTCATCTGCTACAGGTCAACCAGAAGCTGATAAAATACCTCCTCTTCAGGGTCAGGAAGATCTCACCCCACACAGGAGTGCTCTGGGCTGCAAGGCTCTGCACATGTGGCAGACACTGTCCCTCTTCACACAGATCCTTTGGACACAGACACCTCCCAACCCAGTCACACAGGCAAAATTTTAAAAAAGCAATTGGCAGGCTGCTTCAGCAAGCAATAAGTAAAAAATGCAGTTTCTTGGTAAGAATCCTGGGCTGAGCCTACATTCTGTTTCCAGAGACATTTACACTGACACAGAAGGCAGAGAGCAAGAGTTCCTTCTCAAGGTGGCAATGTCACTTTAGAGCAAACAATCAGAAAATATCCATGTCCTCTGTCAGTCCTGGGCTGCTGCTGAGACTCAAATTCGAATAACAAGGCCCTTGTCTTAGGCAGTTTTAGAGGCCACAGACACATCCCATCAGATAATCCCCAGTCCCTGTGCAAGGCCTGCAGTGCCAACAGCCTCACTCTCCTCTGCAGTCACCAGTGAAGCTCATTACAGGAAGCTGGCTCTGTCCTTCAGCAATGTGACAGGTGATTCTCGAGGAAAGGAACTGTTCTCACTTCCTGTAGGACTGGCTGCCTGCAGAAAAACATCCAGAAAGGGTCTGTCAGCTGAGAGCAGGATTTATTTACAAGACAGAAGCTGCCTGAGGGCAATGCTTGTTCAACTTGTACAGGCACACAAACATCACAAAAAACATGCAGAGAGGCACTTTAACTCCTTTAACTCCTGATGCTGCAACTCAGAACTGCAGAATGCATTTATGGCAGCCCCTTTTCAGGGGATACTGAAAGAACTGAAAGGGCATCACCAGGGCCCAGTTACACTCCTAACAAAAAACATTCCCCATTCTTCTGGTAGAGATTTTTGTACTGCCCTAGCTGCAATGTGCCTTGGTACACTGCAAACAGCTTCAGCACACCCATGCTGAGCTGCCTGGAACAGACAGAGAATAAGGATCAGAGTGGATTAAACCACACAACCATGTCCACATGGAACACAGTTGAAAAGGTTTACATTTGGAGGTACCTGTGCTCCCTGTGGAATTCTATTTTGCAGCCATGCTGTCAGTGTCATCCCTGTACCAGCCTGGAAGTGGAAATCACAGAGGATCTCAACATAGCTGATTTTATTTCATATTTATTATATGAAGAGCTTGCTTTTGCTCTAGAGTTCAGCTAACAGCAGGGGCTGCATCTCAGGCAGGAATCTGGCCCCAGGCCTGTAGCTGCACTAAGTACCTGGGCTTCCTCTGCATTCCTCAGGCATTCCACACACTCCATGCTGCAAGAGGAGCGGTCCAGCTGGTTCAGGTAGGTTTACATAAAATCAACTTGTTCCCAGAAAACACACCTGTAATAAACACTAAAATCAAGCTAAAAATGTGTCTCTAAAATAAGTGAATGCAGCGAGTAAAATCAGAAAGTCATCTTTTTCTCATCATGTCCATCAGCTATAAAAACTTGCATTTCTTCAGAAATACTAAGAAATCCACAAATTAGTCTTCCACTGGAACAGAGTCTCTTGAGATGTAAAATCCTACATACCTATGCAGCAGGCAAAAGGGAGGCAGCAACTGCTGGAATCTACTGATTGCTGATATCTGTGCATCTGATACCATTTTTGACCTACAGATGAGTCAGCTAGGAAATTAAAGGAGCAGTAAGCACAGAGCTTTACTGGGGAAACATTAGGGGCTCACTTGCTTCAGATCTCTTCCATGCATCTCTAAGTAACAGCTGAAAATTACCTTTGAGAAACTCAAGTTTCAGTGTGAGTGCTTAAAACCCTTTTTAGTCCTTAAAAAATCTGGTCCTTACAACCTTCATGTAACTCTTCCCACCTATAAACACCTGTGAGAAAGTTCCTGCAGGAAGGACAAGAACTAATTGGTGCTCTGTGACAAGAAGGCTGGACACATGTACACAGAGTGAGTGGAAGATTAGTTGTTTGCAAAATAATTTATTTGCTATTTTTAGCAGGAAGAGCTTAACATTTAATTGCTGACACTGTCTCGTGGCACATGTGGACAGACAGAAAATGATAGCCTGGATTCCCCAGCAAAAAACTGGGAGAAATGGTAAATGGACCATAGCAAGTTGGAATGCTTGCTATACATTCAGCATACATTCCCAGCAAAGAGGTATAGTGTAAAACAAATAAAACAATAGAAGTTAGAAGAGCTCAAGTATCTGGACTAACAGATCACATATACTGAATCCACAGAGGAGCCCAAGTGATCTACTTTAGAGCAACTTAAAAATAAGATATATTTAACACTGTGCCCCTGGAAAAGGATCTTGCTCCAGAGCCTCCTGAAAGCAACACTGGTCTGTCACATCTTTCCTAGGACACTCTCCCCAGGAGTGCAAAGCTGCCCTGAGAAACCAGAACATGCAGAAGATTTCTTTGTGCACACACACACACACACACACACGCTCTGTACTTTTCCTGCCCTCACTAGGGCTTCTTTTCCATGGGCCAATGCTTTTGGAAATGAACCGAAACAGGAACCAGGGACAGACTCCTGGGTGTTAACACCAGTTCCAGTCAGGGCAGAACAGTGCTGCTGTCACAGGAAACAGAGAGCACTCGTGTCAGAGGTAAAACCCAGGGCACATGCAGCAAAGGTAAAGCTGAAAGAGCTGCATTACCTCAGCACAGGAGTGTTGAAGCAAGGAGCCTCCAGGTCAAAACCTCCTTTCGCCACCGAGAACATTCCCTTCCAATGCCTCACCTGTACTCCCTGAACGAAACCACACCACTTCTCTGCATGTGCAACTGTGTGGAACAATGAATGAGCAACACAGAAGGCTCAGCATGCTCTTTCCAGCTCTGTTACTGGTTTACTGGGTTATTTAAACTCTCTTCATTTCATTTTCTCTATCTGTAATGAGTAGCTAATGATATACACAGATTTTGAGTATCTTGGGAAGGTATTGACTTACTATGGTTTTGTCAAATGTTTCAAGGTAACAGTCACAGCTAAAGAATAGAGCTAATGTTGCATTGTGATCAAATAATCATCACTAAACTTGTTATGATGCCACGCTCCTGCCATTTTCACTGATGATGGACACAGAGTTGTATTGGAATCCAGTTTTTCCTATCCACACACCTGAGAAAAAGTTTGTTCATTACTGAAGAATGCACCTTTCTTCCCCCTCCACCCCAAAAAACTCCACAGCTGACACTCCACACATGTTTACTGATGTGTGAGCATCCAAGACCCATTTTTCCTCTCTAATGGGCATGTGTTGCCTGGCTCAAAGCAAGAGTCCATCATTTTCCTCCATCCTTGCGTTGAAGCCACCCTCTCTTCTGATCCCCCACAGATGAAGTCCTTCTTATAAACTTCTGCAGGCCACAGCACGGCCACATGGCTCTGGAGTACCAGTCTCCAGCAGAAAGGAGACTGCCAGAAGCAGCACACTGTGCTTGGCACCCTGCTTACCAAGCTGCCCTGAGCCATCTCCTGGGCTGCCTGACATCTGATCTACGTTCAGCTGCAGTGCAGACACACCCAGGGATCTGACTTCAAGTTACACCCTAACCCTAACCCTAACCCTAACCCTAACCCTAACCCTAGCCCTAACCCTAACCCTAGGCAGGTAAAGCAGCCTAGGGATAGGGATGGTCCCAAGGAAAAAGCTTGGAATAGGGCTTTGTGAGATGTAATGACCAGTCTGCAAATCCAGAAGACACAAAAAACCTGAAGAAAAAAATTCTAGATTTCTTAAATGAGAAATTTTTAATCACAGTCTTGAAGTTCAGCTGCTACTAACCAGCTTCTCATCTTATTACTGTATTTGCTCATGCCTCTTGTTCACATCCACATCAGCATTAATTTAAAGATTTAGACAGTATTATGCCACCATCCCTTCTATCTCTACAGGAAGAAACTTGAAATACTTCTATGAATTGGTTCAAGCCTTGAAGCAGGTTCTGTTACAATTCCTGTCTGGGTACCCTGAAATAAGTTTGGAACACTGTACTTGATGATCTGTGTTAGCTGGTTAAAGTCACAAGTGTCACACCAATGTGCTTAGAGGGAAAATGTGGCCTACTTGTGATTGCCAACTGAAAATGTCCTGACTCATATCTGGAAATTTCACTCTTGCAAGTAAAAGGGCACTTCTACTGCACTGATTGATCTCTAGGTGTTACTGCCACAGAAAATATCTGCTCAACTTTGCCAATGGTAAAACTTGCCATAGAACTGCACCTGGAGGATGCCCATAGGCAGAGCAATGACAGATTCAGGTCCATTCAGTGGGATGAACAAGTGTCTAAAGTAAAGGAAAAACTCTGATGACATCTAGAGAAGGTCTAATCTGAGACTCATAAGCTTCCCCAAAAACTTCTGAGAATTTGAGGCACTTTTCCCCACCCAGAGACAGGAAAAAGCATGTCTTTTAACTGCTCACATGACAGCCTGGAAATAGGAGCAGTGTTCAGCAGGATATAATTACATGGTTGTACATCCTGCAGATGACAAGCACAATGTCATATACTCCTGGCACATTTGTAGTCTACCACTTCTTTCCTGAGGAGTTTCCACAGCGCTCCCTCCTTTCCCACCCAAGGAATGACAAACAGAATGATGGCATTTTCCACTTACTCTGTCTACTCCTTGCAGATCCTGGGGAGCTTGGATGGCTTGCTTGTTGGGGTCCAGACTGAGAGAACTGGGGGGCAATGGCTGGGACCTTTCCCTTCCTGGGGCTGCTGCTCTGCCCGTCAGGAGTGCGCGGGATCTTGGGTTTGCTGGTGAAGGCCAGGGCAAAGTCACTGGAGGAGGAGAGGGAAAGGGTCAGCAATGCATGGAGAAACACATCTGCATAGTGAGGCTGCAACCAAGTGAGACTGCAGTACGTGCTGGGACAGCCTGGCAGGTGCTCAAAGCTCAGGGAGGCTGCAAATGGAAAGGAACATGGCACCCTAGGCACTGCCTGGGCCGTGTGCTCACTGCACAGCCTCCAGCCTGGCTCTTGACCTCTCCATCCTGCCCAAACCTCACTCTGCACAACAGGAGTGAACACGGGCACTTACATTCCCTGCAAACCAGGAACTGAGCTTTAGCTTGTTTTCTGTTGTGTTTATCACATCCAGTGACTCGTTCTGGGGTGCAAAAAATACACAGATATGCTACAGCACAGGAACACATCCTTTTAGGGCACAGACACCAGGATTTCTTCCAGGTACAGGGCAGTCTTGGCAGACATAGGCAGCCTCCCTGGCTCCTGTCTGAGATAAGATTTGTAGAACGCCCTGAAGGTTTTGTCAAGAGAGCAAAAAGCTGTGATGGCATCTCTAAAATAAATTCCTTAAACACACAGGTTCCTTGCTGACACTGAGAACATAAAGCAGGTGCTGCTATTTCACAATCTGCAAAAATACCATTCTTTAAAATTTTGTCAATAACTGTGTGAGGATACACTGCCCTTCCTTGCCCCCAGCATAAATACAGCTTTTCACAGTTAAAAAAATGTGGGCTACCAGGAAATAGCAAGTCTCTAAAATAATTCTGAATCTAAATTAATGTTTGCACTAGTGAGTCGATTTTCTCTTAAAAGGAGAAAAGGTTAAACTAAAGTAACTGCTACATGAAAACTTCACCATATTTAAAAAGGGAAATAAAAGAGCCAAAAGCAGGACATGGAAAGGTGCTGTCTAAAAATCGGCGATTCAAAAAGAAAGTCCCCGTGTTATTAGCTCCATCAAAAGAACCCTTTGTGACCATCAGAAGGGGTGATTAGGGGGATTTTCAAGATATTTGATCTCCCCTCCTCCCCTGGGAATGCTGCTGAGTCAGTATTGATTAGCCCTTCCATAGCCCTGCTTCACCTTGCAGGGAGATTTGAGCAAGTGTTCCTTTTGTATTTTAAATAGCATCATTGTCTGTATTTCGCATATGTATATGCTGCTGTTGAGGGCAGAGAAGTGCTAACTGCTCTGCTAAGAACCATCTCTGCAGCCCTCTGCCTATGACTATTACAAGTGTTAATACTTGTCTCAGCTTCAAAGGAGGAGGTGGCAGATGGCAGCAGAAACAGATTGGTAAAACAACCAAAAAATAAGACTGCCTAGATAAAACCTCAAGGCGTGGACCACGGAGATATTTAAACATCTTTAGCTCCACAGAGCAGTGTCATTGTTATTGCTTATTTTGTCATTTAACTCAGTTTGACCTGCATCAGTTGGAACAATCATTTGTTCCAGTGAAAATAAAACAGCTGCAGCAGAAACGTCACTACTAAGATCTCATTCTTCTCTCCAATTGATTTTGCATCCTTTCACTCAACTCTGTGCAGTTAAGTTCCCAATTTACACTGCTAAGGAAGAGAGGAAAGAGAAGTGACCACTTCCACAGCCCAACTCAGCCCTCCTTTTCTCATACATACCTCTTCTAGGAAGGTCTTGGTATTTGCCAAACAGGTATTTGCCTCCAGGAAGGAGGCAATTCTTACAGTGGACAAAACTATGAGCAAAGAAGTGATTTATTAATCCTATTTGTTTTGCAAACAAATTATAGTCTGCGTCCAGGAGTGAAAGAGTGAAAAGGCAGGTCTAGTTGCAGGTATTGCAACACCAACATATTAACAAAAGACCCTTGACACAGAAAACCCTGTGCTCTCTTCAACTGAGAATGGCTGCATTCCTGTATCTGTAACTCAAGGCTGTGTTTGGAAATCCAAATTACTGCATGCATGCTGAGGAAACACAGGGTGAAAAGATATGATCTTCCTCTGCAGGACACTGCACCTGCGCCTTCACTCCTATAAATTCCCTCCTGAGGTTTATACATATGATTGTGAACAAATATTAAAAATTACTGGGAACACACCTTTCAAATAACAGGTTATGTAGAGAAGCAAAGCATCTCACTAAGGTGGGGGACAAGATGCTGCCAATTTTACTTGCTTCCTGGAAACAAAGCCTGGAAAAGAATATCCCTATCTCCACCACAAAGCAAACAATTTGGTCATAAATTTGTATGGTCTATTTGTACTTCTATTATGTGCTTAGCTACTGTTACAAGAGACAACAGAAAAAAAAAAACAAAACAGCAATGCTGGCCCAGAGGTATGACTCCTAATCACTTCAGCTGAAAACAGTATCAGTTTGTTGACAATGTATAATTGCTCAGATCTCCCCATGGAAACAGTACAACTGGGGAAAAAAACCCAACCAAACAACCAGAGCCTCACCAGTTCCCCCAGAACCCCCAAACCACACACTGGCAGCTGTAGGCATGAAGGAAACAAAGTTCTAGACACAGAATCTTTCTGAAGTGCTAGAGCTGTAATTGACACAAATAACCAAGCACTTCTCAAAAATCAGATGCATAAAGAGCAGTAAAAGCCTTCCTTTAACACATCTCCACCCATTCTGTGTTTTAGTTCTGGAACATATTTGCTTTTAAAATTTGTCTACACTGTTTAAAACTTGGCCCAATCTAATTAGCTATAGGAAAAAGCTGTTAATGTCTGAAGGACAAATGCAGGCTCTGAAAACTTTGGTAGACTTTAGTCCAATTGCTAATTAATTCCTTGTTCTTATCCAAGATATAACATCACAGCTGTACACGTGACAAAGGCTTCACAGAGGGCCTGAGGTGAACAGGATAAGCAGGATAAGGAGAGCAAGACCTTTCATTTTACAGGAATGATTTCAAGGAAGAGTTGAAACCCATTGCTAGGTGACCTCATAACTTTGCCTCCTTTGCTATACCCATCTAGTGGATAAATGAAGGACTCTGGTGAGCAGTGCTAGCAACTCAGCATGTTTAAGCACTCTTAACCCACTTAAATGCTTCATTTTTCTTCCTTCTGCATGTTAATTCCTGTCCTGTCCCCACAATCCTCCCTATTTCTTTACTAATAAATGATTTTCATGGACTACTGTTGAGTCATATAAGGAAGCAATCAGGAGGTTTTATTTTCAGAAGGCTGCATTGAGCATACATGTGAAGTTCATTAATAATGTCTTGCTTGAGACTTCTCTCATTCTGAACCAGATGCTTAGAAATTGAGCAGCTGCCTCTGGCACAGCAAAGGGTATTTTGTTTGGCAAGCACAACCACAGCTGTCTCAAGCCAGACTACATCACACATCAAGTAACTTCACAGATTGTCTTTACAGCAGCATGGAATTAGCTGGTAAACCCTGTCAGACTCCTCTGACAATTTTAGGGATTCTCTGGATAGATCATACCTGTGTGATGGACCATTTACTTTGTCCTCAGTGAAGCCAGCAGATTGAGAAGATAAAGGATCTGGGATGCGTTTGTCCATTCTATGGCCTGATGCAAATGCTTCAGATGACTTCATTTCAACTGCTGCTTAAAAAAGAAATACAGTTCAGTGAGGAGTTGTCTCCTTACAGTTTTATTAGAAATACAATCAAGTCACAACTCCTGCTGTATGAAGGAAACCTTGAGGTTTTGGCAGGCTACTGAGTTTGTGTGGCAGAGTGTATTAGGGCTCATCACCTGAGCAAAACAGCTGCAAGTGTGGCAATTTAAGCCCTCTGCAGCTGGACAATAAAACTGGCTGCACTGTGCACTTGCAATGGGATAGGAGCATGCAGACCTGCAGTTAACACACATCAGCTACATCCAATACCCCATTAAAGCCACAGGAACACAACCCCTTGCAGTTGTCTGTACATATCCACAGTAACGAGGCGACTGCAGGCAAAAAGAAATGTTTTACACTTCTGTCAGACTCAACTTCTGCCTTACACTAATGGGGAAGTGAAGGACACTCAGTTTGCTTAGAACCACAAGGCTACAAAGATGTGCAAGTTCAATGAAAGTTTAGGGAAAATCCCTAGCTCCATTCCTGCCATGCTCAGGACAGGCTGCTGTCCTGGTTTGCTCTCTCATGCTGATAAGAATGCAGATCAGGTCACTCTCAGACAGGCATTTTGCTGCCCAACACATGTTCTGTCTGGCATTCAGCATAGTAAGTATAGGAAGATGACCAGAGCTCATCCTTGGTCCACAAGTTTTCTGCCCACAGGAGACAAAAAAGAAAAGAGTGCAAGAATTATTGATTCTTAACAAAGGATAAAGGGGGAGAGGATGGACCCAGACAAAATCAGACCAATTCAAGAACAACCAAATATTTCCAGGAGGACATTAAAGAACGATGGTCATTTTTGGTAAACAAAAGAGGATCAAGGTTCCTTGAGGCTAAACTTAGCCTCCTTGAGATAGCCCCTTGAGGATGCTAATTGTTCACATGAAGTTTTATTCTGTTTTTTTCACTCATTGTCTCTTACTATTCATTTCATGACTTGGCTGCATGAAACTCTGAGTCCCAAGGTACTCATGTGATGCTGGGAAACAAATATTCTGAAATAAGCAGGCTCCTGGTACTGCAGAATGACCATCAGACCAAGATCAGAAGTCAATAAACAGTGTATTTATTGCACAGCAGAGATGTTTGGCAGAGCATCATGAAAGCCTCTAGAAGCAGTACCATTATTTTTACACATTTCTGTTCCCTACTGTATCTTAGAAGGCAACAGAAGAGAAAGGGCTTATTTTCCATTGTCTTCAATTAAAGCCTTTTTAATTTAAATATTACAATCCCCAATGCCTTTTGGAAATGTGGAGATGTTCAAAGACCCAGCTCAATTATCATCCTGCAGAATTAAGTCCTGTCACTGACATAACAACCAGGGGCTCCAGCAGTGCAGTCTCTCTTTTCTCTTCTTTTTTTCTTCCACCTCATTTCTAAATCTCAAAAGATAAGAAAGACAAGCACATATGTCACTGCTACTTGGAAAGACCCAAAACAAACCTCAGGCCATCTTTCAAGTAGCTCAGTGTTATTTAATAGCCTGGATTAATGCTAGGAAAAATTTCCTCTGTCACAAACAAAAAATTATTTGTGTTTTTACATGTATAATGCATATAAAACTAGCAATATGTTGTATATTCTGACCTCAAAGATTTTTCTACAGGAAAATAATAAAATCTAGTAGTCTTATTAGTAGCCACCTGCATATAATTTTGACTGAAAGCAGCTAACAGAATGTTTTAAACAGAGGCTACAAGCAAAGTTCTGACAAAATGAAACATTTCAGCTGGCAGAAATATCTTCATCATGAACACTTTAAATCAATATTAATCAAAAACTAACAACATTTGCTTTGCTGACTGACCCAGGCTGCCTGTTTAAACCTCTTCACAAATCTCTACAAAACAAACTATCAGACAGCATCAGTAGCACAGCAAAAGTGACAGAGGTGAGTGCATGCATCTCACTGGAAAGAGATCAAAATCTGTTCACTTGGGCTCTGGATGGCTGCAAAATGCCTCAGGAACTGCATCCAGTTACACTTTTAAACACCAAATAGGAGCACCCTTGATAACTACTTGGCTTAATTTCCTTTACAAAGCACAGGTATGTTCTTTTTTTCCTTCTCTGCAGGAGCACTGCCAAGTCAGTATGCTTTTACTTGGTTTACAGCCTTTGCTGGTGTGAGTTGCTGACCAAGGGCAGCCAAACCCCCTGAGCTGTACTCAAGGTGTTACTGTGCACAGTGAGGCTGAGAACAGCAGCTCCCATTGCTGCACAACAGCAAGAATCCAAGAGCCCATCGTGGACAGGAGCTTCTCCTGCTCCTGTCCTGCTCTGCTTCAGCATGTTACATTTATCAGCTCTGGGCATTACGCAAGGGAATTCCTGTCTGCAAGACCTTGGTTACTTTTCTCAGAATCCTTTTCATTTCCTTTAGGAAATTTAAAAAAATAGAAGAGAAAGTAAAAAGTATGCTATTCCTTTACTGCTTCAAAGCATATTTTTCAGAAAAGAAAAGGCACACTTTGCCTGAACTTATTAATAATTCTGTCCCGGATATACTGCAAGATCCTTTATCTATGACTGCTGAGCAAATTGCCTTAGATCTGTAATTGCAAATGTTAATGAATCCCTGCAGGAAGGTTGAAATTCCAACATCCAAAGGTGCAGGATCCCGTGGATATCAGAAGTTCAGATATCCCGTGGATATCAGATGAGTATTTCAGAAGGCTATAACCTTTTATATTCCATCACGTTTCTGAGCTGTCAGGCCCAGCTGAGTTTGCATTCATTTCTGCAGAAGCTGCAAGGGCAGAATCTTTAGCAGCATTACCCACAATGCAGCCACACAGCACCAGGCTGCCCATCCTCCACAGCCCTGGATGGTCTGAATGCAGTTGCAAATCTCAGCAGATAACTGCAGCTGCCTTCGGCTCTAACACTGAGATCCAGCCAACAGAGCCCGCAGGTGCCAGCAGACAGTGATTCATTTAGATCCAAACAAGGGATATTTGATCAACCCAGGGCCTTTGCCTGTTGGGAAGTGCACTGCCTCTGGCTGCAGCTCCTTCCCTGGGCAGGGGGCACTGCAGAGAATCCTTCACACAGCGGAAGCCCTGGGTCTGATCCTTGGCACTCCCACAGGAAGCAAGATGGAGCGAGGTAAGTGACACCATTGGTGTTTGCTGGCCACACGTTCGTTCCCTTCTGTGGCCATTCTTCAGCTGGAGCTGGAGCCTGCTGGGTGCCCCAAGGCCCTGCACACTGACCCAGGCTCTATAAACAGAGGGCCACTTCCACACTACACTAAGAGAATCCCCAATCTACAACACACAGTCCAGGCCCCCCACACCTGCCCCAGTCAAGGAAGACGTCAGCAATTAAAAACAGCACCCACAGGCCATCCTTACATGAGGGGGAAATGCAGAAGTCAGAAATGCTGGACTGTCTCCCACCACAAGTGGAAGAGGCACCACTTGCTGGAGACTGCAGCTTCTCATCCCTGTTGTGACAGGAACTGGAACCGTTTTCTGGCCTGGAGGAGAAAGGAGAATGCAAGGTGAAATAAAAAGTACAATATAAAAAGTTTACTCAGAGTAAATTCTAATTTCTTCTAATTGCCTGTAATGACATAGTACACATTGAAGTTATTTTAATTTCATATTGCAAACCAGTATTAAGGATGTAATTAAACTGTTTGACTGTAGCTCCCCCAAACCAGCTGACATCAAACGTATCTGAAATTAACATTTTTTCCTACTGCAATAAAAGAGCTGAGGAAAGGAAACCATAACTCCCTGCAGTCTGAAGACCCAAAATACCATGACACTTACAGAAAAAGACTGTAAAATGGGCCTGAAAGATCTTCAATACTCAGCTTTTTCAAAGATTTAAGATTTGCTTCTGAATGTTCCAAGGATTTCACTTTAAAGAGCAATATGCAACACTGACTTAAAGTAGGCAACAAACAGAACTTTTGATTTCACAAGCGAAGTGGATCAGTGGGAAACTGAAGCAGCTGAAGGACAGAACAGGGACACAATTGCTTACTAGTAAGCCATAAAACACAGCACAAGTGAAAGGGTGTGAAAAGTGTGTGAAAAGAAGAAAGAAGTTGGCAGACATGGAAAGTTTCCCTGCCCAGGTTAAGGTAACTAAACCACATTTCTAGTAACAAAGATGCAGTCCAAGGAGGCAGTTAATGATTCCACAGCTAAATCAGTTTCTAAGGAAATAGCTAGCAGAATATTAAGTAGTTCAGGCCCCCTTGAGTGATCTCAGCCAGCAAGTCTTTAAAGAAGGAGGGAAAAATGAAAAAAAAAGAAAAAGAAGGCAGCTTTCCAGTATTTCCTGACTCCCTCAGCTCCATACAGCAAGAGCTTGTCCATACAGAGATCCCATGACAATTCATCTGAAGTAACTAGAGCCTTGTCTGCACTGGGAAGTCATAGAAAAATTAGCATGAAATGGCTGCTTCATGTGCAGTGGCTATTCTGCATTAATTTTCTGTGTGAATACTTCTATTCAGCACTAAAGATCTTCACCCCCCTCCCTTTTGGAGGTATGAACCAACAACTCAAAGAGACACGTTATAGTATCTCCTCAACTGCTTCCTCTTTCATGATGTTTTTAAATGGAATAGATTACATTGAGTCTCACATGAAGAACTTCAAACAAGTTATATTCACTTCAATTTTGAATGGCAGCATTTACAAAAATTTTTAATGCAGTTTAACCACTGTGCTGAATACGAGACTCCAGATAATTCAGATGAACTGTCCTGGATTGTATCTGGTAGACAAACTGTGTCCAGGGCAAAAGTGTCTAACATTTTTCATGAGATTTCACATGATACAAGCCACTTAAATTATTTAAACTACAAAATACATCCAGTTCAGATATTGCTTTCAAATTAAGGCAGCTAAGTTTTTATTGTCTTCCTCCTGCAATAATTTCCAAGTGAGTATTTCCTTATTTTGGTAAATGAATTTGTACTAAAATTAGAACAGCATAAAAACCATCAAAGCTTGTCCTTTTTTGCTGCAAAATGTAGTTTGAGGATGTCTTCATCTACTCACTGCAGTTTCCTGCACACAAATTAGTTAAGTACAAAGGACAAACTTCTCATTCAGGGTGGTACTCTTGTTTAAAACATAGAAGCATCAAACACTCATAGTATTTTCACCATTTGGGCAGAGCAGGAGGGAAATTAATTTTCACGTATTTTCACAGTGGTGGATTTCTGCTGTTTATATTTCTCCTCTGTAGTCTGCATAGTGAGGCAATCTGTAAAGGCTGCTTCACACCATCAAACTAACACTTCTCTTAGACCAAGAGCTACCAGAACCAGCATGATAGAAATGTGGTTTTAATTTGTATCCAGCAGTGACCTGCAGCCATGTTGCAGAGGCACAAGCTGCACAACTGCGAGGATTCAAGTTGTGCCAAATCCAAGACTCAGTCACTCCAGGATCCTGGGACATTTAAGTAAACACCCTGCCTGGGTAGATGGTGCTAAAGAGAGGCAACAATCACTTCCAGAGATTATTTCTGATGCAAAAATTGCAGTGCAGTACACGACATAGGGAAATAAAAGGCACTCCCATGGGTTTGACACAATTTTTTTGTGTTCATTTTCACAAGCTTGGTTTTATCTCCACTTACAAAGCAAGAATGCAAAGCTTAGACACTCCAGTGATAATGATGAATTATTCCTGAAAATATACTTTCTAAATAGGCTGTAAGGCTGCCTGTCAGGGACTAAAATGGTTCATGCCTTAAACATTGTGAGGAAGGAGTTTTGCCCTATAGCAAAAACAGTTTAAAGAAGCTACAATCACAGAAGCCCCCCCCCTTGAAGATGCCTGGCTGGAACTTTGAACTGTGAGTTAAGCCACCTAGATAAGATAAGAGATGTTCAATCATCTCAGATCTAGGGAGAAGCAAACAAGGCTGAGAGCAAGGAATGCATTCACAAGAAAGCCAAATGCAGCAGAGAATCATCCCTGGCTGGGTTTGGGGTGAGGGAGACCACAGCCCACAGAGGCCAGGTTTACAAAGACTCCCCTGAAACGAGGGGGATAGTGGTTTTGGGTGTAGCCTCTGGTCAGAGGCACTGAGCACCCATCCTCCCTTACACAGACTGTAAAACCCCACAGGCCACATCCACGGGACACTGATGTGGGAGGCAGCTGAGGGGGTGTCATAATCCATCCAAGACCCCCAAAGCGTTCCTCAGACTCATTCCTAAGGCCTTGCACCACAGGACTGCACGTGAGGCAAAGTGATGCAACAGCCACAGAGCCTGCTGCAAGACACTGAGTCTAAGTGTCCCCCCAGGGGAGGTACCTGGGCATTCCCACCTGGCCTGGCCATGTCCTCAACCATTGCATTCTGAGCTTTTTGGGGCACCCTAAGCACCAAGAAGACCAGAGCTGGAGAGGATCAACAGAACATCCTTGGGATCCATGGAGTGGTGAGACTTTCTTTAATCTGCCACTCTCTTTCTGTACTCCCACCTCTTTTCTGTTTCTTTCTCTTCCTTCTTCTCCCTCTCTCTCTTATATTTATTATCAAATAAAATGCACAATATTGACTTTGGCATATCGGCTCATTAATACATTAATTTGGGCAGAGGAATTTCTAGTCACTTTAAAGACTGGACTGTAACACTGCCCTAACAGCCAACTCCAGAGAATCAGTCCAGGTCTCCAAGCCCACCATGGGTAAAAGTGGGGAAGTGGGACCTTGAACTCTAACACCAACCCCACAGTAAAGTGGCAATGTCTATTTAGGCATAGATAGCCAGTGTATGTATATTTAGGCATAGATTAACCAGTCTAGATTTTTAAGGCCTGCAGTTCTTTTGGAGAACTGCATGAAAATTATTAGGTAATCACTATTTTACTAACATATTAATTAATTGCTGCTTTCTTCTGACACACAAACACACCTATTTAATACATATGGGGAGAGGTCTTGCATAAACTGTGGATGTTGTGGTGGTGCAAAAAGTTGGCTGCTGTAAGAAAGGTCCCAAAGTCAGAATTCCAAATCCACACAATAAACATGCCTGTATCATAGCTACCTGGACTTGATCAAATCCAAAACTATGCAGCTGAAAGTTAAAAAATAATTTAAATTTGGGATTTCATTGGCATTTTACTTCCTCAGTCAGGACAGTGAACAGGACAAATCTCATCTCAGAAATTAAGATATACTTGTTCTAACAGAAAGCAGAGAATATTCAAGGAGCTCTACATGGTAAGATTCCTCAATTCCATTTACAATAAGCTTTCTACTCTGACCCAAATCACACCAAGAGCAAAGTGCCATACACACTTCTGATGGAAAATGTATTTCTTCCAAAGCAGGGAAACACAACATAACAAGATTTTTATCCTATCCATTTTCTTTTTCATCTGTCCTTTAACAAACCAGCTCAGAGCAAATACACTTTGTTGCTTGTGAAGTGGAAGATCCCAGGCATTGTAGATGTTTGGTGCAACTTTCCAATGGAATATTTTACAGAAGATGCAAGAACACATGGGATATAATCTAAATTCAAATCAACCTGATCAGTATATATTCATTGAACTATTTTAAGAATGTGACCTCAGCCAGTGGACCTTTCTCTGTGTTTTGCACCTTTTTTTGAAATTATCCACAATGAATGACAATGGCAATGCACTTTTAGATAGAGAAGGTTTAGCTATTAGGCATTGTTATGGGCTTCTTTTCATTGTTGTTATGCTTTCTAAAAGAGCTTAAAAAACCCAACGTGGTCTCATTTGTTTGGACTTACATTAGATATGCAGGTCTGTGATAACCTGGTGTCACAGGTCTCTGGAGTGGCTCATCTATACTCTGATGGACACCAGCAAATTGCTTCTTCTTAGTTTTTGGAGTGTGAGTCATTATCTGATATACAGGAAATGAAGAAAAAAAATAATGCAGTGCAAAACCAAAAACATGGTATTTGAAGCCATAGAGAAAATTCTATAGAAACACTGCAGCAGAAACTTAATTGCATTCTGGTGTCACTGCATAAAACTTCCTGGAATCACCGAAAGCTCTTTCATAACACCTTCTCTCAGGTCACTTTTCCATTGCCAGGATTCTGGACTCTTGGATCCAGAAGGTGCACATTTATAATAGAATGGGTTGGGTTGGAAAGGTTCATAAAGACCATCCAGTTCCAACCCCCCTGCAATGGGACACTTGTCACTACATCAGGTTGCTCAGGGAAGAATTTTCTCCTTATATATAATCTAACCTACCCTCTTTCAGTTCGAAGCCATTCTCCCTTGTCCTATCACTACATGTTCTTGTGAAAAAGCTCCTCTCCAGCTTTCTTGTAGACCCTTTTAGGACTGAAAGCCCACAATAAACTCTCCCTGGAGCCTTCTCTTCTCCAGGCTGAATAACACCGCTCTCTAAGCCTGCTTTCACAGGAGAGGTGCTCCAGCCCTCTGAATATCTCAAATTAGTCACAGCACACTAAATGGCATTCATACAAACTTTATGCTTTTTTACTTAATAGCTTTTTGCTGCTTGAAGTAAGGCAGACAATACTTGATCCGGCACAACGCCTGCAGGAGCAGTTGACTTTTCAACTTTTCTTTTTTCTAAAATAATTTCAGACCAGCAGAATGTTCCAGTTATTAACCTGCTCAGTACTTTGCTTTGTGTGCTCAGAGTCACTGGTGTAGCACCAGAACCCTAAGGCTGCCTGTAGCTTATTATTAAGCCACAGCCTGACCACCCCCTGTGAAAGGGTAGCTCCTTTCTCACACTGGTTCTGCCTCTCCTGAGCAGCAGCTCATACACAGACTGTGAAAGATCCACACTGCTTTGCAAGTAGCACCTGCCTCTTCAAGCAACAAACTGAATTAAGTGGTGAAACTGCTGAAATGAAACACTTAACCCAGGAATTTAATTTATTTTAAGATTCTAAGGAGTGGTACTCACTCCCAAGTACTCCGTTGTTAGCAGCTTCTCTCCGGAAAGTTCCCCCAGCTGAGGCAGCAAAACCTCATCTTTGTCCAGATCAGGCTCCAGGATGTCATTGTCCTCCTGCAAGGCAACAAGAAACTCACGTGTGCAAGGAAGCTTTAAAGCTGGTAATTAAAAAAAAAAACCCAAAAGCTGGTACAAAAAGCTTGGAATCAGTATTTCAGGATAAAAAGATCATACAACAAGGCAACATCCCTCTGTTGATTTTATTCCAAAAACCCAAATGTAACCAACTTCAAGTAAAAACTACCAAGAATTCACTCTCTGGTGCCTATTTCTAGAATAGCTATGGGTGATTCATCTTTCATGGCAGCTCTGCAGCTTCTACACATCAAAAAAGCCAGGAAATTTTGAAGCTTGAGGGATTTCTCCAGCAAACCAAGACAGACCCACTCCAGATGAAGAAAATGTTCTTTGCTTTTCAAACCTGTTGTGACAGTAAATGTAAATGAGAAAAAGTAAAGGAATCATTATAAAAAGGTATATTGCATAGTTATGTAGAGAGTCTGGCATAAATTCCACTAAAAACAATGTGCACTGGACTCTGGTGAACTCCAGAACACAATGAAAATGAAAAGCAGTTTTACTTTTGTGAGATTGAGACTCAGTTTTAAATAGTCACAATCAGCTCTTCATTACCTGGCAAGCTGGGTATGTGTGAAAAATAACATAGATGATGGCAAAAGGACAAACACTTGTAGACTAGGCAACAATTGTCTGTACCAAGCAAAAAACAACCCATCACCTGCCACCCCTCACCAAGAAACCACACTCCAAAGTCCACAATATGGTGTATTTTTAGGGGAGGGGGGAAGTTGCAAAGATAAGCTCTATAAATAGGTCTGGGGGATTTTTTTTTTTTTTACAAGGTTTGTTAATGCAGCCAATCCTGCTCCCTGACATTATTTAACCTGCCAGGTAACCGAGCCTGAAAGTGTCCCCCTGTCCTCTGCCTCCTTGTACAAAATGAGGACTTTGCCCCTGTGCCATCACCCCGCTGCTGAAATAACACAATTGGTGCCCTGTTCCCCACTGCTCACAGGCTGCAGCAGATGTTGGAAGCCAAGCCCTTTAGGGTAATGGCTGGAAGCCCTGTGATTAAGCCCTTTCTTTTGATGTACTCTGTGGCTGAAGTGGATTTTCACACGACAGCTCTCTGATTTTATTGCCAGGTGCTGAATGACAGCAGATTAGAGGGTGTCTGATAAATCCTCACTGTACAGGCACCTCACACAGCTCCAGCTTGTAACCAAGCTTTGGAATCACAGCTACAATATCACATATTCACTTTAACAAGCAGCTTTTCAAGATGGTCCAAGTCAAATAAAAAAACAAATGCAAAGATCAAATATTGAAGATAAATTAAGTTAGTATTTAACAGACCAGTCAAGAGAATGTTGAGCACCAGGAAATACACACTGTGACTGTGGGTGTCAACACACCCCAGAAGGTTGACATCTCAGGGCTGGGTATGTACTCCAGGAGCCAGTATACCTTAAGCTCTACACTAGTTAATTTAAAGCTTAGCAGCCAAACACAAAAGCCAATTTATTTCTGAATAACAGCACACACAGAGACATTTTTTACATGGTTACATGCTCCAACGTTACACAGTACAGAATCTTAAATTTCTGAACATATGATGCCCTTAGAAATCCCAGAATTTTCCTCTAACAGGCTCAACTGCATCTTAGCTACAGTGTTTAGGAGAAAGTAGTCATTACCACAAGATCTGCTCAAAGCCAGGAGAGAATTCATCAACTCTAAATTAAACACAGATAAAAGCAAAAAACCCCCATGAAAGGTAATAGTAACAGCACTGGGAACATTTGCAGGCTCTTGTAAACAATTAAAGCTGGAGTAAAACCTCCAAATTAAGGCTGCATGAGAGTGTTTTTGTAGTTTCTTGAGTTCTAAAGGTATAAATAAAGGTATTGAGCAACAAATTCTAACATCAGTAAGCAGTCTGAAAGCATGTCACTAAATTGACAACACTGGCAATATATGGACATATACTGAAATGTATTCAGTCTGTAGTGGTTTAAAAGTTACATAAAAGCAAGATTTTGGATAAAATTTTCCAAAACTTTCTGTTGCCAGATCACAACATCAGATGTTATCACAGAACACCATTGAAAACAATAACTCACTGCAATTTTAAAATACAAAAGAGTTCCAATTATTGAGGTAGTGAGTCAACAAATCTTTGTTTATTTAACAAAGTAACAACATTATGCATTACTGCCATGATATTTGTAAACTATATTTTCTAAACTGAGGGACTAAGAAACCAGATGTCCTTGTAGCAGAACAGAATTATAGTTCCCAGCAGCAATAAGGATTCAGAATGTGTTGCAATTAATGTTACACTAAAAACAGTTTCAAATTTGGCTTTTCTTTTTAATATAATGGCAAAGCTAATGAAAAACTGGAATTGGACACAAAAGCCTGCTGTTGTTTTTTGAGTCAAATAATAAGAAATGCCAGAAGTCCATCTTAATCACATGATGGTCCAGTGGCAAAAATACATTTCAAAAGGATCTGACCTAGAGCCTTTGTTGGGACTGTAAGCAGCAGCAACTCATTTAGGGGGTAGGACTGAACAGGAGAATTCACCTTCCTTTCATTCCCAGGAGCAGGTGACGTGATGCAAGTGTTGAACATTATCATGCAATTCAATACCACACCTTTCAGGAAGGAGCTCCTTATCCATGTGTTTTCACAACAAAACACAGTAGCCTTTAAAAAACTATACTAAAGTTCAGGCAAAGGTATTGTCACCTTGGATTCTCACCATACACCCAAGACACTCAAAGCCTTGAAATGTCAGTTAAAAGGAATTAAGCAGCATTTTAAGCAAAGGGAAGTTTTAATGATTAATCTCCAGGAAGCCCATCTTGCACCACAAGCATTGATTTTCAGTTGGAGGGGTGGAAAGATTATAAAAAACAGACTTCAGGATTGCAGGAGGTGAAACAATTACAATAATCTAATCCTACAAGAAAAGAAAAGTTTACTGTATTCCCTTAGAATTAACTTAGAACTCTCCCCTTAGAATAAAAATGGGAGAATTGATTGTCAAATAAAACTTATTTTCTAGCTCTAAAGTTAGAATTTCAACATAGCTCTAACTTTAGGGAAAGGGATTATTAGTTTACCACCTATTGTGCCACAACACAAAAGGTATACACAACACAACACAACACAAAAAATGAATAAATAATGCAACCAGTGCAAAGCTTCCCTGGATACTGCCAGGCAAAGGCTGCATCCTGCATGATGCTGCACCTCATAGCAACTGAGAGCACACCACACCTGTTGCAGTCAGGATATTTGCATTTTTATCTGCTCCCACAACAGGAAAAGGTCAATGTGCACTAGAAAATGCATTCTGTCACGCTGCAGTAACAGGAAAAATTTTAGATTTGGTTTTCCTCAGTCATTGTCATTCTCATTAATGTGCAATGAGCTACTAGAATGTGGACACAACTACGTTTTATCTGTCTTATTCTCCATTGGTTCAGGACAAAAAACTTATATTTAGTCTAAAAGCATGGTTTTCAGTGAATCTGTTCTGCAGTAACACTTCTAATACAAGAACATTTTGCAGTTCACTCACTCTCCATGTCACTGACTTGTTCAGGGCCAAACACATGCTATGAATGTATTTATTTGCACACATACACACACCGAAGCATGTACAAATACTGTTTCCAGGACATCTACTACAGCTGTTCTTTTAAATTTCTCAAGCAAGGCTTCTGAATAAAATAAAAATGCAGAGGGGTAGATTTCCTCAAGATAAAACTCCCACATAACTGCTGACACTGTATTTTCAAGCTTCCACTGTGCACTTATGGCAATGCAGAAATGGCAACACCACAAGTGAAAACTGGGTATAACATTTCCCTCACAAGATTTACATCTTGCTTTAATTTAGGTGATCCAGTATGTTGTGTTATCTACACCCATGGCTCTATGAAGACAGCTTCTTAAAAGATATTGAAATACAGGTGTAGAATGCATTTATTAGCAGAGAAGGAAATGCAAAGCTGATCAGCTTATATTTACTATGATATAGTTTCTCATGCTTATTTTATTTTATTTTCTCATGGGACTTATTTCTTATTTGTAATAACCTTTTCCCTTTCTTACATTCCAGCAATTTACTAAATACATTTCATAGTTTGTAAACAACAAATAAAGTCACACCCTGAATAGATAATGATACCTTAAGAAAAAGTGATAACCTGTTTATAAACTATTCTGGTAATATACTTTTTTTTTTAACTGCATCCAATAGATGTGCTTGAAAGCAAGATTCCTACTTCTACAGTAACTCCTCATCTCTTCACTTATGTCCAGTCAATCCTTTGATTATCACAGAGGTGGTGAGTTACTAAAATAAAAGAGTAGGACTTCAAATGAAGAAAAGGTAATGGAAAGAGATCCAATTTTCTTGTTAATGCAAGAATAATTAAGCAAACGTAAAAACCAAAACCAAAACCAGAAAACAATGTCTGGTTTATTGACACAAATATTTTCTTTCTAGAAGGTTAAGGATTTTTCTAAAAGGTGCCAGAAAGCTTTTACTTACTTCCTCATACTCCTCTTCCTCATCATCATCAGACACAATATTGTCATTGAATGGCTCTTCTAGAAAGAAGCAAAACAAAATGGTGTCAGTTAAGTTGCACATGTACACCTTGACAGAATCTCATTATTTCCTCAGTTTTACAGGAGCAAGATTTAACCTGCTTCTCATACAGACATGTCTTTTTCAGGACAGCTATTGTAATAATTTGATCCTAAAAGCATTCTACTAGAAATCACTGAATTCAATTCATATTTTGGAAAATGGCAGAAACAGAAACACTCTGGAATAGTTACTTTCTCAGAAAATCCACGGTGACACCTCACTGTATTTACTGACAAGACTTGAATGAAAGTGTGTGCACTTGCAAGTTTGTCTATTTTTCAAATATTTTTGAATAAGAGACTCTACTTCTCCCTAAAAGTACTTTAATATTATACGGCTTTTGTACATAAAAAGTTAGTACTCCTGGAGAATACTCATTGTAAGTTTTGGACAAAATTATTTCCTCAGGAAAAGAGTGGCCAGGCTTATACTGGAAATCTGAATCATCAATGACTCAGACAAAAGCTCTTAAAAATGCCATTTTCAGGTAGAAGAGGAGTGGTTCAAGAACAAATACTGTATAGTGGCAATACAGTACTTAAATATTTTATTTGTTCTTTTACAAGGCAGAATTAGTAAAAGTTCTAGCTTGTAAAAGAACAAAAAAAAATATGACAGGCTCTGTTCTTTCCAAAAGCCAAACAGAGCAGTTCAACTTGTTCTATGTTTACTGTAGAGAAAGATTCAATCACAACTAATCTCCTTTTCATTATTTGTTTTATCTTTTTTCAATCTTCCTTTCAGTCACAGGCAACAGAAAATGGAATTAATATTCCACCTTTTCAGTCTGTATTAACAGCATCTACCACTCTGATAACCCATCAACATCCTCTCCAAAAAGGATGGTCTCTGCTCCCTATTCAGGATAAGCCATTTCACATAAATACACCTCAATACAGCAAGAGACAGATCTAGTCCCTAAATCCTATTTTACAAATTTCTATTGCATTTTTGCAGTTGGCAGCAGTCTCTCATTACTATCTGGCTCATGGCAGACCACTGCCATGAAAGAACACAGCAAAGGTAATTTTATTTATGATCCCCAAACTTTGGAATTGTGTCTTACTCAGCCTTTTATTTCTTCTTTATTACTAGAACATAAAGGAAATTTTAAAATACATTACTTTAAAATCCTGACTTTCATTATTCACCCTCTCTCAGACCATCACACTATTGTTATTCTTTGAGGTTTCCAATGCCAAGTAAAAACATGAGTTTTTTATGGTTTTTGTGAAAGATTTAAAGCTCTGGTAGCTGCCTGTGTTCTGACCTGAATTGAGTTGCTTGATAACAAATTCCATCTGTCGAACCATCTCTTCGTTTCTTTCCTTGATAAAGCAGCGCAGAATTTCTTCCATCCCCTGGATGTAGCAGAAAACATTGGAAGATCAGTGTTTCATGTCACCAGTAACAGAGATCTGTTAGCTAAAATATCTTTTTTTTTTTTTGGTTAGTGAAGACAGAGTTAGTGTGAAGCAAACCACGGTGTCCAGCTCCAAGTGTTGCACAAACAAAAAAAATTATGTTTTCTAGATTGCTTTGAGGCTTAAACAGAGACATGTCCATGATGAACAGCAAATTTTTACAACAGATCTGTTGCTTTTGCCTTCTGAATTCAGTACACAATAGTCATCAGAACAGGGTAAAATTTACATCCACAGAGACAACAGTGCAAGGTTCAGAGAAAGGAAGCAGAAAACAGAACCAGCTTTGTCTTTAAACTTGGTCTCTCTCTTTATGGCTCCTTATAGCCTTGATGTTGTGTCTTTATGCATTTATGATCCCTTGCAATCCTCTGTGAGATAGAACATCTGATAACAATTATGTCTCCATAACTCTCTGGGTTAGTTCTTAAGATACAAAGACATGCTGCTATCCCAGGAACAGCTTCCTCAAACACAGAAGTTGAAACACAGTCATTACCATTAGACTAACTTTCACAGGAAATCAGTTCCTAGTTCTGAAACCTTCCTCCTGCTCCTTCCCCAGATAACCATGTCTACAACAGGCAGAAGGAAAAGCAGCAAGAAGTCCTTTTAGTGGCTACTCACTGGTGCAGAATAAGGGGAAGAAGTAGCAGGTGAGATGAAAGCATCTCCTGGGACAACAAGGAGTCTACAAAATGCTAGAAGGACACAGAATTCTAAAAGAACACCTTTAATTTATAATTCAGACTGAATCCTTCACTCTACTGGGGCTCCACTCCTGCGAAAAAGACCTGGAAATATGGCAGAAGTGTTTGAGAAATAATTCATACTTCCCTGAGGATCAAAGGGGAAGGGCCTCTTGAGGGTTCCCTTCTCAAAATGCTCCCACTTCACAGCCCTGCTGTGCCCTGCTCAGCAGGTCCCTGTCTGGGCCATCTCTGGCAGAGATGTTGATTTTCATGCTCTGCAAATCAGCACTCCTTACCATTTCTCTGGCTTCTTCTCGGACAGAAGGGATGGCCAGAATACTGTACAGTACTCCATTCACATATGACTGGACCTAAGAGGAAGAAATAGTAATACCATGAAGAAAAACTCTTCCATTCCTCCTAGTTGACTATCAAAATATAAAACCAAAAGTATAAAATTACTATACGTCAAAGAGTTTAACCAGGCTAGACTGGACTTGCAAAAATTCCCACATGGGAAGCAGAGAACTTTTAGGATGCAAATATACTGTGATATGGTTGATCTAAACCAATGTGCTGCATGCCAATTTCCCAAACAGCCCCCCTGCTTCTGATAATGTATTCTTGCAAATTGACCTAGCCATAAGAAAGAAAAAAAAATAAGAAAGAGAGACAAGCAGAAAAAAGGTTAATTTCTGACAAACACTAATAGCAGTACAAAAAACAGGACAGAGAACAGGGAAAAGTCTCTGCCAGCATGAACTCAAGACAGACTTCAAGCATTGTAGCCTCAGGCAGGATGATAAAGCCAAAGCAGCTTCATGAATGTCACAAGTCTACTTTCTTACAGCATTCCTTAAAACCACAGCAAATGTGTTCCCCTGCACCTGATGTTTTGCATCACACATTGTTCATCTCATGAACAGTCAAGCTTGAGATGAATTGGTGTATGACATTCAAGCAGCATCAGAAACTGCAATCAAGGCACATGGACTGCATGGTAACTGCATCCAAAGCTGCCATTCTTAGCTGCCAATGTTTGTTAAAGCAAGACGTGCTTCTGTCTAGAAAGATCTCTGCTCACCAAAATAAAATATATGCATTTGTGAATTTTAGGCAAAATTCATGCAACTTAATTTACAAGGATCTAATAAAGGAAGCAAAACCCATTTACTTTTTACATTTTTTCCTTTCTTATTTTTTAAATTTTTCTTTCCACCTTTTCATTAACCCAAAGTTTGATGTACAAATACCTTAGGATTCTCGTGGTCAAGAAGACCAGAAAGAACTCTGAGCATGGCGTTTGGGATACTTGCACATATTTTCTTCCCTGCAAAGGCAGAACACATAAATATGCTTGAAAAACAGAACAGATCAGAGCAAGTTTCTTTCTTATTTTTTAGAATCAGTATTGAATATAGTTTGCACAGAGCAATATTGTTTCTTGTTCCTGACAAATGCTGTTCAGCATAACTGAGTTCAAATCACTGAAATTACTCTGGATTTATGCAGTTGTAGTCTTGGACAGGATGCAACACAAAGGGGATTTAAAAATTTACCAAAGGCATTTTTTTGCTTACAAGAAGCAGATGAGTTTTCACCCTTACCTTACTTTCCTTTTCAAAAGGAAATTTAATTTATGCTCTTTTTAAGTCTCTTGGACACAGAGAGGATCTTATTTTCTTGGGGGGAATGTCTGCTTTGTAGAAGTCAAAGCAAGGTGAAGGTTAAGCTCCTCACTCTTACTCCTCAACCCAGTTCTGTCTGTTTACAAAGAAATCTCTAACACAGAGTCTATAAGTGGACACAAACAAAGTGTCCTTTGAAAAGTGGGCCTGAATGTAGCAATGGCAGCCTTCACATGCTAATATAAAAAAATAATCAAATCTTAAAGAGTGCCGTTGCTTAATTCTTTAGAATTCCCATAGCTGGAATTCTTGGGAAAGGAGATTGGCTCAAAAGCATTGGTTATAACACTCAAATATCTCTGGTTGTTGTTCCTGCTGCTGTTTGTAGCCACTTGAAAGAATCCTGGTAAAACAGGAGAAAAAGATTCACAATCTTCTCTATCTATTTCTTGGAATAAGGTTGTAATTCAAAATGTAAGACACCTGCACTCCTCAGACAAAGATTCATGAGCAGGGCAGCACAATACTCCAGGTTGTAATCAGACAGGCAATCTGGGTCTATTAGAACATCAACCAGCCAGAAAATGAGCCCATCCTGGATCATTGCTGACTGCAGTGTGCGCCTAGGATTAAAAAACAAAAACAGATCACAAATCACAAATGTCAGATCCCAACATAAATAGCTTTCATATACATTTATAGCCAGTACAAGCACATTAAAAATACAATAGCCTGTCCAAAAAAAAAGAAAATCCCTAAACTACCTGTTTTGGCAGAATCACTAAACCAAGTAATTAACAAAGCCTGAAGAAATTATGGAGATTCCCATATGGTTATAGGACTAAAACATTGTTGGATAGATTGGGAGGTTTTGTCTTTTGTTTTATTTTGTTCTTTTTAAACCTGTGAACTGCTGAGGTAAATTTCTTCATTGTTTTCTAGGGCTTCGTACTCCAGCTAAAATGGCATTTTCAATTGTCTTTTTTAATTGGTTTAAAAAGGCAGTTACACACAACAGATCCATAAAACAAATTAATTACTTCTTCTGTCACAGGCAGCCATAGCACTGTAGCACTTTTGTACTGCCAATTTGACAAATGATGTTTTTTGCTTGAATCTATTTGCACTTTTCTCTAGAGATTCTTAAATCTCATGCTCTTTTAACTCAGCTTGTAGTTGCCCTCAAAGACTATGGTGAATAAAATGCCAGGTGGCCAACCATGGTCTACAATAAAAATTCTACACCTTACAATACAAAAAAAGAAGTATGTACTGATAGAAAAGTCTTACTGAAGAACAGAATTTTTCATAACATTATTTCCAAGAGGCATTATATTTAAATTGCAAAGATCAAAGCAGGTGCTTTCCTGGCTTTGGTCCTGAAAGTTCATATGTTTCTTAGTGCTGGATATTGCAGCAGGTCTGTGGCATGGACTAAGCAAAAGAAGGGAGCATGTGACCACATACTAAAAAGTTTCCCTTATGTCAAGTATCTGGAATTAACCTTCTATAAGATTGTTACTTTTTAGAAAATAAAAAACTTTCACATTTTCAGTATTCTTCCTGCCTGCTGTGAAAACAGAGCTCCTAAGATCATACTTATTTGATAACTAGAGCACGCCCTTTACTGCTTTTGTGTATTTCTTTTGTGGTGGGCACTTGAGTCAGACTGCTAATATAAAAGTAAGAAACAAGACAGCCTGTGCATAGACAGCTCCAGGAAAGGGGGTCAACAGGATAAAGATGAAATCCCTGAAAAATGTTTGCAGAAAGGATAATGAAAACCTTATGCTTTGGAATGTAACACAACTCTTTTTTCCGTGTACAATTGTCAGAGCTCTCTACATTAAGATTTTCACTTCAGTTAAGGAACACATACAAAGCACACAAGGCTGTGGCAGGAGATGCATATTTACTTGGGCCTTGACAGCTGGTAGGGAGTCAGGTTAATTCAGTCAGCAAAACTGAATTCTCCTCCATAATAAGTGACATTGCTTTCATCAGCCATCAGAGGTTCTGATGATTGTTATGGGAAAATCAGGTGCTCTTCTTTCCTCCCTGAACAGAGCCTAACTAGCCTGCATTTCCTCCCCTGCTGTCACCACCACACGCTGTACTTTCATCACCTGAGGCTGAATTTCTGCAGAGCCCCCAGAACATTCTCCCATGTAAGGGAATCCTTGTCTTCAGCTTTCAGTCTGTCCTCCAGCATTTGCAGCAATGTTGGGTTCTGAGAAAGGTAGGCACGACCTGGTGCAAAAAGCGATGAAAGAACAGATGCTGAGATAGCAGCTATGACAGAAAACCTCCCTCTCTTTGGAAAAGTAAGCTGGATTGACCTCAGTTTCCTCTTGACAAGCCACAGACTTGTGCCAAGATCCAAACAAACCAGCACAAAGTTGTGCAGCAGACCAGTTGCATTCAATCCAGACACTTGGGGTATTAGAGGTCCACAATTGCAAATCAATACCACACAGAACCCACTTTCAGTATATGCTTTCTGATCTAGCAGTTTTGTACAATCAAGAAAAAGAACAGAAATGTCCAAAGAGCTTGGGAAAGTCAGGTGCCCTCCTGCTACTGACTTCAAATGAGATTTCAGCACCTAGCAATACTTAGCTCCAAAAATAGCAGTAAACCAAGAGCTAATTTGGGACAGGCAGAGATACAAAGCTGGATATATATGCAGCTGGATTGTTAGCAGTGATGCACAAAGATTTATTCAGGTGAGGACCAGGAAAATGCAGGAGCCACAGTAGTTACTATTGCACAACCTGGTAGCAGGTCTGCCCACGGGAAACCTAATTAATGGGGGAAAATTAATGGAAAAAAAATCCCCTGATTAATGGGGATTTTTCTCTTTAACCCTCATGGAGAAAGTGAAGACTATATTAAAGGCAGTATCTGAGTAAGTTCCCACACAGATCACAAATCATCAAAACAAGTCAGAAATACTGAATATAGAGTGTCAAAATGAAAACATTCCAGATACTGAAAAGTTGTTTTGAATGCATGCTACAAAAGATAGTGAATCACTAGAAAAAGGGTGCAAATCAGGCTCTAAATTACCACATGCACTGACATGCACTTGTAAAGCACCAATAAGAAAGCATTATATGAAAATATTATCTTATTTTTTTGCAGTGAATCATTTACCTTCTATCAGTGAAGCAAAAGCATTGATGAGCCTTGCCATATACTGTCTGACTACCTCACTTTTAGAATATAATAATTGGAGGACACTTCTCTGAAAAAGAAAGCAGATGTTAATAAATGGCAAAGAAGGAAAACACAAAAGTTTGTCTTCTATAATGTTTTAAAAGCTTCATTAAACTTACACAGGAAAAAACCAAACCCTTTGAATGCATACTGATTTGTCAATATGATGTACAATTTCTTTTTTATTGGCAGGGGGCTGAAGGAGAGATGGAAAATGAACAAATAGGCAAATTACAGCTTCTCGTCTGAGTCTGTTAAAACTCCATTAAACTTTATGGTGTAGAATGGAAGTTATATTGAGCCAACATAGTCCAGTTAAAGCTGGTACCTAAAATTAATATTCAGTCAGTGACAAAAAAAACCCCACAAACCAAACAATTCAGCTTTGTTGATAAACTTAAATGCAGTAACATTACCTGAACAGGAATGCTTTTCTTTGACAATGAAGAGTGTGGCAAGCAGCTCAGTAACTTACCAAAATCACCACATTGAAATTATTTCTTATCTGTTTTATTTCAGGCTTTACATATAACTTCCCTCTTACAGAAATTCAGAGGGAGGAAAAACTGATGGTTGATTTAATAATCCTTTACATTTCCTAGTGGTACAAGAAACTGTTGCAAAGACAATAAAGCCACAATAAACCAAGTAGGCTCAGTGCCTCAAACCCCTGGGAAACTCAATTATGCACAGAAGCCACTAAAACCAATGAAAGAAGTTGTGCTTTTCTTAGCACTGGCTTATCAGGGACTGAAACAACTTTCCAAAATCAACACACCAGAATTCCCCTTTCTAAAGAAAGGTGCCAATCCACCTCAAATTCTCAGAAACACAGTTGATCACTGCAGATGCACAATGACGCATTCCATGGCGGCATTGGGACTGAAGTCCTAATTTAGTTCTTATCTTTGATCAGTGAAATGAATTGAGTGTATTATTTAACAATACACAATCACTCAAAAAGAGGCACAGCATCTGATAAGCAATACTTAGAGGGCCTCAGGCTTCGGTTCAACTCACAGAAGTGAAGCACAGGGAGCTAAATGTGTCACCCAATTTTGGCACTACTACCTTTTTTTCCTTCTCCTCTTCCAGAGAACAATAAAATTTTATGATTAGCACTTCATATACACAAGTGAGCAATATCACACAGAAGTTACAACTGACAACTCAGTTTCACCTGACCTGACAGTTGCTGTGGCAGTCCAGGAGGTCATTATTGATGTAGGCTTGCATGATAGTGTCTCTCTGTTCACCAGGATATGACGTTGTCAAGCGCTAAAACAAATAACAACACAAGTAAACAAGTCAAAAACATAAAAAGCCAAAACTATGGATTGATGACCCCTGGAGATTTTAAAGGTGTTGATACTCTATAGCTGAGAACCTCTTTCATGGGGAGCAGTAATTCAACCTCAGTGACATAAGGGAAAGAGATGAAACGAACTGACCTGACCTCAGCTCTGTGATCCAGTACAAAATTGTTACTTGGGAGCTGTCATGACTGTCCATACAGGAAGGACACAGAATTACTTCCCATTAAGTTAAAAAAGCCCCTGTAATAGTTACAGATGTGGTGCTTTTCTTAATCATTTGAGACAGAGCATTGGGCAAGAAGTACTTTTGGTTAAAACAAACAGATTGTTTTTATGTGAAAACGGACAGTGAAACTTGATCAGAATTCCACTATTATCAACTTTCATGACTGTCACTTTGAAGACATCAGCTTCCTTTTCAGCAGGAAAATGTAACTTCCTGTTGTCACCTGTAATTTTTCTTAAATGTCATTACATGACACAGGTCAACCAAAAGGTAGGTTTCTGTAAAATATTGATTATAAAGGAAAACTGGTGATTAGAGTCAGGTATGTCTTGGATACAGCAGTATTTATATAAATATAAACCAAAATGATATATGGAAAAGGGAACTGCATAAAACAACAATTTATTTGAAAGCACATCAGAAATTATTTCCTCTGAATATCCCAGAAATCTGGGAAATCCTTGTGTGAGAAATCTGTCTCTCCCCAGACGAGAAGGACACTGCTACAGTACAAATAAACCTGCCTGGGCTGCCTTCATCATCTCAACAGCCTTAGAAAGCTTCACCAACAGGAATTTGCCTATCATGTTGAACTCATCACCAGAACAACCATCTTGTTTGCTAAATGGGTCTTAGTTTGGATGCCTCCTGTCCTTACCCAGCGCAGAGCCTGCAGTAGGAGGGCCTTGAGACGATCACTGCCTGTAATCAAATCTTTCTTCAGCTTCTCATAATCCAGAGAGGGCAGCAATGGCACATCCTGCACCTTCCTAAAGGAAAAGACATTCATCAAAACTCTCTCTCCTCATTCAGTGCAGCTGATGTTACTGAGGTGAGAAGAGCCAAAACAGGAAGTCTGCTTCAGGAAAAGAACTTCCACATTTTCACACTTTTATTACTTTTGTTACCATTATAGTGTTAGAACAACAGACTTGTTGAATTTGGGGTTATTTCTTACTTATGCATGCAGCTTGCTTACCATCATAACTTGCAGACAGTAAACTGACAACAAGACAGCTGATGATCTGAGATTTTTACAAAACAGTACAGTAAGACCCTTTTTTCCCTTCTCTACTGGGCCACAAGGGCATGAGAACAGTTAGAAACAGATGCAGTAAAAAGCTGCAGCTCCATCTCCACCTCCAAGCCCTTATGCACACAGAAATGTCTTCTCCAAGGCAAAGGTGGTGTGGGCTGAGTGGGTTTTTATAGCCTGGAGTATGCTGACTTAACATGAGACTTAATACTGGACTACTTCCTATGCATCAATACTATCTTGCTATTTTGAAATTTAACACTGCAATAGAAGTTTCTCTTAAGAAAACTGCTTCTAGTCAAGTGTTTCAATCTTAATATTTAAATATAATCCACTAAAATGTTTGAGTATCTTCCCATCCTACCACTTTTCAAAACAAATTTTATGTCCTATGCATAATTGCCCATTATCTTGTAAACAGGATAAAAAGTGTCTCAAAAATTTAATAGAACTTCACCTTGAATATACAATTTCTATTCAGTATTACAAGACAAAATTAATTAAGTCAGACACAAAAAAAATTAAGCTAAGGCACCCAAAAATCCATATTAGTGATTCCCCCTTTTCCTGGATTTGTGAGAATCAAACCAATTACAACAATAGGACTCAAATATGTGGAAACACTAAAAATACAGCAACAACCTCACATGTGTGGAATGGCAGATTTACTGGATTAACAACATTCTGCTGAAATTAGAACGTTACAGAAGCTGCTCAGCAGAAGAACACAGATCACACACTATTTGCATCAATGTTCACTGAGGTCAGAGGCAGCACAGAGGAGAAGTCCCACTTGAGGACAACTGGCAATGTGTACTTCAGTTTACAAACCCTTCTCTACAGACAGAAATGGAGCTCAACAACAAATACTTACATAGAGGATAAAGATGCTCTTATCAGTGTGGAAGCCTGAATCACAAAAAGAAAGAAAAAAGGAAATTACAGCATGTAAGTCCAAATTTCACATGTTATTAATGAGGTCCAAAGTGAATTCTTTCACTAAGATTCTGCAGTTCTTTTCCTATAAAAACCTGTGCTGTAAACCAGAAACACAGCTGAACAAAGAGCACTTCAGTGTTTATCTTTCTTTTCCCTAAAGTGTTTTACAGGTCAAAATCTCTTTTGTTATGATTTGGCTATATTACCCTCACCCACATAGTCCAAAAATACTTTGAAACATTTTAAAAAATAATAATAAATAAATTAATAGAAACTACTATCTGAGCCCACTGAGGAAGATGAAGAACTTGCTAAGCACATTCACTGACTTCATAAATTGTCATCTCTTTAAAATTGCAATAATATTTCATTGGAGACCCAGCATGCATTCCTGCATATAAATTTATTGTAATTCTTTGCTCCAACACTAATGTTATCAAGTGTCTGCTGCTACCAAAATATATCCCTATATATAATTATTAATATGTAAAGACAGGATTATGTATTCTGGTATGGATAAAACCAATATGAAATAGTGTGCCATTTCTTAGTGGTTCTGCCTAAGATATTATAATTAAATCCTGGATATTTCTGCTCTGATGCAGGCTGACACAGTGCCAGTGCAGTACCACTGTGCAACAAGGAACACCAACACCACACAAAAGTTCCACATGAAAGTAGTCTGCGTCAGTGAGCATTTTTTGCTAGATTTAATTGTAGGTAAGCAAAGAAGCAGCAATTCTGGCATAAGAATGCTTCATGTCATGCATTCTGATGTCAACTACATGCTGTATTTGCAGAATATTCAATGTCATTTCTTTGTGCTGATCTCTCTGCTAAAAATCTCTCATTACCACTTATGCCTGTAAAACTGGTCTTGTCTCCTAACTGAGCCTCTTTCAATGGGAACTATATAATCAATGTCTATTGTCAGATTTAAAACTGGGATTTAGGAGACAAAAAGCATGAAATACCATACAGAATATTAAATTACACCAGCTGACATATTCCTGAAAACAACCTCGTGGGTATCCTTGTAATACAAGGAACTGCTCTATTAGATGTGAAATAAGCTTATGTGCACGGTGGAAAGCATTTTATATTATGTCAATGAATGATTTACAAGTCATACACCTCAAAAGTAAACTGTCTGGACCAGCAGTTCTCACATCACAGTTTATCTTACACAATACAAAATTCTTTCTAAGTATCATATCTGCCCCTAGACTGTTTTGCCCTCGTTCATTTTCCTTAGCATTTTCAATATGTATAAAAAGTTAATTTTATCTAAACAAAACTGTTTTCCCAGTCAAAACCTAAAACCTTGTAGCTGCATGTGCAAAGAAATCACATATCACTTTTGTTGCCTCTGTCAGCACCTTTCTCCTTTGTCTATTAGGGGAAATGGAAGAAAGTGACTACAGCACTTAAATGCAAAAGAAATTGCAGAGCCCTTGGAGATGGAAGGTCAAACAGAGAATAGCAATGTGGAAAGAAACAGAGCAGGGCACTAGGGCTATATAGATGCATATAAAGATTCTATGCTTCTCAATAAAGGGTTTTTTTATGCACTTCTTTGCTGTCTTAGAAAGAAAAACGTGCTCCAACCAAAATCTAACCAGAGGATTACTGGTTAAGATGCACATATCTCTCTTCTACACAAATAAAACTTTTTGGCAAGTGTAGGATTTTGCAAGCTTTTATAAAATTTCAAACTACAGAAAATTCAACTGGAAAATATTCAGATCAAATGGGACAAGGTCCTACTAATTTCCAAATTATTTTTTAAGCCAGCAGATGGAGCACAGCAAGGTATTTAGTATGGTTTCCTTCTGTATTCTTCCTACACCAAAAAGGCACCAGAGTGAGGCAGGCCCTGCACTGGGGCTCTGAGGGCAGAACCACTGAGCTGGAAAAAATTCTGGTGACTTTGCTGATCACACCCAGTTTATCAGTCTAGAACCTGCATAGGAAGAAGGAAGTTCTTTCAGGCTTTTGGTGTTTCTGGGAAAGCAGCAAGGATAAACTTCATATTATATCAGGTTCAATTGTCAAGGTTCGATTGTCCAGGCTAAACGGGAATGAAGAAAGTTTTGGGGGGCTAGTTTGTTCTTCACTGCACTGTCATTTCTCAATCTGACAATGATCAGCACCACTGATAAGCAGAAAGAATGCAAGCATGTTACAGGCAGAGGTTTCCTTTCTTCCTTTTCATCTGCATGATTGCAATTACTCATAAATAAGCTAATCTGTATCTGTGGCATGCTGAGTAAGGCATTGGCTCAGGACATACACTCCTAGTCCAGATTCAGACACCAACTGCAGACAGAATCCAAACACATCATTCCATGTCTCTGGGCCTCAATTTTTTAATCTGAAAAGCAGATACAGGCATCAATCTCTTTAACAAGCTGGGTTTTGAGATCTACCAATGAATGGCAGAGTGCAAGAGCTAAAAGTTATTATTTTGCTATTAAACAATTGAATGCTTATAGCACAGCCACCATAAAAAGAAATTATTTAGTTGCTTCTCTTCTCATTTTTCTTAGATTACAATATTTATTTCCTCAGCATCTGCTCCCAAGCCCTTCTCCCAGTCTTTCCTGGAACAGGTTAACCATTGATTTTAACCTTTTGAGTGACAGTATACCTTAGACAGCCAATGAAAGGCAGAGTGTGAAGAACCTGTGGCAAGGTCCTACGTCCCAACACTCATAGACTTCATCTTGAATAAAATACATTTCATGCAAAACCTATCTTGAGAGAGGATCATTTGTCATAAATGAAAGACATGCAGAAGCTCAGTGTCTTAAGGAAAGAAAAAGAAACACAAGAAAAAACAGCCCAAGCATAGCTCATTCTGGTAGGATCATGGGTATGACTTATGTTTGTGTTGGTTCTTGCCAAAGCCAAGCCAGGTGCCACATTAAGTCAAATAATTCTGTCACAATGCACATTAGACACAGATGGCATCACTTTATTTTTGAACAAAGACAGGCATGAATATGAACAGCATGGAATAAAACAAAGAAGTTCAAAGGGAAAAAAAAATCAGTATTTATAAAAGAAAGCAGATGCACTTCATGTGCAAGCCAAAACCACAACTGATTTTATCGAATACTGCAGACCTATATTCAAACCATATCTCCTTTGCTGTTTGATGTATATATTCATAATATGCTGAAGTAAAAGCTGAAAGTCAGATTCTGTCCTCAGTTCCCACTCTGAAAATGTGCTGCAAGAATTTAGTGCAAATTCAATGCAGATTCAGAATTAATAATCAAAGATACGTGATGAATATGTGAAGAGTAAAAGCAAAATTTGAGCAGATTTCTACAAATCATCAGAACTCACAAATCTATGTTGAGTTCATTTGTTACAAACTAATAACAAGAAGACTGTTCCACACAGCCTGTGAGGGTTTGACCCTGAGCTTGTGTAACCTGGAAGGTCTACTGGGGATATGCAAAGTATTATTTCATAAGTAGATCTGCAAATGTTTTTAATTATTTTTTTTCCTACTTATACTAGAGATATGCTGTTATGAAAACTTCCCACTTGCCATATAAAACAGGTTCTTTAAGACATCTGATGTGTACATTAAAAAGTCACACAGCAATACTGTGTGATAATGTAATGACAACACAAATGTCAGAAAGAAGTATAAAATACAATACATAAACAGTGAGGGGAGCTGAAAGCTACCCACATATTCAAGAAATATTTCAGAATCAGAGTCAGACAGCTTTGCAAAAATTTTATAAACAACTCTGCACACTAAGCTATTACATTCAACATTGTATAAAGTTACATTTAACTAATGCTTTATACTAATCTGTATAAGCAAAAAGTTTTTCTTTAGCAAAAATAATTTGATTCATCTGTCATGAACCTTTCTCAATCTCAAAACCGAGAATTATAGGAAGGAACAAAATGCTTAACATCAAGCAAAAAGTGTCCATTATGAACATTCATGTCACGAATGGGAACAGGTTGATTGATACTGGTGATCTTTCACCATAGGTGGATGTGGGTTGTGTTCTCTACATCAAGATAAAAATAAGTATGTAAGGAATAGTCCATTGCATTAAATACTTTTATGACTATTTCTCAAAATAAAATGTTGTTCTAAATGGAAAGTTGAATGCCCACAAGAGTTTACTTTAATTAGAGGTGATATATATGTTTGAAATTTGGGCAGATTTTCTTGAAAAACCAAATCTAGTTTTACCTAAAGAAAGTGATAAAAATACAAATATGTATTATTTGAAATTGACTGGCATCTTTCAGAATTGGTGTCAATCACTTTTATGAATTGATTACATACTGAGTTACTTAGAAGTAGACTCATTTCCTTTCTTCACAAAGAATGCACTGACTACAGGCAAAATGAGATACTTATGGTGTACTTGTAGTATTGCCAGAATACAAACTTCCATCTGGGTTACAGAAGTCACAGGCAGTACAGAAAATACAATTTTGTGTTTTCAGTGAAAGAGGATCATTTTAACTGTGTGAAAGAATTTCATAATCTTTACTACAAAAAGGAAGTTTGACTTTAGGAACAAAAAATACAAATATACAGAATACAACACCCCTCTGCAAAACATGAATCAACTTGCTGAATTATCTTGAGCAATAATATTTATTTGCTTTGTCAAAGGTGTTGTGGGGTCAGCTGGTTTTGGCACACTTCAGAGAGAATGTATACTATACACAGATGATCCCATGGAAGAAACAATTGCTTTCTGCATGCTTTAAGAAGCTGAGTTTCATGTGAAAGTTGTGGACAAAGCTGCTGTTATGTTGACATGCTGTGTTAAGTGCATTATGAAGCCATAAGGTTACCCAGAACATCTATTCCATTCCCCATGCAGAATTCCCAAGCCCTGTACACTTTCTGGATCTTCATAAACCACACAGTTAGTGTCATGACAAGTTAAAATGCAGGGAAAATTGCTGCATGTTGTGAAATAAAGAGAAATACAGACTGTGACAGACTGAGCAGGCAACGTGAAAGGAAATAAAGATAGACACTTACATATCCGTCATCACAAGGGCTCATAGAGTAATATCCCTTTATAGGCAAACAGACACACATTAAAATAAAGAAGATTAAAAAAAAAAGTTAACAGAAATAAATCACAGAGAAATGCACAGTTAAAAAAAAACAACCAATAGAAATCAGCTAAAAATTAACAGACTATTAGCTTTGAAAAGAAAAGTATAAACATGTTCTCCCAATCCTCATACTTGTATGTCATAGAACTGAAATTGCTGTGTCTCTCTTGTGATATATTTGGAAGTTCTCTTCTCAACACCTGGCAAACACACCTAGTCTGCACATTGTTCCACACTGTCAGAGTCAGAACATCTACACACAAAACACTGACAAATTGACGGGAATATATGACCTGTGCTGCTCACTCTGCTGAGGCAGCCAAGAGAGAAACCCTGAACATGGCCTGGATCAAAGACCTCAGCTCCTGAGAAAGCCCCTGCCACTATTCTCCACACTTGCTTTGACTGGAGTTTCTGACCAGCACATAACAAAGACTGACAGAGACAATTTAAGGTGTTTCAGCAATGTTATCAATTCTTCATGCTAAAAGGTTCCAGGGATAAACTAAGAAAGTCTCAGGAAGGAAACCTAGTATGTAGTTACTAAAATAAAGAATGGTGCTAATTCATGGTTTGAGTAGTTTAGTACAAAAGATGCCATGTTCTCGTTAATTAGACTAAAATACTTAGAACAGCTTGGTATCTAAAAAGAACAGTCTTAATTAAAAATAAAGATACACAGTTAACACAATGAAATAAGACCAACATTAATTATTTGCCTTTTTGTGCAAACCTGCCAGTACTTACTTCAGAGGACATATTTGTACAGATGAATAAGCACATAAACACTCTATTTAGCAGGCTGCTCTTTAACAGACATATACAGGCTTACACAGAAGACATAAGAAACTTGCCACTCTTCACTGTGAGCAGAAAATAAAGTTCTTTTTATTCTTTAACAAATTTTAAAAATCTGACATTCTTCTTTTTACTACTATGATACTTAGAATTCCCTGATGAGAATGATTATTTTAACTTTCATGGTGCTATACACACATACAGAGAGTTCCTGGCAAAGACAACTTAGAATTAAATTTAAGACAAAAGATGACATCAATAGAGACCAATAATGAGCACAAGAAACCAGGAGATAAACTGCATCATGATGAGAGACATTTCAACACATGCACGACCTGAGCCACTGAAAAAGGATGTAGGCATCAAGACAAAAGATGACATTAAAGTTTTAACATTAAAGGAAATCACAAAAGGTTGGACCAGACAACCTTTCAAAGTCCCTTCCAAACTGGGCTATTCTATGATTTGAGGACAGTAACAAGAAAAGCTTGTGGAAATCCCTACTGAAGGCAATACCTTACCCTTAAAGAGTTCATGTAAACAAAAAACCTTGCAGTGAAAAGGGCATTATATATTGTATCAGCAGGAAAATATGAACTTCTCCTTGCTTACATGAAGAGGTAGGCTTGTTTCTTCTTTTCCATACATAAATGGGAACATATAAAATAATCCCAGGGACAGAGATGTAGAAAACTGATTATGCCATCCAAAGAAAAGTTCACTTAGGGTAGATGCTGTTTGCTGCAATGAGCACTTTATTTTTAAATGAAAGAGCAAACAACTGCATAATAATGCCTGGTGAATCCACTCTGAATGGTTTAGAGAGTGATTAAAAAAAACAAAATACAAACCTTCTGTTACCCTAATCTTAGGTTTCATGTGGTCTGCTGGTGCAGAAATTTCATAAGTAAGAAATGGAATACTTGCCACCAAGTATTACAGCTTGATGACAAGTGTACAGTTGCAGTAAAAACCATGTTTGAGGAAAAAAGCAAAGAGCACAAGAAAAATAGGAGCCCACAGTAGTCATTACAACTACCCCAAAAATAAAATTTAAAAAATCTTTCTTGTTCATAGTTTGTAAGTGACAGTTTAACTTTCCAGATGAGCTGGTAATTCTGTCCAGTGACAGAACTTAAAAAAACCATCCCACTAGTTTTCCACAGCTTCAAGAGTGGTAGAGACCCACCTGAAGAGACCCAAAATTTGCAAGGGACATTAATTCACCTAATTGCAGCTGCAGGTAAATATAATCAGAATGAATAGCAGCAAAAACATAATGGGCATTTATTCTATTCCATTACACAGGTGCAATACATGCAAACAATTTTAGAGCTTTCAGGTCACAGAAAGATTCTCCAGTGGTTTACACCCATCTCTATTACTGACAGAAAATGCACATCTGAAGAAGCAGTTCCTGTTTTGCCTGTAATTCAAAACTCAGAGAACCTTATTACCTTATCCCTAATTCAAAATATTCCAGGAAGGTGTACACCTTACTTCAATAAAAAAAAAAACTGGTTTTGGGTTTCAGACTTGAGCCTGTGCTACTTTTGGTGGAGTGTGAATGCACTGTGTTTGTGATAAAAAGCCAGAATCCTCTTGGCTTCATGATGTGTATTGAACAGAAAACTGCAGGCATCAAAAACTACAAACTCTGCTTCTTATCCACCAGACAAATCAAGACTAGAAAAGGAAAATGGTAAAAAAAATTAAAACTTGACTTATCTCAAGAGTGTTAAAAATATAAGGGAGTGTGATAGTGCTGTAATAGATTACTGTATTTGAAAATATACTTTTCAAATTTACCATTACCTACATCAGCTCCCTATCCAAAGGAACACTAAAAAGTCAAGAATCTATTAACTCCTCAAATAAATGTTTTCTTCAGCTTGTCAGACCTGCTGCTCTGACCTTCTATTCTTAAATCCCCACCTTCTGCTCTGACAATTCTCTCAGGTTTCTTATCTCCCAATTCAGGACCACACATGTCAAATGACATGATGGAAGGTGGAGATAACATTCAACTGCAGCTAAGAGAAAAACCTTAGGGTGAAACAGAGCTTTAGAGGCCTTGCAAACATCTCCCAGCTGTAACAGTAGTGTGACCTCTCTCCCACTGCATGCAGCAGATGCATCCTGTTCATGGATTGTACATCAGGCTCACAAGCTGACCCAGGAAGTCACAGAGCAGGCAAGAGACATGGAGCTGTTCTGCAAAAGAATGAGATCCAATCCAGCTCACCAGAGAACACAGAGCTGACACTAGAAGCCCTTGCTAAGTAAGATTTCAGGGCATGATTACAATGGAAAACTCTTTTGGCTGTCATTGCCTCAGGTCTTAAAGCCAGCTCAGTAAGACTTGCCTCTGGGATTTTTCTCCTGATCCAAATTTCTTCCAGTTTGAAAGGCCAGGCCTTCAGCCATGGGGGAGGGCAGGCCAGGAATGATGTTTGCACATCAACAACTGATACAGGTCACCTTTATTGTAATTTCAAAGCCTGACACCTCACAGCTTTCTACTACACAATATGACTTTCTCCAACATTAAAAGTTGAGCAATGTACTGGGAACAAAATCAACTCTGCATACAAATAATGCTACCTAGGATATAATCCAAGGTATACTCCTTAATTTCCTTGGACAATACTTCATTTTGGTTACAGTACTAATATAATCCTCCTTCCCAGTGTAACTAAAAACTACCAGTGTAGCTGATTTAACAAAATATACTCTAAAGCTCAAGTACAATTCTCAGAGAATGATGCAGTTTTAGCATTTTCTGCTCTCAGAACCTGACCCAAAACCTGGACTGCCCCCTGAGTTCATCAGTACAACTGGCTGTGAACTCAACCACCTCCTCTTTCCAAACTATGTAATGCATCACTCACACCCTAAATAACAGTGGTGAAAATTTAAGGCTGCATGACAGTACAAAAAAAAAAAAGTAATTTCCTTGCTAATGATTCCTTTTTTCTGCTCATTTATGTAAAGATATTGATCCAGCAGAACCAAATGTATATCACAGCCTTGTCCTGACATTGGTGATGTCAGTGGCACAGGATCATCCTGAACACTCAAGGTGAAGTGGGGGGAAAAAACCTAACAACCAACAAACCATCATATTTAATGCCTGATAAATCTCTTTAGACAATGACTGTTTTTTAAGCTTCTCACTCATCTCTCCTACAGAATGAGGTAAGATGATGGTAAGGTAAGGATGAACAAAATAGCTGCCCCTCTGCTAGTCTCTTCTCTCTGTAATTATGCAGCTGGCTGCCCCTTACAGCAGGAGGTTTCTGAAATGGAGTAGCTGGAAAGACCACACTCTAGTGCCTCCAAGTAGTTATGGGCAAAAAGTGAATGAATCTTGCAACACAAATCCAGCACAGATGCTGTGAACTCGTGCTGCTACTTAGTCTGGGTCACGGTGCCTCCAGCTTTATTCCAAAACTTATGCAAAAACCTGAAACCACTTAAGGGTAGAACAATAACATCTGAGTGTATAACAATGAAGTACTTGAATCCTTGAAGAAAAAGTAATGGCATGCCTGAGTGGCCTAGTGGCAAATAGTCAGAATTTTAGTTCATCTCATCTGGCTTCCTGTATCAACAAAGCCAGGGAGTGGTCAGAAATATTCTGGGATGAGAAAAGAATCTCATTTTTCCTTTCATAAGAAAATATCTATTTTTTCTTCTAACATTTATTTGTGTTTCTACATGTTTGCTATTAATATAAAACCAGAACCCTTTACATGGGAAATAAACAAGAAAATATGATCAAGAGGGGACAAAAAGATAAGATGAGGAAACCTGATTATGATGCAGTTAATGTCTATTTGCAAAGACTGTAATTAGCCCTCCAAAACTTGGCTAATGCCTCAGAGAGCCTCTGTGGATCTGCTTATAGAAACAACATGAGAGTTCAACCACAGTAGCTGCTAGAAGCTCAATGTCAAGGCGTGACCTAAACCAGTCTAGAAACCCTTAATCTAAACAGTCTCAGGGCTATAATTGGACTGGTCCTTCACTAGAGAGCTTGGCTCTCACAGCACCTACCTCAAACAGTGTGGATAAATGAGCCACAAAGTCACACAGAAATAGTTCTGCTAGCAAAGCCTAGTAAAAAATAGATACAACTGTGCCAGGAAAACACAGCTTTGCTCAGGTTAACCTAGTTAAGGGAGACAAAAATGTACTTCCAGCAGGGAAAAAAAAATCCACCACCAACATATCCTCTTTCTCTAACCTATCTGTATCGGTGGAGACTGTGTCAAAATGGCCATAGTGCCATAAGTCTAATGGTAAAGGTGCTTTTGGAGCAGAAATGCTTTTAGAGACACTTTTAGGGAAGCAGAAATCAGAACCTTGCTTAACAATGACACTTCCCTCTGCCCCTTTCCTAAAAGGGTTCAAGAGACTGGAGGATCAATGTATGATAAAAAGAATAGAAATAATAAGCAAAACCCTGGGCAAATGGAGCACCTTGAAAGCACAGGAGAAAAAGAGAAGTCTTGATGCAAGCAGAGAGCAGGAGCAGAGAGAAGAGGGCACATGGCTGTACAGAATGGGTGGGTGATCTCAGTACAGGGAAGAGAAACACACACAACCTCAACATCAGATGGCAACAATACAGAACACTACTGAGGTACCTAAAGCATTATCTCAAAAAGCTACTGTCAAAGAAAGAGCAAAGACATGTGAAAGTTGTTGGTTAGAAGAAAGATGGGGTGGGAAGAGGGACATTACAGAATAGGAGATAAGCTATGGATATGATATCAATCTGAAGAGAGGGGAGCAGCAGACAGCACCTAATACTGAGGTAACAGACAAACAGATGCTGGTTCCTTCCTGAAACCCTGAAATAGCAGCTTTTGGAGGCTGCATAAGAGTGCACCTCCTAAACTCACGGCAGGTCAGAGTTCTGACCATTAACAGGAAAGTGAGGGCATTTAGATCAGCCTGAAGAGCAATGAGGAATAATACTTATCTCTGAAAATACTAGCACGTAGAAAAGAAAAGGAAGCATTTATACCATCTCCTTATCTCTCTGTAGCAAATTTTCAAGAAGAACAAAATGTACCATTACCATCATTGTTATTAAAGACCTTGGCTAGAATAAGAAGCAGGAATTTTATTTTCTTCTGCTTTTCCTTTGACACTTCACTAAGTTCTCCTGCTACAAAGTTAAGTACACATGAATGCCTGCCATGGCAAAAACAATAAGAACAGTTCATGATTTTGGCTTGTCTTTGTACAACAGTGGTACACAATATTTTCTTACTAAAACATTTTGATGAACTTTTATGATTAATGTTTATTTAAAGCATTTTGTTAGCATTTTAACAGACACAAATTTTACTGTCCTCACAACAACAGAAGTAACCATACTTATACAGCTATAACTACACAATCAGGTCATTGACCAGCATCTGAGATCAACAAAACAATGTATTGCCATATTCTTATACAAGCTTGAACATATTATGTTTTGTCTTTCCCAGTAAAGAACATTTATTGTTCTATATATAGCTTAAGTAGTATTGTCATTTGAGACAGTTACTGTAAAAATCCCAAACATTTATACTTACAGTTCCAGGCCTTGTGAAGTCAATGTTGTGTGTTACAGATTGTTTCAAATGATTGCTAAACAAGCAAGCACAAACATTTTGAATATATTCTGGTGTAATCTAAAAATTAGGAAACAAAATGAGAACAGGATTACATAAAACTTACACTCTCTACCAGACAAGTGTTTCTATATTAAAGGCTGTTTGTTTGGGTTTTTTTTAAAGTAAGAAATCACACACCTGAGGCTCACTGACACAAGCACAAGGTATATACTGCAACTACCATTCTGTACAGAAATTTAAAAACCGTAAATTCTCTTTATCTGGGAATGGTTATGCTATTCACAAGACTAGTGCTAAACACTTTCAGAGGGTCTAGGAGAAAACCAGATTTTTTCACACCTCTTTTTGCATACAGATTTTTGTGAATCAAAAGGTTCAAAATCAAATCAATTTTAAAAATGAAGCAGTTTTGAGCTTGAAACAACTCTGACATGTTGTTTACCTAAGGAGTAGAACTTGACCAACTGTCTTGTAGAGCATAGAGAATAAATATGAATTACACAGTACAGAACTTTATTTTTCAATGTAAAACATCTCAGTGGGTTTAGTGGTTTTGTTTTGGGAAATCTACAGTTCAACAGAACAGCTTAATTTTAGGAGAGTTAATACCTTCCCCAAAAGAGAGATGAGAGGACCGAGATTATAGAAATTCAACTGGGGACACTTCCCAGACCTTCAGCAGGACAATGAACCCCTTCAAATTCAGAACGCTGTAAGTTCAGTATCACTTTATTCAGTACCCAGCTGCACCTTGGATTCAGAACTGCCAGAATCCAGGATCCCTAACGGAAGGGCACCCTCAGCTGGACACAGCTGGGAAGCACCAAAGGAGTGCCCCGCTCAAGGCTCACAAAGGGAACTGAACAACATCCGCGACAGAAGAGAGCCAGCGTCCGGCTCCCGACTACGGAGGGGAATTGGATATCGCTGGAGGGCACGGAGGTGTAAATGGGAGGCAGCAAATGAATGACTGTGATTTTATTGTTGAGCAGATACCTTCCCTAATCTGCTGTAAAGCATAATCCACCCAAAAGCAAATTATCCCCTGCAGTAATAGCAGCAGTGATCCCAGAGCAGAGTAACAAACCATATGGTGTTCATGCTGATGACAGCAGGAAGGTACATATTGACTTTTCAGCAGGCTGCCCAGGAAATGCCAGGTCATTCTCCCTGCTAACAATTCACAGTTCCTTTAAAAGCACCTAGAGGCCACTAACATCTGCCATAGGAACAACCTTCAGATTACACAGAACTCATGCTTCCAGAGGAGCACAACACTTGAAAAAGACAATCAACTTCACACAAAAAATACTCCTAAGAAAGCTGTACCTTCTCCACTTACATACGTGTGGCTCATTCCACATGATGAATAACTCATTCACTCCTATCTCCCTGTTCCCTTTATCAATTAAATTAACAAGTCCAGTTTAGCAGAACAGAGAGCAAATCTTTTCCTCACCAAAATTTTGGATAAGAAGATTGTTTCCACTACCATGGAATTTAAAACAGACCTGACTGAAATTTTAAATACACAACAATTGTTGATGGGCTGGACTGCAATCAGTAATCACCAAAATGCCCTTCAATAACTGCTGCTGCCAAAGCTCAAAAGGGGACTTGCACAAGAGATCTGAGATGTCTTGTGAGATGGTGATAATTTTTTCAAGATTTCTAAGCCAGCATAATTCAACCCACTTTTTGCATTTTTTTCATCCTCCTTCACCAGGGCAACGAGAGAACAGCTCACCCAAAGTGCTGTGCTTCATTAGTAAAGGGCCACAGCTCTAACAGAAATGCTCATAACTATGAAACTTAATCCACCCTTTGGTCTCCATTTTCTGGGGGTGTGGAAGCAAGTGCACATCTGGGTCATCTCTTACCATCTTGCCAGTGACTGTGGCCTCCAAAGAATCCACCAGCTCTGCAGTGACTTCAAGGAGACCACGGTAGTCCATCTGCAACTTGCGCAGTCGTTTCAGGTTGGTCATGTACCTGTGCTCACGCTTCACTAACTGCTGATGAAGGTGTTGCATCATTTCTGTCAAGACAATAATAAAGAAAGAAATAGCATCACCTATTCAAACAAAAGGACAAAAGAACCCACAAGCCTTTTTACTGCTCTGAAGGGACAACCTCAATTTCTGAGGTGTGGAATTTGCCTACATGGATAATTTCATGCCTCTAGCAAGATTCTATTTCATTGCAACACCTACCAGTATTTATTAAGCCTTAATAGCCCAAAGAACCAACTGCTTCACAGTTACAGTAGCAACACAACTATAAGGCAGTAAACAACACTGAACACATTTGTGAAGAGGATGATCCATTACTCAGCAGTTAATGGTAAACTCTATAGCTTATTTTTAATATCCTAAGTTTCTGAAAATTTGTGAAGAGGATGATCCATTACTCAGTGGTTAATGGTAAACTCTATAGCTTATTTTTAATATCCTAAGTTTCTGAAAATTTGTTTTTCATTTCTATCTGAATAATAAAAAAGTTACATTTCTGATACACTTTGTTCCTTCGGGTTCAATTCCCTTCGAGACAAAAGCAAACTGAGTACCAGAATGTGTGTACTCCACCCCAGTCTCAGACCTAGCCAAGCCAGTGTTCTGCATGGAACTGGGCACTGAATCTGGAGCTGTGGTCCACAGTGCAGATTTCTGTGACCAGACAAAACCATGAAGGAGGCACAATAATATGTTTTAAATTAGTTTGCTGAGAAGCCAGCACTGCTTTAGTGCTGTGAAAGTGGCATTGGGCCCATCTGCAAACAGATACAATATTTACCATAGGAGGTTTTGTTAAACAGTGGGAAGGAACCAGCTTGACTGTGGAGTTTCAGACAAAAGTAGGATTCCCTCTCACAGACTGAGAATCTTTCTGGGTTTAAGTGAACTGTTCTAAACAGCCCAATATGACACAGTTTATCTCACTGATGAACAATAAGCCACAGATCCTGTTCAAATCCAGCAAAATGCACTTAAAAAACTCCCAGACCAATTAAAAAAACACCACTAGAACAGTAACATTAAGCAATCCTGCTAAACTTTTTACAATTCTGGAAGCTGCTACACTAATCTCAATTTCAATCAATATTAAGTCAAAAATTAGTAGGGTTAAGATGACTTCCAAAGACAACCAAATTATTCAGCCTTGATCACAATAATTCAACTTTGATTTTGTTTTTATTTCACAGCCATTACTGTTAAACTGCTACCACAGCTTTAATATGATACAGCTTCAAAACAAGAACATTTTCTAAACTAAAAAAAGATTCTGAGAGCAACCACTGCACAAAACTAGCTACTCCAGCACTTTATTCTGTTGCCTAGATGAGCAAATGGGAATATATTTTTATTTAACTGTGACATAACACATTCAATTCGTAAATTTCCAATAGATGTATCTAGAGCATGACTTTCACTCAGAGGAAAGTTGGAAGCACCAAATCACAAAGCATAAACCTTCTCAGAGTTTGCTTACTTTTCATAGCCCAGCGGGTAAAATTTCCAGTGATGAAAATATGTGTTCCAACTTCAGTCAGCAGGAAAAAACTACATAACCAAAACTCAATGCAGCTCACGAAAACTAGTCTTGGAAATTCAGAAATAGGGTCCAATTTTACCTCTTGGCTGTTAAATGCAGGGATTGTCAATAATAAACTGAGAAAAGGGTGTCAGAAAGGAATCACAAAGTCTTGGCATCTCTTGCAATTTTGTATCACTATCTTCTCACACATAAGTAATTTAACTGAAAAGGGGAAAGCCTTTCATGACAGCTTCTCCTGCTGAAGATCAGGAAGCTCTCTCTCATCACTGTACAGCAGCAAGAAGCTGTTCCAAGTTCAGACAGCTGCTGGAAGAGCTGGTCCTGTGCTGCCCCATTCCCTCACTGCACTCTTGCCATATCCCTCTAACAGCATTCATTTAGACAAATCAGGGAGCTACCAGCTAAAAATTAGTATTAAATTCCTTGTTTAAAATGTTAAATCATTACCATTCCAGTCCAGATTTGGTAAAAGAAAATGGTACCTTTCAGAGGCATTTCAGCTGACATTTATGTCATCTTGCAGCAGTGATCCAACTGCACCATTACAGGAATCAGAGTAACACTGTGGCTTCTCTCTTTCCCAGACACAACTCCCAGCACTGACAAATGCTTTGTACATATGATAAGCTTATCAAGGAGGAAAAAAAAGCTCTGGGCCAAACACCTACTGGAAACATTATTCATATGTCGATGAAAAGAGGGGAAAATACAGCACAGAAGACTTAACTTCCTGGTGTAAAGCTTGTGACTCTGCCAAATGAAGATGCTGGCACTGGGTATCATCTTTACTGCATGTTTCTACCAGAATTCTTGCCTCTCATGTGTGTAATTGTCAAGTCTTCTAACTCCAGATCCTACAAGCAGCCAAGAGTTACACATATGCACTTAATTCCCTGATAACCTTTTCTCTCTAAGTGAGAGATTCCTTTACACTTACCTACACTGAAACACTTGTTTCCTGAACTTGTGCTTGCTCTGTCTCTTTCTGTCTAATCTCAGCCCACCTTCACATACTTGTCCAGAAGCACTGACTCCAGCCAGCTGAGTTACTGCACAAAGCAGAGCTCTGAGCAGAGGAGCTGCAGGTCTCAGGAGCTGCTGTTGGACACTGAATCTTGCTCTCAGGACAAGCAGGAGTCTCCTTCTTGCTTAAAAATTACTACCCATACTCTAGACTGACATTTTTCCACATAAATAGTCAGGCTTTAGGAAATCCTCATAGACAGGTAGGTCACACTCCACCTTCTCTGGTGTAGGAGCCTGACACACTTCCACCACTCTCCCCCTACCCAAAACAGTGGAAGAGTGGCTGTGAACTCATCCATAGGTTTGTAATGAGGCAGTGAAGGGAAGTGCAGCTGAACACACTCCCAAATACCTCATCCCCTCAGTTCCTGTTAGCAGAGAGGCCACAGAGAAGGTCTGAAGCTCTCTGTGCAAGATGCCAACCATTCTGCAATTTTTTCCTTTCCAGCCAAACTGAAAACATATGGGAGAACTGTAAGTTAAGCACAACTGCCACCCAAATAGCTTTGGAAGTCATACAGGAGCTGAAATTTTTTAGCAAATGGGTAAGAAGCCAGGTAAAGGCTGGTAAAGGCCAGGTAAAGTTTACTGTAGCAGGTAAAGCAGGCAAGGTAAACACTATGAACACTTCAGGCCACTCTCAAAAGCATTTACACCGCCCCACCCAAACTTGAAGTACTTCAGCATGTCAGACTGATGACTGGCAACTATTTAAAAAAGGTGTTTTCAGGATTCTGCCATACTGTTCTTCATTCATGTGCTGCCTATAGATTTCCTTTGCATTTCCCCTTTACTGATAAAGTAAATATTCTCCAGCAGCGAGTAAGTGCTGTGGATCCCATGTGATGTGAGCGGGATACTGCAAAAATAACCTCTTGGATAGAAAACCTTCATATAAGACAGCCCTCAAGTAACCTTTATGAAAAATCCAGAGTGACTCAACCTCCAAGGCACATAACAGATCTGCAAATTCAGGCTAACCTGCATGAATTGAATTCCATGACAGTCCCTGCACAAAGCACAGAACCTGCCCAAATTAAAACTAATTAGGGCCCAAATAAGTCAGGTACAATTGGGTAGTTATTTCTTTTTAATAAGAACATGGGATTATTGCCTTCAGGAAAGTCCTCCACAAGGAAGAAGTATAACTTCTGGAAAATAAAAATCCAAGAGACCTTTCTATTATTCAGTGAAAGTCTAATGCATAAAACAAAGCACAAAACAACAAAGAAAACACATGGAACTCACACTGGGAGAATACCTAACTTTCTGCCTAATTCAATCTACAAAAAGTAAATCTTCAGAATAAACGTACAGATAAAATAACTCAAGAGGAAAAGTAGTTTTAAGAGTCCAACTGGTCTCATATAAATCCCTAACTAGAAAGTATATGTAGAAAGTGAAAAAAATCAATGAAAGGTAGTTGGAAATCCTAAATTCTGTTTATTGAACTGATTTTTGAAAGGCACATGTTTCGAGTGTTACCACCATCTAACAGGATTCTGAGCTGAAATTATTATTTCTAAAGGACCACAAGTCACACACATACATTAATGTGTGTACAAGCAGCTCACCTCAAAATGCAACACATCAGCCAATCGCATTTAAATGAACACATTCTTATTCAGGATATACTAATACGCACTATTTTATTTAAACAAAATGAGTAAATAGGAACAAAAACCAACTTTGTCTAAGATCATCAGACAGTCATCAAAATAGCTGAATGAGACATAAAACCTGGAAGCAACGGAAAGGAATCTGAGGCAACTTACCTTCATCAGAACTAGAAAAGGAAAGCTGGTATGCACTTTGTATGGAGTTCTCCACTTGTTTTTACCATGTTTCAGAACAGAATAGATGTTTAATACAAATCCCACTACTAGGTCCTTTCCCATTTCTAGTCCATACTTATTGATACTCATTGACTGCTTGAACCTTACTGAGCTTGGAAAGCTACAAATAGCCATCACCAAAGCTGGGACCTGGACTTCCAAGGACTTTCTGCTATGCATCACTGGTTTCCCCACCCCTGCAGGTAAATCTCCCACTACTTTCACAGCCCCTGATAATTTTACAGAACATCCTTACCACAGCCCAGTATTTACCTTTGTTGCACTGTCCACTCTCCTTCTGTTCCACGAGTAAAAGCAGATCAGGAAAATGTGCACCTTTTCAGTGTTTGTTCTAGAGACTCAGAATGAGAACCTCAACCAAGCCAGGTATTCCTACTATCCCAGCAAACTGGAAGTGCCTGATGCTCTACAGAATACATAAATCAACAATAAATACATAAAATCTCATAAGTGCACAACTGCAATGTTGCTTGGGGACTTGAGATCTTTCGCTGACCTATGAGTGATGAAATAATTTCCCCTGGATAATTTGCTCCAAATAAAAGCCCTGGAAAACTTTCAGCTAGTCTCTGAAATAGCTAATTTAAAAGACTAACAGCTTTAGAAATGCTAAGGAAGAAGTCAGGTCAGGTTGGTGCCTTTGGGTATCCTGTATTTATACACGGAAACAAAGAATGATCACATAATAAGCGTGGAGGTTCATATGGATCTGGACATGGTCTTTATATGACCTTTTCAAAAGTTTGTTTTTGAATGTGGAATATAAACATTTCCTGTCATAAAAACACTGAACTGCAATGTTACTGCAATTCTGCAATAAATCTTATCAGCACACTCTTGCAATAAATTATACTGTCTCTTTACAGTATTTCTAATTATCTGCAAAGTGTGTTCTTAGAAGGATACAAATATAGTGAGAAGCCGAGGAGTCTGTCTGGCTTTGAGAGCCTGAGACAGGAACGTTTCCAATCTTGTCCTTAAATCCAGTGTCCAAGAATCCTTGAAAAGAAAAACAAAGAATGACAGTTGTTCACCAAATATGTACACTCTGCAGAAAGTACTGCTTGAATCACAGCAACTTCCCACAAGGCAAAACAAGGCAGCCAACACCGGATTTAAAAGATTTTCCCTTCACTGTTACTGATGTGAATGTGTTTGCTCAGTCCCCATGAAAGCATACAGAAGCCAGAGGGGAGTTCAGATATTATTATTAAGAACTCTTATTCCTAGATAAGAGTTCTAGAAACACAATGTATCTTTATTTAAAGTACAAAACTGTCACATAGTGTTGGTGGCTTATATACATACACAACAACTGCCCTGAACTGCCCTGAAAGTAAAAGCACCTTTAAAGAACAAGCAACTTGAGAAAAGGATAAAAAAATATTTTCACATGTACTGAATAGAGTACAAAATTCATAATTTTGCACTGCTCAGCTTTCATTCTTTGCTCCTAACAAGATCTGGGAATTGTAAGTTTTGTCAATAACTACTGCAAGCATCATGACATGACACTGGTGGGTACTAAATGTTTCAAAAATAAGGATTTGGAGAAAAACAGCCAATGCAGAAAAAATAGACCAGCAGAACAGACTCAGAGCACTAACTGGAATGCTGTCCTCTGCCTGACGTAGTGTCTCATACTGACAAGGAAATAACAGTTAAGGGAAAAAGTCAAACTGCACCTAGGAATCCACCAAATACTCATGCCTTCTATTTCAAGCTTCAGTGAAGCTGGTTTCTGCTTGAGGAAAAGCCAGCCAATGAAAAAACTTGTCGTCCAACAAGTACCAGGAGCTCCCTAAATTTACTGCTGTATATATATGTTGTAAGCTGTTCTCACAGCTCAGATTTGCCCTTATTTCACCATGCTGGAGAGTGTACAGAATTTACTTGCTGCATTTACCAACCCACTATCCAGACAGTGGTGTACCACAGGACACTGTATATTACCAAAGGAACCTTGTCTCCTGCAGAGAGGAGTGCATATGATTTTTCAAGATGTATTACACAAACTATCAGGAACTACAGCTATATAAAGCATCAGATGCCTGAGAAAAATATATGCCATAAGAACTCTGCTTTGTAAACTAGTGACTCACGGCTGCTCTTTCTCAAACATAAAACAATCTGTGTTTCAACACTAACATGGAATGAGTTGAACAATTCCCACAAGAAAATATGAGTGAGTGTGGACTAAGAGCTTGGGCCCTGGGTTACTCAGAATAAACCTGAGGATCTCATCTTAGATAACACATTTTAAAAAAATGCTGCTAAGTACAATTAAAAAAGAGTAGTCATATTCCATCTCTGAGGTCAACCATCTATCTCATTATTTATAGCTAGTCCCAAAGGAAAATAGCAGGATATGCCTTTTTTTGGTGTTAAACTGGAACTCCTCAACAGCTGGTACATCCAAAGTCAGCCCTAGGGCAAGTATCACTTAAGCTTTGATTTGGTATCAAAAGCAGGGTGGCAGCAATGCAGGCTGAAGACATCTCCTGGCACCAGAGTGGCTGCCCACAGCTGCTCAGCCAGGCAGCACAACTGGCCACATGGTCAGGGAAGCATTCAGAGCAAGTAACTCTAAAAAATACCAAAACATGCTTTACAAACAAATTTGTGTAGGTATGTCAGTGTAAGTCACCACAAAACCATCTCTGCCACACAGATACTTACCTGGAAAAGTTCTTTAAAGGAAGGATGCACCATGGGGTTTGGAACAAATGGCAAAGCATAGAAGGGAAGAAACTCTGTAGTCTGGCTCAGTGCAGCTCCTTTTGTTTCCAGGTATGCCTTGAAATAAGAAATCCTTTCATCAAGTTCAGCTTTGTCCTAGGAAATAAAGCAGCATTTGTAATTTAGAAAACTACCATTCTAAATGAACTGTTAAGCTAGCAAATTAAAGAAGAGACCCAAGTATATTAAAACCAAATTTGAAATTCCAGTATATTTGTTATCTAAAAATCAGTATTTATTTAACTAGAGAACATACTGTATGTTTTCACCAGTCATAAAGGAAAATGTAAATTAATGCTGTTGTTTCTCTCATCCAGGTCCAAAGAAAGGAGAGACATTCAATTGCTTTTTGCATGTAAATTATTCCTGTTCACTTCAGGCTAGACTTTTAAAGAAAAATGCCATTGCTACACTCAGGACAGAGAGAAAACATACTTTAGAGATGCTTTATTTCAGTGGTAAGTGCAGAAACAAAAAAATCCACTTGCACAGCAGTGGGAAGTGGAGCTGGCACACAGAACAGAACAAAAGCTCCTTAGAGGCTGGAAAACAGACTGCAGGCATCCAAATACTCCTGTAGCAGCTGACAGGTGAAGGCCAGGAGCTATTAAGCCCTGGCTGATCTGGCTGAATCCAGGCTACTTAAATGTCTCTTCATCATAAAAGCCCCATGTAACAGAGATTTTGCTTTATAACATCTTGGGATTTAAATTTCTCAGCATAATATATTGAGCTGGTCAAAACTGAGCTTTGCCATTTAATCAGAAATTATTGTATTTCAACTCACAGTTCCATTCCAAACTCCAAGCAAAATAAATGTTTTAAGAATCTGTTATGATCTACAATTACAAGTGTGAAAGTATTGCCATTTTGGTATTTTCTGAGTTTAAATACTTCAGGAACTTTGGGATAAGGACAGCTCCAACTTCCATCTCTGTACTCCACAATACAAAGGATCTGGCTGAACTAAAATGCAGACTGTGGCCAAAACTGGATACATATTCTAGGAATAATTCTTAGAAAATATCCCATCCTCATCCACACTAAAGACAAATAAATGGAGTAAAACAAACAACAGTAGAGGTTTGAATTGTGAACTAAACTTACAGGCTTTCCCATAGTTTGTTTCAAGAGGAAGGTGGCAAAGTAGATGTGGAGATAAAACTCCAGGTTCTGAGCAGCTGGATCACTGTCATGGAGTGAAGACAAAATATGCTCCTCCCAGAGCTGGAAGAAAACTTTCTGATCACCATCTTCAAATGCTGTAAGCATTTCTTCCTGTGAAAGGAAAAAGCATCAAATGAAAATCCAAACATAGAAAAGCCACATATTCCTAGCACCAGGTTAGTGAATGAAGAGTTCCAGTGCCATCTGAACACTTCCAATTAAAAGTTTTATTCACAAATGTCCCACCTTTCAATGACCACCCAAATATTCTTTCTTCACTTATCTTTAGTAACTTTGAGAGCCTGAATCAACCATCAATACAAGAAGCAAAGCCCATATATTCAAGCATATCAGTAAAAACTTAAAGTAGTGTAAATCAAAACTAGTGCCTTGAGTTCAAAATGACTGCAGTTGTGAAAAAAAAATAACCCCAACCCCAAACTTGAGAGTTCTTGTGCTGGAAGAAGACTAACAGGAGATTTCTTCAAGTAATCAAGAATCTGTTCAGACAATTCACTGTTGTACTAACTCCCAGGGTGGATAGAGACCTCAGTTTTCATTCTTACTCAAAGTAAGTGCAAATGATGTATTACCTGAACAGGCAATGAATCTTCTGAGGAAACATTTGCTGGTTTAGGCAGTGGCTTCCCTTTTATTTTACATTCCTTTTTAAATACTTTCACTGTTTCTTGAAATCCGGCAAAATCCAAGTACTGCAAGATAAAAACATAGAGGAACAACATTTGTTAGATGATTATAGCTTCAGTAAATGATTAATCCTTTTTTAAGTGATTAATACTTCAATGAATGGCCCATGAAATGCCAAAGTTTCTCTGCATGATGGTTCACAAATGCCAAAGACTGCAAAGTGATAAACCAAGAACTGATACTTCATGGCAGGAAAACACCATCTCTCAATTTCCTCCTGCATCCTAGAGACAACTGAAACACCATCTCTCAAAGAATGATGTCTCTTGGTTTAGCCAGTAATTTCATTCAACCAAAGAAGAAAATTTATTGCTGCATTTAATGGACATTGAGCCTTTTGAACTGACAGGGCATGACAGAAGTCAGCACAATTTCAGAGTGTAGCAACACTCAGCCAGATAAATAGCTCCAGAATTTAGGCCTCAATTACAATGCCTGGCTCTGAATGCAAACACTGAGAAATCTTGCATTGCAAGAATCATTAAAAAAAAAAAGGAAAGAAATAAAGAGAGAAAACCAACCTCTTTCACTAGTCCAAGTAACTCGGCCTCATATGCTAAAACATCACCCATTGCTAATGGCTGCTGCTACTTCTCATCGCTGATAAAGCTGGAAAACGGCAAAGAAAGGGTGTTAGTGCAGAGCACAGGGCTCACACAGCGCAGCCCATCAGCCACGGCACCTCCAGAGGGCATGAGGAGAGACACAGACAGACAGACAGACAGACAGACAGACATACACAGGAGCCCACGGTCAACCTGCCCCACATCCCACTGCCTCCCATACTCCGTGTCCCAGCCCCTCCTGCCCCACATTCTGCCTTGCCCCAGTCCCACCCCTCCCACATTCCCACCCCAATCCACCCCGTCCCTCAACTTCCCCTGCCACAATCCCCCCTATCCCCCACTCCCACCCGCCCATTCCCACGTGTCCAATTACTCCCTCTCCTCCATTCCTCCCTGTTCCCCATTCCCCCTGTCCCGCATTCCCACGTGTCCCATTCCCCCCGTCCCCCATTCCCACGTGTCCCATTCCCCCCGTCCCCCATTCCCAGGTGTCCCATTCCCCCTGTCCCCCATTCCCCCGTCCCCCATTCCCACCTGTCCCAATCTCACCTCAGCCGCCGCCGGTGTCGCCCCGGCAACCGCGGCCCCGCCCCCGCGCCGCGTCCCGCGCACGTGACCGCTCTCAGCCAATCGCCACCCGGGACTGGCGAGTCACGCGGCGGGGGCGTGCCCGCGGCGGTGGAGCGGACAGCGCCCCCCGTGGCGCGGCGGCGGAGCTGCAGCGGCGGCCTGAGGTGGCTGCGGGGGCTCTGGGGGCGGTTCGGGTTTGGAAATGACGAACGGCCTCAACCGGGGCTCTTGTCGCCCCGCTCCGCCTTGGGCCGGGAAAAGCCTTCCCGCTTGGAAGTTTCGTCTGAAGGAGATGTCGGGAGAGGAGGGCGGAGCTTTGCAGAGAGCGAGCGGAACGGGAGGAGGCTGAGCCCGGCTGTGGCGCTATGCGATGTGCCGGAGCCGCGCTGTCTGTCAAGTCCTTGCCTGATGGAAGCCCCGCCAAAGCAAAGAGGAGGATTGGCCAAGCTCCTTATCGAGTCTTTGTGCCTTTTCAATGAACAGTGCTAATGAACTTTTCCCCATTAACATCAGGTTTTACCCACACACATCAGGTAGCTGCGCGCTGTAAGACGGCGTTGTATGATCAGTTAGGTGCTGCCCGGGTGTGAGAGAGCTGCTTTCCAGTCACAGCAAGGCAATCCAGCCCAAAATGGCAGGGGGCTGGGAGAAAGCAAGAGCTAGAGATGCTCCATTAGAAAAAAAGAATATGGACAAAATAGTCTGGGAACTGGTTGCACAGAAACAGCAGGGCAGAGAGCTTCATCATCAGGAGAAACATCCCCAGTCTGGTCTCACTGCCCTCATCACACCAGCATAGCTTTGGTGCTGCCACCGACACAGACCAATGGCCTGCCCAGCCACTCAGGAGGAAACTGCAAAACCTCCAGGCCTGCAAGAGAAGCAAGCATCAGATTTCATCTCTGAAGGAGCCCATGAACTCTGCTGTCCAATGCAGATGTTTCCAGCAAATTCTTTTCTGCTGCTTCTTGTCCACCCTTGAACCCCAGATTTCATGCTTAAGCTAAAAATAAAAAGGACCTTGATGTGAGGTTAAATTAAACAGAGAATTTGCCCAGCCCTGCAGGAGCTATCTCAGTTCCTCTTCTGGGAGGGCATGGTGGGGAGACAAAAAGTTAATCCATCTTGGTTCTCATTGACACGGAATGGAAAAAAACAATGAAATGGGAGAGCCACCCTAAAACTGAGAACAAAGACACTGCAGCAATATTTCAGGCCCTTTTTCCTTCACTCTGAAGGGGAAAAATTTGTTCATGCTTCATCCCTTGCAGGTTATCTTGGGAGGAGCAATGTCCCCATAATTTGTGCTGACAATTAACTTTGCCTGTGCAGCCATTCTTCCCTGGGTCACCAGAGCAGCTATTTATACCCTTGGCCAGGGATGCTGTTGCCACCAAACCACTGTCCTTCCCCTTGGCCAACCCTGCACCCAGGCAGCGGGCAGCGAGCCCAGGGTGTCCCCCTAAGCACTCTGCCCTGCTCCCCAGGACCTGCTTCACCTGGACCCTTACTGGGTAGACCCTCCTGTGCCCATTTTCTGCTCATGCTCTGCAAACACAAAGAAAAAAGCCCAGACATACACATTGCTGAACCAAACCCTGTCAGGCAGCAGGGCCCATCAGAATAAGTGCACTGGGCAGAGATGTCTGGGATTATGGTCTTGAGTCACCTCTCTGCCATATGTGGGTGACACTGATCCCCAGTGGCAAAGACACTGATGGCTCACCTGAGCACCTGCACAGGTATTTCTTCTAAGCAAAACCCAGAGCTTTAGCTGTGCAACCAATGGCAGAAACTGGAGTATAGAGCTCAAAACTTAACTCCAGATCTGGGCTGCTGCCAGCTGGAACATTTGCCCACAGAACAGGATTTCAGAGGCCAAGTCAAGCCAGTTCCAGAGGCTGGGGCAGCATCTCCTCCCAAGACACAGAGCATGGGCCAGGCTAATCCCACAAGTGCTGGAGGAACACACTGAACCAGGTCTGCCCCAGCAGTTTCTTTCACTGAGGGAGCAAAGACCCTTGCTTCCACATAAAACCACCTGGGCAAAGATCAGCGCCCTTGGTTGAGAGCCTTCAGGCCCATTGGTCCCATCAGAGGTTACAAGCAAACCACACAAGGCTTTCACAGTTCTGAAATGTTCATGATTACCAGCTCTCCCATCCTGCCACTGCTGCAGGCTCAAGGTGGCCCAGAGCTGGGCTGAAAACCCAACCCATCACCAATGCCAAGAGCAGCAAGCAAGGGAAGAGCCTGGGGCTGGCTGGTATCTGGCAGGGGTGAGGGTGGAGCTGCCAGGATGCAAGAGATAAATGGCCAACATCATCATTATTATCAGCAGTGCCCACCCTTCTCTCTGAAAGACAAGGAGCTTTTCCTGGCCCTGGAAGGGGAAGGAAGGGGAGAGATAAGGGAGGGTGATGGGGAGAGGTGAGAGGATGAGGCCACTGAATGCTTGCAGGGGAGGAACAGCACTGCTGGGGGGCTTGGGGCTCTCAGCCCCCTCCTTGAAGACCTCTTGCATTGGGAGCTTTACCTCCAACATCTCCACCACCACTTCAGTCCCAGCATGGTGCCAAGCAGGGGGCTTGCCCGAGTTAAGGAGTGGAAAAGGGAGGCTAAGGAAATGTCCAGGGCCTCCTGGAGGGACTCTGGGATCTGTCAGAGCAGCATGCTTTAGAAGTGATTTAATTTGCACTAGGGTTAATTGAGATGAAACCCATTAGTCAGGAGGGACAGAAGCAGCTTCCTGACACCCCCGCCTCTCCCTCTGGCAAAGTCAGGAGTGTTTAGGTCCAATTAGCCCCTGACAAACAATCAGGGTGGGTCCCTCTGCAGCATCCCCAGACAGGCCCAGGAGAGCAGCACTTCCTCAGCACTAATGAGTCACTGAAACAAATGACGTTATCCAAAGCACTGAGCCAGTTCTGCTGTTATTGGCTTTCATCTGCCTGAGAGAAACTGGTCAGACCCCTTAGCACGAGGGCAGGATCCCACAGGGTTCCAGAGCCTTCTCAGAGGTTTTCTAGCACCTTTCCAGAAGATTTCTGGAGATTGACTGGCCATTTCATTGATATTGCTCTAGTCTTTCTGGAGGTTTCCTGTTGTATCTCCAGAACATTCCTAGACTCTTCCTAGAGATTTACTAGAACCCCCTTAGGGTTATATAAGCCTCTTTTTATTGTTTTCAACTCTCACAGGTTGACCATTTCCAAATTTCCCAAGTGGCACCCTGGAAATTGAGCAAAGCTCAGCACCTCATTCAGGCACCACATGACCTCAAGTGGTCACAGAGCAGCACCCTCAGCAGCCTGATCAGTAAACTGAGGGATTATGTAGAGATTAAAAAAAAAAAAATTGCATGTATGGGATCCTTCTATAATCTGGACATGTTTTGTAACACAAACTCTCAAAAGAACTCTGTAGGAGCATTTCTAGTCCTGTCTGGAGTCTTTTGAGCACTGTCCTGTGAGGAAACAGCCTGAGTTACACACGTGTCTCATGAGACACAGACCAGCATCTTCCTGTCCCAGGAGGAAAAAACAGCAGCTGAAGGAGAAAACAAAAACAGTGGATGCTTTTCTATGAGTGCTCTCAATCCTTTACACAGTGAGAGAAGAAACCACAGAGTGACAGAGATGGGGAATGAGGACAGGCCAATTCCCAGTTCCCTCCTGCTGTCCCCAGTCTGGCACACATGGCCTTTTCCTTCCACAGTCACCAAAATCTCCTCTAAAAATCTCTGTGTGTAACCTTATCTCATGGCCCCAGAACAGCAGCTCAGAAATCAGTCTGGGACTGAGGTTTTGACATTTGCTTATCCTAAGGGAGCTCTGGGGAAACATCACTGTCAGAGCAGTAGGGATCTTACAGGCACAAGAGAATAATTTAGCAAGAATCAAGAGTCCTCCTCCATGGTGCCCCAAGCATACCCAGTGCCATGGTGGGAGCTGCTCTGCACACACAGATTTACACAGCCTCACTGACGACCTGCAGCAAGCATCAGGTATGTTTGGATTACCCTGAAAAATGTGTTGCAACTAGAAAAGTGTGGCCAAAAGTCCCATGAAAAGCAGCATTGTTCACAGCTTGGCCAAAGCACCAATGCAGGACTTTAGGTCCTTCTGAGCCAGATGTTCCCAGCATTTCTACTTGGACCACAGAAATCCTCTAGCAATATCTGGCCTCTGGCAGGTTGCTGAACAGCCCGAAATGAGGAGTTTTCTCCTCCCAGTGTCTTTCCCTCTCCACAGTATTTTACAACACAAGGCATTACTAACAAATTACCTGAAAGACATCACACACCATTATTGGTTGGCATTGGCAGAACATGCTGGAGTAAGGGACACAGGTATCCATTCAAAGGGAAGGAATTGCAGCACCAGAAGACTCACCAATGTACATTTGTCCAGCTTCTGTTTCTTACACCACAATACCAAGTCTTTGACCACGGGATTGAAGCAGTGGTTCCCTCTTTGTTTCCAGGTTTACTGACAGTAACATTGTCTGTAGCCATTTCAGGTTCTTGGCTCCATTCCTAGCTCCGCTCCATTGGAGAACAGATCTGGATGATGCTGAGAACTGCAAGCTCTAACCAGTAACCTGAGACATTTCAACTTGAGGGACTTCTGCCTGAAGCCTAGGATGCAAAAATGGCTTTCAGTCCCACGTCTCTGCTCAGTATTCCTTAACTTTGCAGAGAACAAAGGCAGACTATCCCATTGCTATAGTAGCTTTCAAAAAAATAAGCTATCTGCTGGAGAAGCTCCCAAGCACTACATGCAAGATTTATCTTCCATTATTACCAATGCATGTGAGATGGTGGTATGTTCATGTGGATAAAATACTCTCCCCACACACAGATAGAATAAAAACCTCATTCCATTTACATGCTGTTTCCAATAATGGAGCTTCACCCAGCATTTGCTGGCAGCAGACCAGGGCTGCAGTCCCTGGCTTGCTGCTGAGACACCCTTTGAAGTGTTACAGCCCAAAAGGTGAAGGGCCAGCTGGATAGTGAATGGTGGAGCACCATTCCTTCCTTCTGACTGCTCCTCATTCCATATCCTTGACTAAAATTCCCCCTTAGCTAATGAAACACATCAGTGTGACAAGTTACATGTCTGGGTCCACTCCATCTAGGCCTGCAATGTAACCTGCTAGATCAGCTGTTTTGCTCATATTTGGTGAAAGCACACACACAAAAGAAAAGGGTTTCTGTGAAACAAGGAGAAACATGCCCCTCTTTCCCCATTAACACCCAGAGCCCTTCTGTCAGCCCCACAACATCACATGAATACCAGGATAAGCAAGGGGGAAGATCACAGAGGGAATCTGGAAGCAAACCTCATCTGTGCAGCTGCTGGCAAGCAGAGAGCTGCCCTCTGTGGCATCAGTGCTATGGCTGGGCCAGGCTGCAGTTGTGACCTTATTCATCCTCAACAAGTGCAGAGGTGTGCACAGATCCTGATAATTGTACAGAGGAGTCAATCAAGCTCTGCTGGACAAAGATGCACAACTTGAGTTTAGTTTTTAACCTTTGGGGAGAGCAAAAGTTGTTAGCTTCTCTTTTTTCTTTTTTTTTTTTTTTTTTTTTTTTTGTTTAAGCAAGTTTTATGTCAAGAGCTTTTAATATATTTATTTGAAAACAAGGTTTTGTGAAAGAGTACACTAAATAGCATATATCTGTTCTTCAGCCATAAAACACGGACTATCAGCTTCAGCTCAGCACAGATTGGGGCTGCATGCACTGAACATCAGATCTCAATAGGAAGGTCTTCATGCCTGTCTTTCTGATATCAAGCATAGAGTCTTCTTTAGATGACATGACCCTGGAGGAGGGAGAGAGAGAAACCAGAAAATCAAATGCATTTAATTAAGGCTTCTTGTGGTGGGTCACACACACTCACCCGAGCCTGTCACTGACACAACATTTATAGTTTTTAGCAAGGAGTTTGTTTCCCTACCCATCCACCAATTCAAGTGCATAATCTCTGCTCCTGGGAGCCCTGAGACATGCCAGCCCATATTTGGAAATAAAGCAACTGGATTTCTGCCTCTCAGTGAGAAACTTGCACATCCATTCAGGCAGTTTAACCAAGGAATCTGAGAACTGCACCATTTATTGCCTGAAACAGATCTACTACTAGCATTCAGAGCCCATGACTGAAGTGTCTTTAAATTCTGCTAAGAACTGCTGGGGAGACAAGGCAACTCCAGGAAGCAGAACAGTAGTTCTGTTTTGACAAATCCTGGCACCCTGAGGTCAAGTAGATGTCAACTTTGTTATGTAAACTATTTGCCCCTCTGGGACCATCTTTCAGAAGCTGACTTGTCCCTGTGACCCCTGCACTGCTCTCTGCCCAGCCAGGCCCTACTCAAGAGCAGTTAAGCCTGCCAGATTAGAGAGCAGATCCAGTACAACTGGGTCAGGCCTGAGCAAAAAGAATGAATTTGTGGATTTCTAAGCTGCCAAACTCTTAGAATTAGGACAGAGCTTTTTTCTAAATCTGCCACAGAAGCTGTCAAAGAGCTAAACCAAGAGTGCTGAGTGCTGGTAATTGCTTCAGTTGGTACAAAGAGGCTTTTCCTTCATTGGGATTTAAAAAGGAGACTCTACACACTACACTATACCTCAGGCCTTAATCATCAATGTACTCAAAGGGCTCTGGTGGTTCAGGTTCTTGCTCCTCTTCCTCAATCTTCGGACCATGAGCTGCCACAGGTTCAACCAGCTCCTCCATATCCTCACTGGTGTCCTTCAGGATGATGATGCCTCCAATGGAAAGCTGCAAGACAAGTGCCATGAGCATTTAGAACTGCTTGCCTCTGCCTCATGGTGGAGCGTTTGTGGCCACAGAGCCTATCCTAGGCCATATGAGACTCCTCAGCAAGAATGAGTTTCAGAGAGCAAAGCATCTGACACTCACCTGGATCTCTGTCTGATCAGGACATGGAACAGGCAGAGTCTATCCAGGCTACCTTTTATATTTCTTCTATATAGGTATCAGTTCAACAGAAAGTGACATCTGAATTCACAGCTTTACCCCATTTCCAGTCTGGGGCTTTCCACATGAAAACTAATTGAACTGTAATTGCTTTATAAGGCTCATCTTTTCAGGTTTACAATACTTAGTGAAGCCTCTCTGTGTAGCTGCCTCCCAGGAGATTCTCTGAAACAGAGACTGATCTGATCACTAGTTTCCACAGAATGATGAATCCTATTAGCAGAACGTCACAAAACCAAAGGGGAATTCATTACAAAGATCACAACCAAACACGTGGGCAGGCTGCAGCACCTCCGGGAGTGAAACACGAGGCGAAAGAGGCAGTGCTGTGTCACGCCTGGCTGGGACCAGGCCTTTGGCCACAGCAGGATTCTGGGCTATAAACAGCATTTCAAAGAGATCTTTTACTCTGGCCTTCCCCAAAGCAGAGCAAAGGTCCAGAACGGCTCCATTCCAAGAGGCTCCTTGGTTACACACCCTAATTTCAGCAAAAAGTGCACTGTTCTCTTCTCTTCAAAACCTATTTATGGGGCTTGAAGGCAGGAAACTGAACTCCCTCACCAAGGACTCAGCTTCTTTTGAAATTGAAGCAAACAGACACATTTCAGTGAGTGGACACTTATTGGAACACACAGCAGATCTTCCCAATCCAAACAGCAGTTGGGTCACCTCATTTTAAAGGGCAGAAACTAAAAAATCCTCCCACTGCTTTGCTAAAGGAGATGTTTCAAAAGCGAACAGCACACAGAGAATTCCAATGTGCTGATGGAATTCCAGGAAATCCATTTATTAAAAACATTACTATTTTCCAGGAAAAAGTATTACTACTACTGAACACCATTTTCCCATGTGTAATCCTGGAAATGAGGTTAAATCAAGCATGTTATTTCTTGAACAAAAACTAAAGGGCAGAAGACTTTGACTCAGGAGATTTACAGTTCAGGAGCCAGCTTATCAGATTTGCAATATATCTGAGCATCTCACAGAAGTTAGTTACCCCTTGGGCTGAGTGCTAAAAGACCTTCTTCATTCTCCATCTGACAATCCCATGCTCTCCCTTCTCTATGTTTATGGGAGCTGAAGGAACTTTTCTAAAGCCAGATGTAACTCAATAGTAAGTACATTCAATGAAAAAAGCCCTTCATGTAGGTGTAAATCCCACTGCAGGGTAATAAAGCTCCAGCACAAGTCCTGTTGTATTTCACTGCCTTAACACTGAACCTGTACAACTTCTCAGTCCAATTTAAAGATCATGGCTCAGTCATGATGTTTCAAAATTGTTTCCAACAATGTCATTAATACACAGAGGATGTCTGATTTTCATGCTGCACATTTGACACAAGGAGTTAGAAAAATAAAGCAGCATTGGCATGGTGAAAAGGTTTGCAGCAGCTGTGATGCTCTCCCAACTAGAACTGCCTGTGACCACTTGCAAAGAGGGACATTAAAAAAGGAAATATGTCGACAGCAAAGCTGAAAATCTCTGCAACATATTCCAGTGCTGCACCAGCTGTGAGTTCTCATGTACACACAGAACTTCTGGGCCTTACACACAAGCCCAGCCCTGGGAATGCTCTGCCAAGCACATGGACTGGGAAGGTGACACTTACTGGTTTGAAAGGCTGGTACCGGCAGCTCTCTGTCATAGTGAGAACTTTGAGCTGAGCAGGCATGACTCTGGCTGGGTTGTCCAAAAGCTGGAAGTTGGGTTCAGGCTCTTTTTTCTTTTCTTTTTCATCCTTCTTTTCATTCTCATCCTGTGGAGGGAGAAGAAAAGATCAACATGATTTCAGCAGCGTCCTCTAACCTTTCACAGTTCAGCAGGGCAATGTACAGTCAGGCAGCAATCCACAGTGTGGTGAGAAACCATTCTTTTGCTGAGGAACATGCTAATATTTATCTATCAGCTGGCACAGAAAATGCCAGCGTGGATCTAAGTGCTCTTGACAAGGCAATGCCTCACTCTCAGCTGCAGATGAAAGCAAGTTCAGCCAGAGGTAGCAGTGGAACAGTTTAACCTCTGCTTTCCCTTTCTCCTACCTTTTCTGTAAACTCACTCACCACTTTTTGTCACAATTGAAGATTCTTTAATATCATTACTGAGCATATGAAAATTGCCAAAAGCTGCCCTTGTATTTTTGCAGCTATAAAGCTGTCACTGACATTTCACAGTACTGGCAGTGACAGCAGTTCACCCAAAATGACTTGACCTCAGCAACTCGCTAGGGAATCACAGTGAATCCCTCCCTTATCAATGACTCAGCAGCTAGAGGCAAAAAGCAGAAGGAAAAAACCACTATCCTTTACATACTTCAAAACGTGGGTCATTTATTCCCTCTTGCTCAGAAACATTTGAGTAGCAAACCAAAAAAAAAACAAAACAGAAAAGATGGGCACAACCAACAGGAAACTATTGGGAACACCACTGAATGCATGGCATGTCCTGTAACAGCAGACAGGACTTTCTCTGGCACAGCAGCTGCTCATTGCTCTGCAGATCCCTTGGAAGCTATGGATTACTAGTCACATAACAGGAATAAGAGGGAAACATGAAAGCAATGATACCTCTAAAACATTAGGACAGTGGCAAAACACTCAACTCAAACACAGCAGGTGGCAGCAAGCTCCCTGTTTACAATCCTTGCTTTTCTGCTCGATTCAGCCAAATAAACTTTTCAAAAATCTGGCCACACACAGACACAACATGTGAACCCCTTCTAATATACTGCTTCCTCTCAATACCTGCACTTAAATGTAGGTTGTAGCAATTTTAGAAGAAATATGCATCTATTCAGCACATTTTGCTTACTACATAGAACTGTAAGAATAATTCAAAGAAAAGGCAATGTTTGGTGACAAGGAAACTTGACAAAGGAGAACAAAACCAAAACCCAGAGATAATACCTTGTATGTGTGAGATAATGAATTTTCTGGGCCAGCTGCATGACATTCAGTGCCTACAATGTGATCACACCTATGTAGGTCTGGGAAGGTTATTTTACATACAAACATTTGATCTAATGCCACATTAGATGTGGGGTTTGTTAGACTAAAATTTAAATTAAATAGGCCAAAAGGGAAAGCACCTGGGGGTTGCCAGTGGCTGAACATGGGGCAGCATGTGCTCAGGTGGCCAAGAAAGTCAATGGCATTGTGGGTTGTGTCAGCAGCAGTGTGCACAGCAGGACCAGGGCAGGGACTGTCCCTGTGCTTGGGACTGGTGAGGTCACACCTTGAACCCTGTGTCCAGTTTTGTGCCCCTCACTGCAAGACAGACATTGAGGTGCTGGAGTGTGTCCAGAAAAGGGCAACAGAACTGGGGCACCAGACCTGTGAGGAGCATCTGAAGGAGCTGGAGGGGCTCAGCCTGGAGAAGAGAAGGCTCAATGGGGACCTTATCACTGTCTGACTCCCTGACAGGGGGTGGAGATAAGTGGGGGTCATTCCCCCTGGTAACAAGACACAGGACAAGAAGAAATGACCTCAGGTTGTGCCAGGGGAGGTTTAGGTGGGATATTAACAAGAATTTCTTCTTCAAAAAGGTTGTCAAGCACTTGAAGAGGCTGCCCAGGGGAGTGGTGGAGTCACTATCTTTGGTGGTATTTAGAAGATGTGTAGATATGACTCTTGGGGACATGGTTTGGTGGTGACCTTGGCATTTCTGGGGTCAAGTTGGACTTAGAGGTCTTTCAAACCTAAAGAATTCTATGGGTCCACAATGCACTTTCAGCTTACAGTTGTCCTTGGAATATTTCCATTTATGAGCAGGGCACAATTGAAAGGGTCTTTTGTCAGTACTACAAGAATTTTAGCTGCCGTATGTTTTCCGAAATACAGCAACCACCAAAAATTCATTTCTCCATTACTCAGCTTGCTCCAGGATAACACATTATTCACAGATGAGGATGACGACTTCCTGTGTCAGGTCTGTGAGCTGAAAGAAATCATTAGAGGACCAAAGCAATCACCATAACTACTGAGCAGCTTATGGAACCTGTGCTCAAACCTCAGCTGGTTCTGAGCTGGGTGTGGATAAATGTTTGGCATTTTGATGGATGGGCAAAGCATGTAAGAGACTGCTGCCAAAAAGGTGAATGTTTCAGAATAGGAGGTTAAGCATGTGGAAAACCAGAATGCTTAAACTCTTCAGTGCTCTCAAGGTGAATTAGACACAATCAAGCAACTGCTACAACACTCCTTTTTAAAAAATCAGAGGTCCCAAGGATGCAAAATTACTAAGCCTTTTCTGCATTAGTAAGAAAATTACTTGGATAAGAGAGAAGAATCCTCTGAGTCTAAAACCAGCAGTTCATGAAATAATACTCATAAGGTTTATGCAGTTAAAGGCACATAAACCTGTCAAAACAAGCTTTTGCCATTCAGGAAGTCAGTTACTTAACAACACTGAGGAAGATTTATTTGTCAGAAATAACAGATTCAAAATTAATAGCACCTCTTGCTTTTAACAGCGCACACACAGACTAAAGGTGATCACCAGTGTCTGCAGCAGTGTGTGTCAGTGCTTTGCTCATAACACAGGTTGCAAGAGGACAGAGATAAGTGTGTGTCAACTTTCCTGACACACCTTCCACATTTATAAGGGTGGGGGGGAGGGGGAAGAAGACATTTAAAATTCAATGTGTGCACCCACCACTTCCATCTTTTCCTCTTCTTTCTTCTCTTTCTCCTTTTCCTTCTCCTTCTTCTTGGCTTTTGCAGTGATGGACAGCACAGCAGTGGAAACCTGGATATGGCAACAGATGAGGCATTCAGTGTGACCCAACACAGTATACTGAGTTTCAGCCCACCAGGTTGGAGGTTTTTGGGAACAAATGGCAGAAACTTTCTGAGAGGGTCAGGAAGCAAGCATTTGTTATGTTGCTGGTGAGAATAAATGTGGGCTCTTAGCACATTTTAACTTTTGGCCAGGGAAGTTTAAAGAGAAAAGATTTGTCCAATTCACATCCTATTCAAAGGCAAGAAAACAGCTATAAGCAGTGAGCTTTGCCTTTCATCAGGGTTAATTTCTGGATTCCTTGGTGGCCTGGAAATCTGTCCTGTCCAGCAGTCAGTTCTGGTAAGATGTTTTACAGTTTTCACACCATGTTGTTCATCAGCATGACATGCCTGAGGTCTCCATTGCTCCACAATTGTTCCCTAAGGGCTGCTCTGCCTGCTGCTGTGCTCTGCTCAACAGCTTTTACCATCCTGTTCCAGGAGACAAATTGCTTCCACTATTGTCCCACTTGTGACCCCACAGGTCTCATCTTCTCCTTTTCAATACCGAGATATTCTCAGTGCCACACTCACCTTTTTGCAATCTGTGGAACTGACAGCAATTATTCTAGCACATGGGCCCACTGCTCCTTCCATATGGGACTATTTGAGAAATGTCTCACCTAATATTTCAACGGTTGCACTGGAGCAGCAGTTTGGAGCTCAAGTCACAGAACAGACCCTGCTGTGCTGGGTGCTGCACATACAAGTCCGTAGGGGATGGAAAGCAGTTTTTTTATTCAATACTTCTGCTTGACCACTTCAGACAAGGGAGGTTGCAGCAATTCAGTAGCAAAGCACTTGTATGCCACAATCATCAACAGTCCCAGGCACAGCAGGAAAATTTACCTAGAATTCTCTTTTGGAGACTACAGCACCTGCCAATTTTTCCTTTGCTCTTTAGATTCCCTAGTAGTACCACCAAAGTCAATGTTTATACTAGGAGGGAGAAGAGGTTAGTCTTTACACAGAAAGCCAGCTCAAATACCTTTTCTTTCTCCTTTTCCTTTGGTACCTCAAGAGGTGGGGGGTAGGCAAATGTGGACGGCTTACAGTTGGACTTGTACTGGACTTTTGGCATCTAAGACAAAGAGTTTAAAACAATGTTAGAAACTAGAAAAGCAGGGGGAAAATCCACAGCAGAATAATTACTTTAGCTTCATTTTCCTTCCAGCAGAGACAAACACAGATCCACTAAAGAATACAAGCTTCCCCTTCTCCCTCTCCGGAAGCTGAGAAACTGTTATCAGTGGCAGTGGTTCAACTAGAACAATGTTATTTAATTATTCTATAATTTGACTCTGGCAAGCTCTCCTGGCCCTCTCCATACACTCTATCCTATTCACACCATGCTTTATTTTCATTGCTTCAAAGCTTTTGTGGTTTTGATGTTGTTGCTGTGTTTGTGTGTATAAACACAAAATTGGTTTAAGATCTAAGTGAAGATCTGCTCTATCAATGCACACGAGGGCAAACCAAGCACTGACACTCCCTGCCAAAGGACTGTACATTTGGGGGTCAGTTACCAGGGACACACATTCTCTTACTCTTGGCTACTTAAGCAAGGGTAGAAAGCATCTTCTGATAGCCAATCCAAGTTCTTAAACACCCCCATGCTGTTACACCCAGAAGCTTTTTTCTGGAACTTCCTAGCTTAGTTCTTCAGCACAGGAGACCCAGCATGGTACACAGCTTTACAGGGGCTGTGCCACAGCTGAAGAACAGATGCACAAGAAAAGTGCAGTGCCCATGGCTGCTCAGTTCAATGTTTAGTCCCCAAGGAATCCAAACAAATCTTCCTTTCCCACTGCTAGCTTTCCTAGGGGAGAACATCACATAATTTATCTGGGAGGCCAGGGGGGGCAACACACTTTTAAAAAAATAACCCTGACCTTCAAGAGTGATAATGGGGTGGCCTCTGCCAAAATACTCTAAATAGAGTTCCTTTCTTTTTAAGCTACTTTGAAGTAAAGAGGTCAGTGTCTGCTCTCTACATTTTTCTTGTTCCCATTCCCACCACCAGCTCTGCAATTTAAGCCTGCTTTTCAGATTTCTTCCAGTTAGTTTGTGCCTTTTCTGGCACAAACAAGTCAGAAACATGCAAAGAAAACCAACAAATCCATGACCAAGCCTTGTAGATCACTCGAATATTCCAAGCAACTTTTCAATCTCTTCTCCCTTCTCATTACATACCTTAAGATCCTTGTTAAGGCCAATGACACAGGTTGGGGTGAACGCCAGTGACAGAAAGTGTGACAGAGGGAACCAGAACCAGAACTGGGTGAAGACCAGAACCCCCACCACAGAAGGCATGTGTGTATGTCCTGTCCTCGACTGCAGTGAAATGGTTACATTATGGCCCCCTGTAAGGAATCATGAAAGTCAGTGAATTATTGATTCCTGGGTACTCCACAAAGATCCTTGAGCAATGAATGTCCAACTGCTGCTGTCAAAGGCCTGCACAGGCCACAGTGCTGCCAGTTTCCTCCTCTGGAACATATCTCCCTCTTTATTGTGAGCTCAGCTCACTCAGTAAAGCAGATGTACACCACAGCGACCACACTGCTCCAAAGTACCCAAACAATCAGGGAATACAGCTCTTCTTCCATGCTCATTTTGCCAGGATACAGGTTAGACAAAAGTACAGGCAGTGAGAGGGAGAGGAAAAGACAAACTTTGCCATAAACAGTTTTAAAACATGGCATACAAATGATCCCCAAGATGAGGCTCAAGAGGAACACAGTACATATACAGCTGAGCACATAGAAACTTTTCTTTCTGTGACTGCCTCCCTGAGCTATCAGTTATTGAGAAGAAATATGCCTAGGTTTTTATCTTACACCATCTCAGTAGAAAAAAAAATGTAAACAGCAGCAACTTCAGAAGTTGTTTCTAGACATTATCAATCTAAGCTGCACAGAGACAAGCTCCTGCAGCCTTTGCAGAAAAATTACATCTCTGCCAGACAACCAAGTCCTAGATTTGTACTTGCAAAGCAGAGACCCAAACAACTCCCCATGTTGATGTAGTGCAGAAACATCGAGCTAGAAACAAAATTGAAAGACTAGACTTGCAGACAGAGTGAGAAAGTGTTAATCTGATCTTCTGTCTGCTGATAAGCACAGTGCATTGAGTTGAAGAGGGCACCAGGCAAGTCCATTACCGCTGACAAGAGCTGGTGCACGGAGGTTAACTTTGTTAAAACACCAACACCCATTCCTCAGGCCACTTTATAGCTGCAAAATCCCAAACTGGAGTAGCTTTTCCCAGGCTTGCACAAACAGCCACCTCGGGCAGGGCCAGACAGCAATGGAGCTGAGCTTTAAAGACAAACAGAATTCTCTTCTGCTGCCAAAACTAATGAAAGCCCCAGCTGAAGCAGTACTGTCATCTTGGGCATCTGTCAGGGTCAGTCCAGCAGAGGGAGTGCAAGGTGGGACATTTTGATGCCCTCCTGTAGGATGTTCTGCCTACATTCTATCTCCTTCCTCTTCCTTTTGTGTAGCAATAGATCTCCTGCTGTTTGACAGAAAAACTCCCTCCTGCTAGGTCTTGAAGAAAGACAAAGATATGGCCCTGTATTTTTCTATGCTATGTCTGCTCTGCTGCTTAGTATTTTCTCTGATAACAATCTCTTGCCTTTTCATCTGAATTTGCCACAGGGCTGTGGGGGGACTGCCTGAGGTCTTGTGCTATCCTTAAACACGTCAAGCAGAGCACACTCAAATTTCTGGTGTTCTCCTCCATCTTCACTTTGAACTTTATTTTACTGCATCACTGTGGTTATCAGCAGATATTCTGAATCAAGCAGCCCAGTGAATGTTGCACAAGCAGCTTAATTGGACTTTATCAAACTTTTGCACTTTAATTTTCAGAATTTTAACTTATAATTCAGATAAAACATAGAATTACCCAATCTCTGGAATTTCCTGAATGAGCAACAGATTTAATATTCAAAAGATGCTGTCATGCTACTTTTTTCTGCTGTTTTATACCCACAAACAGTCCACCCTCACTCCCAGGAATTTGCAGGGAGCAGGAAAGGTGGGGAGACATAATACTGCACAATTGTGATTTATCTTCATGATTAAATAGCAGCCCTGATTGCCTGGAAGGGAACACATTCCAGATCTTTGGCTGGATGAATAAAAGTTGTAACATGATGCCTGGAAAAAAACATTTAAAAAACACTAAAGAAAAAATTCCAAGGATCCTTGTACTATAAGGTCCATCCCCCAAAATTCACATTGCCACTGGGGCAAGGGGGGATTTTGGGGAAAAACCCCAAGCAATAAGCTAAATTTAGTAAATTTATTGTCTACTTTTTTCTTATTTTATTAAAGAAAAATGTTGCTGCTGGGGCTTATCAATGCCCCAGCAATGGCAAAGACCAAATTCTTCATTTAGTGCTCCCAAGGTACCCCACTCCTTCCATTAAATTACCAGCCTACATGGCTGCCTCATTGTCAGTGCAAAAATCCCACCTCCAGCTCATTTTCCAGGCATACACTGGAAATCCTGCACTTCTAATCCAACCCTGTCATTGGAAAAAAATTGGGCTTTTCTCCTCACTCCACAAAAAAAAAGATACAAAACTAAATTCAATTGCCCCGGCTGTGGCAGATAACACAAAGAATATTTTCCTCCTGGTAATAATAAATTCTGTAACTCATTGTTTCAGATAAGCACTTCCAGTTGTATAGGAAGGATAAAAAGAATTTGTTCTTTTAGGAGGCTCTAATGAAAGTGGCAATAGGTTAAGAAAAGGAGTTCACAGCCTTCCGTGAGTCTCTCAGCAAGAAAAAGAGGTTAAGGTTGGCATAAATTCCCATAAAGTTTATTAAAACAGGACATTTCTGGTTTCCAAATCATTATACAATACATGGGTGACACAGGAGGCAAATAAGGCTTTAGTTGTATTTTTATGATTTAATCTTAAGGGTCAGAATTCAAAACAGGTTTGTACTGCTGAGAGAAAAATCTCAGAGCCAGCTAGTCCCTGACTTCCCAGGAACTGACTGTGAGTATGGGAACGACCAAAATTATTCTGAGAGTCTCATGCCAAGAACATTGCTCAGCCTGAGCTCCAGGAGGGGCACCAGGAGGCAGGAAGGTGGTGCCTGTTACTGAGCAGGCCTGGTCCTCTGTGACACAGCAGCCTGACATGGCCAGCAGGGAAGCTTTTTAAACCTCATTCCATGCAGAAAGGAGCAGGCAGCAACACGTTCTTCTCCCCACCATGGCACAGCCTCGAGGTGCAGGGATTTCACACAGACCCTGCACCCACTGCAGGCTGCTGTGCCTGAGCCACAGCGCAGAGACAAATTCTGAGGCTCCTTTGCTTGCAGACTTCAGGACTAATCTTGATCTCAAGAGCACAGCAAAAATCAGCTTGTTTCTGCCTATTACACGGGATAAAGAGGTGCATGGCAAGAGAAGGCCTCAGCACAAGAGACCAGATGGGAGAAATTGTGTTTGGAAACTTGCAAAAGAAGTGCCACTGACAGACACAGCACTGTACAAATGCTACCTCAGCAGAAGGAAAAATTCAAAACATTGTCTGTCCTCTTTGCTTACAGAAACTGTCCTTAATAGGCCCTGTAACTCAGCCCTTGTGAAATCATGATGGCCTTAGAGAATCCTCTTCCTGACTCAACACTGAGTCATTAACATTCACGAAATGATGTTTTCTTTGCTAGAAAATGGTAGCAGTAGTCTGTGAAACTAACTGGGTCTTTTGAAAAAACACTGATGCAGTTAACTGTGCTTCCTCCTTTGTGCAATCTCTTTTAATAATCATGAAAGTAGCAAAAACTAGTTATTAAAGACATATATATATATATATATATATATATATATATATATATATATATATATATTTATATTTATATATACACTTATATAAGATTTTTAAAACTGGTTATGAAAAGTTTTAACAGAAAAAGAAAAATATGAAGACTGGATACCACATGATTTCTGAATTTCTGGAGCAGATGATGATTTACAAAAATAAAGCAGCAACTTACCATGCTATAATAAATCAACATTCAGGGTGACAAAACAGACTTAGAGAAGAAATATTGTATTTGTCCAGACTTCTGGACATAAATTCAGCCCAAATGACTGGGCTGAGTCTCTCCTAGCAGAAACATGCTGACATAAGCTGAAACTACAAAACAAGGTTATTTCTTTAATTAGCTAAAATTCCTTGAAAACTGAGATTTCTTGCTACTATGACACGACAGGCATAAAACCAGCATCTCATCTCCCAAATTAAATTTGCTGTTACCATGATTGCAACCAAACAAGTTTAAGAAATGTTAGCAGCTTTAAATGTTTGAGGAATTACCTGCATCCAAAATGCCTTGTGCCAGGATTGCTCCAAACTTTGCCATAACATCATCGTGCTTATCATTGATCACTTTGGAATAGAGCTGCCTGAACTGGCTGACCTGGTTAACAATAATAAAAAAGAAAAAGAAATTATAAAACTGACTGCACGAGTCAAATTGTCCATCTTTAGTAGAGCATTGCCAATTTTGCACCCTACAATGACATTTGCATTTTCAACAACTTTAGTCACTGGTATTACAAGTCACTCCATTAATAATTAATTACAGAGATTTTCTCCACTTGAAGATATCCATATACTGATTTTAAAATATTCAGGATGGATGTGCATTTCCAAATCTCATTTTGAAACCTTAGAGTAATACCCTTAGAATCTCTAGGGTGTCACTGGAATAAAAGACCAATTGATGAGTTTGTAGTAAGAACTATTCTATGTTCGTATGTGACTGGCACTTCACTTTAATAAAATTACTCAATTTCCTATTGCTGAAAACCTACAACTTTTTCCATTATTCCTACACAATATTTCTGCTGTACCAATAATGCCCCTATGATGGATCATCAGCAAATTTTGCTATTTCACTCCCACCTTTTAAGTGAGAATCATTAAAGAAAATATTTAATAAAGTAACAGTTTATGCCATTATATGTTCACCACAATATCTTAAGTACACAGTAAAGGAAATTGGTAAATCTTTGCTTATGTTATTATTATGCCCTTGAACGGTTTCACCTTTCACTTTACCAAGTATTGAAGAGACAGAACAGTATCACATCCAGCAATATCTAAGGCTTTACCATAAATTAATAACCTATGTCTTTTAATCTATGGTGCAACGATTTAGCTTGAGTATAATTTTTCTAGCTGAAAAAACAGTCCAGAAAATCCCAGTCTGCAATCCAGTCAAAACCTGGGAAGCCACATCACACCCACAGAACATCTGGAAGAGTATTTATATGTATCTCTTTTTAAAATTAATTTTAATCCAGATACTCATGTGACATTTTGTCTTCCTTTTTTTTCTTTTTTCATACTAAGCCTTCGTTTGACAGTCTCAAAAGCAAAGGAGACATTTTTGAATAGAATTCTTCTAAGATGTCTTTAACAAGCTTCTCCCCACTACTGGCCCATTTTGTTCCTGGTATTCTAAATTCTCTATCTACATCTGCAGCCACAAAAGAGAGGACAAACTTCTAGCTCAAGGCAGTAGGGCCAGACACTGCCAGCAGAGACACTGAGCAGTTTTGATAATTTCAAACACAGTTGAAGTTTCCAAGCATAAAACCTTAATTCCAGACACGACTCACATCCATAGAGCGTGTGCTCTCCAGGGTCACCAGTGAGCTTTGCTCAGTGACAAGTGTCCCACGAGGCCAAGCTTCAACATGACCACTAGGAAGGGGCTTTGGCACAGCCTCTGATGTTCCCAGAGCCTCAATGTACCTGGGATAGAGGCTTAAACACTGACCAAGAACTCAGGACAGCACCCAGCACTACTGGTCCCCATCCATGCTGGACACTGAGCTCCAGAGCTGTGCCAAGGAGGGTCAGCACAGGGCACCAGGAGCAGCCTTCAGGCATCACTCCCATCACATGTGGCCTGCCTGGGGAATCTCAAGCTTTGCAGAAAGCCTTCACACCTGTGACAGACATCCATTCATACAACTGAGTCAGTGACACGAGAACTGTGCTTGAGAATAACATTTTCTTAAACTGGGATTCATCAATGTAAAAAACAAATATTGAAACAGAACGAAGAGCTGTCTGAGGGGATGAATCACACTGCAGGGGTTTCTCAGCAAGGCACAAGATCAGATTCCCCTCTAAAAGCACATCTGAGCCACGAGGTAATCCTGCAGCCAAGGCAATGCTAGCAGTGCATTTCACATGTGAATTTTTGACCAGTGGCAGTAAGAAGTTGAGCCCAGACCGTTGAGATATTATGTCCAATATCTGGGGTGGAAACAAAAGACAGAGACCATCTCTCCAACCCATGAGCATTATACCCAAGAGCTGCAGCAGTGCTTGGCAGCCCTGCACACCCTGCACAGTTCAGAGTCAGACCACACTTTCTGCAAAAGAGTTTTCAATGCAGGGTACCTCATCACATCACTTAAAACACAGGTGTCCTAAATGAACAGACACTCTCTAGGTGACATCTTCCCTGCCTTCACTCCTACAGCCAGTCCCCCGTGATACTACTTGTCACCTCAACTCACTCAGCACTGATGGCATCTAACCTGATTGAGCCACTTTGTGATACCAGAAGACATTAACATTCATAGAAGCAAGTCCTGTCCTGCTAAATAGGACTGCATTAAAATGGCTGTTTCACACCAATGGACAGTCTCATTACCATGAAGCACCAGAGCAACAGCTGAACAAAACAATTCTCTGGAAGAGCAGCATGCATTTATTAGAACTGTCAGGGGAAAACAGCAACTATTTCTTTTTTTCCACCGAAGTCCAAACTTCTAATTTGTGTGCTAATATTAGTTCTCTACTCACCAATTCCTTTTTGCATTAAAATGTTTTTAGTTATTTTGCAATTATTAAAAGTAAGAAAAATGAGCAACATAAATTATCAGGGCAGTCAGACAGATGTGTGGCAGGGAGATACTGCACACACAATGCAGGGTTTATTCTGGGTATTCAGATCAAACTCTGCTCTTGCTTCCCTCCATTTATGCTTTTTCAAGCTCTCATGATTTTTATTTAGAAAAGCTTACACTGAGGTTTACATGTTCAATGAAAATGGTTTGCTTCTTACATCTGACCTCTTTGTACACTGGAAAAACATCTTAGTTTGCATTTGCAGCTTGGAACAGGGCCTCAAAGGCAGCCACATGCAGACCAGGTGAACCTAAGCCTTCAGGTATTGTTTGAAACAGACACACTGGGAAACAGAAGTAACAGGTGAAACTATTTGTTGAGCTGAGCAGCAGAATTCCAGTGCCTCTGTTTAGAGCACATCATTCCCTTGACTCTGGGCTCAGCCTCTGGGTTTGGAATATTTATGAAAACAGACGTATGTTACAAAGCTCATTTGGTGGACTGTAATCCAGAATTTACACTGTAATCAAATCTGCAGAGAACTAAAGCCTGGGTGGAGTGAGAAGGCATTCAGCAGAACTGCTGATGTTCACACTGGTGTCTGAACTGACAGAGCAGCCTTGGAACAGAGGGCAGGAACCCCTCACTTGGGAAGGTGAGGGAGGGCTAGAAAGGGAAACCATCCACCTCCCTGGTCAAGGGGCACTGCCCTGTGAGCACCCTTCCCCAATACACCTTCCTCAGCTCCTACTCATGTGTGCATTAACAGAGCATGTGAACAAAACACCCAGGCAACAAGCCCACCAGGAACCTGCCAGCTTTGGCAGCAGGACCCCATGCAGGGCAGAGAGGTGTCTGAGACACTGACAAGGGACCAAGGACAGAAACCTGGCTGCTTTACCCTGCCACCTCTCCAGGTGACAGGGACAGGTTACAGCAGATCAGCTGAGAACACGCATTCAGTGAATAAGCACTGAATAGCTGCAGTAGGAAACAGTCCTCACACCATCTATAATAAAAATACAAAATATGTAATTCCATCTCAGGAGTACTCTGTGTTCATATCAGTTCTGCATACCTGTGCATTGTGAGCCATGGATCACTGCCAGGCCTGGAAAATGCACTAAGTGTACCCATTTCAGAGTTTAAAGTCAATGGAAGCAAAATTGTTCTATGAAAGGGTGAGAGACTATCCAGACTGAGGGGCCAGGACAACCCAGCCCAAGGATGAGACCAAGGTCTCGACACTCAAATGCATAATAGGCCCACATGCTTGTTCAGGCTGTTCCTACAAAGCAAATGCTTTACAGGAATGGGAATTTTGACTGGATCAGCTCCCAGCTGAAAACATTCCTTGCTGCAGGGGAAAGCCTGCTTTGGCAGCTCTGGCTGCAGCAGTTCAGGAAGGTATAAACCTCACATGGAGCCAATGCTTCTCTCTTGGGAGAAGGTGCTGGGGCACTCACCTCCTACAAAATGGAGCAAGATGTCAACAGCCAGCCATTTCTTAAGCTGTTGAGGCAAAACCTGCCAGAATTTGTCTAGTAAAGCCCTTTGATCTGCTATTATTTTTCCTTCAAACCACAGCAACAAGCACAACCCAAACTACTGTGTAAGTTTATTTAATATGCTATGAAATCCACAAGCTTTGTTTCTCCCTTGAAATCTTCAAGCACTTCAAAAATTCTACAGCATTTGGAAATGCTACCTAGAAATTTATTTGGGCAGCTTCCAGGAGGAACACTAAAATATAGACAATGACTCATTTCATCTTTCTAACAAAACACACACCCCATTCTAATAACTAGTGCTGGCCAAAATGACATGGCAGTGAGTTCAAATGAAGTCAAACAAAGAACCTTGGAAACATTGAGGAAACAACAGAGACTTTGAGATTAGAGAACCATACAGCACCATTTCCTACCACCAAGGGCTGTCATTTATCAGGCTATTTATCACTTCTCCCTCCACCAGTCAATATTCATGCACATGAAGCCCAGGAGATTGTCAAGAACAAGATTTTATAAACAGTTTATTACAGGAAATATTGGCAGGTGATTTGCACGATGCTTCTGGCAAATGTAAGCTCTTAAGGACAAAAGCATTAATAAAATCTAATAAAATAGGTTTTAAACTGTTTGCATGTTGAGTCTGTCTTCTTCAAAAGATGAAGTTATTCTGCATACACTTGAAGGAGTGTGCAGAAGCATCTCACAGCGGAGGGCTTCCATAAAGTAAAGGTGCTCTCAGAATATTGCAAAATCATTCTTGCACCCTAGCAAGACCTAGCATTTCATCTAAATGGGAGGAAAATCCCAACAGCAATCTGGTCCTGGTTTCCTCACATCTTAAAGACAACAGGCCAATATGATTGAAGGAAGATGGAGAAAAAGGCTTGACCTTGTTTATTATTTTCTCATTTTGCCAAGATGACTATCTTAACACAAAACCAGGAATTAAATTAATTTTTTCAAGTAGTTCAGCACCTAGTTTGTCTCTAACACTGCTGACTTCATTGCTCTGCAGGTCACAAACATATCCTGAATTTGTCATTGATTTCTCTTAAGATGACCTCATTGCATCTGTAACTTTGGATTCCATTTCATAAAATAAACTTCTTAATATTTTATATCTGGTACTAATATGGTTCTTAAATCTACCAACAGAGGTCAGGAAAAATCATGTTGGCTGCACATGGAGGAATTGTCTCAATTCCAAAGAGACCAAACCACCTTTACTCAACACCTGCTATGCCTTTTTAGCCCTTAAGCAACTTGCAAGTTCAAGGAGTTAATGTAATTACAATTCTTTATTTCACAATCCTTTATTTAAACTATTTAAATTTAAATTTTTTGAATTATTCATTTAAACAAAGATTGAGCACAACAAAGAGGAGGACAAACACAAAGGGAAGATCACAATGAAGTTAATTCAAAGGCATACATCTACCCTTTTCTCACAATAAAAATGGCTTTTTTTTAAACCAAAATACTTTGATTCTTAAATCTCTGTTTATTCCTGGCATTTTGGTGTTGCAATGCTCAGCTCTCAAAACTCTGACAACATTTTATTCCCAAAAACATCCTGAACTATTTAAGGAAGATTTTTTGCTACCATCTTCCCCAAATGATCAGCAGAGAACTGAAAGTATTTCTAACCCAAAGCGCACTAATAATAAGTTAACTAAAAAAATATATCAAATCCCAGAAGAGACAAAACTGAGCAGCAATGACAGGAAGCTGGCCAGGCTCTATGACACAGTCTTTTTTAAAATCACCATCTCTCACACGCAAAGCATCACCAGGTATTGAGAAACAGTGAGATGATGATATTTAAACTTTAGCTTCTCTGTAGTCCCATCAAGACTCTACAGCCTGTGGGATACAAAAATCACCACACTGCTCTTCCTAGGTGCTTATTCAGCAATGCAAATGCCCACATCCATCAAGTCACACCCTTTGGCACACAGTGTCCAGTGTGTCACTCAGGAATCTAATCAGATCAAAATATGTCCTGGCAATCTAAAAATGGCTCCTTTTCTGAAGAACTCCATCACTTCACATCAGAGTTAAGTAATTTTTTTTCAGATTGGCAGAGACCTCCAAAAAGTTTCCCATGGATAATAAATAACTTAATTGGAAGCATATCCCTCAAAATATTTACTTTTGAGCAAGAAACAATAATGGTTATAACCAACTTTTGGGGTATTTATAAAAAGCAAAATTTGTGTATTCCGTGTTTAGTTCCTGAACAGGCAGAATATTTCAGGTATTTTTTATTAATTTTTAATCTGGAACTTTGTTTCTGTTTGTTTTTTAATATCTGTAGTGCTTCTATGACCAGAAAATTAATTGCCTTCTGTATCTATATCAGGCAATAATTTGGCATTAAGGTGTTTCAATTTCTTGCCCCATTTTTAAACAAGCCATTGACTCCCAAACTATACACCTCATCCTGTATTTGCTGGCCAACTATTTTAACCACCCTTTTATCAGGCAGAAGTATCACACGTGATTTGAAAGACAAGGTTTTCAGGCCTCTTTGGGAAAAGAGATCTGCCTTATTACACACCTCAAACAATCCATGTTTTCACTAGATATTTTCCTACCCACATTTTTCTTTAGGACAAACAGAGTCTTTCATCTATCATCTCAAAAAGCCAGAAACTACAACAGGCAGACTCAGCAAGTGATTCATGTTTTAGGAAGGCTGACTGATTCAGAGCAGACTGCAATTCCCATCCCAAGAGGATTAGGGTGCTTTGCAAACTAAAATGAATTGATCCTCATAATGTCCTTTCATATATAAGTCATTAATTCTTTCTGCTGGGAAACTGAGGAACATTAATTCTTTCTGCTGGGAAACTGAGGCACAGGAGAGCTATATAATTTTTCAGTACTAGAGCAATACAGAATAATTAAACCTGATCTCCTATATTGAGGCCTGGCATTCCAGTCACCTGACCAAGGAACATACAATAAAAACAACAATTAATTTCTTTCCACAGAGAGATAATTCAACTTCATATTACAGAAACTTTGTATCTTGGAGGACAGGGGGATCTAACAAAAGTCTAGTGTTCTCCAATGGCTTATTTAAATGAACTACTATTCTTGGCTTATTCACTTGAACTACAATTCTGATAATATAAACAACATTCCCAGATTCTGCTCAGTGAAAACTAACATTTTTCTTTCTTTTTAAAAAAAAATAATTCGAAGGAACAAACTGTCTGCCAGCAAATTTTCATGTTCCGTGACTTAGAAATACCCAAACACCTGCATTTGTAGATCTCCTTCTCTGACTTTCCCAAGCAAAATCTTTCACTGGACAGCTTTTTTCCTTCTTCTCATCCAAATGCAGTAAAAAGGTGTCTGTTTTTATCACAGTTCAGTTTCTAAAATCACATCAATAAAAGCAACCAATATGCAGCAGATGAGTAGCAAAGTACCAGCTACTGCTCTGCCTCAGCATTCACCAGAGCAGGTGGAATGTGGAACCTCAGAGCTTCTCCAATGTGGACTTTTAGCCTGTACAAATGTTTGTATATCATCACCTGTCACACACTCACAGGGAACCTACTTTTAAAAGCTAAACACAACATATGCAACCCCTTTCACCTTATGAGCAGAAAACTCCATTAAAATATAGAGTATTTGTTATCAACTCACTAAGCCTGTTCTGAAAGTTCTGACGTTGTTTCATGTGAACACTGAACTACAAAGGAAACACTGCTCTTACAGAACCTCTCTGCATGGTGACCACATCCAAAACTAAGCTTACTACCATCAAAACCAATGTCTTTACAGTCACTTTCCTATCATTACAAGATGCTTTGAGAGCTTTTAAGGAAGAGCATTTATTCTTGTAGTGCCCAGGGTTAGAATGCTGCCATCATGGTCCCATCATTCAGAGCACATACTCTGATCCAAGCAGGAGCTTCCCACCATACATTCAGCTCTGCTCTTTACCAGACGTGTTCAGCCTCTTGCCAGTGCTTACATGCAGTGCCAGGCACTAAAGATTTGGCATCCAAGACAATTTCCCACCTAAGAGGCACATGAGGTATGTGAGGTGTGACATGCTACCTTTGGGCAGGTGATCTCAGTCTGCTGGATCATGATAAGGGCAGATGCAATCAGAGCTCCTTGACGCACGTAGTTCACAGGATCATTTGTCATGGGCTCAAGCAAATTGATTGCTTCCTAAAAGAAATGAAGAAATACACAGTCATAGAGTTAATACTACTATTTTTAGAATGCCAGGATTCAATTCTCCAATGGAAGGTTATCGGATTCATGCTATCAGATATACTTTAAAAAATGTTTTGCCTGTTCTTGGCAAATGAAGCAGAAATCTGTATCACTGTAGATTTTAATCTAAAAATTGTGATGAAAAAGAAAAGAAACACTAAAAACAAGTGATTGACAGATGGAACAATATCTACCTGCAGAAACAGGGCAACAGCCAAACAACAGGTATAAGCAACAGATGCATTCATCACATTAGCTTCCAAATTCTTGGCCTTACACTTTATTGTTAGAACCTGTAGCATTTAGCATCTTTTAAGTAATCTCTTGTTCAGAGTGTCCTTCTGTCCATACTTAAACTGAGGATGAGCAAATGTAGCTGAGTGCAGAGTGCAAGAGATTCCCAGTTCAGACCACTCTTGGTGTTACTTCCATTAGGTGAAGCTTTTAAAAACAAGTTAATTTTATACAGAACATTGTTTCAAAGAACCACTTCTAGAATAACATCATGCCTTCATTAAGACTGCTTTTGCCATCTGAGCTATGTTGGAGGCTGTACTTCTTCACCTGAAGGTGACTCATTCACTCTTTGGCAAGCATTCAGTACCATGGATGAAACACCCACTATGACAAAAAGCTGAACTTTCTGATCTCCAAAATTGAATCTATTTGAGCCTTCAAAACCTACTAATAGAAACTCTGGAAGACATGTCTCTGTGTAATCAGATGGTTTAGGTCATCATACCATGAATCTGGAAATAAAACAAGACTCATTCTTGCGACTAAAAGCATTTCCACTTAAATTAACTTGTCAGATGCAGCAGGTTAAAAATAACTAACTCCTTGATTCCACCTTCCACTTGAGAATAAAGCGACCTGGATAAAAATAGGACTCTGAGATCTGCTTTCAAATCTGCATGCTTGAGCTACTAAAGATGGCAGGCAGTGCACGTCAGCATTCTGTGCTTTTGGCAGCACAGCGACACTCGGGAGCGCTCACGCAAGAGCCACACACCAAATGTTTAATACAGGGAGAGATGAGACAGATAAGCAAGAGATTTATCAAAGACTCAGAAGCATGACATATTGCTTTGTCTGTGCACCTGTTCTGAAACTGCATTTCTGTACCACTACAGATTATTATACACATGTGGGAGAAGCAGAGGGAGGTTATTCCCAAGTTTACTTGCTGCTTGTTCCAATGAGTGCTCACTTCCCTCAGCAGAAGCAGGAATCCTACTATAAATGGTCTGTTACCAGCCATGAGAATTAACCCTCACTGATAATTATAAAGTGAGAATACATAAAATGTACTGGTTGTTAATTACACTCCTGAAACAACAATATATTTAATTAAATTTCATTTCACTTGGCTTTACTACATGGATCTTTTATGAATCATGTATCACAGGAAAGATGAAAAGAGCTAGAAGTTAAGCAAAACACCTGCTCTCTTCCTATCACTGCCACTCAAAGGGCAAAGCAGTATTGATTTTGGAGTACTGAACATACATTTAAAGTTCAGTGGGAACTTGACAGTAAGAAAACTCTAAGAAAAGTTTTGAAGACAAAATTCCAAGAATGTGGCAGTAACGTATAAAAAAAATCTAATTTATCTATTCTGTACAAGCAGGAAAAGAAACTCTATACCCAGAAAAGTTAAAGAATTTAAAGTAGTGCTGTACTCCTGCTGGCTGGTAGTATACATGTGTGAGAAATCCATCTGCATGTATGATGTCTGCACACAATGTGTCTGTCACAGGAGGGAGCAGGAACAGTCTTGGCCACAGATGCTTCTTTGTGGCCCTCACCTTGTTTCCAGTGCCTGCACAGCAGATCCCCAAAGCCATGGCAGCCCCATAACGCACATGGGGATTGTAGCTCTCTGACAGCAAAGAAACCACACTTGGACACTGCTCTGGAGTCCTAGAGAAAGGCAAAAACAGAATATTGTTTATTATTAGTGTTCTTCAAAATATGGTATTGTGCTTTAAAATGATTACTTCACTCTGTTCATACCTGAAAATTTCAAATTGTTCTTCCACACTGTATGTTTTTTCATTTCTCAAAACTTAACCAGAGGGAAGAAACAAATGGGCTAAGAGAAAAGATTAATAAACACATTCATAAACTTCCCTATCACTGCAGATAATCACACACAGTTCCCACTACTGAAGCCTTCCTTAATGCTTATTTTCTGCATTTAAAAGATCACCCAGCAGAATGATGCATCTATTGAGGCTGAAATCTTTATTTCCAGAAATCATGCCTTTTTGACAGGCTTTCCATTTGCAGAGGTTTACCCTCCATGAGACACACAGTACTAAATTTCCCATCAGCAGACACAAGACTCACCTCCAGCATACAATCAACCTTCAAGGCTGGTGGGTCCCAAACTCCCTTTTGCAATCATGGTTTCTGCCAACTCCTCCTCACACCCACCTACTGCTGTAAATCACAGCACGGGAGGAAATGCTGATACAACACACACTTCCAATCAGTTTATGAGCAATGTCTACTGCTGCCTCCTTACAGTGTCATGCTGGGACTGTTGCTGCTTTTAAGAGATCTGAAATGAGTATATATGCTCTGTGCCTCACCAGCTGGGAACCAGTGTCCTTCTGGTCACTACAGCAACAAAACTTCCAGCCCAGGGCTGGAAGATGAGAGAGAGCCTTTATTTCCCACAGTCAGAAGCATATGTTGCTCACGCAAACAGCTTTGTAAATATTGAGTATTTCCGAAATAGTGCAGAACTCATGGATGTTAATATATTGATTTCCTACCTGTCTTCATGGTCATATTTATCCCTGGTTTAATTTTAATGCCACACAAACCACTCCATAATATCAAATACTGCCAGTTTCAGCATACTGAGTCTCATGGCACAATGAACAGAAGAGCAATGCAGGGATGCAGTTGGAACGTAAAAGCTCATGAAGAAGAAAGATGTAAAACTATAAATTGTAAGTGATTTCATTATATCTGTTTATAGCGTGAACATCATCTGGCTCTTCATGCTATCTCACTGTGTCTTGCAGCCCAGACTCACATTCAGCATTTGCATTTGCAGCATTTTAACTCACATTCACAATCCTATAAGCAGTCTTACAAGCCATTTACTTCTGCTGTAAACTGATTTCAGACTAAAGTGTACCTAGGAAGAAGGCAAGAGCACCTTTGTTTTAGCTTCCTTTCTTACATTTGCTACACTGAAAGATGGAGGGTGGAGGGTGGCAGCAGAACCTGTCAAGGCACTCAACAACTCAAGAGAGAGAGAGAAACCATAGAATATACTCCAGCATGGGTTTTATTTAAATGAATAGCTGAATCATAGAAAATAGTAATGAAAAAGACTTTGAGCAATAATTTAGTTCATTCTCTTCTTTCATTGTGATGGGGGACAGAAAACGTGTTCATATAATGACACACTCATACTTCAGTTATACTCTACACACATAATCAATTAATTTCCAATCTATCTATTCCCATTTTAACACTTTCCCATGGTCTCCTCTAACAACTGGTCCTGAACTCCTCTTTGCACTCCTCTCTTCTACCCCAGCTGACCAGACAGGCAGCAGCACCACACAGGCTCCAGTGGTTACTCATAAGGACACAGCTCAGCAACAATGGCAGCAAGCACCCACATCTTCCCCCCACCCACCACTTCCACCTGAGTCTTCCCAAAGCATCCACATGGGGAAAGAATCCCACCTACCAACATCACCTTACAGCCCCCCTGTCCTTCAACAGCAGCAAAAAAAAGCAAACCCACAGAGAGAAGGAAACACCAAGCTGCTGGAAACTGCTGCCTCTAAGATGAAGCCATGATGACAAATGTTAAGAAAGGGAGAAAAGCTGGGCAACAGAACAATTCTGTCATGCCCTATGAGTGAAGACAACAAACTAAAAGACACATTTAAAAATAGCTATCAGTCTCTTGCTCAAATAACAGCTTAGACAATGTTTTTTTTAAAAAAATGAGCTGATGTGGAGACCAGGAGACACATATCCTATAATAAATGAAGCCAACATTCAGCTGCACAGAAGACTTCAGCTCTTGCACAAAGACCCTTAACACCTTTGTGTTTGCCTTACTTCAGATAATGTTAAACAGGCAGATTGTGAGCCAAAGAAGAGAAAAACATTTTCTGGCAAAGATGTGATTATGCACTCTGAGGCATTAATCATTAAATTCCTGTTCAGAAAACTGGATTTTATAGAATCACTAACTTGGACACATATTTGTGTCTGCAGGCTCAGAAGTTCTAACACAGTTTTTATTATAAAATCAGGATTAATGTATACTAATTGTTTTTTGAATTCTTGGTCAGACCTAATTTATTTGTGGTGATTATTTGAAGTACTTTTATCTCAAATCTATCCATAAAACAGTCAAAAATTTTGACAGGAGGCCTTCCATAAATCCACTCTGGGAGTTGCAGCAATTTAATGGGTTCCACCACTTTGCTCAGTTTTCTCAAAACCTTAATCTTCAAAAAATGTCTTCTCACTTAAGAGAGATCTAGAAGGCAGACCAAAAAGTGAGAAAGAGTCTTGCAAAAGTGTGTATTGGAGGAGCAGGACCTCAGTGCACAAGAACATTGTTGACATCAATGCTTAAGCAGTAACATTTGTTTACTCCTTTAGTGCTGAGATGTTTGTAATTACAAAGTCCTACACAGTGCTGCCTAAGGTCAGCCCATATAAACCCTAACCCACACTCCATAAAATTTATAAAACCCAAAACAATTCTGTCAAGTGATCAAAAGAAAAGTTTAAAAGCCCTCATAAGCAGTCCCAGGCTGCAACTGTGCTCCCATGGGTATTACTTCCATCTGGTAATCCAGTTGGGGATTATGCTTAAAAAATGGCCATGTTCTCCTTCCCCTGGCCCTTCACTGGGAGCACACACTGGTGGGAGATGGACAGAAATAATGAAGAGTGTGAGAAATCTTAATAACACTCCTAAAAAAGAGAAATGGTTTGTCACAACTCACACTCAGCAACTCGCTACTCCTACTCAGTCCTAATGCAGATATCTGTCATTACTGCAAGTTAAACACAGAAAATAACATTACATGAAATACCAGAATAACATTTGGAGATTCAGTGGGTGGACATTTTATCTCCAGACACAAATTTTTTCTCTCCTCTTTAAAGTCACAGTAAAAATTCTAGGCCTGGAGTAGATTTAATATATTTTGAGGACAAAAGCAATGTACCATAGTCCTCTAGCATGACCTTCCCATAACATAGTCCAGTAATTTCATCTTAAAATTCCTACATTAAAGCCTAAGGCATGTCTCAAAACTGGACTGTGTATCTTAAAAGATAGGCAATGTCTATTTTTGAAAACCAAATTATCTTTAATGCACTGGTTCCTTCCTTTTTTCCTAACACTGGTTTTACTCAAGCAGTGTGCTTTTGCAATTACATTTTACTACAACAGCAAAATGATGACAAAAAAATGGCCCAATTATTTCCTTCATTTTATCTGAAAATTGCTCAGCTGCTCCTACATAAGCCATGAAACCACAGACGTCAGTGAACCCAGACCTGTACACAAAAAAAACCAACATCATAACTAGCTTCAACTTTGTTCTGTTACTAGGAAACTAAACGAATAAAGAAGCCAAAAATCTCAAGAAGTTTCTTCCATGGAACTTCAACAGTGTAGTAAGCTACAGTTTTGTTTCCACCCTACATCAGGATCAGTTTTACTGCTGTGATAAATGGGCTGCAGATGAAGGACTTCCTCCAAGATCCAGCTTGGTTTGTTTCAGAAGTCAAACAAAATCATAAAGAAAAATAAAGATGTACCAAGACAGCAATATGAGATTCTCAGCAAAACATAACAGCTGGCATTTTATTAGTTTTACTCACCAACTGGTTGCTCTTAAAACCTCTGCAAGAAACAAACACCCCACACTATGGATTTTGAATCTTCCCAAAAACTAGAACCAGTGAAAACACAGAGGAGCTGCTTGACTCCAGCCCAGCTGCCTTAGCCTCAATTCTGAACTCCTTTCTGGGGCTGTTATTTCTTGCATATATATAAGGACATATATTAAAAAAAAAATGTCATATTCTTTCCATAAAAAGCTGAAACTTTGGTTTCTCAGAAATTCTAGGCTACTTAGAAGCTAAAATAATTTTGAATTCATCATTACTTCCAAAGAGAGATGAAAGAAAACTTTTCTTAAGCCTCCAGTGCAAAAATCAACAGAATGAAAACCAGGATGTTGATTGTTTAGACAGACTAATATGAAAAAACCCTCCCAGGTCAGCTGGACACAGAAGGTGGTCAGATTCCTTTTGGTGTTGACCTAAACTGTTTTTTTTCTGAAAGTCTTCACAATTGCAACATCTGCAGATATAGCTCTCACTAGGCTTTGCCTTCAAGAGCCCTATTGGGCTACTGAAAGTTGAGGATCACAGTGAGCCACATTGGCTCTTAACAATCCACTGTAATCTTTTTTCCCCAGGAGGCATGCAACAAGATAAACTAAAAGCTCAGACTGCCATAACTTGGAGCACATTCCAATTCAAGTGTCTTAGATCACAGACCTGTTAAAACCTCATCCTTTGAGTAGCTTGTCTCCAATCCTGTAAGCTGCACATCTTCAAGGTTAATGCATTACTGCCACTTTTCTTTATATTTCAGCAATTTTTAAACATGAAATTATATATATGTAAGTATATGGTAGCATCAGTAAGTAAAGATACAGAATACTGAAAAAACCCATCACACTGGTCTCATGATTGAGACTAAAACTGGAAGCATCTGAAGCATCACTAACATGCACTTACATTTTAGTCTAAATATTTAAGGACTATACAACTCATTGAAAAATGAAACATCAGAGAATTGAAGAGCAATGTCAAATATATCTTCTAAATTCCTCATTAAGCGTCCTCAGTCATATTTCAAAAGATTCTAAATATTTATAACATTTTTAAACTATTGGTCATGAATTAATCATTTTATACAGAACTATTTCCACAAGCTGTTTTAGTGGTGTAGTGGCAATTATAAAAAAAAAAAAAAGCTTAACAGAAGTTTCATTTCATCCATTAATGAGTTAACAAAGTAGAAATGCAGATACTAACTGCACAGTTTGTGGTCATTTCTGAAGGAGGGAATGTGCAACAGAAAGGGAAATATATAGAAAACAGAAAACTTGCAGAGAAAAAATGCAACAAACTGCTATATTCAGTGTAGACTAAACATTCAGTCTCTCTCTCTGGACAAAAATGATCCCAGCTATTCCCAAACCAGGAATTTCCTGCAACTATCTCATGTACAGCACAACAAGTGAACTTGAATGATATGTACTGACTGAACAGCACTCACCAGAGACAGCTTATATCTGATGGGGACATGGCTCTATAAAATCACACTGGCAGCTTGAAAACAGAAGTAACACCAAGGGATGGGAAATAAAAATAATATCTATTTATGGTTCAAATATTCAGTTTACACTGGACCAGGAGTGGGGTCTAGCAAGATTTAAAGTTTACCATCATTAACACATCTGGATATGGGGCAGGACAGTGGCCTGCACAAAAAGCCTGCCCAGAAGACACAGTGAAGAACCTGCTGCAGGTCTGTAACAGATATAGAGCAGGATGTGTTTCTCAACTGATTCAAACCTGGTAAAGTTCAGAAAACATCATAAATGGCAGGTATGTTTTTCATCTCTCTGAAATTAAACAATGCACCAAAGAGGTAAAAATGCTTGCAAGCCAATCTACCACTAAACTTGTATCATCTTCCGCAAGTTCCTAAGATAATTGGTTTTATCTGTATTTTAAGAATAATTTCCTTTTCAATTAGATAAAAATGTATTCATTAGCTTTCATCAGAACAATCTGCAGTAAAAACTTCAAGTACACCTAGATTAATGTCAGGATATCCTTCAAGATTTTTAAAATATAAACCAGAACTTGATTAGACATAGTGGAGCTTAAGAAAAACTGGATCCAAATGCCCATTAACCAAATAAGGTATTGTCCTGTCTCAATTTCCACTTTTTATATGCTTTCATGTGCTCTGCTCTCTCAGTACGGTCAGTGGTGACAACAGAGAGGTGGCCAGATAAGGAAACAGTATTACCATAGCTGGATTAATTTTTATTTTTGTAATATATACTTTTCTGATGAATAAAGAAATCAGCTCTCAAATGTAAATAAACACAGCATGGAATCTTATTGACAGTTTCCTTTAAACAGGAAAAGTAAGGAACAAGTAGAAGCTACTGAAAATTGCGTGGTATGATCTCAATATACTAAGTATTTCTGTTAATTTCTGACAGCAGCCTTCTCTCTTTGACCCCACATTACCTGCATTCCAGAAACATTTATTTTTTCTTTTTAAAAGAAATATAAATTGATGCACAGTTCACTGAGGACCTGATTTCCAGCTCAAGGCTGGTAAGCACTAGCAATTCATGGAATGTAATGGCTGGTGTCATACAGAGGGTCAAACCATGATCTCATGGTCTCTTCTGGCCTTAGTCAAGGACTTATTACCCAATTTTGCAGCTAATGTCCTTGGAAGTGAACTCCATTTCCATTTTAATGCAGAACTATAAGATGACACTGAGGCTATACACACATCTGACTGAAAGTTGGAAGGTAACAAAAGAGAACACTCAGGATAATAAAAAGCAGCTGCAGAAGGAAAGGTTTAAAGTAACAGCACACAGACTTAAAGTAACTGTGCTAGACAATAGTTTTATAAAGTTAGGCAAGGAAAAACCTGGAGTGTTTACAGGCCTGTAGAACTTTTTAGAGTTAACTGTGCTTCCACCCAGAAAGCAAGTGAGCAAGAGAGCCTAGAGAGCGAGCAGCAGACAGACAGACAGACAGACAGACACGCTGCGGCGCACAGACAGAATGCTGCAGTGGGAAGGGTCATTTCCAGGACCTGCACATGCTGATCCAGCTCCAGGGAGTACACACTCAGGGAGTGCTGGAGCAGTGAATCAATTAACCCTCACTGTCCCATTTCCAGCCAAACCCCCCACCCACTCCCTTCCCTGCTTTCCAAACACTGCAGCTGGATACACTGGAAGGAGTCACTCAAGGAACAGGGGTAGCAGCAAACTGCGAGCTTTACTTGTGAGCAAAGAGAGAACTGCACACAGACTCTGCTGATCATCTCAGTACAATCAGCAAAGAATGGAAGTTAAAGGACAGCAAAAGTGAACACAACCTTATTTCTATCCTTTTTTACATGTGGTAAGAATTATTATTTTCCTCCATTTCAGAGTTGGAGAAAATACCTGGATGAAAAGAAATATAGTCTTCCCAAAATAGAAAGTTTTAATCTAGAAGAAATGTGATACAAGAAATGTGTTACAAAAAAAAGCACACAAAGAGACAAGCTTCAGAAATATTATAGAAGGCAAAAGCAAATGAACAACTTGTTTTCCAGAAAGTAGTGAAAAACCTCAACTTCCACCATATGATGAAAAAGAAAATTATAAAGGATCTTCCTGGATGCAAAGTGAATTCTACTAAAATGCAAGAGAAAGAGGTAAGGCTTTCTTCACCTGAAAACTGCAACACATCAGATCTCAGTAACTGAGCATCTGTTCAGCTTAATATGGGGACAGCTGTTTGAGTCTCTGCTTGAAGGGGGAAATGCAAGCCTTAATTCTTTAGCAGAGTTGACAGAGACAGAGAAAAAGAGGAGCGAACGGGCTGTGCTTAATAAAAGCCTTGCTCAGATTACAAAAACAAGCATTTTACTCACCCCGACCCCTTCAAGTAAGGAGTAAATTTAGATGTCTCAGTTCGATAAATCTCTATGGTCCCCTTGAGACTGTCAGCAGTGTTTTATTGTCTGCAGCTTCCTGACCCTCACCTGATAAATTAGGAAGCGCTGAGATTAAAACGGAAACCTCATACATAATTTCTGAAGATATTTTTGGGGTTACCCTCTGAGGAGAAATAGGATTCTTAATAAGGGGAAATATGGGAACTGCTGTCTGCCTACGCACATGCTGCTGGAGACGAGACACTCAGGAGAGGAGGAGTTGCACATACACAACTCGAGCATCTGCCTCTGCATCAGTTTGTACTCAGAAGGAGCAAATCTACATAGACTGCACCTAAAGGGAATTGTTTTGCATTCAGATTCATCTATCACTCTTTACTGCTGCAGAAAAAAAAAAGAAAAAAAAGAGGAAGCTAATGCACTGCTTATTTTTGACAGCTACTGATTTTTTCCTTTTAATCATCTGAAATCTGAACATCGCTATAAAGGGGAGACCAGAGCCCTGAACCCCACCAACCAGAGATGGACACAAGACAGGACTTGCATTTTTAAAACTCTTTTGCACCCAGCAAGGCAAAGAATAAAAAAACTGGATACCAGCTCGGACATGGTAACAATATCTCAAAATAGCAGATGACCAGTTCACTATACTGACCATGCTGGCCTATCTTCAGGACCATCCTGGACCAGAGAGGAACAGAGAACTCTTACACCGTATGCAACTCCTGCGCAAAACACAGCCCCTGAAGACATTCCTCTGCACACAAAAATGTCCCATCCTTTACACTCCCTGAACGGACCTGCAGCTGGCAATGGATCTCTGTCGCCTCTCTCAGTAACAGGAGCACCCAAGCAGGACTACCCAAGTGAGGAACAAGGAAACAAAGTGCACTGGGCAGCACTGCTGATCCTCCTGCTGATAATCCCCACCATTGGGGGGAACATACTTGTCATTCTGGCAGTGTCCCTGGAGAAGAAGTTGCAATATGCTACCAACTACTTTCTGACATCCTTGGCGGTGGCAGATTTGCTCGTGGGTCTGTTTGTGATGCCAATTGCTCTTCTCATGATATTATTTGGTAAGTGCAGCGTGTTTGTTTTATCAGGTTTGCATATGGGGTACAATTTTGGGAGGCCTAATTTAAACAGAAAAGTTGTTTGCTTTCCAGCATTACAATTTTAAAAATCACTTGGATGAGGGATGCTAAATCTTCTCTTCCTCTCACCTTAATACAGCCTAATGTCTTTATGGGAAGTACAACTATGTGGATATTCCTTCCTATGAAACAAACCATTCAAAAATCATCCAAGACTTAAAAATATTCAAATATGAGCTGAAGCACAGGGAATTTGTACAGTGTAATATAATTTTTAACAACATTAGCACAATGCTGGTATTTGTTATATTATATTACACTAATTGCAGACGGTATTCTCTTAAAAAACTTGAAATCTGGGCTAGGTATGTGTTTAGCCCACTGAAGAGGTATTTTTTGAACTGTCTATGAGTAATGTATCTGATTTTACCTGAGTATTGACTCAATGAGCAGTCACATATTTACATGGTCAGTCAGAGTTGGTTCCTGGCACTGTCAGTGACGACAAACTTAATCAGCACTGCTTTCAGAGAAACTGATTTCCTCCCACCCTGGGGAAAGCCACAGGTTCATAAGACATCACAAGTAAATCATCTGTCAAGCCAAGGAAGCCTCAATCCATGTATCTAATGTTTGAGATACGTATTTGTCATTTAGTCTGCTTCATATGAAATAAAATAGGTCTTTTTCACATGAACAAACATTGGATGTGACATTTTCTTTCTCATTAGTCTTTACAGAACAAGCATGATTTTTCCACAGCCCCTCACACACAGCTTTATTTCAGATACTGCTTCTGACAACTAATTAGAGGCAACTCCATGGGAAAGTCTCTCTCTTTAACCGCTAAAATTTCTTTAAGAAAACATTTTAATTTGTTTCTTTTCATATCATAAATGGAAAAAAAATCAGTGAGACAGGTTTTTCAAGAAACTTAATGATTTATAGAATTACCTTTAAGATACACTGGGTCCTAAGAAAGGCTGCAGGAGTTCATTTTTCCTAGGCTAGACTCTAAGAGTTGCCTAAGCAACAGGCAAACACAATCAAACTATATTTCAGAAAGGCCATCAGTAATTTCTGTACAGAAAACTGGTATCACTTTATTAACAAATCTGTTTATTCATTCATTAAATGCCTTGAGAATTTCTGTGTGTTACAGACTTCTTTTCCCTAAACAGAATTGTGAACAGGAGGTCAGAATTCAGCATTGAGATCATAGAAAAGGGATTTGGGATTTTTTTTTCCCAAAGTAATAGTTTCTAAAAAGAAAACTGAATGTACATAACTGAGACAGTGATTTCTAACTCCAAAAAAAATCAGTGACTTATAGAAAACATGTATGTGGGAGGCAAGCAGCAGATATGCATTTCCATACTTACACATGGATGCTCTAACTGCTTAGTGCCTGCCACAGGTCTCATCACTAACAACAATAAAGCTACTAGACATAAAAACTACTAGTATTTACTAGCAATCAATATAAAGGGAAGGCAAATCCTCGATTTTGTGGAGTAGGTTTTTGGTAGTGGTGGAGTTTTCTTGTTTTGGATTTTATTATTATTTTCATTCTGCTAGACTAACAAATCTTTCCTTTATAACTTCATAAGGACTCTATTGCTCCTTAATCTCTCAATTAATCCACTGCTAAACCCTGGTTACAACAGTTTAAAGCATGCTAGGAATCTTATTTCAAAAGTCAAACAAAAATGTCTTTCATGGTGCAGGAAATTTACCAGAAAGTAGTAAAATCAATTATAATTAATTAAGACCACAACCCGCCTTCCACACAACAGTGGTTAAAACTGAAATTTCTTGCACAGAAGTCTCTATTTGGCAGCCAACCAGAAAAACTGCTCTGCCTCTTCACCAACTGGGAGAAGATGCTGAAGTGTTTATAGAAGTTCAAAGCATGAGCAAAACATGAGGAGTTACTGGAATGAAGATAGAACTGGCATTAAATACATAACAAGTTTAAATCTTGAAGCTACATTAGCCAGACAACTACGTGAACAAAGAAGTCATTGACAGCCAGACAGCAAACTAAATCCAGTCTCCTGGCACCTCCACACAGGAATGTTTCCATAAAATGGAATAATAATGAAAGAGCAGGGTGCAGCTTCTAGATATAGAGTACAAATATTATGCTTCCGATTTGGGATTGATATCTAATTATGCGGAGAAGATTTGAAGGAAAAGGTGTGAACAGAAGTGCAGTCACATTGAGATCCTGACTGTACAAACTAATGTGTCACAGGGTGTTCAAAATCAAAATCTGCTACAGGCATTGGCTCCACACCCTGACAGAACCCTCACAAAAAATCTTCAGAAATGGACTGTATCTATAATAAAGAGCTGCCCCTTTTAAAAATAAGTAAATAAATGAATCTGTAAACTCACTTGCAGGTGTAATGCCATGAGCAGTACTTTATTTATTCTCAGCAGAACAACCAAAATGTACTCTGGTACAAGCATACACAACAATTTTAATTTTGGAATGTGAGTGTCAGAACACATAAACATTTCATAGCTTTTATAGACTGCTAAATATTTCTCATTTCTTAAAAAAAAAAAAAAGAGGGCCCACTAGGAGATAACTGCATTCTCTAAAATCTAGCTTTCAAAACAGTTACCCAAATTTCTAACACTCAGAACTACTGAAATTCACTGAATAGTGAAATTGGCAAACAAACTTGAGAGATTCTCCCATTTGCAAGGCCTGTAGCAGGAAGAAGTCTGGTGTCCACAGCTTGGTGGCCAATGGGCTACTTGAAGACAACACATGTACCATTTTTTAAAATACAGTCTCTCCTCCTAATAATCATCCACTTAAAATCAGAAAGCAATGTTCATTATCCTAGGTTGCAAACCATTATTTTAATCAATCACAAGCAACCAGTCCTAATCTTTCCCCATTACTGATGATAACCACAACAAATTTTCCTTCTTGCTTGTGCAAACTGCCAGAGAAAACTTTAATTGGGGACTACTCTCCACAACCTCAAATCCAAAGACATTAAGGGTTTATCAGAAAGTAAGCCTAATTGAAAAAAACACTTTGATTAAAAATCCTAGAGAACAGCCTGGAGACATCAGGCCTTGGCAGCCCAGGGAGCCAAGCACACGAGGGTGAGCACTGCACATGCAGCTGCAGACACACACACCAGGGTGAAGATTGAAGCTTAGGCTTAAAGGAGATGGTGACTGAAAATATTTCCATTTCCATCTTGGCAAATGCATCATTATATAACAACAAGAAGGCCCTTTACAGGTAACATATTTCTACAGCCCTTAGAACAGAAGAATAAATGGTTTCCAAGTTTATTTAAAGACTTCTCTCAATCATACTTATACATGTACACAAGCTGTGCTTTCTCTTAAGCTTTCTGAAAACATTTTGGCTTACAGCAAGAGCAGCTCTTCTATACTGTACTTTGTTTCAAGGATTACACATTTCTAAGGTATTTCCTATAAATAAAACTTTTCTTAAATAAAGATTAATCAAGGGCAGACAGTTGCAGTAAAAGTTCATTTTACTACTCTAAAGGTGCAAGACAAATTTTAAAGCATGTATTTGGTCTTATTTTGACTCAAAATATGCAAAATCTTTGACAGCGGCACTGCTGCAGTGCTGGGAGGATCTGAGGCAAGGTCTGTAGGTAGAAGGAATTTCTTTTTAACTTATACTACCTGACAGCTGGAGAAACCAGACAAATTTTCAGGCAGGCATCTTTGTCAGGTAACTGAGGCATTAAAAAAAAAATCCAATTCCTATTAGCTCCCAAGAAAAATGGGAGAATCTCTACCCTGTAAATGCTCTGGTCTGCGTCCACAATGTAGATCTATAGCAGGAGAATCAGAACAGTTCAAACTGGGCATGACCTGCTAATGGCTTTGTAACACTACTTGGCAGGACATTTTCATTTTACATTCTGAATTATAAAGCAGGACAGCAACCAAGCAGGTCACCATCACGTTCAAGGGTCAGAGATGCTTTCTGAGCCATGAAAGGAAATTAATATGCCATTATTTCCCTAATCCTAAATGAACAGAATAAGCCAACAGTGATAGACAGCACCACCATCATCAGAAAAGCACAAGAACTCAGCCCAGAGCATTGTCTCAAACAATGGACACAGCTTCTAGCTTCGATTGTTAGGTGTAACCTACAAATTAAAGTAACTTATAGCAAAATACACCACAGAATAAATCCTAGATAACTGTGTGACTCTTCTGGACTTTAAAGTATCGGTTTTGTGATATTTGTTTCATTTAAATAATAACCATAATCTTCCGTTCTTATCAGTTATTGCATTTAAAGTTTACTTTGATTTTGTTGGACAAAAACCAGCATCTCGTACACACGAATAAATGCAGCAGAAGATAATGCTCAAATCATGAATGTAATAACCTACTGCCTTCTGCACCCTGTACAAAAATAGACAAAAATAAAGAAAATTGAAAGCTTTCTCTCTTCAGTTCCACTTGTCAACTCACAAAAGCTCTTACAAGTAAAAAATATACAAGACTGCTTTGTATCAGATCAGTGTTTAAATGTATCTTTATTTCAAAGAAGCAAAAGGGCCTTTTGTTGCAAAGTATTTTCTTCCGCAAACAGTAAATTAGCTAAAAAAGGAAAGACTTCTTACACTGGGATTCTCCAGAACTCAAAGCAGTTATAATCCAGGGAATGCGAGTACTATCCAAAAGAAGCATTAGCTGTTCACTTGAAATCCAGCTGTGTTACCTGCAATCCTTCAAGTTGTAGAACACACTTTCTATTGTTCATGTTTTACCTGAACTAATCCTTCATTACAAAGTCAAAAGAAGCTGTCAGTTTTCTGGAGTGAGCAAAAACATTTCAAGGCATCTTTCTTTTAACTGTTTTTTTTTTTAATTACAGCTGGCTACATAAGCCACAATACATTTTGTTTTTTCTTTTTAAAGGAAATCTGTTTCAGAAACACATGGTACCTTACTGCCAGCTAAAAGTCTAGGCATGAAAACTAAAGATTAGTAAATGTTTGATAATTTACTAATTACAACTTTCTCATACCTGTCTGATAGACTAAGCTTTTTGAAGCATAATTTCAATGATAGAATCTATTTTAGGAAATAATGATGGTAGACACTAAAATTTTCTGGTTAATAAATTGAAAGCAAACTGCCTCTTCCCCTTCTGCCTCACTGCCTATGTCATCCTCACCTAGAGTGGTCTGCTTTGGGGATGGCTGAGGTTCAGTTCAGGGCTCCATCCATCCATTCTCTTTGTTTAACACAGAAGGTTTCCCAGCATAGGTAGAGTGCAGACAAGTACTTGCTATGTTTGTTTTCATAAAATTTTCCATCCACTGGAGTTTATAATTCAAGTCAAAGCAGCACTGTTATCATCTCCATCTATCAGTCACGTTACGAAAAAATGTTTTAAATCTCAAATGACTGCAATGTTACTACACTGATAAGACTGAACATTACAAAAGTCCAGCTCATTTTGTCTTCTCAGCACACAGGTCTATTTATGCTGACCAAGGAAATTAAAACCAATAAATTTCTGATTTATTAGAAATGCAATTTCCCCCCCCTAATCGTCATTAAACAAAGAACTGATTTCCCTGGCAATACTAATAATGTACTTACTGATTGAGTACAGCAGAAGTTTCCAAGGGAGGAAAATATATTTAATATATCAACTTCTACCATGAGAAACAGCTGAAAATAATCATTTATTAGTAGGCTCACAAGAACCAGTCATGGTCCATTTTAAATAAACTTTTAAATCCAGAGTCCTTGCCACAAAAGGACAGAAAGACAGGGAAAGGTTTATAGCACACCAGTAGCCTGATGAATATGATGGCAACAACCATACCAGTTAGGAGCTAATTACAATATAGGACAGAACCCATCTGAGGCAGTGACAAAGCTCAGTTCCTGTAGTACTATGAACTTTTCAAACATACTGATGCCACAGGAAAATGACACACTGAAAGTTCTCAAAAAGCTTAGATTCTAATGAGTTTTTTGTTCTCTTTCAGACAATACCTGGCCTTTACCAACTGCCTTGTGTCCTATCTGGCTGTTCCTTGATGTCCTCTTTTCCACAGCTTCCATCATGCACCTCTGTGCCATCTCCCTGGACCGCTACATTGCCATAAAAAAGCCAATCCAGGCCAGCCAGTACAATTCATGGGCTACAACAATCATCAAAATCATCGTGGTTTGGCTCATCTCAATAGGTATGTGGGACCTGGAGACTGGAAAAGGAACACAGAAGCTTTTCATGTCCAAAACAATAGGTGAAATGTGGAGAAAATGGAAAATTTGGCCAAGTACTATTGATTGGAGGACCATAACACTCAGGCTGGTCAAAGTCCACCTCTTGGATCATACATAGCTACATCATAGAAATTTGCCTGAACCACTGCTCCTTATTAGGCTCACCAGAAAGGCCAAGGATTGAGTCAGAGTATTAATCATCACTCCTCTTCATGGTCCTGAAAGCTCAAAAATCAGAAAACAATATCTGCATGCACAGTATTAGTATGCAGATAGTGCATGCACATGTCTCCTGGGAAAGCAAGATTTCATGCTCCCATGGTGCTATATTTTGTCCCAAACACAACTTTAAGCCTTGAACAGATGTTGGTAAAATTCTGCATAAAGGAAGTACAAAAGGGTTAATTATTTATAGCAAAGATATGACTGAGTGGCTGGTAACATCCAGGCTAACACTGAAGGCTGAGACAGCATATAGAAAGGCTAATGTCTAACAAAAAAACCCCAAACAATCAAAACAACAAACCTTGAACAGTTTAAATGAAGAAGTTTATACCAACATACAAACTTCTATGATATCAGTGTCTCTGTGATGCGCATGTAGCATGTAATCTGTCTTTAATGCTTAAAAAATGAATCTGTTAAATGAGCTAAGGAAGTGAAAACATTTAATTCAAATAATTTAATACATGCTCCAGACAGCCTTAGTGCTGTATGCTCTGTGTGCAAGACCAAACAAAATTATTCTGGATTATTAAGTCCAGTGATGCATAGGAGAATGGGTACAGCCACCTTCTTGGCTAAGGCAAACTCCAAATTTGAGTTGAAAAAAATTCTGGAAGAGCTGTGATGATAGGAGAAAAGATGCTATCTCTATTCTATCACCAACCCACCCCCCTCCACCCCAAAAAAAACTTAGCATGACAAGACACTCACAAGTTGACCTTTTAATGTGTGATTTATTGCCATTAAACAGCACTGTACTTTTCAATTTCTTTTTATCTAACATAAAACTAGTCTGCAGTTGAGCTAGGTTCTCCAAATCAAAGGTTAATTTGGTTCAATCTTTATTTTAAATGCTTTCTGTATCTGAATGTGTGCTTCTAATTAGAAAAGGGATCAAGTTGCTGAAGGGAAACCCATTTTGCTCTTGCTGGTTTAAACCAACTTCAGTAAGCCTAGTAGCAGAGGAATACAGTAAATCCCTATATCTCATTAAGTGGTATCAGAAAACTGCACAAATCACCTTCACCAGACAGCAAGGAACCTGTTGTTTTTGTTGTAATGTCAGACTGCTGGCAAATGAAGTGCTGACTGTAATTTAGTGGTTATAAAAAATTCATTTAAAAGACAAGACTGTTAACATTTTTTTAAACCAGTGGTGAATTACAGAGCTAGCCAGACTCATTTAAACACTCCTAAATATGCAGGAGACTTAAAACAACAAATCCATCTCAAACACACACTGCATAATTCTGGCAACTATTTAGCTACTTGTATATATGAAAGAGTCGAGCAGGGTGAAAAAAATCAGCTGTCTGTGTCCAGTCACTTGATGTGGTTAACAGAAGAGGGAAAGACAAGATTTATGTATTTACAAAATTGCCCTTCAAAGAGTGCAAAGGTTACTCTGGGGAAGAGAAAAAAAAAGGGGGAGATGGCATTAGGGAAACATATTTCACTAGAGGAAAAGCCATACTAATTCTAATAACCAGAGTCAAAGCAATTCATGTGTTTTACACTTGAAAAGTTGGCAACTTCATACTGCTTCCTCAATCTCTATGAGTTAGGCCCAATCTCCTTAGAAAGGGCACTCTGTTAAAGCTCAGCCTGCCAAGTCTTACAAAGTACTGTTTGCCCAATTACCCACGTGATGCTCTCCACACTTCATGTTGCGTTCCCGTGCCTGCTCCAGAGCTCAGGAATTACCTTTCTTTAGAAAGCCCGAGGCTTCAGACTCAGTGAAGCGATTGCAAGCGATTACCCTCTGCTGAAGCACTTGTTTGTTCTCCTACAGGCATTGCAATTCCTGTCCCTATCAGGGGCATTGAGGATGGAAATGGCAACTCTACAAACATCACGTGTTTCCTGACGCCTGATCGTTTTCATGACTTCATTCTGTATGGATCAGTGGCTTCCTTCTTCATTCCCCTCGCTATCATGATCGTCACTTATTTACTGACCATCCAAGTGCTGCGCAAAAAGGCCTATTTGATCAACAAGCCGCCCCAGCGCTTCACCTGGTCAGCAGTGTCCACAGTCTTTCAGCGTGACACAACACCTGCCTCCTCACCAGAAAAGGTGGCCATGCTAAACGGCTCCAGAAAGGACCAGACTTTGTCCAGTGACATGCCTATCAGCAGGACATCCACCATTGGGAGGAAGTCCATGCAAACGATAACCAATGAACAAAGGGCGTCAAAAGTTCTGGGGATTGTGTTTTTTCTTTTCTTGCTGATGTGGTGCCCATTCTTCATAACAAACATCAGCTCAGTTCTGTGCAACTCCTGCAACCAGGAGGTTTTTCAAAAGCTTTTGGAGATATTTGTTTGGATAGGGTATGTATCCTCAGGAGTGAACCCTCTTGTATATACACTCTTCAACAAAACATTTAGGGAGGCTTTCAGCAGGTACATCACTTGCAACTATCGGACCACAAAGCCTATCAAGGCCCTTCGGCAGCGCTCCAGCAGGATCTCTTTCAGAAGTTCCGTAGCAGAAAATTCCAAGCTGTTTGTCATGAATGGGATGAGAAATGGGATTAACCCCATTATGTACCAGAGCCCAATGAGGCTGAGGAGCTCACCCATCCAAGCATCATCGGCCATTCTGCTGGATACGTTGCTGCTCACCGAGAATGAGGTTGATAAAACAGAAGAACAAGTCAGCTATGTATAGTGGAATGGCAGCCATGTCCCTACAGCATTACTGTATGTATTATTCTAGATAACTGCACTGTAAAAGGGTATAAATACTATTGTTTTCTGTTATTTATGCAAGCAATATCTTATAAATTTATATTAATTCCCCTCCTCCAAAGTCTCCTCTACTTTAACCCCAACCTCATGGTGGCAACCACAACTTCATTCCATGGCAAATGACTCATGCAGAACTGTAGCCTAAGGAAGAGGGAAATAAATAAAAGCTAAATCAGTTTAAGTATCTGACTTCAGTTCTCATCACCTTCAGTCTCTTCAAAGTATATCTTTATAAGAAAACCATTTCTGTACAAACACTACACTAAGATTTGCTCTGGCAAGAAGACAAAACTTTGTAGGTTGATGCTCTACAATGGAAGCAGCAGAGGGATACAAGCTCACTGGTTTCAATTTAAATGTCTGCAAACAGAGCAGCACACAAGCTCACTGCATTCCCTCCTACAGACACATTCCTCTGCTGAGACTGAGTATCCACATATGAACTTTCCTTGCTCTCTAAGGGTGTGTAAAACACAAGCAGAATTGCTCACTCTAGAGACCAATGTACAAGTCTATTCCATAAGGCATAATTAAAAATTCCATGTAAGGAAATTATCCCTTTACTGTAGGGATGGGCAGAATTTCACCCACTTGAATTTCATCTCCATTACATATGCATAAGCTCAGTGTTGCCAGATTATTCACTGAAAACTGCCCTTTCTTCTTTTCATACTAAGAAAATGAATTATTTAATCAAAATAACACAACACAAAATCAATGATCATAAGAAAAACAGGATACACAATGCCTGGAACATCCATATAATTTGTATGACAGGCCTCCTTTTCAATGACCATGGAACCTTCAGTGAAAGCCTCCCCTCATCCAATGTAGTTCACAGGAAGCAGAGAAATCACAGACAGAACAGCTACTTCACAAGAAAATAAGAGCAAATATTTAAGAGACAGCAGAGACAACAGTACTGGCTACACCTGCACATATTCACAGTTTAGCTGAGCTCAAAATGATTTAATTGGACTAATGGCCAATTACAGGTCCCAATCTGCACTCTCTCAAACATGCTCAAGACTTTAGTATGAGTACAAAATTAATAGAAATAATTGGTTCTCACAATCCCTAAAAGCCACCAGAGTCTGTTATTTGGGAAATCAGAAACTTCTGACAGCTCCAGACTCTTTGGGAAAAGAAATCTGATTTCCTCAATTTGATTTCCTCAAAGTACTGGAGTTCTTACATCAAGCAGCCAGCTCACCATTTTTTCCGTAGTTTCCATTTACAGTAAAATTTTCAGTTTGGGCTTTGTTTTCATTTTTAATATTTTCAGCATTCTTCAGTTACACTAAAATTATGTATAGCAAAAGGCTTAGTTTTTTTTCATCTGCAGAACAGAAAGTACTAAAGCTAACATGTCCCTCCAAAATTTATTTATATATATTTAATTTAAAACATATGCAAATTCAAAACAGAGCTTAGTGTAACAACTGCCAGAGATTTTCAGGCAAAAGCATTAAAAATACATCTGTGGTACTTGAAGTAAGTTGTCTTCCCAATTTTGGTGATAATGACTAGCCACTTAAATCAGAGTAAATTCTAACTGCTCTCCCTCCTCTTCACTTAATCAAAATTTGTTTAGGAGGATTCTGTAGTTAAAAGCCAGAATGGATGGACTGTGGTAGCTGTAAAAGACACCCTCATGAGCAGTAACACCAAAAGGCAACCACCATTCCTGAAGGGTTATTGTCCAGTAGTCAGAAAGCAAGAAACAGTCATCTTTGAAAACTCTCTTGATACTTAAATAAATCCATATTAATTAAACAAAAAAATGTTCATATAGCAGGCAGGAATCACCTACTTTGAGCAGCAACTTATATTTTCCCTTTCCAGCAGAAACATCACAGCTGGCTCACAGCATGTAGAAAAACTGAGAGGTAATTCAGCTCTTTTCTGACTCTGTTCTTGTGTAGCTGTCAAGTCTGCAATTTGTCTTACGAGGAGTAATTTGCCCTAAATGTCCCACAGAGAAAGATTCCAAGGCCTCTTTGCTATCAGTGCTTAGACCTCCACAAACTGGAAATCATCCTTGAGAAAGTCTCACCCAACAGAGATGTATTTTCTCAAGCCAGTTATACAGGTTTCTGAGTTTTAGTAACTGTAAATAGAAGCTCAGCATGTTCCAGTTACTGAGTTCAGTCAGCAACAACAAACCTCCATCTAAAGGACTAGTGACTAATAAAAAATCCAGTCTTTCTACAGGCAAAGAAAATTTCTCCATAGACAGAAACACATCAGCCAAGAAAGCATGCACATTCCATGCTTCCACTTTCCAAGTGGAAAACATTCCACTTAATATGCTAAGTGCAAGAAGATATTGCTCAGACCTTGTCCACTCGCAAAGCAAACAAGCTGAGAATTCAGGTAACAGCTTGAAAAAGCAGGACAGAGCAAGAAAAAAAATGAAGATACAGAACTATGAAGCAAGAAAACATAATGGACAGTGGAGTTCTTGTTTTAGCAACTGTATCTACAAGAACAGCTCTGAACAAAGGCATCACCTTCATTAGTAAGACATGATGGAAGAGTCACTGCAAGCTCCTGCAAGAAAGCACCAGTTTGTTGTATGGCAACTGCAGACAACACTGCTCTTGTGGCATCAACAAGCACAACAAGCACAACAAGCACAACAGGAGGCTCAGGATAAAATCCATGAGTATTGCCTTTAGGTAACACAAATTTATAAAATATATAAAATATACTTTTATATGCGGTCTGCAAAGTAAGAGTATTTTCATAGCATTACAATATTTCACAGTTTCTTTTCATAAAGATAGCAGTATAATAACTGATAAAGCTTTGCAGTCAGTTTGCTGTAGAAAACAAGACATTTTTACAGAAGGAAGGGGTCATGCACTTTCCCCTTAACACACACAAACAAAAAAAGGGATTCCTTTCTCTGGATCAAAATGCTGCCAGTTCTTTCCTAACCTGACCCACACCAAATCAGCCACCTGGCCAGGCTCTAAAGTCTCAATACAGTAACAACTCCAAGTTATTACTGCAGAGGTAATAAAATAACAAAATAATAAAGTCCATAAAAATAATAACTTAGAGATACCTAGTTCAACTTCTGTCATTATCACGAAGATCTTTATATGGCATATTTAATTTCTTTTTAAACTACTGAAAAGCAAGATAAGTCAAAGCTTATCTGCAACCCAAGCACTATAGGAAGAACATTTTAAAAGAACAATGGACAAGTATGGTGGTTGTTTTGTTGTTTTATTATTTAAAATACGTTAGGAGACATTCAGTCAATGTTCTGTCTGCCTATCTAATTAAAAATTACACCACAGACATGCACATAAGGACTCAGCAGTCTTGCAGAGAGGAAAATAATGGAGTTAGCAGCCTAACAGAATAAGTGCCTTGAAATGCAAATAAAGGCATTACTTTACAAAAAACTAAACAAAACAGCCACAAAATACACATGAAACAGACAAAGCCAGAAAAAAACCCCAAAAAAATATCCTAACCTTTAAATCACTCAGAAACGGAGAAGCAAGAAATTCAGCTAATCCCAGCTATGATGTAAAATGCATTTTGTGAAGCCAGTCCTAAACCATCTATAAGCTGCAGGCTTTTAGCTGTCAGGAAACCTACAGGCAGCTAGAAAAACTATTCAGTTATCTTATATCCCACAAGTATAAAACTCTTCCTGACTATATCACGCTAGGCCATACTAGCATCAATTTTCAAATGCAAGTACAGTTAAAAGCAAGTGTTAAGCACAAGGCACTGAGAAGAGAGGCTGATGCTACCAGCTGCTGCTGTATCACCTGCACACAAGAGGCACATAGGATTTTTTTAGTGTTTCACAGAAAGTGCAGCTTTTCTACACCATTTCCATCCTGTGGAAACATCCACATCACTGCAAGCTGCTAAAGAAAACAAACACATAACTCCCCTGAGTCTTTTTCTAGGTTGCTGTATGTAACATCAGACTTAAAAAGTAAAGCAGTGTAAGCAGAGTAAACATGGTAAAGGCATGCTGAACAACCTGGGACATTGGAACCCAGGGAGGCAGAACATTGCCAGAGCTCTTCTGGCTTTTTACCTTGCAAGCTGGAGCCAAGAGTCCCAGAGTTCTGGCCAGTTCTCAGCACCGAGTTAATATTACCATGAAGCTTTAGACTTTTTTCCTCACATTGATAAAGATGCCTATGTACAACTGCTCAGAAACCCTCCTTTGTTTCACTTCCCCTTTGGCTCTCTAGGCAACCATTAACATGGCAAAAACAACAGGCAGGAGAGACGTAACTTCCATAATTTTGTCTTTGGCATAACAACATGGTGTTTACTATCAGCGTCCATTCCCAGGAGAAACAATGTTTTCTCCACTGGAAAAGGAAGACTTTTGCTCTGCAGAGGAGAGGAAGACCTTTCATTTTACAATGGGAAGCTAGGTACAAAAATAGGAAAGATGGCTTGCTAAAAGTGTCCATTTTTTAATAATTCATGTCAACACTATTTGTTAAGTCACAGCTACAATTCCCAGCATGCAGGTATTCAGGTCCTTTCCAACCTCTAAAAAGCAACATCACACTCTTAAAAATTAAGAGCTTTTTACTCTCTAAAGGATCCTCTTTACAAATTCTCCACACAGGTAATGGCAAATCATTTTCAAATTCATTAAACCCTGCACAACTTCAGTGAAAGTCTAAGGCTTCTTCTGATTATAGTAAGATTTCTGCTTCTATTTCTTTGAAAGGGACCTTCATTCTCCTCTACCAGGAAGACTGAATATGACAAGATAAAGTGTGTTGGATTGTAAACAAAACCCTTTTAATCTTTCCTATGCAAGAATTAACAAGCAGATTTATTTCACTGAATTCCTCTTCACAATTAAAACATTGAAAAAGTCACTGGTGCAGATCACATTAGAGTGACTGTCAGCCTCACACTCAATTACCCGGATCATCTGCTATCTGCCTTCTGGATAAAGGTAGGTTACAAGATATAAAAAAACACACTGTCCCAGTCTTCCTGGAAAAAAATCCAAGTATCTGATCTGTTTGCCTTATAACAAATATATAGCCTTAAAATACCAAAGGCTAAGTAAACACAAAGCATACAAAAGCAGGAAACATTACGATTTCACTTGCATCATCCTAAAATGAAAAATTGAACAGAAGCCATGCAGAGTTCTTCATGTTTGGGTAGCCTACACTTATCAGCTGAGACTACATCTTCCCTTTGGGACTCTCTAGAGGCTGCATTGTTCCCTCTCCTGCCCTCAGCTTTTTCCCAACAGGATTGCATGAAGGCAAAAGCAGCATCCTACAACTCAAGTCCCACTTCCCCAAAAGTCTCACTCCTCTGGATTTAACAACTGCTATGAGAGCATTAAACGTTTTTAATTCATGCTTGCAAGCACTGTTCCATCCCACATTGAAGCTTTTTACCAATCAGATTTCTTCTATCCATAAAACATCTATCTCCTCATTTTGTACATAAAGTGTTTAGATACTCTGCAGCACTGCTCTAACAATGTAAAAATAAGGCTGGCTACATAATCCAATCACATCTCACTCTGCAATACAAACAAAGAATTCATGATCTAAAGTGGTAAAAATTATGATAAAAATAAGTCTTTCCATTTTTAAAAAGCAAAACACTTTATATCGATCAGGTTTTCCATTGCATTATAATAATTTTAAAAAGCTGACCGAAAGTCACAGGTGATTTAAATGCTGTTTCCAGCAATCATAAATATTTTATAAACCACTTCAGCACAAAGAACCACCAGTATGTAAACATCAACAATTAGATGAGTTTGCTATCTGTGATCAATGGCAAAAGGAGCAGAACTGGGAAAACAGAGACACCTTACAGCAGCCAACTCAATACATCATTTCTCTTCTTCCTATTTCACAACACAGCTTCTTGTTCAGCCCTGCATCCACACTGCAAGCTCCAAACATCCCAAGCTTCATTAGTGCCTCTGTATCACTTTACAATAACATTTTATTTAGAAGTGCTTCCTGTAAGAGGTGGCCATTTCTAAAAAGAGAGAAGACGTAAAGTCTCAGCTTTTTGCTCCACACAATTTTGACTGGTATTTTTAGACGGCAAAAGGAAGAAAAGAGGAGGCAATTTTGAAACAATTCTCTTGCACCAGAACATTTTCTCATCATTTAATATAGTGGTATGAAAATGATCTGCTCCAAAATCCATAACTAGTGCCTAATTTTTGTATGGGACTAAGCCAAGAAGGGAAAAAAGCCACATCAAGTTCTACAGCCAGCAAGCTGTGCTTTCCATCCCCAGCCTGAACCTATGGACTGCTTCTAAACAGTCAGCAAAACCAGAATTAACAGCAGCAACTCTGCTGATCAAGGTTTAATTCTACACACAGGGTCCCCTGGAAAGCTTTGGGGAGCCCAGGAATCGGACAAGGAAGATTTTGTGCTATATGAATACGACCTGCAACATATTCTGCACCCAAGCAATGTGATTGATGCTGCTCTGCTCACTTGGGTGACTGCAGACATTCCCACAGCCAGGCAAGTGTGCATCCAACATCCCAGAGTGAAACTGTAACAGCAGCACTAACCCCTGCTCCCCCAGTCCTCCAGGGATTGTAACTGGGTGATTTATTGTCTTTCACAACACACCAGAAATTTTAATCTTGCAATTCTTAGGTAAAACTTAAGAACCTAGACTAGAATATTCTATCTAAACCTTGATTCATGAATTCTGAATAATGAAAAAGGCCATATATATTCTTTTGAATATTTTTCCAGTAATTCAAAAGCCCAATGAAAAAAAACCAAACTACGCTTAAAAAAATATAAAAGAGGTAATCTTCAAGTTCAAGCAAAACCTTATTGCTCTAAAAATTAAATGCCATGTTTTATTGCATTATGTTCTATCACATTTTGCTTCAATACTCTGCTGTTTTCATAATCAACAATAAAAGTCAAGATGGGCTGTTGAGTGAGTGTAGGCAGGGTTGTATAAATGTGATAGCAAGGAAGGCTCACAGAGGAAAACAAGGACAGCAAAGCCTCACAGAATGTTCTGTTATGCAGATGCATTACCTAAAATTAGCAGTTTTGTGATGTTTACGACACTTTTAGTTCAAATCCAAGAGGAAGAACATTTATTCATAGATAGTTGTAACAACAGGAGAAAACAAACTGGATATTTATGACATGATGTGAGTTTGTGGGCTGTAGTTCTGTCATGTTCAAGCAATGGTGCTTTTAAGGAAATTATCATCCTCTGACTGAGTAACCTCCACCCTTATATGGATTTTACTATTCCTATAGGAGGAACAGAGAGAAGCAAAAGTCTGAGGCTGCTGAAGTGTACAACCCAGCAGACAAACTCACACCTCTAGCACACTCAACCTCATTAATGCCATGAATTCCCCAAGAAAAATGTAGACTGCATTAAACAAAGGTATTTTCTTACTTCAATCCTGATTTGACAGTTCCCTATCTGCAACCACATACAAAGAATTCAATGACAACTCTTTTCATGAGACCTTCAGTCATGTTTCCTTCACTTAAAATGAGATTAATTTCTGGGATTTAGCCCACTGTGTCTCAGACCTTGTCACCTCTAAAACACTTCATTCAAAAGCTCTGTATACCCACCAGCTGACAAATCACTGACTCTTGCCAGTATTCAATGCTGTGTTAGCAGCCCTTACAAGTAAATCCAGTTAGACTACAAAAAACAATAGTCCTAAGAAAGAAATGTCATTTTAGCCATGAAATCTGACAAACTCACAACTCATTTGGTCTTTATGTCTCTGTACACTGGCATTGTTTCAGCTGGGGCAGAGCACACAACCACTTATCAAGTGAAAAGTGTTGGCAACTACCACAGCCTAACAAAAACCTTTTGCCTCCAGGAGCCAGTGCTAATCAGCTAAAAAGTGTTAGTCCTTGACTACCAAGGACTACCAAGAAAGGTGGACACTAGAATTTACAAGCAAATGCTCCTCCTTATTGCACAAGTAGGTTCTGGACAGCAAGTATCTCCAGGAAGGGAGAGGAAGAGGCAGGATAACATCTGAACCACAGTACAGCAGGTGAAAGAGTCAAAGATGGTGTCACTCATTCCTCACTGCTGGATATGGAGAGAACAGACCCTGAACTATGTTGTTCCAGCAAGATGCCAGCACATAGTAAAAGGTTTAGTTCAGAGCCTTGAAGGTTTCTCATTTTGGTAAGAGATATCCATGTCCAATTGTGTTTTGCATTTGTTGAAAAGAGAAATTACACTGAAATCCGAGCTCAAAAGGGCTTTGTCACAACCTGTTTTGAAAAAAGATGCCTGAAACTATGGAAGGCATGCATGGAATTTTTGTTCTGTACACAGATACAGAAGTCAGCTAAACAGATCCCTTGGCGTCAGGAGAGGCAGAGATCCCTAAGCAGCAAGGAAGGAGCTGTGCTGCTTGGAAGAAACAGAGCAAAAGCACTCGAGAGACACCTGCTGCTCACTGAGAGAATCTGCCCTCTTAGCAATCCACATTCAATTATCCTTCAGATAGGGCAGGACAGTGCAGAGTCACTTCCATGTGGGGAACAACTTGGTACAGAAAAGCTCACTGCTCACATCAGTAACCCAAGTTTTAATCCCATCTTTAAGAACCTCTCATCCTGCTTTTAAGGACAGCTACCAACCCAAAAGAAGATGTGAAGAACAATTTTAAAATTACAATTATGCACCCAAGCATGCACCAGCTTCTCTCAGACACACTCAAAGGCTGCAGTTTGGCTCAGCGCTCAGGTAACACAGATTATTGTATTAACAGAACACAGATTATTGTATTAACAGATGCAGGTGCAGTCCTTGGGGAGCCTCCTAACTCCCCAACCACCTCTTAGCCAAGGGACCTGCAGGGCACTACAAAACACCATTTCAGCAACAGGCTTCACTTTAGACAACCAAAGGAAACATTGTGACAGTTCTGTGATGGGCACATGTTACAATGTAAGCCCAGGAACTTTTCATGGTTTTACAGTGGATACTTAAGAAACAAAGACTATTTCAAGGTCCTTTTTCAGTTGTTTTTGCTTAATCAAAGTCACAACATTTTAGACAGTCATTAGGCAGATATATTTGTCTGGGTACTGCTGCCCTTAAGAGGCTTGTAACAAGCACAGTATATTTAATTTTTAATTAACTCTCAATTCTACAAATATTAATTTTTCATTCTATTTGTCAACTTCATCAAGCTCTGTTCAGAGAATTAAGCCACAAATCCAGAAACCTACAGAAAGACTCATTAAACATCTGCTGGACATTAGGGAAGGCTTCTAATCCTAAACCAATCTCTCAGTTTTTTAACTTTTCAGAATTGATTCAGTTAGCAGTTGAGTCACTTTGTGAAAGCAGTTGCATACTCATTTTTTAAAAAAGTAACAGACATTAAATTGAAGGCTGCAGGAATGACCAAGGAAGACACTTTACCTGAACAGAATGAAACCAAGTGACTCCACAGCTGCCCGCCTCACATCATCATTCACATCACTCACCTACAAAAGGAAAAACAGGATATTCAGAATACAGTTAAAACACTTGAGGACCATGTTTCACACCAGAAGACAGGATTATAGAGAAAACTAGTTAAAATAATGTTCAGCCTTAGCCCAAACAGCCTCACCCATGCTTGCACACCAACTACAAGATGATCAAAGAACAGACAGACCTCATCCTTTACAGCGTAATTTATTTTTTCTCCAGTCCATCATTACATAGACTATTCACTGCAAAGCTGTTAGCTGGGTAGTTTAGGTTCAGATTTTAATTTTTAATAGGTGCCTTCTCTGTGATACCAGGTTGAAAGTCTCAAAGTCTCTTTACCCTAATGAAAGAAGGCCCTGTTAGTTCCGCTCATAATACTAAATAAAGCTTTCATCACTTCACAATCTCTGATTTGGACCAGAATATTAACAGTGCAGACACAAAGCCTGACAAAGTGATGTGCTTGCTTGCTGACCAAAAATTCCCTCCTATGTGCTGCTGAGGCCACAGTACTTACAGCCACATGCAACAGGCGCCTGATAGCCTTGTTGTTCCCTGAGCCACAGTATGCCATAGCCACGGTGTACATGCCAGAACGACGGAGAATTGGATCCTGGAAGAGAGAGCATCAATATCTCACATCCATCCAAGCAGTGACTCAGTAATTCTAACTTTAAATCTGTTCCACTCTTGTGTCTTGAACCTGCTAACAGGTCACATGTCAGCCTCATTGCTTAGTTGTTTATTTGGGACAAGTAACAGGACAATCACCAAAGCAGGGTTGTCATTACCAAGTTCAGGGGGACAGAGAGCCTGCTATGCTGCAGGCTACCCAAGAGTACAGGGCAGAGGTGTCATTCTGCTTCTTTCTTGCAATCTGCAATGATCACTACCAGAGCCTTGAGATGACCCACTTACAGCTAGTTTTGTCCTTTTTTAAGCACTGCATCCTGATCTACTCCCTGCTGCTGCTCACATGACTATGAAAACCAACTATAAGGCTAAAGAAATACAGAGCTAAGCAGTATTGTTCTTGTATTTTTGACCAGAGCCCAGCAATTTGTGAAACAGTCCTACTTCAGACCCATGTAAGAACTTCTCTGGTTCAAAAGAGCCAACTCACCACAGCTGGAGATTCACAAATGGACAGGAAGGTCAGCCATGTAACACAAGAGTCAGGGATTAAGTCACAGCTCAATTTACCTTATCTCTGCAGAGACTCTCAATGAGAGCATCAGCCTCCTCCATCCTCCCATACATGACCAGAGCGATTCCAACCGCGAGGCCTCGCAGGATCTTTTCATGCTGGGTTTCCTGTGCATAGCCAACCATGTCCTCAATAGCCTGGGCATTTTTAGATCCTAACATAACCAACCCCAGTGCCAGGCCAGCTGCCTCACCTGAAAATCACAGAAAAGCAAAAAAGTCAACTCTGTTCCCAAAGTAATAAATACTGTGTCTAGAGAATCACACCAGATGTAGACCAATAGATCCCTTCTGGGCATCACCACGCCTAAAAACTCCATTATTCATGGCAAAATGTGTTTGTAACCACAATTTAGTACTTTTCTCTACTAAGTTCAATTATCCCTTCCTTGGACCAAGGGCTGCTGAGATCACTTTCCTATGAGCCCCACCAATGCAGCAGTAACTCCCACAAGCTTCTCCAAGCCTGTCACTCAGCTCAAAAACGCACATGGCTTTGGAAAACAGCCACACTAAAGAAAAAGCATATGACAAAGAAATGAACAGAGCAAAAAAGGAGCTGTTTAAAGACCTAGTCTCATTAAAACTTGCCACAGTGCCAGTCATGACAGGATCTCTGAACATTACTGACACATAACTAAAGAACCATAATGATCAGGAAAAGATCAGTAAGTAAAACACAGCTAGAAACAATCTATGCTGCTAACAGAAAACCTGAGGGGAAAAAAATATTATCAAAAACCCCAGGTGCCTGATAAGGCCTCAGATGGTTATTTGCTTTGAAAGCAGAACATTTACCTGTCACTGCATCATCCTGGTAGAGATTTGTTTTCAGCAGATCATACACATCCTGACGTGCTGTCCCCATGGCAGCCAGTCCCAAGCCCAGGCTGCCACCATGTCGCACAATCTAGAGAAGCACATGCAATTTCAGTCATAAAGCAGGGAACAGTATGGCTTCAACTGAAGCAGACATCTTTCCATCAATATTAAATATAAGAAAAACAGTTCAAAAGCCCATAAACAGTAAGTAACAGAAGCTTAACACATAGCACAGAAGATTTTCTAGTAACTTCAAACTCTTTTCCCCCACTGAGTGATTTATGTAAAACCATAAATCTGTGCCATGTGTAAAAACCTAGCTAGTAATAAGTTCTAAATAAAAAGGTTAAAAGGTACCCACTTAAAAACAGTCTGTAAACTCTTTTACTCTAACAATAGATACATTTGCAGAAAGACTATTAGGATCTGTTCACGGAATTAAAAAAAAAAAAAAAAAGTGATTAGATTCCACAAGGAGAAAAAGGCAACATGCTGAGACAATGACCTATTCCCAACTTAAAAAGATATTTTTCCTAGAGGTCTACAAACACTAAGTGCAGAAGTGAAACACTTCTTATTGTGCAAGATGCATTAAAACTACAGGTCATGCCAGCAGAAACATTTTGTGGCTTATTCCCTTGACAACTAAGCTGTACACAATACAGTGCCTGAATGCTGCAGGTCCACTAGCAAAACAAAGCAGATATAACAAGTAGTAAATATGATGAAGCTACAGTCACTGTCAAGTACATAAGAAATTCCTAAAAATCTTACCTAAACCTTAAGCAACAGGTTGTTAAAACCAACCTTTAACCAATCTTTAAAATCCAGAGGAAGTTTAAATACCACATTGGTGCTTAATTACCTCTACTCCCCACTAGTAAACCAGCCAGCCCCCTCCTGCATATTCCCAACAAAGCAAAGGCTCACTGCAGAGCCCAGTACACACATCATTACTGGCATTCTTCAGCTGGTTCAGCAAGTAGTCAATGATGTCCCCGCCGTGGTTGGCATGGATGAGACCCAAGGCATAGAGGCCTCCTCCCTCCTGGTAGGCTGAGCCTGGAGAGGTGTCCTTGGGCAGGTAGGTTGCCATTAGCTGTAATGCTTCTTTCTCATGACCCTGGATGTCCAGTGACCAGCCGGAAGGGAAGACAGTGGGAAGTGAAATGGGAAAAAACAGCAAAGTAATATTTAAACATCTGTTATAGCCATTATTTTCTCCACTAAAATCAGTATTTCAGTGCCACACATCACTGTTCAAACTTACTGAGAGTTTCTACAGTAAGGAACTTTATAGTGTAAAGACACAAAATATGTTATAGCTATGCCAGGTACACTGGAGTGCAGACACTATCCAGAATCCCCATTTCCACACTTTCACTGTTCACAAGTCAAGCATTTACACTGTGCAGAAGGAAATGAATGCAATCTTACCTTGTGTATAACACCCAAGCTGGCAGTAGCAGTAAACTTAGCCCAGTTAGTGGCCCTGGCCAGCCACTCCAAATTGTCTCTAGAAGATGAAAAGAGAAAGGTTAAACAAAGTTTCTCATACAGCCTGTTCCTAATCCTGCAAACAGGGTTTAAGAGCACTGAAGACTTCTTTCCAACTAAAAAGCAGCTCCAGAAGGGAAGGCAGCTAAATACATTTCCACTTTACATTTCTCTCCCCTTCATCAGTCCTGATTTTTGCCTGGCTGTAGTCAAGCTTCTAGACATGGGTGATATCAGTGAAAGACAGCGAACTGCTCAATATGCAGCCCACCAATTTTCTGGGAGAAACTTTAGTAGAGTTTCTGCAGATTTCTTTAAGTCCCTTGGAAGGTCAGCCTTAGTATTTCTCCTACAAGATCATTCAGTACTGTCAGTCTCTACCATATGAAGATACATCTCAGAAACTCTCTAACTAGTAAACAAAGAGAAAAGAAATTCCAGATCTTCACCCTCCAAGCTGCTCATACAGTTAACAGTCAAACAAAGCCAGTTTGTAAGGATAGAGAAAAGGAAACAATTCTCTAACACCATTAGAGTTCTGCAGTTACCATTCCGGATGTAACCAGTTAAGGAGGGCAACAACGTTGTTCAAACACCTCTAAATGACATTGCAGCTTCCTTGCCATAGATTTACCTAAGGAACTGGTCACTGGTTGTCCCACAGTGCATAAAGGAGTTTGCTATAACAGTTGCAGTATGACACACAGAATTCCTCACTGCATCCTGAAAGAACAAGAACAATCAGTAGCATCACTCAGCAAGAGATCTGCCCAAGGTCACTTAACAAGCTTGCCAGTACAGCAGAAAGATGGATTGTAATGATCCTCAATTTAACCAGCAATTTCCCTGTAATCAGCTAATAGATTGCTAATACACTCTAACATATCCTCTAGCCATCTTTCCCATGCAAAATGATCCTTTATGTGAGTTTCTTTCAGAGATGTGATTACTCCAATTGCCACTTAACTGGAGAACCACCCTGCTCTGCTTCCCAGAACTGAGCACTCACAGCGAGTGCTGCTGACGTTCCCAAGCTGTTCCCAGAACTCCACTGCAGAATCCTGAACACTTTACCAGCAGATGGAAAAGATTTTCCAATACATTTAAATGTCATCTGAAATAAATGAACCCACTAACAAGCAACCCCTACTACTTTTACTGACAATGTACATCTTATTTCACAAATAAAAAACTTCTCCTATAGTTTCTAGTAAGCTTTTAAGATTCTAGTTTACCTGTAATTTTTCATTTGCCCACCCTTGAGTAATACCTTCCAAAACAAAACCAGTTACTCCATTCACTTTGTCTACATTACAGTATCTGATTGGTTTTGTCTCCAACATGGAAATACTGGTTTTTTACTACATACCAGGATTCCCTTGCCAAGCTGAAGGGCTTACCTAACATCTCAACCAAGACACCAACATACTGTAACCTACAGTCCTGACTGACTCCTCCCTTCCCAACAAGCAGCATTTGCATTGGATCTGACATGGAGCTGGAGGGTAAATTTTGCCCATCTTACTGAACAGATGAAAAACAAACCCACCCACCCAAAAAGGGTGAGAAAAAGATGAGTTGCTATAACCAATTAAAAAAAAAAAACAAACCTAATTCAAATATCAACATCCTACTAGCATCCTATAATCAAAAACAACAGCAGCATGGTCAAAACCAACACAGGATGAATGAGATAAATCAAAGACAATCATATTTAACAAAGTCTCTTACCTTTGTGTTTTTGAGGATCATGAGATCTGTATTGTTGTTTCGTATTAAAAACTGCAGATGTAACTCAATGGCCATTTCGCCACTTAAAATTTTAATCATTTTTGAGATCTGGTCCTTAGGCTCTGGGTTCTTCATATACAAGCAAAAAGGAAAAAAAATCCATGAGAACCCAACCATGACTCTGTTAAAATACAATTCATGAGAAGGCACTCCGGTATGTTCCCATCACCATATATTCCAAAAGCTATCAGGTTTTAGGACTAAAAAGACATTGTTTCTGTCCTTGGTGCACAAGCCCAAACCTCCCAGAAATCAAAGCTTTTGTGCACAGCAGTGCAGGTGGGAAAAGAGACTTTTCAAAAAGAAATGTATTCTTTCATTGAAAGCAAAAGAATATGGGTGACATCTGACATTCTGCAGGCTGCTGTTTGGCATTACAGAGACAGTAAGTTTCCTGCCAGAGGCAAACCCTCTTATAAATGAACCTGTATTTCCATGGAAGCTTTCACAGACAGGGCCACAAAGCTACAATACTTTGCATGAGCCTGTGCTGAGCTGCAGCACCATTCTTGTGAGCTACAAGCTTCATTTAGAACAACAGCTAGAAGAACTAGTACACAGATACATTCATCCTCAGGAGCTCTCCTTCCTCCTGATGGAACAGTTGAAAATGGATCTGTAGAAGCAGAAGTTCATTCTAAGCAGGGTGAAAAGTACAGTGCAGCTCTTTATCCTGACATTTAGCTGGTCACAGACCAGTCAAGCATGAGTAGTTCAGCCCTTAAACTAATTCCCTCAATTATTTCTTTGTAGTCAGCATTCTTAATTGTGGAAGATTAAGCTAAAGAACATTTCTGGCCACATAGATTGTTTTGGTATACTTGGCACAATCAGCAAAACCAATGCAGCAAAAACTGATTCAAGACACCTTTCCTGTACAAAAGCGCTGTCAAGGTTCCTTGCTGAGGCAAGAAACTCAATCCCTTTTGTTTTCTGTGTGAAATATAACTGGAAGGAAATGCTTCTGTTTGCCCTTAATTAATTTTTAAATGATATGCAAGGATCTTTCAAATATTCCCAAGTTTTGTTTGCAAATATTTACCATGGGGAAAAAGAAGAAAACCAAAAAACCAACTTGTCTTGGGTTTTACCTTCCTCTCTGGTAACACTCCTTGTCTGCAGCACTGGAAATGTCAAAACTGCATTACTATTCTACATGCTGAAATGCAATTGTATGTGCATGTCAGAAGTGAACTCACTTCTTCCAATAATTGACAAAAGAAACTAAACAAAAAAATTCCAACCAACTAGCACAGCAACACAGCACCATGCAGGCCTAAAGTAACTTCACACCTTCAAGCCAAACCAATTTAGAAATCCTAGACATCCACAGAGAACACATAAGAAAAACTAAGGTCTGTTTCAGAAATAGCACTCACAATTTCTGCAGACCTCCCTGCTGCACAAGTGCTTCCTGGTTTCTCTTCTGCTTCCATAGCATCACTGAAATAAAATAGAAAAGAAAAATGCATCGCTTGCAACAAGTCAGGAACTGTAATTATGGCTGAACATTGTCCTGAAGGAGCAGTCTAGGATTTGGAGATGATGACTGGAAAAGAGGACTTTGATAGAACAAGGGCTGACTATCTGGAGCTTACTGCTGAGCAGAAAACTCCCCCTCCACTCAATTTTGAACTTGAAGACAAAGGCCTGGAAAAACCCTATTCTCTTATTCCACCTATAGAGACAAAAAATGAAGATGCTTGTAGGGAAGGAACAGACACAGGTGAGAAAACAAGGTCAACAAACAAGGCATCAAGGATAATTATATCCTCCCCTAGAAGCCTTGTGTTTGTCACTATTAGCATGGATCCTAGAGTGTTGACAAGGAAATTAAACATATTAAGCTGTTGTTAGCACCTTGTTCTAATGCTTCACAGGCTGACATAAATTACTCTGTGTCTTTCTTTTTATTTCACTGGCAAAAAAGAGAGGAAGAGGAAAATGCTTGCCGTGCCTGTGTCACTTTATACTTTAAAGTATAAAGCATTTATACTTTATTCAAAAGTATAAATACTCAGCTCCACAGTTGGATAAATCCCTATATTCAACCAGCCTGGATCCAGGTGGGATTCCCCACCACACACTATCAAAGAGTGCTGGGAGCAGGTTGTGCACAGACATGAGAGCTCTGGTGAAAGTACCAGGAAGCATTCTATGGTGATTACACAGCAGGTGGAGAACAAACTTCTTCCATGCTGCCCCTGAGCTGGGCAGCAACCTGGGCAGCAACCTGGCCAGTTCTCCTGTAAGTCACCAATAGAAGAAATAAAGATGATAGAATGGTTAGGGCCAACTTGGATTTTTCTTAACAGCAGCTTCCTGCAGTTAAAATTTGTGATACTGACCACATTTTTAAAAACTCAAAGTAGATTTGAAGTAGCTCTTCTGAACTGCAAGTACAAAAGGGTCTGTTGACACCTCAGTACCATTTGAGCTCACTCTTCCCATAAGCTGTTATGTGAAACCAAACTTGCACATAGCTGTCATGAGCTTTTTCCCTGAACTCCCCCCTTTCCTTAGCTCTGCAAGTTGCTGCCAAGACCACAGAGAATCAGCATTCCCAAGCAACTCATGCTGCAGCTTAATGAATTACTGCTCATTACTGAACCCCAGTATAACAGCTCTGTGCTTATCTCAACTGCAAAGAAAAATCCTCTTAAAAACCAGTAGATTTTGGTAATACACAATTTTGTTTTGAGCAAATAGCACATCTTGCCTATACTTAATTAAAGGAGAGTAACTTAATAACTTGTAAAAAGCTTCCATACATGGAATATGAGGCTGCCTTAGAGCAGCACTGGAGCCAAAGAACTCCACCACCTCTCCAGTCAATCTCCTCACCTGTCTTTCTCTGATCCAGGGACAGTGCCAGTGTTGGTGGACCCAGGCACAGAGGCAATGGGAGTTCCAACCGTGCGCAGATTCTGGATGACAGAAGACAGGAACTGCTGGCTCGCGCTTTCATACAGGTCAAAGCAAATTTGGTAGGCCATGAGAAGGTTATCATCCTTCACCAATTTTTCCAAGATGTCACTCACAGCCTGTGGGTCATCCAGGAATATCAGGCACTGAGCAGGAGAAAGGGAAGAACAGAAAAAGAATTAGGAGAAGACATTAGATACCTCAGAATGAGAAAGCAGAACTACCCAAGGCTGCACTCCAATTCCCTCATTTGCTGCTCCACAGAACACTCTCTGCAAAGAAAGAAAACTTTCCTCTCTTTCAGTGAAGACAATAGAAAACTCAGGAGAGTTTTCACAGAAAAACAAGACTTGTCCTACTGGACACAGAAATTCAAAAGCACATTGAAGAAGCACCAGTCATTCTGTAGGGATGTCTCAGCTGAAATGAAACAGGCATAATACTGAGTCATGTGTACATGGCATACCAAGACTGGCAAAGATCTGAGAACATCTGAGTAACTTCACAACTGGTTGTCTAAACACTTTCAGACAATGGCTTACCAAAAAAACAAAGCACTGGAAATGTTCTTGTGCAGAATAAATAAAATTCCAAGCTGTGAACCTACCATGTGATACTCCCTACATAGGCTTAAAATATTCTGTCAGAGTTGTCTGTACCCTTAAACTGCCTTTGAGTGGACTTCTTTCTCTATAAATTGACCAAATATGTAATCTTTACATCTCTTTTTCAAGTTGGTCTCACTCTGATATATGTTAGAAGGACGCAACCAGGAAAATATATTTCATTTAACTGAATAAAAGACAGAGAACAGGTAGATGTCATGCCAAATATACCTACAGAAGTACAACTTTTTATTATCCTTAAAGATGACTTTAAAAAGTTTACCTGGCACACATTGATGAAGTCTGGTTTCTCCAGATTCATGTAGATTTTAACTAGAACTCTCAAGACTTTGTTACGAAACTGTTTATTCTGCATCAAAGACATACAGAGCTTCAAGCTGTAGGCCAGCATCCCAGGAACATCATTCTAAAATAAAATTCAGGGATATCAAACATCAGACTGACAAGAAGGATTTAGAGAGGAAAATAAAGCAACATTTTTTCTATTTTAAAAAGCAGACCAAATGTGCATATATATCTTCAGTTTCCTTTCCTATTTTCAGGAAAGTTTATACACAGGTGTATTACAGTTTAAAGAAAAAACACTATCAAAATCATGCAGGACTAATATTTAATTCAGAAGTTAAAACATACAAAATATTAACTTAAAAGTACAATACCTATCTTCCCTTCACCCTTCTTGTTCAAACAATCAGTTTTGAATGCAGTGAAATTCACTGTACTAACATAAAATATTAGCAAAACAAACCATGCACCAAGAAAAGATCAAGTTTGAGAAGCTGATTTGGTTACTAGACCTCAGAAAGGTAATTCAAAATGAGGGATTTATAATGGGCAAGTTATTAATTGCATAGGACAACAAAGAGAATAATGAAAGCAAGATGGATGCCTTATGATTATCACTCATACACAGAAATGGGAAACATCCAAGCATACATAAAAGTTGTAAACTGAAAAGCTGTATAATTTAAAGGATTCAAGCTATATGTCTGGGATATGATTGAGATACTATAGCATAACAAAATTGCACACAACTGCTGAGCTGCTGCAGATGACTACAGGCCTGCTTATCTTACTGACACTAACAGTAACATGACTTACCTTAAAGCCTCAGTGAAAGATTTTAAAGCCAAGGTGCACTGTCTTTGAGTCAGGGCAGGCCAAGACTGCACAGAGTCACTGAAAATTACAGCAGCTCACCCACCTACTGGAGTTTTTTCTTTTGCTTGCCATTAATAATCACTTATCCAACCCTAAGGATTCCTTCCCATGGTGAATTACGGCAGTTGATAGACTGTATAGTAAATAAAAGGGCTGTTCTTACATTATACCAGCATTGTATCTCTGCCAGTAGCTGACAGGGAATACCTTAAAAAGAGGGCACATAGCCAAGCTTCCTGGGAATATTGTCCCATAAATTTGTGGCTCAAGGATTTCCTAAAGGTAGGGGGGATCTTCCTACATTTGACATTCCTGAGTGGCTCTGCTTGCCATGAACACCCCTGAGTTTAATCTTTTGTTCTCTTCATACAAAACAGGGCAAGTTCCACAGCAACATGGATGTTGCACTTGATTTCTGGATCCCTAGCTGGAAAAGCCCATCTACAGACACCTCCTGCCTCCTGCACATACCGACTCAAGGATGGTTTTCTCAAAGATGTCCAGCCTGCGTGTCTCCAGAGCGATGCCAATGGCCTGCTTGTACTTGTGGTCATCCAAGCAGCGCTGGAACATTTTGTTCACAATCCCCTCCAGCCTCTCATCCACGGGCTTCTTCTCCCCTTCCGGCAGCTCTGCGTTCTCCACACACTGCTTGGTATAGTGGTCGATGCATTTTGCTGAAGAGATATGAACAATTATGGGGGGAAAAGTCAAGTTCTCAGATTTTTGCAGTTTTGTGCAGGTGAAGAGACCAGCATGTGCATGAACATGCTCTAGCAGCAAGTACAGTATGGGAAATTACACATTTGTGTAGTTATATACAGATAACAGTGGAAAACACTTCTCTGATTTTAGTGCTGAAATCAAGTAGGTATTTTAAAAATTAAACCGAGAATATGATCTTTTCTCAGTTGTCATGTTAAATAAATGACAAATCAGCAGTGGGAGACTTCCTAGCTCCACTGCAAACACCAGCTGGGGAGACTGTAGGCCAGCCCAGATCCATCATATCCTGTAAAATATGATGTAAAAAGCAAGTGACTCCAGCAGATGAGATTTTTAAAAGGCATTCACATTATACCTGCAGTCAACTGCTGACTTGCCACCTTATTGTGGCAAGTCAGCAGTGAATAAAAACAACTGTCCCTCTCAATTAAGTGTCCAGCTACACTTAGCAGTCAATTATTTCCAAAGTCATGCTGAAATTGATAACATCAGCACACAAATGAGAGAAAGGACAATAAACAACCACAGCAATTTTCTTATTAGGAATTCACTATAGAATAAAGGTTAAGAATAGGAAAAGAACTCCAGAACTCCAAAGTCAGTTCCATTACAGAATCCCAAAACATAAGAAAGTACAAATAAACTGGTTAAAATTAACTACAGCATTGGTTTAAATGAACACAAAGACAGCCAGAAGAGTACAGAGAAAAAAGCTAAACTAAGTAAAATTTCAAAGTTACAGCAGCGTTGACAACACAAGAGCTTTTCCTTTGCAGCAACAGTTCCTTACCAATGATGGTCTCCACATATTCCGAGTTGTCGTTGACATTGAAGAGGTCACCAGCTCCCAGGGCATAGTTCAGGGATTCCTCAAAGGCTCCCAGGTGGTAAAACACTTTGGAAGCAACCAGAGCAGCAAACTGGCGGCTCCGAAAACCTTCATCTTCATAGAGAACTTCACTGCAGAGGAGGGAGAGAAGAGCATCAGCTCTGGGTGCTCACATCTCCTTAAGGCCACATGACTCAAGTACAAGCTTGACTGAACTTGCATCTTTGGGACCACAGCTCTAACTCCACAACCACACACATCAGAGCTTTCTAGGTAATATGGAGCTACATGTTATGTTAACCATTGTCAAGAAACCAGAATTACATCCACTTCATATCTCATGTTCTTTTTAAGCAGTATTAAGTGTCTTCTCTTACATTTTGTCCACTGACTCAGAGATTTCTGCCCAGAAGTCATTGACAACAGCATTCAACTTGTGAAGAGCAAACTCCTAAAAAAGAAAAAGGTAAAGTTATATCATATTAAAAATGCATTCACCACCTTTCCCCAGAAAAAATGAAGTACATTCTAGGATGAGTATCATCAACACTGACCCATTTCAACAGCAAATTCTATTTTAAAAGATCTTTGCAAGCATTCACTACTCTTTGCAAGTCCTTTGCAAACAAAGCTGTTCACATCATAGGTAAGAGAACTCTAGCATTCCTTTCCATGGCCTCTCTCTGATGAATGATTGGCTGATATGTCTGACAGACAAAATTGTGACAATCTTTGTGTAGCACATGGAATCATCCTGTGGCCTACAGCAGCCAACTCTATTTATCTATATGGACACAGTACTTCAGATGATAAACAAACCACAATCAGCCCACTTGTAGTCAGCTCGCAGCAAAATCAGGGATCATTCAGATCCAGTACTACCTATGTGTGTATCCAAGAAAAACAATTAGGGAATTACAAATATTGATAAGTGCATGTTCCATAACACATCATCATTCTGAGTGTTGGTGCTCTGTGAATTCATACCCTCTGTGCCCTGGAAAGTTTCTGTTGCTGTTTTCTTCTTGTTGTACTATTACTGTGATTTTTTTTCCAAATGAAAACTGTAACTGTGGTTTTGTTCTACCTTGGTTAAATTATTCTAAAAACCTGAGCTGCTCTTCAACTTTGTATTTTACATAGTCAAATGCAGCCTCTGGAACAATTTTAAGTAACAAAGCTCCATTACCACCAGAGAGAAGGGAGCTTTCATGAATAGAGATTTTTGCATTTGAAGCTCCTGCTAGATCCATGCTCCAAACAAGGAAGTTTTCAATGTGTTATCATTTATTTAAGCCCTTTCTTTTAGCTTCCAGGCTAGATACAATTTGGTGCCCACCTGCTGCTGTCCAACCAGAAATTACTGAGATCTGCTCCTTTTTGATTTTAAGCTCTCCACATAATCCATTTGCTGTTATTTGCTCTCAGATGTAAGAGCTTACCTTGAGCTGTGGCTCTTCCTCATCCAGAAGAGAGATAATTCCAGCTGCAAAACAAGATCATAGTTACTTTTGGTTTCTCTGTATCAGAAGTAAGCTTGTCATTTAGTTCAAAACCAACAGAATAGGAAAGAAGGCTGTCTCTGGAATACTGATTTTAAATCTCCAGTATAAAACTTCAAAGATCAGATTCAAGTTTGTATTAAATATAACATAAAATAGCTCAGAATTTATTAGTGAAAATGTACACTATTTATAAAAGGTGATCCTTCCTAGGGGAAAACAAAGAATTTTTCCATGCCAAGGAAACTGGCCTCATGGATAAGAGGAGATGTACCTCACAGCTTTATGCTTTTGACTGCTGATCCTGTCCCAGAACATTTGTACAGTTACAGAAATATTGTTTAACTGGCATGACTGAGAGGTTCACAGGAGCTAATGTGAAGAACAGGGATAGGTGGTTTCATTGCCAGACTGCAAAGATGCAACAGAAAGGGTTGGAATATGATCTGATCAAAGTCCAACACAATGCACTGCTTTCAATCTTTACTCTGTTGTACAGCTTGACAACTTCTTTAAATCTGAAAAAACACATGAAACTGGAAAGACCAGCAAGCCTTTGGAGGGCTGAACTGGGCTCCCAAAAGATCTTGACAAATCTAAAAGAAGCATGTGCAGGTCCAAACCAAAATGTACAAATATAGAATCTGAACAGTACAGAGGCTTATTTAAAATATGATCAATAATATCATTTGGCTGCAGTGGGAGGCAGAGAACCCAAACCTCACACAGATGTGTAAGTGAGAGCAGTTCTTGGCAGATCCATGGGGCACCTTCCCTTCCCTTGGCACCCACTGGGCAGAGCCTGTGCCCAGTGCTGGGCACCACGTCTGAGTCAGGAGCAAACCAGGGTGCTGGGAACAGGAGTTCTGGCAGGCAGCTCCTCAAGGGGGGCTGGAGGCTCCTCACTGGTTCCTCTACAGACACCTGGGAAGGGTGCAGCATTCAGGGCAGCTGCCAGCAGGAAGGCAGTAACACCAAACATTAGTGAAGCCTCAAAGAATGAGGTCTGATGATCTGAAAAGTTTTCTCACAAGAACACATTTATTCCTTTGCCTAATGAAGTTGCAGATCCTGCATTATCAGGTATTGTTCTTAAAGACCAGGTTAGACACATTCATCAGTAACAGGAACTGAAGGAACACCAACATGGCTCTTAGGCAAAGAAGGCAGATTCAGCAGCCATCCCACTTCCAGCTCCTCCCAGCTGTCTCCTGCATCTCTGCACCAAATGTTTGCTTTGGGTTTTTATTATTATTATTTAAAATAAGTCCCTGCATTTACTTGGTCTGTCAGGAGAACGCAATCTCACTCCTACACACCACCTACATACTCGCTGCCACATACCATTTTCACATTTTTAAAATGCCTCTAAAATTAATTCCTACTTCTCCTCAATAAAAATAAAGACTTCAACAAAGCAAAGGGTTCAGGAAGAGAAAGCTCCCCGGACGCTGTCACTCTCTGCACTGTTTTTCTCGCCAAGCCACAACCAGCCGCATGTTAATTCCAGGCCTGAGTATTTCTGGGAATACTTCCCGTGTTTTTTACACTATCAATTCCCACCGGCGGCACAAACACCGCGTAACATCCAACCCCTCACACGCTTCATTATCCCGCATCCTCGGACCGACCCTTCCTGTGCAAGGGGTTTGCGTTTCTGAACTCCCAACTCCTTCTTCCTCCCGCCCCTCTCACTCCCGCTGCGCTCCCGAGCGCGCTCCGCTCTCACACCCGAACTGCGCCGTTCGCCCCGAGCAGCGGAACCCCGGGAGACACCGGCGGGAGACGGACACGGCACCGGGCTGCAGGAGCCGCTCGTGCCGGACCGCCGGGCACCGGGGTGGGCTGCCTCTGCCGTCCGGGGCTGTTCGGGCCGAGGGAGCCCCGGGACGGGCGGCCCCGCGGAGCCGCGGCGGTGCTCAGTCACGGCCCTGACTCAGCGAAACTCCGGCGGACAACGCCGCCCCGCGCTGCTGCCTCACCGGCCGAGGTGATCATGGTGCCGCCCGGCTGCCCTCGGAAGGGAGGTCGGGGAGGTCCGAAGGGTCCGGGGGGGGTCGGGTCGGGTCCGGTCCGGCCCAACCGCGGTTCCGCCGCCGCCGCCGCTGCCCGGCCCGGAAGTGCAGCCAAGGGCCTCTTCCGGCGGCTCCGCGCTGCGCCGGGAGGGGTGCCCGTGCGATCGCCTGCGCGGGACGGCGGAGGAACAGGCAGGCAGGAGCGGGGCAGCCCTGCCACCGGGGGCCTCGTACCGCCCGCCGCCCCTCACGGACGCCCCGGCACCCTCGAGACTTCCCGGGGCTCCCTCACAGCCCCCACGGGCTCCCGCAGACCCTGCACCGCTGCCTGAGCGAGAGCTGCGAGCTCCCCACGGGCTCCCACAGACCCCGCACCGCTGCCTGAGCGAGAGCTGCGAGCTCCCCACGAGTGACCCCGCCGGTGCCCGCGTTTGTGCCGTGCCCAGAGCAGCGGCTGCTTCCCCCGCCGGGACAGGCCGGCCGCACCGGGCGGGCATCGTGAGGGGCACGGCGTGTCCCAGGGCAGTGCGAGGATCAGCGATTTTATCCCATGGGTTTAACGCGTGCCGGCCGCCTCTGCGGCACAAGACAGATGGGATACCCAGGCTGGGGGATTTGCGGCAGGGAAAGTTCAGCTCAGGAGCAGCGATGCTACACAAGGGACAGAAGTGCTCAGACCTCGGCAGCATTAATTTCTCCTTGATGCTACTGAATAGGAGGAAATACCCTGTGAAGGGCTTGAATTCCTTGAGGATGCATAATGGTGTCAGTTAGTGAAAGTTATTAAGGAAAGTTCCTAATGAAAGCTTATCAGACCCCTACCTAAAATGCCAAGGGAGGCTGCCCCGCTCTTGGACAACTGGGAAGAGGTCCAGCCTTCTCCATTGCCCCACCTGGGCTGCACTCAGTTCTGATCTTCTGCATTTCAGACACTGGGGTCACTTCCATTCCATCTCAATATCCATTTTTTTCAAGCCAAGATGAATACGAGTTAAGCTGTACATAATGCTACTTTAAGAATAACACTGGCAAACAGATAAGCACCTTCCAATTTGGAAATTAAGTGTCTTTATTCAACAAGCATGTAATAGTGCCCTTAAATTATTCAATCAATTAAACATGTAAAACTATCTGCTTACACCTCCAAGTGCACAGATAGTGAACAGAGAAAAGCTAAAAAAAAAAAGTAATTCAAGTCACTTTTATTCTTCGGTCAAAGAAAAATAATACTTTTGGTCAAATATATTCTCACTCACACCCCCTAAGGCCCAGGCAGTTCATCCACTTTCACCAGTCTCTCGCAGGGATAAACTTGCATTATTTACCTAAAAATTACCAGTAAATAAATCCAGTGGATTTGCAGCACCAAGGGAGGTTTAACTGCCAGTCTGTGCTCTTGGGCCACCTCTTCACTGGAGAATGCTTAGCAGCAAAGGCTAAATGCTGCAAGAAAATAAAGATTGCTCCTGGTGAGTCCTGCTTGACCCACCCAACCAAGAGCTTAACTGGGAAATACAGACCTGGGCTGTACAGGGATGGAGCAGGAGGGAACCTTGATCTCACCAAGATGCACTGAGTGCTCAGTGCTGAAATGTGGGGCTGGTAACACAGCCACCCACACCAAGTCACTTGGTTACATTTGTGTTTTGCACAGGTCCTAAGCACAGAAATCCTGCAGGCTGGAAGGAGAATGGGTCAGTGCCCTCTGTGCAGAGCAGCATCCCCTGCTCCAGGTAAGAGCTAGAGGGATGCCAAAGGCAGAGTACTGGAGGTCAGAGCTGACAGGACTCCAGAAACTTCTGCTGCCAGTGGGGGAAAAAGGAGCCAGAGAGAGAGAGAGAGGACAGACATGCACAGAGGATGCATTTTGGCAACTAACCCAAAGTAGACGTAGGCAGGTTGAAATTTCTGATCTGAGCTAAAGGAAACTCCTAAAGGAAAGCCAGCCCCAAGCTTGTGCTCAAAATAAAACAAGACCTCTTTTATGTTGCATAAAGAATTTAAAAGATATTCTTAGCATTAGAGTAATATGCCTTGTAAACCAAGGACTTCTAGTTTGTGGTGTGGCCCCACAGGCTACAGGCAACCCTTTGGAACTACTTAAATAGATAATTTTTATATTTTTGTGTTTATTTATTAAACAGCCACCTCTTGTGCTGCAGGCCACCTCCAAGATGTGCCACCATGCCTGTGGAGATCTCCCAGGTAAGGTGGCCCTCTCCTGTAGCCCCACCTAGCAGCAGCCACCCCTTAGTGCCCACCTGCCACCCTCCAACCCAGGCATCCCTCAGCCTATGAGCACCAGGACAGGCCAGAGGGACAGATCCTGCTCCAAAGCCCACTCTGATCTAGGTGCCAGTACATCAGTAAATATCCTTCATGTTACTCCTGCCCCTCAAGCTGGGCTGTTATTGCTTTATTTATGTTACACTGTTACATTCAAGCCTTTTCAGTAGCTGGTAGATCCCAGAGCTTACACTTAGTCCCACTGCAGTCTCCAAGCCACTGGTGTTACTTGGTGTGGGTTTTTTTTGTTTTTTTGTTTTTTTTTTTTTTTTTTGTTCTGTTTTGGTTTGATTTGGTTTTTGATCACAAAGAGGGTGGGAACTTCCAAGCACCAATAAAGTAGGAAAACAAGGCAGCAGAATCAGTCTGCAAGGGAGGCCAGCCCCAGCAACCTCAGCAGGGAACTTTGCTCAGAATTAGAAAACATTTCTCATTCTTCAAACAGGTGGCTGCATTTCACACTCAAAGTCCCCAAGTCATATTGCCCAGGATGTGGTGTTCATCCCAAAGGGCTTCTCAGTAGCCCAGTGTCCAGCAGCAGCTCCAAGTGCCCCTGGGCAGCAGGGAATGGCTCTCTGGCACAGACCCTCTGTGCTGGTGGCAGCTAAAAAAACCCTGATGAGTTCAGCCAAGCAGCTTTTCCCTGGAGCTGTGGGTCCTTGGAAGAGAGGGCCTGCACCAGCTCCTGCTCCCATTGCTCCAAATCCACTGGGCAGGTCTGGGATGTGGACTCTCTTGGATGCCCAGCAGCTCTAGGTGCCTGTGCCTCCAGCAGCTTCTTCACAGGTTCCATTGGGGGAAAGGCTGGCCAGAGCCACTTCTTCCTCTGAGTCCTGCAGGTCATCTGCAGGGAGCAGAGAGAGGTCAAGGCAGACCTGAATGGAAAACCCCTCTTCCCAGAAAATGCAGCTCAAGATGAAAAAAAAGCATGGGCTGAAACAATTGATATATACTCACAACCTAAGCACAGCTGTTTTTTTCATTTTGTTTTACAAATTTAACATTGCTTCAGCAAATAGAGCAAAGGAGCACAGGGCCTGGCTCCTGGCCTCCTGAAGTCTGAGCAATCTCAAAATAAGTTGCATGGCCACAGGGTGTTGCCTGCCTGGCACTGACAGCAAGATCAGACACTTCCATTTTCTGACCATGGAGAGTGGGTCTCACAAGCCTCATATGTCTCACATGTCTCAAAGCTCCATAAACTGGGCATTCATTTCAATTGTTTTGTCTGACTCTTATGTTCTTTAAGTATTTTATATATTTAAGAGGCATTTGGACAAGGCCCTTAATAACATCCTTTGAAATCTGGTGAGCCCTGAAGTGGTCAGACAGTTGGGCTAGATGATTATTGTAGGTCCCTTTCAAGTGAAAATATAACATTCTATTCTAGTCTAGTCTTTCTTTTTACAGTGAAGGAACTTTCCCTCCTCTTTGTGCTTCATAGTACAACCTGGATCTCCACAGCACAAGCCTTGTAGCCTCCTGCATGAGGCCCTCCTGCAGAAATGAAGTCACTGCTGGGAAGTGCAAGCCAAAGTGCCAGCCATGCACAAAGGCTGAATGCTATGCTGTGTGCTACCTGAACAATTTCCTTTAGGATCAGGGAGCCCACGGCTGACTGCCCTCTCCCTTCTCTCTGCCAGCCCTAAAAGCAAATGTTTTGGGAGCACTCCTTCCACCCATGTTTGCAGAAAACATCACACAATATCAGGGTGCTTCCAATTCATTGATTAGACAGAGTAGTTCTGCTTCCAGACATTCAAACAAGATGCAGCTGAGTTCAGCAATGCTTTCAGGGGTGTATTTGGGCCCCAGACTCAGTGTGATTTTGTTTAGACAAGCAAAAGGTCAGAAAACAAGGAAATGACAACAAAGCAGACATATGTGCTGGTTGTCTTCAGGTTTGGGCTAAACCACAGCCAGGGAAGCAAGGTCAACTGCAGAGCTGGAAGTAGCTGGAAGAGGCTACCAGCAAGGGGCTTGGGCACCAGAACCACCAGGGAATCATGAGGAGCTTCTGACAATCACAACAGAGTACAAGGGAGGGAGCTGGGCATACCTTCATGAATGTTGTTTTCAGCTTTTGCTTTGTAATCTTTTCTCCAGCTCCTCTGGTTCCAAGAAACGCACTGCAGGAAGGATGGCAGCCTCCACCTCTCCCTGTCTTTCATGTCTTCTGAATAAACCAGAGAAGATGAGTTCAGACTGGCAGCAGGTCAGCCCTGCTGCTTCTTCACATCTCCCTCCATGAGCCTCGCAACAAAACTAGGCCCAAAACCAGGTCCATAAAGCCCACCACTGGAAAGCACAGAGGAAATCCCTTATTTTTGACTGAAACCTCTCTTCTACCCTGGAAATTTGTCCCTGATGTCAGTTTGTACTTTGCCACCTTGCTGCCAAAACCAGTCTGGATGTGGCAGCCAAGAGTGAGCAGGAAACCTGGCAGCAGCTCAGCTGGCACACATGGTGAGGCTGGGGACTGACAGCCACAGTTAGAGAATTCCCACAGAAGGAAGTTTTCCTTTTGCATTGTCACACAGCTTCTACCACATCAACCTGTTTACTGCTCCCTGCTTTATTAAGCAATTCCTCCCTCCCATGGAGACCTGCTGGACCCTGGGTCTTGCAGCAGCTGAAACTGTTTACAAATTGCAGGGAGCATGTAGTCAATGTATGGTAATTTTTCTAGAAGACAACAAGGTTACTACAGACTTTCCAACCATTTTAGTAAAACACTACAGCAGCCTGTAAAATACTACAGCAGCATAATTTTATATGATCTCCAACAGCAGCAGTTCAGTATTCTCATTGAAATATCATCCAGCCTGTCACCTCCTAACCAGATAACAAATGATAAACCACTTCAGTGTCCTTCACTTTATTGAGCCATTACAACACTAAAGGGCTCGGTGTCTTTCTGGCAGTCAACAAACAAAAAACTCCAGTGCACAGCCTGGGGTGCACTGCCTGAAGTGTTCAACTGCTCTTTGGAGGCACAGCTACGCTTGGGATCCCTCTGTCCAGGTGGAGATTTTGGAAGGCAAAGCTCACAGAAGCATGGAAAAGGAGTTATCCCTGCCTAAGGTTGAAGCCTGAAGGTGATGAGTGTCCTCATTACACACACTGGGGCACTTACATGACTCAGAGCACCAGGCAGAGCATCAGAAGTGAGTGAGCACACACAAACAGGCTATAACACCCAATCCAGCTCCTGCTCCTCGTTCTCCACAGCCAGCCACAAAAATACATATACTGAGCCAAGCACCAGCAAAGTGCCAAGGCAGAAAAAGGTATGCAGGGATGTTTTTCTGCCTCTGCAGCTGCTGTCCTACCAGACTGCTGCAACCAGAACTGGAGGATTCACAGATGTCTGGGAGCACACCAGAAATTCTTGCAGCAGGAACAACGTGAGGAAGACAAAAGCATATGAAAGGAGAGAAGCTGGAAAGAGCTGTGGGCCTCAGTAGAGAGGTGGCAGAGGACAGCCCTGTGCCCTCAGCACCAGCCACCTCAAAGCTCCTCAACATTCAGGTCCAGGCTTCTGGGCTGAGCTGATAGAAAGAAGCACCTGCACTGCAGCAAATCATCCCCATGTCCCAGGGATCCCAGGAGACCCTGTCAACCCTGTGGTGCTGAGGGCAAGAGGCAGGATCCCTCAAGGTAAAGCCAGCAAAACACCCAAGCCCCTGGAAATCCTGGGCAGCAAGGTAAAAGTGGGAAAAAATGAAAGAAGGGAGGAGCAAAGGGAAAAAGCCCAAGACAAACAGTGCCAAAGATTAAAGTGTTTTATGTGGCAGCTGCAAGAGCAGAGCCTGCCCAGCTGCCCATCACCCTTCACTGACACACAAACCCAACTCCCCTTCCACCCCAGGGCAAATGCTGCTCCTCAGGCCTGGCTGACACCCAGCTTTCATCCTGACATATTGTTCTACATGCAAACAACAACTTGCTTTTGTTACTTATTCATTATGCAAAATCAGCGCAAGCATCTTCCTCCTGCAGGAAGGTCAGGTTCTGCCTGCACCCTGTGGCACAGGCCACATCCCAGTCCTGCTTCCCCCAAAACCACACATCCAGTAAGCATGGAAACATTGTGTTCATGGATGGCCACAAATGGCAGCTGACAGCCATGACAATCCCTGTTATCCATGAGTTGCTCTAGTGTTTCCCAAACTGCTGGGAAGTTTGTCTGCCCTGGCTGCCAGGTCTGGGAACCACACCAGAAAGAGGCAGATCCCACTGGAAAGGCTCTGATCCCACCAGCATGAAAAAGATTGCATTGGGAAAAGGCGGATCCGATTTTGTGTGTGTGTAAAAATCCCATCAGTAGTGAGTGGTCCAATTCCAATGGGAAAAGCCAGATCTCATTGGGTCAGAGGAAGCTCCCAGCAGGAATTGTTAGATCCTAATGTTAAAAACCTGACCGCATTGTAGGGGAGATCCCATGAGGAGAGATCAGAACCCATTAGGATGGGGTAGATCCCACTGAGAAGGGGAAGATCCCACAGGAAAACAGAGCAAATCCCACTGTAAAAACCGGGCCCCGGGTGAGGGAGGGAGGAAGGAAGGGGTCTCCCGACCCTGGTACCTGCGGGGTGCTGCAGGGCAGCCCGCAGAGCGCGGCAGGCGGCGGCACGGCAATCGCCGGGGCTGCCCGGGCTGTACCGGGCCGCCTGCACCGTGCCGGGCGCCGGGAAGTGCCGCCGCAGGGCCGCGTCCAGCACCGCCGCGTCCTCTCCGTCCCCGCCGGGCAGCAGGACCCCCACGACGGCGGGCGGCGGCCCCGCGGGCAGGCGGCCGCGCACGTCCCGCACCACCTCCCGCAGCCGAGTCCGCGCCCCGCGGTCCCGCGCCGCCCCGCCGCCGCACAGCACCAGCAGCAGCCGCGCTCCCAGCGCCCGGCCCCCGGCGCCCGGCGAGCGCCGCGCCCGGCACCCCGGCACCGGCCCCGGGCGCGCTGCACGCGGCGCCTCGTAGTCCAGGAGGTCGCGGGCGAAGGCGGCCAGGGCGGGCGCCGCCGGGGCCCCCTCCGCCACCTCGGCCACCTCGGCCACCAGCAGTACTGCCCGCCGGCCGCCCGCCCGCTCCACCAGCGTCCGCAGCTCCTGCAGGTCCGCCGCCGCCATCCCCCGCCCTGCTCCCTGTCCGGTCCGCATCCGCCTGTTCCCCGGCCCCGGCTCCGCACCGCCCACTGGCCCGCACCCGCCCCGGCACCCTGCACCAGCCCCGGCCCCGCGCAGAGCAACACCCCGGGGCAGCGGGGCGAGAGGGTATCAAGGATCCCCCCCGCTTCCAGCCCCGTCCCGGACCTGCGCAATCCAGCGGGGTGAACAGCCCCTGCCTGCTGCCCGGTGGGCACAGCAGAGAGGCTAGTAAAGAGCCCCAAACGACCAGACTCAGAACCCTTGCACAGGCTGGTCTTCTTGCCGATGAGGAGTTGATAAAATTCAGGCAAAAAACTGTGTTGTGGAGGGGCTTGAAATGTGAGAGGGGATGAGGAGAGGCCGTGATGGCTGCAAAATGGGACACACACTGAAAACTGCAGCTGTAACAGCTTGCAAATTGCAGAGAGCCTGTACTTAATGACAGAGGAGCAGCTGATCATGCAATCATGATCATCATCCCCAGGGTGTCCCCTATGGTGTGGCATCTCATACCCCAGAGCAGCAATAGGGTGGTCTCTCTGGCATCATGTGCACTATGCTGCTGCACAGCCTGGCCAGGCTATAGCCACCCCTGAAAACGATTCCTCCTTGGGAAACAATTATGCCCTCAAAGGACACACCCACCCCACTGCTCACAAGGGCATACCTCAGCTGCAGCCCCCACACCACATGCTGCATCTCTGAGTCCCTTCCCAAGCCAGAGCCCTTTGACTTCCCCTCTGCCACCTCCATGCAAAACAGAGCCTGCAGTCACAGGCCCACAAGCATCAACATCACTACATCCCATCAAAGCACTAATGTTTCCAGGGATGTGTGTGGAGCTTTAGTCAGGGCTTCAGTGCTGGCACTCGTTGCACAGATCTCTGCCATCCAACAGTGAATGAAAGCCATTGTGCCCAGCCCTGACACTTGCATGGGGAAGTTCCAATCCATGGCATGCAGTAAGTACTTCCCCTATGCCATATCAGAACAGGCTCCTCCAAACCAATAACGTCTTATCGCAAGAACCTGGGAAGGGATAAACAGCTCAAAGGTGTAAACGGTCACTTTGGCCAATTGCTCTCTGAGGAGTTTTGGAGCCAAACCATCTCTTGTGGGATGAGTGGAGGAGTCTCTGAGTGTACTGGGTGTGAAAGCAGAACCAAAATCCATGTGTCTGTCCTGGATTGGTGATTCCCAAACTGGGTGTTCAGATACACTCAGCCACAAATGTGGCTGAGCCATCGTGCCTGCTGCCTGTCCATACTCATGACCATGTGTCCCCAAAGCCAAGCAGATCAGGAGCCACAGTAGAAAGGATGCACCACAGGCTGATCCCCAGGCACAACAGCAGTGTGGCACCTCAGGAAGGTCACAATGTGGTACCAATTTTAATCCAAGGAAAATATTTTCCCCAGTACGGAAGGCTTAGCAAACACTGCCCCAGGCTAGTGTCATGGATGAGGGCTTCAAGAGAGACTTTCTGCCCTGGGTCCTAGCAAAAGTAATTTACTCATGGACAAATGCTGATAAGCAAATGGGACAGGGCAAAAAGAGGAAGGTAAAACAGAAAGATTAGGCTCCTCTTCCAAAGATCAGGGTCTCCAAGAGCCTGTGCCCCCATGCCAGTGTGGTAGCCCTGAGAGTAGCTGTCAACATGGGAGGGCTACAAAGTCAGACATAATTTAGTAGGCTGGTGTGGCCTTAGTGTTGCCCAGATTTTGTATTTACAAGGATTTTTTCATCTGTTCAGAAGACTGTTCATGGTCCCATGGACAAAAGTCCAGGGTATAATCAGCATTATGACTTGTGTCAGCAGCAGGAGGGGACAGGAACACTATGCTAGTCCCCAGAAGTCCTCATCTCTCTGGAAAACTGCCAAGAGATCCACAGAGTGTTTTCACTCCTCATGAGCTGCCAGCACAGCCTGTGGTGGGGTGGTACTGGTTAAGGACTGACTGATGTGCAGACTATTACAGCACGGCTCTCACAGAGCTCTTCCAGAGCAGCACTATGCCAGTGACTTGCCTAGAGATGCCAAGATGCCTCAGGCACTGGGAAGCTGACTTTCTAGTTAGCAATTCCCCACATTTATGAAGATAATTCTTGCAGAGAAGGTATATAAAAAATTGGAGTTTTCTTCCTAACTCAGGTACACCACTGGCTACTTCTCTGCAGTGGCCTCGATGTTCAAACTGCCAGCACAGCCACTAAAAACTAATATTTGGGACCACGTAGAGCTGTTCTTCATGGCCACTGCAATTCTTTAGTTTATGTTGGGTACACATGTAACACTGTCAGCACAGGCTGGTTGGAAAGGTGAATGTCACCCACAATACCCAAACAACCTTGTTTACATTTCTTTACTCATTAACAGGGGTAAGATCTAACACATACGACTCCCTTTGTGTTACTTAAAGAGGTACAACTCAAACAGTTCAGAGGCAGTCATGAGCTCAGCAGCATTTGTAGTCCTCCATAAAATGTCTTCAGAGCCCTGTCAGGAATCTGAGCAAGAATTCAGACATATTTAGAAAATCTGACACTCCATCAAACATCCATCTGACAGTCACAGTTGCAGAGAATCACTATAGACAGCCCTAAGTGAGGGTCATCACATCTCTTACATACGTCCAGAGAAGACAAAACATCTCTTCATTTCTGACTTCAAAAAAGGAGTGAAGTGTATCAGTAATGCCTTGAAGCCTAAACAACAAAAAAAGGTCTACTGCATTAGAGCCTGCATTTACCAAGATTAACCTTTCTTCTGAAGAGAGTAAAAAGAGGACAGGGATAAAGGATTCTTGTGCCAGTGTTGATGATAGAAGAGCAAAGAGACTGAATAAGAAGGAATCTGTAGGAGCTGTTCTGAGCCCGATGTCTAATGACCCAGCCCAGCTCCATAAACTCTTCCTTTCAGTAGCTTTGGTACTCACAGGGACACTTGGAAAAGCCTCTGAGCCAGGTAGGAGCTGGAACTGGCTGCAGTTCCAGCTCCTAAGCTAAGCCTCAGCAGACCTTTGTACATTTGCTCTTCCACTGATTTGTTCTCCAAACTTGCTTCAATTATTACTTTGAAAAACACATCCTTACTAGATGCTGGAAAGCACATGCTTTACTTGTGTAGCACTACCAGTTGTTTCCAGGGCATTGCTGCAAGGCACCAGCACTCACTGAGCTCCTCATCCATGGAGACCTCCTTGGGTTGCCCAAAGAAGTAGCAGAGGAGGTAATTGTGAGAGAAGAAAATACCCCAAACCCCACTCCTGCCCCCAACATCCCAGTCCCACTGATTCCCTTCTAGCCTGCCTCCTGTTCACTCCTCCATGGCTCTTCCTATTTCCTCCACATCCTCTCAATCTTTCTGGCCCCTGAACCCAAACATCTTCCCACTTTTCAACCATTGCAGCTCGAACTTTGTATCAAACCAGACATGAACCCCTTCTGTGATGAGTTCAGTCACAACTGAATCCAAACTGGATGGTCACACTGTTCTGACCCAGGTCCCTCACCACAGATCCAGCCACCTCCAGGGCCAGCTGAGGCAGCCCCACTTTTGGTCCCAAGGCAGCCTGGACCAGCTCAGCCCTGACCCAGATCCATCCAAGTCATCACAGCCCTCTGGGCTCCACTCGGGGAGGTTACACACATAAGCAAATAAAGTTGGGAAGTCCCTGGCACTCCACGTCTGGGACACAGCCTGGCTTCCTGATGGGGAACCTCAAACTTTTTTTTTGTCTCTTTTCTCCAAAATTCTGTTCCCTCTAAAAGTTGCCCATCTCTGCAGTTGTCCTAAGTTTCCTTATGTTTCCTTGAGTCACTGTCCCCTTCTGGATGGCAGAGGGGCATAGGAAGGCATGGCTGAAGAGGAGGATGGAAACCTGGCACAGGGCCATGTGCAGAGAGCCCAAAGTGTTGGTCAGTCCTGGCCACACATTCCTGTGGGTACATCACTTGCCCTTGCAGGGCATTCCTGTGCTCCCAAGCTCTGGCCAGGACTTCAGCCACATCTCAAGAGTTTCTTCCCTGTTTCATCTTGACAGTGCCCCACATCACCCTGCACAGAAGCTCCTGGACAAAGTACAAACGTGCTGCCAGAGGAAAAACTTGAGAGCTGCATGGACTATGCCTGGATTTGGATGGTTATCTGTGTGTTTCAGATGCTACAGGAAATAACATAGACACAGGACCTCATTGTGGCTTCTTGCTTTAAGGATATCCTAGTATGCTGATCTTTTAAAGCCAAACTTTCTTCACTCACAAACAGCCTGAACATGTACATGTCTTACTTTGACTCAAGAGAACTATTTCTTCATTAGGCTGACCAAAAACCGGTGTTCTCAGTAATGAAAGGCAGAATTCATCCTGTGGAAATGCTCGTGGAAAGTCTCCTCCACAACACAACAACTGGGTTACCTCATTCCAAAAGTCTGCCAAGCACCAGCACCACCCAAACACTTAAGAGCACGGTTGTTTTGCTTCATAAAGCCACATCCTTAAGGATCTGGAAAGAATCTTGAATTTCAAAAATAACCTGGAGAATCCCTTCTCTGACAAATACTGGTTTACAGGATCTGTACTGCCCTCAAATCTCACCCCTTCTGTACCATACTGCACAAACCAGCAGCTTCAGCAAGTTTTGCAGTCTTAGATAAAAGCTTTAAAGCTTATAGATACACACAGACACAGAGAAATGAGATAACTATCAGGTGTTTAATCCTTTTTTTGATGACATTGAAGATCTTAGGATGACAAAAGATCTACAAAAAACACCAGAGAAAAAATACATATAAACTCCCAATGCAAAAGAAGTGTAGCTACCTATAGTGCTTTGCCATGCCCAGAGAGGATGGGAAATTAATTCAGCTATTATGTGGGTAATTGGACTTAAAAATATTCTACTGCTCCCACAGTTCCTCCCATCCAAAATAACCCATCCTAGAAACTCAATCTGCTGGATGTGTACATGCTTGTATGGAAGGTCAACCCCCTGCTACAAAAAACCTGGGAGAGTTTCAGGAGCTTTGTTCCTGATGAGAACTAAATACTAAAAACTCCTCCATCCAGGTTCTCCTGGGAAAACATGGTCTGAGGCCTTAGTCTTGATTTTCTCTCACTATTTCAGTTTTGGGACAGTTTCAAATCTAGAGGCTTCTGGCCTGCTCTGATTCCCTTTTTGCTGACAGCTTTCTTAGGGACATTTTGATAAACAAGGCATTTAATGCAAAGCAGAAACCCCGTGATTTTTGTTAAAAGTTTCCCGGGGCAGATTGTTCGGCCAACTCAGCAAAGAACTCTGAGCTTTGTGGCAAGGACAGTGCGATGCTGAGGGCACACTGTCCCCTTCTGGCAGCAGCCACACACTGAATCTCATCCATGCAGAAGGTCTGGGCAGACAAGCAAGTGAGCAGGAAGGAAGTGTTCTGCAATGGGACATCCAGCAGGACAGTGCTAAAACCAACCTGACAGGTTCGGCTGCCCAAGGGAATTCATTCTCCATCTGTCTTTGATATCTTCTCTTGCCTACGTTCAGGCAGAACTCGGCAGTATCTGAGCTCCGGGAGTGAAATAACAAATGGCTCTTGGGAGTCGACTTCTAGGGGAAGAAACACAAATGATAGAACACCTGACACCATCCTCTCTAAGCTAAGGTCTGTGGCCACCCAAAAAAGGGTGGCACATCCCTCTAATGAAGAACTCAATGTCAGTGGGGCTGTGGAGCAGTTAACATCATCACAGAAAGCTCCAGCAGAGTCAGAACTGCATTCTTACAGTGAGCAGCCATTTCCACTGCCATGTGTGTTTTGGGGCAAGGTAAACCCTACACTATCTGACTTGGAAGAGAGAACACACTTAGCTTGGACACATTGTCCATCCCCACCCCAGCACGTAAACCCTCATTCTCATTTCTAGCTCGTATTACCTGCAAGGTCCAGCTTGTCTTCCCTCTTGTATCTGCAGTCAACAAGCACCACTTCCATCTACACCGTCCCTCAGGCTCTGCCCTGAGCTTGTTTTTGTGTCCCACACCCCTGTGTCACCCAGTTACCTTCATGGCAGTTCAAGGCTTCTCTCAGTGCCCTACAGGCAGCTTTCTTTGCCTCCAGGACACCTCCAGGCTGGCCTGGGCTGTAAATTGCAGTCTCTACAGTCAGTTGCAGGGCCCCATCCAGCACACACTGCATTCTCCTCAGCGCCCTCACTGCCTGGTCCAGCTGCTCTTGGGAGTCAGGACGGATCATCACAAGCACCAGCACATTTGGCAGGCAGGGGAGGAGGCTCCTCACGTCCCGGACAGCTTCCTCCAGGTGATCCCACTGCATGAGCCTTTTCAACACACTGGCTTGCCATAGCATAAAAATCAGATGTGGGGGAACCAGGTCCTCCTCTTCCTTTCCCTCATTCTCTGCCTGCTGTGGTTTGTGCTTGATGTCCCCTGTGCCGCACAGGTCCCGGGTGAAATCCACCAGCAATGAGGGAGCTCTTGACTCAGCATGGTCCACCTCCATCACACCCACTCGTCCATTCCGGCTCCCCAGCATGTCCAGTAGGTTGAGGAAATCCCAGGTGGTTCTGTCCACGAAGGAGGCTGACTCCTTGGATGCCATAGCTTCCTCTCACACCTCAGTTTACTGTGCTGCTGGGGAAAGGACTGGAAGTAGCAAAGGCAATTGCAAAGGCTCAAAACAGCCAACACCTGCTGCTCTGAGCAGCCAAGGCTGGGTTGGGTGGGACCAAATGAATGTGAAAATAGCAGTTTTGATACAAAGATTCACAAATTGCAGCCATGTGCTTTCTGGGGTTGGACCTCCCACAAAAAGGCTTTGTACCTTGGCAGTCTGGTACAACAGAAACAAGTTACAGGGGAAAGAGAAGGGATGATTATGTGTATTTGGGCATCTTGTATCAAACTCAGAACTTACTCCCTTCTCATCACCAAAACCCAACTATATGATAGTGACCACAGGCCTACTAACCTGTTGTTACAGTTCACTTTGCTCATTATGTTTCCGCCTCCTTCCTCTGTAATGCCTAAAGCTGGAAATCCCATCCATCCTTCTTTGAATCCAACATGTCCAACCCATTGGTAGTTGTGGAAGACTAAAAGCCCTGCCTGACCTGGTCCCACATCCCATAAACTGCAATTTCTCTACACAGATTAAAAAAAGGCAGTTTTCCATGGCAAAGGCTCTCCTGCTGTGAAGGACAGCACTGGCAGCAGGCTTAGGTCTTTAAGCCCAGCAAAATAATTTCTATACCAGAGCTGAGTAGTTGGGTCAAGTTTTTAATTCCAATTCACAGTAATGTTTATGATTTACCCAACAATATATTCTGCACAGACAACTACTCCACCTCTTTCATCAAGAAGAGGATTAGCTGTGAAATACCAGCCCACTGCAGACTTGCAAAGCCAACAACTCAGAGGGCTCCATGACACACACTGGCAGCAGGCCCAGGCAGGGAGAAGGAAACTCTCATGCCCTGGGAAGGAGGGACTGCACTGGAGTGGGCTCAAGGTGTGGTTGAGCCAACACACTCACCTGCCCGACCAAACAGGATGCATTGAAAATGATGGAACTACCTGGTGTATGTGGAACAGCTCTCACAGGGTATCCACAGGTCATTGTGGGACTGTGACATCAGCAGCAGCCATGACAACCTGTACCCACCTCAAACCGCCCTTTGAACCACCCAGTATTTTGGGAGGATTTTCAGAGATAAGAAACTGAGCCTTGCACTTCACAACTGTAAGTTCATTTTTCACCACCATATTGTTCAGCAAAATGAAAAGAACTAAGGAAGTGCAGGTAGATGCTCACTGCCCTACATGACAAGCTGGGATAAGGTGGCCAAGAAAACAGCATTAACACCTGGGCACTACAGAGCTGTGCAATGAAAATGTGTTTAAATTATTTACACAAAGCAGACCCTACAGGCACACGTGCTGCCCAGGAACATGTGGGCTCATTATCAGGGATTCTACCAGAACTACTACTGTGAGATGTGAGAGAGGCTTTGCACCTGCCAGGATTTAGTGTCTCTGTCTGTGCTGTCAACTCTGATACCCTACTGAGAAAGAGGTCTCAAAATTGGTGGAGGCAATAAAACCAGAAATATACAAAAGTTAAACAGCTTCTCCATTTTATTTTGAATAAAAATTTAGATCCTAGATGGATACAGCATCTGTAAAACACAAAACCAGAGAATCATGTTAGAAATCTTGTATTCAAACACACGTTTTGCAGTTACAATCTAGACCACGTTCACCTGCTATTAAAGCAATCCCCAGTTTATGCAGAAGAGTGTGAGAATGACTTGCAGGAGCACTTTGCTGGTGGCACAGACTCTGTGGCAGCCAGCCCTCCTGTGCACCAACAAGAGCTCCCATGGCTCTGGATTTCAGGAATTATCTGTGCTGTTTCTAAGGCACAGGAGAATGACAGAAAGAAAGGACTGCACCCCTCTTATACTCCTTTTGACAGCATCACTATGAAAATATGACATCACAACTCTGGGTGAGAGACCCGAAAAGGACAGTTCCACTGAAGCCCTGTGGCTAAAATGCCAACAGTGGGGACAGGTGGAAGTGGCCACGATAGAAGAGCACTGCCCTCAGTGAAAACATTTGGGACGCAAGAAAAAAAATCAAAAGGTGGAGGAGTAGAAGGGTGCAAAAATACATAGAACAGATTGGTGGAAAAGAAATCAAGGCAGCTTTAGAAAGGAGTTGAGTCCTGGAACTTGAAGAGCCTTTCCAGACAACCTGAGCAAGCACACAAACCTGACAAAGAGACAAACCTCCTCAGCATATGAAGCCAGGAAAAAGCCTCTCTAGGCTCCAAAATAAACAGTCACCGAGCCATGCTGAACACCCAGCAGCAACACAACAAAACCAGAATTCAAATGTTCCCTCATACTGTGTGGAATTAAAAGGCACCCCAAGACCTGCCAATAAATATCTTGCTGCTAACCACGTCCACTTACCACCCGGATTCTGTGTCCAATGGCCTTGGCAGGAAGGTTGGAGCGGAACTTGGCACGCACCATGCCGCTGTTCCCGTGGGCGCGCGTCACCTTCCCCCAGATCACGCGGGTCCTGTTGGGTTTGCCTCCAGGGGTTACCGTGTTGCTGGGGGAAAGGAGGCACAGAACAGCTCAGCAGGGCAGTCACAGCTCTGCTGTCACCAGCAGTGACAACTGAGGTGCCATATGTTCCTCTAAGGCACCTCAATAATTTAGCTCCCTAGCCATCTTTAACTAGAGCAACATCCACTTTTATTTAGCTGTGAAATTTTCCTGGCCTGGGATTTTCACTGTACCTTTCAAAGACATAATTACAGCTTGTAATTGATCAGAAGTTCCACTGGACAAGTATTAACAGCTTACAAAGCTCAAAAATTTGGAAAACACTTTTGCTAACAGGATGAGACTGAAAAATCAACAATATGAAATTGCCAACACCTTATTTCTTCAGACACACTGAAGGCAGGAGAAGAATAGGCCATTGCAATAGATGGCAGAAATCACCTTAAATGAAGAGCCATGGACCATGCTGGAAATGATGGTGGTCAAGTTACCAGTTTGATCCATTTTATTCAAGGTTAATTCTGACAGTACTCAAGAAAAAAAAAAAAAAGAAGTGGAAGCAATAAGCAGCTGATCCCATGGTGTCTACCAATGGCAGCAGAGCAGAAGTGAGAGACATTGCTCAGACACACAAAAGTCAGAATACAAATTCATCCAGGCTTCACAAAATCACTTTACTGTTTAAGTAACTCAACAGTTTAAAGTATTTAACACAAATTCACCCATCTCAATTTACTCCATCGGCCCACCTTCAGTTTTTGCCAAGCTTAGGCAAAACTTGTTTCTCATCACACTTGCTCTCTAATGTCTCACGTAATATCATTGTCTCCTAGCATTTACAAAGCCAATACAGGAACTGGCTAATTCAGCACAAGAATAAAACATCACTTACTTTTTAGCTTTGTACACATAGGCACACCTCTTGCCCAGGTAGAAGTCTGTCTCCTGACGGGCATAAACACCTTCAATTTTCAGAAGGGCCGTGTGCTCCCGCTGGTTTCGGAGGCCACGTTTGTAGCCAGCAAAAATGGCCTTGCACCACAGCCTAAAGACATGGAAAACATCTGTGAATTATGAATCACTCCAAAGTAACAAAAATAAAAACAAATCACAGGCTGCTTCAGCAGAAACTAATTCCACACCAGTAGAAATCAGCAGGGGAAATAGCCAACTTTTACAAATCACTGCAAATACTTATGTTCAATGAAAAGAGGAAAGCTGAGTATATGGAACATGAAGTATTTGAGAGAATTTTGCATTTTCTGCTTGTCATAAACTCCTGGCACAACAATACTGGCTTCATACTAAGTTTCAAATGCTGCAGCATTAGCAGATATTGTTCCTAAATATGTACTAACAACGAGTAAACATTGCTTTTTTTCTACACACCACAGCAACTCTCCTGTGTTGCAGTAACTGCTATAGAAGGCATGAGCTGCCCCTGATTTGTAGCTTTAAAGGAGTGAACAGCCACAGCAACAGCCTGACATCCCCTGGACATAGGCACTGCACAAACCCCCCAGTAATTCTTCAGGACAATTCTTCAGGCACTGAAGAAGTCATTCTAAGACCTGTCCCACGCACCGAGCAGACAGCACATCTGGCCCAAGGACATCCAGCATCTGCCCCGGAGTCCAGCAGGATCCAAGTGAGATACCCAGTTCTACCTGCCACACGTGTAACAGGACATAAACTCCAGAGATAATAAAGCTGTGATTCACAGAACCATCGAATGCTTTGGGCTGGAGAGGACATTTAAGACCATCCAGTTCTGACTCCCCTGCCAACTCAATCCCTACGGTGGCACAACAGAAAATTCACCCATGAGAAAAACACAATACCCTGTTTACTCAAGGAAAAAGTCCATCCCAAAGCTCCACTGTACACTGGAGATTAACAAACCCACAAATGTCACACTGATATTTACTGACAGGCCAGGGGGAGCGCAGCACATCGGAACAGCACCTACAACCAGCTCAAGAGACTTCAGAACAGGGACACACAGCAGCGGGCGTTCAACAGGGCCCGGTAGGACACCGGGCAGAGGAACACCGGGCAGAGGAACACCGGGCAGAGGAACACCGGGCAGAGGAACACTGCTCATGGCCCACCGCTTCAACAAACGCTCTCAGGAACGTTCCGACAGCACCGAGCCGAGAGCCAGCACTCACTCACCTCCCGGTCATGGTGTCCTCCCGCAGACCCGGTCCCGGCAGGCCTGCAAACGACACACAGCCATGAGCCCCGGGCCGGCAGCTCCACCCGGCCCGGCGAGCGGGACCCCGAACACCCGGGGACTGCCCGGGAGCCACCCGGAGCTCCGGGAGCTTCCACTGCCCCCCAGAGCAGCCGCCTCAGCTCCGCTCCAGCCGAGGGCCCCAACGCGCGACTGGGACCATCCGCCGCGCATCGACGCCATCCCGCCTTGTCTCCGCCCCGGATCGCGCCATCCACCGCGCCCCGGGAGCCCCGCGCCCGCCGGCGGCCCCACAGCGGGGGCAGCATCCACCAGCCCCGCTCCCGGCCCGCGGCCCCGCTCCTCCTCACCCGCAGCGCCCCAAGATGGCGGCGAAAGAGACCCGCGGCCCGCTGCCTGCCGGGAAATGCGCCACGAGGACCCGAGCGGGCAGCCCGAGCCCTGCCGGAGTGAGCAGCACCCAGTAAGGAAGGTACCGCCCGTCCCGTGTCCCCTGTCCCGTGTCCCCTGTCCTGTGTCCCGTGTCCCCTGTCCTGTGCACGCGTGCTCCAGGGCGAGCCCCGCAAGATCGATCCCAGGAGGGACAGCCCCAGCCCCGCTACTCAGGCACCCGCCGGGCAGCCCCACGAGGCCCCCGAGCGTGGTGGTTGCCATGGAGACGGGCGGCGCATCCCGGTGAGGGCGGGAACGGGACCGGGAGTGGGAACGGGAGCGGGGGAAATGGGGGCAGATCCCGGTTAGAGGTCGAGGGGAGCGCGGGCCGCTCTGGGCAGGGCGAATGAAAATGGGCCGCGGCGGTGGAACGAACCGAGGGGCCCGAAGAGAGGCAGCGCGGGGGGAGAGAGCAGCCCTCGGTGTTCGCGGTGGGCTCCGGGCCCTGCTCGTCGTCCGATGTTCTCACCCTCAGTCAATGAATCATCTCCACATTTATTTTACTTCTGATATCGCCTTGGAGGCAGAAAACATATTTCGACACTGAAATCCCTGTAACACATTCCTTTATTTTCCAAAATAAGATCTGGAAGCATGTACTTACCCATTTGCTCACGTCAGGGTTATTCACTCCCGATTTCTGCCACTTCCCTCACACTGCCAGAAATCCAGGTGCATTTTCACAGCACTTGAAGTGATTTAGGGGAAGGAAAGTGAAGGGAAGGGAAACCTTGAGGAACCTTGATGGTCCCTTTCCCTTTCCTTCTCTTCCCATCCCTTTCTTTCCCTTCCTCTTCCTCTCTCCATTCCTCCTCTTTTCTCTCTTTTCCTTGCCCCTTCTCCCTCCCCCCTTATTATTTTTTTTTAAATGAGCACCTTGCTGTCATAGTGTTTCAAGCAGGAAGCAGAGCTGTGTAAGGTAAGGCCACACCTATTTTACTTTTCAAGAGACCTTTCTTTGGTAGAAATGAAGTTACTTGTGATTTCTGGCTCAGCTGTTGCTCCTGTGGATATTCAGAACCTCTCTTTGCCAAGCATTTGCCAAACAGATCTAAAGAGGATGTGACATTCTCAGCTATGCATTTTATCACTGGAATTCACTGGAGTCTCTTCTCTTGACTACAAGGAATGCTGCACAAAATGCTGCTCTTGTATCCATTTTCCTTTATCAGGCAGCAGGGTGGGAGAAATGAACATCCAGGACTCTCACACAGCAGAGGGAGCTGCAATCCCCGAAGGAGCAGGAGGCCAGACCTTTTATACAGTTGCTTTAAAAATTATTACTTGATATGTTTTTCTTTCTCTTTATATCAGCAGGGAAAGAATGTCATCCAAAAGTCACAGGGGAATACTTTTTTTTTTTTTTAATATTATTAATAAAGTTTAATGAGGGATTTCAGCAAATAAAACAGTGCAGGGTGATGCCAGTGGATGGTCTGAGGGGCACTGTGCTGACACTGAAATCCAGAGCAAGCAGCTCATATCTGTAGAGTTTGCTAATTCACAGACAGTGGTTTCCTTCTCAAGTCCAACTTAACACAAGCCCAGACCCTGCTGGCTTGGCACATGGATCTGCTGAGCAAGGATGGGGATGTAAGAGAAGATACACAGGAGGAGCAAAGCAGCAAAGGGCCTTTAGAGAAACATTCCAGCTGCCAGCTGTCTTGAAACATATTAATATCCTGAATTAATCCTCTCCGGGTCAGAAGCTGCTAATGGAAAAGAGGAAAAGCTGCTGCATCCTCCTTTGTTTCCAAATAAGTCACTTTTTCCTATGAGAGCTGCATGTGTTATTTTTTTTTTCCAAAAATGCTGCTGTAATCATCTGTCACAGCTATCTCCCAACACATCTTTTTTCACCATATTTTTAGCATTATGACTCCACATGTAATAGATTATTCTTAGGTTGTTTAGACTTAAAATATGGATCATGGATTTCTGAAAAAGATAAAAATGAGTAAAACATAGAAAAATATTTTATTAGTGTCTGTTGACTGAAGACACTGCTTTTCTTGATGAAAAAATGCTGCATCTCCAGATCTATAATTGATTCCAAGGTTGACAAGAAAAGTGATCGGTTTAGTGTATTATACAGATCATTTGCCATTTTTTTTTTGTTAATACTTTTATCAGATTCCTATCTCAAGTTGTTATAATTAAAATAAAAGAGAGAAAAAAATCTGAGAAGCAAAGGGATGAAATCACTTCCTTCTTTGTCCTAGGTGACCATCAAAAGCCCTGCTCAGAGGAATTAGATGTAAGTGGTTACAAACAATACAAGTGTAGTGAACATACTGATAATATTCAGAATCATTACTTTGCTGTTATCTTTTCCTGCCATGATTTAGACAAGCTTCTTGAAATAAATCAGGATGCCTCTGCCATTACCTTGGCTGAAAGGCTGTTCTGCATCTTCATCCATTCAGGAGTTAGAAACCTTATCACAATGGCCTGGCTTAGGGGAATTTACTCTCCCTTGACCCAGAGCAGTATTATCCTTTACCTTAAATACCTCTGTCTCTCCCTGGTCTCTGCCCTTCCTATGGATTTACTGAGAGCAATCCCAGTCACTGCCCTGGGCACACTTTCTAATCTCATCCCCAGGGAGAGCCCTGTCCTCTTCCAGCACATTTCAACAAGTGTTGCATTAAACAACTTCCTGCAACAGACAGGGATGTCAGGAAATAGATGTGTGAAATCTGAGTTTGTTTTGAGTTTGAATCTTTTGTTTGTTTTACCTATTCTGTACTAACAGACATCAAATAAACCTGCACTGAAAAGTGGCTCTTCTTTTCTGCCAAGTGAAATTAACTTCATGATCCACCTCTAAATTACGTACTTTCTTCAAAAAAAACAACAAAAAAGGAGGAGGACAAATGAGAACTGCTACAGAAATGTTATAGCAAGTATGAATCTTTTTAAACACTTGCTTATGAAATATCACTGATTCCCAGTGATGCAGAGCAAAGCTGCCTTCAAACCTCTTTAATTTTCACAGAATATGGCCATGTCCTATGCTAACAGGGACTGCCTGATGTGTTTCCTTGGCATGCTTACAGGTTGGGCTGTAATATTTTGCAGGCTTAGGATATGTTTATGCAAGGGTTTTACAGATGGCACAAATCCAGTTGTAGGTAGAGCAGCCAAATTAAGATTTTGTTAGTGGCTGTTGATACTTCCATTGCAATGACATTCAGGATCTCAGCCACCTCAGACTGCAGTTGTGCTACATGTTGTACAAGAAATACCTGCTTTGTATGTACAGGCTTTGGAGGGATTGTCCAATGGCATATCAAAACATTACCATTCTCAGAGAATTTCCCCATTGTTGTGCAGGTGCTTTCTTAGGTATTTTTGGATTAATAGTGAATTTTCACTTTTCCTTAGAGATGCTTTCACAATATTACATCTGTAGGCAAGTCAGAGGGGTGCTTAAGTGTATGTCAGAGCAGTTTCATGTTTGAATTGCAAGTTAAAATAAAATAATGCAGAAAATTAACGATTGTTTACTCAGTCCAGATATTGGTTCTTATTTAACTTTCAGCATCTTAAGATGGTAACAGTTCCTGCTGAGAGGGGACTGGGATCATAAAAGTGTGAAGGCTACACAGTAATATTGAGGAATGATTAGAGCATGAATGTTCACCCTCTGACACTTTAAAGGATATGGATTTATGTTTTTCTTATGAAAAGGCACCTTTCTTCTGTCATTTCCCAAAGTCCACTATGATCCACTGCTCCCCCTGAACTGAATACTGAGGCACCTCACCCAGTTTGTGCCCTCCATACCCATTCCCTTCTCAGCCTGTCTACCCAGATCTGCTGGAGGAGGGACCAGGACTTCTTTGTTTTGTGAAAGCTAAACATTCCCACTGTCCCTGAATGCAGCCATTAGCAGAGCCCAGCTCCTCTTATAAACAGTGTATGGAAGGTTATAAACAAAGCCAGGGAAGTATATGTAAGGCTGCAATAAGGCTATTTTGGGTCTACCTTTAGTTTAAACTACTCTTGCTGACATTACTAACACCACAGCATTTTTCTGATTGGTATCTTTTATCTTTGTTCCTCCTAGCAAGAACACAGAGACTAAACAAATGGAAAAAATCACTCATGTGGAAGCTCTGATGTTTGGTGCTGTGCTGGAGAGCTGTGTGGATCAGCTTACAATTATTGGATACATCATGCCAGTTCCACCTTCAGACAAGGCAGACATCAACCTTGTATGTGCCACTGCTTTAAAAGATGTATATAATATATTTTTTTCCTTTGTCTTGGTTTTATATCTTTTAGCAGCATTACAAAAAAATTAACTCAAATATATTTTCTGTGATTCTATGACTCTTGGGTGAAGAAACACAATAAAAGTTACCTAATTTAAATATTTATATTGCAGCATCACTGAGAAGCCTTGGTCAAGAATTTGTGCAAAGGACTCTTCTGATCCAAGATGAAGTTTCTAAGATTATGATTTTAAAATCTCTGTGGTTAGACAATAAGCAAAGAATTGGGGGAAAGGAAGCAAAACATATGTAGGCTCTTCTGTAGATACAGAGCTATTTTAAAAGTAGAAATGTATAGGTTATTTCAAAGTACTCAAAACCAGGTTAATTCTATTCCTCTCCAGGTCCATGCCAAAGATCCTTTTGTTCCCACAATGTATTAAGAAAGATGCATTTCAAAATATATTAGTAACTACCCTTTCTCAGTGCTCATTAATTATTAGTAATAATAATTAATTTATTATAATAATTTATAATTATAAATAATAATAATAATAATTATTATTTCTAACAGGCATCATAGCTAAGATGGTTGGGCAGAGATGTGGAGAACAGAGAATTCCTAATGCTCAGGCAGGGGTTTGTTGCTGTGGAGGAAGTGGTGTGACATTTCTGTTAGACATAGGAGTCAGGATGGAGTTACACTGATTTTCAGGGCGGGAACGATGCTGAGTCTGTGCCATAGAGGGCACTGCTCCCCTGAAAGACTCCCGGGAGCGGCCTCAACTGCTCCCAGAGGATGCTTCTCCCTCTCTTATGTGCCAGCAGCAAAAGACAGAGAAAGAGCAAATCTCTGGGACAGCAGGAATTGTCCTCTTCAGACACACAGACTCAGGTTGATAGATCTACTGAAGGGACATGTAAATTACAGAGAAAACACCTTTGCTTTTCTCTTCAATCACAGATGCTCATTTTCACCGAGTCACATCTTAGAACACAACTTTCTCACAGGTTAGAAACCCTACTTGTGTTCTTAAAGATTTCAAAACAATTTGAGGAGGAAACAATTTAGAAACAAGAAAATGGCTTAGGGAAGCTACTTGCTAACTTTGGTGCTCTGTAATTTGCTACTCCTCCCTGTTTCTCAGATTACATTTGGCTGTTTTCATTGTATTTGTACAAGATCTGTATTTGCAAAGTACCCTGGAGTTCTATCAGGCAGACAAAGCAATGGCATTTTCAAAGACTGACATCTGAAATTCAGTTGATGACATTTTTGAGAGGATTAATCACAGTGTTGGCCAGCACCTCACTGATTTTCCAGATTGGATGCTCTTGCACATTTCTTCACACAGTGCATGCCCCAGAGGAAGGCAGCCTTTCTATTTGCTGGATTTTGGGCAACACACAAGCACTTAGGAGACTACACAGATGGTAACACATGCAGTTTATAAAGTTCTTGCTTTTACATAGTTATTTGTTGATTATTAGTGTGTAACTACCTACTGTTTACAGACAACTCAGTTATTGCCTGCCTTGAACTTTCCTAGACATTAAAAAACATCAGAACATTCATAAAATCTACATGATATTAAAGCAGTTTGTTTACCAAAATTAGTTCTTTCTGAAGTGCAGTTGTCACCAACCAGCTATTTGAGCCCTTTTTTTTTACTAATTAACAATGCAATTTTCATTGGACAGTGTATGTTTTGTATATGATTAATTGAATGTAAATTTAACAGTCCAAAAATTAAGCACATAGTCACTTATCCTCCTTCTGTAGTCACTGATGAGTCAGGCACTGCCAGAGGTTGATCCATCCCAACCAGAGCTGTCCAAAACACTCAGCATGAAGCAGTTCCTTGCAGTGCCCTCACAGACTGCAGCAGCACCTCCAGCCTCTGACAGAGCCTTGCCTGACTTGCCTGACAAGTAACTTTTGCAAGTACTCCTGGCATCCACAGCTGCTGCCCTGACCACTTGTTTTCTCTGCTCTGCTGGCACAAATGTGTGTGTGGTTGTGGAAGGATCTGGACTGAGAACTAGTGTTGCTAAAAATAACTTTTTTTTTTTCTTTTTTGCTGGAAAATGTTTCATCACAGTGAATTCTCTGTCTGCTTCCCCAAGCAGCCGGGGTGGGGAGCAGGCAGCTGTGCACAGGGATGGGGCTGGCAGAGACTGTGTTAGCTGCAGTCAGCAGTGCTGTTAGGAAGTGTTCAGCCACAGAAATGCTGCTAGGCAAGCAACAAAATGTTCTCTTTTAATGTCCCAGTGTATACACCTGCATTTTATCCATAACACATAAAGCAGAGAATTTCCTAGAAGCAAGAGCTTAGCTGATTTTAAAGTGTACCTTTGCATTTTTGGGGGCTTTTCCTCTTTTAATGAAATTGTACTCAATCACAAGATACCTTTCCATGAAGGACAGAGATGCCAATATTTTGAATTTATCCTTTGAATTCAGCTGTTACTCTCAAAAAACCTGCTAAGTAGATAGCAGACAGAAAGTCTATTGCAATTATTTCCACACAGCTCTAGTTATAACAATTATTTTGTAGGGAAAGTTTCTGGTGACAGGCAGTGGGAAATGTCTAAGATGGAGAGAAGGAGGAGGAGAAACAGGCTAACAGTTTGTAAAAACTGCTGCAAAAAAGGAGGGAACAACTTGTTCTCTGTGCCTAGAGACCAGGATAACAAGCCAGGAGTTAAAATACTGTTGAGGAGGAGAAAATTTCTTATAGTAAAGAAAATTGTGAGGTGCTGGCAATGACAGGAGGGTGTGTAGTCTGCACTGCTGGAGGCCATTAAGAACATGTCAGATTAAGAACAGTCTGAACCATCATCTCTTGGAGTGAATGATTTCACCTTTTTAGGCCTTTTCTAGTCCTGTCATTTTAGGACTTTTGAGCCCATAAACTTCAATGAGCTACACTGTGTGCTCAAAACTAACCAACAGAAATGTTTCTGATCTTCCACTCTTGGCAAAATGTAACATGCACTATCAGCTGTTCTCAGTATAGCTTCATTCTAGTTAATTACTAATTTTCCTTCCTATCACATAATGTTGCAGAGGGTTTAGTTCTGCTGTGCAATGTGCAAACAGGTCTCTCTTATTCCCTTTTCCCTCATTCTCTTATTTCCCTTACCCCCTTTCATTCCCATCCAGGAAACGAAAGCAGTGATCCAGGAGGAGCTGGGTATCAACTTCCCAGAGCTTATGGCAGCAAAGCAAGAGAGTGGGCAAACAGTCCTGGAAAACACCGAACAAGAGCAGCAGCAGGGGAAAACTGAAGATCACAAAAGATCTTCCAAAACCCCCAAGAAACACATCACTCGGGCTCTAGAGAAGCTCAAAAAAATCTATGCTGACAGGTGAGTGAAGGACCTGTGAGGGATGCTCAGAGCTGTAAAGTTCTCAGTCTATCTTTTGAAAGCAAAAATAAAAAATCCTTGCTCTCCCACTGCCAGAGTACATCAGTCTCTGTCTGAAAGGAGTTCCTGTAGGGATAGGAGTGGTATCCTTCCTAGACCATTTAGTTCCAGCCTTTGCTTGCCTCTGAATGCTACCTAATGACCAGGAGTTTATTTTGAATGGAGCTGTAAAACATCACCCCGTTGATAATGGTTGCCTGGGCAGAAATCATGCCAGGCACTAATCAGTGCTCATGTTCTGGTACCTGGATTCAGGTGCCTTTAGGTGATCCCACATGCAAAGGGAGATCTGAGCCTTGTTTTTGAACTTGGTCATTCTGCAGGGCACACAGAGCTTCTGTGGCAGTTATAGCCACTATAGAAAAGGTAATGTATATAAAAACTAAAGATTTTCTTTCTTTTTTAAAACAAACTTTATTCCTGCACCTAAACCAGTGCCCTGATTTGCAGAAATACCAACAGCCTTTGGTTTGAAAGAGATTATGCAGCTGAATGCTCAGTATGCATTTTTCTGCATCCTGGCTTCTGTCATTTAATGTCATTTCAACAATAGGTTTAAGGAAGATTCTGACACAAATGAGGAAAATGCAGCTAAAATGTAAATGCCACATGCATCATGATATTCCAAGGCCATGTATTACATGGCCAGGTCTCATTTTCCAAGATCCACCTGCCATCACTGCTGCAGGCCAGCAGCCTTCTTAATGGCAACACAGTCTGGCACAGCATGGATATGTTTGAGCCTCTTTGCAATTTTCCAGAGTAGCATGCTGGGCAGCATTTTAAATTATAAATTTCCAGCAGCTCATAATACTGAGTTCTCCAGATGTACAATAAACAGATACCACGGGAGAAGCACTCCTGGGTTTGATAGGACATAAGACCAGAAAAGGGATATTTTATTTCCCTACATTTTACTGTAAACAGTAATGGATACTACCAGCACCTGTAAAGTATTGTTGTGTTCCTTTTCTTCCTGGCAGGCAGTATGCAAGTGATGTAATCACAGTCACTATTAAAAAGATGGAGGAATTGGGAACATTTAGTAGCCTAACAGATGCTAATGAGAGAGAGAAGGCAAGAAAGGGCAAGTTTTATGACATCCTCAGCAGGTCAGTGTTGTGTTCTTCCCTGTTTAAATGCTGAAAGCCATTCCCACTCAGTACTTGCTGAAAAGGAAATAAAACCCAATAAAACTAAAATACAGAAGGGATGCCTTTTAAAACTTGAATTATTCTGTTTGCTTTGCAAACTGCAAATTTTCCCCTTTGGAAAGAAACAGTGGATGGGTCTGATACTGATCTGAGATAGGAATTGCCTGAGCTTTGACCACAGTGGACACCAGTGGCTGAATTAGTGCAAATGCCTCATTTCAATTAAAACATAATGTGATGTAGGAGCTCCTTGATCTTTAACTTCTGTCCCCAGTGAAAGCCAGAGCAGCAGAGGATCTGTTCAAATCAGGGCCAGCAACATATGGCCTTTAGGTTGTCTGATGCCCAGGAGAATCTGCTCTGACCCATATGCTAATGGGCTCCCTTTTCCCAGCAGCAGTGAGGGGTTAGCACAGATGGTGACAGAGGGGTTGTATTTAAGGCTAATCCATAAGCCACTGTGCTGTGATTCTTTTCTGTCCCAAATCTTCCAGGGTACACATTTGTTATAATCTCAGCTCAAACTGGTGATTTCTCAGCTCAAACTTTTGAGCCTAAAGATGGGGTTTTTTTGGGGGTTTTTTTCCCCTTTTTTTTTTTTAGGATGCAAACCTCTGGTTCAATCCCAAACTGTCAGAGAGAATTGCAGACAAATATTTCACCACTTTAAAGCTACCTCAGTGTAGCAGCTCAGGCCCCTCACTGAGGGTGCACAGCAAAACTGCTCTCAGTCATGATTTGCCAGGAGTGCAACCTACTGGAACTGCTCTTGTGGTGACTCAGGGATCTGCCTCCAGGGCAAATCTCCCGCTCAGTGCAATGTGTGACTTCAAGCATGAAACCCAACTCTTCCACTTCCACTGTCTAAAACCAAGGGATTTATTGTTTATCCATGGAAGGGACAGAAAGCAAGAATGAGATTAGCAATTGGCTGTGGAGTAACTATCCAATACTGACAGGTAGAAAAGAGCAGACAAATTATAATCAGAAAGGACATAATCCTTTTTATCCCCTTCTGTCAATCATATCTAGCCATGTTGTACTATACATTCTTTTCATGGAATGAACTTGATCTGTCCTTCAAGATAATAAATATTTGCCTCATTTTGTGTAAATACACTGTTCTGAAAGCCACCTGCTGTGAGATGATGGGAGACTCCTTATCAGGAGCTTTTGTTCATCAGTCACCCAGATAAGGACTCTGAAAATGAAATGCATGTGTGATTGTAATGTTGGAATAGGATACAAAGTTTCAGGGACCAATGGTAGTATTTACTGGCTTTAAAACTAATCACAAGCATAAAATCTAAGAGAAGCACTCTGAGTGAAACAAGATAATAATACCTAGAATATTTACTGCATCTGTTTTATTTTAGACAGATGAACACTTCCTTCAGGTCCCTTCATGATCTCAGAACCTGGGGCAGTGCTTTTTGGAAGATTCTAGGTCTGATATGAAAGAAACAACATTCTCATGCACCTAATAACACAATTTGGCACTCTCTGCTGCTCAGGCTTGCTATTGTATAGAATCTCAAGGCATTTTTTGCCTAAATGTAGAAACTGTGACTCAATGACAGCCATCTTCCATCTCCACTATAATAATTGCATCATCCTCAAATCCATTCCAGGCCTTCAATAAGAGCATCCCCTGTTTTTTTTGCTTGTTCTCCCTTTTGTTCCCATCTGCCTTGCTCAGTCTATGCACCTCTTCTTTCAGGATTTACTGACCAAGTCAGTAGTTTTGGTGAGAAGTCTTTGTTTATCTTACCTCAATGTATCAGGAGACAGGAAGTTCCTCTTCTAGGTAAACAGCTCTTGTCTTTTTTGATATATTCAAGTGATTGTATTTTCCCACCTCAGGGAGGAAAAAGGAAAGAAGGACATAAAGGCACTCCAGAAACAGCTGCAAGAAGTCAAGAAACAAACTGGTCAAGACCTTCAGGTGAGAGCACTTAGCACTGGGCATCTTGCCAGGGGGAAGCCTGTTAGGAAGCTGGCCTCTGCTGCCCAGCACTCAGGGGGGCCATGGCCATACACAATGAGCCACCACTTAGGAGTACTGGAGCAGAATAATTACAATAAAGATTTGTACTTGGAATAAGCCCACTAATGACTTCAAGAGCAGCATCTGATGGTTTTCAAATGGAAGCTCAAAATGCTCATAATCATGAGAGACCATGGTCAAATTAGAATATCCCAAAAATTCTGCTGGGAGTGACAAAGCACAGATAGTGCAATCAGTAAGAAAGAGATTATCTGCAGATAACAGTATCTAAGGTCCTGTCATACTCAGTCATGACAGATCATTTGGCACAGAAGGAAGTGTGCCAAAGGGAGTGAGAAAGACACCTGTCATAGGGGCAGGCCATTTTTCTACCTACATTTTCATCTGGGGAAAGTGTCATTCTATTAATCTGTTTTTCTAGGCTTCCAGACATCAGAAAATCCCAAACATGCCCACACAAGGGCAGATCAATGTTATTGCACATATGCTGTCAACTTAATCTTTCTGGAAAGCTTCAGCCCTTCTGTCTGCATCGTGCAAAGGTTGTGTGCATGCACAATAAATATGGGGCATTCTGGAAATATAAAACTTGCTACACTAATGCAGATCAATTGAATGGCTTATCACTGGTCACTTTGATGTTCACCAGACAACTCAGACTGGATGCTCATTCAACATGGAAATGTAACCTGGCCCTGCTGAGGCAGATGTGTGATAGCAAACAAGCAGAAGGGAAGCTGGGGCAGAGCTGTACAGGGGCTGGGGGAAGGAACTAGAATCTGACACTTGGTTCCGTGGTGAGCAAGAGGATAGCAAGGGCATCTGAGGAAAGAATTGGTGTCACTGAGCTTTGTCTTTGGATAAAAGTGTGGAGAGTAATCAAGCCAGGATATAGTTGACTACAGACAGGAATTTTAAGCTCCAGACATGCTGGTGAAGTTTGGTTTGTAGAACACAAAGGTTTTGTGTTGGCAGCCTGGATGCATACACAGTGGACAGTTTAATTGTAAATACAGGGGAGACATATTTGCTTCTCACACTGTCCCTTCTCAGTCAGACTCTGATGGCTCCTGGGAAGTTCCTGCTCTCCCACTCCCCAGGCTGGTGAATGTTATAAGGTATTTCTCCATCTGTGTAGTGCTCTGCAAACCTCACCATGTCCATGCACACAATATACATACCCAGTCCTGGTTTAATGCCTTCCCAGGGGCTGTAATCATCCTGTCTGGTACCAGCAGCAATGTCCCGGCCCTCCACAGTCAGGGGGATCTTCTCTGTGTCCTGCCCTGCACCTCTCCTACCTCCTGCAGTCATAAAAATGTGTGTAGCTCCCGTGCTGAGGGGGGCGGATCTTCTTGTCCTTTCTAATTCAGTTCTTGGGTTTTGCCTCATCAAGTGGGATTTGCACTTATCTGGGATTTTTAAAAAAAAATATTTCAAGCTTAAAAGTCCTTTTCTGAGCTCCCTTATAGTTTCAGCTTTGATAAATCAAAGACAAGACTACTTTAAAGTACTGCTTTCCTCCTGTGCCAAAAATAATGGTGTCTCACTGTGTCTCCCAAGGGAGAATAATTTCTATTTGCTTCATATGGGATTTTCCCATAGGCAGTTTTACAGACACTTGCATGATTTGTCACCTTGCCAACTAATTAAAAATAAAAATACAGCTTCACTGACTTTGGAGTACTTTGAACAGCAGTAATAATGCACAGACCTGTAGACAAAAGCCTACATGGCTGAGAAAACAAAAGCGAGCAATTCTAATCCTGGAACCAGAAAAACACGGCCTTTGTCTCACTCATGTTGCTGTGAATTTGTATTTTCAGCCTTTCTACCTCTTAATAAGATGCTAATTAATAGTGTATTAACCTGCTCAACTCATTTTTCTTTCTAATGGAACACAAATCTAATGCTACATGTTCTGTATTTTGTTTTCTCTTGGAAAGCACTGATGTCTCTAAAAGAGCTGAAATGGTGCATCTGGTTTTGCTCTTACCTCTCTGTGCAGGAGCAGCACTGGTAGCTCAGGTTTGGCTGCAGGGGGTCTGTTTGCTGCTGCTCTGTTCATTTCATAGTTTCTATGAAAATACTTTCTCTGGTTTCCTGGACAAGTAACAGCAGCCTGTGCAGCTTTTGAAACATATTAATATATCATACAGGATTATGCAGCATAAGATAAAAATTTAGGAATGTAAAATTTAGCATTCCTGCATTGTTCTTCACCCAAAGACTTTTTATGTCCTGTAGGTTTTGTGGTGTACTCCTGTTATACATGTGTGCAGGTAGTGGTGTCATTTTGTAACAAGCAGTAATGTTACAGCTACCAAACAGACAGAAAGCCAAGCCACTGCACCACAGGACCAGTGAAAACAGATCTGTAACTTTAATTCTTTGTCAGTTCTCATAACACACCCAGACCCACTGCATCAGTGCATCACTCAGTCATGCTTTTAGTAGCAAGATTAAAACCCATGTTTCTTCCCTTTTCCTCTCCCAGGAGGACAAATGCATCAACAGAGTGTTCTGTGCAATGTTTTAAACACATACACACACCCACTGGTGCATGTTTCTACTGGAGATATGCACAGGATGATTACAGCAGAAGGCACAGGTTTTGTGATGGTCCTGAGCTTCCCTGCTGGCAGAGCCCCAAGGATCACTGCAGGACCTGGGGCTGGTGCACTAGATCCAGAGGGGCAGGGTTTTCCATAGGAGTGCTGCTGCCAACAGGTCTGCTCCCTCTGCCAGCAAAGTGCCCCTCCAGGGGCTCTCCTGCAGCTGCTGGCATTGCTGCTGAGCTGGCCAAGGGCTGCAGAAACGTTCTGTCCATGCCCTGCTGTCCCTGGGGCACAGACATTCCCCGAGGGTGCTGTGGAGCTGGGACAGTGATGCAGGCAGAGCCCTACTGAAGTGCCTGCAGGGCTGCTGCTCCCCTGTTGTGGTTTCAGGGGAGTGAGCCCAGGCTGCAGCAGCTGTGTGGATCCAAGCTCATCTCCAGGCCCTGCAAGCTGAGATGCCACAGCTGCCAGGAAGAGCTTTGAGCTCTGAGCACTCGGTGTGGGAGCAAGGCAGAGCAGGGCCTCTGTCAGCACAGAGCACAGCACTCCTTCCCCTGCCAAATGGGCAGCATTGCACTGCTGCAGAATTCCTCAGACTGTTTACTTCTGGGGGCTATTTTTGTAACCAGCTGTATTTTATGACTGTAAACACTAATTGCTGTGGAAGAGCTTGGTGGCACTTACAAGAGAGATAAATCAAAGTGAATGAAAACATAGGAGTGTGGATAAGGTTTCCAGCTAAGTGCAGCTGCTTTTGCAGCCAAATAGCATCTGTGGGGATGACTCCAGTGGCACCAGGTGACAGTAGACAGGCCCCTGAGCTGATGTCTGTGAGCTGAGAGATCAGAGAAAATCAGCTTGTTTACCTGCTTGTGAAGCAGTCTGGCTCCTGACAATTATTTCCTGGGTTTTGATCTTGGTCTCTGCCAGTTTTCTGATAGTTTTGGATATGAGGGACGATTTGGTTTGGCAGATTCAACACTGAAGTCATCCCAAATAAGCAGCCCAGAGATTTACTGCATCAGCTATGAAAGCATTCCATGTCCTGGCATGGACCTTTGCTATGATAAACCAGAATGAATAAATATTAACTCATTTTCCCAGTTACTGTCCCTGAAGTTTGGGGAACAGCACACTCTGCAGATGGTACCCACAGCTAGTGGGCATTTACTGCTGCATTTACAGCCTTGAGCTAAATCCCAAAGGTGCCCCAGCTCTGCAGGTCCTGCAGCAGGAGCTGCCCTCACGCCCGCAGCCCGCATTCCTTGGCCAGGCAGATGCTGCTGTAAACCACCCGTGGGTTTTGCATTTCACTTCCTGTCTGCTTTAGATTGTGTAACCAAGCCCCCAGACTCCCCACCTCTAACCAGTGTGTTTTACAACACTGCAGACCAAATCCAAACCACAGACATGCCATTCACCAGAGAAAACAACAGAGCAGATGGGCCCCCATCCCGGCTGAGGCCTGGGGCATGGGAATCAAAAGCACTTTTTTTCTTTAATAAATGTGAAATGAAAAAGAAAATAACCTGGTGAGAAGTTCATGCTCTGCCCCAACTCTCTGAGTACTTTGTAACCTAGGCTGAACCCTTATTTTCTGGCAAGTTTGCAGATCATGAGCAGATAGCAGTAACACACTGACATCAGCAGTGTTTGACTTCCCTGAGCCTCAGTGCCACAAAAAGTTGTGGGTTTGCTTTTTTTAAATTAGCATCTCCTCAGTCTCTCTGCTGGCTCTTCAGTTTGGACATCATTCCACTAAGACCCAGGAAGACAATCTCAAAATAGAGTAGTACACTCACATCCCCTGTCTGCTGACCAGGAACACAACTCCTCCCAATGGCCACCAAAATTCCATGCCAGGGAAAATGAAGGCCATGACCAGAAACCTTAATGAGGCACAAACAGCTCATGTCTGTAGCTCTCTGCAGTCATATGATGATATGGCCATAAAAATAGTATCTGATGTTTGAAACATTGAAAAACATGTGAACATCTTTGAACCCACAAAACAGCATCAGCCAAGGCCCCAATTATCCTGAGCCTCATAAAGGTACTCTACTCTTCCTATGCATGACAAGGGGTGCAGAAGGAAGGACTTTCCTTTTAACTGTTCCAAACTCTTCTTATAAGGAGACTTTTTCCAAATGAGTCATGCTGCAAGGGCTTTCAAACACAGCACTATTGAGCTGGCTTCTTTTAGTGGCATTTTTCCATGTTTACACAGCTACGGAATGCGAGGTGCTTCAGAGACAAGATATGTGGGCTTCAAAAAATGTCAGCACTTTGGTATTTCATCTTCAGCTGTGGAGGTTTGGCTGATGAATATCAAACCCACCACAGCATGGCAGGGAAGCAAAGAGAAAGGCTGTAATGGAGCAGTTGGGTGCATTCACATTGATCTTGCATAATTACACAGGAAGCTTTGATGACCTTTTTAACTCAATAAAGTCTTCATTTTACAGGCATTTGTCCCAAGTTCCAACCCCAGGGTAATGAACCTTTATCTGCTATTCAAATAAATTAATTAAAAAGGAGTAAACAGAACAGCAATCCCAAATCAAGCAAATGCACTTTGCTTCCTAAGCATGCTCCAAAAGCTGGACAAACCACTCAGGATTCTGCTGTATGGGAGAACTCTAGGGAACAGAAAACTGAGCTTTCTGCCCCAGGAAAGCTCAGCTCCATTGCAGAGCAAGGCATGGGGAGAGGCTGGGACCTCATAGGCAGATTTTCCTTGACACTGCTTCCTTGGCCTGGGTGTGTTTTCATAATGAAGTGGGCACCATCTACCTGGTAAGATTTCAACAAAGAACTGTTTGAAAATACGAGCAAGTCAGCATTAGATTTGCACTTGTTCCTAAGGCTGTGTTTATACAGTTGCTGCATAACTAGAAAAAAAAAATAAATCCAGGGAACAGAGTATACTTTAGGATAACAAACTTTGGCTTTTGTGGGGCTGAGACATTATCCTCCTCTTAAGAGGCTCACTCACTGAGATAGTCTAATGCAAGGTGTTAGTAAAAGTAAAGCCTAACTTTAAGTGGTTAAAATTCTTTGGCTTTTATTAATGTTTATCTTAAGCATGACTGAATCAATTCCTTGACCAGAGAGCAGGCCTGCCTTCTTGCCCCACTCTGTTCCTCAGTCTGCTGTTTCCAGAGGCAATCACTCCTTGCTGATGGGTTTGTTGCTGCCTATACGGGTTACAGCTAAAACTAACCTTTGAAATGCTCCTTGAAATGGAGCAACATTCAAGTGAAAGTGAAGCCCATAGCTTTGTCTCTTCTGACTTTATCAGGGAGTGGAGAGATTAAAGAAGGTGAGCTGAACTCAGTTTCCAGGCTTACTTTTGTGCTGCTTTTGTCTCCACCAGAAACGAGAAAAAATTATTGATGGCCTTAAAGATAAGCTTCAAGAGATCACGGCCAAAGTGGACACAGAGAGCAACTACCTGAAGAAAAACTCAGATCTCCAGATCCAACTAACCCAGAAAAAGTGCAGCAGTGCAGAGAATGCCCTGGAGAAGGTAATCCAGGTAAGCCCTTCCCCATGGCCCATACTGAAAGGCCTCTCCATCTATTAAGGGAAAAGCCCTCCCTTGCTCCCCAGATGCCCTCTCTGTTCTCCATTGCAGTCACCAGCACAGCTGGTTGAGCTGGATGAGAAAACTCACTGGGGATAGACACCTTTATCTCTTCTATTGTTTTTCTGTATGATGCTGCAAACAGCAACAACAAGGATGGCATGGCTGTAGGAGACAGGGAATGCTTCAAGCAATGCCATGGCCAGAAAACCAGACCCAGAAGTGTATCCAAAGGTATTGGCAACCTGAGCTCCCAGCAGTGCCCCCAGCAGATTATACACAGAGCTGCTTCTGTGGCCATAAGGACTAGAAAATGGTCTGGTTTTGCAAGCATCTTTTTTTGACTGATCAAGGTCAGATCTAATTGTCCTTTTTTCATGGATGGCCTGGGAGCAAGGACTGCCTTGGCTGATTTTATCACTGGGCAAAATGTCTGTGGACTACACAGAGCTCCAGCACTTGTTACTCAGCTTTCAGCAGCAGTGTGTGCACACACACACACCAACAGTGTCTCACACATGTTCTGTCTGCTCTGATCACAGAATTTGAAGAGCAAAATTGATGAGGAGATTCAGCTTCACACAGAGACCGAAGATTTCCTCATGCAAGAGTATCAGGTATGTGTGACTGTCAGCCAATGCTTAAAATAGCAACCTATAAACAACATATCATCGATTAGTGCCTAAAGGAAAACAGTTATTGCTCCATCAAATGTACCAGGTTCATGACTGCTGCAGTTTGAATGATTACTTGTCCTCAAATCTTAATTAACCTAGCTCTCCAAGGCTTGGGATTTGCTACATACAGATATATTTCCTTAAAATTAGGGTTCATGTACTGAATTTCATTGTTTATTCAGGTGTTATGGATTTTTCCTCTCTCAGATAGTTGTATTTGGCTAACTGGAATTTTATTTAGACCCTACTTAGCTGTCACTGGGGCTCCCAGCACCCCCAGTGAAGAGCCCAAAGTAAGGGCTGTGCAGAGGGGAGGGACACTGGGGAGGGAATGACACAAACTGCCAGTCCAGCCTTACCTGAGGAAGAATTGGGGTTGGATCATTGCTAACCACAACTACTGTACGCATTTTCAGCAACATGAATGTCCTTGTGGTGTTGATTCAGAGGTTCAGAGCATTCCTGTTACTAACAGTGAATAACTTGACAGTGAATAATGCTGCAAAGTCTCTCATAAATGGTATGATGAGAAGAAAACCTGGACTGCTGCAGGGTGCCTGAGGTCACTGCCAGTGACAGAATTTAATAGGAGATAATACCTTTTTAAAAATGTAGTTTGAGTGCAAAGCAGTGGTGTATCTTGTGAGCAGTTGGACAGTGTGCTCTGCACCCCAGAGCTTTGGTGTGATCAATGCTCCCAGTGAGGGGACAGCCCCAGCACACGCTGAGCCTGGCTGAGCTCCAGCAGCAGCCCCTCAGCGCTCAGACAGCAGCTGCTGCCCTTGCAGGGGCTGCAGACAGGAGGATGGCCATGCCCTCCATCCCCCTTGTGTGTCCAGCTGTGATGCTGTAATGAGATTGATGCTTTTCCTCAGATTATTTTTCCATGGAAGCAATCACGGTGGTTGCTATGGAGAAGTTATTGGTGAATAGGAGGAAGTCATCTGGGTGCCTGTTTCAGAAACACCTGCCCTATTCATGAACACAAAGCCAAGTTCACAACCTGAAATAGTGTGAAGTGCTGTCCCCTGGGACCTTATTCCTGGTGTGCTGACCTTAATTCAGAAAGCAGGGAGGGAGTCAGGCAGAGGATAAAAGCTCTCCCACTGACAAACTGTGCTTTTTAAACCTTCCCCTCCTTCTGTGTACACACACAACAAATGGCTTCTGGCTGTCACTTGCTTCATCAGAACTGACTGCACAAAATAACTGCCCTGCAGTAATTTATGAGTAGTCTTAGGGGTTTGATGCTTTCAAGGTGAGAAGGAAACACTGACCATGCACAATTGACAGGACTCTCACCCCCATCCTGAAAGCAGGCCATGTAATAGCAAACCTGTGCCCTCTTTTTGCACCATGCTGAGCACCACTCTCCCCATGCAGAAGGTGAAAGAGAGGCTGGAATACTGGATAGACAAGTATCAAAAAGACACTGCTGCAAAAGATCAAGAACTGGATGATCTAAGAGCATTAAAAGCAGAGAACTTGGAAACAATGCAGAGATTTGCCAAGGAGGTAAGACATCAGCATCTCAATGTTTAGCCATGCAAAATTGCGTTGGGCTTTTTCCTACACTCATTTGGATAAGAAACGAGGGCCACAGGAAAAAATCAGTAATTTTGAGGCATATGCTGTGATTATGGCACTTGTCTTGGGAAGACAGGGGCTGAGATGTCATCTTCTATTTGCCACCTGTGACATCAAGGAGGGATGATGATGCTATTTTCATATACCAGCAAGTAATGAGAGAGCTACTGACAGCCTGTGTGAGGGGCAGAGGTACTGTCCCATCCCATCAGCATGCCTCACCTTACTTTGCTGCCTGAGTCTGAACAAATCTGCTCCTTCTAGGAAGATCAGGATAACACAGCTGAGACTGGAAGCTCATCCCTTCCTGCAGATACACATTCTCAGCTGAACAGAGCTCTGTGATCAGGGAGCTGATTCTGGGTACAACCATTCCTGCCCCACTGGGTTCTTGGTTACCTGCTGAGCTCTGATCACAGCAGAACAGCAGCATAGAACAGAGAAAAGCATCTAGAAAAATGTGTGCTTTAAAACCAGAAGGAATTTACTTGTAAACATTCCTTACCGTCCATGGCTTGGAAGTGATGGGATGGAGCTGGATGTTTCCCTGCTTGTGGGCTCATTTTTCACTCTGCACACTGTCATCTCAGGGTCCCAAGTGTGTTTGTAGATCATCTGCTGCTTGGCCTGGGGGACCAAGTGTCCTCCCACCACCAGCTGCTGCCTGGGAAGCATCAGGCAGCCATTTTAAAGCACAGGATCAGGGGTTAATCACATCCAGGCCTTGAGAGGTTTCACTTTGGCAGCAGCTCCAAGTGCCTGAGGACTGACGGTGGTAATGAGCAACATTTGCCATCTGGATTTAGGAAAGATCAAATAATGGAGGTGGGGAGGAAGGCCCCCACTCACACATTATCCCTGGGCTGCCCTGGAGCTCCCTGCTGCAGAGACACCACAACCATGGGCCTGAGCAGTCCTGGCAGGGCTGTGGGAAGTGTGTAGCAAGGATGAGACCTGTAGGCAGCAGAGGGAAAGAATCTTTGCACCAGGGTCCGGGTGAGGCCTGCCCTGGCACATGGCTGGGCACAGTGAGCCCTGAAGGCTGGCTGTGCAGTTTAGGGGATGTGTTTTCATGGCTTTTGCCATCCCTGTGCTTTCCTGCAGTGCCTGACATTCCAGACAACAATCATCATTGACCGGACAGACAAGGAGACCAAGAAGAAACAAAGAGAGCGGGAAGCCCTGGAGCTGAGGAGTGCTGTGAAGGTAAAGGGGAGCAAAGCTGAGGCACTGCTGCTCCAGCAGCAGCTGGGAGTTAATAATCTGTGCCCCAGGCTTTGTCCAGGCAGAAAACAGCCCAAGAAAGATGGCTGGTGTGGGGTGGCACAAGCAAAGGACAAAGCCTGTTCCTTTTGCTGGGGCACACTCAGCCAGCAGCTGGCTGCAGGTTTGAGAAGGGAAATGAAAGGGGAGCAGCCAGTCTCCTGCAAATATCACTGCACAGGTGATACAGGGAGGGTGACAGGGTAGTGTCCCTGCTTTTCCCTGGCCACCAGCAACAGGTGCCCTCAGCCCAGCTATGGATGCCTTTGGCACAACCAGCACAGGCCCAAAGGCTGCTGCATGGGCTGGGGGCTCCCTTCTGTGGCTGGGGAGCACAGGAAAGACTCTCCAGGCATTGAGCTGTACCAGGTGCCCCAGCAGTGATTTCCCCTCAGGCCTCTCTCTCCCTCACTTGCAGGTGCAGGCCTGGTGGAAAGGTACAATGGTCCGCAGATTCCTCGGCCCCTACCAGAAGCTTGAGAAGTATTTGAAGGGAATAGGAGAGGAAACAGGCAAGGAAAAATCTGGAGCAAAGAAGAAAAAAGCTAAGTAAAGAAAGTGGCCACAGATGTGCTCCAGGACTGCTGCTGGGCAGGGCACTGTGGTATGTCTGACAGGACAAAATAAACCATGTAACAGAGCTTAGGCAATTTTGGAGAATGCAGTTCCTGCAGACACACTTATGGTGAAGCTGCACTAAAGATCTTAAAGCTGCCCTTGTTCAGCCTTTTTTCCCCAGCAGAAAGGGGATTTGCATCAAAGCAGTGAGAAACACTATATCCCCTGCAAAGAGCTTTATGGAAACAAGACAGTGGGAGGCAATCTGTTACCAGCCCAGTAACTCAGCAGTGTGGGATGCTCTGCACCCAGAACCTCCTCTGCTGCCCCCAAAGCACTGGTTGTGGCTCTGTGTTAGGTGGGGAGGCTGAGGCAGCCCCAGCTGGGCTCTCTCTGTGCTCTCCATGCCTCCAGCTCTGGCATCAGGTCAGCAGGGAGAACATGGGCAAGTCTGCAGTGTAAACACAAGTGCAGTCAGAGCATGCAGGTTTCCATTGCCACAGTCCTGCACAGTGTCAGTGCACAGACAGAACAGCTCCATGTACCTTCTGACCAAGGAAAAAACAAGGAGCTGTGGATATATGAGCAAAGGATTCTGTACAAAATCAGTCTCTGGGAAGGCTAAAAATACCTAAGAAAAACCTTCTGATGTGGCTGCAAAATATGTGTAAAAATACTGTGATTTTCCTGTCCTGGTTAACGATGAAAAATAGAAAATCAAAGCAGGTCCATCTAATGCGAACTGGGATGATGTGAAAGGGGAATAAACACCTGACACAGAGGATGGGACATTCCTTGGACAACAGAAAAACAGCAAGAAGAAATACTGCAATTCATGTAAGTTTTAAAACTTTATTTCAAATACCCATGGTTTCCTTTTATATTACCTATGTGCTAGAAGTTCACACTACTGGCAGAATACAGGCAATTTAAAATATACAATATTCAGACACATTTATATGTAACAGAAATGATGGAATGTATTTACAGACATACAGCATGGGATGCAGCTTTAAAATCCTTTACTGTGTTACTTACACGTTTACACTGTTTTCAGAAGTAACAAAATTAGATCACTTTGTAGAACATCACAATATCTATACAAAAGAATTTTCTGATGTCCAAATTCACCTTACAAGTCCTCTGTTTCTAAAACAGTTTTTCAAAGAACCATTTAAAGTCATAAAGGGGTAAGAATACCATTTGCCATCCTGCTGCTACCAAGAACAAGAGAGGTGCCCTGGTGCTGTGCACAGTTGTCCCTGGTGGATTTAACAGGGGGCAGGGCCTTTACAAAAGCCTTTCCTTCTAAGGGGAACCCCCAGCTGCTCTGCCCTGGCCCCCCAGTGCCATCAGGGGCTCCTGAGTGCCTGGGCTGCTCCACCTGGAGTGTGTGACCTTGCAGAGCCTCAGGCAGTGCCCAGGGCTCGTCAGGTTTGAGGATGGAGTGTGGCACCATGGAGTCAGTGCAGGAACACCAGCAGCACAGAACACTGAGGTGGATCCCTCCCACATCCTCCAGCACAAATGCCCCAAAGAGGAAAGAGCATCTCTTCTTTGCTTTAACACACAGAATAGAACTTTATACATGTTTTCTTTCAAATACTCTTTTCATGGGCTACAACAAAAATTGCACATAACTACACTGAAAAATCCCAACCCATTCTGCAAGAGAGAACTGAAGTGGGTTTGGTGTAACACATTAAATAAACCGCATGATGAAACTTCAGGTTTGGATTTTTGTCCTAAGCATCTGGACAAGGTTTAGTGCTTGCCAGCCTGAAAACCTAAGATTACAAATGTCAAACTAACACAATTACCTACACTGAAACTCCAGAGTGAATGTTGCTCACAACAGAGTCCCTGGTGCCAGGGACCTTCTGCCTGCCTGGCCTCAGCCACAGGTGGCCATGAGCCACACATGGCAACAGGAAATGGCTCTTTCTTGCAGGCCACACTCAAGCCCCCACCCCAATAAAAACCACTGTTAATTAAATGACAAAATTTCCACCAACCTGAATACTGTTAAGTTTCACTTTCCTTAAGTGCTGGAGCAATCACCACACCTTTGCAGTTCATGAAGGGAATGGTTTTCTTCAAACAAGGGTATTTAAACAGCCCATGATGGGTGTGCTGGTAAATGCAACTGTCCCTGTAACAACAGGTGACCCAATGCTGGACACCAAGATGAAGTCAGTGCCTCCCTCCCTCTCTAATTACGTGCAGAGACAAACACACCAGGAACACTCTGACCGAGTCTGTGGTGTTGCCTGTGAGTGGCAGCACCTTCCTCCCAGCAAACAGCAGCAGACACTTCAGACACCTCTGTGTAACCCTGTGGGAATGACCAAGGTTCTTCAACAATGGCATCAAGTGAAACACAAAAACCACTTAAGGGGGTGAGAATGCCCGTGTGGAGCTGCTCTTCCTGTGGGTACTCTGAGTTCCTGGCACCTCCATTCCCTGCAGGGCACAGGGCGCTGCATTTGCCCAGCATGAGGAGGTTTCTCTTTGCAGCTGGGCACTCTTAAACACCTCCCAGGTGTTCTTCACTTAAAATGTTACCAACCAATGCCAGTAAGAAGCAACTGGAATAATTATGAGAAATAGGGGAGTCAGCAATCACCACAACAGCCCTTGAAAGAAATACATGAAGCAAAACAAAATGGAAACAAAACTGCAACTCAAAAGGGAAAATGCAGCTAAGACCAGTCCTTGGCACTCCCACAGCAGGTTTTACTTCTACAAAAATGACTTCTAGCTAATTTGTTTCCATTTCTTCTTCCTTTATCTGCATAAAATCCTCTCAGTGTACTCTGCTTCAAATATATCCCAGACAGAATATGGCTGATGCCTGGAGTTGCTTTCAGACCATGTACCATGTATTAGTAGCATTATGTTCAGGGACAAAGGAACCACATAGGTGGAAACTGGATTTTCTGAGGCCTTCTGGGGGGGCAAGGGGGAAAAAATTGTTAATTGGTCTGGTAGCGAGCTTGGCCTTGTCACTAGGACCAGAGCACAGAGACCTGTCTTTATTTTGCACATCAGCTTTCCAGGAAAATGCAAAATTTGTCAGCTGCCTCTCCCACTTCTGTACTGTGAATTTCCATTATTATGTTATGGAAAGAGGAATCAAGTAACAGCAGTTCTGTAAAACCAGCACATCTCTCTACATAAACTCCAACTAATAAAGGGCTTTATTGAAAGCCTTGCCTAACCCTTCAGAGCTGCCTTAGCACAGAGCTGCTCTGACAACAGCCAGCCCACCTGGGGAACTTGAGAACTGTGCTCTTAACATGATCCACGCTGTGCCTGCAGGGGATGCTTCAGCCCCTCTTAAATGTGTTAGCTGGGAGACTTCTAATGACCAGCAGGGCAGGCTGGCACTGTTCCCACTGCAGGGAAATGCACGGGATTCTGGTGATCCCACAAAACCACCAGAGGGGATGTGAGGACAGGGGAACCTCCCTCCACTGCTGTTGGAAAAGAGTTCAGATAAAGACATGTTAAAACCCAAACAGAAAGGGAACCCAGCAAGAATGCTGATGGGATTAATCCCATTTGAACAGATCTGACTTAGTATCTTTTACTAAGGTGTTTCTGGCAGAAAAAACATGCAGTAATTTCCACTGGGGAAAAATTACTTGGGGAAAAGGAAAGTGTTATTTTTCTTCAACTTTTAGTGATGAGGACCTACCAAGGCAAGTGACAGCTGTGTGAAGTTCGACCGTGTTATCAAACACTGCAGGTTAAGATTGTGTGATGCAATTTAAAAAATATTATAATAGAAATAGCCATTCTTTCTTTGGAGGCAAAGAAACTCCATTTCTTTGCACCCTGTGGATAAGGAAATAATTTAATTCCCTGTGTGCCCACTACAGCAACACCTTTTCTTTTTTCTTTTTACAAATTCCCCTGGGAATTGCTTTTCAGACTCTAAACCCATTTCTTCATCCTGCAAGGTCCATTTCTACAGCTGGCTCCAACAGCCAGCCACTAGAATTCCCTGCCCTCCTCCCAATGAACTCTCATTTTTTAAATAAGGGGCAAAAATATTGGTAATAAAAATGTTCCTGGAAACTGTTGTGATCTCCAAAAAAATGGAGAAATGAAGTAAAACATTCCTGTCAGGAATCACGGAAACTCATTTCCTTAGAACAGAGCTCTGTGTGTTTGGATGCACTGCATGGGCAGTAAAGTCTTCAGGTCCTTCTGCTTAGCCAAGGTAACCCAAAAGGTCCCGGAGGTCTCTACACAGCAGACAAGTGGTGCAGTGGCTGCTGCTTTGGGGGTGCCAGCTCCAGGAGCGCCTGCACAGTCACAGCTACCTGTGTCAAACCCTTCTCTTCTAAAATATGCAGAGGCAAACATAATTGCTCCTGAATGGGGAACAAAACAAAGACAAAAAACAAAATGGATGAAAACCACTCAACTGAAAAGAAAAAAAAAAAATTAAGCAAAAAGTGACTGAAATATGAAATGTTATGGACAGGCAGCACACACACATAGGGGTAGGACATGAGATTTCTGCTTGTGACAAAGGAACCATGACCTTGACTACTCAAGAAAGGTGGCCTTGGGCTAATCTCTCGTGTTCTTTTAATAAAAAACTCTATAAATAAGAATTTGAAAAAGGATTGTGGGAGGAAAGGGGAATAGCAAATTGTCCTCCATCTCTGCCCACATTGAGATGGCAGCATTTTAAGAAACCAAAGTAGATGGACTTGAGGAGGGGGTGGCTTCAGTATGATCAATGTGCTACAACACAGCAGGAGAGGAACCACAGCTTCCTTCCCAAATCACCTTCTGGAGAGAGCTCTGCTGGGACAAGCCTGTTCAGCTACAGCCCTGAGGGAAGCCCTGATGAGGAAAATGAGCCACTGTCACTCACTCACCTCCCCAAAGTGCCCCCCAAAATCATCCTGAGGAGTAACAGTAACACACAACATGCAAAAAGAGGTTTCAAAGTGTTTATTAACAGTTGTGCTATTCTCAGTCTAAGATGTATTTAAAGCCTCATCCTACAGAAGTCCTTGGCACCTCCTGGCCATCCTCCCTCCACAACAGTCAGGATACATGTCCAACAGTTCTCTGTATCCGCAGAAAATAACCCAAGTGTGTCCTTCCTATACAGCTACAGAGACTATTTTTCATGTGTCATTTCCACATCAACTGGCATTTCTCCACTCCTTGAGTCTTTACTGATGTTTGAGGTTAAAGAAATACTTCAGCACAAACAGTGGCAGCCAACACTCCTCCCTCAAAGCTCCGAGCAGAGAGAAAACAAGTGAGCCCCGACTGCAGTTTTCATAGAAAGCCATATGCTCAGGCTAAAATACATTTTTCTTCCAGCAAATGTATATTACTTTGAAAAAAGTGTGCTTTTTGAGAAAATACTTGTAAACTTGAGTAAATATGCCTTATCTTTTTCTTATGTATGCAAACAGATAAGGGGGGAAAAGCTTTGGAATGACTCCATACCGCAGACAGTAATGACAAACAAAATTTAAAAACTGGAAGGCACTGTTAGTGTAAAACCCCTTGCAGCTTTTATCACAGTGTTCATTAGAGGTTAAAAAACACAGGAACTGAGTTCGTTTTAGTTCATACCAGTAAGCAGTGCAAAAATAGCTTACTTAAAAGTAAAACAATCTCCCCCTGTCAAAAGTCCCTTCTTTACTCAGTGATATTTGGCTTGGACAGAACACTTTGTGTGACTTGGACAGAAGGCAGCAGCTCTTACTTGCTCCTTTGATAAAAACTCACTTCATGGTACAAAAGCTTGTGAGACCCACATACACATAACACATTTTTACTGGTAGTGACCACATTTGCAACTGAACTCCTGTGTACCTTAAACTGTGCTTCAGAGGTGTTCCAGGATATGGCTGGAATACCAACACCACTTGCACTGGGCTTCCAAGCCATTTACTGCACTTGCAGATATAACAAAATTTATTGAAGACAGATTTGGAACAGCCATTTCCTGAACACTTACCTGTGACTGGTGTCTGAGCAGAGCTCCCTGAATGGATCCCCACTCTGAGGAGACATGGTCTGTTACACACATGGGGAGTGCCCTGAAGTTCTGAGGTGTCCCTGAGACATTAAAGCATTAAAGCACCAGGGTGCTTTCCCTGGGGAGGGAAAGGCTGCGAAGCTTTATGGAAGACTACCTGAGTTTTGTAAAACAGTGAAGAGTGCTTGTGCAGCTGGGCCTTATGTTTGTGCAATTGCATGATACAAGTGTTTCTGAAAATGACAGGATAAGAGGAAGAAGAGAATAAGCATGGAACAAGCTTGGGTTGGAGTGCCCAAGATCAAGGGAAAATTCAACAAGTTTTTGGTCTTATCCAGATCACAGTAAAATGCTGCGACATTCTGTAGCACCTGACAGGATCATAAAGATTTTTCTTTCTCTGACAGAAAACTTTTCTCTTAAAGCTGTTGAAGAGCTTAATTTCTCTGAAATTGTTCTGCTTGAAACTGTTATAATGTTCAAGTAGCTCAGGATTCATTGACAGTTGTTTTGAAAATCCTGAATCGAAGTAATACAGCAGAGTCTATAAATTTGAGAAATCAAATGCTCTTAGAAGTAGGATAAAGGACTGGGGGTAAAAAAACAAACCAGTTTGAAAGTTCTGTGGATGACACCAGACCATGTCTCCTAAGACTGTGAGATCACATCAAGAACATTGACATTGAAAAAAATACTTCACATTGTTTAACATTTTTCATCAGATAATCCTCAAGCAGTTTACCAAAGTGGTTGCATTTCCCATTACACAGATGGGGGAACAGAGGCACAAACTGACACTGCAGTTTTCACTACACCACTGGTCAGCAGACTCCAGCATGCACCACATGTCCTGCCCTCAGCCCTCGCTGGAGCCCAGGGACAGCAGCTCCTCCCTCCCTTGGAAGGCATTTCATCTGCTCAACGTGCCACAGCAAATACCAATGGGAATTGGGTCACGGACAGTGCCGTGGGTGCACCAACGTGTTTGTACTTTGACTTGTCACCTCTGTCCCCTCCGTGGGAAACAAAGCACTTCATACACACAGTCTTGGCAAAGCCCACAATCTGTTCCCAAGCACTGGAGTGATGGAGGGAGGAAGCAGCACCACTATCCTTCACTAGAGGAAAAAGACCCAGCGATAGAACATACAGAGCGTTAGCATTAGAGTACAGTAAAACACCACAAAGCCCCAGAGCTGAACGGAAAGGGACACAAGACTGGATTCTTCTGAATCTGTCCCCAGGGAAAGAAGAGTCTCAACTGTTCTTTTAACGCTGAGGTTTAGCTGGAGAATGTCAGAAGGGGAACAAAGATTGTCCTGTCCAGAGTGTGTGAGCAGGAAGGGAAAACAGACAGAAAAAAAAGGTCAGTCAGTTAGCCATAGCAACATCCACGAAGCAGTTATCAGACATCTCAGATACAACCTACACATTTGAGAAGCACATCACAGCTGGTTAATTCTCACACAGAAATCTGCAGGACTCCCATTGCAAAGAACTCAATGTCAGTGTTTAGTGTGCAGTGAGGTGCCTGTCACCTCTCCAGCGCTCCCACATGTAATTATTCCTTGTTAAAAACAGCAGTTTACACAAGCCTTAGTGAAACCCACTTTTCCCTGGAAGTGAAGAGGTTACAGGTATCTGAGATGCTGCTGGCATTGAGTACTCACCACAGTTCAGCCTCCACATGTAACTTAATGAAAACAGCAGGACAAGGAATAATTTATGTGTAACTGATGCCTGAATGCAGCATCCTGCAGAAATATCTATTACTAATTAGAGTTTAGGAGTTCTGTAAGTATTCCCATTGTGTGTCTCTCGTCTCCCTTTCCCACAGGTAACTGCTAATAATCAGTGAAATCTAGATGCATGGATCAACCTGTTCAGCTGAGGGTTTCCTTTGATCCAAGGGCTTTAAAACCACCAAAGTCCTAAGGAAATTGCTGCTCTGCTGTGGTGCCTGTAATTAGCCCTTTCTGAAAGTAGCCTTCCCCTTAAAAGGCAAGTATTCCTCCATGGATCCATGCTTTCAGAAAGCCTATTATTTTTATGATTAGAATGGAAATGAAATGAAAAACCTTCAAGTAACTTTTCAAGAAAAACATACCAGGCTGCCATGCCATTCTGGTACCATACAGGTATCTTATGTTCACAACTCAGCAGAGATGTAATACAGACATGTGAGAGCAGCTCTGGGTTCAAGGAGGGTATTTTACTAAGTTTTCCCAGGGAGAACTCCTTGAACTCTTTCACATTAAAACAAGATATATGAGAAAAACAGGAGGGCCCTGCACAGCAGGGGTAGCAGATGGAGCAGCCTGGATTTACAGGGGACTTTTTCTTGATTGGCCTTTGTGTTTGTTTGGTTTTGATTGTGGGTCATTCCAGTGATGTTCTTTGTACTGCAATCCCATAAAAATGACATCTTCATGCTTGAGGGAGCTATAAATAGGGAAGCTGGGATGGAATTGCACAATGCCCCAGATGAATTTATATTGTGCAGTTCTGCTGGGATTGAAAGTCCAAAGGTTTTTAGGGGACAAAGCAGTGCAGGATCTCCCAGCATTAGGGATCACTTACAACTCCCAAGCCCCTTCTAACACAATTCACCACTGAGCCATGTGAAACTGCCAGGCAGCTCAATAAATAAGTCATCCTAAAATCCCAGTGGCTCAAATGTCTGCAAGTGATCTGAAAACACAGAAAATCCTGCATGACTGACTCAAGAACTGACTTTAGATGTAGCTGGGAATTGAGTCATGGGGTCTACTTCTCCCTCTCAGAATATAAAAGAAACCAGCACCTACAACAGAAACACCAATGCTCAGCAATGTAAAATCCCAAATTGATTAGTGCACTGGAAGGGAAATAAGGAAAAATATATTAAAACTATTTGTATTGAGAGAGCTGCTGAATAAGACAAAGTGCAAAGGACAGGACAGCATAAAACAGGATAACTGGGAACAACAGGATAAGATGGACTATTTATTATGTGTCCACCTCCTAGATCTTACCAGTTTCAAAAGGGGGACAAGGAAGACAGACTTCTACCATTGGTACATAACAAAAGTAGGAACTATGCAAGACAGCTACCATCAGAGAAAGGCCAATAATTCTGTGACTTGATGGTAAGACAGTAAAGACATTTATGTAAGAGAATTATTGGGAAGGAACATGAAAAGCTTTGGGATTAAAAAAAAGACATGCAAACCATCATCCAGATTTTATCCCACTTTTAAGCTGTCACATACCTAATATTGAGAAAATGTAACTGGTTTTATAGAACCTGCCAGTTCTAAAGGCAGACTCAAAGTCCATCAGCTGTTATGAATTTGATGTACAGTATTTAAGTGAATCTATACTGAAATATAAAATCTATATACTACACTCTGATAAACTGTACCTGGCTTCATTTTGCTCTGGAAGACCATGCAAGGTAAGTCTGATTTATACTGCAGGACAGCTTGTTCCTGAACCTTTTAAACTTTTAATTATTTTGTTTTAAACCAATATTCCAAAGAAAGTTTTATTTTCTGAAGCACCAGCAAAAATGCATCTAAAACATATCAGGACATCAGAAATACATACCTGAGGCACTCCAATCCTTCTGCAAGCTTCCAAGAAATTCTCCACGTTTCGTCTGCATTTTGCCATTGTAAGTTTAGGCTGCAAAAAAGCAAAGGCATACAGTGTTCTTAACTGGCAAGGTTTTAAAAGACTTTACATTTTATTTAAATAAAACTCTTAATAAATCTCTTTGCCAAAAACACTGCGCTGACATAAGCTCGTCTAATTCAAAGCAGGCTCTGCTGAAGTTTGCTTTTCTTAGAAAACCATCCCAGTTTTCAAAGCTGTTTTATGAAAAGCTAAGTTATGAATGCTGGATGATTTTTAAAAAAGGACAGTTCTAAGCCCTGCAATATTTATATACACAGTGTTATATAAAACTGGCTAACACTTTTAGTGACTACATTATAATAATTTTAAAAATGCCTTTTGATGAAATGCACATCCATGGCTT